>NC_044352.1:5758328-7200828 GCF_007364275.1 Archocentrus centrarchus | reverse complement strand
TCGGTCTCTCTCACTATATAAAAAAATCCAGTTAAGAATCGTTTTTAAAGGGGGCGAAAGAGATGTTAAATCGGGATCGTTCTTTCACCTTCTTCTTCCTCCTACGGGCTGCGAATCGTCTTCTTTCACCATCCGTTTGTGTCCATCAGTGCCACATATGTTGATCGACGTGTGTCAGTCAGTCCCGCAGGCGGTTTTCGGTGGTTAAAATGTGTTAGGAATGCGCGTAAAAAGCGTTTGGTAATGGTACAGTATATTACGCACGGTGCAGGCGAGGGGAGAGGCGATGCCAGCAGACATCGATCCATAGAACAAACTGAACATTAAAAACTCCTCCCTCCTCGCCTGGACTTGATGATGGCAGCGAGACATTTGTTACACTAGATAACCATGAGTTTATTAAAGGAACAGAGGCCAGAGAAAAGAGACGGGAGCACAGGCTGTGTGCTGCTGGGCTGCTGCTTTCTATCACTCTGTGCTCGGCGCCTTTTCATGCAGCTTTTCTTGTTTTCAGAGCCTTTTCTGCAGCTTCCGCTTTGCTCGCTGGATGAAAGACAAGTTTGTAAGATTTCCAGCAGATATGAATGAACTGCTGCAGCCACACGGTTATTGTGTGGGTGTAACCGAATAACTTACTTCATGTTAGAATAAACCTACTTATCTGAACATGTTGGTTCCAAAAACTGTCAGCTCTTTCCAGGAGTATCAAAATGCACAAAACAGTTTGTTTTTTTCTCAGTTGATACTTCCCAACATGAATGCAGTTTGATAAAGTCCTTTTGAACATGCAACTTGTCTGAGATTGCACGAGCATTTCAGGGGTATTGTGAATTATGTCTGCACAGCAGTCTACTCAAATTTTTAAAGGTATTGAATCCATAATTACAGAACAAGCATTCACAAATCTGACATTTCAGGATACTATGTACACAAAGATCATATTAGAATTAGTTTCCCCCTTAGTTCTCTACTTCCACATGCATCTCTGATTAATCCTTTCATTATGGCTACAAATAAGAGGTATCAATCCAACTGAAAACATGACCAACTATTTAATTCAGAGCTACAACGCATGAATATTTTCATTATTAATTAATCTGCCAGTTATTTTCTTGATTAACTGTGTGATGGAAGTGGTGGAGAAAGTACTTAAGTAAAAGTAGCAAAGCTACAGTGAAAATCAAGATTAAGCAGGCTACCTCAAAATTCTGCTTTAATACAGTGTTTGGGTAAATGTAGTGTACGAACTGTGAGGGGAAAAAGTAAAAACTGCTCACGCTGATGTTATTTTCCCTGACCAACACTCCAGAGACCAAAATTACAAACTTTACTTTTTGAATACAACAAAGAAAGTCATCACCCCCGCTAAAATGACACAGACATTTTATTTTAGCTCTAATTTGCTCCTGTTCTCTAAAAGTGACAAAGTGGGAGGCAACAAAGTATTAGTATTTCTTCTGTACTTGATTTGCACGTTACCGGACTTCTCTGAGAATGACCGACCATTTATTTTGACTCTAAAGCCGTTTTAAACTTTTCACTTCAAACAGAATATTTTACAAGAACATTTCTTTGCATTACATCCTCTGTGTTCGGCCATCGCACTGTGGAGCGTAACAGTAAAGCCTCTCTTTCTCTTTAAAACCTAATCATGACCTAATCAAATATGAAGTTGAGGTGATGGATGACTTCATTTCAGAGAGACAACACCCCTTTGAGATCCAGGCTCTCCCCGTATTACAAATGGCTTCCTGATAATATTCCATCACCCTATTTTGTGTCTGTCACTCATTTCGCCAATGATACCAGAGACCTCCCGTGAACTCCACCTGAACCTGTGCGATCAATCACGTCTCAGATCAAGCCTGAGCCATACCTGTCTGACAGCTCTTAACACCCTGTGTGTACACAAAGCATGCGCGTGCGGTGACAGGCATTACAGCAGCGCCCACCACAAACTCACCTTATCTCTCCCAGAATGGCCTCGCTCCACTGCTGCCTGCACCTACTGTATCCTGCATCTCCACACCTTTATTAACCAAGCTGTAATAACAAAAAGTTTCCGATCAGCACTTGTATTTAAAGCTTTTTAATGCACCGTACATGCATGCGGCTCTGCCGCTGATGCATGTACGGTGGCTTAAAAATAAAAAAGTTTCTGATCAGTGATTGTGTTTACAACTTTCTACCTACCATTCATGCATCAGCAGCGTAAGATCCAAATGCAGATGGTGGAATCTGCCATCCTTTAAGTCTTGATGAGCTTTTTCCTCCCTCTCATGTTTGCCGTTTTTATGCCTGGATACTCGAGGATTTTCCGGGATACAACTTCAGCAGATTTCACTCAAGTGTGATCTGCCACTGTAACCGCATCTGACAAACATGTATCTTGTTAGTACCTTTTCAGAGCCACCTGTGGCTCTCATTACACTTAATATAAAGCACACATGCTGAGAAAGTAGACATCAAAAAAAAAAAAAAAACTTGACTAGTTTTTGATGACAGGCTTATAAACTTTAAGTGGAATTAAAATCATATATCAAATTTACTGCAGAAAAAAAAAAAAAAGCAAAACTAATTGAAATTCTTCCCAGTTACACAAGCAGATGTTTCCCAAGCTGGAAATCTGATCTTGAATCAGTAAATCTTTTGCCTCATATCTCATCGTGAAGTGAGGTCGTTTCTCTGACAAAGAACAAGAAACAGAGTTTGTGCATTCTTTAAATTTTTGTTTGAGCTTCGACACCCATGTAAGCCCGATCAGTCGGCTCTGAAACCGAAAATGTGCCCACATTCCTTGGAAGTCACCCACAGCACTTTTTTTGGAGTGTCAACAAAATCAGCCTTTTATTTATTGTTGACAAAGAGGCTCAACAAAGTGTCTTTTGACTGCAGCCAGAGTTCTGACCTCTCACACTTTTTACTTTGAGAGAGTTTGATGCATCTTCACAGTCTGTTTTGGACCATTCAGAGGTTGACAAATGCTGCTTTTGGAGTGAAGTTTGAGGTTAACCTTGAACATTGTGTCTCACATACAGTCAGTGTTGTAAAGTGAAATAAAACTGCATAACAGACAGCTGTTAGGAGTTTGAGATGTTTGATATCAGTGTCTGAAACACCAGTCTTCTCTTTTTTTTTCTTTTTAAGCACATTATAAGGTAACCATAACTCCAGATATGGATCTAAAAGGCTAAATTAAATTTAACACAAATTCCTGTACTTTTATTTCCCTTAAAATCAGCAATACTTCATGATCTAATCACTTAAGATGCTACTAATGTAAACAAAACATATAGCTTTAAAAGGATTTTGCAGTTTCTCATAGCCAACTGGAGCACTTTAGCATCTTTCAGCATGTCATTTCGGTCTGCCCTCATCACATGCATATCTATAAACACACTACAGAGAGATGGTAACTGCTTGGGCAGCACAGTAAAGTATTTAAAGCTAAAGAGGCTCATGTTTTCCACAGGAGATGATACAGACCAGACCAGAGCTTAAAGCTATTGGAAACATGACTGCAAAGTGATGTTAATGCTGCATCATTTATCCCGATGCAACTGTTTGCTAAATGTTAACTCTATCTTTATAATATAAAGATATTGATTTTGTTTTTACAGCTTGTTCTGGTGACCCGAAGTGACCCTGTTTCTCATGTTTGTCTGTGAGAAAACATGCCCACAAAATGAATGAATGTCTTTCAAATTTCCTGATTTGTTTCTTCATGAAACTAACGGCCTTTAAAGAAAGTGAATCTCAACCCTTTGGTTTCAGGCAGTGCAGTGAGATGGAGGACAGTACTGCAATTAAGACATTTTTTTTTTTTTCATATTTGACATTTGTGTCTGTCTTCTCCCACTCTCTAGCATTTCAGATTTATCTAATTGGTTGGATATGAGCTCACACAGTTCACCAGCACTTAAAACTGTAGTCTAGAAAATCTGAGTGTGAAATGTGTCAAGATTTTCCAGTGTTTCTGTAAAGGAATTATACAATTTTTAAATGACTGCATTTCCTGGTTGATCATCACAGGCTCGTGGTTGGTAAACATAAACTCTCCAAGATTTACGGACACTTTTCACCCCCATTTCAGAGCACAACAGCTTCTACATAGTTACTCTAAAGCTTTGCCATACAAACATAATCCAGGGGAATCTTTCAAATAATTTCATAATTGTTAGACAATGCAATACTCGGAAAAGATCTGACAGCCAGAGATGCACGAGAACAGAGTGAGTTCAAAGTGAGACGTCTTTGAGACTTCACAGATCTGCTCGCATTATGAGACTGACGAGCTATCGCCTACGAATCTGGAACATTTAAAAACAGCTGAGCCTTCTGCGGATCCGCACTGATCAATTATCCATTTGAGTGAAATCTGGACTCAACCTAAGACTGTTTCCAATATCACAACACTGAGCACACTCATATTATGCGGCTGAACTGTTTAGTTACAGTCTTTCCACAATAGGGAATCTAATTATAATGTTCTAGTCATGATAAAAGGAGGATGGTCTTGAAATTCCAAACCTGTCTTTAATCAAACTATGAGATTTCATGTACAATGGACAGCCTCTGATTGAAGTCTGGTTTCACTAGTTTCAAAGCAGTGTAACAACATATGCATGCAGTCAAAAGCAGCTGCTTGATTTAATTCTTGTGATGCTTGTGAAAACTTACCAAAGCTTAAAAAAAAAAAAAGCAAAAAAAAAACAAAGAGCTATTACATTTTCTGTGGAAAAAAAACCTGAAGTTTCCAGTTATGGTGATTGACAAGTGGTTAAAAATAAAATTTCTGTGAGCAGGACTACATTTCAGCAATTTAATGATGCACGCTTAATATGAACTTGTGTCAAGACTGAGTGATAAAAAAATAAAGAAAAACACACACAACACATGAAACGGGATAAGAGTAATCTGTGATCATATAAACAGATACAAACATCATCTAACGTTTTTTAAAATGATGCCGTGGTTGTAGATTTTTGATGATGGCATTAAGACGTTTCTATGAACAGACTAAATAAAACAGTAAATAATGTTTGCAATGAGACAGTTAATCCAAATACACAAAGAAGCAAAGGGTACACACACACACACACACACACACACACACCAGTATCCGGCCCCGTCCTGCGTAAGAAGAAAACCGTTTTGTTAAAAGTAGGTGAACAAGCTGATGTGTGTGTTGTTGTTGAAAGCGCATTTAAAGGAGCTTTGCGGGACTCGGCGTGTTTGTCCTCGGGGCTCGGTGTAACAGATGACAGAGATCATTGGAGCTTTTTTTCACATTAGTCAGAACTTACTCCTTTTCACAATTTTACAGTATACTATAGAGACACAGACACCATTCTGATATTGTTGAACTATACTTTGTACCTAATCTTGGTAGTTGACAAGTGGGTACTTGTTGTTCTTTTCTTGACAGGTGTTAATGCCTCACGCTCCTTCTCCTGTTGTTTTGGTGACTACTCTTGATTTCATACTGTCTCTGGCTTTTTGCACATCAGAAAATGTATGTGCAGAAAAATATATTTTCATTTCTATGCATTTATATACCAACTGCACAGAGTATAAAGCCTGTATACCAAGTGACAACAGCAATCGTGGATGTTCATTTTATATCAGATCATCCATCCATCCATCCCCTTCCACTCATCCAACAGGGTTGTAGTGAGGTTGGCGCCTATCCCAACTACTGTGGTGAGAGGTAGGGTACACCAGGTCTGCCATCTATCACAGGGCTAACACAGAGAGACAGACAACCACTCATTCTCACATTCACAGCTATGGCCAGTTTAGAATCACCAGTTAGCTCAACAAGCCAGAGTACCCAGAAAGAACCAACACAGGCATGGGTGAGAACATGTAAAGGCCCCAGCTGGCTGGGGGTTTCAAACCCAGGACCTTCTTGCTGTGAGACCAAAGTGCTAACACTTCACCACCATGCCACCTCACCTTATTATGTAGTGCTGATTTACAGGGTGAGGTAGACTGTAACAAAGATTTTGTTGGGTGTCAGATTCCATTTTTGAAACATAATTACAAAAACATCTGAGAATCGTAGCACCATAATGCAAACAGAGCAGTAAACACAGACAGAGACGTGCCATAAATTCTTGTCAAAAGAGAGAAAACTGAAGAATTTAGATAGATTTCGTCCTAGCCAGACAAATACTGAAATAAATGTTGTGAGTTGTGACAGTTAAATATCAAAAATCAGGTTCTTTAAAGCTTATTTTTAGATTTAGTTACAGTGGATCTGGTGTGTAAAGGGGTTGCGTTCAGTGATAAATGGACAGAAAAATAAATCTCTATATTTCTGGTTCTGCATTTGCTCTGTAGAGCATTTTATGATCTTTGAGCTCTTTGTTTCACTGACCTTAATTTTAGGAGCACGCAGCTGTTTTCTGCAACAACAACAACAACAACAAAAAAAAAACACCCACATGACCTGCCCAGCCCGTTACAGCAGGCAGACAAAGCTAGCTACTAGTTATAAAACTAACACATTCTCATCCCAGGGCATATTGTAGTTCTCTCAGATGCTGCTGGCGTCCCTATTTATGCACAAGGAGTCTTTTGGCATCAGTGCTCCAGTCATGGCAATCCTGTGCACCATAAGTTAACAGTACTCTTAAAGAGCAGCAAAGGCTGCAACAGGAGGCTGGAGAGATGGCAGTCACCATAATTTACACCCCGTTTGGGAGTTTAGTGTTTTGAACTTTGCATGGTTTCCATTTGGTGATTAGTTTTACAGACACCTCTTATTTTTTGCTTTTAGTTATTGGTTAGGGTTTTCTTTAGATTTTTTTTTTTTTTTTTTTTTTTGCTTTGGTTTGGGTAAAAACAAAAAGGAAAAGAAAAGAAAAAGAAAATAAATTTTCACAATGTTTACCCCATGTTGAAATGTGACAGATACCCCTGAAGGCAAAATTCTTCCATTTACAACAAGCTTCGCTCGTGTTTTCCTGGTTATTCAGATGACAAGTCCTCCCCCATCTAAATGATTAACAGCAACTATCCCTTATGTAAATATCTGCCTGTTTTTCTGGTGAGATCGGGCTGTTCAATACATGTACATGTGCCATTTACTATGTAACTCAGTTTAAATGAAATAACCTATATTCGTATAGCTATAGGTCAGAATTTCCCGGGGCAATTTAGGGCCTCTTTATGAAGGGGCTTCACCATAATATCCAACAGGAAACCTTTAAGCAATAAGGCCAGTTTCTAAATTTATTCTATATTTACACTGGCTTAATCTGAGTGAAAAAGGAAAATTTTGTAATAACTGTATTATTCTGGTGCATCCGTTATTAATCCATACTATACCAGAAGACGATATGTTTCCAATGTGTATAATTTTTCTTATAAAGAATGCTGCATTTCTATGCGCTGCTAATTTGTGAACATTACTTTTCTTAATATTTGCACTTGTCTGACAAACGCAATAGCAAAAGAAAGCATAAAAAGTAAAATTATAAATGCTTCGTGTGCGGTATAGTGAACATCACACGCGGTGGGTAAGGTTAAAGTTGACGTATTATCTCGGGTGGAGTGACACCATGACCCTGATCTAACCCTAACAAATGAATGACTTGTCAGAAAAAGCTTTTCATATCTGTAGGAAAATGAGTCTGAATCTCAGGCTGTCAGTCATTCTGCAGAGAAAGTACAGCATATGGGGTGAGAAGGGAGGGAGGTGCATTGTGCACCATCTTTTTTTTAACCCAATAAAACCCATACAAACAATATTTCTTACACTGCTGCTTGACCTATTTCTTCTCATGTAATATATCGTTAAAGCAGTCTTGTGAAATGGCTTAATTATTCATGCTTGATTTCAAAATGAAGAGCTTTGAGAACATGGCTCCACAGGAGGATTGACACACGCAACAGTGCTCTTACAAGCACACACACTGAGACACACTGGGGCCCGGCTTACTCCAAAAAAAAAAAAAAAAAAAAACACACACACACACCCTTGACTGACTTCATCCACTGTGTTGTGCACAGAGCATTAAAGCAAGAGTGAAGATAAATGCCCTGTCAGTGCCTTTAATGATTTATTTCAAACATTTCACTCGTTCCAATAAGGTTACAATCTATGGCAGGTAATTGTTTATAGAGAAAGAGAGGGCATTTTGTTTGTTTTATTGAGCATTGAGCAGAGTGAACATACTAACCCCAGAAATGGATGCACTGTCAGAAATATCAATTTGCTGCTTTCGACTACATTCCCTGCTCGTAATTCTCATCACACACATTAACATACAGTGGCATCTTCAGCATTTTGACTTCTTCAAATTCAGCCAAGCACTGTAGTTTATTTAATCTCCCTTTTCCAGGGTGTGAGGCCTCATCTGTCCACGAGGACTAGAGTGGATGTGGGTGTCCGATCAGCCACACACTATTTTTGACTCCCCGCGTGCATGTGCTGCAGTTAGGTAAGGCATCAGAACAGCCTGTCACTTGTCCCTTGGTATTGCTTTAGTCTGCGTCGACAGTGTGTCCACTCTGGGTTTGTCAGTGTCTATTCAGACCTGACCTGTCTTGTTCAGCACATGGCAGAGGACGCTGATGGACATTTCCAGTTCTCCTTCTCGGTGTCCATCACTCGGTGCAGGATGCATCCCTGACGCATCTTAGTTTGAGCTCCTGAAATTTGTTGACAGTTGCAGAGGGTGGTCTGCAGTTCTGCCACCCTCAATTATGGGAGATGTGATCTGATTCTGACTTGAGGGATGTAGGTTGCCTGCTGTGCATAAATGCTCAATTGTGGTCGATCGATATCTTGCTAATAGGTTTTGAAAATTGAAAACAATGCAAATAGAAAAGATGCGTAAACCCTGCTGAGGGATTTTTGAAATACAAACCCAAAGGGCTAAGTGAAGGTGGGGTAAGTGACATCATTTATTTATTTATTTTCGGTCCTTGTGGATTAGATTCATTCATCCTCTTTTATGTTTGTTGCTTTGCTGCCAGTCAATCGTGTGTTTGTTCTCTTAATTTCCTGCGAGTCGCTGATGAAAAAGAAGGAGTATTTAATTAGCGCTCCCTCTGTTCTGTTGAAACAGTAAGTGTATTTTTATAGGACCAGGAATAGAGCTCAAGTCTGTTTCTAATGGAGATGGAGGCAATCAGATAACCAACACTGCCACCCATGCTCTCTTTTCCTCTTCTTGAAGAGGACAACTTCAGCTTTTAATAAACATGTAATAAGAAGGAAAACAGCTGGTAGCTGCATCACAGATGGTGCCGTTCTTGGCATCTCCAAGGAAGGGACCACACATACAGATGGCTCATTATTCCAGCATTTGGTTATGCATATTGCACAAAATTTTATTCCAATGCTTAACAACCAGTATAAGCAATACAGGTGTTACTATTTTTCACGAGGCTCTCCCTGCAAAGTAAGCAGTTGGGATCTTGTTTTGGTCATATCTTTGTGGATCACAAGGCCCAGAAACTACTCCTCCCTATCAATATTTCAGTGCTGTCTCTGTTTGTGAGGAGCACCGCGTTAATCTGCACTCAGGTGTGATTCATGGCTAAACCAGCTGTCAGTCTCGCCTTGACTGCAGCTCTGTTTTCAAAGTGCACCTTTGTGTCATTAAGGTAACAGCCCGCAAATACCTCAGCGGGTCGCTGATTAAGACAGAGGGAGGGATATTGATCACAAAGCAACGGCAAAACAAGTCAGCACAGCCAGCTGAGAGCAAGGCCAAACGCCTCAGCAAGCAACCTTGACCTCTGTGAAATCCCTCAGACCCAGATTTTTTTTCTCTCTTTTTTTTTTTTTGTCTAAACTCATAAACTCATATCGCAGGCTGCGTATCTGCATATTTCTGAACTTCAATGTCCTCTGTGTATTATTTATTTTCACTCAAATAGAAAATGTCACTGGTAAAAAGTAATTTGAATGAAAACAAGGCAAAGGATTCAGTCCCATGAGAGAAATGTGTTCTTCGTTGAGTCTTTTTTTAGGCTGACTGTTTTAAATTACAGATGCTCTCTAATTGGCTACGGTCAAATAAAACCCGCCTAATGAGGCATTGCATTCATTTGCTTATTTCCTTTCAAGTCGTTTCCCTTTGTATCTCAGAGCAAAAGTCTGCTCTTGTGCTTACTGTCGTTTCAGGCAGGGTATTCTTAGTCAAAAGACTATCATGCCTCAAATGAATATGTAAATATCTTTTCTTTTTTTTTTTTCTGCTGCAGAACAGTTGAGACTGTGAATTTACTCATTAACTATAAACAGCAACAATAAGAAACCCCAACTGTTATCCCACCTTTATATGTTATTTTAATGACCACTGCCAGGTTTTAAAGTGAAGACAGGAAAAAACCTGAGAGTGCATCTCCCTCCCTGCATCTCCATTATATGATGAACTTAGCCTGGACTTCTCTTTTAATGTGATGATTAAGTGCGCTAATCACAAGTGAGAGCGAGACGCAGACACTTTTATCCGTCTGTCCGCCTGCGTGTGTGTCCCGCAACATCCGAGAGATTTTCTTTCAGACCTCCTCACACTTGACACTCCATGTATGCTGGAGCTGTCCTCTTCAATTTATAACAGGAGTCAATGTGACCTTTATCCTGGCAATGACTATAATGTACTTTAGCACATGTCAGTCTCAGGTCAGGATTATCCCCAGTGTCATATGTTTTGTCTTGCATGTTTTACAGTCGCCAGGGACGCACTGCTGCGCTTCTGCGCTGCAGCCTATTCAACTTTAAAGTGAACTTAGACAGGCGATAGCTTCAAAATACATGTAACATATTATTACCATAGAGACAGTATTCAGAGGCCCAGTGCAGCATACTATTATGGGCCTATTCCTTCAGCGTTATTATACGTTCAGAGATATTTATAGCTCGCATAATGCAATTAGACATTATAATTACACAGTAATGACTATTTTGAACCCCAGTTTAATAATAATAGCTTTCCTTTCTACTCTACTCTAGTCTGCAACAAATGCAGGAAACAAAAGAAGCCAAACAATTTAAAGTGCTTAAAAGCATTGGTAGGCTGCACAAAATAACTGTCACATGTTTTTGGCTCTAATTTCCCCCCTCATACTCATCTTATTGCTCATCAGCTAAGTTGTCAGGTCTGCTACATCCCTTTGATGGCATCACTGACAATTAGCAAGACGATGCCACACAAAACCATCTGGACAGGCACATCTCTCGTTGCTGAGGGAGACAGTTTCTGGTGTGACAAAAATAAATCTCAAGGTCAGTCGCTGTCACTTTTTAAAAGTATCAGATTCCTTCAGAGGTAGATTTATGGGATTGGATTTATTTTGAGAAGGTTTACTGGCTAATGACAAGGTGTCTGAGACTGTTAAGTGGAGAGGAGGAATTAAATCAGTAAAGTATACAACCCAGTACCCTGTTTAATTTTAGCTATTGCTTTTTACATCACCTTTCGCTGTCATTGTCTGAATTTATTGACAGATTGATAAGTTCAAAAATATGTTAAATGTACAGACAGGCAGATTTAGAAGGACAGCTGCTTGACTACCATTCAAATTATAATAGACGTGGTATGACATTTTTCCAGTACAGTACAGAAAGAAAAGATCAATTATCAAGAGGGGTGGGAAATGGATCTTCCCCTTACCCATATGCAGCAAATGTTCCACATAAATATATGATGCTTTGACAAACCTCCTCACATTAAACGTGAAGGATCCTGGCAATAACTCTGTTATGGCCCGGCTACAGCGGCATACTTCTGCATCATTATGATCTCTATAAACATTTACATGAAAGAAAAAGTGAAACCAACTGACCAATAACCAGCCAACCTCATTTTAAGGTAACAAAGGAAGCTAGCTGTGATACAGCCAAATTTACTTTAGCTTAAAATGCTCAAATATAAACTGTCTAGGCATAAACTGCATGAAGTAGGCGTGGTCATAAAACAAGAAGGTGCATTTACATAATCTGAATAAACTGTGTATCTATTGCCCTGTTATCAACAAAGCTAATGAGCTTACAAACAGACAGGTGAGTAGGGTAGCTAGCTCTCAGCTTTTTCCCCTTCAGTAAATTAAATAATATACAGTTCCATCATTCTAGACACGGCTGACCATCTTAATCTTTAGTTTTACAATACAAAACAAATCATGTCTAGTATTTAATTTGATATGTGAAGCCAACATATACTCAAGAGCTTGTTAAATTTCAAAGAGTGCTTCACCATATTTAGCCTACTTCATTATGTTTAATGAGGTCCTGAACGTGTCTCTGTTGTTCTTCTTGCTACGTTTATATTTGTTTTCTTCTCTCCAGCACAATGATAAAAAAACAAAAAACAAAAAAAAAACACTGTTTACATTAACTATGGTGGCAGGTTTCGAATCTGGCAGTGGATTAACTGTTAGCTCAGCAGCCATAAACGCAGAGCACAACATTTTTTTCTGATGATTAGCTGATAAGATGCAAAAACAAATTATTGTATATTGCTACAGTAACATAAAGCAGTGCCGTGTTATAGACATGAAAGCCTCCTGAACTTTCTCAATGTTCCTAAATACAGCTGGTATCACTGTTCAAAAAAACAGCACAGACATAAACAACAAACCTTTGAACAAACAAACTTCAAACATTAACTAAAAGTAACACTTACCCATTGAAACATAAACCGAAACTGATTATTGACTATTTGGTGTCACAGGCATGATGAAAAACAAGGGTCACTGCTACAGCCTGCATTTATTATACTACTGGACTACCGTAACTGCGCCCCAAAACATGTATCAGGTTAGGAATGTAATGAGCTTTCTGCAGGTTCTCCTGTAAAAGATGATCGCAGCTACCCTGACGTCACCCATTGATTTGCTAGTTTGTCAGTCCTGTTTTGAGGCTTTGAGTTCTGCATTTTGCCCATCACCGTCTTGGTGCTTTGAATGGGTGTCATGACCAAAGAGCAAATTTTGCTGAGAAATTGCAGACAATGCACACATTTGATAACAACCACAAAGCAGGCCCACAGGCTCCCGTTCTTGATGGTTTACTTTAGTCCAAATAAGATCAGAATTTACAAAATGTACATGTCAACCTAGGCTTGAAACTAGTAATTTAGGCATTTAATTGATTAGGAAATGGGTTTAATGAGGTCCTATATCTAGTGGGATCTAGGGTCACTTTCCCATAGACTCTGTAACGATAGGAGTCGCCCCCTTCTGGCCATTAGAAAAATAGCAGGTTTGAAGGGCTTATGCATCAGAGTGGGAAGTCCAACTTTTGTATACAGTCTGTATAGTCAGGCTTTAAGTCACTAGGTATCTTTGAGTCTTTGATACCTGCATTTTTTGTTAAGATTTAATAGATTCTGTGAAGGACACATGCTTTAACAGTATCTATAATCATTATATCTTCATTTTTAACGGCTTTATTTTTGCCTGTCGGTTTGGATCAAGGTTTCAGGGGCAAACGGATCATTAAACAGAAACTAGAACATACTGTCATTGTTTCGAAGAGCATATTCTATGCAAGCCCAACTCTTGCTACAGTAACTCATCTGCAGCTCTTCCATTGTGTGGTCCCATGATGCTTCTCTGCTTGTGTTTCCATACATCATGTTTCTGCGTGCTGTACTAAAACAGATCCCCTACAGAATAGGATCCAGAGTGTCATCCATGCAGAGTTATCCCTCACCAGTGGCTGACCGTGGCATTATTCCGATGGGGACTGTTTGACTAATAAGCATTTTCGTTTCACTAGTGCTGGCTCTAGTCAATGCTGCTGCTATGGATATACATACTGTATAGAGGACACCTTGAATTGGAAAAAAAGAAAGGTGGCCAACACTATTAAAAGCACCCACTGGTCCGGAAAACACACTGTGATTTCATTACAAAAATCATATAATGGTCATAAACACAATAAAAAAAGTTGCACTTTTACTTGGGGAATTTGCAGCGTATGTAGAACAGATACAGCACTTTCTTTTTTTTTTAATACAAGTTACACTCGAATGCACAAGATGTATCCTTTTGTTTGATTTCAGTATAACACAACGGTTACAGAGGTAAACCGATATCTTATTGAATGCAGTGTGAAAAAGGGCACACATTAGTGGGTCAGCTCAGGGTGTCTGCTGTTATTCGTCTCTCTTTAACTGGGATGTTGTACAGGGGAAAAAGTGCAGGCATGTTCATTTATAGAATGCGGCTTTATGATATGCTGCAGATGTTACAGAAATGTAGGTGAACAAAAATAGTACATTTGCTGTGGGATATCCCCAAGTTATGTATTTCAAACCACGAATGGCCCTACATACCTGAGGTTGTATATTGTTAAAGGAAGTCACACTTATTGCTGACTGATGGGTAAGAATCTCACAAATACCTGCAATAACATTCATGTGCAGTTTGCTATTGGCTGATCCTTTACAGCCCTTTATGCTAAAACTGAGAAAGAAAGCAGAACAAGAAGACCTGACTGACCTTTTCTGTGCTGGCAGACACTTCACATTTCGACAACCAACCGCTAAAAAAGTATTTTAGCTCTGTGATGCTACCTGAGTGTTTTCCTCCCACGCAGAGTTAAAAATGCACATCACTAAATGACCTCTTTCTTTTTTTGCTCAGTTGGTGGAACTGAGCAGTTGCCGATTTACTTGCAAATTTGTTTTTCTATCTATATAAATATGCATGTCTTTGCTGTAAATAATATTTGTTGCAGCCACCAAAACAAATTTGCAGCACACTGAAAATTCAATTCTAATGAGCAACTCCAGCTCTGCATTCTGAGTTTTGT
Source organism: Archocentrus centrarchus (assembly GCF_007364275.1). NCBI lineage: Eukaryota > Metazoa > Chordata > Actinopteri > Cichliformes > Cichlidae > Archocentrus > Archocentrus centrarchus. The sequence continues at coordinate 7,186,046 of NC_044352.1, read as the reverse complement.
GCTGCTGCATATTCGCTCCTGGAAGTCAGGTCCAGGTCCGAGCATGCTACTTAGCAAATTGTTGCGATCACCTCAGCAGACCACCCAGAAGAGCTCTTCCTCTGTTGTTAGACTTCCCTGAGAAAAGCCTCTCAGCACAGGGATTGAGTCCGCAGAGGTTTCCATCAGATGGTGTATAGCATCCCGCAGTCTCTCACGGTAGGGCTTTGGTAGAAGTTCAGCACACATGAGACACCGTCATTTGAAAAACATCTGTCACTCTGACAAATAATAAGTGCACGGGGCCTCCAGGGAAAAGGGAAGTGCAAGCTCCATATTTTATTTCTTTTTGTATAGCACTGCAACTGACTGCTGTTTTTGTGTGTGGTGAACTGTACTTTATATCTAATGCAATGCATGCTCACACTGACAATTGACATTTTAAGGGCATTACCCTTGACAAGGCGACCTGGACAAATGAAAGAAAAAGGCAGAATGATTTATCAGGGGGGCTGCTGAAATATTTTGACTTACGTTTTTTTTTTTTTTTTTTCCTTTTTCTTTCTGTGCCGTTTGAAATGAATAGTGAAGACATACACCGCACCCCTGCTCCTGGCTGTGTGAGCTGTCTGCAGAATAGCCTGATGACCTAAGATCAGGTAGGGCTATATCTCCCCAGGGTGCTTGCAAAGCCAAGACAGCACTGCACTGCTCTCCTTTTCTAATTCTGCCAGTTCCTCCTGGCTTAATTGAGAATTTGAACAAACAAATTAATCATTGCAGCCCATAAAAATGACAGGATTCATGCAGTAGCATTCTTCATTCTCTCTAATTTGTTGTGCGTTGTCGTTCCCCCGCCCCTGTTCCTGTGCCTTTTCTCGAGCCCCCACAGCATTTTTTGTGCTGAATCTGCTAGTTTACCCCCTTATGAAAATTACAAATACTTGTCAAGGTTAACGAGTTAATATTCTCATTCAATATTTATTTTATGGGCGAAAGAGAGCGTCTCCCTTCAGCGCGTCCTCTTCCAGAGCGAGGATGGGTTTGTTAATCAAAATGACAAGGACAGTGTCCTTTTGATAATCCCCTGAATCATCGGGAATAAAAAATGAACTTTATTAATCAGCGGCCTCTGATTAATTGTTATGAAGTGTTGCTCATCCATTTCCCCTGCATTTCCGTAATTTTCACAGAAGCCTAACAATCTCCCCAATGATTTGAAGCCTTTTGAGCTGGCGATGCATTCAGCAGCACAGCAATAAATAGCTGGGCAGCACACTCTTCTTCCTGGATGAGCTTCTTTTACCAAAACACAATGCTTATTTCCCTCCCTTTGCTTACAGCATTACTTCTTTTTTTCTTTCTTTTTTTTAATATAACTTTTTTTCCTAGCTTCTTCTTCTGAGTTTGCATTTTTAAAATGGCATTTTCCTAAAACGTCAATACTGACACTAACATCAGTTTAGTAGCGGCCATCAGTCTTCCTTTATGTTTGTATCCCGCGTCAATACTGCAGTTCCTGCCCGTTTAATCCTTGAATGTGAGACACAAATGTAATATCCATTCCTCTCCAGATGAAACCAACAGTGCAGTTCCAGCAAGCTAATAGTATGAAGCGAAACCTGAGACAAAATAAAATATAAATAAGGAGTTAGTAAATGAAATCATGTTATACATTATCTACAAATTAACAACTCAGACGAGGAAGACCTCCCCACAGCAGAACACGATGCCCAAATCTTCTTTTATCTTAAGAAAGTAGGACAATTAATACTGCATACATTGATGATGTTTATGATTAATACATAACCCTGATCCTGTCATTTTCACAGTGAATGGTGCAAGGTTGGGATTCTGATGTAATTTACATGAGTGAGCGAGACATGTGGTGCTCATTTTCTCTGAAGTGATGTCCATGAAACAGAATGTACAAACGATGGGAAAGTTTCATATCAGAAGGGCGTCTCTCTTTTATTTTCTTTCTCCTCTGGCATATCACAAAAGGTGGGGAAGGGTGGGGAAGGGTGGGGGGTGACAAAGAGAGAGATATTTCATCTCACGCCCATTAATCAGCAGCCCTTTTTGACTGCATTTACCTAGAAGTTATTATTTTTGCATTTACGCTATATTTAAAAGTCCAGTGTAAGGAAATGATACATTTAACAAGTGCACGCTATGAATTTCAGCCTCTTCAACAGATTTAAGGGTGGGGGGGGGGGGGGGGTGGGGGGGGGGGGGTGGCTCACATGCAATTAATTGTGGAGGTGTTTTATCCATCAGAATGAATAATTTAAAGGGAGTGTTAATAGGTATCCCAGACTTGGCCAAAGGAGAGGAGACAAAGTGTTGTTGAAAGACGTTTCATTACTTTCCTTCTGATGCTGCTCTTCATTTGTTCTCCTGTGTCTTTTTTTGGGTCAGTCTAGTCGCAATCAATGATGGCAACAAAGAAATATTAATAAATAATTATTTGCATTATAATAATAATTTTTAAAAAAAGGGTGTGGGGGGGGTGGGGGCGTTACATCAAAAAGAAAATTTACGACATCAACTATACATGACCGTTAGATTTGATTCATTTCGAAACGTGATTAGAATTTTGACACCGAGCCATAATCATCGTAGCATAAAGCCAGAAGTTAAACTTTGCCCATAAATAAAAGCTAGTCTGGTTCACAGCACATGGGAACAAAATCTGAGCAGGACCTTTCCCCCAGCTGCGTTACCTTTGAGAAATCTGCTTTACACAACATAAATTGTTCTGAGGGAGGAACATTAAAGCCACAATCCATCCCCCCCCCCCCCCCCCCCCCAATATAAATGTTAAGTATATTCTCATAAATTAAATGCTTTGATTTATAGATTAAAAATAACCTCATCATACATGTTTTTCTGCAGTTTTACCCAGAAATACTGACGTAAACTAACCTTTAACAGTAAAAATTAAACAGTCATGAATTTTGTCTTATTGATAATAGATTGGACCTTTGAATGCCAAAAAGTACGCTACAGTTTGAAAACTTAAGAATGCACTTGCTAACAAATTTATCACATTCGCTAATGCAGATTATCTTGTGGGGAATTTCCATATAGTATTAACACATTTCCCCTTAAAGGAAGCATTATGTTGATGATGCTGGAGACTTGAACTCGGCACAGCTTTGACTGATTCGTCCCGCGTGTCTGCGCGTGCATCTCCTCTGGTGGGAAACAATGTGAACTTCGCTGACTCCCACGCGCACAGAGGGACGACTTCAGAGAGAAGTCGTCTCCGTCAGATGCAATAAAAGGACGTCCACATGTGCACGGTTTCCCCATCCTTCACGCTTTGTTTACACCCAACCCACGACATAAATTAGCTATGCTGACTACTCTCTTTTCAACACCCGTCCAAGATGGGGACATTTGGAGAGAAAACTGAGCGCTGAGGATGCGTTGCTAGCCAGGTTTCACAAAATTCAAACAGTAAATTCAGACGAGATATTGTAAAATTAATTTTCTGACAGTATCCTTTTCCCCTCGGTAAAATGAGTCTGTTAATTTTTCACAAAAGGATTCACAAATACATGAGTCCTTTTGTACAATTTCCTCAGATGGAGATCTATGGCGTTGTGAACAAAAGACACTCCTTCAATGACAAGTGCCAAGTACATCAGCCAGGCCTTCTTTTCAAGTAATTCCAACCCCGGCTATTCAGGGTTTGCCCTGTGGCGAGACCGAGCACTTCGTTCTCCAGAAATAGCCATAGCTCATCTTTCACAAGGACTCAGGTCGTCTTATCACGGGGAGAGGGGTTCATTTGAATTTCTGTCTCTTCAATATGCCTGGCAATCATGATGCCCGCTTAATATTGAAGTTTGGGGAGTGCTTGGTGTTGTTCTCCCCCAGGCTCTGTGGCAGGCACAAAGAACTTGTAAGTTGCCATCAAATATCACATGACTTTTATCTGCCAGCAATGGCAGACAGTCTCACCTCAGCAGATTTCCACCTTGTAGAAATCATGAGCTCCCAAATGTGTTTTCTCTCTTCTATCCTGATAGCATTCAATATGGCCTGGCTTTATGAACTAATATAATTCTGAATGGTTATTTTCAAGCACTGGGGGCTGAAAGCAAAATGATTTTTTACACCACCAGCAAAAAGACAAAGACTTGGTTTATTTCACTGGATTTATATTTATTTGTTGTCCACCATCTCGCCTGAAATCTGAATTTCCTTTTGTTCCCTGTTAGCAGCAGAACAGTAAAATTGGCTTACCACATCTAATTAACACCCAAACACACCTTGACAACTTTTGCATGACACTCACTCAGCTAAAATCTTTTTAGAATAACAAAAAAAAAAGGAAAAAAATCCTCACTTCAACTGAAGAGAGAGGCGTTTTTCTTGATAAATTTAAGATAAAAGACGTGGCAGTCATTTTCTCCCGTGACATATTTGTTCTTTAACAACAAATCAATGGCTGTGAAAGCTTGGCACCTGAATACAGAACAATGGGGAGATGAAGCGAAGATTGTCTTCATTAGGCACATTAATATTCATAGAAAGTGGAAAATCTGACACCACGGAGGACTTGGTAACCTTTTCTCATATTAGATTTTTTTTTTCAACTTCTTAACACAATTAAAGTCCAGCAATGACTTAATTAATGCGGCTTTCTGTCAGGCGCTTTAAAGAACTGTCAATTTGGCCTGGGTCTGCCTGTCAGCGGGGAAGAAAGACAGTCATCCCACTCTTACAGGAGACAGTCGGAATCACAGTGCCGGATAAAGTCACATTCTGAGACACCTTGCCAAATTGATTCTTTTAAGGGTTTTCTTGCAGATTACCATTTCTTCCCTCCTGTCTCTTATTCCGCACGAGTGTCAAATCTGAGAGAAAATCTAAATTCAGTTTTATGTTCTGGCTATTAGCATCTTCTCCTATTGTGCTCATTGTTGCCGATACCCTGTTAAATTATGATTTTATTCAAATATTTCTCGTGCAAGACGGTGTCCTCAGAGTCAATTGCTAAGATACCGGCAACAATGAGGTGAGGCCGGAGCGTGCCTGCCCTTGCAGCAGCGGAAGTTATTCAGTCAACAACTTTAGTTCGGTTATATGAGTTTGCATGGAGTTACTGAACATTTTTCTTCTCGCTATGCATTTTTACAACATGCTCTTTTGACAAATGGTTCAGGTAATAAGTCATTACGATTGTGCTGCGAGGTCTATGGTAAATCAACCTTTGCAGAGAGGGCTGAGGCTGTGAGGGACAGGGCAGGTGCATTTCCTTTAGAACCACAACTGTCTTCAAGTGGAAGCCACAGGCTGTCCAAACAAGATGACACTGCAAATGGCTGCTGCTAATGACTAATTCTCCTCTTCCCTGAGTTTTGATCAAAAATAGCTCTTTCTCCTCTCTCCCTCTGTAATAGCAGGGAGCAAAATTGAGGTAATGGCCCTTACTTTGGACACTGCCGCAGCTGCAGGATTTGTTATCACTCTGACTGAGATCAGTCTCACTTTATAATAAGTCAGCCGAGATTTTCATGGAATAATGAATCATGTGCACGACTAGTTTGAGTACAACCGAAACCAGAAATGAACAGTGTTGACTTCTTGAGAATCTCAGTTTTCTAAACTCCTCCTCCTCCTTGCTGGATGTAATTTTGAATGCTGTGAATTTGCTACTGAAAGAGAAATGCAGTCAAAATCAGATTATAACATTCGTTTTTTTCATCTATCCACTAGGTGTGACCGAGGGAATTCATACACTGCCATTCTCTGTATTAATGAACCAGTACCTGTGATCATTCTGCAGGAGGTGTAACTGGCTTGGCAGGTGTGCTGCCACAGGGAAACAGATTAAAATAGTCAGGGTTCCTTTCAAGACTTGTACCGAAAACAATGGAGGCTTCACAAGGTAATCATGCCATTATATGAGACAGAGGGACTAATTGGAATTATACTAGAACAGGCAGGGAGCTCATTAAAACCTTGAGCACTACCTCATGATAAACAGTCACTTTAAGGGCTGGCACTAATATGATGAGGCAAAGTCTTTATTTCTCACTTTCCAATGAACACATCTGATGTTTAAGCTCCTTATACTCACTCAGCAGGTATCGCGTGCAATGTAAGACTCCTTAATTGCCACTGGAAATTAGTGGCACAGTTATATAGAGAGCTTTGTTGTCATGCAGAAACACTGATGACTGTGTACTGTCTCCTAAGACTTGTATCATTTGGAATTCGAGTATATTATATCTCGCATTAAGATTTCATATATTGTCGTCTGGTTTTGCGCACGCACCCAGTCGGTGTTTCAAATTCAACTGCGTGTTAATATATTAATTGTTAAACTTTGCTCATTACAGCCCTATAAAGCCTCACCAATACAATTCCATAATAACACAGTGAGCTTGTTATGGACTCTGACAACCCGTGATTAAAATCAGACTCATTTTGCTTGATGAGAAATTGGCTTTACCCAAAATAACTTTATATCCCTGTGCTTTCCAACCACAGTTCATTAGCTCCATCTTGCTCAGGCAGGATTCTTTGTACCATTTTGACTGTATTCAAATCTCTTTAATGCCATCTCATGTTTAAAGACTGGCCATAAATCCCATATCAGTTCTTAATGACCACTGCTGGCCAGCCGGTAATATGTCATTGTTCGCAGGCGATCACCCAGCGGGGAATAGACCATGCCAGTCTTTGTAATTGCACACCCAGAAAGATTTATACTGCCATTATGCACACCCATAAGAAATAATTCAAACATATCATTGAAAAAAAACAGCCTGCACATTGCTGATCCCCAAATCTCCACTCAGCATCCAGCGAGGATAATATTCTACTGCCTCTCTGCTAACATAGCTTTACTGTCTTATAGTAAAGATGTCTTCAACACTCATATTCCATATGTCTATTTATTAGTGGTACAGTTTCTTCTTCTGGAGGGTGCTAGGGAAGAACATGCAAACGCTGTATATGAAATGCAAGGTGTCACATAACTGCTAAAGCACCGCAGCAGCTAAGCTAAGTGGCTGGAATATTCCTCATGCATCCATCAGCTGGTGCGGTATGCATCCTAAACAAACTCCTCCATGTACACTGCTGCCTGCGATCCTTGGATGGCTCAGAGATGTGGTGATTGAAGATGCAGTTAGCTGAACTCCCCAAGTGTGCTGCCGCAGCTTTGTTGTGCTGCCTGTCCCGGTTCCTCCTGAGAGGGGAGGCAGGTGTGGGCTGACGCAGGTTTGATCACCTTGGTGAGTGTGGACCTAAGTGGCTTCACCAAGTCTGCAGGGAGGACAACAGCAGCTAGCTGCAGAAGGACGAGTGTTTGACTTGGGCTAATGAATTGCCTGGTTGAACAGAATTACATCATGCTTGTTTTCTTTAAAAGGATTTGACAGGTACTCAAATATGCTGGCTGACGTTATAATTTAAGCTGCGACACACTGCATGAGGGAACAGAAAGAAAATGTTACTGTAGATTGATCAAATGTTACGGTCCAGGATATGCAGGATGTTTATTCATGAACAGCTGATATACACAATACTTGATAATATTTGTGTTTTTTGGGGGGAAAAAAAAAAAAATACAACTACTAATCCCAGAACAGCAGTGCACTTTGCTTGTTCTCTCTGTCCTTGGTTTGAGGGCCAGAGAAATAGCGGGGAAGTTGAAGTGCCCAGCTGAAGTCAGCCATCAAAAGCAGGCCAGTCATACAGACTCCTGTTTCAGAGTCTACTGAGACTGCTCCCAGGGACTCTTTGTTCCTTTTCAACCAGACTGCTGCTGTCTCCGCGCTCAGGGGGCTCACTCACCAGTGACAGCCGCAGTCAGATCATACCCCCACAATCAAATACAGTTTTATTAGATCTGTCTTGCAGAGCGGCACTCCACTGCAAAAACATGTTTTGTTCTCTTTAACCTATTCCACCGGGGACACAAACCAACAGTGACACTGTCATTTGTGAGCAATGCAGTATGACTCCCTTGTGGTACAAATGTCAGATTATACCGTGCAGTACTAGTTATCCTCCCTAAATATAGCCTCTCTGGTATCATAGCCTGTCGCAAGAAATTCATGGCTTCACACACATGGCCTTTAGTGGAGCCCCAGACACTGTCACAAACCTTAAGAAGTCGCCAGGATGAGACTAATTGTAAATTCATATCTGTCTGCAAACTCTCCTTGTAATTCTGAGAAGAGAGGCACCTGCCCCCAGCTTGATCCTGGCTCGTAATGTGTGATGTGCACTTTTCGGTCCCCGTAGATATTAAATTGATTTGCACATGGAGTTGTCATCTCTTATTAAGCTGGCATTTAAGCAGTGTACAAGATTTAAAAAGGCACATGTGTCTGGAGGTACGACTAGCCACAAGATGGTTTTGATACTGGTCACTCACACAATTATACTGCTTCTGGAGGTTTAAATAGGCAGGGCTAAAACCTCCTTAATCACTGCTTTTATTTGGAGTGATGCTTACAGTACATGAACGATATTTTTTACCCATATTGGAAAGTTTTTGCTCATTTCACATGAGAAGTTCCTGATTTTCCTTTTTATTTTTTATAACTCCTCTTGTTGGTTTCAGTTGGAAAAACAGAACTCCTGGTGGATGGTTCTGAAACAGACACTGAATTTGCCACACAAACATTTCCTGTGCTGTGTGTGTTTGAGTTGCGATACGCACCACCCCATCCCATGTCTTCCTCCACTGACCTCTTATCGTGTTACTAACAGAGACACTGATCTGATATCAAGATGTTGTAAAAGTAAAGTGCAGCAGCTCAGTGCATCAGTGTAAACACAAACCAGGATTATGTGACAGAAGAAACATCAAAATGATCAAATGACAACCATGAAATCGCTTCATCGAACTGCAGGGACACTACTAGCACATTAGTCAAACTTTGTGGTGAAATACACATTTTAGCTGTTTGTCTAATTTTTTTTTTTTATTTTTATGAAGAGCGCATTTTATTTTAGTATCACCAGCTTACATCAAGAAAGTCCTGGGTTCAAATCCAGGCTGGTGATTCTAAACTGGCCATAGGTGTGAGCGTGAATGGTTGTCAGTCTCTACGCATTAGCCCTGTGACAGACCACCTTCCCCTCTTGCCCTACAACCCTGAACTGGATAATTGGAAGAATGGAAGGCTATATAGTGATTAGCTTTTATGCTTGTTAGCAATGTGGAGTTGTTAATGCCAGCTTGAAGCGTACTAGTCTGCAATGCTCAAAGCTGTAATGTTTAAGGATCATTTAGGTAACACTGGGTTCGTGATCCAGAACTGACTGCACCTGTGCTGAAACTACTTTTTCCTGTTTTCTCTTGTTAAAATATACAGAATTGGAGAATCATTCCACCCCCAATGATTCCAGGTATTTCCACGGAATAGCTGCAATGTAGCAATGTTTGAATATGGATTGGCTGATGGAGAGCTGCCAGATTTTGGAACGCATAACTCTAAATAAATATTACCTTAAGCAGAGCTGATCTTGTCAACTTACTTTTTATTTGGTTTTACTGCTTGTCTCTTAACCACAGTGTATTTAGGCAGTACGTTCAGCTCTTTGATTCCTGTTAGTTTTAATCAACAGTCTTCTTAGCATTTTGTAGCTACAACTGTCACCAGTTTTTGCAGATAACAATCATAGTTACACATTTTATAGTGCCGTGTTAGAGGATAAGGGTAAACCATCCATACATCCATTCATCCTTCCATCCTCTTCCGTTTATCCTGTTCAGGGTAATTGTGCAAAAAATAAAATGAAAAATTCCTACTACTATTCTTGTATAAAAACATTTTTGTACACACTGTATTTTAACATATTTTAATAATATCAACACTTAGCAATAATTTAGGAATAAAAGAAAAACATATATCAACAATAAGCACACCAAGAGCGCAAAGCTCTGTCAAAGCAGCTCACTCTCTGGCCAGTATCTACTTCTAAGCAACCAGCATTGTGTTTTGTGTGTATTCATTTTGTTTTCTTTGTTCTTTTTCAATGTACTTTAAGACGTTAATAGTACTGTAAAAACAAGTGTGAAGTGCAGGCTTTTTGTTACTTGCCCTGCTGAAATTGATTTTAATATACTTGAGTCTATAATTTTGAGTATAATTATTTGTTATTATTTTCTTATTTATGTGGATTCATTCTCTTTCTCTTGGCAATAGTTTCTTTATAGATATGATGCAATTACAGCCCATTTGAAAGAAAGGCAGATGTAAAACATAAAAGTGAGGTCAGAGGTGAAATCTGATATGATATTATCATATATCATATATGTGACATATTTGGATGGAAACTGTAATCTGAAATTTACACCAGTATCAAATGTTGCCAGTATAAACAAAGGCAGTCAAATTTTAAGTTTAGTTTTAAAGATCAAAGACATTTTATGAAAGTTTGACCTTATTTGACCTTGAAGAAGAGGTCAGAGGTCCAAAGTAACCTGATATTTTGAATCCTCGTATATCATTCCCTATATGCCTATATGCTGTCAATACAAACAACAGCAGTAAGAAACATAGTTATAAATAGCTTATTATCACTTTGACCTTCAGATCAAACTATTGACTTTGAAGGAGAGGACAGAGGTCAAATGTGACATATTTTAAATCTTTATATGGTACTTTCTATATGTTGACAATACAGCACATTTGCAAGAATCATAGTTTCTAAGTTAAGCTAAGACTTTTTGTAATTTTTCAACCAATAAATCATTAAGTTGACCTTTAAGACCTGGTGGCTGTAAGGTGAAAACTTTACGAAAGGAGTCCAACACAGGTTGATGAGTGAAGCTCACTTGTGACCACTGACAGCGATACTGAGGTCAGTATTTGAAAAATATTTTTACTGATGAAATTAAGACTGACCTCAAGTGGTTTTGATTTTTCTGATTTAATTGATGCTTATTAAATAATGAATATTCAGTTTTATTGAAAGATAGTTAAGATTGAAGTCAAGTTTTCAGAGGTTTTAAATCCTCCCTGCTGGGACATTAAAACCTGACACTCTATCTTGTCTTTTGTTTTGTTTTGTTTTTTGGAAAGTAAAATAAGCTGATCATGATCAGAGGGTGAGGTGAATCAAAAGCACTAGTCACAGTAACATGATCATTATTTCCTCTTGAAGAGATGCTTGTTTTTCTCTTTTCTCTCAAACGAGGCTTCGTATAATTTGTGGGCTTTTCATGTTGCAAACACGGGAGAGAATTACACACAAACAGCAGGTGAGGTCACAACAACAAGGTGAACAAAAGCACCGCGAAGCGATGCTGACTGTTTGGAAGTCATTCCAAACATCTGACCAGGCTCACTCATATGCATGACGCACGTCCAGCGTGCCAAGTCAGGGCCCAGCATATAATGATCTAGTAGCAAGTCTCATGAGTAATATATACACATATAATGCTGTCATTTGCACTTTTGAGATTAGAACAATTTAATCTCCCACATTTCAGAAAGCGAAAACCACGTATTGAGACTTTCTGATGGTTAACACAGAAAAAAATCCTGGGTTTACCTCTTGACTTCAAATAATTATATAACTGATAACTCTAATGAAGATTTTTTTATAATAATACTATCTTTTAATAACAAGAAATCATTTAAACTACCATGTTTTTTTTTTTCTCTCTTCAGATATTCAGCCCTATAAATAATCAAGGCCTTCTCCGATGCCTGCAAGTAATTATCTGTGTTCTCTGACAGCCACAGGCAGCAGCAAACTGACAGGCCTCCATGAGGGAGATGTTGTGTAAATTTTATGAGTGACAAAGGAGATTAGTAGAGTGACTTTGTACATGCAACTTTGACCTCCTTGGAGCTGTGCATGCAGGAAGGTGAAAGGGAGGCAGGAGAGGAGACGCCCAGGGATCCACGTCTGTGTGCTTCGCAAAAAAACCAAAACATTTAAGATGAATATGATGAAAATTGCTATTGATTTGATGAAGAATAAAAATGTAAGATATCACAAAAAAAAAAAATACTTTTGATGATACGTCAGATTTCTTCTGAATCGAGCAAATCTGAAAAAGATGTGTATCATTTCCCCAGTTTCCCAAGAGTATTTGCATCAGTCTGTTGTCATATTTTGGCAGATGGGGTTCGGATATTGTGTTGAATTTGGGGGAAAGCAATAGTTTTCCACAGATATAGTGATTCTGGAGAGGCACTCATCAGTTAAATAGCAACCTGCCTCAACAATTCCTGTCTCTGAAACTCCCCCTTATCATACACCTATTGTGTGCTGCTGGAGACAGACAAACCCTAAGCATTCTTTGCTCTGATTTTCCATTGATGGTCTTTCATATAGTGAGTCTACTCAGAGAGGCTTTGTTCCCCATAATTACAGGGAATGCGATTTCAGCACGTACGTCTGTCTTGCCTCGAGCTCTGTGATTGTCAAGGAGATTTGATGGAGGTATCAAGCACGTGTGAGTGAAGGGGAACACGGTCGTGCCATCACACCCTTCTGTTTACCCCGAGTGTCAGAGGGCTGATGTCACCCTGAGAGAGAACAGAAGAGGTGGGCCTTGGTGAATTCCTCCACGTCTTTCTCTGTCTTTCTGTCTCTCTGGACATGTTATGGGAAGAGATGATAACAGGGATGCGCATGGAGTTCAGCAGCCATGGAGCACTGCAAATCTCCCTGGCCATCTTGCACGGCTCACGCTGTTCAAACAGGTTCCACGCCGGCTTGTGCCTTGTCTTGTCAAGTGGCTGACATTCTGATTTAATCAACATCCACGCCTGCCAGATGAATTAGATCACTATCAAAAATGCACAGGGAGCGCCATGTCCCTCACTTGTCAGAACCAAACTCATCTGCTAATTTATTTATTACATTCTCCATGAGAGGAGCATTATAACACTGTGTGGGCTTAAGGTTGTCTGTCCTTGGTGCTTTGTTAAACTTGGATGAGCCCCAGGGACTTTATAATTCTATCTACAACTTGCATCTACTGAAAACACATAACGGTGGCCCGAAGAAGAAAAAAAAAAACAAACATGACATTCCTTCCGCCTCTCCTCTGAACATCCGACAGCAATCTGCTCTGAGTGCAAAAATGATTCCACCACCATGTTTTAATTTCCACCCTATCTGCTTGTTAATAAATCTAAAATCCAGGCACTCCAAATAGAGACCCAGACATTCTTTGTTTTTATGTGATGAATGACTTGGAAATGTTTAGACATCTATGTTGATTGTGCTTCTCATGGAACGCCGCACCTTGTTTTTTAGTTCCCTGCCATGATTAAAATAAATGGGGAGGATGAGTGCACGCAGGCAAAGCAATTGATAGCAGCATGATAGTATAGAAACAGCTGAAAAGGACTGATGTGGTGCTCACTTGATGGTATCAAGGCCAAACTGCTCATTCTCAGAATGGAGATCATTTCTGGAACTATGTACTTTGTGAGAAAATGCTTTCTCTTATATATCACTGAACTCAGGCTTTTTCATTAAATGCGCTATTTTGTTCAATATTTGAAAAGAGCCTGTGCCGGGGCCTGAATGGATTGAATTGATGTTCATTGGACAACTGTATATCAAAGTGATGGCCAAGTCTAAGAAATGACAAAAATCCATTTCATTTCAAGTTTAACAGGATTATTGTGCTTGATGCTGCCTGTGAACAACTGCAAGAGGAAGGAGAGAACTGTGTAGGGACGGTTCAGTGTGCTGCTAATGCGAGTGTATGTTGCATGAATTATCAGTGGGAGGACGGCTGTGGTTTAGCTGAGCTGAAGAGATTCAGATTGAGATGTCCACTCACGGCTCACTGGTTTGATATTTCCATCATCGACAGCAAAGGAGACTCTGACAGTTGGGCTGCACAAAGCCAGCTGTTTTCATGGTTTGAAGCGTCCTGAACGTGCACCCAAGTTGAAGGATTGGTAGGAGATTATTAAACAAAGTGACACCCAGAACACAGGCATCCACAGTTGGAAAATCACTGGGTGTCTCTCTCTCTCTCTCTCTCTCCCCTTTTCCCCCCGCCGTTCGCTTTCTGGCTCTAATTTTGGAGCTGCGGCAAAGTGCTCCACCATGTTTGTGTCAAAAGTTCCAAATTGAAAAGTGTGATAAGGTAGAAGCAACATTAAAAATACATAAACACACATCTGTGGACTAATCTGAGGGAAAAACAATGAACAAGGTGGGATGGGGATCATATCCCTGCTTATCAAGGGATTTGAGAAAAACAGGATAGATTGGATCTGTGATTGGTCCAATAGACTGATGTCTTGAATTTACTTTACTACAACTAAATTATTCAGAAACATAAACTCAAGCCATCTGAATAGGCCTGGTTTCTATTTAAATAGACAATGCATCAAGTTCCACCACCCAAGATTAAATAGTTAGGAGAGAACACTATAATACCAGTTCAACTGTACTTAGCTGTCATTTTAACAGTATTTGTTTAGCAATTATTCACCTAAAATACAAGATACTGGATCATGTTAAATGTATTCAGTCTATAACTTATATAGTGCCGTGCACTGGATGCAGTACCTTTAGTTTTCATTTGCCTCTTAAAGCAATATAAGCAGTGTCTCATCAGCTCACATAAGCACCGGCTTGGTGACTTCAGGTGTTACACTTGAATAAAAATATTTTATTCATTATCATTACAGCAGTGTCGTTTGTAGCTTTGTTGTGCTCTGGATGTTGTTCAGATGAACATGCAAACTTGGATGGTGAAATGGTGTGAAAATGTCGTAATGATCACTGTCGCTACAAGCCAGCACAAAGTTCTTCCTTCTTTCACTTTATTTGTACTTCGAGTAGTGTTGATACTGCAGAAAGGCAAAAATATTAGCACGATTTTATATAGAAAGGTATAATTGTTATCAGTTACTGTTCCTCCAGGAATTCTTGATAAACACATCTATTCTTAATGGGCAACACAGTTTCCACAAATGGTGCAATATTGGTAACCAGAGACCAATTTAAACACAACGAAGAAAAAAAAATCTGTAAAATTATATTATGTGTGTGCAGCCCTACAAAATAATAACATGAATTTAGCATTCATGTACCAACAGTGTAATTCTAGGCAGATATGAATGTTTGAAACTCCAATTTGCCAAACAGCCGATACTGATATATATTTATTGTTCTTGATTGTTTATGTCATTTTTATTTAGTCCATCATTTGTGCCAGAAATGGCAATATCAGTCAGTGAGGCTGCATTTATTTATCACAGTGCATTCCTAACAAATGGTGAAATATTCCTCACTTCTTTTCTTCTTTTTTTTATTCAAGAGAGATTGCTTATATTTTGGCAACATTTCGCCTTATCTCCTTATGGCAGCACTGCAGCTGCCATTGAAGGAAGTCATTGCTTTGGTATAGCATAATTCTCTCTTTGTTTGCTGAGCTCTTTTCAGTACGGGGCAGCACAGTGGTGCAGCGGCTAGCACCGTGGCCTCACAGCAAGAAGGCCTTGGGTTTGAATCCACCAGTCTGTGCGGGGTCTCCTCGGCTACTCCAGCTTAATCCCACAGTCCAAAGACTTGCTAGTTAGGTAATTCTAAATTAGCCATAGATGTGAATGTAAGAGGGGACGGTCGTTAGGCCTCTGATAGGCTGGCGACTTGTCCAGGGTGTATTCTCCCTTTCGCCCTATGACAGCTGGGATAGGCTACAGCCTCCCTGTAACCCAGAGTTGGATAAGCAGAATAAAATGGATGGAGCCCTGCATGAAAGAGAGAAAAAGAGAATCCAAAAAGCCACCAACAATTAATGTTTGATATGAAGGCCATCCATCTGAATCTGCATACTGACCGAGAACTTTTAAGGAAGCTCCTATTGGAAATCTGATATTGCTTTGTTGTTCCTCAGATAATCAGTCATGTAATATGTAATACTGTTTCTGTTTATGCAACATTGTTTCAGTCCTTTCCAGCTCAAGCTGGTGGAAGAGAGCTACGACACCAAATATTCAGTTTACTTTACTTATAATAGTGTTTGTGAACATTTAAAGAAAAACTGTCCTTTCCCTGCACTGATCAATTTTCAGAATTTCCTATTTTGCTTCTGTAATATTTCTTCCTTCAGGCTAGAGGAAATTCAAATCTATATTTTCAAAACTTTATTTGATGGACATTGTTGGGCAAATTAGAACATGTTTATCTTAAGACAATACCTGATTTCCTCATTTTAACATAAAATTTGGGAAAACTTGAAATAATATTTGTTTAAATTGAAGTAATTAAAAAAAAAAGCACTTACACATACAGCAGACCTTCCACTTTTATTCTTTTGAGTCCGAGGTATTTACAGAGCAGTTTGTTTACATAGGCTATAAACCAGAGCCTGATTTATCGAAAAAAAAAAAAAGATTCAACAGATGTTTTCTGATTTATGACGTAATCAGAATCCACTCTGTAAACACCTTTGATTCTGGCGAAACAAAGCGAAACACAAATTTCAAACCTGGCTTTATCCGATATTCAACATTCTGAAAAAGTATCCAAATTAGCAGAAATTTAGAGAGCTGTCTCATTTGCATGTTTAAATTTACATTTCAGAAAACGTAAAAATTATAATATTTACACAGTTATTCAAGTTAATGATGATATCTATTAGTAAAAATGAACTAACCACATTTATTTTTGTTGTCTCCCCTTTTTTTCCAGCTGTATGTCATTCAGCAGGATCACTGTTAACATGATTACTCACAACATAAAGTTAAAGAGACTAACTCAAAAAGAAAACAGAAAACTTGAACATCTTTAAAGTAGTTTCTAGAAAAAGGTGGAAGCACAAAAGCTTGTTTTTCAGTACACGATGAAATGCAAGTAAAAGTCACGATCATTTGTTTTGTTTTACATAAAAACAATTACCAGACAGATGGGGGACTGCAGTTATCTATACCTCCAAAATATGAGGCCTTTTGTGCCTACTGAATAATATCCGGTGCACAGTAGGTGCTGCTTCATTGTTTTCCATCCAGGCCAAGTTCAGGTCATTCCTGAATGTGATCTGAAAAATGTAACAATCCTCAGCGATGCCTCATACATGCAATGAAACAAACCAAAAAAAAAAGCTATTTGGCTTCTGTGGATCAGCATTCTTCTCAGGCATGTGTACGGGAGTGAAAATACAATATCGTTTTGGAAGATGCTTGCATTCATCTTAGAATGAGTCTCTCAACCTAACCCTCACTTTTAGCCACCTCACAGGAAAGAAAGAAAAAAAAAAAAATCTTGAGGTTTAGGAAGAAATGAAACCCCCAGCGCTGCTCACTCATCTAAGAAACATTAAATGTACGGTTTGTTTACCCGCATGTGCACTTATGAATCCCAAGGGTGCCGCAACCTGTGTATAACTCACCCTTAGGGCCTTGGAGTATTTTTCACTATGAAATGAAATTTTATAGCATGCGAGATTAGCCGACACTAATGCAAGGTCAAAAATAATAGAATCAATAGGCAGGCTTGGCGATGTTAACATTTACAGAAAATAATGGGCTGAAAAGCGCTGTTGAAAACAGAATGAAATGAGTCTCTGCAGAATTCTTATTGATGGCTTTTCATTATTTCTAATAATTTGACTTTCTTTTGTGTGCTGTTGCCGGGGGTATGGCCCTTGCTTTGGCACTATGGTTTATCTCTGTGTGTGCGTAGGTGTTTGTGTGTGTGCTCTTGCACTCGTGTGAACGTAAGCGCAGGGGTGTGCATTTGTGCTTTCATGTCTGCACGCACATGTTTTATGGTCAATAAACAGCTATTTTCTGCCAAAGTCTTTCAGCTGCTGGTCAGATCTCTGGTTATAATGTTCCAATAGCAGTTTGGAAGATGAATCTCTGCAGATCAGCCAACTTTGTAGATTTGGACCTCGTCTCACATTCAGAAATGGAGGATGTTTATTGCTTCTGACAACACTCACTCCTTCAGAGAATGGGCCAACATCAAATGAAGTGTCCAAGATAAACCCAAATGAGTATTCTCTGTGACCTCATGTTTTATAGTCTATTGGAGTAGTTGCAGTATCTGCAGCTAATTCAAGTGTGATTACAGGGGGGTCTGAGATCCCTCTCCAATATAACCCCACTCACTGCTATTGTCTTTCCCTCAGACTAATGAAAATAATGGTTATGAATGTTTTTGGTGCACTTTGATTGTCACATCAACTGTTTTTATTGCTGTCATTATGGTTTAACATCGCACTGTTAATTCTGTTAATTAAAAAGCTGATTGCTTTTGCCAGTCTGTGATCTCCATTTGGTGAGTCCATATGGTAGAGATTGCTCGTTGTAAATTTCAATGAAGCCTTATCGCAGCGTTGCTATGTATAATCAAGCAGTACAAGCGCTTGAATTGCCTAGAAACCCCCATCATCCTCCCTTTGCAACTCTTGTCCACAACTTCACTCAAACTACCATTTTCTTTAAATAGCTTTTGTTTAAAATCACTACAGAGATTACAGGGTCATTGTTTGTTTGCAAACCAAGCACATTTTAATGCACGCAGTACAGTAGATAATATGAGATCGAGATAATACCTTTCCAATGTCAATTTAGGAGTGGCATTTCTAGTTTTAGATGGCTACAACAAAGGAAATGTTGCAGCAATTAAATAGATGCAAAAGAGTCAAACTGGCGAAACCCACAGGAAGGAAGCGATCTGATGCATTTACACATCGAGAAGCATTTAAGATACATTCAACTTCAAATGCATGTATGCTCTGTATGCACATATGCTGCACAGAAAACAGTTGTTCGGAGCTCAGCAGTGATGACCTACTTCAGCTGGATTTTATTTGTTGTTCGCTTTAGTGAAAAGTCCCTCAGTCCACTCCTCTGTCTGAAAATACACTGGTTGAATCCCTAAAGGACAGATTAGAGTTGCTTTTAGGTATCAGGGTATAAATGTTATGTTCAATATCGAAGCACACGCGTCCCAACATATCAACTAAGCCAGAAGATCAGTGTAGAAGTTCTTTGAGAATTTGCCATAAAATTAAAACAAAAACTGTGTTGACATTAACACAAGTACGCGGTATGTGGTTTTGTTTTTACCAGACCAGATACAGTTTTGGGACATGCTGTCAGTGGGATCAAAGCCTCGCTTCCTGTATCTGTCCTAAGAGCAGGTTTGTACACACAGATATGAGAGCTCAGCTGCACTGGGCACTGCTTCAACTAAGTCTGGAATTAAAATGCCACAAACATATCATCCGATGTATTTGGAGGCTTGACGACAGCAAAATTATTAAGTTTAAAAGTAGTCATCACCACATTCCCTGTGACCACACAGCACACAACCTAACCTCAGACCCAACTAACAACTGTCCGTGTTGCTACGCCACCCGCCAATCTGACTGCATGTATTCTAAACAGAGGAGTCTTCATGATTGATAACAACATAAAACACACCATTCTGGGTGAGCCGCATAACTCTTGTCATTGCAGGTCTTTGAATTCTTGACAAAGCTTTTTGCTAAATTATGTTCTCATGTGTGCGGAATGCCAGTGTTTACAGAAGAGACAGGGAGACGGTGCACACATGGACACGTCTGCCCTCATCAAGCCTGCTTGGGAGTGGACGTCTATCAGTTCAGAAGTCAGCGACTTGCACGAGTCACCCATTCTTCATTTAATTCCCTCTGACAGGCCCGGGCTCTGTCTCTTCTCTGCAGTATTTACAGCGGTGGAATCTGTTTATGTCACGCAGATGTAAATGTTTATACTTGATGAACACTGGCTGAGTTTTTACAGTCCGAAAAGATATGTACGGTTTTGGATGTGTGGAAATAGTTTAGCTTAATTTACTGTCATCATTAGGAATGTGAGATCTGTCTCAGACACCAGTTATTGCTTTTAAAGCATGGTGCCAGGTTTACATGTTTAATCGTGGTCTGTTTGTAGTGCCAAATCCAGTAGCGTCCTTGTTAGGCTCTCGTTTGCAAATGCCAGCTGATGTGGAATAAATTGGGTGGTTTATGGTTTGTTTTTTGTTTTATTTATTTATTTATTTTTTTTATTTCACACATGAATAACTTTCTTAGCAAGTTTTTCCTGCCACTACACATTAAAAAAAATCTGTTTTGTGGAATTTTGGAGACAACAAAGTAAATGATAGGTGGTATTTAATGGTTAAAATTATACATAATGGAGTATGATGATCACAATGGCAAACTGTACATGTTATTTTTTTTTTTGGTGAAAGAGAATAGAGGCAATAGCAGCTTTAGGCAGAGCACTGCAGTCTTAATTTGTTAAAGTCATTGTCCTGAGCTCTTTTCAGAAGGCGAGCTATTTATCATTTAGGTGGCCGTTATTTTTAATGAGTCTGTTATCATTCATTTTAGGGCATCCCACCTTTCCTTGACACGGATAGTATTTCTTTTTATATAGGACATAGGATTTATGTCTCCCTCTCCTATCAGCCTCTCTTCCTCTCTTCCCTGGCTGGGAGCTGTCGACTGAATGGCAGCTTGGAAAGGTGCTGCGGTGCACATGCTAGGGCCACAGGGCTCATAGAGCTCAAACTATATCTCACTTTTGTGAAATCACTTACGCAACGGAATATATGGACATAATATGGCCCCATCCTCGCCTATTATGTTTTATACAGAAGGTGTAAGCTGATGCTTCAGCAGAGAACGTGGACCGCGTTTTGGTTTTGAAACTAATTTTGGGAGGTTGAATCATAAAATTCAAGCATGATGTAGAAATTAAAAAGTTTGAAAGCCAGACATCAACAACTTCAGACTGTTAAGAGATGCGACCATGGCCTAATGTCTGATGTTGCCTTTATGAATGAATTTTGAAGTTTTGGATTCAAATCATGTTAAATACTTACATAGGCTGTACATAGAAATCTATTTAACACTAAATGCCACATTTTGAAGAGTTTCTAAATAAAAGAATGATTTTACTTCTTTACATCTATAACATGAAAAACCAGTGCATGTAACACTGAACCTATTTGACCTAAAACAATCCTGTGTTTTCTCTTCTGTTTTTTTTTAATGTACTGGTGAGATGATAGGATACATTCAAGGAGGTCAAGCTGAAGTAAAACATCAATAAATTTCGAGGCTTATCAGATGTCAAAATACTGCATTTTATAATACTTGAAGACTGAATGTTATAACTGAGCTGGCAATTTTGATCATCTAGCCAGAATGTGAGCTTGCACATATGTGAGAGGCCGATGGTGTGCTCCACCAGATGCACTAGGACCCTGCTTCAGCACAGTTTGTTTTTTCTTTGCAGGAATAATATTAGTGTGAATATGATGTGTAAACTATCTGGAGAAATATTCACCTTTCTGGAGCTATCCAGTTTGTCTATTACTAATACTTATACTTAGCCATACCTTCATGTTAAATGCTCACATTACCACACAAACATGAGGCATAATAAAGTAATAAACTCTGGAGCACCACTTGCTCTCTGCATATGTCTCAACATTTTCTACTGCTATTATTTTCTTTGCTTACAAATTGTGCAGGTTGGTTCTGAGCTGCAGGACTGATGGACTGACTTACAAAAGATGAACATATAGCTTCTATGTCAGAAAAGTGCCTTAAACCTGAATTCTTTCTGATGGCAAGGAAGAGATAAAAGGGGGGGAAAAGATTCTATCAAAGACAATATGAAAATTGCCCTCAGCTCTTTTGATCTATTACCTCAGTAAACACTTTCTTGGTAAGGTTACAGTCTCAATTGCCAGTTTCAAGTTTTACAGAATACCAGATGATGGTCATTTTGTAAATTATTGTCCCCATTACAGTCAAAAAGGAAAATAAAAGTGTGCTTCAATGTGAATTTTTCTTGCAACTGACAAGTCCCTACCATATATGCGTGCAGTGTTCCTTGGTTTATCAGTCAGATCGGCCACTTGCTTGTCTCATCTGGTTTAAGTAAGATGGTGAAGGCCAAAATGCTGAGGTCGAGGCTTCACAACAAGATTTCACAAGGCTTTGTATACAGTCTATGTACTGATCATAATGATAACATCAAAAAACCCTGATGAGGGTGCCTACAAATGGCAGACCTTAGGAATGACAGATGAACCCAACATGGAAGTGCCAAAAACTGCAATTCCTCAAACTGTTTTACTACCTTCTTTGTGAAAATGACATTACGCCCCCTAACCTGTCACACCACACTTAGATTAATCGGCAATAGGTCAGTAATATGATTTGGTATAAAAAGAGAATTTCAGAGAGTCTCTCAGCATTTCCCAGAAGTAAAGATGGGCTCAGCAATCTGTAAAAAAGTGTGTCTACAAATCTACAAAGACTTTGAATGTCTCATCATCTACAGTACACAATATCATAAAAAGACTGTGAGAATCTGAAGAAATCCCAGTGTGCAAGGGACAGGGCCGTAAATCAATATTGGCTGCCTGTGATCTTCGGCCCTCGGGCAGCACTGCATTAAAAACTGGCATGATTCTTTCATGGAAATCACTGTGTGGGCTCTTCCAGAAATCACCATCTGTCAACATAGGTCATCGTGCCATCTACAAATGCAGGTTAAAGCTCTATCATGCAAAGAAGAAGCCATATATGAACATGATCTAGAAACTCAAAGCTCATTTAAAATGGACTGAGGCAAAGAAGAAAACTGTTCCGTAATCAGACGACTCAAAATTTGAAATTCATTATCGAAAGCGTCGACACTGCATTTTGCACTGCACTCTGGACTTAAGAGGAGAAGGTCCACCCGTTTTAGAGCAACATACGCTCCCATTCAGTTGATGTCTTTTACCAGGAAGGCCTTGCATATTTCGACAAGAAAATGCTGAACAGCATAACACAGCTATTAGAACAGCATGGCTTCAAAGTAGAAGAGTCTGGGTGCTGAACTGGCCTGCCTGCAGTCAGGACATCTCACCAATTGAATGAAATTAGAAATACAACAAAGACGACCCAAGACTGCTGAGCATTTAGATCCTATATCAGACAACATACCTCTTCCAAAAGTCCAGCCACTGGTCTCTTCAGTACCCAGATTTTTACCGACTGTTATTTTTTTTTCTTAAAATTTTACATTTTCTCAGTTTAAACATTTGATCTGTTTTCTATGTTCTATTATGAATAAAATATGGGTTTATGATTTTTGCAAACTACTTCATTCTGCTTTTATTTACATTTTATACAGTGTCTCAGCTGTTTTGGAATTGGGGTAGTAGAAAAATTTGCAGCCCATTTAAGATCGCAGCAAACTGATGCACCCTGTTACCCACGCAAGCTAGCTATTACTAGCGTTGGCTTATGAGTCCCCAGTGCTACCCTTCTTCAACAGTATTCTGATTATGAAACATATCACTGAGGATGTTTACTTATAAACACAATTTGTAATACCTACTAAGCAATCAAGCATTAAAACTAAGTACCTATATTTTAAGTGCTGTTTTAATTATAACACTAGCTATTGTATACTTTAATTTTGCAGTTACTCTTACTTCCTGAGTGCATGACTCAGTTCTTAAATAAATGTGCCACTGCAGCAGTCACTGCCCACAGTTTATGTATATACATATATATATATATATATCTATATATCTTGGTCATGCTAGCAGTAGACGTGTGTTTGTACTTGTACTTTCCTAAGTGTTGTGCTATGATGTCTGTTCCCTGAAGTGTTGATCTAGGCCATATGTGGAGCTGGCAACAAACTGGAATGGCAGGTGAAAGAATGTGCACTTGGCATCTTTCTCACACTCTCAGAGGCGCACACAGGACATTGGCTCAAATTTTCTTGCTATAACAGAAATGACCCGACAGGTTTAGCACAGCAAGATGTTTTCTGCTCTGCTACACTTTTGGGTGGTGGTATCAGGATGTCCACTCAGTGCCAACACTCAGTTCCTCCTATGTTGTTATTATACATGTCTATTTGTAGGGCCTCAACAGAATCCAGCTCTACATTTCTACTTAAGAAAATGTCTTAACCTACCAGACGCTTCCAGTGAAGGCCCGAGATGTGAAGTGGGATAAAGTAACAGACTGTTCCACTAGATAGGCAAAGCGCCCTTCGTTGAAAGTTACTGCCAGGCAGCCGGGGGTAATACATCACAGCTTTTGTGAGGACAATGCTACGAAGCCAAATCCAAGTACAGATGCATCATAGTTGCACAGTGAGCATTTTGTTACAAATAATGTTGTCATCAATTTTCATCTTTTGTTTAAACATATTAGTCTTTTGGACAAGATAGGTCATATTTCAGCAGGTTGATAAATTTTCTCCCCTCTCCTCTTCACAGAATGTGCACTTAATTAATTACACAACCTTTAATTGGACAGATTATTCCTAATGGTGGTACAGTGCTAAATGTACAAACTCTGAGAGGGCTCACAAGTAATTATTTTAATGCCACTTTCTCGGCTAGCTGTAATCAGTATATTTCAAATAATTAGTATTTTTCACAGGATAAGGTACAGATGCTCTAAAGTAGACAAATTACATTTACATTTGTGTGTTGGATTTTTTGTGCAGCTGATGCCTCATCTACTGCATCATTTCCATGTGCTGAGGCTTTACTGTGTTAAGGGGCGTATGATCACCCCTTGATATTTTACGATATCTGGCAGTATTACCTCCTGTTTAATTACCTCAGTAATGTGCATTGATGTACATGATGGATTTTTACGGAAGCCCACTTCTTAACTATCGGATGCGGCGATATGAATGATCGTCACTGCTGCAGTAGTCTTAAGAGATAAATTAATAATTGTGATAGAGGAAGCGGAATACAATTAGCAAATGCATCTGTGGTCAACTAACGAAGACAAAAACGAACATGCGCATGCTTGCATGGTTTTTTTTTTATCACTTAAACTACAGATATCAACACATCATTTCACACTGAACAAATACACGATATCAGTGCACAAACAATCTTAATTTACCTCTAGCAGTACTAGTATGCACTGCAGCAAAGGTGGAACAATTTAGGGAGGAAAAAGGAGAATGATGGCGCTGTAAAAACTTCACAGCTTGACTCTGAGATAAGGAAAGAGTGGTTAAACTAATGGCTGAGGCCTGCTTTGAGGGTGCCCAGGCCTCAAAGTCATATAATTCAAAGCATGTATGTCTGCCTTGTGCTCATTACCATGACTGATCATACTGTCTTCCAGTATCCTGCCCGCCTGGCACCCAGGACCTGCAGGTGGTACTTTATCTAATGTCCATGTCAATTTTTCACAGAAATTTTTTTGCTGCTAAGCAGTCCGAAATCGCAGCTTGGCAAGGAACAAAGAGCAAAAACATTTACTCGAATGAATACAGCTTCTGTTTTTCTAAGGTAAAGACAAACTGCAAAAACAATGCAGCTGTACAAGGGTGTTTCAATTTATTCTTTTACTGTCCAGAAAAGGCTATTCTTTTCAGTTATAGTGGATGATATAATACTATGAAATGTATTCTATACATTTTTAATGTCTTTTGTTTTTTTTGCAGTGAGTGACCAGAATACCACGCCACTTCTCCATTTTTGACAAACCCTGATTTCATATATATAAGTGCTAAAATGTCCAAAATTCATGCGTCACCGGCCATCATTTTTCCCTTTTCAGCATCGAAGCATCTTTTTTTGTTTTTCCCTCGTTCTCTCCCCCCCCCGTCTCTTGTCCTTCTCTTTTATTGCTTTGTACAGCAAAGCACCATTACTGATCCCTTCCAAAGCACAAACTAAAAATCTATCCCGTTGTCATTTGCTGCACCGTGCCATCTATCATCGGGGGTGCTTGGCAGCGTCTCCATACGAGAGAGGAGGTGCTGGAACAGGAGGCAGAGTCAAGGACTTTCACGCGCAACAAAAAACTTGTCACAATTATTTATGGCTCTTGCTGGGACACATAATAGGACACATCAAACTGCTGTTTTTTTGTGTGATGAGCGCCCTCACATCGCTGGCTCCCTTGTCGAAGTGGGTCACAGGCATCTCTTGCCTTACACATACAATTTCCAAGACAATGGCGGAGCACTTGGGGAAGTGACAGTGACAAATACTGGAGCCCCCACAGAAAGCTGGGCAGGCTGTTACATGAGTGATTGCGCCAATAATCATGCGGAGTCGTCACGTGTCTGTGGAGCAGGAGGGAGATGGGCAGCAGGGGTGGCAGGGGGTGGGAAGAGGCAGAGTGAGTGAGAGAGAGCGAGAGAGAGATAGAGGAGTCTATGAGTGCGTGTGAATAAGACAGGGAGGAGCTTGGGGGGAGGGGGGTGGGGGGGGGGCCTGTGTAGAGAACTGGCTAACAGGTCCTGGCAAATCATTTTTTATTTCCTTATCATCCATCTCCCACTTCCTCCCCTCAGATGAGTTGCTGCTAAATGACTGTCACTTTGGACGGTGCTGTGATATGTTCTGCTGTAGCGCCCGTAATTGGGAAGGGGTCACCAGTGCCTGTTTCTCTGTGTGACCTTTCTTAAACTCAGCCGCCCAGGGAATTGGGCAGAGCCTCAGATTAAATTACTTCTCCAGCGCCTCGGCCCTTCACCTTAAGTGCTGGCACTTGGCTCCAGTTCATGGGAAAGAAGCCCCTTGTTCTCGCTTCAGCGCTTCAGGCACCAAGCACGGACTTGCCCAGTTTGCCAGCCAGAGCTAACAGGAGAGAGACCATCAGACTATATGGCTTAAATACTGGAATACTATGTCTTACATATACACTTCCAGATACTGCCCTGCACTCAAATTGGATCACATTTCAGGAATCTGTTGTGAGATGTCCTGTTCTTTTTCTTTTTCTTTTTTGCCAGATGGTATAGGATGTAGCAGAATGTGCAGCCTAAAGTAATTACTTTGTTTCTCCTATTAGTTTCTGCTTTTGGTAAACAACAACGAAGAGTTAAATGTGAAATCATCATCTCGCTGTCAACAATATACCCCCACCGCCTCTCTCCCGTCACCACTTAAAAAATGGCACATTGACCTGACACAGCAATGTGAGGAGAGAGGCAGCTATTCACTGCTCTGTTAGATATGATATAATGAGACGCCACCGCTCTGAAAGACTGACAGAAGAAAAAACACCACCCAATTGTTCTCCAAACATTGTGGGGACGTCTAAATAAAAATGTCACATTTTGGCTCCCTATCATGCAAATTAATGGCATATCTGGCTGTAAAATAGACATTATGTGAAATCAAATCATCTCCGAAGACATAAAAAAGCTCTGATCAAGTGTTCGTCCTCCCCTTTGAGAGCCTTCAACAGCTCGACTACCTCCTCAATTACTTTGGGTGTCAACAGACAGCTATCTGCAATGAGGGCATGTTTTCCCACATAATGACAACTGATAGCTGGTGTCAGACAGGTTATGCTTTTCAATTTGTGTCTGGCAATAATAACAATTACAGCTCATGCAAGTCCTCATTACCTTACAGTATGAATTCATTTTGGTGCGCATATTTCCCAAAACACTTATGTGCGCACCCGTGAGCTGAGATGGGCAACAGGAAGGACAACAGAGGATGAAAAACAAAAACGGGAAACTTTGTTATAGTTGACCATTAACTTTAAGGAGGAACAGTCCTGCCAGACCTGCCTCTGGTTCACTCTGGCTGCTCAAATTGTCCTGCATTTACGGGGTGGGGCCCTGTTCTAGCTACCAATCCAGGAAGAGTAATGGTTTAGGAAAATATGGCAAAATTAAGGCTGCCGGCTGTTCGGTGACACAGATTTTCCCGTTAGTGGAGAAGATCTTATTGCTGTTGAACTAATTATAACATGAGTCTTTATTTCAGCATCTCTGCAGCATGCCAACAACTCCGATTGTATTCATGCTGAGATGAACAGCAAAATTTTCAAGCTCTTGGCAGTGCAATTTGCACTAAAACAGGTGGTGTGGTGAGGATTTTAGGATCGAAGCACAATCTACCCAAACATACAAATATGCGAATGCATTTCCAATAACATTCCTAACTCGGTGCCAGACTGTGTGTTTTAGAGTAAAGGCGGAATAAGTAGGATTATATGGAGAGAGTGTTTCAGAATAAAAGTCACATTCATTTACTCCACACACTCAAATTCAATAAAACAAGAAGTAAAGTTTAGTAACATTATAGGGCCAAAATAAACAGCATGAATTCAGCTTGTTAACGACAGCAATGTTTTGAGCGGTTTTCTTGGAAGGAAAGACTCTTTAAGTATTAAAATGAAAAAAATGTGCATCCACAATGACTAAGTTTGATGTAAAATTTCCTCATTTGTTTGACCAAAGGTCAAAAGATAAAAATTAAAAGAATTCATATTTAAATTTTATTTGATTAAAAAGATGTATACCATACCAAAACTGCAGTAATAATGGCTTTTTTTTTTAATTTTGTATGACAGATGAATTCTACCTCCTTGGATTCTTGTGGCCTTAGGGCCCCACAGGGAACGTGCCCAACTCTCTCTTAATACATGAAAATATAATGCAGCTTTAAAAGTAGGTCATTATAGCAACAGCACATCCGTAAACAGTAAAAGATGGCTGAGTTGAGGGTCAGTGCTTCTGTCAGTGAACTGCGGTAGCTCATTTTCCCAGTCTGGCATCTAGCCCTATAAGTCGCTGCCCTCAGTCTGGACACTGCCTTTGCATATACAACAAAGACAGACATTTCTGGACACCATTCAGTGCTCCCTGGTACAAGGCCCACCCACTCTGAAATGGTTATTTCCCCTTTGTGACACAGGCTAAGGTATGATCCATCTGGCAAGAATTTCCCAAATAAGTTTTTATTCCAGTAGAAAAATGAACTTTCTTTAACTTTAATGCCATTTCTTTCAGTCTGTACCTTTAACCTAGCCACCAACAAACTGAAAACTTGCATTTATATATAAAATCTGCCAATTTTTTATGCCAATTAAGAGAATACAGCCTTTGCAAGGAGCTCATAGACTGTAGAGACAGCAGTTCCTTGAGATAAATAATGCTACCACGTTCATATCCTCATTCACTGTTATAGCATGCTAATATTTGCAACTTAGCACTAAAGCTCTGAGTGCTGGGGACACCAGGAACCAAAGAGAAGACATGTGACTGACAATTACATTAGATGTAAAATTAAGGGATTGCTATATTTATAATCATAAAGAGGACACATAAGGGATTTGCGTCCCAGATGAGACACAGTTAAGATATTTAAGTCTTGAACAGTGCAGTGAACCAATTAACCAACAGACAAGTGACATTTTCATACGCTGAGCTATTGAACATGGCTAAAGAAAGTCACTGTGGGGTGAAGATGACCCAGCAAAAAACAGCCTTTAAGTGCCCGCTCGTGGTTCTTTTCTCATTCCTGCAAAAGACAACTGAGTCTTTGCTGAGCTCACTGCTTGATTCATGTTCCACAAACCTGGCATGATGCTTTCATTCTTCTACATCACCCCACATAGCTGTAATTTGAGTTTAGTCAATCAGCTTTTAGGATCAGTTTCAGACCTGATCAGGATTAAGAACACAGAGTTAAAGTATGATCACTATAACAAATCTCTCAGACACGGAGTGTCTAAGGTATTGGTATGAATAGTGCTTCTGGACAATATTCTTCTTTAATTTCTTGGGATTAAAACTGAGCACCAAAGTGGTGCCAGTGCCTAATCTAAAACCAGTTCCATGCATTTCCACCAAAACAATACTGGTGTCAGCACAGCAGTGCAAAATTACAGAGTTGGAGCCCGCTAACCTCCGTGGCTATGTGATGGGTTTTCTTCCCATGGAAATTACCCCAACCTCTGCTATGTAACTCTATGCACTGCTCTCCAACCTGCAGAAATGTGGGCTAATTCTTAAAAGGCACTAAGGCTGCCAGTATAACTGCCACATTGATCACTTCGCACACCACTGGTAATGTCATCACAAAGTCACATCCATTTATGCATTATGCATTATGATGCACGTAGCCGCTGCAGTATTCTCTTGAACAATAGGTGTCGCCACTCAGAAAATACCTCCACATGAGTGCTGACATAGGAGGAGAAGTCAAAACTGGAAGCAGCGAGTTGTTTTGGGGTTTTTTTCTGTTTTTTTCCACAAAGTCCCTTGTTTTCAAACTATTGTAACATAGCCCACTCTGTAATCTGTGAATCTCTGAACTTCTGCACTGATATTAAAATGATGGTCAAAACCAAAATGATCAGACACTCATGTGTCCAACCCAGCCGCGGCAGCAGCATCACAACGTGCCAGGTTACAAAAATCGAGAGGTACAAGACATGCAGAAATGGCAGCTAGCAACATCAGATGTGATGTCAATTTGATGTCAACTCTGTCACTTGGTGCCATTCAAGAGGCACCACATAGCAGAACCAGCTATGCACTAGCACCAAGCAGCAACCTCAGGGGTTTAAAAAAAAATAAATTAAACCAGTGCAATAGTGCCAAAAACTGCAGTTCCCCTAATGGCCACATGGGGCTTGCTCCACAACAAGTCAATCCCTATAAACTCCAACATCACGATGCTCAATAGTATTAAACAATAATGTTTACAGCTTAGTACAAAAAAAAAAAAAAAAGACTCAGCTGGTATGGACAGTTTTCCTCCTTCATGACTGTACAGTGTTTTTTCTTCCATATGAATACTGACAAGGCTTAACATTAGGGACAAGGCTGCTTTGATTGACAGTTGTGCCAACAGAGGCAGCTTCAGCCAGCAGCTGTCTGCTAAGTGTCACCTCCACTAATTCCATTCACTGGACATCTTGACCATGTTTGTGCTGTTGGTACTTTCAGAAGCATTTTTAATGGAGTTATCTGACAAATACTGTGGCTTGCTGTGTGGTACTGAGCACCCAAGAAATCTGTGCTTTAGTTCTGATGAGTAAAATCTAATATTTTAATATCAGTTATTTAGCACTAATTAGCAAATAAATGTCTTTGCTTCCACCCACTGTGATTATGAATGCAACTTGCAATCCTTAACTAACAACTTAGTACTTCATCCTCTCCTCCAAATATGGTAACTTCTGGCTGCAAAAGAAAAACAAAAAAAAAAAACACACACACACACACACACCAGCAGCACAAATGCTAACATTTAGGCTTCAAAATGCAGTGCACAAAAACAATACATGGTGCCACGGTGTCTATCCTTTATAAAGTCTGTGACCAGGACTGGCATCAGCACCCCACTTTCACTGGAAAATAGATGCATCAGTGCTCTGCATGTTCTTCATCAAATGTCCCCTCTTTTAGTCGATAGGACAGAGAAGAAAATATATACTTATTTATATGATGGCCTGTTGATTTATTTTATGGTGCAAAATCTAGCAGTGTCTGGCTCTCTTTTTAAGGCCCCTGTCACACAGCCTAAATGCCAACCCCCTGGCAACCAGTGGTTGCAACAGAAAAATGTGTATTCTGTGACCAGTTGCTGAGTGATTGCTGGAGGTTGCTGGCAGTCAAATGGAGACTGCTTACCAAAATCAAAATTAAAGCTGCTTTAAAACATGTTGGTTGCAGTGGTAAGGCACAGCTTTTACTTTGAAAGCAATCATTCTCCATTGTCCAATTGCGTTGCACTTTTGTTGCAAGTGTCACTACTGCTCAGCGAGTGCAGACACGTGGCATCTTCCATGTAAACTACTGACAACAGTGGCAATCTTTTAGCAACCAAAGCAATCACAAGAAGGCTTTTGGTCCAGCCCACTCTTTGCAACTGATTTCCCTCAGCGACAGCCAGGAACCTTCAGCAAACACTTTTCAACCAGTCAGGAAATACACATTTTTTTTCCTAATAAGTTGTGGTTGCCAAACCTCTCTGTGGCCAACTTTGTTGAGAGCAGCGGGTTAATATATGCTTACAGGTAGCTTCTGTGTGGTGTGAGTGGAGGCCCTTGCCAGTAGGTGCAACAAGTCCTCAAAAAGATAGGCTCTTCAAAATGTTCATGTTCAAATAAGGTCTTTTTGGGAAGTTAATCTGAAATGATTACGAACTATTTGAAGTCAGTATTAAATGATTTAAGTGGTCAGTGTTGAGGAGTGTTCCAGGGATTTAACATATTCCTCCAACGTCTTTCTTAATTCTAGTTGACATCTTCCCGCGGAGGGATTGCATTGCACTGGCATCCATGTGTGTCTGCTCCTTTTTAAACACCATCCATGTGTGGCCAAAGCCCCACTTGACAATGACGCAGAGTGATGCCCCCTCAAAAGCAGAGAAAGAGGAAATCTGTGATGAATCACGTCCCATGGAGGGAAAATGTGTTAAATAGTACTTGGACACTGCAGCATGATAATTTTCTATCACAGCAGCCTATAAGTATCTGACAAGCCCTATGCTGACTCGGCAGTCTGTTACAAAATGGCAGGCGTGCCCTTTTATCTCGGTACATGTTTCACGGCAATTGGACAATCAGCCACTGCAGTGAAAATCCATAGTATTGATCGGCCTGTATCTTCTCTATAATTCTCCACCAGGAAATCCCTGATGACAAATTATATCTGCACCAGTTTTTGATTGGTGCTTTGATGTAAGCGATCTCCAAGGGCAGACTGAGGAACTGGTTGAGGCTTTATTAACTGAGTCTAAGCTGGCTCTTCCTCTTCTCACACCTGCCCAAAGCTAGCCCTTCTGTCAGTCATACTGCAGGCAGGCAGGCAGTCAAAACAGCTTCAGTGAGTCAGAATATACAGCTGCACATACAGGCCACCCAGCATCATCACAGAGAGAAACGCAGGCCTACTACTGGGAGGGATAGCTGGCTGTGAAGGTGACTGTCTGCCTCCTGTGTCTAGACTTGAAGAGCACGCACACACACATATGCCAATATAAGCCTGGCACAATAAATCTTGCATCAGATATCGAACAACTTTTTCCTGTTTATTTCTAGATCAGAGGAAAGTCATTGCTGTATTTCATTACAATTTACAACATGTATACTGCATTTTTATAAGTCTATCCCGAGATAGTCACTGCCTTTTATTATGCCTTTGTAAATTGTGCTGCAGTGTTAAGTTTCAATTTACTGTCAGTGTAAGCGGTCATTTCATTCAAGCAGCTCCTATTCTGTTTCCCTTGCATCTGCCATAATGGCACTGCTACAATGGAGCTAACCATCTCCTCCAATCTGCTGTTTATGAACATAACGCAAAGAGGTAGAAAAGGCAGCACAAGACAAATTAAATGTGATAGTGTTTTCTATTGATTCTAAACAAACGCACGCCTTTTCTCACTCTCTGCTTTTAGCACTTGATGTGTATAACGAGCCTTATCATTATTCACTATGTACTACTCCCTTTTTTCCTCAGTTGATAACCCTGACCACAATGCACTGCTCAACACACTGGAGTGCACACATCAAGAGGCCTCTTCTAATCCTGGCGGGGTACTTAGCAGGCATCAAAATTGGCGAAGAACTTTTCCGAAATCCACTGTCATAAATCCGATGATTTTTGAAAGGAGAAGGGGAGAGAGAAAGCCCTTTATTGGAGAGTCGGGTGTGTGTGTGTGCTTGGGGGGGGAGGGGGTTGGAGGGGTGGGGGATAATGTTGGACATAATCCAGTCTCTGACAGAGGAGGAGGGGAAGCCAGCATCGTTTACAGAGAGGCATATGCTCCCTCCCTTCACACAGTCATGAACTACAGCAAAGCAACCTTTTACCAGCCAGTCAGAGAAGGATAATCTTTCCCCTCGTAGCACAATGCAGGAGATTACATGGAGAACATGTCAGTCTGCACTGGATTTGCTAGACACTAGATCTCTTGTCCCTATCGATTTGCAGGCTGCTCATTCATGTTTTCACACGGGTCTCACAGGCATAGAGGCCAAAAGCATATAGTTAGGAAAGCAGCCATTCTTTTCTTTCTGCTCCCTTACCTCTTTGTATGACTGGGTGCTTCACTTTGTGTGTGTGTGTGTGTGTGTGTGTGTGTGTGTGTGTGTGTGTGTGTGTGTGTGTGTGTGTGTGTGTGTGTGTGTGTGTGTGTGTGTGTGTGCGCGTGCTTCGGTTTGCACCAGCATTTGCACATACATGCTCGCAACAGTGTCAATGTAACACCTGCTCCCGGTAAATGCGTTTTGTAATCACAGGACAAGTTAACCTCGACACCGCAGACTGCAGATGTTGTAATCCCTGGTGCTATTCTGTCGCTGTTGATTTGCTTCGGCGCAAGCACAATCATCGCCCTCATTTTAGGGGTTATAGTTTTCCCTAAAGCTTTGCATTATTAATCAATTATTACATTGCGCACCCCCCCCCCAAACACGAATAACAGAAGCTGCTACAGTTTACACACTGCTGGACCCAGGTGGTTAGGACACTGACCATTATAAACGGGGCTCCTTCCTGTTTGTTTTTAAATGCGTCGCAGCAATTTAAATTGCAAAAACAAAGCTTCATCACTGTACGCTAAAGCAGCTCAGGGAAGCATTTGCACTCGAACACAAATGTGCCTAAACGTCAACAGCATTTTGACAAGTTATCAAACCATTATTTTATGGTTCCCGGTAAGCTGTTTGTTCCGTAATTAAAGGAGACCTATTATGCTCATTTCCATTTTAGCTATTCTATGTTCTAGTTGTGTATTATTCAAAGTCTTTGTGCAGCCCCTCAGTCCATCTACTGTCTAAAACAAGCTGTTTTAGCACCCTTCCCCACTTTCTCCTGATTGGCCACCTCTCACAAACAGAAGGTTTGAAGAAAAGGTATGTGGGGCTTCTGTGCTCAAAGTCAGGGCTGTTTTCCTGTGAGCAGAGCAGCACTCTATTTAATATCATGAAAAGTACATAATATTGAAGAAATTCACTTTGTGGAAACTTCACTCTAGAGAAGTTTTTGATATAAACTCAAGAAAGTCTTTGTCCTTAATGACAAAAGCCCTACATATTTTATGCAACTTGGAAGAGGGCAGATTAAGGCCCACTGCAGTAGACTTTGACAGAAGAGTCCAGTGGACTCACAATGCCCATTTTAAGGAGCAGAAAACAAGAAGTCCTCACTCATGCGTTTCTTAGTGATCAATATGCTAACTCGGGGAATGCTAAAATCGAGGCGGATGCTTGACAAAGATGGATAGATTTGCACCGTCCGTGAAATGTCACTGATTCAGTGGAGGATGTCACCTCAGGATCGCTCGGCTGTGTGATAAGCCTGACACATCAGCTTGGGGTGGAAAGTGGTGTGGCGCCACTCTCTCACTCTCCCTTCCTGTCAGAGCAGACGGATGACAACGACCACCGCTGCACCGGGTCCAGTGGGACCCAGGTAAAAATGAACACAATTAAAAAATGGATGAGTTGCAATCTGTAGAGAAAAGTCAATGTGTGGGGTTTCGGGTGGTTAGCGTCTGAGTGGTCGCAGAAAAGCAAAATCATTAATTCCAAGTGAGGGCTGTCAATCTAGATTTGACAGAAACACTTTGAGCTGAGAAAAGTTTTGTTTTGTTTTTTTCAGTATTTATTGATTAGTTGCATGTCTAAGCACTTGTGTTTATTTGCAAAATACGATCAAATTTCAGCACGTTAAACTGCTGAATATAACCACCTTGACGTACTGTAGTGTGGCAAGTCCACGCTCACTGTGATATATTCAGACTGGCATACATCACTTTCATTTTCAGCACATCAGACACTCCTTGCCAGAGATTTCACTGATAATGGGAACAAAGCTCTGTCATTTTCCATAGATAATGTAATTGCCATAGGGAATGAGGCCATAAAGATGGCAATAAAGGTTTTAATTTTACTGCCTTCTTCTAGAATTTGACCCTTTGTGGTGCCCATATTTCTTCATGCCCCAAGGCAGGTGCTCTGAGACTCTTCTCTCTATTTGTTCAAG
This sequence comes from Archocentrus centrarchus, assembly GCF_007364275.1. NCBI lineage: Eukaryota > Metazoa > Chordata > Actinopteri > Cichliformes > Cichlidae > Archocentrus > Archocentrus centrarchus. Next base: position 7,150,314 of record NC_044352.1, on the reverse strand, counting down.
ATCAAAGGTCTGTCCAACAACAAGCAGCACTGACAGGCTGCTTTGGCATATGTTGGGCCTATCTATTGGACCATGGGGAAGGTGAGAGAGCGAGAGGTTTCTGTTTTCTTCATCTCTCTGTCAGAGAGGCACATCTCTGGGGACACTGGGGCAGTTTGTGTGGTCAAAACAAGAGAGTTACACAGGGGGGAAAACAGCAATCAACAGAGTGGTACTTCACACTGACCCATAGCTTGACCTACTGTCAAATTCGCTACCTTTTTCTATTCTGTTGCTCCCTTTTGGCTGATTTTGACTGATTGGTTTTGTTTTGCCTTTTGTTGATCCGTCTTCCTCCTTTTCACTTCTAGGTAGCGGCTATCATATCTCATGTGGTATCCCAAAGACTCTGATTGTAATCCTGTTGCCTTCTGAAGGAAAAACACCAGAATCTGACAGAAGACAAAGCACCATCTGCCCACAGGATCCCGGGTAACTAATAGCCCAGGTCAAAGTCTGTCCTTTTATTTATAATCCTCAACAACATGAAAGATGAAGGGGTAGATTGAGATGCATAACTTCACCCCCCTTTTTAAGCAGGAAGCCCACAGACACCAAAAATGATGAAATGCTTTGGCTGAGAGGTAAACTATTAATAGACTGCTCTACCTGAAACTGTCATTGTGATCCCTGCTCTACAGCCCTGCATCCACACCAGGAGCACCTTCCAGGGACCTGTAAAGGGCTGCTGAGAAGGACTATCACATATGCTGAGGTGCACACAGCACCTACCGTACAGGCGGCAATGCTTATCCAGAGACCAGTATGCTTCGTAATTGATAGTAGCATGCACGTGTCAGTAACTCAGTGGGGCAAAAGCAAAGTGTGGGCATGCAGATATTTTATTTTGTGCTGATTCTGGATGTATAACTGCAAATCTCTACGAAAGCCTACAGTGTTGTTGAGTCAAATAGAGGGTGACAGTAAAACAAGGACGCAGGCATTTTTCATGGCCAACTAATTAGCTATTTCCCCTAAGAAGAACAATAAGAGCTCTTGTGTGTGTCACTACCGTCTGCTGTGCATCATGAATAAAATGCTCATTTTAAATATTTTGGGGACAACTTTTGGTATGTAAATCAGCCAGCAGTAAAGTTATGTCAGAGGAAAAGTCACTGCCGATAGCAACCGCATTCCACAAATGATCATTTATTACCCAACACTATTTTTAAGGTGGGAAATGGCAGCCTCCCTTTGTCAAGTCTAACAAGGGAATAGCTTTCAGGTGCTTATACCACTATAACTCATCTCTGTGACCTTTTGAGCAGGAATTAGGGCACTTTCATCCTTGCTCAGGTGCTTGTTGGAGTCCATTAGCATTTTTAAAAAGTGCTACAGAGTATAAAGCAAAACAGGGAATCTTTCATTAATAGACCTAGTGAACTTTAGCATGTTGGGTAAATTATGTAGAATCCCCCTATAAAGGATGGCTACGGCATTGCCGCAGACTTTAAAGCACCATCTACTTACTAGCATGATGAATTGTGTGGTTGTGACTGCATTTCACAGCACTGTCTCTATTTTTGTAACGCATTTAATATCAAAGCTAAGATCCACGATACCTTCAAGCACACGTAGCAATCATGAGTTAATATTTCCTTGCTTCAAATGCTCAGTACCTCTTTTATCATTATTCTCCAATTCAACATGCTCCTCCTTCAGGGAAATTACATAGCCAACCACCTAATCCCAGTCGTGTTGAGTGCTATTCTACGCTAGCAGACCAAATTAAACATCTGACTGAGATTGCTGAGAGAGACAGAACACACAGTCTTCTAACCCATTCTCGATTTTTGAAGCTCCTAAATAATTCATAGATAAAACAAAACACAACAAATACCTTGAGACGTGTGCTACACAGTAAGTTAATCCCACAAAATGAAATAGAACTTTATCTTGGAGCTTAAATTGAAGCAATACTGTGATATTAAAGTGTGAAAGAGAACACAAACACTGCAACAAATTACAAAATACCAGGGGGACCGACAACAGTATTACAGAGGACAGCCAAATACCATTTCATTTTAGAGTGTGGGACATGCAGTTCAATATTATCGTTATTGTCAATAAATTGTAGCATGCAAGCTAGTTCGAGTTATCGCTGCCTGTGTCACGTATCAAAGCATGAGGAAGCTTAGATAATTCACAATTGTGCGATGTCAGAAATATCATGAAAGAGCAGCAGCATAACTGAGAATAATAAAAAGGGGGGGGGGAGAAAAAAGTTTTGTTTGGGCCAACCATGAAAGGCACTCCAGAATCCTAATGTACCAGATTGTGTTGAGATGTCATACTTTGTGCCGTCTGCTCGTTTTGTATTACCACTTTCCCTGTGATCAAAAGCATTAATCTAAAAAAAGGTGATATCTGAGTGCAAATATCATCTTTATGTGGCCATTACTTATTAATCTTTATGTTCATTCTGGGGCCACTAAGTCATGTCACCTAGATGTCCTCTGAAAGCACAGGGGCCGACAGTATATTGAATTACATGTTTCCCTATTTACTGGAAAAGCAGGTCTTGGAGATAACAAGAAAGGTGATATTTACAGTAGCCTGCAGCAGCGTGATGTGTCCTGCCAAATCGCAGCTCAGGTGGGCCAAGTAACTTCTCCATGCTGGGTGGGAGGATGAGACTATGTTAGAGGCACAGAAAAGATGTGTTTTTTTTTTTTTAAAGCTCTCTCTCTCTCATACCAGTGAGCTTAAAAGCAATTCATATAATCGTCTGTGACGATGAGCAACTAAGGTTTAAGTATCATTTTGATTTTTTTTTTCCTGTTTTAGATTCTCTCCTGTAAGGTGTTAGTGTAGGACAAGCGTGGTTGTAAATAGCAAAATTAATGATGTCTGAATTCCATTTAGCTACTTTAGTTTCAGGCTCCTGGTATTGTGCACACTGCCTCACTGATAATCTGTCATGGCTCACTGGAACACTTGAACAGAGCAGAGCCATCGCTTTATTATTGGTAACACCTGTGCTTTTACAAACAGTCATATATTGTGAGTTTAAGCCCGAGTGTCCAGTGAATTTAATCAAATAATTAAATACAAACTAAACTGTTTCACAAATTCTGGTGAAAGCAACATAAGCTGAACTGCAGACGAGGGCTTGAGGATGCAAAGGTTTATATGGCAATAACCAGACATTAGGTTACATTAGGTGACTGGTTCATATTTAGTATAGTGTATTATCCAGTTGAGCTCAACGTACGAGGTTGGTCAATAACTTTATTGGAATAGTACAGAAGTTTAAGCATTGATTAGAGCCAGAACAGTGAGTCAATAAACGGATTATTTGATCAACAGTAAATAAAACTGCAAGAATTAATTTAGTCATTTGTCAAATAATTTAGAATTACCACCTCATGTTTGTATGCTTTCCTCAACCAGTAAATTTGTATTTTTCACCTTTTTCTGTTCAGGTTCACATGCAGTCAAACAACGCAGCAAATATAAATGTCGATGCAAAGATGCTACAAATTCTAAAATATGGATGCTTCAAACACACTAAGAAATAGAGGGACGGGAATGGACCTAAAAAGGTACAAAGGCTTTGTCGCTGCAGCTGTACCTTATCAGGTACATAATTTGTACCTTTTTAATGGGTACAGTTTTGTACCTGTATATAAAGGTACATATTTGTCACTACAGGTACAGAAATGTTCTTTTAAAGGTACAGACAATAAGGTACAAAATCATTCTGAGGTTCAGAGGTACAATGTTGTACCCCACTAGGGTACAGCTGGAGCGACAAAGCCTTTGTACCTTTTTAGGTGCGTTCTTGTCCCTCTGTTTCTTAGTGTGGACACGTCTTTAATGTACCAACACAGAAAAACTATAAAATCGCCAAGGTGGGCACCTGAGGTTACTGTTACTAATTCAGTATACGACCAAGTCACAACCTTTCCTTCTTTTCCCAAGTAATGGCTATGAAGAAGTATTTTTTGCATAATACTGTGATGTCCTGGTCAAGTGACTTAACATTTTGAGTATAAAATCTCATCACTTTACTGGACATTTGTGTACAATTTAGAGCCTGACTGATTTATCAGTGGACAAGTATTACGAGCCAGTATTAGCTACTTGCTGATCTAAAGGTATCAGCATTTAGAAAAGCCAATATATGAAAATTTAAAAAGTAAAGAAGAGACAAGAGACACCTTTTAGCCATGCTATGTGTGTTGATGTTGCATAGTTTGTCCGCCAGAGGGCACTCTGCATTGTCCCTCTTCGCAACACAAGCTTGGCAACAGCCAGCTGCTCCCAGCAGAGTCCAGCAGAACATAAACAAGTGAATAAATAAATGCTAATAAATGTTAGGGAGATCTGTTTATGTTTTGTATGTTTGAAAGAAAAAAAAGCCAATATATCAGGATATCAATTTTTTTTTTTAATCAATAAATATCTGTATCGTTATATAAATCCTGTATCATTCAGGCTCTGGTAAAATGCCTTTACCATTAGCTTAAAAATGCTTGATTTATTGCACATTTCATCAGCATGAACTTTCAGCACCAAATTCTAACCAGTTCAACCTTGAGTCCAAGTTAATGTTTTTGCAAAACTGGAAGAAATTTCCTTCATTTTAATGGTTAAGTAAGAATATAATTTGGGGTAGAGTGCTTCTGTATTTTCATCAAGCACAGCGAACCCATCGGCCACCTTCTAAGTTGGCTTTCATCTTGACTGCAGCTAAAGTGTTGTAGTTTGGTACAGACACACAAATCCTACCAAACTATACAAAACCAACTTTGTCATAGTTCCCGCTTTTGAGGGTGTCTCCAGGATCCCTCAACACAAACAAGTATGGTATAAAGTATGAATATTTTTCAAAAGATTTACCAAAATTGGCACAGAGGACCATCAGACCAATCTGTCACTGAAAACAATTTGATTTATTAAAACCAAACTTGGCATATGGGCTTGGAATCCATCCATCCATCCGTACAAAAATATACCGCACTGAAACACAAAACTAATTTTGTCTAATAATTATTGATGTTTCTGCCTTGAATAAATCCTTCCTCTGGTAAAATCATGAGTGCCTCAAGAGGCACAACCCAACTACTGCAAGATTCACACTAATTTTCTTTTTTAAAAATTGTTTCTACAGATTTCGTATGAAGTCTCACAAATGTCATTAGATGAACTTTAGATTTTCCAAACTGCTTGTCCGCTGTAAACTAAAATGAGTGATGAAGTCAGTTTAGATCTCAGCAGGGCTTTGATCACAATCAAACTTGTTACATGAACTCAGTACCCACACATTTCTGGACTATGTGAAACAATGCTTTCATGTATTGTAGAAATATGTGTAACTTAGCGCACTGACACAGCATAGCTTCTTTAGGTTCTTTGTGGGCAACGCTGCAATAATTAAAAAAACATATTTTCCTGTCATTGTTTAGAAAGCCACTTTCAATATGTTTGGTACATCAGTGCATTCGGATCATCATTCCGATTGTGAAAGATGCCAGACATGACAGGCTTAAAAAAAAAAAAAAAAAAAAAAAAAGAAAGCCACTTTCAACATAATCAGATCAAAAAGCCATGGAGCCTATGGCCCCTTACTGCTGCTAGCAACTATATCCTTTCATGAGATATTTCTACTGCACTTTAAATCATTATTTATTAATCTGCGAGAGCCGCAAATTAAAGTTTATCCTTTACGTCTGACATATTTTCCTGGTTAATGTAACTTCTGACACAATAATATGCGCTGCACGAATTAATTATTTCTAATGATATGTTCCTGATACAGGCAGTGACATTGCAGCATATGAGCGAGAGCACTTTATGGTTAATAAAGTGTTTTGATCATCATATACAGGACTCGGGGAAACAGGTGCAGATGAAACAACTGGAACACATGGTGGAAGCCAGAAGCTCAGCACACCTGTTCCCTTCCTGCTAAACAGCCTCGCAGTGGATCGTCTCTGGAGCACAAAATAGCTTCCATCTCACACACACAGCACACATTTCTCCAATTCCAATTGCTCAGAGATGGAGAACAGACATTTGTCCCTTTTAGGGCCAATAGCAATAGTGATAAATGAAAGCAGGACTCTTTCTCTATGCTGCTGGAAGATCTTAATGCATTTTCCTCTGGTCTGTGTAGACAGAGCACTCCGCAGGGAGGAAGGGGAGGATAAGTAACTATAGGAGGTGGTAATGGTGTTGGTATCGGCTGGTGTTGTTTGCCCTAGCTGTATTGAAGCGATGGTCCCCGAGGAGCCTGGCACAGGGAGCTGGGTTTGTCAACCTTGTCTGAGGGACTTAATATGAAAACAACACTAATGAGAACCATTTCCATTGCTCTGTTTATTTTCAGAGATGCATTGAGCGGGGCATACGCACGGCTCAGTGATCGCACGTTGCATTGCATTCATTATGGGGCCCTGGATGGGCTACTGATACATTACACACAAACACACTTATAATTGCATTTTTTTTTATTGTTCAGTGCTACTTTTAATGCTGCGCTGAAGCAAAATAGGCTCCATCTGACCAAACACGATTGTAATGTTCTGTATCTGGATGGCATCTTTTATCCTTTTTAGAAACACTTACTAAAAACTAAAAATCAGCTGGCACTGGATTCCGCGACTGGCGGGAAAAACACTATATGTCCGCATATACTGTAGATTCTATAGTATCTGAAGAGGAATTCTCTTCATCAATAAATGACAAGCTTCAGCAGACAAGTATCATTTCCTCAAGCAAAATGAATCCTCCCGCGTCCATCTATTCACTCACAGACATGCCATTTTGAAAATCTCTCTAAAGTGACATTACTCTAGAGATTGAAACCACTATTTCATTGAGCAGAAAATTGCTATTGAATTTGGGGCTGAATAATTGGAAGCTATGTTCCAATGCAACCCACAGAAAAGGTGGAGTTATGTTTTATTGTCACACTCAAACCAATGACATTCTGAAGCTGAGCAGCACAAATGGTATGGGTATTGTTGGACGGGACATTGCTCTCCTTTGTATATGAGCCATATCAAGCAAGGAGTTGGAAGGCAATTTGGAAAGGATGCAATTCACTTTGAGTTGAAAGAAGGCCATGGATGGCATGAAAAGATATCAGCATTTTAAGGGGAAAAAAATCCAAGCATTCATCTGTGTAGCTACATTTTCTGTGTTTGTTAAAGCCTAGACTAAACATTAATTTTCAAAAATGTTTGCTGTACTGAAAACTGAACAGGGCAAAACTGTTCTTCCAAAGATTTTTTTTTTTTTTTTTTTTTTTTACAAGAAACTACAGTCTGTAATTAGAAAATCCTTTATTAAATATTTTCATACATAAGCAATCTTCTGATTGCATGTATCTACATCAAGAGTAGGGCGCACTCCTCCTAAAAAAAAAGCAATATCTGTGAAAGCAGCCACCATTTAACAGAAGAATAACAGTTTTCCTTATTTTCTTTGCTGTATTTTGTTTTTAGTTTTGTGGCACTTCCTCTCTCTCCCTGCCCCTCCTTTCATCCAAGATCGTTTTGTGAACCCTTTACCCTGTCATTGGTTTAGAGACTCCAAATGACTCTGTGTTTCTGCACAAGACTAATTCATCCCCTATACTCCCTCCCTTGGCCACTGGCAATACTGATGACCACCAGAATGACACACACACAAGCGTGGACACTTTTCATACAGCTAGACGTTAGCGCATGCACATACACACTCACACTTACACACACACACACACTGATGGCTGCTGTGGTGTGCTGGTGTAATGTGCTTTGTTGTGTGAAGGTATCAATCAGAGGGGAGCAGATTATTAGAGTGTCTGAAAGAGATCAAACAATGTTGCCGTCTGCACCCACACATGGCTGATTTACAGGCAGGCAGATAAAGTACTGCAGCTCTCTGTCAGGGGCTACATGACGGCTCGCCGCGCTCTTAGGATAAATTATTGCAGAGGCCCGCGGTAATGTCTCTCCACCTAGCAACCAGCCGCTCCAGCCGCTGCCAGGGGAGCCCTGCTTGTCTGCCATAATGGCACTGTGTCCGGGGTCAGCAGTTACTGTATCGTTGCAGAGGGGAGGGATATATATATATATATATATATATATATATATATATATATATAAAAACAACGCACACACATCCTTGAATGGAAGCGCGTGCAGGTTTGAGCACTGTTTCTCGTTTGTCTCTACACTTGCCATTGGAAGCAATGCCAAAAGACACTCAGGGATGACTACAGGAGGACTGAGTGGACACAGGGGAGGTGCTGATGTCTCGCTACAATTTTGCAGCAGAGCAACATTTTGAAAAACTGACACCAAGGTTCCAAACAAGACGGCGCTGGGGGTGGGTGGGGGTGGGTGCATTATCAAAAAATAAAACTTGGCAAAAACATTATAGAAAGCCATTTGTAACGCTAAGTCTGATCTTACTTGTGCGACTGGCCAAGAGGCAATTCTACAGACGCGTTATTTCATAGTATGCTCCAACTGTCGCCGTCCTCAGGTTGACATGCGGGCCGGCGCAAAAACAATCACTTTGTGACTGATAAAAGGCTCAGAGGCATATTGACATATACTGGTGACTTTTAGAACAAAACAAAGTATCTATTTGATCCACTTTCTGAAACAAGACTAGATATTTTGAGCTGTGCTTTAGCAGACAGTGACAAAGATAGATATATATATATATATATGTATATTTATATAGACAGATAGCAGGAAATTGAAATGAATAAGTCACCAACCTGAAGTGGATTTCACTTACAGATGACACATAACTATTTTATATGTCGCTGAGTTCCTGGCCTTTTATTTACTCAAGATGGCTTTTTTTTTTTTTCCTGAACACTGAGCAAGGTCAGAGTAAGTAAAATTCATCCGAGAAATTGGCAGCAAAGAAACGGAGCTGCAAAAAGAGAGCAGAAAAACTTTACTGAGATGCTAAAAGATAGATGCTGTCGATTGAGTGTAATGAATATTTTAGGGAGGCTTTCTCCATTAGAGCCTTTCAAAAGTGTATTTCTATATAAAAAGAGGGAAAAAAGGAAATAAAAACACACAAACAACCTAAAAAAATACAGAAACTGGCTTTGGCTAGCTGCTCTGCCATTTCAGTGATGACTGGGTGATCGCCTCCTCCCTGCCCCCCTCCCCCGTGTTATCTCGCTCAAAGCAGTGCCATCCCTCCATTGTAATAATGCCGCTTCCCAGCAGCCCTTGGAATGACCTTTCTTTAATTAACTGCATCTTGATGAGCAGATCTACATAGAATGTGAAGGTTAATTAATGAAGTATCACTGCTTAGTCTTAAAACCATCACCTAGCGGATGACAGCCAGCCCACCACTCTCAATTTTACCCCCCGATCTCATTAGCAATGTAAGGCCAATGGACAGCTCGGCTCTGGCCAGTGGATCTCAAATAAATTGTATCAAAGACAGGCCCTTTGATATCCTTCATATGGCTACGTAAGACCATATTCTGACTCTACATTTTGAATAATATATGAGAAATACTCACAAATACACACTTGCATTCTTGCATCACATAATGTGTTCATGTTTTTCTCTGAGGTATGAATCTAGTCAGCAAACGCATAAATAATTCAAATGGAGGTAAAATAATATTTCAATTAAGATCCATGTAATCTGTTTCCTGCAAACAAATACATGATGGATGGTGATGGATAATTCTTGTATTATTGCACTGTTTCATCTTGATAAGCTTTCGGTTTCCGTGTGATTTCATTTCAGGGCACATTTCAGCGTTGCTTATCATCGCAATTTGGAAAGAAGATCCACATTAGCGAATGTTGCCCAATGACTAAAAGTGTCTAAAGCTGGTAAAAGATGGGACGATGATGATTCAGGGTCTACGGTTACAGCGCATTTCCCAAAACTGGCCGCGCTCACACGGCTTTTTGTCTATCCATAATCTATCACACGGGAGGATGAGGTGAGCTATCGCCCACGTATGTTGAGCACTTAGAGCACAAACACTAGGTGGACATGCAAGACTATCCATCACCATGGAAGCTGGGTTTTTGTTGCTGTTGATTGCAAGATTTCCCTCTTGGGTATCGCAGGCCGTGGAAGCTACCAGGGTTCACTTACCTCCCAACTTGCCCTGGACATTGGAAAAATGATCTGAAAGTATCCAAGATGAGCAAAGTTTTTTGTTTTTTTTACCCCTTTAATTCTGAATAAAAGCCTCATTCAAAAGGTGATGATTTCATTCATTCATTCATTCATTGCACCCAATAAAATGGTGCACAGTTTTGTCACTAACCTGCGGTAAATCGGACAGTTTGTGTGCATTATACGCAGCTTCCTGACACCTAAAAAAATCCATCGAGCTCTGTGCTGCTGTTGTGTATTTAGATGTGCATGCAAATCTCCACCAGAAACCGCTACTGTCTCTGTATGAAGATTTCTCAACACAGAGAAAAATGATTGAGGTTCTCCATGTAACCTTGTTCCAGCCCTAAAGTCAAAGCATTAATGCATGACTTGGCATCGGGTAGCATAAGAAGCACAAAGCAACTTCAACAAGACAGCAGAGTTTGACAGGTGCGTGTTTATCCTTTTTATCCAATATCTGCAGAATAGAGGATAAAATATGACAAATACACTCAGGCCATCTGGATACGGCTAAACAAGCAAAGCTACCAGTCTCTATTTGTGTCTGTTAGCACTACAAAGTTATTGATTCCCACCATTTACCACTAAAACCCTTTGACAGCAGACACAAGCTCATATGTTAAAACTGGCATGGCTGATTTCATGACAAGCTAACAAAGAGTGATAACCCCCTGGTGTCTTGTTGCTGTCTGTGTTTTTTATGAAACAGAAAACAAAAGAACAACATATAAACAGAATTTTCTCGACTGGTTTTATGTCCGTGCCTTTTCTGTATACAGAACGACAATGATTTCCAACCCTCATTTATGGATCAAGTCGCGAAGAAAGACGAAGTGAAATTCCATTTTGTTGCCCATAAATTGTTAAGATTTTGCCAGAGTAAACTTGATCCCTAATTGGTGTAGCTTTTTTGCTACCAGTGATATAGTGTCACACCATCACTGATGACTGTCAGGTAAACTTTCTATATAGAAGTATTTCTCTGTTGAAGCGTCTATCTGATTTCCCTTTCAGCACCTGGAATGACACCCCGCTAAAAGCTGGCACAATGCGCTTCCCGCACACAACGCTGTCACCAAAGACAACTTGGGAGAAGCGAGTGTTTTGAGAGTTTGAAACAAAATAGCTGGTGCAGCATTTCCCCATTTCCGTCTGAAATCCTTGACACCAGAGGATTTACAGTGAAGTGAAGTGAGGTGGGTGCTGTATGGAACGAGCTGTGGGGGCTGCGTTAGCGGCGGGGTGGGGCGGGGATGGGGGGTCCGCACTACATTCGTGCTGACAGGGATCCTCCCTGTAGCGCATGCTTTTTTTCCATTAGTTCCTTACTCACTCTCTTGCCCTCCAGACCCACAGAGTGAGGAAGATTTAAGTGGCCAGTCAAGTGAAATCCCCAAGGTTTGGCAGGTGTGAGGTCTGGCTTCATTATCTACAGACACCTCTGTCCAATTATGAGCCTTGCTCCCTCTGTGACGATGATGATGCTGTGTGTGTGCCTATAGGTGTGTGCGTGTGTGCGTGTAGGGCATGAATAAGCCACCCTCATTGTTATCTGTCTAACTATCAAAATTCTCTCTTCCATCGTGACATCATTGACAATTTCACACAAAAAAAAAAAAAAAAAAAAAAATGTATGTGTGCGCGCTCAAATACGCATATCACACACGCACACGTGCACACACACACACACACACACACACACAACCTGCACACGTCTTTTGTTTAGATTTAGCTCCGTAGATCGGCCTAAACCTGAAATATTCAGCCCGTGGCCTCATTTCCTCCTCTGTTCTACTTGGAAGAAGAAAGCAACACCAGAAAACTACTAGTGCAATCACGGTCACTTCCCAGCAAAGATAATAAGGACGCGCGATAAAGAATAACCAAAGGCCCGCAATAAATTACGCACAACAATCCTGTAATCAAAAGTCTCACTGGTTTTGATACATCTCCATGGCTTCTCCATTTTGCTGACCCACTGGTTCCAAAATGTCAGCTGCTACAAACTGGAGCACTGCCTTGTAAGCTGCTTCAAACAAGCACAGGGGTCTCTTTCTCTAGACTGCTTTTGGACACCCCCTGCTGACACTAGAGTGAAACACAGGAACTCTACAGAACCTTCTTTCCAAAAGCAGGCTGCACTGATAAACATGTCTATGTTGATAGAAGCACACTTTTAAGATGGAGACAAGAAAGCAAATTATTTATCTGTTACTTTGGCCACATTTGCATTCTTGCATGCTTCTACGCCAGCAGAAAAAAATGTGATACTTGACAATACTGGGAATTCTAAACTACATTTTTTTTTTTTTTTTAAAAAAAGGGTCTAAATTTTTGTCTTAATTTATATCCCAGCATGTTTCTTGGGATTGCACACACTCCTCCTAAGGCTATGGCCTGCTATTGTCTATGAAGCCACATGTACCCTCTAGTCTCTGGTTCGCCTGCACTCATCTGCAGCTCTATCATCTGCATCACTTGGCAGATACAAAGAGCATAGCACTGATTTGCGTGTGAGCATACGCGCCTTTTGTGTGTAGCATGGCTGCACTTGCTTGTATGTGCAAATGTGTGTGTTTGTGTGTATGCTTGTGTACAGTGTCTTTTTTTTTTTTAATATGATAAAGTGGGAGTGTCTGAGGCATCTGATGGTTCCCAGACTTTGGCTCTGTTTTATCTGATGCTGAGATGGCAGCTGTTGACCAAAGGAATTCATACATGTGTGTATAATTTGTCTTATGGCTCAAAACAAACACGGGACACGGGACATCTTTTAGCCATTCAATTTGACACGACAAACCAAAGGTCACTGTGTGTGTGTTTTGGTTTTCCGAGTTCAGGACTGCCCAGAAACAGAATGGACAACAAACCTAAACACATTACGCAGTATTTTTCTTGGAATTGTATAAATAACAAGTCATTAACATATAAGAACAAATGTGGGTTGAAGCAGGTTGCAGCACAGCTCTGAACTCACCAATTTATTTGCCTCCTCTTAATGATGATAATCTTAGGACTGGCGGCAGCAAATGAGCCTCCCCCTGAAATGCAAAGGAAAAAAACTGCATGAATTAATAATGAGCAAAATTACTCAAACTCTGAACACCACAACCTGCTGCAGCACGGTGGGCAGCAGGCCCTAAGGTGACAAAGCTAGGTAAATATTTTATGTCTAAATATGATTTTGAGCTCGTGAGCGTGCTGCTTGACAATGCTGCCCATATCCTTGCAGAACACGGCTAAACCATTAAGCTTAAAGGAGACTTAGAATCCATCTGCAGCTCTTGTCTGGACAGAAACAAGATTCGGAGATCAGGTTTATGTGCAGCAGCCGGCTTTTGAGGTTTGTTTGTGAAGTGAGTAGACGGTGTTCTTTGGGTGCCCTCAGGTGGAAGCCTGGTATAATTGCTGTTGACAACCTACAAGTCATTGTGCAATTAAAGCATCTGCCGCTCCTGTGTGGCAGTGGGCTGTGATGCCTTGTGACAGCTCGTAGCCATTAAGCAACTGTAAGCAGCTGGCGTGCCTCAGTGGGGGAAAATAATGTGACAGAGGCACTCCCCCCTATTGTTGCCCTTGTCTCATTGGGGAAAAGAGGGACATTACATCACTCACCGAATACACGGGTGTCTCAATGAATGGGAAAGGGGCATGTCTACAAATTAGGACTGGCACAGCTGGATGTCCAAATGACAGTTTTTTTCTGAATGCAAAAACTGGAAGTGGTTTTATTGTTTTATAATGAGAGATGGAAGCCTAGTGAAAACACAGTCAAGAGCATGGAGTGTGCTCAACCCGGAGCTATCGGAAATTAATCAGATAGTGAACTGACTGATTAGTTCAACAGAAAACAGTGGCAACAATCAGATCATTAATTCATAGTTTTTGGGGTTTTTTCTACGGCTAAAACTTTTTTGTTTCAACTTGTTACATGAGAACATTTGTCGCCCGTTTTTCTTTTTCCTATCAGAAACTTAATATATTCGGATTTTAAAGTCTTGGGTAGACAAAAAAAAAAAAAAGCAACTGGGAAAATGTGATGAGCACTTCTCGCTACTTTCTGATATTTCAAACCAAATCATTAATTTTACCAAACAAGACGTTTGTTTGTTGCAGTCTTATTTGGGAATATTTTCAGTGCTGTTATTGCACTGTTTCTGGGCTAAATGAAGTTACCAAGCTTCTCAATCATAACAAGAAGGAGGAGAATCCTATGCTTTGAATGTGAAAAGTGAAAATTAGGTCTGGATCAAAATAGGGAGCATTTTGGCCTGTTCTTCACTGCTCGGAGGAAGACGGGAAGGACATAACTCTTGTCTCTTTTTAATTACACCACCACTAAGCCATTTGTGTGTCATGTGTAAATGTGGTCTTTTGATGGACATTTGAGTATACTGAATTTGCAGGGTGGGGCGGATTTATGTGCATATGATTTACAAACTGCTAAGAAAATAGTACTTTGCTAATAATATAATCTACGCATTTACCATATTGGTAATTGAACATTTATGGATTATACCTGACAAATTGTAATTCAAATAGGGTGATAATCAACTAGTCACATTCATGTGGGTAGACTATGAAAGGCCTTGCAAATTGTGTGTGTGTGTGTTCATGTGTCTAGGGTGCTTGTGTGTGCCTCCTGTCTGTCTTAAGGATTTGCTGTTTCAGCAGGGAAGGAATCAGTCCTGTGCCTTTGCCATGCAAGAAAGTCAGCGTAAGGAAATTCCTGAGCTTCACAGTGGCAATCAGGCAGTTAAGGACCTGCCACTGAAAATGGAGCTGTATGTCAGTCACTTTCATGGCTTATTCACACTAGCACAACTGCTCTGGCATTAAAAAATAAAAAATAAAGAGGCATTCTCATTCACTCACCCCAACAACCAAGTAAATTGCCCTTACTTGAAAATACTAGAGCGTGTATATTTAAATAGCCTACCATCTGAAAGCTTACCTTTCACACGAGAAATACTCTATTAAGTCGCTGCAGGTACCACAGCAATTGTTAAGGCTGGCCAGGCTAAACAAAAAAGCTAAATGCTGATTTTTGTGCCAGAGTAAGTTAGAATTAGACATTTATATGGTCCAACAAATAGTTTCAGCACGCATGTAAAAGCTATTGTTGCCTCTCTTTATGACACTTCCAGCACGACAGGTGGTACCAACTGTTTTAGTGGCTTTCTGGGAACAAAGAGGTAAGCTAATAATAATAGCTACCGTCTTCCCTCCCATTCTCTCTCCAAGGCAGATTATGCAACTAATACGTTAAACCTTTATATAAGGTATTTATTCTTTTTGTTAAAAAATAAATAAATAACATGTTCAAATCACATTTAGTTTGGTTCAGTACCTGGGAAGCAGAGCCTGAAGGACTCTACTGGGCTGAGGGGTTGGCCCCCTCATCCCAGTGATGCCGCGTTCATGTGCTTGAAATCCCGGTTTAAAATTAGCACAGTGTAAAAACCATAGACATACATACCTGTATATCGTTCATAAACGTGCGTGGAGTATTTAACATTTATAATTATCAGAGAAAGTTACTTTATTTTTGGTGCCTATCGGCTTCCAATATATATTTGTGAATGAGGCATTAACTTAAAAAACTTTGTAGAAAGTCGCTTTATTAAGTTCAGTCCACTTACTTGTATTAGTTTACAGCGCAGATCTGCCACATTCAATATGGCAGACGCGCTGACGTATCACAGCAACGGGTTGACCCGCTCATACGGCGTCTACGTATGTCTACGGTATTTGTGTGTATTTTAATAAGGACCAACAGTTAACTGCGGTGGAATATAAACGCGGGGATTTTTGTTTCCGGTTAGTTTTTTGTTTTTTTTTAATTCACTTTAAAAATTTTTATCTATTTGACAATTAAATTTGGGCATTTAGCAAATAAGTAAAAATATAAACTAGGTCACTGAACTTTTGTTTAAAAAAACGTATTAAAATACATCACTTTTTATTAAGTTGTTATGAGTAATCAGATGTTGCCGTTCGATTTTCCCACAATTTTAAAAGCAACATATGACGACACCAACAAGCCCTTGTGCAGCTGCCGTAAACCCCACATAGAATGTCGTAAAGCATCTGTATCAGTGTAGGCAGAGAAGTGAAGGGCTACTGTCATTAATATGCAAACCGTGGCGGATTTCGCATTTTAAAACGGGTAGTGATGTTCTGTTGGCTACTTTTTGATCCCATTCGGGTTATTTTAAAACTATGATGGACGCCGTGAGGGCTTAGAGGAACCAGAAAATGAGCTGATCTCCAGCAAAACCACCTCGAAAATGGCAGCATACAGCGCTGAAGGTAATGCAAAACAGTTAAAATTCATAACTAAAAGAAAACTCTAGGATATCATGATTGAGCTGCATATTATTGTAGTCGTCTTGTAATCAGTTTCACAGCTGTGCATTAAACAACGTCCAGTTGAAGTTATTGTTTCCTGTTTTATGTTTTCTGCTATCCGAAGTGGCTGCAGGACATTCTGTGGTGGTGGAGGTGAGCCCAGATATCCACATCTGTGGTTTCTGCAAAAAGCAGTACAATAATTATAAGGCCTTTCTGGCCCATAAGCAAAATGAATGTTCCCTGCCCACCTCTGATGCACCAACCACTACTACCACAGCCACCCTCACAGGTAATGTACTCCTCTTCTGCTTTTTGTTTGTAATTTGAATGAAAACTTGACTCTGCCTTTCAAATTCTTGTCAGACTCCAGCACTGAGTTTGTTTTCGAGGAGACCTACCAGACCTGTGTTGTGAGAGGTGTCAAAAAGATCCTGACCAAAGCCCAGA
Source organism: Archocentrus centrarchus (assembly GCF_007364275.1). Classification (NCBI taxonomy): domain Eukaryota; kingdom Metazoa; phylum Chordata; class Actinopteri; order Cichliformes; family Cichlidae; genus Archocentrus; species Archocentrus centrarchus. The sequence goes on along the minus strand of NC_044352.1, from coordinate 7,133,358 downwards.
AAACACCTTCCAAAAAATTAAAACCTGCCCTGACTTCAAAGAGACACAGCTGCTGTTTCTCAGGTTGGTGCCTCTTGCTGTTGATGACTCCAGCACGTTCTCTTTCTTCAGCCCCAACAAGAAGAACTGCACTTCCTGCAGTTCAAGCTTCATTTTATTAGCATGTACATTGTTTTTGGTCTGTTTGTTTGTTAGCAAAATTACAGCAAAACTTCCCATCCAAATCATACTAAATTTGCACAAAAGATGGCCAGAGACCCCTAGATCACTTGATTATATTTTTACCGTAGTTGGGTCAAGGTTAAAAAAAATATATATTGAATTTTAAATAAAATCATGTCTCTCTCAAACCTATCAGTTTCATCTGATATTCAGTACAAAATTGTGGAGGGCCAAGAACTAGTGCCAAACCGAACGCCATCCGGCTCAGATCCAGATTCTGGATTTGCAGGCCACTTGAAGTTAACATGGGAAACACCATATAACACATATTTTTGGCCATTATCTCAGCATGCAAAAATACACATCCTCCTGATTTGTTGCAGTAAGAAGCATATCACTGTTGTCCATGGATGTGTAACATTTGACTGGGATATGCAAACTTTTTGGAAGGTTTGAGTCCCGTTACATCGGGCATTAAGTTAACACAGCGTTTTACAAAAAGGACCTCATACGAACGGTCAAACATGGTGGTGGTTGTAGTGTGATAGTCTGGGGCTGCTTTGTGGCTTCAGGACCTGGACAACTTGACGTAAGTGATGGAACCATGAATTCTACTCCCTACCAGAAAATCCTGAAGGAGAAGGTCCGGCCATCAGTTCTTACTCACACTTGGGTTACGCAGCTGGACAATGCGCTGAAACACACGACGGAATGGCTAAAAAAAAAAACACGTTTAGGAGTGTCCTAATCAAAGTCCAGACTTAAACCTGATTGAGATGCTTTGGCATGACCTTAAACAGGCATTTAATGCTCAGAAACCCTCCACTTAAAATAATTCTGCAACGGCGATGTGAAAGACTCGTTGCCGATTGTCGCAAACAATTGATTGCATTTCTTGCTGCCGAGGTTGGCTCAAGCAGGTATTAGGTTTAGGGGGCAGTTACCTTTTTCACTTAGGGTGCAGGAATATTTGAATAACTCTGCAGAAATGCAGAGGCTGCACACACCTTGTATAATTTTTTTTTTTTTTCTTGATCTACAGGTTGCACTTTCAAGACACAGTATGGCCAAAAAGACATGGAGCGGCATCTTAAAACTCACACCGGTACGCTAATGCCGTCCTCAGTTGCAAAACTCCATCAGAGTAAGGTATTGACGCCAGTTGTTTTTCCATCTACCATCCAGGCGAGAAGCCATTTGAATGCGAACTGTGCCACAAGCGCTTCAGTCGGCGGGACAAGCTCAACATGCACAGCCGCTCGCACACAGGTGAAAAGCCGCACAAATGTAAACACTGCCCCTATGCAGCAGCAGACAGCAGCAGCTTGAAGAAGCACCTGCGTATCCACTATGATGAACGGCCGTTCAAATGCCAGATCTGTCCTTACGCCAGCCGCAACTCCAGCCAGCTTACCGTGCATCTCCGCTCGCACACAGGTGGGTAGCCAGAGGTCCAAAATTGTTAGCATCTCTGTGACAATTGCATTTTATAGACTGGTATAAAAATATGTTTGTGGTTTGGGGTTTTTTTTTTATGTATTTTCTAAGGAGATGCACCTTTCCAGTGCCAGCAATGTGATGCAAAGTTCAAAATAAACTCAGACCTGAAGAGGCACATCCGGATCCACTCTGGTGAAAAGCCTTACAAATGTGACTTTTGTGAGTACCGCTGCGCCATGAAAGGCAACCTGAAATCTCACATTCAGATCAAGCATGGTACGGAGAACTCCTTTCAGTGCGTGCACTGCGATTTCAAGTGTGCCAACAAGACTGCTCTGCGACAGCACACGAGAGAACACCAACCCATTCAGCCCATTCTGTGTTCCAAGTGCACTTACTCTTGCTCCAGCAAGGGGGCGCTCAAGGTTCATGAGCGGATACACTCTGAAGAGCGCCCTTTCAAATGTGACTTCTGCAATTTTGCCTCCAAGCAGCGCAGCAACCTCGTCATTCACAAGAAGAAGTGTCACTCGGATAAGCTTGAGAAAGGCAGCGATGGGAAGGGTGGCAGAGGTGGAGGGAAAAGTTTAGGCACTGACTCTCCAAAGCCCGTCAGCTCTCGGTATCGGGCCAAATTGGATGCAGCTCGAGCGTTTTGCTGTGACTCGTGTGATGCTTCGTTTGTGAGGGAGGACTCCCTGCGAAGCCACAAGAAGCAGCATAGGGACACTCAGAATGTGCTGCAACTGCAGCTCTCCACCCCAGCGGATGCAGTTAACTTGGTTCCCGTTACCATGTCGCAGAGCAACGCTCAGCTCGAAGTTCCTATCTCGTGTAGCCCAATGCCTCCTTATAGTAATGCACAGCTTAAAATCATTGTATCTCACCCTTTAGGCCCGGATAACTCCTTAATCTCAACTGGTGAAGATGGCCAGAATAAGAGTAACGTGGTGTTGCTTAGCCCAGAAAACCAGGACATGGTAGTCAACTCCATGATACAGCAGGTTAATCTGCTGGCACCTGTACAATCCCTTGGGTCATCCCAGACCACAGAAGCCACCCTCGAACCCCAGACTGTCCTCTTGACTCAACTCAGCACAGAAGATGCCAGCAACCCTCTCCACCAGGCCCTGCTGCAAACGGCCATAACCGCTCAGGACTCCAGCAGCAGCACCCAGACCTTCATCACCACCTGCTCTGAACTGGAGGGCCTCAACGCTTTGATCCAGGAAGGCGGCACAGAGATTACAGTGGTTACAGAAGGAAACACTGCTTTGGTGACCACAGCACCTCTGCCTGATGTGGACATGTCCAAGCCGGCGGAGGCAGTGACAGCTGAGGAGAGTGCCTTACCCTGTGAGGAAAGTGCGTTGCTGGTGCCAAACATCAGCCTGAGCAGCCAGAATGTGGTCATCCACGGTGTTCCACTTATAGTGTCCACTCAGCCGCAGCAGAGCACCGTGGATCAGCTCTCCGCTCACACTCTCTACTCAGATTCACACACACTGGAAAGCATCCCACAGTGAGCGGACGGTGTTGTGCGTTTCTGAACGTGAAAAGAGTGAAACTGCATCATAAGCTACTTCTCTGCTGATAGCAGCTCGTAGGTCTAAAGGTAACCACTAGAACAAGAGAACTGTTGACTTTGGAGGCATAATTGTTTAGTTTTTACATTTTAGAATAAATATTTCATTCACACATCATTTCATACAGTCTTATTTTCAAGCATCATGTTTGGAGGCATCAGAAATTTAAAGGACACGTATCATGCTTTTAAAACCTTATTTTTATATGTAAATCATTCACTTGTCGTCAATTCAAAGTAGAACTGCAGTGCTTTGGTATGAATTTCTTATTATTGTAGCTCCACAGACCCCTCTTTTTCACCTTTTTTGACGTGCGTCTTAGAGCAACCTATTTTAGTGCGGTCTCTTTAAATGTGAATGAGACATTTCACGCCCCGCCCTCCTCCAGGTTGCACAGCGGTCAACTCCACCCCGTTCTGACATTTTTGTAGTTTGATAGCAGCGATACGATTACGGGCGATACGACTACCGGCAGAGCAACCTTTTATTCACAAGTTTATTAAAAATGTCAACAACGGAAGAGTTATCCATCCAGCCCTATATGTTTGACCCAGAGACTGACCCAGAGCAGGAGAATGAAGACGACGAACCTACGTGCAACTTCGGCATAACGAAACTGGACTACAAAATCACTGCGCGAAAAAAAACATTTTTAAAAATGGCGGATTCACGAGATTGGTTAACCGGATGTCCATGCCCTTGTTGAGCAGTTCCACGGCAAGTACTGTGACGTCAGAGGACAGAAAACGTCACAGGGACTAGAGAAAACTGAACAGCCTGAAAAATATGACCCCAAAAAGAATATAAAGATATCTACGCAACACTGGAACAGAATGCATTTAAATTTCCTGCACTGCTACACACTGAAAGTACACAACACAATGTATTTAAGGGCTAAAAAAAGTGGATACGTGTCCTTTAAAGTAAACTTTGTTTCAATTAATATATTTAATTGAAATAAGCTTTATTTTAAAGCGGCATCATTCAAAAACATTTTACAGAATAAATAATGTTGCAAATGAACAAAATGTGAAAGTGACTGAATGTATTTGTACGCTGTATTTTTATGTTTGTCCATAAGGTGGCAGCAGAGTGGCGAGTAAAAGGATGAAGTTAACTCTGCTTTCTGGAGTATTCAGACTGTAAATGTACTGCTGCCTTGTAGTATTGATTATACATATTCTGTATGGATAGCTTTTTAAAAACAAATAAATATTTTCAAGCCCTCATTCTGAATCTATAAAGTAGATGTTAGTTGTGGAAAACATTAGGTTGCATATCAAGATCTTAGTTTCTAAAAGGCGAGTTGCGTTCCCAATAGATTTTTCAATAAAGAGGCCGTTTTTTGCTTGCTGCTTTCTATTATTCTGGCCATTTTTACATTCAGACTTCAGCACTTAGTATTTGCAGAGAGCGGATGCTGCACCTGAATAGGATTCTCCTGTGTAAACACTTGACCATTGATTTCTTTCTCCTCTCTGAGCGCTAATGGCTCTGCTGAAGCGGACGCTTACATTTTCCAGCTCAGCATGGCCATAAACTCAGATGAAGTAGTTTGATGCTTAAAAAAGAAATTCTTTGCCAGCGCTGTACTTCAGTGCTTACATTTTTTTTTTTTTGGTTACATTATTGCTGCACTTCTTGAGAAATGCTACAATTTTTATCCCACTGTGTTTCTATAAGATTTTAGAAGTGCTAGTCACTTTTAAAGGTTGAAATGCATCCTGATCTTTTGAAAGTGCTAACCAAGAATTAAATGTGGACACTGACTTCTGTATCTGTAGGAGCACTAGCCAGTTACCTTAGCATCAACACTGGAAATGGGAAAAACAGGATAGTTAACTTCTATTTAGTGAGTTGTGTTTTGAACAGACATTATTGTGAGTGTGCTCAAATTTTCATTTTACTTGTAACACAGCGGGATAGTTTTCAATCTTGTGCTCAAATGACAGATCAAAACAGTCACTCCACTCCTGAATGGAATGAAGAATCTGAAGTTAATTTTTTTTGTATGATTTAAGCAACATAAAGCCAGTTTCTAATGAAAAATGTACCCCCTAACATGCATGCACTAGATCAGCATTAGTTCTGGACTTGAGTTGCATTATCAGTGCGTGCACTCGAGCTCAGATTTTAGGAGCACATTGTGCCACCTCTTCTTCAGGTGGAACTAGGGGAGGAGGGGGGGATCCTGAAATTCCATTATGCATGAATATGAGTGTTATGTGGGAAAAACAAGAAGCACTCTGATGTCTCCCTTTGATCTATTATCTAACAGACTTCCAGGCCATAATCCTGAGCACCCTTGAGGAGGACAGGGCCTTTCTCTCCCTCCTCTCCTCTTCCACGTGTGACGTCATTGCTGGGTTAAGTGCCTTTTTTTATGGGCTACAATGTCTTGAGAGGCTTGCTTGGGGAGAAAGTTTGAAGCACCACAAAGAGTGAAATCTTCCATTCATTTGTTTCCGTGTATATTTCGAGGGCAAACAGTGAATCGGTTACAGTAGAAGCTTCGTGTTTAAGTTAGGTTATATTTCAAAAATAACTGGAGTGTATTTTACCAGCTTGGTTTTGCTTTTTTTTTTTTTTTCAGCAAAATATAGGAGGAGTTTAAAATACTGTATGGCACTTCTCAGTTCCTTCCTTCCTTCCTGTGTTTGAGATGCCAGCCTTTGAATGAGGCCATAAATGGCTTCCCAAAAAAGCAATTTCCACTCACAGCTGCTTAAAGAAATCGTAACCTGTGATGCATTCCTCCTGGACATAAATAGCTCCAGAAAAGGACCCGAAAGACGGACAACAACCAGTGCGAGATCACACTTTGACAAAACGCAGCCAGTGGTTTTAAATATATGACACGGAGCTGTAAAATAAAGCTAAATTCATTTAGTTTGTTCGTTTCTTTCATCAGAGGTGGTTATGAATCAGCCACTGAGTCCAAACAGTTTTTCACTCCTTCAGATACACTCTGTCCCTCAGTTCAACAATACATCCCTGACCTTTGGTTTGTTTGCACACAATTTGCAATCCCATCAGTAAATGGCATTGAATGCTTTAATGAAATTAACTGATTGGTGAAGTATTGATATGGATTTGTTTTTCCGATGCAGGCATCTTTTTGGCTGTGACACTATTGACATCTTAAGTGAATTTTGATTTCTCCGCGCGCTGGAGGCTTTTATCTTGTCTGTGCTCAATTCTTTTTGTCTTTGTGATAGAAATTCATGATGAAAGAGCTATTTGATCAGTCGAGGAACAAAAAGACACCTCAATTTCGCCTTTCTGAATGCAATGTGATTATTTGCCGAGACATTATTAGGCTATTGTGGCGTCTCAGAGAGGATCAATAGTATCACTTTAGGGCAAACTCTGGTTTTAAAATGACTTTGCCTCTGCGGGTGGTTGTATATTTCATGCTGCATGTTTGTTCTTCTTTAATGAACTCGCGCGATTCAAAGCTGCTCAAATCTGCCCCTGTGATTTGTGAGTTTTTCACACTCTCCCAGAGCTTTGACACTATTTTGTGGTATTTATTTAGCATTTGAGTGTTTAGGGTGTTGTTTTTGTCTTTTGTCGTCAATCTTGGGCTGTCAGGAAGCATTACACTGACAGGCCCTCTTGTTATTGTTTCTTTAAGATTGAAAGCAGAGTTTAAAACCAGTCCTCGGGGGGGGGGGTTCAGAAAAATATGTATAATTTTGGGCCAATAGGCACGGCTGCAGTGGGAGAACCAAAGCCCATAAAAGTCCTTTAGTGGACAAAAGAATGCTACAGTATCTCCTGCTCTTCAACACAGAGCCAGTGCCTTTAAAATAATGTGCTTTATGCAGCGAGTGCCAATAACCAGCTATCAGCTGTTGTGATTCAGCAACAAAGGCATTTAGCTGTTGTTTTCCTGCCTTGTTTCTGTGCCGCTACCTTTAAACAAATGAATGTTTTCATGATTATGGCCGTGCACATCAGCGCCATATATATATATATATATATATATTCAAAGGGACACAAGCGCCCGGTTGTTTTTCCGTCTGTTCCATATATGTCGGGATGCAGGTTTTGTTGGGAACACGAGCCAAGTGTCAGTCTTGGGCCATCAGGTTTGGCTCCGCGCAGATATGGGATTTGTTTTTTTTATGCTCGGGTTTGTGACAAACCTTTGATCATTCTCATATGTCAGCATGTTGCTTTGTGTTTTCTCTGTCCGCATTCTCATAGTTTGCAGAGCAGCACAGTCAGTTTTTGTGTGGTTCAACATTTGTTTTCATCAGACTGCCATTACACAGTGATTTGATTGTTCTTAAACATTCCATAATTGCAGTCATGGTGGATTTGATAAAAGAGTGTTTGGAAGATTACTGGAGTGTTTAGAACATGGACAGAGAGGTTGTAAAGTTTTTTTTTTTTTACACACATGTACCTTTTGAATCAATACTTATGTGTTAACTCTGATTATTGTCCTCAAAAAAGCAGTTGCATAAGCAAACAGACCTATTTACAGTTTCAGAGATTCCATTGGTTTTCAGCAGATGCCTATGAGCAAGCAAAATATTTTCTTTGTTCACACATGCCTTATCCTAAAACAACAAACATGATGGAAATCTAATCTTTTCACATACAAGCCATTGTTGTGTGTGTGTGTGTGTGTGTGTGTGTGTGTGCATGCGTGCACATGCATGTGCATGTGCTTAAGTCTTTGTTTACCATCTCTTCTTTCAGAGTGCTTAATGCACACAGATACTGCCGCCTCATTAATTCTTATATAATGGGGAAAAACAGGAGCCTTTGGTGGACAGGGGCGAGTTTAAAAGCAGCTGAGAAATGTGGATTTTGGTGATAAAATTATAACACAGCAGCATTTTTCCTTCTCGCCAGCAAATTTTACTCAATACAGCACACAAAATTTTCTTTTAAAGCATTTCAGAAACATACTAAATCCATTGAGGTGGCCCCAAGTAATTCTATTGCATCCCACCTATTATTTCTTCAGTGTATCTTCTTTTACATCATCGTTAATCATTTACTACACTGCAGAACTCAATCACTGATAGATCCAAGAAAATATTCCTGTTTTCATTTTGATACGCTCAAGATTGTTGCAGTGGAGAGAGGGGAGATCATATTTAGGCTCAGTATTACTATTAGCATAAATCGTATTGGTAAAGAAGATGACATTTCCATTCTTTGTTGTTACTAGTGGGGAAAAAACCCATTGGTGATGCCTAGCCTTTTTATCTTTTAAATAAAGTTCTCTTACTGCCTCCATAATGCCCACCCCCCCACCCCCCACCCCATGCAAAGTCATAGCCTGTCCATATTTGCTGTTTGTTTGACCCCATAAGGGCACGAACCTTGGCTGATCCTTCATCTGAGGACAAAGCTTATGTTTGCAGTGACATCATAAATGCCTGTGCAGAGAAAACAATGGCTGATGAATTTAGCCAGAGTCCAGCACACTGGCCAGCAGTGACACAGAGATGTTACCCGTAACTTCCAGTGTTGTGGAAAGTTTTCCGACAAAGGCCAACACCTTGGCCGAACATGCAGAGTCCTCCCAAAATGAGGGGAGCTGTAGTCTGATGGCGTGGTTGTTTTAGGAACAGTGGCTGGGAGGGCCTGAGCATTGCTGGGATCATCAGGTTATAGCACCAAGTGTTTATATGAAGCTTTGTGACTGTTGGAGACAGTCAGGGATGGGGCACTGCTCCTAGGGGAAGAAAGGCACTTTGTTTTTATAGGCTGCCTGGAATGTGTTGAGGACTCTGGACATCTGCTTTATTAGCATATGTGAGTCCACCCCCAGCTATGTATCTGCTGGTGGTCTGATAATGGATCTTACTGTTACTGATAAATGTAAATGCAGCCTAGGTGGACGATCGGTTTGCAGTTTTTGCACCATTTAAATTGATCGCTTTATTTTCACAGTCATGCTTTAAAATTAAAACTGACTCAAGTTGTGAAATGCATTTTTTCTTTTTTTTTTTAATGAAATTTATTTTTTTTTTTTTTCAGTAGCACTGCTGTTTCAGTCTGGCTCTCCTGCAGCTTATTGGTGTGAAAATTCCTCAGAAGCATTCTCAGTCATTCTCAGGTCATTACAGATGCACCCCACCCATGCACTCATACTGGCTCATGGATTACCATTTTCTTTGTTAGGTTAATTGCATTATTGTTGCCTTTTTTTAAAAAAAAATTAAGTGGGGGGTATGTGAGCCTATGAATGAACGCACAAGGGCTTATGGATGAGATGTATTTTCTTCAGATGTAAATGAAATGCTTTGCATGGTTGGATATGATCGTAGCATTTCACGGCTAGTTGATTAGTTACAGATTAGTTACAGTTTTTTTACCAGCAGTTGTAATCTCAAACTCAGCTTTGAAGTTGACCCAAAATGCAAAGGCTCGGGTTATTTCCTGTTATCATGACTTCATGTCAGAAAATTAATTAGTTTATGAATAATGCACCGGTTTGCTTGTGATAAAGATCATGTGGCGAAGTGCCTTCAGACAGATATCATCTATTAAATAGACCAGGCTCGTGTAACCTAACACCTTGTGGGGAATGCACTCAATCAAGCCTATTGTTTCTCTTCACATACAGTTCCTTCTGTGAGATAAGTCTGACCTGGCCACGGAGATAACAACAATGCCCTAAAAGCATGGATGAGGCATTGACTGTCAGCACCTCAGTTAGAAAGATTCCCACCCAGATTCATACGCAGTTCAGGTTAGGCAAGCAGCTGTGGTCATCAGAGTTACAATAAATTAAATTTTATAAATAATACGGGGAAGGTAAGCCATTATTTCTCATATCATTATTCCAGACTAATATTCAGACTCTTAGTCAGGATGTAATTTAGTGAGCTGGTGCCGGTGGTGTGATTCATGCAGCAATTTGATCAGGCCACCTTCTGAATAGGCTGCATAAATATTATGGCACAGAGGATGTGAGTCAGGACAGAGAGAATCCAGTTCACTGGGCCATTACTTGAGTTGAAAGGAAGAAGAGGAAGTTGGTTTGAAGATTTGTCACCATCAGATCTCTCTGTTTTAGAAAGGGGGTGGGTTCAACAAAGCTCAGGAATGTGAGAAAAGACCTGGGTGTTGGGAATGTTTGTTCCCATAAATAGGAGTGACCAGTTGCCAGTTTCTGTGTGGGAAGAACAGCTAATAATACTGTACCAGCTGCATTACTATAGTTGTAATATTAACTGATATAATACAGATGATTTTAATTTGTATATTACATGAAATAAGTTTTTTTTAGTGCTGCTTGTGTGATATTTCATAACGTGAGAAGATATTGTGGTGCCAGTAGTTCCGATCAGCTTGCATTATTGCTGACAAAACTTGTTTTAAATCCCTGAATATGCATTCTATATATCCTGATCAACAGGTTTTGTCTGTTGTCACAAATCTGCAGTGCAGCGGCTAAAATAAAACTGACCCTTTGTTTTCTGTCATCCTCCTAACATGCGCGTCTGGTTGTCTTGTCACTTGATTTCAGGTCTTTGGGTCTAAATTCATGCCAAAAGCTCATTTGAGGCAGTTGTCCATAGTCGGCCACTCGTCACCGGCGGTGGGAAGCTGATATAACTATCTGCGCCTTCGAAGGGGAGCTAATCCCTGACAACTGCGCGCCCCTGACACCATGTCTGTTGCACTGCTGGCTGTGTGATACAATAGGTTCTCCTCCTTTGTCCTTGAAATTGTTTTAATTAGCCCCACAGCAGGGAGAAATTGCAACCATAAGACTGACAAAGTAGGGTGGACAAAAGTACACGAGTATGATACTGATACTACAGTGCTGGAGACGACAGGCAGTAACTGAAAAGGTGAGTGATGTAAAATCAGTTTGGCCTTTTGAACGGCAATGAATCCAACTTCAAATATTATACTGGTGTCAAAAGGTTTATGAATAACTGAGACCTCCAAAGGCACAGTGGAATTGTTTAAACAGCAGTTAAATATGCTTAACTCAAAATCAACTAGTCTCCCTAATAAAAATGATTTTATATGGTTTATAGTTCCATGAGAAGTATGGAATAAAATCCTGTCTCTGAATTGGATGGGCGGCATTAGAAGTATTGTCCTAGATTTGAATATCCAAAGATAAATTTAAGTGTGCATTATTGAGCATTTTATGAGTGATACACCCACCAGAAAACACACAAAAAGACACTAAGCCCTCAAAGCAAATTACTGCAAAACTCTGAAACCTGTTATGCTTGCTGGTCCATGATTAACAAGTGTAAAAAGTGTAGTGTGTGTGTGTAGGCTGAGATAAGCCATAGCCTCATGCAATCACTTGTCCCACCACCATTACTTGGACCTCCCAGCAGCCAACAAGAGGTGAGCATGAGCCAAGAGAGGATCATGTGACCTCTAAAATGCCGCTATAATCCAAATATCCATGTCTGTGAGTTGTGCGTGTCACTTTCTGTTGGAAAGTTAATGCGTGGAATCTTTGTGGAATGCCAGCCAAACTATTAAATTTAGATATTGATAAGGAGAAGAAAGTGTTGTCACTTTAGGGCAAAGGTTGTCTTAAACTTTTAGTTTGTGTAGATTAAAATGGAAGTAAAAAAAAAAAAACTTAGTTTGGTCATTTATGTAAATGCTCAACCCCCTCCCCAAATTCTGCTCTCCCAAGTCAAATACCCATCCCCCTCATATTCTCCTCCTCTCCTCGCCCCATGAGAGGAGAGGTGGTGGAGGGGGGGAAGAGAGACAGAGATCCCAAACCATCTGAATCCCTTTTAACTGAGAGAGCAGTAGGGCAATTATTCCACTATGATGCATTCCTTTCAAAAAAAGAAGATGTCATCACCGTGCAACAAATGGAATGCAAGCTGTGTTATGGGAACTGAAGAAATGTCACATCCAGCTACTGCTCACACAAAAAATACATACAGATATCATCAAAACAAGTGCTAACAAAAATCTAAATGTTACATCCCTCAAAACAAAATACATCGCCAGAAGTATTCCACAGATGCATCATTACCACACTATAAAAATGGAATTAATGCATTTAAATATTGATATGTGATCATATTAATGCTGTAAGTGGTTAAGGTGGAGTACAACTAAAATGAATATTTGAAAATGCTGGTTAAAATGTAACTACAGTTACTTGTAAAGTGAAAAATTGAGCTATTTTTCCCTGAAACGCCCGAGAATAAAAGTATAAACTAGATCAATGAATTTTCTGTATAGAAATTAATAGTCTGTAAATTAAGAAACACAGATGCAAACACTCAGATTAAGCCACAACTGATTAATTCACATTTGAACCATATTTCAGCAGATTTGCACCCATATTCAGAAAGCGCGCGCTTGGATAAACAGCATGTGGTTTGTGGTAGATGACCACGAGCTGTTAGTTTTCCTGGGATTTGATTATCTATCACTTAGATTGTAGGCCAATTTCCTCCGACTATAAACACAGGCTTAATGATGAAAAATACAGCTGTGCAGTGTTTGAATGGAGAAGCCTACAATTAACTAAGATTAATAACAGTGTGCTGTGATGGCGACCCTCCTCATGCTCGGACCCCCGGGCAAAAGTTCTGCGAGGAAAAATGCGCTCATTTCCAGTCACGGTCACAAGAAATGTTTTATTTGTAAAGGTTGCATTTCTATCTGGAATTTGACGCCTTTATTTGACATCATTTCACAAAAAAAATCACAAAAGCTCTTTGCACACTATTTTTAATGTTATATACTTTATTAAAACCTTAAAACAATTTTGCTAGTTTATTACTATTTTTATTTATAATTATGTATTTTTAAGAAGATCTAATAAAAACACATACACTTTATTGTCAACAAAGATATGATTTTAGTCTGATACGGGCTCTTTTTTCCATACCCCACCTGTAGATTGTGCACTATTGATTGATCCAGACAGCCATGCCAGGTCCACTTCTTCAGTGGTGTTTAATGGAGCTCATCGTCCTCTACTAATTCTCTCACCATTTCCCCTGAAACTGGACACTCTGCCCCATGTATCATCCAATAGCACCTTTCTTAGGAAGTGACTGAAGCATGGAGTGAGAGCTTTAGCACTTCTTTTAAAGAGTAAGACAATGGGAACAAGACAAATTTCCAGCTGAGCAGCTGTGTGGTGGAAAACACTTGTCTTTGTGTAGTCCTTCCCACAGTCACATAGGGGCTGTCATATGCTCAGCATTTGTTCAACTTTTTAAAATGGGTTTTTGAATGCATGTGGGGTGAAACCAAACACATCCTTAGATGTGTGAAAATCGCAGGGTATAAAGACAGATGTATGAATGCTCAGCTCCTTTTCTCCCACCTCACCTCTGATTTAGTGCCTGTTAGGAAGAATCTTTTTTTTTCTTATTTCTCATATAACCATAAATATTTAGTCCCACCTTTCTAATATTTACAGTTGATAAATTGATCTATCTAATGAATATATTTATTTGTATCCTAACGGAGTTAGATGACAGTAGTACATTCATAAACAGCCAGCTTGGTTCTGATTTACAGGGGGGAAAAGTGTGTTTTTTTTATATGTGACCTTTGTGTTGCATGGTTGAGTCCATTTAAAAGCAAGGCTCACTACTGAGCAGCCGTCTTGGTAATTCCTCCAGGCACTTATTTGAACAGTTATTCTGAAGTATTATCTACATTAACTTACAATCTAATTGTCACTAGGGCATAAAAGCAAAATATTTATAATTACATATTTATAATTGTAAATGCACAAAAAGTTTGATTTTTGCTCCACGATAAGGTTTTAAAAAGGCTTTCCCCTGAAAGTTAAAATTCTGTTATCATTTTTGCTGCCACAGAACCTTAGATTCTCAGTCAGTGCCATGTCTCTCTCTGATAAAGTCTGTGGCTGAGCTCCCAGCATCTTTGGCTAACTCCAGTGAAACACCAACTGGATTTAAAAAAAAAAAAAAAAAAAAAAAAAGCCAACATGTCAATACTGACGTGCTATAGGGGTAAAAAATTGCAGCTTGAGGCTGGCAAAGGAAGTCAAACCTCAGAGGCCCCATTAATGACCAATTTAGACTTGCTTTAGGTCTGGTGTACAAAACAGTGAGCTATATAGCTAATTACCCCCACTTATAACAACTTTATGGAAATTATTTTTTTATAACTCATCCATTCAATTTAATTCATGGCTAAAGTTACATTATCAGAAGCATGGCTGCATTAACTGACAGGTGAACACCGACACATCTGTTCACTTTCACATCCACTATTTTGAGTCGTTTGTCGCGTTGGTGACATTTAATTCAAGAAATGCAGTTTTGATGAGCACTAATTAGCAGCTATGTTTCTTTGTGAGGCACAAAACACAGTCTATGGGTATACCTGGCTAATCGATCATTCTGGCGTTATCTGAAAACCACCCTCTCTTCTAAAATTAAAAAAAAAAATAACAACAATGTGGTGGCAGCCAACATGCAAAAAGGGCTTTAAAACTGTACTTCAAGAGTCTGTTTAGCTTATTGAGTTGAACAGCATGTGATAAAATTAATGCAGAGGTCCCATTTTGAATCAGCAGGAAGGCTACAGGCTGTATCTTTCCCCTGGTCTTTCTCTCAGCTTTCCTGTCTTCCTGCCACCGTCTTATCAAAATAAAAGGTCAAAAGCCCAAAACCAGCTACAAGGTCACCGACGTCTGGACCTTGATTCATTTTATTTATTTATTTTGCAACTCCAGGACATAATCTCTTCAGAAGTGTAGCTTTTTCTACTGGTCATTGGAGCACAGGTACTATACCTGAGATATTATGATACATTAAGAGACAGCAATTCTGGACCTCACTAGTTTCTAAACCCTGATTACAGCCCTGACTTCAACAATCACTCAGAGATGCTGCAGTGGCTTGAGGCCATCTCTTCAATACAGCCTTTTTTGTTTGTATTTTTTTTTTTTTTTAACCTTTGGAGCCAGCTGAGTATATCACTGTCACTGTCTTTATGCTAAGCTAAGATTCCTGCTGCAGCCTCATACTAAATTTACAAACTGGAGTCTTATCCAATACTTGTGTGAGATTTTTAAGTGGGAGACGGTAGCTTGAAATCTCTGTGCACCAAACTTCACAGTGTCTGTATCGTGTTAGCGGGTAGTTTCTGTGTGCTGACACACAGAAAGCAGTCGGCTAAATGCGTCTGCGAGATAAGTCCAGCCCGAGCCTTTCATCCTCTGGACATTTGGACAGAGGCTCAGACAGGTCAGGGTTAATGACAGGCTGTCAGTGCACCTTTAATGTACTATGTGTTGAGTAAAGGCCCCTTTACTCATCCACATATGGATAATGGTTTTAAAAGAAAAAAGGTCAACGCTGATAAATAAATGGATTTTGATAATCAAATATTGATGAAAAACTAATGATTCATCTCCTGACCTGCACCCCCCCCCCCCCCCCCCCCCCCCCCCCCCCCCCCCCCCCCCCCAGCTGAGTTCATATTTCATATCAGCGTAACAAACCTCTCATCTGACCTGAAAAACATTTCCTTTAGGAAAGTCTGACTGTAAGGGAATACTTGTAAAAAACAGAAGAATGTGCTTTAATTTGTCAAGGGGATCTGAGCTGACAACTTTAGTAAAGTCCACTATAACAACCTTCCAGGGCCCCTGACCTAGGGAGGGAGTGACCCCTGACCTTATTTGGGCCTCTTTTATGAGGACTTTTTTGGCTCAGCCAGATGGCTAAACTATCAAAGGGTTTTTTTATGAGAAAAATCTGCAGGCAAGGGTGGAGTAGTATATTTATCTCATTGTGTGGAGGACCGAGCCTCTGTAACTTCCGATTAGATGGGTTAAAAAGAGTTGAATACATCGGGGAGCGTGCATGTGGGAACCTACTCACTGTTGATTAACAAAAAAATATATATTAATTTGTAATTATTTTCCATGCATAACCCTAATGTTTTAAGCCATGGAAGCTGGTTCATTAGACATACTTTCTTTTCACATTTATCTCAAAAACAAGGTAA
Organism: Archocentrus centrarchus; assembly: GCF_007364275.1. Lineage (NCBI taxonomy): Eukaryota > Metazoa > Chordata > Actinopteri > Cichliformes > Cichlidae > Archocentrus > Archocentrus centrarchus. Next base: position 7,117,192 of record NC_044352.1, on the reverse strand, counting down.
TCATGCACGGCACACAGCATCAAATTGTAGAGTGTGGTATTTCTGCAAGATATTTAGCTGTCTGCCCTAAAAAATTACATTCAAATCTCCGTTATTAACAACTTAATTTTGACTCAGTCATCCAGTCCACAACCAAAACAAACAGCAGCAGCAAACAATGAAAAACGGCTCAACAAAAAAAGAACCTGCCGTCAAAGAGCTACGGACAGCAGAAGGAAATGAGTCGCCTGTCGCTGAAGAAGGCTGCTGATCTTCACTTTCCAAAAAATTGAAAACTTTTTAGAGGTAATGTAAAACTTGTGTTTGAGCAGATCTTGTAAATGTTTCCCTGAAGCTGCTGTGACATTTGCTAGAGATCGCAGATGAGTAGAAATCAGTGGAATTTGTGTGTTTGGGGAAGGGAAGAGTTGTGTGTCCCAGGGTCACTATAACTTGCTCTGCTCACATCACTCATGTGGTGTCTTTATGAGCGATGGCCTGTTTTGTTGGATTGGGTTTCTGGGGAAGCATTCAGGGTCTGTCCATAAGCTGTGCAATACAGGAATAGATTCAAGATTCCAGTAAAAGCTTAATGGGACATTTGCTGTGCATAATCCAGTCCACGTGCATGAATCTGACTTTAAGAATGTGTTATGAGCTAAAGATAACAAAAGCTACTTTTATGCGTACAGTTACACAGGTGAAAACCCCACTCAGCAGTGCCTTCTCAGACACAGCTGTTGTAAGCATTACCAGTTTGTTCTTCACAGAAACAAACTCAGCTGTTCCCTCTGAGCCCACTCATCATCTCTGGACTTCTGTATGAACAGAAGCACCACAAAAAAAAAAAAAAAAGTACAGACATATGTTCCTAATGATTAGGAAGAGAAAACAGGAGTTTCAAAATAGACCTGACACCAGATTAATCATGTACATGCAATTAAAATACTGCATGTACAAGATTTAAATATAACCATTTTTATATATAACATCCACAATTCTTCCCAGATACAAAAAAGACTTTGATCAATCATTTATGACCTTTATATTATCTAATCTTTATAACAAGGACAACGTAAGCTGTGGTTTGTCTGGTTGTTTTAATGTGGCCATACCTTCCCTCGATTGCACTCAGAGGTCGAGCGAGATCTGAAGTAACTGGAAGCAGTTAAAATAATAGGAGCTTACCATGTGTTTGAGGTTACAAGAAGAGGAGGGATGGCCTCTTTACGCAGAGCAGCCGCACCGAGGGCTGCTGATGTTTACTGCAGCATTAGGAGAACCTGGAGAATATATGATCATAATGTTTTTTTTTAAGGGTTTTCATCAGGCATACCTGTTCAGATTGCAGCGCCGTTTGTATAATATTCTGTCTCTTTATGTTAATTTCACATTATCTTAAAATAAAAATCAAGCAGACCTCAACACTGACGACAGCCTGGGCTGAAAAGTAGTCTCTGCAAACTGAACCCATTAAAAAGCATTTAAATTGCTTTAGTTCTGTGTGTGATATTGGTTGCGTTTGGTTACTTTCCACTGCTGGACAGCAGCCCAGCACGTGCACACACCCACCTGCATTCAAAAAAAAAATACTCATCCTCACATATGCTCCACATTCTTGTCTCCACCCTTTTTCATTCACAAAGAGAAGTGTGGTGGATGGGGGGGCGGGGCTAATCTTTTCCTAAATTTGTATGAGTCACTGAAAGAGCACAGCAGGCATGTGCCATGTTCCACTTGTTTTCCAGTTACAGTAAAAAATTCACTTAGAGTTTGCCTGTAAAGATGTTTTTCATTCAGGCTCCCTTCCAGTTTAGCTCTTCGCCATTTTGACTTCACAGTTTGAGTTGTGTGTCTTGCAAATGAGCTAGAAACCAGATTTATGGAGGGGGGGCTCCTTCACCTTAAGAGGGTTTTTTTTTTTTTTTTCCTAGTTTCACTGTTAAATCTCCTAAAGTTTAGAATACAAAGACCCCTCAGCGCTGACCAGCCCACCCCGCAGATGGTCAGAGGATCAGAGGACTGTCAGCACGCTTAAACGAGCAAGAGTCGAGGTTCCAGCCCTGCGGGGAGGACGGAGCATGAATGGGGTATTTCCACCAACATCTATAGCCCCCCACTGGGCATTTGTAAAATGATTTGTGGCAAATTTGTTTAATCAATATGGATGCGGGGGAAGTCTGAAGTCTTTCTTTTGCCTTCCTTTCCTGCTTGTAAATGCATCACTGGTCACTGCCTATGAGGACAACAGGATTACTTTTTGTTTATTTGTATGTGTGCGTGTGTGTGTGTGTGTGTGTGTGTGGATGCTAAGTAGAAGCATACCTGAGTGGCTGAGAGGAAGCACATATTAATCCGTAATATAGTGAGGAGGACAGGAATTCAAACATGCAATGCGAGTTTGGGTACTTCACTGCAGAGTTTCTTTTAAAAACATCTCTCGCATGTTTGTTCTGAAAGAGAAATTCACTCTCTCTTATTCTAGCTGAATTTCACCATTTTCCCCTCCATTTAAGGTTTTTTTTGTTTTGTTTTGTTTTGGATGAATCAATAAAGTAATTAGTGTCATATGCTGCACAGGACTGCAAAATAGGAAAAATAAATACAACTGATGACTTGAGTTCAATAAGTCCTGTTTTTAGATTCGAGAGTTTCATTTATGTCAAACATCTCCAGCTTTTAGCATCTTTTATGTGAATGCACTGAGCATTTAAAAAAACAAAAAAAACCCAACTCTGTCTCTTCCTTATTCAGTCTGCACGGTGGCTTTGCAGACACGCAGGTGGCTTCGATCCAATTCTTCCGAGGCTGCTGTCTAGAAATCAAAAGACAAAGGCACTATAGGATTTTCTCCTTTTTTGTCCAGCTTTTAATTTACAGTATTGCCTCTCACAGAGTAACCCCCACCCCTTTTCCATCTATCACTCAAACATTTGCTCAAAGTTGAAGAGAGAGCGAGACTTTTTTATATCCTTTGAATTTATTATTCTTGGTATAGTGTGTAAAGAAACATTTAGTAACTGTACCATAAATATATACACCATGTCCTGCATTTTATCCGGATGCTTGCCAAAGTTATTACTTGCAGTCCTTTTCAGATCGCCGTTTCTGGCTCTTCCTCTAAATTGTTTGCCATTATAAACCTTGCAAAGCTCATAAGACCATTTGTCACACACCTTTCAACTCCACTGACTCTAATAAATTCAGCACGCTCTCCAAATGTTTCTCTTTTTTTTTTTTTTTCTTTTTCAAACTCTCTATCCAAACTGTCCCATCAGAGCTTACCACATCACAGCTCCTCCACAGATGTTGGCAGAATTCCTAATTTCATTCTCTTTCCCTCAGCCTGTCAGTTTTGAAAAGGGGGGAAGCAGGACAGAAAATAATCAGCAGAACATCCATAAGTCTCAATGTGAGGGCAAGCAGATGTGTGTGTGTGTGTGTGTGTGTGTGTGTGGGGGGGGGGGGGGGGGGGGGGGGTACTGGGCCTCCCCAATGACCCATCTGACTATTGTTCAGCAGAAAAGCCATTTCTGTGGTTGCTATAACAACCATAATACACTCTTATCCATGTCCCTGTGCAGCAGTACGAGATCCGATTCTTTGAACTGTATTTACAAGAAGAAGAAATAAAGGGCTCATTAAATTATTATTTTTTTAATCAGGGTGCTATTCGATACAAGTCAGCGTGGGACCAGAAAATGTGTTTTCATGAGCACAGAGTAATAAGAACTATTATATTTAGGGCTGCTCGTCTTACAGGAAATGTGAACATTAAGCACCCGTAAGTAAATACTATTGAATACAATAGGCAGAGGCCGAGGGGATAAACAGTTTCATTCAGTGCTCACAGAAGGCAGGCAGTACATCTGGTACATCAGGTCCACGGCTGTCTTTGTCTGCGGCCGCTGTAAAACCTCCACCCAGAGCCTGAAAGCCCACCAGGTGTCTTAAAGTCTATGGGCCACCACATTCACTGTCAAGTGCTGTAGGCTGCAGTTTCTTTTGTATTTAGAGATTCCCCATTTTAACACCCAAGGGCCCATTGGGGAGCTTTGAAATCTACCATTTAGACTTGCATTAAATATTTTTTGTTATTATTCTGTATGGATTTTAGGTTTATTCAGAGATTTGAGAATTTTCAGTGTCTGACAATATATTTTGCTGTATGCCAACACCCGATGTCCTCGTTTTTTTCATTCTCATGCAATTTTTGCATTAATGTGACTTAACGTGATCAATCAGGTTTTCTAGATAAATTTCTGCTTTGTTGCAAAAATCATGTCAGCATGATATCATGCTAACACAGGCGTGTTGCAGTCATTAATGTTTTCTCATTCCGGCCTCAAAACCCAACCATCACCTAAGATGTTCTCGTGGACCTGAGGTTAGTACTTATTTCATTCCTCAGGCTCTCTCAAATAACTTGTTACATATATTTCACAAGTTTGATATTTCCCAAAGACTTTAGAGCCGATAAATGAGACCCTGTTACAACAATGTGAAGTCGGGACTGTGCTGTTGTGTAGCCATTACTTCTCATAAGCTAATTAGAAGTGAGAGAGGTCTGATATCCTGCACCCCCTCTGCTCAGCACGTCCCACCCTGTAAATCTTTATGGCCCTGACCCAGATGCATCTCAGATTTGAATGATTGGCCCCCTGTTGACTCACAGCTTGATGTGGACTGCCCAGCTCTCCCTATCTCTTTGTTTATTGTGTTGCAGATTCTTTAAGTTTGACCTCATCATCCCCCCAAACTATAATTCCTTTACATAATCCCATCAAGATTTGGAAATTAAGAGCAGTTAATTAGAAGAAATTAATTTTTTCCCTAACAGCTTAAAAAATAAATAAATAAATAAATAAATAAAAAATAATAAATAAATAAAAATTATACTTGTGTATATATATATAATATAGTATATATATATATATATCTATATATATATATATATATATATATATATATATAGATATATATATATATATATATATAGATATATATATATATATATATATATAAAACTTCAGGTCTCATATTAAAGTAAACTGGTAACTGTTATTGAATTGTTAACAAATCTTGCAATAATAGGAATTGTTATTCCACAGACTTATTATATTTTTTTAATTGTGTGTCTGACTAAAAACAAGAGTGAGAAGTGGACACAGTGGGGTTCTATTCATACAGTGAGTCCTTGTTTCCCCCAGCACTCTATTGTTTATTGATGAAGGCAGTTGTCATAGTCATGCAATAACAAAAGCCTGACTATTGCTGTGTTTACATCTGCACAGGAACCACTGGGCAATTCTCCATTAAATTACAGCCATGTGTGGGCCACTGATCTCTCCCCTCACCCGCTAGCCCCTGCACCACAGACACACACACATTCACACAAATCCCACACTCAGGAGTGAGCTGGATATGAAACTGTTACCATCACTGACCAAGACTTAAAAAGCAAAACTAACATTGTCTTAGTTTTGTTATGTCAGAGCCTGAAATTGTCCAAAATTGTGTCTGAAAAGTTACTGCAATCTGGGCAGAAAATTGGTCTGAAACCAAAATAAAAAAATCCTGACCAATAGAGTTGAATAGAAGTTGTTTGTGGAATGCTGTAGCACATAATCTCCTCCCTACCCCCCCTATCCTCTCAGTCAGTGGTGTGAGACAAATAAGCACTCATCTTGCTATCTCTAAAGACACAGGTCTAGTTTAAAGAGTCTTTTATACTTCCTGTTACACCCAGGTGCCATAACAATTTCAGGTTAAACTCTTTTCATGGAAACGGGGTTGTTAAATTTTAACATTTTAAAATCAAGGAAAAACATATGTTATTTATCCAAAAATAGTTAAAAGACCTATAAAAAAAAAACATCTTAAAGTTAGATTCACAGCCAGTGGCCTGTGAAGAATGCAGAATGCACAAATAAGTAAATATTCTTTGTTTAAAAGCTTAACTGCTTGTATTGCACACAGATGTGCCTTGTTTCTCTGAAAGATTCACATGTGCACCGGTGGTTTCCACACTGCAGATTGCATGTTGGACCTGGACTGAACCTGGACTTAACTTCACATTCACAGCAGTGACAGAGGAACACCCCCCCCCTCCCCCCCTCCTGCCTTCAGTAAATGGGTGTCAAAACAGCCTTTTTAGCATCCAGCTCTGCACCTACAGCATTCTGCACAGTGAAGGTCAAATAAGTGAGGGTAACAATAAGAGCAATGCATTTTTTGAGCAGAGGCAGAAGTGAGAAAAGGAATTTATTAGAGAAAATCCACTATAAAGGCTGTCCATATCTGTGGTGAACGTTAGCCAGCTGGCTTATGTGACAGGCTCCACATGTGTATGCTTTTCAAAATAGAAACATTCACTGGGAAAAACAATATCGGCACAACCAGCAAACATCCAATACCTTTCACCTCAGTGCCCTCAGTCTCTATTCTAGGCTGATGCTACCAAACAAAAGGACTAAATACACATGTTCATGAAAAGGAGGACATTGGAAAGGGTGTTTGCTGATCAATAATGAAAACAGTTGGGCGCTATAGTAATTGCAGAGAGCCACTATACTTGTATTTCTAGATAATGCCATGTTTACGTGATTGAAAATCAACAGTGGCAGGGAAAATTACTGTATAGTCTTAAGAAAAAGGCCTCATTGATTGCCTACAAGCGGCGCTCACGTTGCGATATGACAAATATGAAGGGGAAAATCACTGGACCTAGATATAGTTCAGGTAACAAAAAAGGTCACCTGAACTGTTTTCATTTGCTTTTCCTATCCTCAGCATTGCTTACCCTTTCCACGGGACTCAAGTCTTGCATGAAGAAAAAAAACAAACTTTTCCCTTTGTCCTTTGTGTAAGTTTAATGACGTTATTTATGACTACAAGGGAGGAAATGTTTTAAGGGGCACCTGAAGAAAGCCATCAAAGGATAAAATAATAAAACAGGATCTGGGAAATACGCTCATAAGAAGTCCTGATGTTAGTGACCAAGAAACTGGTCAACCATTAAAAGACTATTTGTGGTGTCCTGCTGTTGGGAAAACATCTAAAAGGGTCAGACAGCTTAGCTTTTTTTCTTTTTCTTTTAGGTCTTTACATAGAAAAAAAATGCCATTTGTAGACAGTTAATTATTTGCAATCTAACACTTGTAATGTAATCAAGGAGCTCGCTGATGCACTCACATCTCATCATGAGTGTTGGTGAGGGTCATGACAAGTTGAAATGTTTGCGTTTTCAGAAAGATTCACAGCCGTGATGTCTAAAACACAATACTTTTAATAACAAGTTGTGTCTGATATGGCTTTTCCTCAAACTCACATGCACATTAGCCTCTCAATGAAAAGCTGGAATGGCCAATATGAAATATTTCAGTGGACACAATATGTCTCCGTCTCCAGTCAAAGGGCCTTTTATGTGCTGTGAGGCGTCAGGTTTTCATATCACAAGAACGCACAAAAGGGGTTTTTGTGTGTTTGTTTGCAATTTTGCAAAATAATATAAACCTGTAACCATTCCTCAGTGGATGAAAGTGAAAAATGTGTTTTAGACTTGAATATACAAGGAAAAAAATAAAACATAATGTAAGGGCTTGAAGCTGTTTAGTTCTGATTTCACAAGCGTCTACTTAAATCACTTCATTGGACAACAGGGAAGAGTGAAGCAGACACTTTTCCACAAAAAAAAAAAAAAAAATTTTGCTTGTTTTGACAGCAGCACCGATTGTCACACTGAGGTGAAATAGCTCACCCTCCACAGATTGGTCTGCGCCTTTCATCTTTTACTGAGTCCTAAAAAACACATGTTCAATTCACAATTCCTCAGCAAGTGTCAGGCTGTTATTGTTTGTCCGCAGCGAGGGTCGTCGTAAAGCTCATCGAGTGACACATCTGAGAAACTTAAAGTCTCTCCATCCCGCAGCGCTCGCTTGTGAAAAGCAAGGAGGGATGAAAATTAGGTCAGGATATAGAAATAATAACTCGGTAGTTACTGTCCGAGGCTGTTTTCAAGCTGCCTTGTTGGCCAGTTATGAGACCTTCTGTCACCAGTGTAGATATACTATTGTCAGATGCATGACCTGGTCAAGGACACAGTATTATGTTTGCTCTCTGTGCTCGCTGCCTCTTCTACTGCCGTTTCTCTTTTCTCAAAAATTACATAACTGAAACTGAACAGTGCAAAATGATCACTATGGATTTCAGGCACCAGCAAACACATGTAGCTTCCACAAAACAGGTCAAGAATCTGAATGTCTAGATGGTGTATTACAATTTTACAAAATAAGATTTTTTTTTTTTACCTTAATTCTCCGCTCTGTTTAATTATGATTATTTACGTATAAAAAAAAGCAGTTTTACAGCTCTGCACAGTTTGACTTGTATAGATTGAATGCTGAAAAAGCGCGTATTCAAGTATGGTTTCTTATTGGGGCAATAAACTGTCTAGACAACACTCCCCTCTTTTTCACCTTCAGCCAGTCCCTTAAAGGACATTTGTTTATTTGAATATAATGGCGAGTCTTTGTCTCACACTTATCAGTTGTGGCATTATATACAACACTTACTGAGGCATTTTAGAGTGATAAAGAATGGTAGAAAGGCCAATATCACATATCAGCTAGAGTTACTGGAACTTTGCATACGCCTGTCTATAGGTCATTTAAATGAGACATTTTATTTTCTTAAATGTTCATTTGCACTTTCTGCTACTATGAATAACTCTTTCATGCATACAGCCACTTGTAAAAAGTGAAATCCAGATTACAGATTTTTTATTAACTTGTCAGGATATAAAACAAGCTGATCCAATTCTCACATAGGAAGTTAAATAAAAATCCAGCCTTAATTGTAATGTTTTGTTTTATCCCTTTGTTGGAGCTTTTTTTGCATGAAGCATGAATATGCTTGCCTTAACTTGCCCAACAGATTAAAGGTTCTGCATTTATGTGTCAGTTGTGCTTCCAGTCCTTTTATAAGCTTTATGTCTGCATGTGTGGTGCTTCTTTTACCTTCAACATACATAGTTTTATCCAAAATACACTTTTGTCATACTTCAGTGATCTTTCTGTCCCCTATAAAGCAAAAGTTTAGTATGTCCTTGGTATGCCACGCTCCAAAAATAAATTCCTGTCTGCATGAGTGAATCTGCGAAAGAGAGAGCTACAAATAGGACACCAAGGTTACACTACAACCGTGCGATATTTTTCTTATACTTTGCACCTTAGCGATGCAGACTGCACATATTCACTGAACATACAGTACTCTTTAGAAATCCAGTGGGTGACTGCTGTTGTGTGGTGAGCCATAAACATGCAGGAGGTGATCACTGTGCTCTGCATTAATAAAGGTTCCCCCTTTGTAAATTCTCCTTTGTGATGTGTAGTGAACTTCCTGGAATGTTTTTCGGCACACCAACTGTGCCAACAATGTGAATGCTAATGTGAAGCAGGACCAACAGAGTCATTCCAGCATCATCCTGATCCCATAACACGACCCTTGTTTTTCTTTATTTCCATTTTTTCCCCCCCCCGACATAACAGCATATTTATGGGGAGTATTTGGAGCAGGAAACACAGTGGCAGATTCAGCATCTTTAATAAATGATGCATCGCTGCAAATGGTTAGCCATCCACAGCAGTTAGGGACATCACCTGGCCTATTTTTTTTTTAAACCACCAGTGTATTCATAATAATCTAGTGAGCTCCCCCTCAAAACAAAACCACACATTTTGAAGCAGAGACATGGTAGCTGCATAGTGAAAGAGTAGTTTAACTGTTTTGCATTCTCATTAATTCAGATATACCCCAAAAGCTTTTATTTCATGTTTGACTCTATTTCCTGTTATGGCTTAACGGTATCCTTAGATGACTGTGTAGCCTCCATTAGAGGAGGCAAAAATACTCCAACTTTTTGTATTTGGAAGATCAAAATCTAAACCCTTGCCACAAAAACAAGTATATACAATAATTAAAAAGATGGCAGTGACACACATATGTATGCATATGGCAGTAGCCCATATTTTGATGAGGATAAACTGACTTTCTGTACAACTCTTGAGCCACTTTTCCCTACAGGAACATCATAAATAGCCTACAGTGATGTGTTGCTATGTAAAAATGTTGAGTTTCTTGGAAAGGGATGGGCAAAACTCATGGACAATAAGTTCCTGTAATTAAGTTAAATGCCACAAAGTAGGATTGGATTACTATTTAAGGTAATATTCATATTTCGATCATTTGAGTGCAGACAGTAATGTGCTCGCTTGTTTCTTTCTGTGGCTGGCAGAATATAGTTTTCATGAAAAAGAAGCGGTACTATAAGTTGGTTGTTATTAACCCTGCCTCCATCCTGCGCTCCATCCACTAGCATGGCTCCTCCCGCCCCCTTCTGGCACTCCGCTCCTCTCCATCAATAGGGAGCGCATTTAAATAATGTGCGAGCGCTTGGATCGGAGCCAATCAGCTGTCAGGGGACCGTGATAAATCGCAATGCATTATTGATAATAATAATTACGTTGACATGCGCATTTCTACTTCAGGGGTTAATTTTCCGAGCCAAGAATCTGCTGAAGAAGGGGAGGAAATTTGTCTGTAACTCTCTGCTCCTGATGGTTTGCACCATGTCGCGGCGCAAGCAAGCCAAACCGCAGCACATCAACTCCGACGAGCCCGGATCGATAGAAAATGGTAAGTTTACGCGAAAGATATGCTTGTTGGCCAAGGGAGAGGGGGAAAAAAAAAAAGAAAGTAAAGTTAACAAATAGGGACGACACGCTATCGACACTCTGTTTAAAACTCCGGCGGCTGCTTTTACAATCTCCTTCTCGCACTTTGACCTGTTGCTGTCCCTCTGAACTGACCAGGGCTAAAACTTTAGCTGCGAAGCGACGCATTGAGAAATCAGGTGCTCCACGAGGGTCGCGTTTAAAATGCAACATTGTAATCTTTTAAAGTTTTCACAAAGCTGAATCCCGTCGTTAATCCGTGGCTTTTCGTGTGCTTTTTACTCTTTATATCGCCGACTTTATTCACACTCATAACTTGAAGGTGTTTCGTGGGCTAAATTAAAGACGGTAAACCCCTTTGAACTTTTTTTTTTGTTGATCCATTGAAGGGCATGTTGCTACATGCTGGATTTAAAAAGAAACTGCCCACTCTGGTCAGTATGCCCGTCGTGTGCAGCTTTATTTCATTCACATATATTGCCAACTGGTTTGACTGTTACATTTTGATTGGGTTTAAAAAAAAATTTTTGCGCAGCACCTTTGACTCCTTACACTGGATTCCCACAGGCATCGTTTACAGTTTATTCTGCTGTAATTATAATACCCTTACTTTCCGCCAATTGTAATAAATTATTGTGTAATCTGGTAGAATTTATCTGCAAATCTGCGCCAAAGCTGAAGTTTGAAACAAAGGTCCCCAAAACTGTATGAAATATGACTCTGTAGTAAGCCGACCTTAAAGGCAATAAATCCCCCCAGTTTAATGCATGACTGTTTCCTTTCGTACATATGTGGAGAGGTGGGGGATGGAGCAGTGGCCTTTTTTTTTTGTGTGGAGACTGGGTGGGGGTGTGCGTTTTGGTGTTGCCATAAGCAAACTACAGCGCTGCCCTCGTAATTAGAAAACTCGGGGTGGCGATTTTTGTTTTTTTTTTTTCTTTTTAATGAGTTGCAGCGTAATGTGACTTATATCAGCCATTTAGAGCACAGAGCACTAAAAGATGACGTTTGCGTACAAATCTGTCCCGCATAAATTGAATATTCAGCTCTGACCTCCTCATGTTGTCCACTAAAGGTGATCAGAGGAGGGTCATGCGCCGTCAAGTGGCGAGCGAGTGTGCTGCCTTCTGTAGCTACTCAGCGATGGATCTGTTCTGATAAGGGCACTTTTTAGTTTTTAAATGCTGCTAAACTGGATTCCTTTGTGCCTTTTCAGTCGCGTTTAACTCCATAATGCGCAAAGTGTGTGCGCGTGTGTGGCACAGCCATGCGTACCGTTTCCTCGTGGATCAGAGTGTAATGCGGTTCTCAAATTTTTCCTGACACCGCCTCTATGCCGCCTGGTGAGTAATTAACAAGTCCAGCAGATCCTTGGGCAAATGCAAACAGGTGGTCTACCCCCCCTTCTTTGCGACATTAGCATTTAACAATACACCAGTTGTGAAATGGCCTCTTGGTTAGCACACAAATTTAAATTCTCACTTGGAGCTTATAAATCTTTCAAAGGTTGTGAAAATGCTTGGAGGTTTTCAAATCAGTCTTTTTTTTTTTTTTTTTTTTTTTTTTTTTTTCTTTTTTTTTCATAGCTCTTCTATTTTATACTAAAGACATCAAATTTAGAGTAAAAGTTTATATTTATTGTTGTGAAATAAGATTAACCTTTAAGTGGATTTTGGGAAAAATATCTAATTTACTTTTTTTAGGGCAACTAGTGAGTTTCTTGTTTCAGAATCTAACTTATTTAAGTGTAATTTAATACTCAGTCTGTAGGTCTTTGTCTCTCTGGACATTGTTCTGGGTAGTCAAAGATAAATGATTGCCCTCTACAGGCCCTTTGGACAAAAGAGCAATTCACAATTTTAACATCCCCGTGCAGTTACCTAGAGAGAGTGGACAAAACAAGAGGAGCTCTTTTTAAAGATGACGTGAGCCAGCGAACTCTGCAAATACAGCCCACAAAATCAGTAAACTTTAACAGCCAATCTTGGTGCATTAACAAACCATTGTAGCCACTTAGTTTTACAATAACTACATTATTTTATTTGGTGAATATTAATTGGATGAGAAGTATTCATTTAAATACTCTGTTCTCTCGTTAAAGGGATTCATCAAGGTGATTCCACTGAGGAGACTGGAAGCGAAGTAAAACGGTTCAGAATGGATGAAACCAGAGTGTGCAACAAGTGCTGCGCTGAATTCTTTGATGACGCAGAATTTCTTGAGCACGAGAAAAGCTGCACAAAAGTCAGCAAGTGGTCATCATGAAAGATGGAGACAGCGGTGAAGAGCCTGAGAAATATTCACAGGGTTCTTCTGAAGGCCTTACCAGCGACCATGATGACAGCCACTCCAGCAATCATTCCCCATCACGTGCCAATGCGGAGCAGCTGGACAGAATGGAGGAGGACTCCAATGCGAATGCAGAGGATTCTGGACATCAGCATTGTGGAGAGATGTCTGCTAGTCCTGAGATGACTTTCCAGCCGTCCCTAAAAATGCAAACTTCTAATGTCACTCTTGAGACCATGGCTGACACTAAAGTGGCCGTCTCTCAGCATCCTTCAAACATGTCTTCAACTTCATCACAGGATGCCATGCAGGCCATCCCAGTCATCTTGGAACAGCTAGTGTGCCTCCAGCAACAGCAGCTACAGCAAATCCAGCTCACAGAACAGATCAGAATCCAAATAGCCATGATGATCCCACAGGGTCTCCGCTCGTCAGCAGAGTCAACGGCGGACCCCCTGAGAGCCCTTGGTGCGCATCTCTCACAACAACTGTCTGCTGCTGCAGCACTGATAGGAAAAGAACCAGCACTCAGAGCCTTTCTGTGGAGAAACTAAAGCAAGGTAAACTACCTCTCCCCACTGGCATCTCTCCCTCTCTGAATACAGGAATGGGTTCAATGAGCGCAAACACAGACATTTTAAAGGGTGCTCCAGATTTGACTGGCTGTTTACCAGTACTACTGCCACAGTCTCCAGGTGTTCTGGGTTTCCCTAACACCTTCACTGGTGTCCAGGCAGGGATGGAGTCCTCCAAAAAAGTGAAGCCAAAGATGCTGAATGTCCCACCAGAATCAAAGAATGGGGATTCCCTATACAAGCACAAGTGTAAATACTGTGGAAAGACTTTTGGCAATGACAGTGCCCTCCAGATTCACTTGCGTTCTCACACCGGAGAGAGGCCCTTCAAGTGTAACATCTGTGGAAACCGTTTCACAACCAAGGGAAACCTCAAAGTTCACTTCCAACGCCATAAAGACAAATATCCTAACATCAGCATGAATCCTCATCCGGTACCCGAGCACCTTGACAATATTCCCACCAGCAGTGGCATTCCCTTTGGTATGTCTGTACCCATGGACGAGTCAAATATGACTGAAATGAAGCCTGTGCTAAGTCACCCAGCAGCTGTCTTCAACCCATCAGCCATAGCAGGATTCAAAGCATTTGATGGCTTTGGAGGGGACCCATTTTCCCAGAGACCCTCGCCAACAACAAGTGATGGCTCCCCAAATGTTTCCTCTGTCTACGGCCAAGAGACAGGCCTGGATCCAATTCAGAAAGATCCTAAAGAGCTGCTTGGAGCATTGCACCATATGAATGGTAATGCCCTCTCAGGAGAGCAAAGCTCTGGAACAGCAAAACTTCAGCAGATGGTGGATGGCCTGGAGAAGAAGACTGGTGATCCCAATGAGTGTGTGATTTGCCATAGGGTACTGAGTTGCCAGAGCTCCCTCAAAATGCATTATCGCACACACACTGGCGAAAGGCCGTACAAGTGCAAAATCTGTGGTCGTGCGTTCACCACAAAGGGCAACCTTAAGGCTCATTATGGTGTGCACAGGGCTAGCACTCCTCTTAAGATGCAACACTCGTGCCCGATCTGCCAGAAAAAGTTCACAAACGCAGTGGTTCTGCAGCAGCACATTCGCATGCACATGGGTGGGCAGATCCCCAACACCCTAATGCCAGAAAACCAGTTTGAAGCAGCAGAAGCAATGGTGCCTTCTCTCCCAGAGGAGAAGCCTATGGATGCCAGTGGGTTTGAAGCTAACACGGAGGATCATGAGCCGGAACTGAACTCCAAGACAGCAAATGACTCCACAAATTCCCTGTTAGCTGCCTCTGAGGAACAACCACAGAAGCTCGCAGCCCCTCCAATGTTATCCAGCCTAGATGTTTTGAAGAGTCTCTCCTCTGCGCTTGCACTGAAACGACAGAATAGCACTACTTCAGAAAGTGAAGGAACATCCAAAGAATCCCCACCAGCACAGAGAGAGCAGGAGTATCAAAACGGCCGTAGCCCAGCCATTTCTGACTCTGCTGCGTCATTTCGCTCCTCTTCACCAGTGAACAACGTTAATAGCAAATCTCCTCAGTCTGCCGTTGAAGAATTTTCCCACAGTGGGTTAAAACCAGAATCGGGTGCTATTAAAGATGAGTCAAGTGGAGCCCTCGACCTCACAGCTTCCAGCAGCTTCACCCCAAAGGCGATTAAAGAAGAACCTGGTGTGCCATTTATGAATGGAGACTATGGTAAGTATACAAGTTGAGTAAAGCATGTTAGATGCAGCCATCTTGAATGCATTCATCTCATTTTTCAGTCTCTTGTATCAACAGCTTCCAGTAGCATGCCTTTCATGAGGATACCATCGACCCTGGCCAGCCTGGAGATGAAGATTCCCCCAGAGAATCCTCTGGGCCCTCACAGTTTGTTCAGCTCCCAAATGACTCAGGGAACAGCCATGCCCTCCTCAGTTTCCCCCGCACCGCGACGATCAGCCAAACCGCACGTGTGCAATGTCTGTGGCAAGAACTTTTCATCTGCCAGTGCCCTGCAGATCCATGAGCGCACGCACACGGGGGAGAAAGCCTTTCGCCTGCCACATCTGTGGCAGGGCTTTCACCACAAAGGGAAATCTAAGGTGAGTCATCACTTGTCTGAGAAATGGTTTAATCAGGCATTTACAGTCCACATGTATAGGACTAAAGTAGCGTTTTACTTATAAATAAATGTCTTGTGGTGTTTTTTAAGGTTCATATTGGCACCCACATGTGGAACAACTCATCACGGCGTGGCCAGCGTCTGTCTCTGGATAATCCCATGACGCTGATGGCAATGACGTCCGATGCTAAGATGATGCCAGAGATGATGCAGGCCCCCAAAGAGCTGGTAGCTCCTTCGCTGAACTTTGACCCGTCTCTGTGGTGAACCAGTATGCTACTGCTGGCTTCAGTGGTGGCCTGACATGAAGACCAACGAAATTTCTGTTATCCAGGGAGGTGGCATTCCACTCCCTGGGAGCCCTGCTGGTGGGCCCCTGATTGGCTCCACTGGAGGCCTCATGAAGATGGATGGATCCCACTCAGGCTTGCCTGCCATTGTGGCTGAAATTGAGAAGAATGGCTCAGAAAGTGTGCCAAAATCACAGTTTCCACATTTCATGGAAGAGGGCAAAATTGCAGTTAATTAGGCTTTTTTGTTTACTCTCTTCCCCCTTAGTCATCAGGTAATCACCACCATTCAATTCGTGAATGTCTCTTTTCTTGAATGAGGTACAATCAATATTCAAAGAAAACCTTGTTGATTTGCTGTGTGGTTAAAAAATTTTCAGTAACTTCATTGCAGTTCTCTTCCTCCTGATCTCAGCGATTAAGTGTTATTTCTAGTCGAATCTGTATAACTGCTAGGGATGCACCGATACGTCAGCCTTGTTGAAAGGACGTTGCCAAATAACTTTTACTGATGGCTGTGATTAATGTCTATATTGTTGCATCAATTTTGTGCTGGTTAGATGTTTAAAGATGATGTGATGAAGCACTGAAAGACTTCTAAGTGGTTCAGTTATAATCTCATAATGGAGATTTCTCTGGTTCCCTGGTACAGAGGGGGGGGGGGTGTAGAGAAAATAATAAATAATATAAAATATCACCAGCCCAGAATTTCACAATTGGTGCATCCCTAATAACTACTGTATGGTTGTTTTTTTTTTTTTTTTTATATTTCATCTAATTATATATGCGGGTATTTTTTTTTTTTTTTTCTTTTTCTTTTTCCAGTGAGTTGTTTTGCTGTCTCTCCAGAAGTTGAATGTATAACTTACTTGAAACTGCTTTAATTCAAGACTGTCTCCTTGATGCTTTTTGAAGGATTTTTGACTTTAATATGAAAAGTTTCAGGGCTGACTTAAACTTGCCGGCCTGACCAGTCAGGTCCTGGTCAGTTTTCAGAAATGATGTATTTAACCATATGTGTCCATACTACTTCCCCTCCTGTTGTGTGCCATAGGTCATGACTTTTTTTTTTTTTTTTTTTTTTTGTAGTGGTAAATGTTACTAGCTTGTCTGTATTTGAAGGGGCTTTCTGGTCAGATTGATTTAATAGGCAATGCAAAAATCTGTCAAAGTGTAACAGTTCGGTCATCAGTTTTATATGATGTTGATCATAACTGCATTTTTGTTGCACTGTCGCCGAGACACATTAGTTAATAGTTTGTATCTTTTTTTTTTTTTTTTTTTTCCAAGTGCCTAATCTGATTTCATGGCACCACCTGGTTGTAACAAAGGTGCTGTTTGACTGATAAATTGTTGTTGTGACACAGCATGTATGTCACATATTTGTCACTTCACTAAAATCTTTTTTTTTTTTTTTTTTTTTTTTTTTTTTTTTTAAAACCCATGTAGTCCATTTCTAAAACTACAGTGTCAAATTTTGTTGGATGAGTTCTGAGGGCTGTCCTGTGCTTAATGTTCTCATGCCTGCACTTTATCTCAGATTTTAGTTTCATTTGCATTTTATAGTTGCATTTTCAGTTCACTGCTTTATTGTACTGGCAAAACAGGAAGAGGTCAAATCAATTTTTTTTTTTTTTGGTTTTGTTTTGTATTTTCCTTCCTGCCACAAACCGCTGTTTTCCTTGGTTATCTTATCAACTTGTAGCATTAATTTATTTATAATGCTTGAGTTTAGGGGTGAACTCTACC
Organism: Archocentrus centrarchus; assembly: GCF_007364275.1. Lineage (NCBI taxonomy): Eukaryota > Metazoa > Chordata > Actinopteri > Cichliformes > Cichlidae > Archocentrus > Archocentrus centrarchus. Next base: position 7,099,491 of record NC_044352.1, on the reverse strand, counting down.
TCGCTTAGGATTTTAGTTATCCCCACATGCCCCTGACACTCAATGCAATCCTCTGTGTGTTTCTGAGTACATTCTTTTTTTTTTTTTTTTTTTTTTCGTTTTTCATATAATGCGATAAGATTTCTCATTCTCATCCTGCTGAGTTGAACAGTAATGAATGTATGTCTGGACACTTTACCCAACTCAGACTGGTCCAAGTGCTTTGTTAGGCCCCTGCTGTACATTCCTTATTGATATGCATTTGCCAAGTTGTGCCTTTCTTTAGCAACTGTGTCAGAAACTGCTTTCAAGTTGTCTCTACAGTTCAAGTAATGTTGAGCCAGTTTGATCTGTTTACAATGTAAATATTTTTTTTTTGTTTGTTTGTTTTTTCCAATGTTTCCTTCACATAAATGTGTTCTGATTTTTGGAAAATAAAATCAGGTTGACTTTTTCAACAGTCTTCCTGTCATTACTGTAAAGATAATCAAACCTGAGCGACTGAGGCCTAAAAAATAATGCACTAGCCACTGAACTGCACCCCTAGGCTAATATTTATGCCAACACAGGCCAGTTTAAATGTACATAAAATCCCTTATTCACATTAATTAATCTTCAGGTGGCTACTGAAGTCTTCTTTTGTTGTTCTCATTACCCACCAGGACCTATTAATCCCTTGCCATTTTGCATTGTCAACGAAAAACTATTTGCATCCCCAACTGAAGCATGTTGTCAAATCATGTCCACAGTCCATTTTAGGTCAGCTGCACAGTGTCTTTTTCCTGAGCAATTTAGACATGATGCATTCATTTGCATAAGTCTCCCTATGGGATACAAAGTAGTTACAGGCAAACAGAGTAAGCAGAACTACAGAAAAACCTGTAGTGCAACAATACAGCGTGGCGCTCATAACCCTCCAGTGTCTTTGTTGAGGCTAGGTGTTTGCATGTCAGCTCATTTCAGTGGTGCTTTCGATGCTCTGTCATTTGATTAGATTCTATCATGGGCAACAAAGAGATGGCTCCACAATGTGGTGGTTTTCATCTATGCCATCTACATATCTATACCATCTATATCTATACCTAACAAGAAAATGATCCCCAGTTTGAAAATAACTTTATGGACAACAAAAATATACTGCAAGGTTTTGTGCATGTGGCTGAAACATGGTACAGGATAGACGCTTTCATGGTGGTTGGATCTTCAAATCATAAAGACTGAGGTCAAAGTTGTGGGATGCAAATCTAATTGCTGTAGGTTAAGCTCATTATACAAATATTACAATTTGCTACTGTCATTTACATTTACCCTTTTGTCCTTGCTCAAGGCTTTTTAAATAGATGCTTTTACAGTCTTATGTAATCTCTTATAGTACCTGTGCTACTTTCTACTGTGGTTGAATATGCCTGAATAGGCAGGTGACTGGTTCATAGGATTGTATCAATATGAGAAGTTGGAAGCATGTTTAACCTTTAAAATTACAGGGATTTCTGCAAAGATTATCCACAATATTTAAAACAAAAATAATCAATATTTTGATTATTTTATTATGACACAGACCAGGGTGGAGGAAGTATGTGAGCCGATGGATGGATGGATGGACAACTACTTTCACAGGACCTTAAGAAGCATTTTAGAAATACACAAAGTTGGGAAATGCTTCAAAAGGACTGAGTGTTCATCAGTCCATCACATTACAAATTCTATTGAGATTGGAAGAAAAAAAATCACAACACTTTCTCCTCACTTCTTCTTGCAAAAAAAAAAAAAAAAAAAAATGCTGAAAATGGTGGAGAAGAATTCAAAGGTGGTAATCTCTGATACTTTGTCTTTCCACTCTAAGAAACATGCTGGATAAGAATGATGCTAAGGAAAAGGGATCATAAGAATAACCACGCTTTACCATTCCAGCTGTGAAGCACACTGGAGAGAGCATCATGGTTTGGGGCTTCCCTCAGTGCCCGAAGGCCCTGCAATCACGGAGTAACACCGAATTTAAATTTATAATATGAAATTTTATGTAACACATAAACATTTTATCAAATAAAAGATATGTTACAGCACTGTGTTAGAGCAGCAGTCCTTGTCACGTGTTGTAAACAAACAAGCAAACCGATAGAAATATTGAAAAGGAATAAAAATTATGAAAAAAAATGGAAGTTGGGGCATTTAGCCAATAATTTTCAATAAGAAAGTAATGCTGTTCAATCAAGACAGTCCAGAAATACTGATCTAAAACAGTTATCTACAGAATGCACCAAATTTCACCTGATATCTATCTGTATTAGGGCACAGGGCTGCACAGGAGACTGAAAATAATAGCCTTTTTTTTCCTATGCCACGCCATTGATAAAATCCTGGAAACCCCTCAGAATACATTTTCTAACAAATACTGAGGTCATAAATTAAAACTAAAACATATTAATTGAAACGATATTAACTAATTAGCAATGAAATAAGTGTGCATAGTAGTCCATGGGACATTGGTTTGCTTGGTGTAGCACTGTCTCAGCACTGGGCGCTGAACCGTCCTGAGTGACAGCTGGGAAGCCTCCGCCCAGAAGCGGCACAGCCGAGCTGACTTCCTACAGCTTCCACCCGCAACAAGGGGTTGCAGGAATGACCGACAATATCCCGCTACAACCCGTGAGGCGACCGAAAAGACACGACAGTAAACACAGGAATGGGTAAGGGCGTTATACGGCTCCGTAATATTAATATGAAGCCGTCCGTTTACGCGCATTGCTCGTCGGTTTCAACTGCTGTCACCGTAGCGGTTAAAACTGTTTACAGCAGCGCGTCGACATTGTCTCAGTAACAAGCTGAGCAGCTTTTGAGGTTAAATGTAGCAGTTATCGGGGAAACATAAGGACAAGCAGCCCGTAGATACGCGAATGGATACTATGTAGCATTAATTGTAGCTTTAGAACGGCTAATGTTAGCCAGAGACATCCTTGTTCCGGGTGCAGTAGCAAGTGCATTTAACGCCCAATATTCGTGCAATATTTGCTCGCCTGACTTTAAGCTCAGCCTGTCAGAGAGCAGAAACCTCTTAGGGATGTGTGCCCTGATTGAATGCATTCTGTCCTTAAATTCACATACTAACGAAGTGATCCTCTGTAGGGTTATTTGACCAGCACAAATAAGGGGCAGGCCTCAGAAATGATGATGGAGAAAGTGGAGAGACACAGTGCTGAAATGCAGCCAGTAGCCTGATCAGGCTGCCGTGGTGATGTCACCTCCTGTTATAAAGACTCAACAGCCGCGAATGAGTTGTGATGTTGCAGAAATGTAGGCCCGCAAATACACACAGATGATGGGTGTGTGGTTTCTAGCTGGCAGTGTAATTTATGATGACCACTAGCACGGCCAGTACACTTTCTTTGCCCCTTACAGAGTGAGGCAAGCCAAGCCAAGCCAAGGAGGGTTTATTTGTGTAGCGCACTTAAGATGTTTAAGTACTTTGCATAAATCTTACAACATATTAAAGAACATATAAATTGGATTTGATGTAATAAAATAAAACATTAGCAGCAGAATAATACAACAGATAAAACATGAGAATAGAGATCACAGTGCAGTGTGAAATATCAACAAATATTCCTACTTTTTAACTAATAAAAGGCATGTGGCAAGTCTTAAGAATTTAATTATACAGATTTGTGATGCATAAAAGCAGAATTCTGCTTCTCTGTTCATGAGCTTTTTGTTTTTAAGATTTTGTTACATAAAGAGATTTTCCATCGTCTGAGCTGTCTAGAGCCTGCCTGCTAAACAAAGGTGGAGTGAGGATATTTGTGAAGATCCCTCATCTTTTTTTTTTTTTTTTTTTCTGGTAAGATGTGTAATTACTATTATAAACAAACTAGTCAGGGCCGTGGCCCGGGAAGTTGAGTGAGTCCACATCCACAGGTCAAGTGATCTTGAGAAAAACATTGATGGAAGAGGCCAGCCCTTTGCAAGGCACTTAAAAACTGTAGTGATATTACAAACTGGGAATAAATGGATTGCTTTTTCCCCTTTTGCTAAATTTGTTATGAAAAAAACAACAACAGTGCATAGTTACTCTAAAACAACAGATAAACATGGCAACATGACATCAGCAAAGGTCATGTGTTTGCTGATAGGCTGATGGCAGTCAGCATTTAAGTGTCCCTGTTTTAGTGAATAAACAGCCACTCTGCTCTGCTGTAAGTGTAGAGTTATACAGAAGAACTAAAAAATATTAGAATAATCAGTTAATATACAGAACTAACCTGTAATAGTTTTGATAGCATGTTTGTGTCTTTTCAAATGTCAAGATTTTTAGTCACTGTTTATATGTAAATGGTGGGAGGACATTTCAACATGTCAACTTGGGTATTAGCGCGACTCCTAACTATATATGACTGATATTGCTTTAAACAGTTAAAGCACTGAATAATAAAGACAATTTGAATTGTTTAGGACTGATGCATTGTCATTGCAGTAAAGCCAGGCTGAAGGTCTCTGTTATGCTTTCCTTGTCTGCAAGTATGTGGGGTTGCAGTTGGTTCTAAGTGACATAAATTTCATCATTGTTGAATCACTGCTATGGTCCGTCTGTTGTTTTTTTTACTTTGTCAGGCCTGGCAGACAGGATATTGTTGGCATCTTAGAATTGATTCATCTGCCATAAAAGTCAAATATTTTGTTTACAGTTAGGTTCAATTATTAATCCCAGAGCCACTGAGCTGTTAGTTGGTTGGTATGAAATGCTTTGTTTTCTTAGTCTGAAGGGAGTGACCAACTTTTCCCAGATAAAGTTAATATTTATTTTTCAAGGCATGATCTTTCCAGACTCTTTTAGTCATGGGTCTGTAGCTCAGCGCTGAGTGCTCCGTGGGATTTAGCTGCAATAAGCAACACATTAACAAGAAAATGTGACAGGAAACTCATTAGGGTTACCTCAACTGCTTCACAAAATTCAACACACACTCTCTTGAGTGTTTTGAAAATGAAATATCAAATAACTGCCAAATATTGATTTCCTATTTGTCATGTAATAGTCTGTATCTTAGCATATCTACTACAGGACCAAACAGTGGGATTAAATGTGAAATGCTTAACATTATCCTGCCGCCTCCTCCTCCTCCTCCTCTTCTTAGGTGCTGCCCGTGGTCGAGATGCTGTGGCATGGGTGACTTCCGTCCCCGCACCGTGTGGCTCGGCCACCCAGAAAAGAGGGAGCAGAGGTACCCCAGGAATGTCATTAACAACCAGAAGTACAACTTCTTCACCTTCCTGCCTGGGGTTAGTGTCAGACAAAGGTCACCCCTTCACCTGCCCTTCGTTTAACCCCCTGAAACCGTCACCCAGCTCTTTCCTTCTGGCCATCATTCACTGTTAGTTTGATGGACACATTTTCAGAGAATCACAGAATATGTTCATTTCAATTTTCATTTTTTAATCCTCCCTCTTTGTTGCTTGTAATGTAAGCAGTCAAGGCACTGATGCTCATTTCAAAGTTCCCCACTACAGAGTATCCTTTATTTGCAGCTAATATAGCGACTGTCTCATCTCTGGATAAGCTCAGTATCTTGTGAATATTTGTCTTTTTTTTTTTTTTTATAAATAAAAACATCTCTTTAGTTTCCTATAAGAATACTGTGGTCTGCCTTTATGGTTACACAGAGCCTAACTCAAAACGGCATACATAATGACATTCCTGGATAATTAGATCCCACTTGTATTAGTACTGCTATGGCTCATGCTTGAGGATATTTTGTGACAGATGCACAATTTGTGCTGTCTTAGCCTTGTAGGACAGGCTTGTTTTGTAAATTAAATATTAATTACTGTATTCAGGTTGCATGTAAATAGTGTGAGGTGATAATTCACCATTTTTAAGCACTATAGTGTCCCACATTACAACGAATAAGATGCATTATAGTTTGAGCAAACACCTGTCAGTCAGGCCCCGGGGCTTTTACGAGCACATTCTTGATATTGCGTGACAGATGCGACTTTGGTTGGATATTGCATGGAGGGCAGTTACTAAGCTATGTCCCTTTGATTTCTGTATTTTCCCTAACTGATTTACATATGCATTTGTTTTCCAGGCATTCAGTTGTCTTAAGATCTTATTTTTGCTTATGGAGTCAGACGTTGAAAGTAGCTCAGATTTGTTTGTAAAGCAAAAGACAAGAGCAAAGACTTTTTGCATTGCAAATTAAGATGCTTTTTATTTACTTTACTATGTGAAGTTCTTTCCTTTAGATCATATTGAAAACATATTTGTTTCATGTGCTTTTCTCTCTACTTGGTAGCAGTTTTTGACATGAAGTGGCAAAGTTTTTCTGGTAGTGATCTCGCACACTGATGGTAATGAAAGTGAGCAGAGCTGTAGCATGTGTGTTGAATTTTAGAATGACACAGGTGGATGAAAAGTAACCATATGTGTTTGCAAATTGCTTCATATCTATTGGTTCATCAAAAGATTTGTATGTATGACTGAATATTGTGTACATGTTAGTAAGGATGTGCGAGATGTTGATATAAGCTGTGAAATTATACACCTATAGATGCAGCTTCTATGGTGGTCATTTAAAAAAAAAAATATTTCTGGGTGTATATTTATGGACAGTATTGCAATTAATTGTGGAGGGTTAGCTTTAGTATGATTTTTTTTTTGTTTGTTTGTTTGTTTTCTCATCAGCTTGAGACATTTTTGAAATTTGGTTTTCAGTTAATTCAAAAGGTTATTGTGGCTACAGATACTTTTCATTCTTCAATAAGTTGTCAGTTGTGGTGTTAGCTGTTATTGTTTGGTTCCTGAAGGGTCAGAAAAATCACCACTTTCCCCATTTTTTCTTTTTCTTTTTTTTAACCTGTGTCATTGCATTTACCTAAAGGGGAAGCTTTAAGCTGTTTCCACTGCAGCCCTGAACTTTTCTAGACACTGACTGACAGAGGTAATGCTCATGTAATAACACAAATGGTCAGACTGTGCTTTTTTAACCTGCCAGCTCCAAAGTAATAATGGAGGTGATGTCTGATTGTGCCAGTTTGTGGCAATGTGAGACTACTGAAGATAACAGATCAGTGATCTCACTCACTCACTCGCTAGCAAGTGGTCATCCTGTGCCCCGGTCTGCTCGGATGGCACCGTCATCGCAACCAACAGTGTATTTCCAGTATGGAGAATGCAGCTAATGTGAGCTACTTCCTGCTGGGTGTTGTATGTTAGAAATAAAAAAGATGGATGTGGCCTCTGTGACATCACTTAATTGGTTGGGAAGTCCACATTTTGAGGCCTTATTGTTAGCATTTCAGATGCCCCCATCTTGTTTTTCTAGGGCCCAAAGTCACCATGTTTGCATGAGAGGGTGGCGTGCAAAGTGCTGCATTCGTAAACTGTACAGGTGGAAAGCACCGATGCACATGCCTGTTAATTAACGCTACAAAACAGAATCACAAGCTTACTGGATGAGCTGTATCACACAGCACCCCATTAAAAATGGAAGAGAGGTCCAGTTCAGTGAATTAGCTGAGATGAGGCCTAGCTGACAGCAATCAGCTGCAGATCCTTGTGTGGGCACACTTTGCAATCAGAGCATTCATAACTTAGATTTTCAACCTTACCAGCATCCAGTTGGATGTGTTATTAAAAAAATTCACCCACTACAGGTTTGTTATGGAGGGGGAAGCTATCGTTCAAGCCTCGTGGGAGTCTTTAGGAATCGACTCACTTGTGGAGGCATTAGAGGAACTGCGGTGGAACAGTTTTATTTTAAATGACATATTATTAAACTTGTTAGACAAAGAAAAAAACAAAAGGTGGTGAAGCAAATCCTTTATGCTCAAAACCATTTTCATTGATAACTAAATGACAAATATATTCCTTATAAAATCACATATTGTCAAGCAGGAAATTAGCCTTTTGGGGGGCTTGTGGCAAATATTGATGATGTATGGTTAAGGCAATGAGTCTGAACTACTTAACAGAAGTCTGTCCATTTTCCTGTTAATTTCTGGCAAACAGCAGCATATATAATTCTTGAGTAAATTAAACCCCACTTAAAATGAAAGCTACTTTCAGCTACCGCCTTATTTACAAGGGGTTCTTGTATTTGCTTTGGCAGATTTTTACACTGGATGCCCTTCCTGACGCCAAGGGATTTGTGGATTTGTGTCTCCTCCCGGGATCACATTAGGGATCTTTTGCTTGTTAGGCAAATGTGTAAACCACTACACTATGGAGCCAATAAACTGCACTTAGAATAATGGTCAAAATGATTTTTCTCACAGTCCAGGTGATTTTACTTTGGGGAAAGGCAAAAAAAAAACCCCCCTCCAAAATCTTGTATATACAGGAAAAGCCTTCGTATGCACATTAATTTGCTGAACTGTGAATATTTCACTCTTGATCCTTTGTTTTGTGTCCTCAGGTGCTGTTCAATCAGTTCAAGTACTTCTTCAACTTGTACTTTTTGCTTTTGGCCTGCTCTCAATTTGTCGAGGAGTTACGCTTAGGTGCTCTCTACACCTACTGGGTCCCCTTGGTATGTGGCATTTCACTTACTGTTAATCATTATGGTCAATCAGCTTCATTTTCCAGACATTATTTCTGTTCTTCTTCTGTGCTTTTTTTTTTTTTTTTTTTTTTTTTTTGCTGAAAATTAAGGTTTAGATACTTGGTGATATAGATACTTTTTCATTGTTACTTGTCACTCTCCAGGGTCTTGTTTTGATCATCACCATCATGCGAGAGGCAATTGAAGAAATAAGGTGCTACCTTCGAGACAAAGAAGTCAACTCTCAGATTTACAGCAAGCTTTCAACGAGAGGTACGAACTGGAAGCAACATCTGCTGGTTTTACCTGTGTTGATATCCGTGTTGCATTTTTGTGTTCTTACCAAACATGTCTATTAACTGTAGGAGGTTGGTCCTGTTAAAAATTATTAGGGCTAGGGGAAATGGAAGGTAATTCAAAGCAGAGATGTAAAAGTGTACAAAAGAGGCCTTGGTATAAAGTGCTACCAGCAATAAAAAGCAGGGGACCTCTTGTGGTTTCCATCACTTTGCCTCTTTGATGTGGCAGCTTGTTTCATCATCATCATCACACGTTTCAATCACATCATAATCACAAATCACCCATAAACACAATGACTGGTTGCCTCCATGATAGCAGCCCCTCTGCATATTTTGTGGTTTATAGAAACTTTATGGTGTCAGAACTCACTGTAATGGTTGCAGTTGTTTTGTGTGAGTTATGTTAAATTGTATGTTTATGAATACATACACATACAGTATTTTATATTAACTGAAACCTTTCATCACTTCATGTTTTTTTAGATAAAAGAGACTTTTTCCTGCTAAAAGATGTGACGCTAAACTCTCCTGAATAGATCCTTTTTTGGTGTGTGTAAAATGTAAATGCATTAGTAGAGTGAAGCTCCATGAAGCCAGATGCATAGCAATATTAATGTGCTTTAATGTCTTACATATGCAAAGCCCAGGGGTCACGGCAGAGTTCAGGGGTCAGTGATCTCTCCCAAACAATTTTGCTGTTCATTCCAAGTGGAATGAAAGAAAAGGCTCAACTCCCCCAGCATTCTTTCAAATCTTCATGGAGACTTACTTTCCCAGATTCACTCAGGTGACTAGTGAGCCATGCAATTCACCCAAAGAGTCTGGGTTTTGTGCAGATATATATGCCGAACAGAAAAAAGAAATACCCAAAATTTTCACTAGTTTATAATTAGGAGAACCTTTCAGACAGAAATCTAAATGTGGTGGTTTATATTCCATTTAAATCCTTACTATATGACTGACATGCAAACAGTTGCACCTATGTGAGACTTACTAAACTTACTAAACATGCAACTTTATATTTTGTTGTGTTTCAGGCACGGTGAAGGTTAAAAGCAGTGGGATTCAAGTTGGTGATCTAATAATTGTGGAAAAGGTTTGTCATCCACATCTGTGAATAGTTTTGCTTTTTAAGCCTGTCAAGTTACCATTTATATGACAGCTAGTAATGAGGGGGTTGTTAATCTTCTGTGCTCCACTGGTGACTGAGGTGAAAAGAGTTAGTAAAGATTTTGTAATCTTGTGATCAATGCCGAGCGTCAGCCTGTCAAACTCGATGCACGCAGGGAAGAAGCGGACCTAAAATGCTTTTTAATTAGATCTTAAATACAGATTCAATTAAGTCCTTTTAATTTTATCTTGGAATTTCATTTATAGTTTCTAGTTTGATACCTGTCTAAGTTTGGGATCCGTTGTGTCGCTCCCCTCGTGGACGGACTGGATTCCCTGAGGTCTTTGTGCATGAAATATGAGAAGTGTGTTCTGTCTTCAGTTTCCAGCGGAGAGCTTCTCTCTGAATCACTCATTAAGTGCAGTTGAGGGAAAGGTCACACATGTTGTCCTATACATTTTGCTAATATGACCGAATGATTCAGAGTTCTGTGCGTTATAATTTACAAAGTCATCAGTGGAGGTGGCACCAAATAACGTTTGAAAAGCAAGTGCTTTGTTAAACAACTGTTACTCGCTTAAATGAATCTAAACAGAGTTTGGTAAAGCGCTCAGGTGAATTTAATGTGTCATTTCTTGAGTGTTGTGAAATGACCGGGTCAGGCTGAGTGTAAAAGCTGGCTTGGGTCCTTAAAGGGCCATGACAGAATGATTTGCTGCAGGGCTTAATATTTTGACTGACTGACTGTTGGTAATGTGGCACGTAAAGTGAAAAGAAAAAAGGCACGAGAGCATGAGGAGGTAGAAGGAAAGTATAGGATCAGGAAGTATGCTTCAAGTCATTTTTTTTCTTTCTGCCTTTCTTTGTAGAACCAGCGTGTTCCTGCTGACATGATCTTTCTAAGGACCTCTGAAAGAAATGGTAAACATCTGCCGGTCATTCATCCATATATCCACAACAGGCTGGCTGGGGAAATGAGTTGTTTAAAAAGGCGCTGAGGTGCAGGGATTAGCCCCGAGCTGAGACAGGAAGCCCTACATTGTATAAGTCATAGTAGTGATAACTACTAAGTTATCACTCCAGAGTTATGGTGGTGAGTTGCTACTGCACATAAACAAAGCATTGTTTGATTTTGGTCTTTGTCTCTGACTAATTTTGTCTTTCAAATGAGAAGATAATGAAAAGGAAAATCGAGGGATGCAAAATAAAAAACAAAAATCAAATGCAAAGAACAAAAAGAGGATGAGAGAAAGATCCCTCATCTGAATAATCAAATATGGATTACTGCATCATGTGTGAGAGATGGCGCAAAACAAACACTGAGGCATCGAAACGCATGGAAACACACAGGTTGTTGTTGTGTTTCGTAGCCTAGGAATCCAAATGTGACTCTGTAAGAAAAGCTAGATGCTTGTTGTTGTTGCGCCTTCCTGTTGGGGGAAGAAAAACATCAACTTTGTTTTACTGGAAATAGTGCTCGGTTATCTCTCATTCCATGTGGAGGCCATTAGGTCAATTATGAAGGGCCTAGGATAGATTTAAGAGTTTGGGCAGGATGACTCATGCAGCCTAGTGGGGGGGATGGGCTCTGGTAGAAGCTTCCACTTCTATCCCAACAGCAATAAAGTCCCGTTTCCAGAAGTCACCGTTCACCTGTGACCCCGGGCCAAAATGAATTTATACAAACTGGTAACTCGAAAATTGATGCTCATTAGAAGAGTTGACAATATGATAACTGGCAGTGCGGTCTTCAGTATGTTTCATAATCTGTTGTACACAGTGAAGTGATCAATAATGGACCTTATGAGCTGCCTTCTTTTAAATAAAGCCTTTCTATTGTTGCCCCCTAGGGGTGATTGTGTTTTAAAATGGCATTAGCAGCAGGCAGCTCTTGTCCTCTCCTTTCCAGGCTCCTGTTCCTGAGGACTGACCAGCTGGATGGAGAGACAGACTGGAAACTACGCCTCCCAGTGGCCTGCACGCAGAGACTGCCAACTGCTTCCGTGAGTCGTAAACTATAGATCGAGGGAGGTGGGAGATAGTGGATGGAAACTGAATGTCTGCGCTGTTGGTGTTTCTCTGCTTTTATAGGAACTAATAATTTTTTTTTTAAAAAAACTTTATTTTACAAGGTAAAATGTTCTCATTTACAAACGCGGCCCTGGCCTGAATTACAGGAGTAACTGTAATATACCAGCTCTGTTCTCAGAGAAATTAGCCTTTCATTAGGAGATTAAATTCAAGGACGAGGGTTAGTGAAGGCCATGATTAAAAGTTTGAAGATTCACTGCAGGCTGATATATATACAAGTGTTGTCAATAAATTACATTTTCAGTATCATTTAGATAATTTAACTTACATACACATAAAACTTGTGTCACATTTTATTATGTGGTTATTTTTTTATTTCTTCTGCTGACATTTAGTGGAGGGTAAACAGTGAGATGAAAAAAATAATTAGTAACAATCTGATGTGTCAATTATATATAAAAATCTCACAATGTGTCTGACATTAATTGCAGATGTTACAAACAGCTTGGTGTAAGAAAGAAACCGCCATATCCTTTTCATCAGCTGCAGATGGCATTGCTGTCGTGTGTAGTTAAAGGCTAATGTTTTCTTACTGCGTTTTTGCAGCTATGTTGATAATAGATTATGTGATTGAGTCAAAAGTCCCATGAAAAGAAAAAATCACTGATTTCCTCTTCTTAAATGTGAATATGTTCAGACCCCCCCCCCCCCCCCCCCCCAACCTCTGTGATAATAAATGGAATATGTTTGGGTTTATTATATCATCAGATTAATTTACTCACCTTAAAAGGACATTGCGATTGTGCTTTACTTTTTCTCTAAGAAACGTACAAGTAGAAAGGATATTAATAATTGGGGCATGTGCAGTTTTCTGCACATTGTAGGACTTGTAAACTTTTTCTTTTCCTTCATTAAGTGACTTTAAACCATGTTGTCTAATCTCTCACAGGATCTTCTCCAGATCCGATCATATGTGTATGCAGAAGAACCAAACATTGATATCCATAACTTCATTGGAAACGTTTACTAGAGTAAGTACTTAGATTAATATGATGAAACCTAAGCTCCCTTCAGACGTGCTAGTCTCATGAGCCTTTGTCAACTTTATGTTAGAGGCTTTGTAACACAAGTCTGAACTGATCAGTGATACACGGTCCTAGTGTCTCTCTCATGTGTTAGATGACAAATATTGCAACAGTGTGGGAAACAGCATTAATGTAAAAGACACCCATGTCCTTAATGCATAATAATTAAGTAACGTTGCACATAGGACACTGTTCTTTGTCCTCATTAATCATTCTGTATATTTGTTGTATCAACTTTTCCAGGAAGATGGAAGACCCACCAGTTAATGAAAGTCTGAGCATTGAGAACACCTTGTGGGCCAGCACAGTTATTGCCTCTGGTAAATATCTGACTTGTGGTGCACTATAAAGCTGTTAACATCCAAATAACCAAGACCTGCCATTTCAGTGAAGCATTGATCCTTCATAACTATTGATGTGATGGTGTATATAACCAAATGCACACATGAGGTGGCACCTTTCTAAAAAATTCTTGGGCCGCTAACCATAATTGTAAAGAAAGCGTGGGTCGTCTGTGGAGAGTGATCCACTTTACCGGCACAAGCATGTGTTCTTCATTAAGCAATTAGAAATCTGTGTCCTCCATTCCAAATGTCATTCTTCATTTGAAAAAAATCTATTCATGTCAAGATTATAAGTCTGGAAAACATCTTCCTGACGTGCTGTGTTTATGTTGTACCTTTACTATAGTGCCCTGAGGCAGTTTTTTTTTTTTCCTCTCTGCCTTGCTTACTCAGGCACCAGTGGTGGGGGTCGTGATTTACACAGGCAAGGAACTGCGCAGTGTCATGAACACCTCCAACCCTAGACATAGGTACAGTAGTGTGGACCAGAGCTCGAAGACAGAAGTCTGATCATTGAGTTGCATATGAAGGCGTTTTCGCTTGGGAGTATTTTTATACAGTACGCCTTTTATTAGAAATTTCAGTGATGAATTAACTTAATTATTAAAATAAAATAATTTGCTTATTTACATTTTGTACACACCCAACAGATGTTTTATATTTACAGTAATTAAATTTTTGATATTGCCTCTCTTATAGGTGGGTTTGTTTGACCTGGAGGTGAACTGTTTGACTAAAATCCTGTTTGGAAGCCCTGGTTGTGGTGTCACTGGTCATGGTGGCCCTGCAGCACTTTGCTGGCCGTTGGTATCTCCAAATCTTTCGCTTTCCTGCTGCCTCTCTCTCCCACATTGTGCCCATCAGGTCCGACTTAAGAATCTGTCCTTAATGCCATCTGTAGTGTTATGTTGTATTTACATGTAAGGAATTAAACATCACTCGCTGCTTTTTTTTTTTTTTTTCTAATTATTGCAGTTTGCGTGTAAATCTGGATATGGGGAAGATGGTTTTCAGTTGGATGATTAAGAAAGACTCAAAGATTCCTGGGACGGTGGTGAGGGCTAGCACCATACCCGAACAGCTCGGACCGCATCTCCTACCTGCTGACTGACAAACAGGTAACTCTGCACACCCTTTTTTATTGACCTAGTTGAGCAGTAGGCGTGAGAGGATGTAGTGGTGAGGACTTGCTTCGAAAGTATTCTGTAAGACTGAGTTTAGTTGTTTCCTACCCTGCGGCGTTGCTCTGTGGTGGGTTTTGTGCTCCCAGACACCAGCTACTTATTGGACCTTTAAATCATAAAAAAAAAAAAAAATCAAAGTCTCTCATCTATACACACCTTTAGACCATAACACCTCCTCCAGTGCACTTCCTCAGGCATGAGGTGTTACACGTCAGATTTACAGCCCTCATGCCAATAAAATGATCAGCCATTTCCACATCCAGAGAGTGATAAGGCCAGCGGGGTCTTAAGGTCACACTAATGTATGTGCAAGGCCCCTGAAGTCTTTTTGATATACTGGCAGAAAATGCTCTTAAAGTAAGTGTGAGGATACAGAGGTTGTGTGTAGTGTCAGACGCTTCTGGCATTTTTTTTTTTTTTTTTTTTTTCTGGTCACCATATGTGACATGCATATGCTGTTACAGGTAACTGATTGTTGTGTGTCTGTGTAGGTTCTCAGCCATCCAGGTCATGGTAGTCTCTGGAGCTTGAAAAAAGGCGACTGGACTTCTTTAATTTTTTGAAGATGTTTCACTTCTTATCCAAGAGGTGCTGCTGCTTCTGAAGCCTCTTGGATTAGAGGTGAAACATCCTCAAAAACTTAAAGAAGTCCAGTCGCCTTTTTTTCAAGCTCCAAAGAGTAACCGATTGTTGTTAGTTAGATAATTTAGGTGCAGTCACCCTTGGTGACTTTGACTATTCAAATGCCTGTATTGTAATGTTCACCAGGAACGCTCACCCAAAACGAAATGGTGTTCAGGCGGCTCCATCTTGGGACTGTGGCATATGGGATGGACTCTATGGATGAAGTACAGAGCCATGTGTTCAGTGCCTACACACAGGTGAAAACATACACGAGGCTGAACTGTGACTGAAAGTGAACGAATTATGTCCCAATATTCCGAAAAGATGACTGAAATTCCACAAGCTTGTGAAAGGATAAAATAACCACTGTTTTGCAAAACATATCAGTTTGTGATTATTGTTTAGTTGAATGTTTCCTGACCTCAGATGACATTCTTTATCCCCCTTGACACCAGAGGTTAGTAGAGCAGGAAACAGGATTAGCCCACAAGCGAAGCACTGGCCGGACTCCTTTAATGGCACCATCATTAACCCTGAGAATGCACAGCCTTCTAAAAATAGCAGAGCCACGATGCAGATGCAAATAGTTCATATTTACTCTACACATCTGGTTATGTTTATAGGCCACTAACATAGTGATGATGGAAACTGTTGAAGTGAAGAAGCTAGTTTCTCAGTCTGTGAAGCATTTCAAGTGTTGATACAGCTTCCTCGCAGGCTCTCAGTCACTTGTGGCCTTTTTTTTTTTTTTTTTTTTTGTAGTTAACAGTGCAGATAATTATTTCTGTTGGCTAGAACACTTCCCCTCTATTGACAGCTGACAACAGTGAAAGACTCACATGAAAGAAGAGTGTTAAAACTCTGGTGGATTCCTCATCGCCCCTTTTTTCCTAACAGTACTTTCTTTAATTCTCTTCAGCCCACTCATGACCTTCCAGCCTCCAGGGCTCCGGCAGCCACTAAGGTCCGAAAAACCATCAGCAGTAGAGTTCATGAGGCTGTGAAGGCCATCGCCCTGGTGCACAATGTAACACCCGTGTATGAGTCCAACGGTGTGACGGACCAGGCCGAGGCTGAGCAGCACTACGAAGACACTTGCAGAGTCTACCAAGCATCCAGCCCGGATGAGGTATCCTGTCAGGCCACAGAGAGCCAAAAAAAACATGTTCCTCTAGTTTTATTTTCAGTCTCGAGTCCAAGAAAAGAATGTTTTATAAAGCTTGTAGGGCATACGCTGATATGAACATCATTATTTTCTTGGATGCCAACAGAATATTGTTAAATCGTCCTCACATGGAACGCAAATAATTCAAATACATAAATATATTGTGATTGTTACTTTGTTTCATATGCAAGTGCTTGAAGGGGAAAGTTTCTTTTTTTTCTTTTGCTCACCTAAAATCTCAGTTTAATGTGAATGTATGAATATGATTTTGTGATTTCAGAAGTAATTAGGAATCCATTTTGCAACTTAACAAGTCTTGTGTGGACACACGGAGTCTCTGGAGCGCATACAGAGTGCTGAAACAACAGTAATGATTAATGACCTCATAAGTAAAGTTTATTATAGACCCTCATTATTAGAAAAACCTAACATTTTTACCTGTAGTAGACAAGTCCGTTCCCCATTTATTTCACATATACATTACATGTATCTGATATGTTAACACATAAAAGTCAAGCAATATATTTTGATATACTTCAGCACATTTATTTACCCGACCCAAACTTAAGAATGAGAGAAAAACAGGAGAGCAGATTTCTGCATGTGAGATGCATATGTTTTATTTTTATTTTTAGTCAAGGCTGTTATCTTGAGTATCTTTATTTCTCAAAGGGGGAGAGTCTCACAAAATTGCAGTCCACACTTATGTCCTTGATCTGTATGAATTCTTTTGAACATCAGGAAGAAGGCTGCGGATTTCGACTTGATCCATTTCCTGCCCTGTAAATACGGATTTCCTTAATGTGCTCCCTAGCCCATTGCACTTAGCCCCTTCTCAGTTTCCTTTTTTTTGATAGCGCATTTTAATAGCACCCAGTACACTATGCGGTAATCACCAGAAGAAGAAGAAAAAAGAAAGAAAAAACTAAGATTGTGGTTTGTGTTGTTGGTTGGAAATTGAGCCGTTTTATTGTTTTAGGTCACAGTGGATAAAGCGGTTGTCTTTGAGACTTGGCTGAGACCTGAAAGCTGCATTCAGTCAGTTTGATGCAGTCTAGGCAGATTCAGTTTGCTTTGTAACAGCTTTCAGGAAGTCTTATTTATAGATCTGGTTTTGTGTGTGAGCACACTAGATGCAATGTTAGTGACTGTTAAATGCATGGTTTCTAACACTGTACTGTAAACTGACAGTTTACCACTATCTACATGCAGATGAAAGTAGATTTCTTTTTCTTTTGCACACGATATATTCAAGTTTTAATAATCTTGGTTCAATGAGTAGTGTAATCTGAATCACTTTGCTTTCCAGCTCATAAAGAATATTTCATCCATGTGGTGTTTCTGAGTCAAACCAGCTGGATTCAGCATTATTCAGTCCAGTTTGAAATGGGCAGCTAACGCAGATGCTTCTATTATAAGGTGGTGCTGCTGTGGCAGACACCAGATCCCAAAATTCCTCCACAGTGAATATTTCTAGACTGTGACTAAGCACAATCTTCATACTTCCCAACCTGGATGACAACCACTGCAGTAGTCAGAGCTTTGGTGACGCTAAAGTGATTCTGGTCAGACATTTTTAGACTATGTGGTGCATATTTCCAAAATAAGTAATTTTGGCATCCCAAAATCTGTGATTTTAAAGTTAGTGTAAGGCAGTCTCCCTTGTTGTCTCTTATCTGCATCTGTTTGGCTTCACTGCTGTTTGTCCTGTCAGAAGATGGATGATGAATCGGGGATGTGATCTGGTTTCTCGTCTGGAAGTTATTGGGCAATGCCATCTCCCCTCTTTTTCTCTCCACACAAACCGCTCCCACACTCTCTTCTGTTGTATTAATGGATGTCGTCTGTTGTGTCCTTCAGAAAGGATCGAGCAGAAACTATATTTTCAGTTAAGAAATGGAACATCTTCCCAGTTTATCAATCAATAGTCTTAAGTGCTGAAAATGCTCGAGCTATTGATGTTCTCTGACAGTCTACTTTAAAGTGGCCTTCTCTGTTTTCTGTGTAATTCAAGTAATGGAACATCATATTGACATAATGTTTTTGCCATGAAAATAATAAAATGACCCAAGCAGAGGTCACTTTCTCTTAACGCATTCTTTTATTTGGTAGAAATATATGTAATTAGCGAAAATCTATATATTTTTACCTTTTATTACTCTATGTATTTAGTGTCAGTTGTGCATTTTAATGACCATCTGCTGAAGCCGTTACACTGTGCTTTTGATAGGTGTCGCTGGTGCAGTGGACTGAGAGTGTTGGGCTGACGCTTGTAGGAAGAGACCAGTCATCCATGCAGCTGCGGACCCCTACTGGCCAAATACTGAACTTCACCATCCTTCAGATATTTCCCTTCACATATGAGAGCAAGAGGATGGGGATTATAGTGAGAGTGAGTGCCAAGATGAATATTATTACTTGTTGTTAGTGTTAGCAGTGGCTGCTGTCCATCTTGCTTTATATTTTGCAACAAAGGAATTGCACAGATTTCCTCATAACCCCGCTGTTTCAAAATTACTTTGAATTACAGTTGATGTAGGTCAGCGGTTGTTGCTATGATGTTGATTATTCCTTGGCATTGATTTTGACAAGAAAAACAAAAGACAAACAGATTTGTACTAAAGCATATTATCTGAGAAAAAACCTCACCTTACGACCTCTGACTAAGTCTGATGACTAACTTTATTATTGCTGGCTGGGATATAACGCAGGAAGCCAGGGATTTTAAAACTTGACTTCCTCCTGATAATATTTTCAAACACTTTTTGAAATCTCTTGTGAATACCAAAATAAGTTGTGCATTTCTAGGCAACACAAAATAATAGGATGGCGCACGTGCACTTTGACTCGTGTGTGTTGAACTGATACCCCCCCTCCCTGCATAGTTGGGTAACCATTGTAGCAAATATTAAATCAAAATTTTATACACCATAATGAACCACATGTTTTTCTAGGATGAGTCAACAGGAGAGATCACTTTCTACATGAAAGGTGCTGATGTGGTGATGTCGGGCATCGTCCAGTATAATGACTGGCTGGAAGAGGAGGTATTTTTCTATGATTCTCCCAAGATATGATGCATACTTAATGATGCTGGTTTTATTCTTGTTACTAATAAATCACACACTTTTAGATCACACACATCTGTTGTCTGTTTTCTAGTGTGGAAATATGGCACGGGAAGGTCTGAGGGTCCTTGTGGTTTCCAAGAAGTCGCTGACAGAGGAACAGTATCAGGATTTTGAGGTAACAACCTTTCGTGAGATGGACCCACACTACTCTTAAGACTGAGCCGGGTTTCAGATCCAAGTGTGAGAAGATCGTGCTGTTGAAGTGTGCTTAGCTTTATGAGCAGCATTGCACATTCATTGTTTGGTCTTTGTCTAGTTAAGCCATTACAGTTTCAACAGTGTGATAGTAAAACATCTCTTATGCTCAAATTACACTGAGCATCTGCCGACCAACAAGCATTACAAATGTAGATTGCTATTTGGAATAGACATGTTTAGCATTTCTAAATGTCAAAGTGTGTTCTTGGGTAATTAGACTAACCTCTGACCCCCCTCCAGTCCTTCTAACCCACTATTTCTCATGCACACCAGGCCCCCCCTCATTGTTTGAGCAGGGCATGGCTGTCTCCCCTGCAGTTGTTAGCCCCAGGCCTGTTACTGAAGTGTATAATTGAGTGAGCAGAGCTGGTGGGCAGCAGTGAGTCATCGACTGAGTCACACACACAGTTTATGTTCCTGTATGAGTCACGCTCAGATTGTTTTTGCGTTATCTCACTCACAAATTGCCCTGGAGCTGGAATGCTAAAGTTGGGCGTTAACTGATTGATTATGTCTGTCCTGTATGCTGTATGTATGCTGTATGTACAGTATGCTGTATGTACAGCTGCTCTGTTTAACAAAGCTGTAATTACAGCTTTGTTAAACAGAATAGATTTCAAGTCTGCTTGAAGGCTGGAGCTTATATTGATACAAATGTATCAGGTATTGGTATATAAATGTCTCAGTGCATTTAGAATGGTATATTTTATACGCACTTAGACAGATTTACATCTTTGTGGAGGTAAGCTGCAAACTTGAGCTTATGTGTGCACAATGCATGAGGCATTCCTAGTTAATATTATTTTGTATTTATTTATTTTTTGTTATGACTCTCATGGCTGGCAGCCAGATTCCTGTTTTCTTGTTTTATTCCTGGCTGTTTCCCTTCTTGTAGTGATTTCACAGTGTTTGAACTTCCTTATCCTCCCACTCACAATATTCCTGTCCATCTACTGCTCTCCAGGCGCGGTATGTGCAGGCCAAGCTCAGCGTCCATGACCGCTCTCTGAAGGTGGCGACAGTGATTGAGAGTCTTGAGATGGAGATGGAGTTGTTGTGTCTGACTGGGGTGGAGGATCAGCTCCAGACTGATGTCAGGCCCACTCTGGAGATCCTCCGCAATGCGGGCATTAAGGTCTGTGAGGTTGCGTGGGGTGGGTGGATGGCCTTACAGTGCACAGTAGCAACAAACTAAGAAAGTAAACACAGAAAGAAGGTAAACAGGAGGCACTTAAACCAAATGTTTCACCATTTTTTTTTTTTTCTGGCCATGTTAACAAACAGGATAAAGTTTTGCCTCATGGCTCTGATGAAGGCGAATGCCTCCTCTGCTTCAGTACAGCAGAGGTCAATAGAACTGGATGTCTTCTGATCATAGCATTTAAAAAAATTAAATTAAGAAAATCAATAGTTCATCAAGAGTTTTCCCACAACTCCTAATGAACTACTGAACATGTAGTCAGTTTCTTCTGTAGAAAATCCTTCCAAGAAAATATTAAATTATGGGTTCAATAAATAATCCACAAGAACAAAACATTGTTTCTCAAAAGTTACTACTCATGTCCTTTTTTAAATTAAAGGTACAGTCAGTCATTTTTTGGAGGTTATTTAATAAAAAAAAAGAATGCTGTACTCATAAATATACATTGGTTAGTGTGTAATTATGTCTTCAACAAACTGATGCATTCTCATAAACTTAGGATTACTCCATTAAAAATACATAGGAGGAGGCATTGGTTTGTGGTAGCCTGATATCACCCCACCATCTTGAATACGGTGGCTTAGATGGATATCGCCGTTCTGTCTAATCGCGCTTTATGTAGGTCGCTAG
Source organism: Archocentrus centrarchus (assembly GCF_007364275.1). Lineage (NCBI taxonomy): Eukaryota > Metazoa > Chordata > Actinopteri > Cichliformes > Cichlidae > Archocentrus > Archocentrus centrarchus. The sequence continues at coordinate 7,077,975 of NC_044352.1, read as the reverse complement.
AGACCAGCCGTATAGGTTGTACACAGAGGTGAAGAGAGCTCGTAGGTGTGGAGTCAAATTTTATTTCATGCCTGCACCTTCAGACTCAATATATGAAGGATCATACCTATGTTTTATCACCTGAGAAAGGGTCCTGTTCATGAAAGAAGCAAAAACATGAAGGAAAAAGAGAATTCAACCGGCATCCGTCATCCTCTTCCTCATCACCTCGAGCCTCATCTCCTGAATTGAAGTCATAGGAAAATGTGCATAAGCATGCTTATTTATTCCCAATATTGTCCCAGTTACTTATTGTCAGTTGATTAGACATGTGACCCTTCCGGCTAAACAACGATAAGCAAGTATATGCCATTTAATTTTAGGCGCCAATATCCTAAAAATGACGTTTTCTCTCTGATAAACAGTTTGCATTTTCACATCGAATGAGAGCTTATTCACCAAGAGTTGTGATCCACTTAAAAGAAAGTTTCTCTAACTTCAACAAACAGCAGCACTTACCGACAGAAAAGTTCAGTCTCGTCGTCCGTTAGAAGCGAGCTTCTCTGATTCATCGACTCATGCTGGATTCCTTTCACAAAGTTTTACAGCTTCCTCCACAGTAAACAGATGTAAACACTTATTAACAGCTGAGGTAAACAGGAGACTGACAGCCTATACTCCCTACAGATGAGCAGCAGCCACAGTTGTTTGTCCTGCAGCGGTCACTGTAGCTAAGATTATGCACTTGAATTGGGAGAGGCAATCTACTGACATCTAGTGGTGAGATTTTACAAAGTGTAATTTTAAATTCAATTCAGTTGAGTTTAGGTGGAGTCAGAAATGTCAAGGTGTGAGAATAAAATAAGTCTTTTATCTCTGGGACCTACAGACATTGGAGTGGGGTTTCTGTTTAAACTTCGGTGCATTTTGTAAATCTCCAAATTCTTTCTTTCCTTTTTTTTTAAAAGACCATTTTCTGGTTTCTGTGTAGGTTTGGATGCTGACTGGAGACAAGCTTGAAACTGCCACATGCACCGCTAAGAATGCCCATCTGATCACTCGCAACCAGGACATTCATATCTTCAGACCAGTAAGTCCAGGAAACTGACCCATCCTTCTCTTATGGACATATGTAGTGGGTAATAGCTGATTTTACACCAGGGCTGATCTCAGTTCAAAGCTGCACTGTCAGTTTTTGAATCTGTCGACCCACGGGCATCCATGCTCTGTGACCAAAGCCCATTAGCTAGTGGTCATACAGCCCAACACAACTACGCTTGCAGTCCGAGCCAGGATCCGCAGCTGAATAAATCACCTCCCACCAGTGAAAGCATCCAAGCCACTGTCAAAGAGAACAAACAGCCCTTCGCTCAAACAGAGGAGAAACCAGCTAAACCACTCCCAGAGGGAACATGCAGAGGGCTCACTTCCTAATTTGTTTTGCAGCTTTGAGGCACTGTAGCTGCTTTGATAGTCCCCTTCTGCCTTCCCCTCTGGATCCATGCCAGAGCAGAAGGAGCGTCTGCCATATAGGAAGGTTAGAACTTGCGTACAACTGTGGTTACTGGAAGAGAATAACAATGGTTGGCAGCGCTTAAAAACCTCTGTCCCAGTGGACAGGGGTGTGCTGACTGGGCCTGCTACACATACATCTGGATTAGTTTCCTGGTGGCCACCAATGGCCTGAACTGGACTGACGTATGAATTGTCAGTGCTTGAAGGATATTCATTCCAGAGCATAGCTCTTGTTGACAGATTAACACCATGCCTGGTCTGTGCTGAATTTTTGGAGAATTTTTAAGTCTATATTTGAACCTGACACAATTGTTTAGAAACTCAGCTTTTTTTTTTTTTGCTTTTTTTTTTTTATGCAGGACATTTTCCCGTTTCCCCTTTCCGTTTCCCCTTTAACACACCCTTTTAATATTTGCTTTATAATCCAGCTACAATACAATCTACAATCTGCAGTCTAGTTGTATGCAGATATGAGGGCAGTTTTAAACTTTTAATAATTTGCTTATAAATCATTTTAACTTCCTTTATGGCAAGTTTTTAAAAATATTTTTACAATAGGATGAAATCATTTTATTCCTTTTCTGTTCATATGCAATGTCTCTCAAAGATCCAGTGCTCAACTAGTAGGACAACAATTCTAATTTTAACTGAATCTGAATGATCTTATAGACTTTCAGCTCAATCTCATACCAATACAGTTATTGCTGCTAAACTGATACTAAAATTTTAAAGTTTTTGGCAAATATTTTTGTACCATGCCTGCATCTGTGGCCAGAGGCAGTTCTTTTTCAGATTGTCTGTCAGCCCCATTCTCATAGATGCAATAGCTCTTGGGCTCCTTGATAGAATTGATTGAAATTTTGACTTAAACAATCACTTGGACTCAAATAAAAACTAATTTAGTGGGAAAAGGTCAAAATAACGACATTCTGAATACAAAAAAAAAAAAAACATTTTCACTGTGACAGCTACTCCACTGCAGTTATTCAGCAACATAACTTGAGCACAGATTGTAACAACATTTCACATTCAGCCAGATACTGAATTTGTGTCGCCAATTTTTGGTTCTGACCTGTTAAATAAAAGTCTTTACCATAAACATTTTATGGGCATGGACAGGCATGGATGTAAAGTGCAGCTTGACTGGTTGGCAGAGGCATACAACTTTATGGCATTAAATTGAGTAAAATTTCAGGCTCTGTAGTGATGCCTGCTGTTTCAAACCCCCCCCCCCCATCAACCTGATATCCACCTGTAGGCTCTACTGGGACATTTACTCATCAGTCCTATTTTATTTCTTAACAAATATTAGATCTTGGAACCTGTATGCCAAATTATACTTGCTACATACTTGCTACATTCTAGATGTAATAAATGAAACATTTCAAATGTGAGTTGTGTGACTAAATTCTAGTTTATGTAGCTGGTTGAATGTCTGCTAGGTATTCAGTTTCTCGATCATTTGTCATTACTGCAGCTGGAGGGACACGAGCTGCTCTTCTTCTGTTTGATAAGCATCAGAGAAGCAAACATACAAAGCCTGGCAGATTTTCACCTCTGATAAGTCTCCTTTTAGAGTGTTTTGTTGGTGCATGCAAGTGCATTTAAGAATGTGGTTGCCATTGCCATAGGTGACAACACGAGGGGAAGCCCACCTGGAGCTCAACGCTTTCAGGAGAAAGCATGACTGCGCTCTGGTGATATCAGGGGACTCGCTTGAGGTAAGTGTACCAGTGAGAGTGTCTAACCCACATCCTATTAATTTGTATCTCCTTATGAAACTCTGACATGCGTTCTGCATGAAGCATGATAATATCACTTCCACTGAGCCCTCTCTGGAAGTGGTGTCTGTGGTTCGAGTCACTATCTTAACCACAGTGGGAGCTAAACTGTAAATTGAATCGAGGTATTCAAGCTCCACAGCTGAAAACAGTTACATGTGGGCACCTCAGTGTTTCATCAGTTCGTTCTGTTCGTTTTCTTGCAGGTTTGTCTGAAGTATTATGAATATGAATTCATGGAGCTTGCGTGCCAGTGTCCCGCTGTGGTTTGCTGCCGATGCACCCCCACTCAGAAGGCTCAGATAGTCCGTCTGTTGCAAGAGCGCACAGGCAAACTCACCTGTGCAGTAGGTGAGTGGAAAATAGGAACTGTGCCAACAGCTATTGACAGCACATTTCTATGTAACCCAGTTTATCTGTCTGGAATCCCAGTCTGATATTTATTTTGTACTCCACTTTAATGTATTACTTTTCTCTGGCAAAGTTTAGGCAGGTGTTTTCTTTTCCATTTGATGGCTGTGGTTTGGATCTCTTAATCGGGCCATATTAAGGGAGTGTCTTGTGAACATGCACTTAATTCTCTCACTAACAGTTTGTATTAGTGAGTCACTGATGTGAATCCTGACACCTCTATGGCTTTTGTTTTCTCTTAGGGGATGGAGGAAACGATGTCAGCATGATCCAGGAAGCCGATTGTGGCGTGGGAGTGGAGGGGAAAGTAAGACTCTCTCCATCTCATCGCTTCACATTGACGTGCCACTCACACAGATTTTTGCTTTCTGTTTCCTGTCAAGATCTCTCTCACATTCAGAGAGCTGTAGAAGGACATGCACACAGATGATTCCTCTTTATGAGGATCTATTGTGTGAGTAGAGGAAACAAAAATGACAGGATGCTTTTGTGCCTAAGTAAGAATCTCTCATCAGCCTGTCTCTTGTACTTCTCATTGTTCTCTCTGAAAGTTGCCTGTCAAGATGCTTAGTATGCTCAGACATGGACCCTTATATACATGTGACAGCAGACACTGCAGCTGTGTTCCTGTTGCAGTCTTTACACTAAGCTGAAAAGCAAATAAGCATATTAAAATGTGGAGCTACTCCTTGAAGTATTATCTTTAAGTATTATTATATTGCTGATTTGTAAAGGGGTGTTTTTTTTTTATGTTCACTTTAAAGAGGAACCCAAGCTTAAAAATCTGGTTGCAAACCAAAAGATGTGGTGGGTTCAGACCCATCCGTGAACTTATCTCTAACTTACATAACTGATCTTTTCAGCTATCTGCTGTATATTTAGATATCATCCATCAATTTTCTCAACTGCTTATCCATAGAGGGTTGCACAGTGCTGGAGCTTATCCCGGCTGATAGTGGGTTAGGGCTATCACAGAGACGGCCATGCATCCTCACATCCACACCAATGGAGAATCCTCAGTGGTTACCAAATATTTTACCAAATATAGAAAAGTTCACGCCACAGTTCTCACAATTTTTTTTTTTTATCATTAGCAATTAAAAAAAATGACCCAAGTTGAATTTCAGTAAAATAATGGGCAGCAAGATGGCTGTTTCTTTTTTTCCCTACAACTTTAAGTCCTGACTTTGGACTGTGGAGGAGAACTCATGCAGGCACACGGAGAACATGAAGACACAGGATAGCAGACTCGAACGTTTTGCTGTGAGGAAATGATGCTAACCACAGTGCCGCCATTCTGCCTCCTATTCCAACTGCATCACTGCCAGATCTGAAGTCTGTCATTATGCATACTGCATAGGCAAACTCATTCAAACTAATAACCCTAAAAAGCTTAAAGTATTTGGATTTTGGAAGAAAGCCGGTGCACTCACAGGATGGGTTTGGCATGTTAAATGAATTTTCCCTATACATTCCAAATGTAATCTTACAGTGATAAAGTAAAGATTGAAAGCTACAGAGACTATTAAAACAGGGTTAGATAGTCCTGGATTGCTTGGCAGAGCTGAAATAACAGGTTTAATAACAGGAAATCAACAGTATTAGCAAAATTCTCTGCTTCTAGCATCTCAAATGTGAATATTTGCTCAGTTTCTTAGTCCTCTCTGATATTAAACTGAAAATTAGCAAATTAAACAGTTGGTAGACTGACTCCTTGCAGTATTCTTTTATATCTCAGTCACTATAAAATCAATTCACAACTCTCAAAGCATGCTTTTCAGGTCAGTCTTTGCACAGTGTGTCCTCACTGTCCTCTGCTGTGTGTTTGGCAGGAAGGAAAGCAGGCCTCCTTGGCTGCCGACTTCTCGGTGACTCAGTTTAAACATTTAGGCCGTCTCCTCATGGTCCATGGGCGGAACAGCTACAAAAGGTCTGCAGCCCTCAGCCAGTTTGTCATCCACAGGAGCCTGTGTATCAGCACCATGCAGGTAGAGACCAACAAAAACAAAGTGCCATTTAGGTTTGTGTGCATGAGTCATGTAAAACTCATGCTGAATAAGTTGGAACTTTCAATTGCTTTAGCTCAGTTTCCAGTTTAAGTTTGCAAAACTGTCTCTAGTTTATGTTTTACTCCCTATATCAGCCTCAAATTGTAGCAATTAAGGCAATGCAACATACACTTGAGATGGTAGCTCACTACATTACAGTCAAATTTTGTTGTTAATCAAGATGTCAAACCTTTGATATTTCAGTCACTTGTGAATTTAATCTTAAAAATGCAGTAAACTTCAGTGATATAGTAATATTTTTCTTTTCTTTATTTCCTCTGATGATAATGTCAGAAAAGGGTGAAATGATTTCTTTGTCTCACTCACAGCACCTAAAATCGAAATGTAGAGAGGATCAGACTGGGGAGAGGCAGGGAGAGGTTTCAGGGGTGGTCTCCAAAGGGCGGGACGCACAATGACTCAGAGGAGGCAGCTTGTGGTGCCTTTCTAAGCCCCCCCCACACACACACACACACACACACACACGCCTGACAACATTGTCCAATTCCCATGTCCCAGTCCAACTTCAGCCCCCGCTGTGGAAGGGCAACCCATGACTCACCATATCATGGACTTTGGGGTTTTGGGGAGGCCCTCCTCCGCATGTCTCACATTAACATCGACCACAGCTGCAGCGTGACCTGTCGAGCTTGCGACTTTCTGACTAATTGATATTTCAGTATCAACATCATCCTTAAGCTGCAGAATTTGGCATTGTGGTCTAATTTTCTGCAGTAGTTCAGGTTTAGAATGAGGATTGGGATGTTTTGTGAGGGATTTAGCTAATTGATTAGTCATTATGCTTACCATTTGATTTTTATTCCCACAGAAGGTTAATGTTAAAGATGTTTTTCTTTTAAGGGGGACCTTATATGATCTTCCCTATATTCTGCCATATATGTATGATAGAACTGGTGGATGCTTAGTCCTGTAGTCCATACACAGTTAAAAAAAAATAGTATAACAGGCCCAAAAATATTAACTCGTTGGTGTTATTTTTTATCATAGTGTTCAAATATTAGTGTGTAATGTTGGTGTGAAAAGAATCATTTACGGTGGACTTTCTCTCTTTTCTTCTTCTTCTGTTTCTCCAGGCAGTTTTCTCCTCTGTTTTCTACTTTGCTTCAGTCCCACTCTACCAAGGATTCCTGATTATTGGGTGAGATACGAGCTCTGAATGGAGATGACTTATCGAGAGAGCATTTAGCTGCCTCGTGTCCCTGGCATTTCCTTTTGAAATGTTACAAGGGGAAAATATGAAAATATGCTGAATCTTACAATGAAAGAGTTCAACCGATTTGTACATGTGCCATTTTATCTTATCTGGGGAGTATTCATCACACTCGACTTTGTCTGTTTCAGCTATTCCACTATCTACACCATGTTCCCGGTCTTCTCTCTGGTGTTGGACAAAGATGTGAAGTCGGAGGTTGCCATGCTGTACCCAGAGTTATATAAGGATCTCTTGAAGGTATCTAGTTAATGGTCACAGGCTGTCTGTTGCTCTGCAGGCACATAAGTTGGAGTTGGTGAATTTGATCATGTTCCTTTCTCTTCACAGGGTCGACCGCTATCTTTCAAGACCTTTCTAATATGGGTTTTAATAAGTATATATCAAGGTAAGAGAGAGTGTGTACAAACTGCTGATAATATGAGTCAGTAATTCTAAATATACTTAATTTTTTAATATTTCACAGCACTCAGACTGGATTTCAGATCATATGCTTACTTAGTTGTTTGCAGCGGTAAGAGACGTCTACACTGGCAGACTGATGAGTCACTCCCTGTCAAACAAACAAGATGTATTGTTTTGGTTCATGACTTATCACTCTTGAAAAGCCCACACACTTTCTTCTTTTCTTTATGGACTTTGTGAAAAAAACAAAAAAAAACAAACTTGAGGTAACTTTCCGACATGGACCGTTGCAATGAAAGCTGTTTACACGGGCATTCTTAAACTACACCCCGAAACCTTTTTTTTTTCTATTTCTGTCGAAACACTGTATACTCAAGTAGCGGTGGGGCCTGGTTTGCAAACCACTTCTGTGTGTGTGTTTGTTCGTGTGTGTTGGTATCAGTCTGCTCAGTCCTATTCATGTTTGTATGTCAAAGGAGACAAAATCTTGTTGGGTACAGGAGTGTTACTGTCACTGGTCAAAGTTTACTGTAAAAAATCTCTAATTATTGAGAAATTATGCAAATGAGGACGTGCCTAACAGAGAGGATGGTACTTTAAAGGAGTAATACTGTGTTTTGCGCTTCTTATGTATGAGCTCTTTTTTCTCTTTTAAATGAATCTTATGATAAATTGATTATTGTTCAGTTTTTGTCTTTCTCTAGCAAAACTCATGGGTCACTTTATTAGGTACACCTTGCTAGTACTGGTTTGGAACCCTTTTGCCTTCAGAACTGCCTTCATTCTTCATTACACAGTTTCAGCAAGGTGCTGGAAACTTTCCTCCCACAATTACTGACTCTCCCATTTCACCACAACCCAAAGGTGCTCTATTAGATTGAGATCTGGTGACTGTGGAGGTCAGTTGAGTACAGTGAACTCATTCTCATGTTTAAGACACTAGTTTCAGATGATTTGAGCTCTGTGACATAGTGTAGCCGGCAGAAGATGGTACACTGAAGTCATAAAGGGGTGGTCATGGTCAGCAGCAATACCCAGGTAGGCAGTGGCATTTAAATGAAGCTCAGTTGCTACAAAGGGGGCCAAAGTGTGTCTGTTCTTAGCTGACAGGAGGGGTGGCCAGTGTGTGCTGCTGTAGCCCATCTGCTTCAAGGTTCTAAGTGCTGTGCATCCAGAGATGCTCTTCTATATATCTTGGTTGTAATGAGTGCGTATTTGAATTACTCTTGCCTTCCTCTCAGTTCAAAGCAGTCTGGCCATTCTCTTCTGACCTCTGGCATCAACAAGGCATTTTGAAGATAACTGTATGGCTTGCTAATTTAGCTTTTTGTAGCTACCCTTCATAGAAATATACTGTATCAGTGTAATGTTACATAGCTTATTTCAAACAGTGGATGAGCTGAAGGGGTACATCAAGGCCAAGTATTAGTTAAATGATGATTTTTTTTTTTTTTTTTTAACTGTGAATCACATTATGGCCTCTTTCTCCTCCACAGGCAGCATCATCATGTATGGAGCATTGCTGCTCTTTGAGTCAGAATTCGTCCATATCGTTGCCATTTCATTCACCTCTCTTATCCTGACTGAGCTGCTGATGGTGGCCCTGACCATTCAGACATGGCACTGGCTCATGATAGTAGCCGAGCTCCTGAGCTTGGCGTCTTACGTCGCCTCGCTCGTCTTCCTGCATGAGTTCATAGGTAAGGGAGCACGATCACACATGGGTAAATTCATTATTTCTGCCAGACAGAGAGCGACTCTAAGGCTGTAACGGTGTAATTCACGGGGACAAGAAAGCAAATGCATCCATTTCTGAATTGATTTCACTACAGACGGGTCTTATTTTGTTTTACCAACCTTGAAATAGTACGTCAGCATTCAGCAGTACGGAGACCCTGCTCATTCATATTGTGTCTCTAGTGTACAATAAGCAGTGGTATGCTGAATATTAGGAAGTTTAAAGGTGATTGTATTGACAAATTCTCCTGGTGAGGATGAGGCTCAGGCATAGTGCAGCATCAAAGAGGAAATGCCTGCAGTTCAGTTAGTTTCCTGTTAGGTTTGAGTGTTTATCACAATAAAATATTACCCACAAAAAATTATGTTCTTGCCAGTTTTGGATAAAAAGACAGATTCATAACCATTAGAAATCTAAAAGAAAAACAACTATTATAGAAAAAGAACAGTGTATTGCCCGATTGCACCCACGCATCTACTTTAGTTAACAAACAGTAAACCATTTTTAGTTGTGCCATATTAAGACTCGTGACATATACAATAATGTGACCGAGGGCTCTTCGAGTCCTTATTTTGAGCTTTATGTGGGGTGTGGAGTTCCCTTTTTAGTCTGTAATCTTGACCACTGAGGATCATGACTGGCATGTGGTCAAGAGTACCCTTTCGTACACTTTTTCTCCTTCTTGAAGTGTAGACTAGAATAGATTTTAAAGCCTATTCTTCTGTTGAATGTGCAGTTTGCACACTTAATTGGAAAATTTCCAGGGTTTATTTTCTGTCTCCTGCATTCTAAGCCTTCTGGACCAATATGGCTCCAACTCAAAAAGACTTGGTCAAGAACTCCTGAGGGAAAATATGTTGAATTGTTCTTTTTTTAAACATGGAAAATGTATACCATAGGTCTTTAAACTGGGAGGTGTACATTTCCAGTAAGACTTGGGAGAACTGAAAGGGGGAGGGGCCGCAGATGGAGTGATGTAAGGCATCACTTGAAGACCTATTGATACGACATTTTATTCAGGGAATAAAATATCAGTTGAATCTGAAAGCAGAGCATAATACACACTAACTGTGTGACTGTGCTTTCTAACATTATCATGATCTCAATTTCTGTTCCCATGGCACAAAAATGTATTTAGACGTAGAAAAATTATGCTCCTTTATAAACTCAAATCCTGTCTGAAAATCCTTATTCAGGATTTCAGTCACTAACAACTACAGCTAACGACAGTAACCGTTGTCTCCTACACCCATGAGTATATTTTAAAGAACACCTGCTGATAGTTGAAGCTGCCAGTTTGCCAGAATAATCACAGGATATCTGCTGATCCTTAAAATGTGTTAGTAAAACACATTTTTTTAAAAAATAAAAGGTCTTAAAAATATTAAATTGTCTTCAAATCAGTTCAGATGGTTTTTAATCTGGTGAGAGTAGGCTTGCAATAAACTGAAATTCTGATGATGAAAAAGGCTTTGCTTAGCCAGCTTGCTCATTCAGTCTGTGAAACTGGGAAGACGTAAGTTTAAGGACAACTGAGTTGAGAAAAACAGCTAGTGTTGATGGTTAAAACTGGTGCCGGAAATTGCTTACAAATCAAACTGCACTGTGTGTCGAAGGTGTTTCATACTTTATTTTTGTGTATTTCTATTGCAGGTTTGTATTTTGATTTGAAAGTCTCATTTGAAGTGGTATTAAAAAGGTCTTTAAAAGTCTGTACCTGTAGACACCCTGATATAATACTGAGGTTGTAGCCCACAGCTAGCTCAGTGTCACAGTGAGATAAAGCCAGAGCTGAACTTGAACAACAGGGTTATTTAACGTAAAATTAGCTGAGTTGCAGTTGAGAAAAACAAAAAAATTAACAAAACCATTTTTTTTTTTTTTTAAACTCTGAACTCTGAAATGATTCGTGGAAATGTATGTTTGTGTCTCACAACAGCCGTCTTACCTTTAACTCTTTATTTGTGCCAGATATTTACTTCATCACCACTGTATCGTTCCTGTGGAAAGTGACTGTCATCACGCTGGTGAGCTGTCTGCCTCTGTACATCCTCAAGTACCTGCGCAGGCGCTTCTCTCCACCCAATTACTCCAAGCTGACATCTTAAACTCAGAGAGGTCTCCGGTCTTTTTTTGTTGCTGCAAAACACAAAGATGTCCCTCTGTTCGTCCTGCAAAGCCTGCACCTAGACCAGAGACTCAAACACAGATTCATGCCCTTTAATTTCCTCTGAAAAACTCTCCTTAGAAATGTAGACTGATTTGACAGGGACAGATTTTTTACTGTTGGAGAATTTGTGTCAGTTTAAAAAAAAACAAACAAAAAAAAAAACAGTGTTAATTGCCATGTGTTTTCATGAAAGGACTAATTAATTGATTGCCATGTGTAGAGAACACCTACAGTGAATTGTGGGAAGGATTACGTTGACCAGATTTGACTGTTTTTTATTTTCAGCATTAAGAACATCATGAACAAAAATGTATCTGCAGCCTGAATGTAATAAGTGGAAAAACACAGATTTCAGTGAATTATGCAGGTCCAGTTTGTTTTATATTTATGAAATTACACTGGGAACGTAACTAGTTTAGAGATCTGTAAACGTATCATTTGGGCTGGAGAAGAATTTACTCCAATTTCCAGTTCCAGCTTAAATAGTAAATTAGTTTTTATTTTAAGAAACTGAATTTGACGTAGCATTTTCCACTCGGGACCCGGTTCACGCTCTCCTCAAACGGTGATTTCTAAATAGAGTTTGAGAATTGTATGGTTATAAAAGAAGTTTACTGGCTAGACTTTGCAGAAAACAGGCGTCTGCGAGTTTGTGTATTTGTTTATGCGTCACCCCGAAGCTACAGCCCAACACAGCGGAGGTGGTGTGGTAGTTTATTTTAGCATGACCTGTGGTGTCTGATGTTAAAACTGTCCTTGTCTCATTGTGCGGACCCCGAGTTGTTAGTGTTTGTGGAGCGCGGTCAAAATGACCACAAAAGGAGTGCCGGTTATTTGCAGCCAAGCCTTCCGCCGGGGCTCCCGACGGGCTGTTTGTTCACAGGGGAATGCGCAGCCTCTAATGTGGCCGCTTGGGCAGGCCAGCAACGGCCACGCTTCAGCATTGCATGATGACTCACTGTAACAGTGACCTAAAGCCATAACTGAAAATACCCTGGTGACCGGCATCCAGCTGCCGCCTTTCATGTCATCTAATCCAAGGCCCCCTCACTTCTCACTGCTACTAACCCCCCCCCACAGTTCAGCTGTGACATTTTAAAAAAAGGGATTAAAACAACACTAATCATCCAAATGTGAATATTGTCAATAAGTATTGCTACTGCACATTTAAAGAAAACTTCACCTCATATTTCATTTCACTAGTGGTGTGATGATGGACTGTGAATAATCTGCAGCTAACATGACCACGTTGTTTCAGTTTTTTTTTTTTTAAAGACAAGGGGTAACTTTTCTCATGCAACTTAATGAACTTAATATGTCGCTGTCCAGGGTGCCAGAATGATTCATTTCTTTTGTATGCTAAATGGGAATTTTCAGTCTTCACTGACTTCAGCAAGCTGTTTGCACAGAATTTTGTTTTGTACAACTAATTAGTATATTTTTATGTTGTAATTGAAGTGCAAAGTATAAATGATGCTAAAATGGTTTGCTTGCTTGTAAATAACTTATTTTTTAATTTATTACCATGTTTTATTTAACAATGTTGGTTGCACTCAAAATGAGCAGAACAAAAAAAAGGGAGAATTGTGCTGATGTTAATGTTGTGATGATGATTAATAAACATGTTTTCTTTATTTGTGCCATTCTTGTGGCTATTTTTTTTTCTATCATAATTGATGTTATTTTATATTTTCTCCTGCAAGGAAAAGTCTAAATACTCTGTTCTGTTTCTGAATACTTCACTTAAACCCATACCTTGATTTCTTGCTGTGTACCATGTCTGTAGCACTCAAATCTTTAAAGGATTTCCTAAAACCTCTGGGCACTAGTTTCTGTCAAATGTTATTCAAACAGGAGTAAATACTGCAATTACCGGGAACCACTTTTCCCTGCAGATTAATACACCTTTGCTGCTCTGTTTACAGCAGGAGTGCTTTTGCTGATCATGCTGACAACAAATAAGCTCTACAGAAAGAAGAACAAGTCGCATCGTTTTTTGGGATATGTAATAGACAGGAAACAGCATTATGCTGCCTTGTTTGTGGATCTGTCCAAGGCATTTGATTCCATGGATCATGAATTGAAACAATGTGTTAATGCTGGTTTTGGTACTAAGGCTGTTAAGTGATTCTGAAATGATCTTGTAAATTGAACTCTGTGTTCATGCAGAGGGTCATAGACCTGACTTTCTTGAGCTAACTACAGGGGTCCCACAGGGTTCCATTCTGGGACCTAGTTTATTATCTTGGGCAAGGTCATTCCAGCAAAAATACATCTTTATGCTGATGATACTGTTATGTACACACATGCTCCCTCTGTAGAGCAGGAAGAGGTCCAGACTGCATTTCACTCATTATAAATTGTTTTTCTGCATTTAAAACTAGTTTCAAATGGTCAAAAAACTAAATTTATGGGCTTCTCAAAAACTCACCTGCAGAGGTTTGATGATGGATTTACATCTGATGGTAAATCTATTGAAAGGGTACATGCCTGCAAGTATTTGGGTATATGGATGGATAACAAGTTTCTCTTTAACGTACACATTGCTGATCTTGTGAGGAAGTTCAAAGTGATGTTTGGTTTTTATTTTAGAAGCAGATATTTCTTTGCTTTTTATTCTAAGAAAAAAACGTGTGGAAGTTGCTTTCAATGATTGATTAAAGCGATACACAGTGATATACATGCTTTGTCTTCAGTTTTCCAAAGTCTTGATTAGGTGTACTGTGCATCTCTCTGTTTTATTACAAGTGCAAACTCTCTGGCTCACCATGGCTTCTATGATTTAGTCGGTGAGCCATCAATGACCGCTCATGAAAAGCAGCACTGGTATAGTTTTCTTCTATATTTTGCCTTTGTATCATTCTCTGTCCCAGTTAGTTATAGTTACAGTTACATAGAGTCCTGAAAGTTCTGAAGAAAGCAGCGTTTTCTTACTATGCACCTTTGACACAATTTACAGAAAGGCCGAAACGTAATCAGGCCTGTACCTACTGATGAATGTAAAAGCATCATAAGGAAGTCAAGGAGAACTCTGGATGTTTTTTCTTGAGAAGCTATTTTTTTGTTAAGGCTATTTGTATATTGTATATTATGTTATAGATCTTGTATTTTATGTTGTATTTGTAGAATCCTTGACATATTTTGTGTTTGTGCGGCTGCTACCGTGGCTAGATCGCTGGCAAAAGAGATTTGCTCTCAGTGGGACTTCCCAGTTAAATAAAGGTAATAACTGGAACCCAATTTGCTCAATGTAGCCTAAAACAAAGTCACTGGTCAGCAATAGTAGGCTGTGATAAGAATGGTAAAAAGAAAGCATTTGTGAATGAACCTGTAATACTTTTATTTCCTCTGAGCATTCCTCGTTAATGGAGTTTGGATTGAAACCAAATCGACCTCTGTTTGTCTGCTAAAACAATCCTGGCTATTCTGGCTATGTTCCACTTCAGTTTCTGATGAGGTGCAAGTTACAGTGAGGAGGCTGGATGTTTGGCCCTTTCTCACCAGAGGAGGGAGTCCCTAGTATCTAGAAACACTTCTGTTTTCTATTCATGGTCACATCCTACATGTTTCAATCTGTCTATAATCAGAACTAATATGACACAAAACAGTATCTGACTTCATTAGAAATGGTATCGCGGCTCATAAAACCCATAACTTGTTGGGAAACACGGTTTAAATAAATCCCCTTGCTCTGTGAGAATTTTTAGAAGTGATTATTAATTGTGCGTGTAAGTTCAAAGTTATGTGTTTGTGCTTGCTTTGCATTTCAGCCCAAAGATGGCTTAAACTAGACTAGATTCTCAGTCATAAAACCTTCTTTTTTCAAAATGTAGTCAAACACCTCAGAACGGCTTGTTCAAATTAAAACTACAGTGTTTGTCCAACTTTTTTTTTCTTGTTCCATGCCCAAATGCGTAAGTTATACCATTAAAAGAAACCATTTAGCTTAATCTGTCCCATGAATACTGAAATTCCACTCCACATTCAACAGAGCTGCCTGCTAACCTCAACATTTTGGTCTTTCCTCTTGTCCTGATGCCAGCTCTGGAGCCCCTGCTGGCTCATTGCCAAATTCACAATCCAGTTAACAGCCTAAGTAAATTTTCAAATTTACATAGCACTTTACAAGGTTTAGACTTTTAAAAAGAAGGCATCTTATAGCTATTACATAACAGATCCAAGCTAATTACCACAACATCACTGCAGTTTATCTTTGGCACTTCAAGACAGGAATTTGTTTCCAGCTTGGAAACCTCTTCCACACAGCTCCCAGTGGAACAGTACAAGAGAGAGGCAGACTATCATGAATCTGCAACAGAATATACCACCAGCTGTAACAGGCTGCTGACTAGAGTGGTTAATACAAATGATAGCATGGAAACATGTGGGATCTATACCCAACCTTCAGGCCAAGGCAACCGCACCAATGAGGTCTCTAGGCCTTTGTCAGTTTCCTACAGACAACACTAAACTTCTGCTGCATGGTTTCAGCCTGAGGTCAGCTTTGCTTCTGGACTGGTTAAAGGCATAATGAATTCATGCTATGGACCAAATTTGAATAACACTCCCAGGCTTATAGCCCACATTAAGCTTATCTGCTGAGCTGCTTTGAAATAACAGAAACCATGGATGGATTATTTGAAATGACTCAAATTAATGAACAAGCTGCTGAACAAGCAGATGAATTGTTTACTACTCACTGTTATTGCTCTGTGCAAACACTGGATTTTGGCAATGACAGAGCCCTCACAGAAACTTTGCAAGGCATGAACACACACCCTTCTCTGACACTATTTATAACTCTGTGGGCCTGGAATGCTTTGATTAGTCTCAGCACCCACCACTGTTAAAGAAGGGCTGCATATGTGTTTCCCTGCCTCTCCCAGTGATCACTAATGACATTGGGTAATACCTCCCAAACTAATCAAACAAAACCACCCAAATCACTTTAAGACTTTCCTTGCAGTGTAAGAAAAAAAAAAGGAGTGATTAGTTGTGATTGTTGAGCCGAAAATACTTTCAGTTGTTGTTATAAATTGAGTTATAATGGGAGGAGTAAGTTTTTTTTAGCTACAGTTTTGTATAGGATTATTCAACTCTGTTATGACTACCAAATATTGACTGTTATGCATTCATTTTGCACTGATAATAGATACAGAAAGATCTTATGAAATGCTGCGGAGTTGAATTGGAAACTTCGAGAAGACAGAAAGAAGTGTCGACAAGGGGGGGCTATATTGTTTCATGAGATTTTATGCGGTGCTGAAAAGGGAAAAATCCATGAGCTGCAGTCTGCCACTTTTCCACTGGACCTAAGACACTTGAATTCTTTCTACAAACATTCCAGTATTGATCAGAATCCTATTACATAATGAGGCGGTTTCATCCAGCATGGATGTATGTAATTTCCATCTTAGTGGAACATATTACTTCATTTACACGATTTGGAAAAAGAAGGACAATGTTTTCCAGCCATCTCAAGTTGTGGCAGGAAGGAAATAAGATTCTTTATTGCACAATGACATGTCAGCACTGCCCAGGCTGAAATCTTTCAGTAGTGGTCTCAGCAGCTACCGCAGCACTTGTCTAATATCTGGCGATACTTGTGAAATGTAATCTAATTTTTGAAGGCTTCTGCATCATTAAAAGGCAATCCACAAATGTTTGAGTTGTGCGCTGCCAGCCTCTGCAACATGTTTTGAAAATGATTCCTTTGTGCTAATATTAAAGTCATATTTATTTTGCTTATTGTTACTTGGATGTTCGACCTTCATTGTGCAGAAGAATGTGGCTGCAGAACTGGGGGGGGGAGTGGGATTTCAGCTGGGCACCTTCTAGTCTTGCAGAAACTTACTATCTCCGGTCTTTATGGGAAGCTAACTGTCAGCTTTCTGTAACCTGTAGCCACTGTTTGTGGATCTTAGCATGTGTACGATGTGGATTTTAACCCACTAATACTAATAAACCTGTGGCTAAAGTTATATTTCTTTGTTTTCTTTCTGTGTGACAGGGTGTACCTTGCAACTCACCTGAGAAAATTCACAATTTACACCACATATTATCAAGAGGTGAAAGGTTTGTACATGATGCAAAGGAGAAAAGTAGCTATAATGTACCTGGCATGTCAGAGAGCCAATCAAAAGACCCAAACAAAGTCAAAAGTCCATGCTTTTCATTGACCCCTGGATTTCCTTAAATAGTTTTTCACTGGGCACTTTAATATTTCCATATACTTGATTTTAAAGGCTCGGTGGCACATGTTACCCTTGGAAAACTCAGGGCAATGCTCTAACCCAGACAACTTTGCCTCAATTAGCCGTTTAACAGTGATGGAAAATACTGCATGACCTTGGAAAAAGTGGGCTCATGAGAAAAAAAAAAATCGGAAGTGCAAACTCGACTGTCTGGACACAGACAGTTTTCCTTTCTTAAGCCTGTGCCATATTCATTCACTCATTCATGATTTAAGTTGCATAAGTGTTCCGTAGCAGTGGAGGAATTTACAGCTGGTAGACGAGCCTGCTGGACAGTTACCCCCAAAACGTAGGCTCTGGCCACTGCGGTTTACAGACACATTGCAGTCACCTTGTTCACTCAGCTGTCTAGCTCAGACTCCCTCAGTCAGACTGATCAATGTTTCTATCCAAAACATATCCTCTGATTAACTCCCCTCCACTCTCTCAAGTACACACATTTTCCTATGAGTGGCCTTGGGACTAATATGACTAATGTAAGCATGGGATCACTCCCTAAGGTTATGCTGAGGCTCAACATGTGAAATGCAGATGTAGTCTGAGCCAAAGCAAATGCTCTTTATTTGCTTTGATCAGTAGTGTTAATAATGAACCGCATGTGCAAAATATATGATGTTCTTAATAAAATAGTTTGACAGTTTTGGCAGTACACTCATTCACTTTTTTTTTTTTTTGCTAAGAACTAGATGAGATTTAGTATACTCTACTAACACTATACTAATATTTATGTAGCATACTCCCACTTAAGAGTTTTGGATCTTGAAAGAACAGCACATTTCTTTTCATCTAATATAACATTAAATTGATCAGAAATATTGCAACTTTGTGGGTTTGATTACAGTCCAAATTATAGTCTCAAAATAGCAGAACATACACAAAAGCAAATCTTTTGAATGTTCTTATTATATCCCTTTACAGAACAGTGCACACTGGTGGTAAGTAAGTAATGGAATAGAAAGAGAAGTGAGTGGTAGCCACTGCACGCTGTTGTTGAAATGGGTGTGTTCATGTACAGCAAGGTCAGTGAAAACATTTGCCATCAATTTTATGTATAAATTAAATGTGCTTTCTTTTCAGAAATACAGACATTTCTAAGTAAAGCCAAACTTCTGCGTGGTCGTGTGCTGCATGTTGGACTGCACCACACTTAATGCAGCAGAGCAGGCGTCGGTTCTTGGCACTGACACAGTAACGTATAGTTTAACTTGGCTCTTCTCGATGGCTTATTCAGCATGTCTTCCTCTCCTGGGCAATATGTGAAAGTGTCAATGTTCAATTCCCAGTTTCTTAATTATGCAAATGTATTCAGGATAAACTTTAACGTCTTGAAAACACAGCAATTTATCACACATGATTGTAAAACAGTAGCAGTTTAGCAGGAGCAGTGATCTACAACGTAAACATTTTCTCTCCTGCCCAAATGAAAAATAAAGACCTTTTGCTACTAGGCATGATTTATGATGGTAAAACTTCAGACCCATTCTTCCCAAAGTTTTCTGTCACTATTTGCTCAGAAGCCAGGAACCTTAGCAGGTAGATAGATGAGCCATTTTCTTTCCCCTTATTCCCAGTAGTGTGATTATAAGTGGTACGAGATGAAGAAAACCGCGTGAAATATCATTCCCATTCATTATGGTGTGATTTATTCCAAGAAGATCACGTCTGGGAGTCAAAGAGATGAAGTTTACAGTGTAAACTTCCATGTCTTTGCGACCTCAGGTGATCTCTCTCTCTCTCTCCACAACACAGGCAGTGAATAAAATTTCTTGGAATGAAAAAGTGAGT
The DNA here is from genome assembly GCF_007364275.1 of Archocentrus centrarchus. Taxonomy (NCBI): domain Eukaryota; kingdom Metazoa; phylum Chordata; class Actinopteri; order Cichliformes; family Cichlidae; genus Archocentrus; species Archocentrus centrarchus. The sequence goes on along the minus strand of NC_044352.1, from coordinate 7,058,658 downwards.
CTGTGATTTAGATGTCTGGCAGAAAACTTCATACATAACAAATCTTTAGCTCAGTTAAATCCAAAATAGCATTATTCTCCCTCCCCTCACATGCTGGCTTATATAACTTCCATATTAATTATAAATGTGTCTCCCCGTCTATTGGGGACACGTTATGTCGTGGTCTTGTTCAGCTTTTTTTTTTTCCAGTCAAGTATTAGAAGATGCAACAGATTTCCATTTTAAAATGGAAATGCATAGTAACGTCTTCCCACAATGGAAACAATGGAATTCGCCATATTCCATGTTCAAAATTAGCCATGGCCTAAAAAAGAGAAGATGCCGTTTTTGCTCGAAAAAGCAGCATCTTAGTACTGCCTGGTCTTTTACATTTACAAACTGAACTGTCGAAGAATGAGTCGGGTGAACTGTGTTAAGTAAATTTCATGTAGTGTAGCCTGTGATTAGACTTCAGAGCTATTTTTCTTTTTTTTTTTCTCTCTCCCTTTCCTACAATGTCCTACAGTAATTTCTTCATCCCCACAATGAGGTTCTTGTGTGCTACTGTCTGAGAGAACCGCAGAAATGCCTTGGCGCAGGAGCTGGAGACGTCATGGATTCCTGAGTGTGGGGCTTTGCAGGAAAGCCCTGAGTCTCCGACATGGACCAGCTCCAGGTTTCCATGGCGAAGGCGCACAAACAGGAGGAAACACTGAGGGAATCCCGTTATTTTACAGCATTGGTCCATTATAAACACCCAGAGCGAGGAAGGAAGCCGCTCTCGATACTCAAGTAATCCTTATAGAGCTCTATGAAGAGGGACTTCATACCAGAACCACTGCTGGAGCTGATGCGGCCGCATGTTTTTGAACAGAAAGGAGTTTGCGCGCAGCTGCTGTGTCGCAGCCTTAACTTTTTGAACATCTACAGATTGTGTTCCTTTTTTCCTCTGCTTTCCTAACTTTTAACCGAAGAGAGCTTCTTCTGCTATGGTTATTAGAGGACAGTAATTTTTCCAGTTCTTTCTTTTTCGATTTTTTCCCCCATTTTTTCTTATCCAGATGTTCAGAGAGACTTGGAGGCTGGCACAGTACCACACCATGAGGTCGATGGATCAAGGTACTGCTGAAGTGTTGTGATTATCTGGTAATCAACCCATTTGATTTTTAATTAATAGAGTAGTGTTAACCCTAGTATGAATAAAACGACTGCCGTGTCATTTATCGGTTGTCTGTGCAACACTTCGGAGACAGCTGGGATGTTGATGTTTGGACGGAGAGATGCTACTGCGCTTTAAATCAGCGCGCAGCGCGTGCTTTTGACAACAGGCAAACGCCGAGAGATCAGGCGAGAATCTGAAGGCTAAAAGGCGTCAGATGAATGCTTAAAGATGATTACTGACTTTAATATACTATCCACTACAAATGTTGGACTGCAATAAAAAAAAAAATAAATGAACGATTTCATTACATGATGCAGATCGGGACGAAGAAGTGTCGTTTGTACCAAATACCAAATACAGCGTAGCGAAAACTGACAGGCTGACGCAAAGATTAATTTTTACGCATAAACTTGCTTATTACTTAACGAAAAGTTAAATACCTTCTCATCTTCTCCGACAGGGACAAACATTCCCCCTTTGGATCAGTGACTTAAAGAAATAAGCGTACGAGCAATAAAGTTGTGATTTCTATACAACACCACCGAAGAGATCAGAAAAATCAAAGTTTACTCTTGTTTTCCTTTTTGCTGACAGCGCACATATGACTGGTGCGCTGGGTGTAAGGAACGCCCTGGTATGTGTGTTGCGTCGTGCGTAAATCCGGGGATACCCTCAGGAGAACCCGCGCGTTTTCAGTGACAATAGAAGAGCACATCACTAAGAAATCCGGTCCAAGGCAGGATTTATTGTTTGACGAGACAGTTTCCATTTTCACCCATTCATCCTCACTAATGTAAGTTCACACAAACATGAAATGATCCTCTTACAACCGCGTTTTAAGGGTGACGAACTCAGTCGGCACCCTGCTATGTCACACTGTCAAACACCCGGGGGCAGCATCAAGCTGCGCAGCCTGTCAAACTAGTATTCTGTTTGATCTGGGCAGTCGATTCATTTCCAACCTGCACTCGAGCTTTTTGTGTTGTTCGACGCATCAGCGTAGCGGGAAGGCGTGATCGGTCTGTGAGACGAACAACACGAAGACTTTCAGCGTGTAAACAGACCCGCCTTCGTACGAAAATAACCGCGGCGAACTGAACAGGAAACGTGCGCGCTTCACCTTCTGCTGCTCACCGATGCACGAATTTACAACAGGTTCCCCAAATCCACATCCGCGCTGCAATTCATCGTCCGCGTCTCTCCCGCTTCGTTTGAACCCAGAGGAGTAGTTAGGGGGAAATTTAGACAGATGACCTCCTTTTACGACGAAAAAGATTTGGTGGAAGAGCTCAGTCGAGTCAGCTGCCCTGACGAGGATTTACAGTTTGAGTACCTGTTTGAATATGAGCCGCCGTGCAGTGACTTTGCAGGGGGGGACCAAGGTTTGACCGAGACTTTTTTGGCAATCTGAGTTAACCTCTCTCTTTCTGTCTCTCTGCTATGTGTTGACTAATAGTGAAGTCTTTAAAGTTCATTAATGTGATTGAAATAAAAATCAGGAAGTAAATTTGACAGACTTCTGGATGACGGTTGTGACACGCAGCCACGTGAAAAAAAAAAAAAAATCAACATTTCAGCTGATAAATGTGTATTTGACCTTAAAATTAACTCTGATTAAGATTGATTGATTTATTGATATTGGTAGATAAAGACATTAACTTTTGTTTCAAAAAGTGTTTATTATTTGAAATTGTCTGCCTGTGACAGCAGTTTTCTGTCAGATATGTGTATTGTAATTAAAATTTTTACTCGCTGCAGATGACTCCAGCCTTGTGCCCCCAAAAGTCCTCAGTCCTGAATCTGAGCAGGCTTTCCCCCTGGGGGAGACCTCTCCATACGGCATCAAGTCCTGCAGCCCCTCCTACAGTGAGCACACTGAGGTTCTCTCAGGATATGAGAACCAGGAGGCCAGAAACTACCTGGACAGTACTCGGTCTGCTGCCCTGAGCCCTCGAATTGAAATCACCCCCTCACGTGAGCACTACAATCATGGTCGGGACTCTCTGCAGAACCACCATCTGAACATTAGCCCCAGACCCACCCTTACTGTGCCAGGCCATGAAAACCTCGCCTACCGTGAGCCCCAGTGCCTGAGTCCTGCCAGCAGCAACTCCTCCACCAGCTGGCACTCAGAAAACTATTCCCCCTGGGCGTCGCCTTGCGTGTCCCCGAGCAGTGCACAGAACCCTGGAGACCTGTGCCCACGATTACAGAACATCCACACTGGCTCCCCACGCACCTCCCCGGGCACCTCTCCTCGCACCAGCCTAGGTGAGGACGGCGTAGGACCCCGCTCTCCTTCCCCAAGGCCTGGCTCTCGCTCCACCTCCCCGCAGGGAAAACGCACCTACGACATGTACAGAAATCCAGGATTAATCCCTGGGCACCGCTCCCGCAGTCCTTCCCCCAGTAGCGGCCACGAAGATCACAACATAGGCGCCCACTATACACATAGCAGCCTTACTGATGCCATGAATGGTTTTGGCGCCAGCCAGCCAAGCCTGGTGCCCACTAAAATAGTCAAGACATCCAACCAGGTTTACACTCTGTACCCAGAGAACCACGGAGATGGGAACTACATGGTGTCCTGTGAGCAGGACATAAAAGCCAAACCTGCTGCAGAGCCTTTCTTTGTTATTCCTTCAATCTGGCCCAAGCCTCTGGTTTCTGGCCTCTGCAGGTAAATTGGCAATGAAGTGAGGGTTCACTCAAGATTATCTCTCACTTTCCATGTGTACGTGTGTAATATGTCTATAATTTTATGAATCCTTCATATTCTGCAGCATCCCTGTGGCTTCTCTGCCCCCACTGGAATGGCCTGTTCCTAGCCGCACCGACCAGTATGAGCTCCACATTGAGGTGCAGCCCAAACCACATCACAGAGCTCACTATGAAACAGAGGGAAGCAGGGGTGCAGTCAAAGCCCCCACGGGAGGACATCCTGTTGTGCAGGTATAGCCAAGAACACCATTAAAGTACTTAATATTCTTAAGCATATTATTTATGTTTAAATGCTAAATCAGTTAATATTTATAAATCTAACACTGTTTTGGTAAATCACCATATGAAGTCATGTTGTCAGGGTTATTCATGAAAAGTGGACCTATTATAGTACGTTCCAATCCCATATTTTTATTCTTGGACTCTACTTGAGTAGTTTAATGATTCACAGTTAAAACTAATCCTCATATTTCTAATGCTGGTCTTTTGCTGAAGTCTCTCAGTTCATCCTCTGTCTGAAACAGGCCATTTTACCTCCTTTAAGCCTTTAAGTCTTCTGATTGGCTGCCCCTCGGTTTGAACAGCAGGTGGGTGAGGATTCTGTGTTCACAGACAGAGCTGCGTACCCCAGTGTTCTAAGTGACATCACACAGAGCCAAGCACAGAAAGAATATCTGGAACAGTGTTCAGAGCAGACTGAAGCCTGAACCTCTGGCTTGTAGGGAGTACTCGTACATATGCGGACCTTATTATTCGAAGCTTTTGCCATGTTTAATGTGATCATCCACCATTGGAACAGTATACATAAGAGCAACATAAGGAATAAGGAAAAGATAGTTCCCCTTTCAATTGGCCTTCCAGTTTGGGAGCCTCAGGCAGGGAGGGCGTGCGTGTAATGGTATTTCCTACTCATTATACACTCGGTAGTAGTGGTAGTGTTGTTGCTCGGGGACAGCTGTATGAAAATGACTGTACGTTAGTTATTGTGGCTACTGTCAAGGCACCTTTCCTCCTATTTTTCACTTTCTAAAACAAATCGAAATAGCTGTCATAACCCCAGACAGATGACACATTGAAACTACACTGTGCACTCAGGACAGCCCTCAGGACACTGATCAACATCAACTCTATTTTTATTTTTTTTTCTCTTTTTGGTCTTAAAGCTTAAAATAGTCTGCAACTGTGTGCCTTCGCCTTATGGTTTTAACCGCACCAACATATTTGTGCTCGTGTTGTTCTGACTTCCTCTTACACCCTGAATACGAGGTTTTGACTGTGTGGTTCTTGAGTCAGCTGGGTTGAAGTATCGAAGCTCTCACCCTCTCTAGGCATGTGTAGAAAATCAGAATGGTCTGTGTTTCTAATAATTGCAAATTCAAATTAAAATAAATAAATGCTAATATTCTCCAGTCACTGCATAAAATTCAAATGTGCCACTTTAAAATTAGCTTTGACACATTTACAGCTGCTGCCCAGAAATAGATTCAACTTCCTTTTTCTTTGCGTTACTGTGGCAACATTTCAGTGCTGTGTTTGTCCGACTGTGGGGACTTTGTGGAAATGAAGCTTCTATTGCCTCTTTTCCGTTTTATGCCCATCCCTGAAGGCCTCACCCTGAGGTCAGTTCTGCCTGGTTCGCCAGGCCAATCAGATGGTCAGGCCTGGCTAGCCACGGCTGCACTCCTTCACCTCCTCTTTTCCTTCCTCTACCCTTCTTTCACTCTCTGTGTTTTTCCTTCCTCCTCCTCTTCTTCTCTTTGCCTCTCTCTAAGCTTTGTGCCCTCCACTTTACTTTTCCTACACTGCTCTCTGTCATGACTCACGGGTCCTGCCAATGCCATGACAACTGGCCGGCTGCTCACATGGCCTTTTGAGTGTTTGCAGTCAGCTTCCTTCTGTTTGGAGGGGAGCGTGCTCATTCATGTTGCCATAGCTTCTGTTCACACTGAGCAGCTGCTGTCGAGGCTGACAGTTGCATCCACTGAGATGATAATTTCTTCAAACAAGTTGATTTTTTTTTTCCCCCCTGACCGCAGTTAAACGGAGTAGTCTCTCCCTACCCTTCTGAATGGAAATTATGTTGCAAAACAACTTTAAATTAACTTCACGTGCCGCTGGCTAATGGCAGAGGTACCCCCCTTTTTTTTTTTCCATTACCCAGAATCCACTTCACATCAGTTTCTACGATGCACTACATGGTTTGCACAAAAACAGCATTTAGATGCAAGTTGATGCTTTGTGGTTTTTGCAGGTTTCCTTAAGAGGTACTCATTGGTTAAAACTTAAAAGCAGCATCTCAGTTTCACAGTTTTATTAATATAGTACTTACTGTTTCTACGGCGGGATGCTGAAAAGGGTCTAATGCTAAACACTGAAAGTTAGAATCCCTGCTTAAATCCTTCATGCAGTTCGGAAAGAACTAATGCAAGGCTGTAGGATTTGAGCTCTCTGCTGGCTTCTGTTCAAGGCTGTAGAGGAAAGACTCATGCGTTTGCACGTGGGTCTGACACTGATTTGCCATCACTAGGGGGGAACAACATCTGGAAATGCAGTGTTGGGGAAAGAGGCCGTGGAGAAGCACAACCAGTTAAACGTGACTGAAACATTTCCTTTCTCTGTTTCCTTGCCTTTTAGAGGATGCTTTCAGTGTTAAAGTCAAAATTTTTTTAAAAAGGAATGACTGAGAGTTTTTCCTGTGTTTACAGTTACATGGCTACAGAGGCAAGGAGCCACTTGGCCTACAGATTTTCATCGGTACAGCTGACGAGCGCATCCTCAAGCCGCACGCCTTTTATCAAGTCCACCGCATCACTGGCAAAACAGTTACGACCACCAGCTTTGAGAAGATCATCAACGGCACTAAAATCCTGGAGATCCCACTAGAGCCTAAGAACAACATGAAAGCAATGTGAGATGAGCACAGTGTCCACTTTTAAACCGTGGCTCCATCTTTTCCCGATGAAATGTTTTAAACATAACAGTTATACATATTCCATCTCTCTCACAGAATCGACTGCGCTGGGATCCTGAAGCTCAGGAACGCCGATATCGAGCTGAGGAAGGGCGAGACAGACGTCGGTCGGAAAAACACCCGAGTTCGACTTGTGTTTCGTGTGCACATACCTCAGCCTGGAGGACAGCATGTCTCTCTCCAGGTGGCCTCGCATCCCATCGAGTGCTGTAAGCAGCTGCGTATAAAATATTTTGTGCTAATATCATCCTGATAGACCACAAGCTTTATGAATTTCACCACATTTGCTTCCAGTTGAGGTCAAACTGCTTTTCAAGAGTTAACAAAACTTTGTACAAAACAAACATAAAAAAAAGAAACCCACATTCAAATGAATTTGGAGCCAGCCTGACGGTATGAAAGACCTCTTTATGCCACCAGGGCTTCCATTCAGTTGGTGGGTGCAGCATGTGACAGTGTCTGTGTACCTGTTTGTATGTGCGCAGTAGTAAAGTCTGTGTTTGGGTACATCAGTGCATGTTTACACAGTGTTATTGAAGCACCCGGTGTAATCAAAACTCAAACAAAAAGGGCCTTTGTCTGACTTTGATCAACGCCCTGCTCAAGTGTTGTGCCAGCTGCATGCAATATGCTCTTGTCGTTGTAAAAAGTCATGACACAGAATGCAATATTATGATATAGGATATTAAGTATTTTTTTTCCGTGTGCTCACCGATCATAGATAGGGAGGAACAACAGTTGCTACCTCTCTTTTATGAGATGAACTTCAAGCTGTGTACAGTAACACCTGTGCTGCATCTGTCAGGTGTATTGTTAAGCAGACCGGGTCAGTGATGGGGCGTTTGAGGGGATGAGGCACCTGCTTGTGTCATCTGCTTTGTTCTAGTCTTTTGCAGCGTAGCAGGTCGAACCAACCGATTTAAAGGTCACCGGGATGTTTGTCAGTACCTTAATTCCTATCAGTGAATGTGCAGATTCAGCTGAACTGATGGTAATAGGGTACCAAGGAGGAAGTGTCCAGTAAAAAAGAATAGAAAGCTGACAGCTACGGGAATAATATCTGCTGCCATTTAACATATACATAATACATAACATATCTGTTTCCGCTTAAGCATCTGTGTTCATTTAATTCCACTCAGCCTAGCATTGTATTTATATTATATCGGCCTCATCAGTGTTCAGTGTTTAACTCAGTTCTTCAGTTTCACTCAAAGGGAAATATTTGTCAGAGGTAAGGATTTCTAGCACAGCACGAGTTTGTAACAACAAAGATTTAACTTTTTAAGTTTCACGTAAGAATGCTCGCATTTACAGTTTTATCATATTGCATCAGCATTTTAGCTGTTAGTTTTATTTTGTTCTTTGTTTCTATACAGTATTTGACTCTTAAATAGGCTCAGACAACCTCTCCCATCTGCTCTTGTAAGTTGTGATTTGACTGATTTAAGCTTCGGCTTATTAAAACCGAAAGCAATGGGTGAGACTGATGAATGACTCAGCATCAAATGTTTATTGCCAAACACTGTCACTTCTGGGTAATGAGTACGTTTGCACTTGTGAGAAATCAATTATGAACTTTCAGATCATCTGTTACATGCTTTTTTCCTCCCTTTCTTGTAGCATAGGGCTATGACTAAGAATTTGTGATTTGTTTTATCGTTTAATTTATAAGTCAAAACTGGGGGAAAAATGCTAATATAGCTTCCAAGTAACCGTGTTGAGTTCAAAGATAATTAGTTTTCAATCATATAAAACAGAAAATCCACACTCTGGAGAAAATGAGACAAGTAGGCAGTAAACGTCACACGTCATCCCTCTGTGTGTGTGTGTGTATCTGCAGCTCAGCGTTCAGCACACGAGCTTCCCATGGTGGAGAAGCAGGACATGGACAGCTGCTCTGTTCTGGGTGGCCAGCAGATGATCCTGACTGGGCAGAACTTCAGCTCCGATTCCAAGGTCATTTTTATGGAGAAAACACAGGGTAAGCAGCATTGGAAAAGCATGTGTTGCTTAAAAACCAGATCAGTGACTGAATTCATGAAATCTTTGTGCCCTGCAGATTTGTCAGTTCTAATGTTGCACAACATCTTGTCACAGTAACAACACAACACCAACGAATGGCTCATAATTGGCCATGTCTGCGCACATGCTCATAGCTGTTACGTGTCTTTTCATCGCTTTCATTTCATAGATGGATACGCATGAGTTATTTGCATGATCTGAAGGATAACACTGCTGCCTGACTTCCTTTTGACCTTTTCTCCCTCACCTTCCACGTCTTATCAGTCGCACGGGCCTCTTGTTACGTGATCAATGGTTCTGTGTCACATAAAAGTTTGTTTTATTTGTTGAAACAAATAAATGGAACAAAAGCATTTATTTTTAGTAGTGAGGAAGTAGAGTAATTTATCATCTGCTGACATTCTTACACCAAAATAAAACGTTTTAACTGTGATCGAGAGCCTTTATGCTTCTTGTCTTAGGTCAAAGATCAGAAGCTCTATTGTTCTGGGTTTCCTTTGGTCTGTCTGAGTGGGATGCGTCACCCATTTTAACATGATTAGGAGAGAGGGAGGTAAAATGGATTTATGAGTTATGAAGTTAGATGGGTGTTGATCATATGCAGTGAATCCCCTGGTTAAGTAGCTGCAGTTTGCCCCTAGCTGCTACTTGAAGGTTCTGCTGCACAGCTGCTTATATTAAAATTGTCTGATTATTTTGAATCGCTGGCTCCATTGCTGCCTTTGTAAATGCAGGCTTTCTACAGCTTACCTCAAATAAAACTTGGACCTGCACACGGCAAGCTTTTTATTTTTTTGTTTCCTCTCCGGGGTTCCCTGCTGCTGTGTTACGAAACAACAGCAATGGACAGCAATACAGAGACGGAAAAAGAAATCTTACAAAGAGGGATTGCCGTTGTTTTGGAGAGTTTCTGTATGACACAAAGTTCTGGACCAGTGAGGCTGTGAAATCCCTCTGAATCCCCCAGCTGCTATTGGCTGTAGCTCCCCTGACTCTTATGCTTGGACAGGGAGAGCTGTACGGAGGGAAGGAAAGCTTCTCTGTCCAAGTAAAGCTTTTTTCTCTCTCCAGCTCCATCCCCCTGCTACAATTATCTCCAAAAGGACACCCAGTCAGGGGTATCCCTTGGAGTAGAACTGCAACAAAATGCAAACAAACAGAAATGCCAGGAAAGCAGAATTGTCACGTTTTGTAGAAGCGGAGAGAGCTGATCATAAAAATAAAGCTAAGAAAAAAAGTTGGCAACATGTGTGGAATCCCCCTTTTCTCTTGCTGACTCATTTAAGCCATGTGTTTTTAATTCAAGATCTGACAGAGGGTTTCCCAACTACACTAACATTCAAACAGAACTCGCTGCAGCACATGTCCTGTCATGTGTTAGGGCATGTGGAGTTTACATTCGCAGGCACATGTTGTTTTCAGCTTTTGCACGTAAATGACAGCTGCAATGCAATCCAACGATAACACGAACCATCCCCACCATAGACGTGATCCCAGGTATTATTGTGTTTTACTTTGTTTTGCTGCAATTCTGTCAGCTCTGCGTTCAATCAAGTCGTGTGTCTTTCTGAATAATGGATAGCTGCTTGTGCGTTTTGGGGTAAATCTACACATCATTGTTGGGTGTGCTTAGTGGGGTAAGAGGAAGTGGTTTCAAAAGTGGTATCATCTGCAAGCACAAAGATGCTTTTTCTGTCGACATGAACTGTAAGTCAAAATGGGACACGTGGGACACGCGTTAGCAGACAAACCTACAGTATGTCCCAATTAAAGGAGCAAAAATATATTTGAAAAAGTAAAAGAAGCCATTTCTCACTTGTTTTGGGTTCACCAGTTTCCAAATTTACATGTCATCTAGCACATCTGGAAACAATCGGCCTTACTTGCGCTGCAGGATTAATTACCACGTTTTCTTAAGTGTAATTAGGTCTTCACTTTCTCTTTCCTTCGTTCTAGATGGGCAGCAAATCTGGGAAACAGAAGCAACGGTGGATAAAGACAAAAGCCAACCTGTACGTGTCAAACATCACAGATGTTCTACGTTAAAATTCCACATATCCACTTATTAGTTTAAATAAAAAGATAACTTTCAGTGCATAATAGAGGACTGTCTTGTAGAGCATGCTGTTTGTGGAGGTGCCGCCCTACCGTGAAACATCTGTCTGCCATCCTGCTAAAGTAAACTTCTACGTCATCAATGGCAAGAGAAAGCGCAGCCAGCCTCAGCATTTCACCTACACACCACTGGCATGTAAGAATGCTGCTCAGCCTCTTTTTGGTATGCCTATTTCACACACTGAAAATTGGGTGTTCACATAATTACATGTAACTGATTTTTTTTTGGAGGTATTGTTCTGTCTTTCATGTTTTCTCCCATCTTATTCATTTCTTTTCCTCCTCAGCTCCATCTATTAAGACAGAGCCCATAGATGAGTATGAAGCAGAGCACATGGGCTTTGCTATGCCTCAAATCTTGAGCATGTCCTCTCATTCCTACTACCATAACCCACGTGGCATCCTCCACCCAGACAACGGTCTGGTCTCTGGCATGGCTTCTTGCCAGCGCCTCAGTTCCAGCCTTCCAAACCAAGATGCACGTTTCCAGCAGCAGAGCCCAGCCATCGTGTACTCACGTGGGGGCAAGAGTCTGAGTGGCAGCCCTGCTATGTGGCAAGCTGGAGGGATGATGCCTGACCCCCACCGCTCGGTCCTGGTCCACACAGGCTCTCCAGCTCAGTCTGTAGGGCCCATCAATGCAGGTCAACACCCTTCTATCATCCAGTTCTCTCCCACCAACCACCACCTGATTCGAGCAGGAGACCCTCAACCCCTAACTGGGCCTCAGTCTGACAACCAGCAGATCATATACTGTGATGGCTATTCCCCACAGGCAGCTGCCACCCACTCACCCACACCTACCCAGGTATCAGTGACCCACCCGCAGCACTACCCCACCGTGATTCAGCAGCAGAAAGGCAGAACTCCAGCTGGGACGGGGCAGGTGGATGCTTCAGGAGATGGACAGAGACGGGTGACGGTCAAGGAAGAGAATTTGGACCAGGCCTACCTAGATGATGGTGAGTGTAAGTTAAGGCTTTTATACTCAGTGTGACTGGTCAGTTGCAGTCTGTGTCTGAATCTGCTATATAACCTGTAAAAAATATGGAACAAAAAAAGGCATGCAGAGAAAGTGATGAATAGGTGCGGTTTCCATTTGTGAAGGGAAAAAAAAAAGGATGATAAGACCCCCTAACAGATACGACTTTTCCCAAGAACAATTCAAGGATATTTACAGTATGTCCTCTTTACATATCCTGGTCCAGTCTGTGTGCTATAGTATTCCTCTGAACAAAGCCAACAGAACAAGCTCTCACTGTTAAAACAATCCTTGCCGGGAGGTGTAGTTATGTTCCATTCAAGGTGGAAATAACAGGGATTGTGAGTCATATGTTTATACTTACACTTGTCAACCCCACTACCCTCTGACAGAATTAATGTCAGGCCACATCCAGCAGCAGGCAGAAGGTTATACCTCTTCCTTAGAATTTCTCCAAACTGTGTTATGTTTTAAAATTAAACAAGAAGCGTTTAGTTTTTGTCAGCCTGGTGGGTTTTTTTTTTTTTATAGGCAGGTTAGTTGCCACTGTCCTGCTCCATTCAAAAATGCTCATTCTGCGGGTCGAGGGTGTTTATCTGGCACTGGCACACATCAGGAAATGAGCTTTTTCATGCATTAAAGACAGAGCACAGAGGGAGAAAAAAGTGTCACTCTGCTGACCGCCTGGACGTGTTGACACTGTTACGAAGAGAAAAACAACTTCCATAGCAACCATTGTCAAACAGTGGAACGTGCTGCCTGGGAGAACTGGGGAAAGCCTCTTTGTTTGTTATAGTTGGCCAGGACTTCTCCTTGGCCTTATGCCCCTCGATTCTGTCGGGGAGCCCACCAGAGGTTTAGCTTTTTTCCGACCACAGGATTCTGCCAATCTGGCACAAGAAATTCCTATTTGCAGCTGCTGTCCTCCAGAGATTCAGCCTGATCCGTGTAAGATAGCAGGAGGGTGGAGGGTATTTAGCAGGAAAAGGGAAGGAGCTGTGTGTGTGTGTGTGTGTGTGTGTGTACATGTGCGTGCTTCGATGGAAAAAATGAAACGAAGAAAAAAAAAAAAAGGCTAGCAATGGAATTTGTGTTTTTTGGATGGAACCTGCAGGATTTTCCCCCCACAGTAAACAGCAACAGGGCTGTGAGTTGGTGAATTAACAAGGAGTTAGAGAAATGGCCAAACTGGGGCCCTCTTTCATCCTCCCATCATCAAAAGCGGATGACGGTCAGTCATTTTTCCCCCAGGTGTGCCTGCACGAGTTTATTTCAAACAGAGCTTTATCTAATAAAGGCTACTTACAGTTCCTGGGATTAAATGGCTGCAAGTGATTTTTATAGGTTTTAGTGTGATCATGGCAGTTCCTGAATGAAACACCTTATTTATAACACATTGACATTTGCAGCTTTATAGCTCTGCTGTTGTCTTATTACTCCAACAGGTGATAATCCGCCCATGCATGCCACCATTGCTGTTTAGTGAGAAAAAAGAGGGGGATTACCCACGATTCTAAACATTTTTCAGGGGTGAGAGGATAGTTGAGGTTAAAAAAAAATCCCTTGCAGTTTGACTGGAAGGTTGCTAAAGTCTGATCCTGACCACAAAACAGTCATTTAAGTTGGGACTATAAAACCCTTTCTCACCTAAATGAGATTGTCAACATTACTCATCAAGCCATGTGTTAACTTTGTAGTCATTTTCTGAAAAAGAGGTGATGCCACATCCTGGTATCTTCACACACTTGTGGTCCATAACTGTCACATCTCTGAGAGACTCTGAACTGTGTCAACTCCAGAGACAAGTGTTAAATGAAAGCCAGGTATTTATTTTTTTACCAAAACTTGGCTTGTAATTTCTCCCACGCAGAGTTCCTCAGAAAAGTTGCTTTCTGCTGTATTCAGAAAGCTTCTGTTGACTGGTATTTATGTACATTATCTAGTCAACTACCTGAAAGATGCCTATCATAACCTACCTTTTTTATGAACCATAAAGGTCAAGAATGGCTGCCATCGGTTACTACATGGCACACAGGTTGTGAAAGCAAAAACAGAACGACTGGCACAGCCTGCAGAGGCTGAAAGTGACAGATTTAGTGGGTGTGGAATAAAGCCCGGAGGCAGCGGAGCAGGTGAAATTGTTCCAGCAGGTAGAGATCGGAGCAGGAAAGATAAAGCACATAGCAACAGCCTGGTGGGCACGCATTAGTCTCAGCTCACTTCCATCTCATTTGAAAGACTTTGATGTAATGAGAAGGTGCTAGATCACTGGCAATGAGGGCCCAGTTTATTTGCTGCTGCAATTATTTCTTAAGCTCATGCTGTGACAAGTTGCCTTCCAGATGTGATTATGCTGCATGACAAGGCTGTTTAAAATCTGCAGTCATCACTCAGTACAATGTGAATACAGCAATATAAATCGTTTCTAGGGCTTAACAGAAAGTCAGGGGGGAAACATCACAAATTTATTTTAAGTCATTCCTGAGGGGAACGTCAATGTGCGGCCAAGTATATTAACACAAATACAGTAACTCCTAAAAGAAAATTAGTATTTAAAAGACTCAGTCTGAGATTTAGAGCATCATATGAACAACAAATCAATCATTTTTCATATCCAGATCCCTTCACAGCCAGTGTAAAGAAAAAGAAAAAGAACAATAACACACACCAGTAAAGTATTCACTGTACATATGAACACCTGAACTGTGTTTCAAATTGCAAGCTTGTCCCTTAAGCGCTGACACACCAGATGTGCAGTTAGATTAGTGGTTAGATGTCAGTCCAGTCTCTCCACTTCGTCTTTTCTGTTTGTTTTGGTGTCACTGCAGTCACAGGTGAGCTTCACACAAAACTATTAAAAATCCTGTACACCCAGACATGTGCACTGTATGAACATGCAAATACTTGCAGATACACATATTCCATCTCACAGCTGGCAACTGAGTCAGCTACTGTACAGTGTCCCTCTCTCCCCTTCTCTCTCTCTCTCTCTCCCCACCGTGGGTTGGTAAACAATCCAGCTCATTAGTATAGAACTCAGGAGCCAGACACTCACCTACTGAACAGACTAGTCTGAGTGTTCCCTAGGCCTGCCTCAAATAGCCAGTGCGTGCCAACCCTTCATTCGAATCAGTAAAGCCCCACTGTATGTTGCTCCACTGCAGCGCTCCTGCTGCTTCTCTAAGCTGGTTTTATACTCAGGAAAAATCCTGTGGCACTGCTGCGGAGATGAAAGTTTCTTTAAGGCATTAGGTGTCAGAGGGAATTCCACTACAGACTAAAATAAACAGGGAGGCCGATGTTGTGACGACAGCAGAGCATCCAGTTTGGCTGCTTCCGCAGCGTTGGAAGCCTCAGAAGCTCCTTTTGGCTATAAAATGTGCTCGGTGTCGAGCTGATCTTTTCACAAAGGGAGACGAGGGAGAGGCTGAGAGAAAAAAAAAAGTTTAGTTTGTCAGATTAATCACTTTTAAGTTTTATGCCTTCAATTAGAATTATATTTTGAATCCCCTAAAAACCAACTGACTCCAGCCCACCGACCCCCCCCTGCCCCCAAAAAAGCCAAACAAACAATAAAGCATAACATGAAGTTTTTTTTTTTAGCTTCTCAGTATTTCGAAGTCTTCAGGTTGTTGTGTGTCTGCTCAGCGGTGCAGCTGTGTGGGTGAGATGATGTCTGATATTGTTTTACATGAGTTTAAATGTAGCTGCACCCTCTGCCTTGTCGCTATGTAAATTAATGATCTAAATAGAGCATACACAGCTGGGTTGAACTAAGGCAATCTACCTCTATCTAAAATTAGTTTTTTGTACAGCGGTTGGAAAAATTAACAATATTTTTTTTTTTTAGGTGTGAATTTATGGGGAGTTTAATGCAGATTAGATATAAAGACTGATATAACTCTGATACATATAGAGCATAATGAGCCTGAGCAAGCCATATTCTGTAAGGTTAAGAAGAAAGCAACTTATGTTAAACCCGGAGAGCACAATAATATATCAAATTATTCAGTCATAAATAACATTTTATTTGGTTCATTTATGATTTCCTGACTTCACAGACACTCAAATACTCACTTTGAAAAACAATAACAGTAAACAGCTCACCTGAGGACCAAATAAACTACACATGCTGACTTACTATTATGTCATGGCTAATCCTGTATTGGGAATAACCAGTTCTGAAAAAAACTTGAAGTTATTGCTGTTTTTTTGTTGTTGTTTTTTGGCTCAGATATGTTTGAGTGGCATGAAACTAAACGTGATTCAACCTGCTGAATGTGTGAAAGTTGGCAGCTCTTATAAATGACATAAACATATTTTTCCTTGTTTGGATTCTTGCAGAAAATGACAGACAGGCAACAGAGCTGCGACCTGGTTAGCATGCTTTCATTCTCTAAGCTAAGCTCATCTCTGTAGCAGCTTTCTTGTTTAACCTCTTAATGTGAAGGCATATTTCCTAAAATATTAAAAGTCTGATTTAAGGGGTGTTTTATGAGAAATACCAAGCCAAACAGAACCAGAAGCAACTCTGGCAGGAAACTGCATACCTGACAGACTGCTATATGAACTGCACCAGCTGGATAATCACATTTTAACGCATTAACGGTTCGATAAGACAATCCTAAAATGAAGGCTATTACCATGGTTACAAAATTGCAGACATAATATGCACTGTAATGGCCTGGTCGCAGGCAAGAAGCTGTTTTTTTTTTTTTTTGGTCCTCTTTGAAATACTTTTATTACTCATCGGTCCTAATGAGTTCCCCGGGGCGCAGTGGAAGCAGTGGCACCAGCCTATATTGTCTTAGAGCCCGAGTGTACACGGCAGATAAACACCACAGCTCCACACAGACGCTGCGGCGTTTGTGAAGCAGTGACATATTACGCATACTCCTCATTCCTAGCTACTTGACACTGAACTAAGCAGGCAGGAAGTTCAAGTACGACATGTTGCAGGTAGTTAAACTTCCTCGTCTCTTTTACTCTTTGGCTGCCAGCGGCTATTTTAGTCAGCACATAAAAAAACAAACAAACAAAACAAAACCCCATAAAGTCAAAACCTGTGCTGTTGGCAGACATAAACAAGCCACACCTATTATGCCTGAATTGCAATATTTATTATTATTTTCAGTGCATGTTGTATGTTCCCCCACACACATTGTGTTCCTATTTTTAGAGCTGTGAAAGTTTCCATTTCAGCCCCCGTCCTCTACTGCTGGTGTGTGTTTACACACACTTGTAATCGGCTGAGCAACAACCAGTAATTGCATGCTACCTCTAGAGGTTACTCAACATTAATGCACCATTTCTCTGCCTTCCATCAAAGCCCTGCACAGAAATATCAGTCAGATTTTAATGCTTCTTACTGAGAAGTGTTTGTAGCTGGAATGTTATCAGTGTCACTGTTTCGCGTTGTCAGGAGGGTATTGTTTTCCCACCGTTTTGGAATTTCTTTGTGAAAGCACTTGCGTTGATCCTCTCACCGTCTAATATCGCTTTCTTTATTTTCTTTACAGTGAATGAAATCATAAGAAAGGATCTGACGGGTGTTCAGACCAGGGGGCAGACATAGAGGAGGGGTCCTGGCAGGAAATGACAACATACACCCTTAAACAGACTGACACCTTCCATCGAGGTGACGCACTTCCGCTACCAGTCAGACATTCTCTTCCTTATTTTCTTTACCCATGGTGATAGAAATATCAGCCCCTGGCTGCTGTGTTTGTTTTGGATGTATTCCTGCAATAAACATTTGGCAAACAGATGAATTCATTTGACCCATAACGTCTGCCACCAACACCCAGCAGGTTTCCAACAAACAACACCGCTGAGGAAAAGCAGGAAAAATGGCTCCCATCGTTCATTGTTTTTCCAGGTGGAAACTCAGTTTTTTTTAAACCAAAGAGAATAAAAGATAAAAAAGGTGAAATCACACAAAGTCCACAGAATAGCATAGCCATACTGTTCAGACAATAAAGCCACACCTGTTTGCCTTATCGCATTGAATGATGACATTAGCAGGTTAATGTCACAACAGAAATTCATCCCACATACTGTTTAGATTTTTTTTTTTTTTTTACCAGAACCTTGTTGTTTTTCCATCCTTCTTGCACACAGTGTGTATTTTGTCTCTCTGTATTTTTGTATGTATTTTTTACATGTAAAGATTGACCAAAGCTTACATGTTGATCATCTCATTTTAAGTGCAGTTTTCTAATTGAAGTGAAGCGCACACTGCTGCCTATAAGCATGTATAAATGAACTGTTGTGACATCTCCTAATATGCACTGTTTTCCAGAATGAGATTTCATGTTATTACTTTTTATATATTATTTGTGAATAACGCACCATTTTATATTCATATAATATATATATATATATTCAATGAGGTGCCAGCATAGCTTTATTTGGGACATGTGCTACAGTGATAGCATGGTTCTATATTTTTAAATGGCTTTCTTGCACAATAATTGAGTTGCATTGAAAATCAGCCAAAAATCTATTTTAGGTCTCACACAAACTGGAGTGAGATAATTTGATTTATTTTTATATTTTGTCCTTGTAATGACAACACAGGGACAAAATATCCAAAGCCTAAACTGTTTGTTTTGTGAATAGCTGCATTTTGAATTTATCCATAATGGCAATCGTTATGCTAAGAGCCAAATGCCTATCTATTCAGAGCTATTTTGCTTGCAGATGCAATGAGCGTAGAAATAATTTTCTGTAACTGCACAAAATGGTTATACAGTCAGGATTACTGATGTGCTAATATAGCTAGCCTT
The DNA here is from genome assembly GCF_007364275.1 of Archocentrus centrarchus. Taxonomy (NCBI): domain Eukaryota; kingdom Metazoa; phylum Chordata; class Actinopteri; order Cichliformes; family Cichlidae; genus Archocentrus; species Archocentrus centrarchus. Next base: position 7,039,918 of record NC_044352.1, on the reverse strand, counting down.
AAATAGAAAAGCATTAGTTTAAAAATATTTCTGTAATAGTACATTGCACAGAGTGAATTGGAGTACATTACGTACCAAGTGCCAGTTATGTAATTGTAAAGGAAAAAAAAATGTATAAAGCAGTAAAAACATGTTAAAGTAAAATAAAAAAAAAAGGGTTAGCATTTGATATGGACCTATTTGATACAAAATAAGATTATATTTTATAATACTAGTAAAGCTAATATTGATCTTTTAAGAATATTTCTCATTGAGCCAGTGCAGTACAAGTGCATTTGACATTTCTTGAATGTATGAAATACCTTCTTTTCCCCTTTTTGTGTAAATATTAAATAAAAAGCGTTACGAGAAGTAATTTGTTGTCATATTAATTTCGCTGTCTTTTCTGTAGAATATGCATCTCTATATATGTTTTCTTTGTTTTAATACCATGTATCTGTAATCTGGAGGGATTTACAATAACCTTACCCATAATAGTTTATATTTTTGTTTGTGTTATTATTTCGCTTTCTATGGTAATGGAAATGTTATTAATACTATCTTGTTCAATTTTCTGTGTTCATAGTTGTCATGAATCTGTTTCAGTTCGAGCCTTTGTGCCTCTTAAAAAAAGAAGAAAAAAAAAAGAAAACTCTATTCATGCTATTTTTGTATCCCCGAAAGAAGCAATAAATAATACCCCTATATATATTGTGGTGGTGTTTGTTTAAATGTGTCACTTTTCCTGTTAATCTCATGAATAGATAAAGTGCATTTAAGGTTCTGATCAAGGAACTTTAAATATTCTGGGCCTATAAGCTAAAACGTGTCTCTTCATTTTTGAGAGGAAAACTGAAAATTAATAGACCCAAAGAGGACAGTGACTCATCAGCTACTCCCCTCCGGTGCTGAGCCAGGGACACACGTAGTCCTATTCATCGGAGACTCCGTATGTTTGCTAATAGTTTGTACAGCATGAAAATATCCAGAACTCAACCCTCCGAAAGTCATGCGGTATTTACATGGGCACACGTGAGGGTGGACAGTACACACACACACAGTTTCGGATCCTCCTTCAAATAACAAATAACAACAAGAAGGGGACTCACATGCTGCCCTGAGGCTGCAGTTGCCATGGAGATGGCTTGTTTGGTGCTCGGCCCCTCTTTCGGGAGGAGGGCTGTGTGAATGAACCTTGTGTTCAGGAAGTCTCTGGTTATGACATCATCATTGGCGAAAAAGAAACACGTGGGCTTCTCTGCATGAGGCGTCTGCAGCCCACTCGCGCAGAGATATGACTGGATGACTAATGTGCCCTTTACTGCGCTATGGTGTAATGCGTTTGGAGCGCACACAGATTTACTGTGCGAAATCGGACAAGAATGAAATACATGATGAGCTTGGCATTTCATTCATTTCATATCCCCCCCCTCCAAAAAAAAAAAAAAAAAAAGAAGAAGCTCTGAGATCATCCTCACAAACTGAGCACTGAACTAGTGCTTAAGTGAGAACTGGCTGATTACTTGATATGGTGTTAAAATGTGAATAAATATGGCAAGGGAAGTTGCAGAGCAACAGTGAAATTGTTTGTTTGTGAGGAATAACGGTGGCTTTGTCCACTTACAGACACTTCGAAGACTCATTTTCTCAGACGTGAGTCAGTGTCCTGGGCTTTAGGTGAGTAAGTGCTCTTCTCAGTGCTCGAGTAAGAGCTGAACTTACTGGGTGAAATATTTAAATGCTATTTAAAAAAAAAAAAACAGAAAATAATTAGACACGATGCTTCTCAGCAATGAATGATCATATTTTAGGGTTTTCATTTCAATTAAATAAATATGATACTGATTTCTTATTCATTTAGCAGAAGTGAAAACCGCCAAATCTGAATCATAATCTCACTTTGACTCAGTTGAAACGCTGACTGGGAAATCACCTCAAAAGGGAAATGCAGGATAAAATCTGGTGATAATTTCATATCCACATATAAATGATGAAACATAAATGATGAAACATTTCTTTATACACAATCATGTTAATAGTTTATAGCCTGTATTACAGTGACAACTAGTGAGACAAGAGAAAAGTAAAAAGGAAGCGGTGAGCTCTGCTGATGCCCTGCAGAGGGAGACAAGAACCTGTGAATGAGATTCAGACGCAGGAGGAGCTGTTCGGCAGCTCTCCACTGGAATTAAGAGACAATTACTGAGGTAAGCTACAGAACATGAGTACACCCACTTTGGGATAATGGGAATACTTCAGCAGTGTGCTTTGTATGTTTTCTTAACCACTGAATTGACAAATTCAGTCACTTCAGAGTTGCAAATTGAATCCACTGGGGCATGTGTGAGCAGCTCACAAAAGCTTCTTTGACAAAGCAGCTGCATGCTTTATTTAGTTTTTTAAAGAAATTTGAACAAATGCACCATATTTGGCCGTTTAAAGATGTTATAAAATTCTGAAACAGATTTTGGCACCTAAACAGTTTGCTCGAAGGAGACGCAGTAAACGCAGCGTATGAAATACAAATGAAAGTCTGAATCACGGGGGTACAGTTTCCCCTTAAAGAAAAAGCCTGGAAATTACAGAAAGGAGCAGTGTGGCAAAAATAGATTTAAAAAAAAAAACAAAAACAGGAAAGAGCCTCTTTATTGTCAGCTAGTAGTGCACAGTTACAGATGTGTTTGCCGTGTAAAATATACAGTGTTACATTATAATCATACCATCAGCTCAAATCATCAGTGTTTCGAGGTCTGTCGGTGATAAGTGATATGTATGCTGTGCAGACTGTAACACATGCAAAAGGTAAGAAAATGAGCTCACACATCACTGAGCGCACTGGAATAGCTAATTAAATAAGAAATAAAAGAGGACACTTTAATAAATCTCTGCCCGGGGAATATACTCCAGAGTGGAGAGCGAGAAACCTAATTTTAAAGTAAAGGAATACCATTAACATGATTATTTCTCTCTTTGAATCAGTCCTAATAAGTTGATTCAGAACAGTTGTGCTAGCTTGAAAATACTAAAAGTCAGCGTCTGTTCTTTTTGCATCCACGTCAGGACACAGATAATGGACAACACAAAAATAAAAACGTCCTCAAACTACAGTTTGGTTTAAACATTTTTTGCACACTTTTTGCAATCTTGCCTCTCTACACAAGAGCAGTTTTTCAGTTTTAATTTAAGGGGTTAAACAAAAGTATTGTATTGACTGTTTAGGAATTAAAGCCATTTTTAAACATATTCAGTCTCAGAGACTCAAAAGTGACTGGACAACTGACCGACAACCAGTTTTACAGCCAGGTGAGGCAGGTTTCCTCATTTTTTTTCTTTAGGCATCAGGCGGATAAAAGATCTAGAGTTGACTGCATAATTATTTATTTTATAAAGAAAAACAACTTCACAACATCTGGATATGTCAGGAACACTTTGAGGTGGTAGGTTTATGAATGTCAAGGTGAATGGAAATGCAGAGCCTTTACAGCAAGGTGCAAACCACTGATTACACTCAAAAACAAGAAGGCCAGATTAAACTTTGCAGCAAAATGTCTAAAAGAACCTGCAGAGTTATGAGTCTTTGGACAGATGAAGCCAAGGTTAACTTGCACCACAATGATGGGAAGAGAAAAGTTGAGCTCTTCACCTATGTGAGAGCTCAAATGGGCATCCATAGCTACACTACATAAATGTAGAAGGGAATATTACCACCCTTGCAGGGCCAGAAACCAATCAGGTGAGGGTGACAACCTGATGAAGTTTAACCTGGTAAAGTACTGTAGTTTCATGGGGAGCCAGTGTGCAAGAAGGCAGAATCTGAAAATGCTGGTTCTTTGTGTACTGTGTCCTTCTTGTTCCTGAGACCAACTGTTCTGTACACTTGTTGCCAAGGCTCATTAAAAATCGAATGCCTGTGGAAATTGTTAAATTTCTAAGTGTTATTAAAGCAATGCAGTAACAGTAAAACTGGCTGAGCTGCTGAGCACCTTGGCCATGGAGGTATTGAAGAACTGTTGGAAACTCTGGTGCTGACTACAGTGAGAGGTACACATAAGCAACCTCAACTCACAGCCTGAAAACAGTTTGCATCTTGTATATGTATAAATTACTAAGATTTCTTTCTAATTTGATGTGCTTCCAAATTAAAAAAAAAACAAATAAAAAAACGTTTAAGAGGTAAATTGTGAAAGTAGAAATTAAACTAGGCAACACTGCTGAAACAGTGACATTGTATCCCTAGCCAAAAATGGTTGCTATTTAAAGGCAAACATTCATAAAATCCATTGATCCATTTTCTTCCGCTGGGTTGCAGGGGGAGCAGCTTGAGCAGAGAAATCCAGACCGCCCTCTCCACAGCCACCTTCTCCAGTCTGTCCAGGGAAACACCAAGGCCAGACCAGCCAAGAGATTTTATCTCTCCAGCATATCCTAGGTCTTCCTGGTAGAACATGCCTAGAACATCTCACCCTGGAGGCATCCTAGTCAGATTCCCAAACCACCTCAACTGGCTCCTTTTGATGTGGAGGAGTAGCGGCTCTACTCTGAGCCCCTCAGGAATGACTGCACTCTGCACCCTTTCTCTAAGGGAGGGCTACCCTTTGGAGAAAGCTCATTTCCACAGCTTGTATCTGCTGTATTGTTCTTTCGGTCACTCGTGACCATAGGTGACCAGTCAATCAACAGCTTCGCTTGTACGCTCAGCTCTCCCTTCACCACAACGGACCAGTGTAGTGTCCACATCACTGCAGCTGCAGCCCCCAATCCATCTGTCAGTCTCCCGCTCCCTTCTTCCCTCACTCGTGAACAAGATTCCAAGATACTTAAACTCCTCCACTTGGGGCAGAAACTCATCTCAAACCAGAGTGGGCACTCCACCCTTTGAGAACCATGGCCTCAGATTTGGAGATGTTAATTCTCATACCCTCCGCTTCACACACAGCTGTGAACTGCTCCAGTGAGAGCTGGAGGCCACCACCTGATGAAGCCAACAGGATCGCGTCATCTGCAAAAGCAGAGATGAGATTCTGAGGTCACCGAGGTCACTTGGTGACGCCTAGAAATTGTGTCCATAAAAGTTCTGAACAGAATCAGTGACAAAGGGCAGCCCTGGTGGAGTCCAACACCCAGCAACTGAAAATGATGAGATTCACCCTTTAGGATGCCGTCCAAAAAAAGGAGGAATCATTAGTCATATTGACATAGAGAAAATACATGTTTCCTTTTTTAGTGGTTTAATCTACTAGTTCGAAGAACAGTCATTCAACAACAAAATGTTTTCGAAGAAATTGGCATGATGAATTTAAACAGAATGGAGGGCAGAGTGGGTCGTCACAATATTGACAATTCAGTCTGTTTGTTTTAGTATCAGTCTAGTGGGGGTAGTTATATATTTCACTGTAATTTTGGAAGCTCAGTGAAAGGATAGGTGACTGTCTTATTGTATGGTAAGTCATGTCAGAACTTTTATTTTTGAAGACTTTCAGGTTAAAGGCTGTAGCAGCATATTTAGGAATTGATTTTTTTAGTATGGATCATTTGAGTCTCACTATTTGGGTGAATTTTGGGCTCAATTTCAAAAAGGTTTAAATTTTATTCAGTTTTTTCTGTTGGTGAGGCTGATTTGGTTACTGGACTCAGTTTCAGTGCTGGTTGTTGGAGAGTATTGTTCTTTTCAAAGGTAAAATACCATCAGTAGTTCACCAGTGGGCAGTTGGCTTCCTGCCTGTGGTACAACTGTCTGTCTTCTCCTCTGTAGTCTCTTTTAGAGTTTTAGTGTTTGTTCTGTGGAGCTGACTTGACAAACAAAAGGTTTACTTTTTGTATTACTCACCAAACCATGTGATACCTTTTGTGATCCCTTCATGCATTACCTAACAAAGATGCTTTTCATCGTCAAATAATATTTTGCAAAACACGTTCTATACATTAATGGTGTGAAAACAATCAAAGACCTGTACAGTATAGTGCCTCAGGCTGGTATGCATGTGTGTCCTTGCATTCAAGACAGATGAGACAAACAAAACAAATGCCTTCTTGATTGTGCAGATTGAGGCCAAAAACCTCCACAGGCTGTCTTTAATTGTCTATTAGACATTATGTTTTGTCATCACTGGGCAAAAAAAAAAAAAAAAAATCAATAATAACCTCTCAGCACAGTGTAATTTAAGTGGTCTGAGAGGGAAGCAGACTGCTGCACCTCCTCAGGGCTCTGTTTTCATGCTTTAGAAAATTCAGCCTGTGATGAGGGATTTTGGCCCATCACAGATCTTATTCACTAGATCAGTGTAGTTCAGAACAGGTGAGCAGTTTAAAGTGGTATAAAAAGCAAAGCAGCTAGTGCAGCGAAAAGGCTATGGTGGTGCAATGGGTTCAGGACAAAAGGATTTCACCAGGGAGATCAGAGTTTGAATTCTGTGTGAAGCCACAAAAATCAGGGTTGGCTTCATTTTAGTCCATAGGAAGCAGGTGCGTGTGCTTGTGGTCATCTCTTACGAGAGAGAGTGGTGAGCTGCAGCAGAGGACTATCTTTTTTCAGATTCTGCTGGGGTTTTTTTGGTCAGCTTTTTGCACCCCTTTTTTTGTCCCTGTAATTTAAGGAATGAATCCAGGTAGTTAGTTCAATATGCACTTACCATCCAATAGGCTCCATCCCCACATAGCTTTTCTGTGCCAAAATGATAAATGTCCTAATGCAGAGCGCACTTTAACTTACACTTACAGAGACAAAACAAAAGCAGAGACTGTGGAGAGCAAAACAAACTGTTCAAATGGTTCATTATCTATTATCACCAGGTGGTGAAATCCCACTCTTGCTCCTAGGTTAACAGTGACATCAGCTCTGAAGTGGTCCTGAGGCTCATTAAATCAGAGGAAACATGCTCCTCTGGTAAATACAGCTGCCGCCCACCACCAACACAAGTAACGCACTGATATATAGTTCGTTTCTATAGTTCCTTCCTCAGGAAGCAGTGTCAAAGGTCCGGTGTTTACATAATGCTTTCTTCACACCGCAGCCCTCAGGGGACTAATCGGGAGGACAACCACTGAATTTATGCACATGTGGATTTATGCAAAAGGCACTATTTTAAAGCCATACTTGGTACAGTAAGTCTGCCTTTCCATTGTTATGGTACATATTTTCTTTCTTTGTCTTCTTGTGCCTTCTCCTTCACTTTGCACTGCAGTTTCTTGTGTTTTTCACACTGACTTTCAGCAGCAGCCAGTAGGTGTGTATTTGTTGTTTTCAGTTTAAGTTGGGCATACATGTGGGTGCAGGGTTGGTGGTCATCTAGTTTTGTGAGCATCGTGTGTTATAATTGTTTGTTTGAAACACACAGTATTCAGTCATAGCCCTGTTAATGAGAAATCTGCTTAGTCCATGAGTCTAATCCTTTTTTTTTTAGTCATGAGGGAGTTGGCTGATTGTCAGAGAGTCCAGAAATATTCTCACAAAAATGTGATTGGAGGGATTGCTGCAATATTTTTGGATATGCTTCTGTTGTTTCTTCTAGTGCTTCCACGAGCCTCACACTTGTGGTTTACAGTGACTGGTTCACTGTTGTGAAGCTTCAAGCTGTGCACTTATGCCGTCACCATTTTGGTATTTTGAAACTGGACATGAAAAGCTAGGGGTGGATCTGACTGAGTAACCAAAGAACACGGCACACTCATATGGTAGCAACTTGTTACAAAGTAGCCCCAACCTGAAGCTAACTGTGCTTTAGCCGCCTTTTTGGCTCTAATTGGAACCATCATTTATAAAATAAACACGACAATGTGTTCAATAAGACTTGAAACTTGCAATCCAGATCAGAAAAGTGTCTACTAAGGTCATAGATGAAGAAGCCAAAGGGTCATTTTCCTACAGACTTCGCTGCAATCAGCTGTTTTTGCAACCAGAGGAGTCACCCCCTGGTGGCCATTAGAAAGAATGCAGGTTTAAAATCCTTCCACATTGATTTTGTCACAAATGACATTTCCATTCTCGTGTCTATTTAGCTGTGATTAATACTAATCGTGTCTCTTAAACAATGTCCTTGATCTCAGCTAAACTTACTAAATTTTTATTCTTATTACTTGCAGCATGGAAGATCTGACCTAGCATTGTTGTAGACTGTTCTCCCTGGCTTTATTTTTTTAATGGTCCAAAAGAGATGCGCAATGGTTATAGTAATAAAATATCAATGTCAAAATATCAAATACCACTTAAGCAGTAAAAGGTAAATAAAATAGCAGGTCGTTTATTCACAGTTAAAGGAATGTGTCATACTACACGTCTTACCCTTGATATTAGGTTTCACATTTCTGTAATAATCCTGTACCTTGATTATGGTCTTGCTGCATATATATTAATTAAATCTGCAAGTAATACTGACTACGCTGCAGTGTTACAAGGCCATTTGGGGGTTGAGCATAATACTTACACATAATACACATAAATATTTCAGCGTTTACTGCTGTGTAAGAGAAGTGGGTGACTGCTGGAGCACATGATAACTAATTGAATTTCACCTTTGGTTATGCTTAAAGTCATCACACCATGCTACTCTGAAACAACATACTACAGTAAGCCTTTGTGCTGCTATGGCTGGTACTGCTGTAAGCCTAATAGATCTTTTCTACTACTGTTTATTCCATTCTTTAATTTGTTTTTGGCTTTCATGGAAGCAGTATGAAGTTGCTGGCATGAATGTGTTTACTCACAATGGCATTTATTTTTTCTATTTTTCTACTCTTTTCTCTTTTCTTCCATTTTGTGTTTGTCTAGTTGTCACAGAGAGTGTTCTCAGTGAAGTGCTGCCAGTAAGTCAAATTACAAAGACCTCTGTTATGATGGCCTCTCATATTCCACATGCACTCACTGCATGGGCATCTCAGGAGAATAAAAGTGGCATCAGTATCTTTATATCGGAAATCAGGGTTCAAACGTGAGTGTAGATTTCAGTGATGGTGCCGGGGAGACGTCCCATCCAAAATCTGTAAAACGTACATTTGTCCCCCTTAATAAAAATATGTTCCAGCAAAAACTCAAATGAGTCCTGCACACTGGAATTCAACCAAAATTGCCAAAACAGGATTTACTTTGATGTTTTATATAATTTCATAATTACACTGCTAAAAAGTTTACGGAACACTTTTTAGTCAAAGTATCATATCAAGTCATTTAAACCTCTGAGATATTGATCTGGTCAGCTTAGTAGCAGAGAGGCTTGTTTATCAGTTTCAGCTGCTTTGGTGTTTATGAAATCAACAACAGGTGCAGGAGAGGGGCAACAAAGAGACAAGCCCCAAAACAGAAATGGTTTTACAGGTGGAGGCTGCTGACATGTTTTACTTCCTCATGTTTTCTGACTGTTTTTTTCACCAGTTTTGCATTTGGCTAGGGTCAGTGTCATTACTGGTAGCATTAGGTGATACATGGACCCTACAGAGTTTGCACAGGTAGTCCAGCTCCTCCAGGACTGCACATGTGCTGCTATCAGGTAACGGGATGAAATCCTTGGACCCACTGTCAGACCCTACGCTGGTGCACTGGGTCTTGGGTTCCTCCCGGTGCATGACAATGCCTGGCCTCATGTGGCGATAGATTGCAGATAGTTCCTGCAGGATGAAGGAATTGATACCACTGACTGACCTAAATCCAGTAGAACACCTCTGAGACATCATTTTGGGTCCATCCAACGTTGCCAGGTTGTACCTCAGACTGTTCAGAAGCTCAGTGGCACCCTGGTCCAGATATGGGAGGAGATCCCCCAGGACAGCGTCCATTGTCTCATTAGGAGTATGCCCCGATGTTGTCTGGGATGCATACAAGCAGTTGAGTTGCTGCAATGAAATTTCAGAAAAATGGACTAGCCTGCTGCATCATTTTTTTCACATTGATTTTCAGGGTGTCTTTGAATTATCAACCTCTGTAGGTTGATAATTTTAATTTCCATCAAAGAATGTGGCATCCTTTCATTCCTAACTCATCATCCAGTCCATACCAGTATAGATATCCAGCATGATTGTTTTCCCATTGACGTTTGATGTGTTCCTTCAATTCTTTTGAGCAGTGTATATAATTAAGGCTTAAAAGTAGTAACTTAGACCAATAACTCATCATGAATGTGTTTACTGTGTTTATGGTAAGAGATGAGAGGGGATTAAAGGATCATTTCCAGGCAAATTATATAAAATCAAACTAATGTTTTCATTCAGAGGAATCTTGAGGCCCCTGCTGGCCTGCAGCATTCAGACATGTGTCAACACAATGCCAAAGAGGAAAGACATCAGCAATGATGTGAAAGAATTATTGCTGCCATCAAACTAGTTAGAATTAAAAGGCCATTTCTGAAGAATTTGAAACCCATTGTATTGCAGTAAGAAAGATTATTCACAAGTGGAAAATATTCAAGGCAGTTATCACTCTTTCCAGGAGTGGACGTCTCAGCAAATTCACCCAAGGTCAGACCACACAATGCTGAGAGAAACTGCAAAAACTCAAAGAACTACCGCTCAGACTCTACATGTTGAATGTTAAAGTTCCTGACAGTACAACTGGAAAAAGACTGAACAAGAATCACTGTTTTGGAAGGGATGCCAGGAGAAAGTACCAGTACCAGTTGTCAGTATGGTGGTGGAGGGCTGATGATTTGGGTTTATTTTGCCGCCACAGGACTTGGGTACTATGCAGTCAGTGAATCGCGCTTGAACTTCTGTGTATACCAAAGTATTCTAGAGTCAATGTCAGTCCAACAGCCAAAGCTTGGCCCAAACTGGGTCATGTAACAGAACAATGATCCCAAGCACAGCAGCAAATCTAAAACAGAATGACTAAAGAAGAAAAGAATCCACGTGCTGCAATGGCCCAGCCAGTCCAGACCTCAACATGATTGAAATGATGTGGTGGGACTTAGGCGAGCTTTGCATAATTAAATGCACATAAGCAAATTAAATGAATTAAATTAAATGTTAGAACCTGGTAAAGATCAGATGAACTGAAAGAGGGTGTACTTTCTTTTTCAGAAGCTTGTATGTTCTATGATATAAATATGGCAATAATATGGTAGCACTGTTGTAGCTGTCAGAGTGCAAATATTATTTAGCTCAAAACTCCTTTCTGCCTCTAAATCTCTGCTGATGTAATCGTGAATGAAGCCTTTTTAAAATCTTCTTCTTTATCCGTTCCAAAACTACAGCTAACTGTACAGATGTATTTAATGATGTAAACTCTATACATTTACATTTACAGTTTGAGTTTTTGAACCATTTTGTCTAATTATGAATTTGTGTCATAAAAAAAAAGAAGGCCCATATCATCTTTGAGGGGAAAAACTATCAAAGTGGAAAAAAAATAAATTAAAAAATGTGTCAACTTGAAAACTGACACCACAGACATCCTGTTACTTCATCTCACTTATAAATCCAATCCAAGAGCTAATTTACATCCAGCGGAAACATGAATATGAGTGAAAAATCTGAAAAAAATCAAAATGGTTGCGCAACCCTCCCAAGAGAGAACTGGTGGACAAACAAAACCAAAGCAATACTACAAAATCTTCAATTTGACATTGAATGATTAAATATTTATTTATCTGTTCAGCTGCATTTTAAATCGTTTATTAATTCATTCTACAATTACAGAGACAAGAACAGAATCAAATATTGATATTATTTATCTAACAGTTTGCGCAAAACAAAAAATAAATAAATGAATTTTTCATTAATGTTTCGTTTTTTTCTGTAGTTGGACAAGTGACATTTAATAGAATGACATTGTTGTGATTTGCTAATAATAGTCATCATCACAGAAACATCACAGAGACATGGGACCCCATTAAATGGCACACAACAGAGCAGACAGAGGATTGCCTGCACAGATTGCGCTGAGAGGAGAGCTGTTATTTTGCACAGCTATAATCAAAGCCATAGTGATCAACAGACCTGCTGAGTTATAAGCCGACATCTCCTTAACACTAACAGCAGACGTTGACTCCTCACACTTGAAGCAGACTTAGAGAAAGGCAGAGTAGAAGGAGGGAGGGAGGAGGGAGGGAGGGAGGGAGGAAAAAGACTTTTTGGCATCTTTGTGTTTTCCCCCAGTAATTTCATTTTTTTAATCACTGTGTGTTTCTGTGAAGCCTAATCATGCAAACAAAGGGGTTTCAAACAATGCCAAAAACAAGAGAAGACCTTGGCTCTGGCCTCACTGAATTAATGAACCACAACTAATTGGGAATTCAGTTAATCTAAGCCCTTTGCCAAACAGGTCATATTCAGTATTCAGCCCAAGAGGGGTGGTTAATCCTCACCATTGACTTCAGTGTAATTAGAAATCAGATCTCATGTGTATAATGTTTTCAATAAAAAAAACAAGCATTTGCATTCAGTGTGTTGCATAAAAGAGCCCCCAGAAACACCGGTTTCATAAAATGGATCTCCCTACTGTTGGCATATCTAAATACAGTGTTTGTTCCTTATATAAATAAGTACAATCAAACTGCATGTGTACTACATGTTTATACATGCTACATACACTCTTCAGCCCATGCCTCAACTCTGTCACATAGCAACAATTTGGTATCCATAGAAACTGAATTAAACTTATAAAAAAGGATATTTATAACGACTCTTCAACAAATTCCCTGAAAGGAAAATGCTATTTCTGCAAAGCTTATTCTTTGTGTTTGCTTATGTATTAGTTGAGGGACTCCTCTTAGATGTTCTGTTTCAGTTATGCAATTAAAACACTAAAAAGTCAGATATTGTAAGTTCATTCTTTTTACTTCAGATGTTGGAAAAACAATGTCACCACATCAGCTGCTCCAGGGCTGTTGTGGTATACGATTTTATAGTAAAATTACGTTGCATATTTAATATGCAAATTAATTTTAATGACGACATCACTGGTAGCGCGTACTGTTGTCTGTTGTACTAGTTTAATAATTATATCAACCTTAAATATTCATACTGATTCATAATTGGAGAGCTAGAATTAAGATTAGCAAGGCTAGGAGTGCTGAGTCAGGTCCGTGGATTGTGCAAATAAAGTGAAAGATATTTGACTAACTACAAAAGTAACAAAAAATCTAATAATTCAGTATCTTGCTGAAGTTTTCTTTAGCATAGCTTGCCCTTATTCAGACACCACAGACCTCTCAGCTGAGACACAGAATATCAAGTCCACTCTGCATTCGCTTTTGCTGGATATGTCTTTGAATGACTGGTTCTTTATAGAAGTTTCATATGTATATCTGTAAAAACTCAGTCTCAGTAATTGGAGTGACCTTTAAAACCATTTTCAAGACGATGTACAGTACATGTTTCTCATTTTCACAACTCCCCCAGTGATCAGATGACGGCGTCTCCGCAGAGATGAGTCCTGCTGATGTCCGTGAAGCCAAAGGTCATCAGCTGCTCGCCGTCAGCAGGATGAGAGTCTTAAAAACTCACTGCACAGTGGGAATTCTCACTTTTCTTCACAGTGATTAACAGGAAAATATTTTTTTTCCCCCCTGAGAAATTGTGAATGAAGACAGGGCTGAAGCAGAACTAAGAGTTGCACAGTCAGTAGTGTGATAGTCGTATCCACAGCTATACAGCGGAAATAAAAATTCTGTAATGTTCATCCACTCACTACATTTAACGCACAAATGAATTATACAAGTTTTGGACGAACTGGGAGAGAATGCTCCCAGTGGGAAGAGACTGATGATAGAGAAGGCTTCAGTGGACATGTAGGTGAAGGGAACATTGGTGATGAGGAAGTGTTGGGTCGGTGTGTTGTTAAGGACAAAAATGCAGACGGACAGATGATAGCAGATTTTGAGAAAAGGATATAAATGGCAGTGGTGAACACATACTTCCAAGTAGAGGGAGAAACATAGGGTGACATAAGAGTGGAGGAAGGTGCACACAGTTCTTAGGCCATCTTATGCAGAAGGTGCAATCTGAAAGCGATAGGAGACAGGTATACAGCATCTGATGGTAGCCTGTACAGTGGCTTTGACGTCAAGAAAAGGATGCAAGTGAAGGCAGAAGCAAGGATTAAATGGTGGGTGGATGTTGGAGAGGGAAGAATGTCGCACAGAGTTCAGGGAGGAGTTGAGGCAGGCTCCGAGTGATAGGGAAGAGTTACCTGATGACTGGGAAAAGCAGAGCTGTACATTGGTGGAACTGCCAGGAAGTTGTTTGGTGTGTCCTCTGGACAGAGAAAGAGGACTTGGTGGTGGAATGAGGAAGGACAGGAAAGTGTTCAAAGGAATACGTTAGCAAAGAAAAAAGTGGGATCGTCAGGGAGATAAAGAAAGTAGAAAGGAGTACTGGGTGGCTGGGCGTGCAGCAAAGAGAGAGGTGGAAAAATCAAAGGAAAAAGGCTTGTAATGAGTTGTATGTGAGGCTGGACACTAACGAATGAGAAAAGGACTCATATTGATTGGCTTGCGAGGTTGTGCAGCAGGTCATGGTGGTTAAAGATAGAGATGGAAATGTGCTAACAAGTGAAGAGAGTGTGTTGAGAAAATACATGGAGTACTTTGAGGAGCTCATGAATGTAGAAAATGAGTGAGAGAGGAGGAGGGATGGAGTACAGTTAGTGAATTGGGAAGTGCAGAGGATTAGTAAAGGAGGACGCAAGGGCACCTATGAAGAGGATGAAGAGTGGAAAGCTTGCTGGTTCAGATGACATATCCGCGGAGGTATGGAGATGTCTAGGACACAGAGCAATGGAGGTTTTAACCAGATTGTTTAACACAGTCTTGGAGAGTGAGAGTGCCCGAGTGATGGAAAAGAAGTATACTGGTACTGATTTTAAAGAACAAGGGGGATGTGCAGAGCTGTAGCAACTACCAAGGGATAAATCTGACAAGCCATATCATCAAGCTATAGGAGAGAGTGGTTGAAGAAGAGAGGTGAGCAGCAGTATGACTTCATGCTGAGAAAGAGCACCATAGATGTGATGCTTGCTTTGAAAGAGTTCATGGAGAAGTACAGAGAAGGTCAGAAGGAGTTGCACCGTGTCTTTGGTGGATTTAAAAAAAGCATATCATAGGGTGCCAAGACAGGAACTGTGGTGCTGTATGAGGAAGTCAGGCAAGTCAGAGAAGTATTTGACTGTGGTGCAGGACATGTATGAGGGCAATGAGACAGTGGTGAGGTATGTGGTAGGACTGGATGGATTTAAGGTGGGGGGGGTGGGGGGGGGGGGGGGGGGTTACATCAGGGATCGGCTCTGAGCCACTTCTTGTTTGTGATGGTGATGGATAGACTGACAGATGAGGTCCGGCAGGAGTCTCTGTGGACTATGATGTTTTCTGTAGTGAGAGCAGGGAGGAGGTGGAAAAGAGCCTGGAGAAGATGGAGTATGCTCTGGAGAGAAGAGGAATGAAAGTTAGTAGAAGCAAGACAAAATATGTGTGTGAATGAGAGGGAGACAGGTGGAAAGGTGAACATGTGAGGAGTAGAGGTAGTGAAGGCAGATAAGTTTAAATACCTGGGTTTGACCATCCAAAATAACAGACAGTACACAAGAGAGGTGAAGAAGAGAGTGTTGGAAGGGTGGAGTGGGTGGAGATGATCCCCAGGATTGATTTCTGACACAGCAAGAGTGAAAGGGAAGGTTTACAAGATGGTAACAAGACCCGTTATGATGTATGGTTTGGAGAAGATGGCACTGACAAAAAGACAGCTGGCCAGACTAGAGGTGGCAGAGTTGAAGGATTTAAGATTTTCAATGGAAGACATCAAAATGGATAGGATTAGAAATGAGTACATCAGAAGGAGAGCTCAGATTGAGCAGTCTGGAGACAGATCGGCAAGTCAGGGATGGTTTTAGAAGATGGGCACCGGATATGTTGGACAAAGGATGTTGAATATGGAGCTGCCAGGCAGGAAGGAAAAAGGAAGACCTCAGAGGAGGTTCATGGATGTTGTGAACAGAGGATGCTAGGGACAGGGTGAAATGGTGGTCAAGGATCCGCTTTGGCAGCCCCTAAAAGGAGCAGCTGAAAGAAGAGGACTTTCCCACATCCAAGTTCATTTTTGTTGCAGTTGCTCAAGTCATATAATGCATATTTAGTGTGCTTAGTTTGGTGAATTTAGTAAATTTGTTTGAACACTCTTGTATAAGTTACAATAATTAATTGTCTCTGTCTCTGTTCCTCCAGTCCATCCTAGTGAAACAAAAGAGGAGCTGGTTGAAATGTTTGTTTGTTAAGCAGTGTTTTTGAGAAGCAGCCTTAAAATACACTATATTGCCAAAGTATTGTGGCTTCATGTGCGTATGAACTTGAGTGACATCCCATTCTTAATCCATAGGGCTTAATATGATTCACTGGAACTAAGGGGCTGAGCCCAACTCCTGAAAAACAACCCCACACCATAATCCCCCCCTCCACCAAGCTTTACACTTGGCACAATGCAGTCAGACAAATGCCGTTGCCCTGGCAACCACCAAACCTGTATTCATCCATCGGATTGCCAGATGGAGAAGCGTGATTCGTCACTCCACATCTCAACTGCTCTAGAGTCCGGTGGTGTGCTTTACACCACTGCATCCAACACTTTGCTTTGCACTTGGTGATGTAAGGCTTCGATGCAGCTATTTGCCTGTGGAAACCCATTCCATGAAGCTCTCTATGCAATGTTCTTGAGCTAATCTGAAGGAACACATGAAGTTTGGAAGCCTGCAGTGATTGACTCTGCAGAAAGTTGGCGACCTCTGCTCCTGTGGCTCAGGAGGTAGAGCAGGTCATCTACTAATTGGAAGGTTAGTGGGTTTATTCCTGGCTACTCCAGTCCGCATGCCAAAGTATCCTTGGGCAAGATACTGAACCCCCAGTTGCTCTCCAATGCAACTGTTGAAGTATGAATGTGCGTGAATGTTAGATAGAAAGTACTTTGAAGCCGAAAACAGTGCTTGTGTGAATGTGTGTGTGAATGGGTGAATGCAAACATGTTGTATAAAGTGCTTTGAGCGCTCAACTGGAGAACGAAAGCATCATATAAGAACTAGTCCATTTACCATTTACTATGCACCTTTTTTACATTTTACATGGCCTACCACTTCATGGCTGAGTTGCTGTCATTCCCAATCCACTTTGTTATAATAACACTAACAGCTGACTGTGGAATATTTAGTAGTGAGGAAATTTCACAGCTGGATTTGTTGAACAGGTGGCATCCTATGATGGTGGAATTCACTGAGCTCCTGAGAGCGACCCAATCTTTCACAAACGTTTGTAGAAGCAGTCTGCGTGCCCAGGTGCTTGGTTTTATACACCTGTGGCCATGGAAGTGATTGGAACAACTGAATTCACTTATTTGGATGGGTGAGTGAATACCTTTGGCAACATAGTGTTGCTTATTGTCATTCCTCCATATTTTTTGATGGAAAAAAAGAGAAATGAAAATGAAAACCAGACACAGCGGGTACTAAGGGGTAAATTTATACCAAAAACTTGATGCAATGACTTAATCTGGCTTCATTACTCTTCTTCTTCTTCTAGTATTCTCTGTTTGGTTCCTAATTTTTTTTATTGCTCACTTTTTCTTCTTCATGTGTGTTCTTTACTATTTTCAGTCTTAATTATTAGTTCCAGTCTTTGGTTGTAGCCCTCAGGTTTTCCTTATTGTTGTAATTCCTCCATGTTTTGTTTTTTTGTTCTTGCCACCATTGTGATCTTTTTTTTTCTTATATATTGATTATATTATATTTTGAGCCTTTCCATCCATCTATCCTTTTGTGTCTTGTCAAATCTCTGTGATTCTCTGTTAGTTACTTTCTGTTTTAAACTGGTAGTCTTTTGCATCTTGCATCTTGTATTTAATTTTTAACAGCTTTAATCATTCCTTTATTAGTTTCAGCTGTGTCTTTTTACCCTGTTGTTTCCACTCCACCTAATTACATCCTGTATCCATTTAGCCTCAGTTTGTTGTTGAGTTGTATTGTTCTAGCTTTGTTTGTGTCTAGTGTGGGTTTCCCTGCGGCGTTCTCTTGTGTTTTTGTTATTTTCTTCTCTGGTTCTACACCAGCCACAATAAAAGCTCCATTTTTCTTTACTTCTGTCTGCCTGAGTCTGCATTTAAGTCCTTTCTGTCTGCATTTCACAACACAAGTGTAGCAACTAAAATTCTAACTGCTAGTTTCTGATAGTGGCAGGGCAGGTGTAGGGAGGCATGGGTCATTAATGTTATTCTGAATGGGGTTTTCCAGCTGTAACAAGTTAAAATGTCAACATGAAAAATCTCTATAGATGAAATAGTCCATGTTTAACAGAGTAACTGATTTATACTGTTATATAAAACCTAGTCAACAGTCAATAAGTTATTTTAATTTCTTTCTATTTGAACTTAAAACCAAGGTTTCCTCATAAAAAAGCTGATTACATCAAGTTTTTTAATAATTTTGGCAGTTGTGAAACACTTGATGATCACACTTATCTTTAATAGAGCTATGAATTTGAACATTTCCTCATAATTTAGTTAATTGGAAACATTTTTGGCACAAACAGTACTCTGGATGCAAGTCTGATGTTTCTGTCTGTATATTAGCCTGCTAATGGTATTGCATTAACAGGAGTTTAAGTGCTAGCATTAGCATTCAATGTGAATTATGGGTGAGGTTATGCAGGTCAAACTGAGCATTCAGACTCTGGAGAGGAAACATGGAAGAGATAAACAGTTTGTCTACAGCAAAAATGCAGCTAATGACACAGTGATGAAAGCAGAAATCATTATTCTCCTACAGCAAAGCCCTCATCTTGGCAAAACTGTTTGCTTGGCTTTGACCTTTTGCTATATTTTTGCTGCCCTGTTGTGAGCTCCTGACTTATGGCCATATGTGCTGCAAATACAGAGCCTATGTCATAACCATGTCTGTGTTTGCTACTCTGTGTTATGTGAAGGACTGATACAATTACACTCTGTCATCAAACAGCTGGAGCTAGCTCTCCAGTGGTGCGTTCTTAGATATTCTCACAGTCTCACGTCAGCCAAACGGTTTTATTACAGCTTGTGAATGATGGACAATTTATTTGAAACTGTGTAATATTCTTCTGCTAATGAAAAGCACAAAACAAAAAGAATAAGGATTATATTATAATTGCAATCTCACTATAAAGAACTAATTATTTCCTAACATGATTTTGTTCTTTTGTTCTGTTTTAAATTTTAAATTTCGTTGTGCAACTTCTGTGTACAATGACAATAAAGATTCTGATTCTGATTCTGATTCTTTTTTCTTTCTTCTGTCAGTTCACAGCTTTCTTTGAATATTTTTACCTGCTAATGACAAAACAAGTGTTTCTGTCCATCTGTCCATTTTCTTCCTGTTATTAACTTCATACCAATCTTATTAACAATCTGAAAAGGAAATTAGTTGAAGTAATGTATGATTTTTAAGAGGTACTTTCCCATTTTCAATCTGGCTCCAAGGTGAGTGTGTACACATTTACAAATCTGACATATTTGTCTGCTATAATGAGCAGCAAGGTCCTCGGTTTGAATCCACTTGTCTGTGTGGGTTCTCTCTGCGTACTCCAGCTTCTTCCCAAAGACATGTACAGATGCAGCCACCTAAAGTTGCCGCATCCAGCCAGACGTCGGCCAGCTGAAGTCCAGCCCCCAGCTGGCCGACGTCCGGCTGTCGTCGGGCTGGAAGTCCCCCTCCTTCTCCTGGGCGTATCTACTTTCCAGCATGAACACACCCCTTTCCCTCAATTGTAGACTGTCACCAAAAGGTGGCGCCTTCTTAACAAAAATGTTGAGTTCTGTGATTCAAAAAAGTTTTGGTGAAGTATCAAGTTTTGAAAACCTAAAATAGATGCCTAAAATTTTTGTCAGTATGACCTTTCACACATTTCCATTGCGAATCACCAAAAGATTCCTTTGTTTCACTTCATCTTTTAACTAAATAAGTAAATAAATACAGTAGGTTAAAAAAGAAGCGGTGCTGCGCTGAGCCAACCCGGTCTCACGGCAGTTCGTGCAGTAGTCACGAAATTTAATCTATTGATTCGTGCTCATGAACACGAATTCCCTCTTTTTTTCGTGTTACTCGGCACGACTTCTATTCTGCCTGAAATGCAGTGGGATAAAGTTCGTGCCTCTGAGCACGGCTTCTAAGCTGCAGTATAGTTTTTTTTTTTTTGGCCCTGTCCCCCTTTTTTCCCCCCTTTTCTTTTGAACCGGAAGCTCAGAAGCTGAATTATGCCTTTAATTGCGATCCTTAAGCGCCACTTTTCCTTTTGACATGAATTTCTCCTTGTTTCATTTAATGTGGGGTGCTGCTTATGGTTGTAACGATGACATTTGTGGGGCTTTTTAGGTCTAAATTTATATTTACGTGTTTATGGTTAGTGCTATATTCGGTGTCCAATTTTTTCTTTGAGTTCCGTGGTCTGAAGCCGTTTTTTCTTCTGTGTTAAATCCATGAACCAACGATGAATAAATAAATGAACTACAGTACCCATCACCCCATCGGCCGTGACCACGGTCACGCGTATTCCCGTTGCTGTCCAGGTAAATTGCATTCGTTCACCCGCTTCGGATGTTATCAGGTAATTACTGACTTTATTAGCGGTTTTCAGGCCTCTAAATATGGGCCAGCAAGGGCCGTCTGCACCTCGTAGTCAGTCGAGAAGGTAGTTATCGTTCTAACGGAGGATCACTGACAAAGAAGGACTACAGAAGAAGGACTACAGAAGCCACATTCTCATAAATAAAGGTGAGCAATGATACTTAATGTGTACTTTTTGATTATCATGTTTAAAGGTTTGTCATTGCTCACAGTGGCCTTGTATTCATTAGGCATTTCCAGAATAGTATCCAGCAGTTTCTTGTGAGCTGAGCTGAATCATTTTTCTTTTAATACATGTTTAACATTCACTTGAGTATTACTTGTTGTACATAACTGTGGCTCTGAAACAAAGGCTCTCCTGAAGGAGAAGAAGAGAACCTTTAGATCATGAAATAAGGAGGAGCTGAGAGCTGTGCAGAAGGATCTCAGAAGGAAAATCAGGGATGGAAAACACACCTACAGAAAGAAGATGGAGGACCAGCTACTGCAGAGCAACACCAGTGGAGTTTGGAGAAGCTTGAACTCAAGTTCAGGCCACAAACCAAGCCCACTCTGAGACTTAGAGTAGAGTGGGTGAACAACTTGGACCACTAGAACTACCAGCAGTTTCACACTACTCCTTTTTCTACCAAGCGCCTCCAAATGGCAGTTTACATCTCATTAGGCCACCTTTTGTTATGTACACGGGGCCAGTAGATCGGAATGTGTGTGGGATGGGTGTGGGGGTGAGGATGGGTTACCAATGATGACCCAGGGTCGCCAGGTGTATAAAAACCAGGTCACAACACATATTTCACCTTTAATAAGAACATATTTGTAATTGTGATCCCAGATTTGGAAGAGATGTTTTGTGTTCTCCGTGCTTCAGGTTCACAGCAGATGGAAGGAAACTCAAACAGCCACTAATGTAGCCATTGTGCTGACTGTAGACTGAGGGATCTCTTCAAATTGTTGTATTCCTCCTCTTCCTCGTCACCCACTGCTTCAGATCTTGCTGACACCATCAGACTGCAGCAGTTATGTTATTTAGCCATGAAACATGTCGTCACCCTCCCAAAATTATGGTCTACTTTATTTTTTCAGGCTTTTCAGAAAACACAAAAACTGAACCGAATGTTGAAAATTTAATTTAGACAAAAATAAAATTAAAAAAAATGTCTTTGACCATTTTTTTTAGGAGGGTGACGATATATAACCTTGTTCAGCCTGTTTAGGAATGCACTGAGATCAATAACCTAATTTCCAACGCAGATCTGGAGAAACAGCAAAAACCAACGGGACCCTACACAGCCACAGATGCTGCTCCAGAGCTAGAAGTTCTAAACCATAAACACCAACCTGGGAAACTTGCTAAGTGTGACAGGTCCAACGTAACCCCAGATACAGCCCAGCCACAGGGTGAACCAAATCTTTCAGATAATGACAACAGAGAACCAAACGCACCTCCCTCCTAAACTCACCAGCCTGCACCAACCTGACATTTCTCCTCCCTGAGTTAAATAGATGAATGGAAGTTAAGTGGTTACAAACATAAAAACCACGGGTCCACAGACAGGAGCAGTGAGCTGAAATCAACACAAAGCTACCTGAGAGGCTGTATTGAACTACTATATATAATTTAATCATTTGTCCTGACTGGTTTCACCTCAGATGTTCTTTCTCCTTTTGGTAGATTTCTCCCACCTCTGTTTTGATGCCAAGAAGAAGAAGAAGCTGCTTCAGAGAAGTGTGCTTCATGGTCTCAGTGCACAGGCTGCCAGTCACACAGCAACATGTGTTTTCACTGCCACAATCAAAACATTGAACAAAATCTATGTATTGTTGTTTGGAAATGTGTCACATTACTACATGCTAAGGTGTGTTATTAAAGAAAAAAATTAGTTCTATTTTTCTGGTTTGATGATATCCCAAGCTTTTGTTTCAAAACGATTATTTTCCACTGGACAAAATATTTACTGTTGCACATTTATTTCTCATAGGGATTTTTTTTTTTCCATGTTTCAGTCTCTGGTTCTTGAGAGTCATGGCTGCTCTGTCTGGTCTCTGACAGAGATTCTTAAAAATATTATTGGAAAGTACCTATAAATTTTACTTTCAAACAGCTTTATGTGAATGTTATCTTTTCATTTATAATTTTTAGTATATTGATCACAGTGTAGTGTACAGTAGAGGCATCCAAAAATGATGAGACTGGGCTGCTTGTGTGTGATTTGGAAGGTTTGTGTCTGTCTGTGACTCTGCAGAGGTTAAAGCTGTGATCCAGTCTCAGTCTCTGACTGAAGGTTGCTGAGGTTGCTAACTGGGGTTAGGTTAATCGGTTATTCTAAATTACCCATAGGTGTGAGTGTGAATGGTTGTCTGTCTCTGAGTTAGCCCTGCAACAGGCTGGTGACCTGTACAGAGTGTACCCTGCCTCTTGCCCTATGATAGCTGGGATAAGCTTAAATAAGCAGAAGATAATCGAGGATAATGAGCAGCACATAATCTCCAAAATTGTTTTTTTTTTTAATTTAAAAAGGCATCTAGTGATTCAAAGGTTGTTCTTCTAATCTGTCATAATTAGAAAACCCAGGTTTTCTGTGCAGCTTTACAGTTGCAGTGCTATTGGGCAGCACTTGCTGGGAAAATGCTACATAGGATACATTTAATTAAAAAATAATCATTTTTGAGACCCTAATCTAATCTGAGAGAAATTATTCTCATTATTGTCCTCAATGAGGGTTTGCAGATCTTTAAAAGGCACTTAGACTGCATCTATCCTAGAGGTACTAAATATCAGGCACATATACACTCACCCAGGTACAGCTTTAACCCACTTTTGCCTTTAGAGCTGCTTTAATTCTTCATGGCACAGATTCAACAAGCTGTAGAAGGATTCCTCTGAGATTTTGGCCCATATTGATATGATAGCATCACACAGTTGCTGCAGATGTGCGGGCTGGATGTTCATGATATAAATCTTCCATTCCAACACGTCAAAGGTGCTCTGTTGGCTTGAGATCTGGTGAATGTGGAGGCCATTTGAGGATGGTGAACTCACTGTCATGTTCAGAAATGTTCTTCTGCATACATTGGTCGTAACAAGTGGTTATTTGAGTTTTTCAGTTGAGTCTAGTCATTCTCTTCTGACATCTGGCAACAAGAAGACATTTTCGGCAGGTCATCAATGACTTTGTCTACATGTCTAAATATACCGAGTTACAGCTTTGTGATTGTCCATTCAAATATTTACATTAACAAGCATTTGAACGAGTGTACCCAAAATCAATGTGCACACCAGAGGCAGCACTAAGAGAGTAGCTTTCATACCTCACTGGGTATGCTCATTCTGTTTATTTTAAATTTGTTAGCTTACCATCCTTTTGCCACCTGGAGTCTTCGAGTGCCATGATCTCATCATCGATTTTCTTCTGAAGACATGATCAGAGAGACTTAGAAGAAACTGTTAAACTTCCTCTTTTCACCTTCACAGGTCTGTTTACCTGGCTGAGAAAATGTTCCAGCGTTGGTGCGAGGACACAAAGGTGTGCTTAGTCATACCGAGGAACTAAAGATCAGGGGCTGTGCTTCCAACTGTGGGAGTTTTCTGTGCTTTTAAAGTATTCCTCTAAATTCTTTGCAAAAATCAATTTACAGATATCCTCTCTAATGGTCAGTGTCTAATAAAATGTGCCTCTTGAGCTTTCAAACTCTGTGGATCAGTGTGTTATTGGATACTGAATACAAACTGATACAAGGTTATGTTCCTGTGATGTCTAAGTGTTGTGCACACATGTTGTGATGGCCTGCTTTTTGTTTCCTCCTTTTTTAGGTCCTAGTTAATGGCTCCTGTGATCAAATAAAAGAAATGGCTTGGTATCCTGGGAAGCTGGTTTCATTCCAAGATTTTGCGGTTCTCCCTTCTTTGTTATGTCCTTAATAAGCCAGGCACGATAATGTTCAGTACTGTGACTGATAAAATGGTGAGGAGGAAAATGACACTTAGAATAATGCAAAATCTTTTGAGCATAAATATTTCATTAGTGAAATGATACTGATGCAGGCGAAAGTGATAAACATGTTAAGGTGGAGCCATCTCCTACTTTTGGTTTTGGAGACAGACAAAATTAAAATTAGGCTTATAACTTTCTTTTTTCATAACGTTTATATTCAGGGCTGGATCAGGTGATCCTGAACCTTCACTTAGTTGTGCTGCTTTAGGCTCAGACTGCTGTGGGACTTCCCATGATGTGCTAAGCTTTTCTCCCACCCTCACCACTTTTCACTACCTGTGGGTTTACATGCCACAGTTCACATCACTAACGTTTATCTACTCTCTGGTGTCTTATTCTTCTCCTTGCTGGAGGAGAGAGGGTGGAGCCAGATGGCTGTCATCTTGTTGTCGTGAGACATATTGCCGACTGAAATACATTAGTTTATAATCATCATCCTTATGTCAACCTGCCATCACAGCCATTTAAGACCATTCCCCCCCCCTATTTCATAATGACCAGTAAATAAATGATTAATGATGGTTAATAAAAAGTGGTCCATATGTAATATGGTTTCAAGAGCTGAGATTATCTCTACTTTGTGGTGGAAGTAATTTAAAACTTTGAAAAGTATTGTGTTCACTTTGGAAAGCAATTAATCTCACTTTTCTTTTAGATGGTTCCCGCAGTTACTCAGCTTCCAATCTAATCTTTCTATTAAAAAAACCAATAAAACTGGAGGCAGGGGTCCATCTGTCAAAGTGTTTATGAATGTTGAATACGGACTGTGAAATAACAATATATGATACGATGCAAGGTGTAAAATTATATAACTGTCATTCTACTAGAAGCAATTTCAATCATGTACGTAAATTATAGCTGCGATCCTTACTGCAGAATTTGGAGAGGTGTTTATAGTCTAGGTGTGAGTCAGGGGAGAGGGTGTCATATTTTTGAACACAACAGATATGTCTGTATGACATACCACTTTTGTACTGCTCGAGCTAATTTAAAACCGTGCACTTGAATCTGATGAATGATAATATTTTTACCACCAACCTCAGCATGTTCTGGCTGCTTTTAAGCCTTTTAAGCCCACTGTGTGCTCACCAGAGGCTTTGTTATTCTGCTTAATGCTGCATTACTTTGAGAGGAGGCTGTTCAAACTGAGCCCAAATTTTAGAAACTATCCAAACTACTTTGCTCAGCAGATGGACCATTACATCTGCCAAAATGGGTTTTGAAGTAATTCCTTGGGTTGCTTTTGGCGCATGCAATTCTTAGAGCATCCAGGTGGACGATTTGATATCTTATGGGCTTGAGTAAATCCATACAGGAAAACAAAAATAAAAATAAAAAACTTGGAATTTTTTTTCCCCAGGCTCCAATAGAAAATGTTTATTTGCTCACACAACATATATGTTTCACAGTCTGATTTATTTAAGAGGTGGACTTCCACCACACCAGCTGTCAAGCACCCTGGTGGGGGCAGCACCCTGCCACTCTCTTGTACGGCGTACGTTGTTTTGGATGGTTAAACCCGGGCATTTAAACTGATCTACCTTCACCATCTCTACTCCTTGCAGGTTCACCTTTCCACCTGTCTCCCTCTCATTTACACACACGTATTCTGTCTTGCTTCTACTGACTTTCATTCCTCTTCTCTCCAGAGCATACCTCCATCTCTCCAGGCTCCATCCACCTGCTCCCTACTCTTACTACATATCACATAGCACAATGTGTCTGTCTGTGAACATCATAGTCCATGGAGTTTCCTGCCTGAGCTCATACATCAGCCTGTCTTTCACCATTACAAACAAGAAGCGGTTTAGAGCCGATCCCTGATGTAATGAGCCTGAAAAATAAAGCTAAAAACTGAATTTCCCGGAGTGGCCACTTGAGGTTCAAGGTAAAAACAAATCAATGCCCATAGATCCCAATGTAAAAATGGCCAATTTAAAAGAAAAAAAAAAAAAGCATGCATAGAACCTGGTGCAAAAACATTTTGTTCTCCATTGCTAAGATTACCCCCCCTTATACAACTCCACACAGGTGAATTTTCTTATAAAGTTAGGGCTGTGGGCCCTTTGGCTGCTGCAAGGCCTCACATCCACTAATATTAATCACTGAATTGGTTCTCTCAGCCATGGTGTTCATGTGTTTTGTGTTTTGGAGCATATTTAATGGTTTACTATGCAGTCATTTCAGCTTTTGTGTCTTACATGATATGTGTGTGTGCGTGTGTGTGTGTGTTTCTTTTTCTGTTCCTTTCTCTGTGTTATATTTAGCTTATCTGTTGTCTTGTTTTGAAAAGTGTGTATGTGAAGATGGATGACTCACCTTCAACAAACCAAATGCATCAAAGGTGCAAATAAAATAATCTAAACCAGTTAAATATATTAGCAGATCAAGAGGTTTGTACCCAAGAGTTTTAAGGGCAATTATAATAAGTGTTCATATCTTTTAGGTAACATATAAATAAATACTAATTAATGAGAAACTCATTTCACTTATTAATCATAGATGGATCATAGATGGCCTTGTGTAACGAAAGGCGCTTACACTATGCAGCCATTAGTGGTAGACTGGGTGCTTTTTACATCTGAAAAGCATTAAGCGTCCACTGTTTGAAAAAACTCTGTGACCTGCTGGCTGTGAAAAATAGGCTGAGGTCACAGAGACCTCCCACACACTTGCACACCATCATAAATTGTGTTCATACTCTTCCACCCCGTGACAGCTGGCCTTCCTTTATTGTATATTAATTCTCTCCTCTTCTTTTATTCCAACACATCTTTACCATTCTCTCACACTCAAAGAAGTTACAATATTGACATTTGCACCTCCGAGCCAACTCAGTTGCAAAGGATTATGTCAGTCAAATAGACACAGCTGTGCCTCATTGGTGCCTAAACCACATTTTGGTTTGTTTTTTGACAAATAGCGAAAAATTATCCATCTGTTAACGAGCTAATGTCCAGACTGTTGCATGCAATTATTGACAGAAAATGTTTAATACATAAAAAACGTTGTATCAAGCAGTATGAATACACTGCGATTGCTTATTACATTGTTTATTTCCTTCCATTTTAAGTTATTTTATTCCTTTGAGGGAATTTTATACTTTATTTTTTAACTTGAGTTTACACTAAAATTAAATCATATGTCTGCAAAATGAAAATACTGCTAAAGATTTGATCAGTGGTTCCCAGCCTTTTTGGCTCATGTCTAGCTCTGTCTTGCAGTTTCATCAAAGATACACTATATTGTCTAAAGTATTCACTCACCCATCCAAATCACTGAATTCAGGCATTCCAATCACTTCCATGGCCACAGGTGTATAAACCAAGCACCTAGGCATGCAGACTGCTTCTACAAACATTTGTGAAAGAATGGGTCGCTCTTAGGAGCTCAGTGAATTCTAGCGCAGTACCGTGATAGGATGCCGCCTTTGCTACAAGTCCAGCCATGACTGGGAGCGACAGCAACTCAGCCATGAAGTGGTAGGCCACGTAAAATGACAGAGCGGGGCCAGTGGATGCCAAGGCGCAAAGTAAACAGAGGTCGGCAATTTTCTGCACAGTCAGTAGCTGCAGACGTCCAAACCTCATGTGTTCCTAAGAGAACGGGTTTCCATGGCCAAACAGCTGCATCCAAGCTTTACATCACCTAGTGCAATGCAGATCGTCAGATGCAGTGGTGTAAAACATGCCACCGCTGGACTCTAGAGTGGAGACATATTCTCTGGAGTCCAATGGACAAGTCAGGGTTGCCAGGAGAATGGTACTTGTCTGACTGTAAAGTGTAACGTTTGGAAGGGGGGGTTATATTGTGAAGTTATTTTTCAAAAGTTGGGCTCCGCCCTTTAGTTCCAGTGAAAGGAACTCTTAATGCTTCAGCATACCAAGACATTTTGGATAATTTCATGGTCCCAACTTTGTGGGACCAGTTTGGGGATGGCCCCTTTCCTGTTCCAAGATGACTGCACACCAGTGCACAAAGCAGGTCCATAAAGACATGGATGAACCAGTTTGGTGTGGAAGAACCTGACTGGTCTGCCCAGAGTCCTGACCTCAACCTGATTAGAGCGGAGACTGTGAGCCAGGCCTTCTTGTCCAACATCAACCTCACAAATGCCCTTCTGGAAGAATGGTCAAAAATTCCCATAAAGACACTCCTAAACCTTGTGGACAGCATTCCCAGAAGAGTTGAAACTGTTATCGCTGCAGACAGTGGGCTGACCTCATATTGATTAAGAATGGGATGTCCCTCAAGTTCATATGAATATGAAGGGAGGCTAGTGACATTTTTGACAATATAGTGTATACTGCTGAAACACTCACTAAACCTCTAATATTTATAAGTTTAATTTTAATAACGCTTGATATGTCAAAACATTAAATGATGCAATATATCATCATGAAAGCAATGATTAGGCTTAAATATCACCCAAAAATCTGCAGCATAACATTGGTTTTTAATCATTTTTAATCAATGGGACTGAAAACACCTGATTTCAAAGATTAGGGTGTTGCTCTCCATATAGTATATATTACTCATATTTTGTCTCAAAGAATCATTTTTACCTTTAGATTCTTCCTGGAAGTCTTGCTCACATTGCTACTGTTCCTTCAGTAATGGAGCCTCTGCTGCAGGCTGTATTGCGCCTTGTTGCTTCATAAACCTTTGTTCTGCTTCTTCTAGAGAAGCATTCTTATCCTGCCATAACAGGTCAGCTAACGAGAAAATTATCTCATTTATCCCTCCCACACTCATTCAGTTTCTTAAATTATACAAGACTGGATAGCTCATACACAGCGTTATTATGAGAAGCCCAAACAGTAATAAACAGAGTATGTTGCCATTTAGTTAAAACTGGTAATAAGAGATAATGAGTGTGATTCTCATTAGCTTCAAGGCCTTTGTCTAACTCACTCTAAAGAGGATTTTTTAAATTAGTGTCACAAGGACTGCTGCATGACCAGCATCAACTATGTACAAGAACTGCTAAAAAAAAAACCCTGACAACACAATTTTGGGTACTCTGATGGCAGAACAAAGGGAAAGAGCAGCTGTTGAAAGAATGCAGTTATGTGAGTAAGACAGCTTGTTTGTCTGTTTGAACAGAAGTAAAGAAATCGTCCTTTTTGTTCATGTTCGAAGAATGCCTCCCACAGAGTATATTTTCCTGTTGAAAATGTGGCTGCAAGGCTTTTAGCACTCTGTGGCGTTTCAATGTTAAAATGCCCATGCATAAATGCAGAGACACTTGGACACATTTAAACAGCTACCAGCAGGCTTTTTTCTTGAGAACCACAAGCTTTTATAAAATCAATATTTAACTCTCGAAACTTAGTGGGTACAAGTCCATTCCCATATACCGGACAGTCTGAGTGATCGTGTCCCCGAGGTCAATTAACCTTCTGGGGAATAATGAGTCTGGTGCCCCAGCTTTACCCTGCCATTCAAGACAAACTACAAAGACATAACTGTTAAGAGCTCATTTCTTAGCTATAAGTGACAAATTACAAACTTATTGGCTTGACACAACGCACTGAGTTTGTTTCACTTGGCACAGTAATTAGAACTTCTGAGTGCTTTTTCAGCTCAACCGCTACTTTTGTTCATACTAATTAGAAGTGGAATGTTGACTGGATGTCGGAAACAGATAGAAAGTGGTACTGACAGAACCACAGTACCACTGGAGGAATGAAAGTAAAAATGTAGCTGTGTCTCATACAGGACTCTTTAGTTCTCCCTCCAGAAATTCAAACAGTGTAATTAATGAACATGGTATTAACGATAGATAGATAGATAGATAGATAGATAGATAGATAGATAGATAGATAGATAGATAGATAGATAGATAGATAGATAGATAGATAGATAGATAGATAGATAGATAGATAGATAGATAGATAGATAGATAGATAGATAGATAGATAGATAGATAGATAGCCACACTATCTATCTATCTATCTATCTATGTGTGGATGGATAGCCACACATCCATCCATCCATCTATCTCCTGCTTTTGCTACAGCTTTTTTCTTCTCTTTCTCTTGATTTTTTTTGCATACTGTTATTCTTGATACATCGTAATAATAAGTTTAATATGGTTATCGGGGGTTTGTTTGATTCTCTTAGCTACCTGTATCCAGCTCTGCTCACACCAATATGCATGTGTGTGCAAACCAAGCAGCAACTTCCAGGGGAGGAAAAATGAAGCCAATGAGAATATTGCTGTTTGCCTAGGCTGGCACAAACGTGAGTTAATCCCTGTTGATTCCCATGTTATAATACCCAAATTTATAGCTTTTGTGTGCTTTGGAGTATTTAAAATGGAA
This sequence comes from Archocentrus centrarchus, assembly GCF_007364275.1. Classification (NCBI taxonomy): domain Eukaryota; kingdom Metazoa; phylum Chordata; class Actinopteri; order Cichliformes; family Cichlidae; genus Archocentrus; species Archocentrus centrarchus. The sequence goes on along the minus strand of NC_044352.1, from coordinate 7,009,067 downwards.
TTATGTGACAAATAATAAGGCTTGCTGTGAAGAATTTTCTGATATTCTATCATTTTTTTTTCTCAGTTCTGATTGGCAGATGTGTGTGTCTGTGTGACACTCCCATGCAGTTTATGGAAGCTGTTTGCTACCTAAGATTGCCTGTTAGCTGACAATTCAGAACTCCACCCTCTCACCCAAATGTGGTCACTTCTGACTCCAAAAAACCAAGATAGCAACATCCAAAACACTAAAGTTAAGGCTTCCAAAATCAGTGGGTGATATCAAGGTGGCTACATCAGTCTTTTATATCTTGTCTGTAAGTGCATTTGTATATGCCTGGATTAGGTTTTAAGTGCGGATTCTGTTTGTTGTTGCTGTTGCTGATGCTTCAATAAAAATTATAATAATGAAAAAACAAAAATACATGAAAATGACAACAATGCTTGCGACTATATTCTTATATAAGGGAATATTTTGACAAATTGAGGGAATAAGCAGTTATGTGAGAATATTGATGACATGTTTCTGGCAAAAATGAATGTGAAACTTGGCACAAAGAGACTTTTTGAAAAGGCTTTATAAAAGCAATAAAAATGTTCAGTTCATACACTCTATTAGGATTTTTCTGTTGATACTCTTTCTTGTAATACACAGCAGTGTATGTAAGTTCATATACACTGCTTTATATATCAAAATGCATCATTGCTGGTGGGTACACAAATAGTAGTGTTGAACTTTGCAATTTGTGCATCCATCAGAAATGATGGATTTTGATTGTGATTGACAATCGTCACACAGAATGCAAAATTAATCTATGCTGATTAAAACCTTTGAAGATAAGTGTGACGAGAAATGAAACAATAATGTCTGATAAAAATCTGCTACTGTGCATGTCAGTGTGAACATGCTGATACACTTAAAATAGCACGTGCCAGTATGGAAGTACATGATTTGAGACACAGCATGTCTGCTGGCTGTAGCTTTGTATGTTCTCATTTAGCTCTCTGCAAGAAAGTGATTCATTTCCTTAAATGCACCTTTTATCATGTGTAATATCTCATGATCCTGTAATCAGACTATGTGGCACACCACATCCATCAATAATATCCAACACCATTCAGTCTGATCTGTATTCTTCAATCTCAGCCTTTAATAAGATCGTGCTGCCGCTTTCAGGGAGCCTCTTTTCATTATCTTTATAATTTTGGAGAGAACGTTGCCTTTGAGATCTGCATTTTAGTATTAGGTACTATTGGGTATTATTAGGGGATCAAAGTGTTTCATTGAAGGCTGGAAATTGAACCTTTCAATCAGTGAAACAAGGTGAAAATATTAATTATTGAGAGAACCGATAAAGAACAAGGTGCCATTTTGGAGAGTACATTAATCCTCAACAAAAAGGTTAAAACTGTATCAGAAATTAGCAATCAGCAATCAGCAGGTGAACACCTGTCGATACGATAATTGCCAGAGCTGGCTCGATGAAAACATTCAGTTTAAATATCCAGTTCTTGTTTAATTTAACTCGTGTTTTATAATATTCAGATGATGTTCTACACCAAATCTCCCAGTGACTGTCACTGGGAGAAGCACAGCGTGTCTGAATCCTAACATACTGTGATTAATAATTAAAAATTGCAAATCCAGCAAAGGTGGATTTGTTGCTGCTGTGATTTCTGAATCTATTTGGACCGCTTGTTTGAGCACTGCAGCGTAACTGGAGCTCGCCTAGCGCCCATAAACTGGCCCACTCAAGTGTCAAGCCAATATCTGCATATCTTAAGACTTAGTCGTGAAAATCAACAGGCCATCTTTAATCAGAAAATATAAATGCTCTGCTGCCAAATGGTGCAACACAAGAGTGGAGATGAATTTTTAATAGCACTGCTCCATAAATGATCGCGTTAGTTTGTCAGTGACACGAACACCTGTGCCACACACAACCAAAAGCATAAATGTTATTTTTTAGAATAACACAGTTTCTGCTATTCTTGATGAATTTGTGTACACTTGCTTGTATTGTAGGTCAATTTTATATTATTCATTTAAACAGCTTTATAAAAGATAACTGTGTATGAATATGGTAAATGAGGACAAATCAGAGATTCGTTAAGTAGGTCCCAAGACTTAAAGCACCAGATTCCCTCCTCTGTAAACTCCTCTTTCTGTAAAACTTTATTAGCAAGCCACAAAACTTAGGAGGGGATTTTAGTTGCGAACAGAATCAGAAACAGAATTACACAGATTGGTAGTTGTTAAATTTATGTAACTAAAATCAGATGATTTGATGACTGAAATGCCCTTTTTCCCCTGGATTTGCAAAGCAGGTGTTAAATCAACTCTAGCTTTTTCCACATGAACAAGGCCATTTGAACATCTTCATATAAACTGCTCTTACAGTACTGCTTGACATAATTCTGATGGGTGTTTTTGTGTGATTGGTTTAGTTTCCTCCTTGTTGACATTTTCACTGAATAAACACTCAACAAATCCCTTTGATCGTCAGGTAAATGTCTCCTCACTATCCTGAGAGCTAATTTTAAATCAGCTTATAGTGCCTTCAGTTATTGTGAGCCCAGTCTCTCTGTAATGAGGGTGTCTTATACATAAAAACGTGCTTTATTTTAGAATTAGTATTATGGTCCTTCTTTTTGATTCCCTCCTTACAGTAATACCTTCTTCTCTTGTGTTTTTATTTAATATTTTTTAATATATGCAATACCTTCTAAACTTCTCTTGCTTTATGTTAATGTATAATCTGCCTTTTTTCTAAGTACATTTAGTCTATGCATCTTGTTTGGAAATTGCTATATCAATAAAGCTGACTAACATTATTATACACCTTCTGTTTCGCAGTATTGGATATGGCAGTGCTTGTTAATCTTTATACGATCACATATAACACAGTACTCTGGTTTGCTGTGGTGGATGGGCTCTGTGTAAGCTCAGCCAAATTGCCGTGCAGTCTGGTATGAAACGGCGCACAGAGATGATAATCATTTAACCTTGTTTGTTTGTTTTGACAGGAGACATATCTCTTATGCCCCTCAGTACGAAATCAGCATTGTAGAGGTTATTATGATGATATTATGATTTTATTTTTTATTTTGGCCACAGGGATTTTTGTCTCATTTTTCTTTCTAGGAAATGTTGTGAGTGTGCTATTTTCATTCCTGGTCTGTATCACAATCTTCAGTTGCCTTCAGTCACCCATCTAACAGCAGCTCTAACAGCTCTATTCTGAGACACAATAGCTCACAGGAATTACACCTGACCCTTCCTTTTCCTTCCAATATGTCTTTTGGGGAAAAAAATAAAAACATACTCGGTGAAACCATAAAATAATAGTACTTTTTTACCCACTGCAGTCATACGCTGCTGACTGGGGAAGAAAATTGGACCCCTACGTATAAAAAATGATGCACATTTATTTTTTTTTTCACCATTATGGGGTCATAACAGCACTGGAGGGGAAATAATATGCTGAGACTGACTTGTCATGTGTAGATGTATGTTTACTTCTGCAGTTTCCATTTAGGTAGATCAATAAGGGATAATGGTCCCAAATACAGTTTTGTGATAATTCTCAGTAAACATGCCGTATAAGTGTGTTTTTTATTTTTTATTTCATTCATACTGGATTGATTTTATGTTGTTTACTCTTTGGATATTGTTATTTCTTTCCCTTCTGGAGGTTATACACTGCTAAAAAATAGGCATCATCACCCAAAGACAATTCAAAATGAATATTTATATATAAAACATAACAGCATAAAGGAAAATTACATTTCTGTATTTGTTCTGGTGGTGATGAACATTCTCAGTATGAGCCATGCCTTCCTCCTCATCATCATACTCCATGTTAGCATTTCCCACCACTTGTCTAAAATTGGACACCCTGGTGAGTGTGAGCCAACCCACAAACGGCCCTCCCCTCCTCCCTCAGCCAAGTAACCCACTGGACAAATATAAACCTTTCTGTGAGTCTACAATCAAAAGACAGTCATTATTCTCATTTTAAAGGTGAAGGGGAAGTATGGGTCTCTAGATGGTGGTTGCCATGGATTTCTCTGAAAAGGTTTTGGTATAACGGCACATCCCACTTCTGATGTCAGCGCTCGAGGAAGGGGGGGAAGAAGGATTTGAGAGAGAGAAAGCGAGAGTTGAGGGAGAAGGAAAGGGAAGGAGGGAATAAGGGAGGGAGGGCGAGGGGAGGGGAGGGGAGGGGAGGCAGCCTGTTGCTCATGATCATCAAATAGCCTTCTCGTACTCCACAAGCCCAGTGCCTTTGCATAGATGGACAAGAGTTAAACGAGGTAGCAGCAGTAGCTGAAAACACACTTCACTTCATTTTCCTTCATGTGCATTCTTCGCATCGCCTTCAGCCTTCTTCAGCAAACTAACAGCTGCCGAGAAACAAATTCCAGAGCACAGTGAGTATACATAAATATATGTATATATATATATATATTTGTGCATGTTTTCAAACTTGAAGGTTTGTTGCACAATAAAAAACTCCTTAGTTGTAAGTTACACTTTGAGAGTGTTTCTCATGCATGCAGCACAAAATTTGTTTTCAGTGTTTAACTTACAAATTACATTGTACCTGATATCCAGGGGTTGATATTAATACTGTTTGCATAATGTGCTTACCTGGGAGTGTTATTGTAGATCCCAGAAATGTGCCGTCATTATTATTTTTTTTTTTTAACTAACTTGAAAGGTGCAGCAGCAGTGTCAGTTCTAATCAGACTTAGCTAATTAAAGGCTTCCTGTGAAGTCCACCTTTCATTAAAAGAGGCATTATCCGTCTCTAACAGATGACAGAGATTTGCATGCCGAATGCGCTGCGTGCACGCCATGGTAACAAGGCTGCAGCAGCAGCATGACGGTGTATGATCTGTAAACATTTACTGATATCTCATCAGACACAGAGTTTGATGTGGAGACACGTTTTCTCTGCCATCCTCTCCGAGCAAGGGCGTATATTTGATAAGCATACATTGCGTTTGAAGTGGCTTTAGAAATTACAACCACTTTTCGAAATCTAATTTTAAACTGAAATTGATGCACGAGAAACTTTTGAATGTGACTTCAAGTCCTGAAACACTGCTGATTTTGTGTCAGTGAATCCATAAAAGATCCTTTTCAGTACGGCACGTGATTTCATTTTGAAGATGATGTTAGATTATGGCCCATAATATGATTAGGAGTGCACAATCCAAATGCCTCTTTGGAGACCTCGGATCAGTGATATATGATATGTAATACATCATCCTCTCTCCCTCCACCAGGTAATTGTGACTCTAATGAGATGAACTAATGACTTTCCTAATAGTGCCTCTCTGATTCTTCTCCACAAAAAGACCCACAAAGTAATTATAGTATCCTATTCTCAGGTGCCTTTATGTGTAAGGTACCTGAGATACATATCCTCCAGTATCTCCTGTTTCCCTGAGAACCACTGGGTACCCAAAGAGATCTTCAGCCAGGGCTCAGAATCAACACAAATCGGGCCATGGACATGCTTTGAAAGTGTAAGTAAGACAAAGTTCTTTTCTCTCTTTCTGAACTCTTTTTTTTTTTTCTGCACAGACTTGAATGTGAATTTAGTCCATCTTTTAAAAAGTCTGAAACTCTTTCATGTCCCGATTAGACTGTTTAGGCTTCTAACCACTTCAAACTGTGCTAACATTTAAAAATACAACTAAATTAGTTTTTCACTTACACCACATTTATACAGGAAATCTTTCATTTTGTGCACCCAGCACCTGGAATTTAAGTACTGACCATTAAATGTCTTATTTCCCGCTTCTTCATCTTCTTCAGTCCCACCTCACATTCATCAATCCTACTTAAATGACTGTTTGCCTAGTCCATTTACAGCATCTCAGCACTTTAAGTACTTTATCACTCATATGGTATTACTCCTAAGAGTCAAGTTTTTCTTTTTTTCCTTGGCGATCTTTTAATCGACCGGTGCAAGTACCTTCTGTCACCTCAGCCTGCAGGGACTTTCACTGGGTCCTTGTGCAGAGGTCTTTTGAAACACTGTCTAAAGTGACAGACAGCCGGGGCTTCACTGCAGCGAGGTTGTGCTGCCTGCACACATGCTCGCTGTCGGAGGCACTTTTATCTGCTGCTTGTGAAAAACAAATTATTTACACATCCCTGAAAGATTAGGTGGTCAGACGATTGCAGCCCGACAGGAAAAGGGCAGGAAGAGATGAGCCTCGGTTAATGCACGCAAACGATGCAGAGAACTTAATGTTATGCAATCTTTATATAATCAAGTTAGATGAGCACTCACAAATGGTGAGAGTGTGCAATCATCCACTCAGGAAAATTCCTGAGATGAAAAAGAAAAACACACGCTGTCGTTATACATCAAATGTGAGTGATGGGTGTAAAGTTGAGGTGTTTTGTGTGCTGACTAAATATTGTGTGTCACAGTTTGCCGGGGATAAGAGGATGAGAAGTGCTGAGGCATAATATGGAGCGGCGATGCAGAAACCTAGAGATTTGGTGGGTCGGTTCAGACCGTGTCCGGGGAGTAGAGCCCTTTAAAAGGAAGGACAAGCAGAGGACAGATTGGGAAATAAACTGTGGACAGAAAATGACAGAGGTGTGATGCTTCTCATTTGCTCTTTGTTACAAGACATCTTATGCTAAGGGAGACATGACAAAGTGCTTGAATTCAAAAATTTCAAAATGCTATCCTTATTTGAGCTTTTAAAATTACATCACAGAGAAACGTTTGTTTTAAACGAAGGCTGGTTTACTTTTCATTCTATCGCAGTTTGCACTCCAGTTGAAGCTGAACAGTTAACAGAATGAAAAATAGCAGCCATTAGTCCTAACATGCAGTAGCTCATTACTGAAACATATCATCTCCACAGAATACTTCTCTGTACCTCAGAAACAGAGAGCAGCACACTGTGGCGGTCCACAGACAGAGTTGGGGAGACATTTATTGCCCTGCAGCTACACTGTAGCTTCTTCCAGGGTTCTCGGCATGCATTAATACCACCCACATCCAACAAAAAAGAAACATTTTTGTTTACAACTATTCCTGCTGGAATTACTGTAAGGAAAGGTCTTCAGGGTAGGATTGCTTCTGGCATGCCTGACTGTTTCAGTGTTTAACCAGATTTCAGAGAGACAAAGAGAGAGAGAAAGAGAGGGAGAGAGGGAGACAGTTGGGTCTTGGCAGCTCTTGCGGTCCATTTCTGGAAACACCATCCTCTTATAGTCCATTAGAGAACAGTGAGCTGTTAAGGGAATAGGAACAGAAGTGGTTGTTGGGGAGAGCAAAGGGACACTGTGTGGTTTAAATGGTCGTTAAGCCTGAGAGGGCATGACTGGCATGACTTCATTGTCAGGTGACATATTTTTTTCTGCAACCTTTTTATAAACAGTATTTATTTTACAACACTTTATTGCTTTACAAAAGATACTAAATAAGACTGCACTCTACACTTTGAACATCTGCCACTGGAAAGATAGCCGACCGCCGTGAGTCTCTGAGGTTCAGATTTTCATCAGAAACGCTGCTAAAAATTTGATACTCATCAAATTATTCAGTATTTCACAGAATGAGTCGAGCTGAATTGCAAATCACTGATTCAGAGACAGATTGGTAAAATCTGTCTTACACAGCACTTCCACCAATATGCAGATATGCAGCAATAAACAGTCATCGCTAAGTAAACTATTCATGTCTCTTTGTAGGGACAAGCACATCTACAGATGTTTGTATTTAATATTGAGATTTTATTAATATGAACCACCCATAATGGACAAATGCTTTTAAAACATGCCTCTGCGTGTGTATCTCAGACAAGAAATCTCTTCATTTTTAAAAGCCTTGAGCTTTTTTTTTTAATTGCTCTGCTTCTGATCTTGCAGTGATCGTTAGTATTAGGCTCTTTAAAATCATCTCAGTAAATATTGGTGGTATTGAAAGTCTCCAAAGGCTCTTGAACAGGGAACCATGGGAAATGCATGCACAATACTGTCAGGCAACTGGGACTCACAACCCAGTGACTCACCAGGCAATCTGGAGAACATGCCCTGTGGCTTAGCTGTGATAACACTGGCACAGAAAGAGGCCAGACCTCAGCCGATCTGGTGGGGAGAACAGCCTTCGCTGTCTTTGCAGCGTTTCATCTCTCCTTCTCCTTCTAGACTTTGTCCCCCAGAGGAAGCATCAGAGGCGCAACATTGCACAGGAAAGGAAAAACAACAACAATAACAAAAAAAAAAAGAAACGAAGAAAAAAAAAAATGGAGCGTTTAAAAAAAATGCTCCTGTGACTGCAGAGATGGAAAAGCACAATCGGTTTAAAAGCAAAGTGAGAAATCAAACAGCCTCAAGGGGTTAAGTGTGATTTAATCTAGTAGGAGAGTGGCGTAGGCTTGTGCATAGCCACACTGGCGATGCATTGTAGGCGTATTGATAACCTCCACTGCATGGAGGGAGAATGTGAGAAGGAGCAAAAAAAGGAGGGATTTTACACTGTTTTGAAACATTATTTTCATTCTTGTGTTTTGCTTTTGTTTAACAGCACTACTGTTTATTTGACAGGCGGTATTTATATTTTAAAACTGGGAAATGAATGAATCTGCGTTTGTTGGTGACCTACAGGATTTTTCTGCACGCACCGGGGTTTTATTCTGACCTCAGGGGTATTCCACATATGAAAAATCCAATAAAAGCCCATAATCAAACATTATCAGGAAGCTAATGCAACAAGACAGAACACCAGAGAGAAAAGCTCTGGGTGGGTTTGCTCTGATTTCATGGGTGAGAGATGGTGCTGACTGTAATCAGCGGCTCACAGAGGCTGACAATGCAGGTGCCTAATAACCATTCAGTTGACACGTTCACATCCCCATTTTAGAATCCTTACTCAGAATTTGGCAGTGCAGCAATCCAGGCACTGACATTTTAATTTCTAACCAGCTAACCTGCCTCCCCCTAAATGACTGTAATTGATTAAATTAGTTTGGACAGAGGCCACAAGGCCGTCACTGCACTGGTGATAAACTGGTAAACATTTTCTAGTTCCTTCTCTTTCTTATTGTTCATTATTGCTGCTCCTCTTCTTGTTTCATTCTGCTAAAGAATCTTTGGTAAATGTGCACATGCTGACACTCAGAGGAGCCTGCGCACACCTCAGCCGACACCTAACTGTGTTTTAAAGCCTCCCGTTCCAAGAATAGCACAGACAAAGTATTAAATGTGTTTGAAAACAACCTCTTTGGTATCTGTGCAATAAGAGTTACATCAGTGAATTACTGAGTCAGTACAGCATCACTGGGTGAGTGAAGTACGAGTAGTTACCCCCTATATACCGAGCAAGCATAACATTATGACCACTGGCTGCTGAATTGGATAACAATGATTAACTCTTCATCGTGGCACCTGTTAGAGGGTGGGATATATCAGGAAGCAAGTGAATGTTTTGTCCTCACAGCTGATGTGTCAGAAGCAGGAAAAGTGGGCAAGCATGAGGATTTGATCGAGTTCAACAAGGGTCAAATTGTGATGGCTAGAGGACTGGGTCAGAGCATCTCCAAAACTGCAGCTCCTGTGGGGCGTCTGCGGTGATCAGTATCTATCAACAGTGGCCAAAGGACGTAACAGTGTATACACAGAATACACAGGGCGTCACAGTTAGTTGTGTATGGGGCTGCAAAGCAGCAGACCAGTCAGGGTGCCAATGCTGACCCCTGTTCACTGGCATGGGCATGTGAGCGTCAGAACTCGACCATGGAGCAATGGAAGAAGGCGGCCTGGTCTAATGAATCATGTTTTCTTTTACATCACAAGGTCGATTGGGTGCATGTGCATCACTTACCTGGGGAACACCTGGCACCAGGATGCACTATGGGAAGAAAGCAGGCAGGCGGAGGCAGTGTGATGTTTGGGCAATGCTCTGCTGGGAAACCTTAGGTCCTGCATCCATGTGGATGTTACTTTGACACGTACCACCTACCTAAGCATTGCTATAGACCATGTACACCCTTTGATGGAAACGTATTTCCTTTCAGAAGGATAAGGCACCCTGCCACAAAACAAAAACGGTTTAGGAATGGTTTGAGGAGCACGAGTTTGAGATGTTGGCTTCCAGACCTCAATGGGTCAGTTTTGGCAGCAAAAGTGGACCAACACAATTTTAGGCAGGTGGTCATAATGTTATGCTTGACCGGTGTACTGTATGTATAATATCCAACCCAGCCACAGGGGAGCCATAAGCCAGTGTACGCCTAGTACCAGTCTCAGCCCAGGTAAACGGTGAGGGTAGTGTTAAGAAGGGAAACCGGAATAAAATCTTTGCCAAATCAAACATGCAGATCATCAGGAAAGAGATTTCCCTACTTAACAATGACTGCCTCCAGTGCTGTTGGCCAGTAGGGTGACAGTGGAAACTGACAAGATCATGAGTCTGAAACTGGAAATTGAAGGGGTGATGCTGAACGTTGTCAGCTAGAAGAGAAAGAGGAATTCTGGAGTAAGTTGGACAAAGTGGTACAGAGTGAGCCCAGCAGGGAGACATTGGTGATTGGAGCAGATGGTCTGTGGGAAGACTTTGGACATCAAAAAGAGAAAGCGAGTGAAGGCAGAAGCAAGGATTAAGTGGTGGAAGCTGGAGAAGGAAGAATGTATAGAGAAAGTGAAGAGAGAGTGTTGAGAAGATGGAAGGAGTACTTTGAGGAGGTCATGAATGTAGAAAATGAGAGGATGATGGATGGGGGACAGTTAGTGAATCAGGAAGTGCAGAGCATTAGTAAGGAGGAAGTGAAGCGCAGCTGTGACGGTGATGAAGAGCAGTTGGTCCAGATGACATATCTGTGGAAATGTAGAGCTGTCTCGGACACAGAGCTGCTTTTTCACTTCCACCAACAAGTGGTGCTGTGGTAACAGTAATTAGCTGTTACCAGTAAATTTGATGAAGGAACAAAAGGGTGGAGTGGGTGGAGATGAGAATCAGGGGTGATTTGTAACAGAAGGATAGCAGAGACCACAGAGGATGTTCATGGATGTAGTGAAAGGAGGACATACAGAGGGTTGGTGTGACAGAGGAGGAGGGTAGAGATAGGGTGACACGGCCAATGACCCACTTTGGTGACCCCTAAAGGGAGCAGCCGAAGGAGGAGGAAGAAGAAGAGTTGATTTCGAGTAGTCATGCACATTTCAAAGCACTTTTTTTGTACAGCAAATTAAGGTTTCTTTACAAGTCAGTGTGACATTATATTTAATGAAAGTTAATATTAATGAAAACAGTCTTTTAGGGTTTCACAGTGTTTACACATATTAATATTATGCTCACCAGGCTTTCCTCGCTATAGCCGTACAATATCTGAATAATGTGTCGTCGGTGGAATATATTTCAAGCAGTTTTCTTGCTTTCGTTTCTACAGTGAGTGGGTTGCTCTGCAGGCAGTTTGTTTACATATTGCTATGCTTTTCTTATAATGACACATACTCATTTGAATTAAAATGCAAACAGACTAAGTGGCTCCTGCTGCAGTAACGATGCATGGTGATATTAGTCAATGGGTAAAATGATACTGCTCAGTATGTTTTAGTGGTGAAACGTGGAGAGACCAGGTTCAGTACTGCTGACTATCTTGGTCAGGACTCTCTTGCAAAAGAGATTTTTAATCTTAAAAGTCATATTAGAGAAACTATTAACAACTGCACTTTTTATTAGAAAAGGATTCACTGAATTTTTGCAGAAAACTTATTTGATATTTGAACAGTTTGACCCATTTTGTCAGCCCTGTGCTAACGTGTTAACTGTAGATTCTCTATTGTTTCTCTGAAGGTGGCAGTGTGCTGATGGGAGGCTAGGCACAGGGATGTGAGCGGACTAGTAAAGATGACCCTGTTGGCGGGTGATGGCTCTGACTATGACTACAGTGCCCTGAGCTGTGCCTCTGATAACTCCCTCAACCCTCCTCTCCAGCAAGAGCAGGAGGCTCTTAAGGGGGCCTTCTACAAAAGGGCACAGCCTGCTCCTGAGCTTAGCACCATCCATGATAACACACTCCTGTCCAGTGCCCGTAAACTCCATGCCATTATCAACGTGGGTGGCCTACGTTACCAGCTGCCTTGGACCACCTTAGAGGATTTCCCCTTGTCTCGTCTGGGCCAGCTGCACCTCTGCAGCAGCTTTGATGAGATCATGCGTATCTGTGATGACTATGATGTTACACACAATGAGTTCTTCTTTGACCGCAGCCCCTGCGCCTTCCGTAACATCCTGACCTTTCTGCGGGCGGGCAAGCTGCGGTCCCTCAGGGAGATGTGTGCTCTCTCCTTCAGAGAGGAGCTGCTCTACTGGGGGGTTCCAGAGGAGAGCCTGGAGTGGTGCTGTCGTAGGCGTCTGCTGCAGCGCATGGAGGAGTTTGAAGCTATGGAGAGAGCAGAGGAGGAGGAAGAACTCCTGGAGGACCTACTGGATTCAGACAGTGGCCACAGAGGGCATGCAGGTGACTCTAGATTCAGTCGGTGCATGGCCAAGCTAAGAGACATGGTGGAGAGGCCTCACTCTGGCCTCCCAGGAAAGATCTTTGCTTGTTTGTCAGTGCTGTTTGTCACCATCACAGCCATCAACTTATCCATCAGCACCATGCCAGCCATGAGGGAGGAGGAGGAGTCGGTGAGGAGACACTTGACATTTAACACAGCACATAAAGATAAAAAAAAAAAATTATAAAAAAACTAAATTATCTAAATCAAGACAGAAGAAGAAGAAGAAAAGTAACTAGGGCCTAAACACAGTCTTTTTTAAATGTATCCAGAGAAAAAATGGAGGCAAATTTATAATTTATTTGCTTTTTTTGGAGAAAAAAAAGTGTGTGTAATTTTAAAACCTCATCGCAGTAAGAGAAGGGAGGGTGCTGAGAGAGCCACAGTTGTTTTTCCAGATTAGGATGAATGTTTGAAGATGTCTCAGTCTGCTTTCATGAAATGCTTCCATTATTATGTCTGACTTCAATCACAACCATAATTGGCACCCCAGCCTTTTTAGTTGAATCAAAGCAAAACCAAATATTTGAGCCACACACATAATCTTCTTGCAGGGAAAAGTGCAAACAGGTTTTGAATTAATTAACTGATTTCTCTTTGCTTTTGAAAAAAAATAAATCTTTTGATGGAAGTGCAGATTGACTGCAAACTCTTTCACTTCCGTTTTAGAAACAAGATTTTTTTTTTTGGTTTGTTTGTTTGTTTTTTGTTTCTGTTTTAACCTGTTCAGGAAACTGAATGCAGATACAGTAAGTGTGGGAAATGGGTGGAGTGCAAAACTCTTAACGGTTTTTTGTTTGAAATCATCTACTACTCCACATACTGGGTTTCACATTGAGTTGGCCTTCTTAAGCTTTAAACTGCTAAAAAACAAAAACAAACAAAAAAAAAAACCTCTGCATTGCTTCTGTACAGTGAGACATCTGATGCAGATGAGCTAAACATCACCTCTAAGTCACACTGCTAAACTATTCACTGCTCCAAAAAAACTGAAAAGAAAAAAAAAAAACTGCTTGTTGTCTGATTTAGTTACACTGATATATTCATCTGGCACTCTCAGATTGTTTTCTCACTTGAGTGTCTGAATTCATTTGTTTAAATAGAAACGCCGATGATCTCATCCTAACAGCTCCTCCAGCTCTAATTTGTTGCTGCCAGACAACAAAAGCGTTGCGTTAAAAGTACACGAGTGTTTCAGGTTATCTGGAGATTTCAGGTGGTCAAACCACTTCCTCCTCTGTGGGAGTGTGTTTCATAATAATGATATTATTCCCTGATATGGACTGCATTGAAGGGAGATCACAGGATGTGCTTTGAAATGCTTTGAACCTTTTCTCAACCACGCACTGAATCACTAAGAAAAATACACCCCTTCGAAAAAACACGTGGCATGATTATCCGGCCTAAGATTTAGTGTATTATGACATTCATTATAAATGTATATGGGAACTGAGACTTTTTTTCAACAACCAAAATTGGTTATTTTATCTTTAATGAGCAATTCTTGTGCTTCCTTTATTTTCTTGGCTGTAGAAACATTTTTGCATGTTCAGCTGCTCAGGGCTGCAGCATCCTCCCCTGTTTAGCGTTTGGATTTCACACTGAAGTGGCTCCCTCTAGTGATTCCATCTCATATACATGCCGGTGACCACATTTTGTTTCTTTCCTTAACAGGGCACCTGTTCCCAGATGTGCTATAACATCTTCATTGTGGAGACTGTGTGTGTAGCCTGGTTCTCCCTGGAGTTCACCCTGCGCTTCATCCAAGATCGCAGCAAGCTGACTTTCCTCAGACAGCCCCTGAACCTGATCGATGTGGTGGCCATCCTGCCGTACTACATCACACTGGTGGTGGACAGCACTTCCAAAGGGGAGAAGCGGCTGGGTTCTGGCAGCACCTACTTGGACAAAGTGGGCTTGGTGCTGCGTGTGCTGAGGGCCCTGCGCATCCTCTATGTGATGCGGTTAGCTCGCCATTCACTGGGTCTGCAGACTCTAGGCCTGACAGCACGCCGCTGCACAAGGGAGTTTGGACTGCTACTCCTTTTCCTGTGTGTGGCCATCGCACTATACTCCCCCTTGCTCTACTTGATTGAGAATGAAATGGCCACCACACAGGAGTTCACTAGCATCCCTGCTACCTACTGGTGGGCTGTTATCACCATGACAACGGTGGGCTATGGGGACATGGTGCCAAGGAGCATCCCAGGTCAGGTGGTGGCGCTGAGCAGCATCCTAAGTGGTATCCTCCTCATGGCCTTTCCTGTCACCTCCATCTTCCACACATTCTCACGCTCCTACGTGGAGCTGAAGCAAGAGCAGCAGAGGCTCCTGCAGAGGAGGACGCACTTTCTGCTACGGAGCCGCATGGCCGGGCTAGGCAGCAACCTTTCCTTAGAGAGTGATATGCTCTTTCCCATAGGGTCGTCTGACGCGAGAGAAATAGATGACTGAGACTGCAGGACAAGTGAGGACATGAGAAAGCAGGGGGTAGGACAGAAACAAAGGCTGAAAGAGGTAACACATGGGACCGAATGTGCAACCAAGACAGGAAGAGAGCGTGACAAAGAGAAAACAGGGGTGAAGAGAAAGCAGCATGGATTGGTTGGTTGAAAAAGGTGTCAAAAAAGTGAAAAACCCAAAAGACAAAGAGATTTTTTTTTCTTCCAAAAATAAACCAGCTTTTTTTGTAGCATTGTACACTTAAAGAAAACAATACACAGAAATGAAAAGATGAGACAGAATAAGAACAAAAAAAATGACCTCTTGGTAAAAAGCATTATATAACAGCAACAGAATAGCAAAGATAAGTCCAGCTGACAAAAACAAATACGCATAAACCTCAAGCTTAACAATGACCTGCAGTGTTGAAACAGTCGTATTATAAAACCCTCGATGCTGTCAACAAACAACGCACCTGAAGAGCACAATCACGGCTTCACATCATGCAACAACATTGTGATGATTTTCATCTCTGGTTTGTGCCGATGTTTTAATGGACTTGTGTTCTCTCTGGAGCTTTGCAGTGTCACTGAATAGAAGATGCTGTTTGTTTCCCAAAGGTAAAATTTCCTCCCCAAACTATCATGTGACCTTCCTTGATAACACATACTGTGGCACAGCCAGCATCTACATATTAATTATGATGTCTTAATTGTCCTTCTTCTACACTTAGCAATTCATATGCAATTTTTGAACACTTTCTGGAGCATTATTGTGCTTGTAATTACTGCATTTGCTGTGCATAGCTGTTTATAAATTGTACCTCTCATTAACTTGGATTTGAATGGAATCTATCCTGTCGATGATTCATTGATGCCTCTTGTTTTAACTTTCCACTTCATAAACTGAGGAGATAAATGACTAAGAACATCAACCACACATGCCAGATGCTAGAAAGGGTTCAGTTATATCGTTATAGACTGAAATATCAGTCTAATCTAATCTGTTATCCATGATTTACACCAGTGGTTCTCAAACTGTGTGGCAGACGCATCTGGTGGGGTTTAGACCTGCTGCAGGTG
This sequence comes from Archocentrus centrarchus, assembly GCF_007364275.1. Classification (NCBI taxonomy): domain Eukaryota; kingdom Metazoa; phylum Chordata; class Actinopteri; order Cichliformes; family Cichlidae; genus Archocentrus; species Archocentrus centrarchus. The sequence continues at coordinate 6,993,021 of NC_044352.1, read as the reverse complement.
GACAAATATGAGGTGAAACTTAAGTAAATGAATAAAAGTTTGCCAGGAAAACAAACAAGTGTTTACTGATGCTGTTGTGAGAAATTTAGCTTGGATTCTTTTTTATTGCTAATGACGTTTTTTTTTTTTTAATGTGGGGGTGGGGGGCTTAAATTGTTTTGTGCAATTTGAGAACAACTGCTTTACACATCCAGATAAAAGTAAACATTTCTGTCTACCTATGGAACGCCAGACAGAGTATTCTGTCTTGCACATTGCTACAGATTTACCATTGAGCAGTAAAACTGGTGGGTTTTTAAAAGATCTCTAGGTGATCTTTTTGTCAGGAGATCGCATGCGTAGCTCATTTTTGTTGATATTGTACCCTGCATCTCGCCCTATGACAGCTGGGATAGGCTCCAGCCCCCCTGCAACCCTGAACAGGATAAGCGGAAGAGAATGGTTGGAATGGACGGCTGTTGTGATAACAGTGGTAATTCTGCAGTGGTTGATGTTGGTGGGTTGAATCATAATATGAGTTCTTATATAAAAGTTGAAACCATATAAAAGCTTTTGCTTGGCAGAGTCTTGTATTCTATTACACTAGATTGCTAAGGTGGTTCTAAAAAAGTGCTTGGTAAGTGTATAAAATAGGTTTAAGTAAAATTACCTCCACCTCGTTCATCTACAATATTAAACCTCATGTCATACTATAACATGCTGACAAAAATCTAGAACTGTCTCGCATAAGAAATGTAACTTAATGTGGCTACACAATGAGAACTATTGCTTTTGCTAAGTACACTAAATGCACGTTTTTTAATATATATCTGTATCACAGTGGTATTATTAGTACTTGTGTGCAAGTAAACTGAAGTACTTCTTCGTCTGCAAAGTTGACAAAAGATTCTGCAGCTACTTTGATTTATAAATACTGCCTCGTTTGAACAGTAGGTGGCAGCATTGTGTCATCAAACTGAGCGGGATAACAAGGAATCATGATCTTTGATTTTTGCCATAACAAAAAAGAATAATAGAAAATCCGGCTACTTCGCACTCTACTTCAGGAATATTAAAGATTCCTTCATAATAGCAGATTTTTTAAAATTAATTTGATCCCTTTTCGTAATCTAATTAATAATACGGCTAAAATGTATCCAGATTTTTAGGTCAGCCTTTGATACTTCAAGTGGGAAATTCAGCACTGTTTGGTGTTCAGTTTATGATTTAATGTTGATGTGAAGTTGGCTCACATCGGAAAATCTAACCGTTCATGTGTCATAGGCTAAACAGCCTTAACCGACAAGAGCCGTGTGAGTAACTCTACAAAGAACCACGTTTGAACCTGCACTCTCAGGTGAGGAGGGGCTTCCATGACACGCCATTCAAGCAAATCAGACAAACCAACAGCGCAAAAACCATCCCACCAATCGGAGCTTCCACAATGCGGCGATGTCTCCTCCCCTCCTTGCCTCAAGCACATCCCAGTGTTTTGGTCATGATTTGGTGTTTTTGCTTAGCGTCGCCGCGGCTTGTCGGTGTCTGTTACGCGTAAAGCTCGGGCTTTAAATGCAGAGGCATTCCGGTACTTCTTCATTTAGATCGCGTGAATGAAAAATGCTTTCATAGCTTCAGAGAGGCTTTCCCCGTCATGACTTCACCGGGCCGTCCCTCCAGTTGAATGGGATCCCTCCTCATCGCTTTGGCACCGACTCTCTCTTCAGCTGCCCATCTTCTCCAAGCCCCAGTTTCAGGAATCTGAGAGCTTTTTAGTTTCTCTGATCAGTTCATTAATGCTTTGATGCGAAATCCGCCGGTCTGATCGACAGAAGAGCGACGCCGTTAAATCTCCGGTAGCCTGCGCTTCACGGTGAGTAGAGCCAACTTGTTGTGTTAGTGGCTTGACAGGCGGACAGACAGGGGTTAATAAAAAATGAATGAGCGGTCGGTGCGCAACGGCGCTTGAAACAAGTAAGGACAAAAAGCAGACTTTTAGGCCTTTTTTAAAAAAAACATTGTAATATAAATTTGCGCGTAACGTCTTGTTCTGTGTGTAGATTGTTGCAAACAGATCCTTTTTTAAAAATGGTGATCAGCAGCTGGTAGTTATTCAATTCAATTTTCAATTTAATTCAATTCAGTTGAATTTTATTTATATAGCGCCAAATCACAACAAACAGTCGCCTCAAGGCGCTTTGTATTGCGGGTAAAGACCCTACAATAATACAGAGAAAACCCAACAGTCAAAACGACCCCCTATGAGCAAGCACTTGGCGACAGTGCCAAGTTATAGTAGTAATAAATGAAAACAACCAGTCTGAAAGTAAATCGTCACAGCTTTTCTGGAATAACTTAACAGCACGTGCTGTAAGGAGTCCCTGTTGGTCACTTCAGGAAACACTCACACCACATCTTTTAGTTGCACATCCTTGATTTTTACAGCTATGGCCACCTGAGAGCCAGCTTTCGCAAGTGAAACTTGGCCACCCTGTTTTTACGGGCTACCTGCTCTAGTTGATTTGATTTGTGTTAAAAGTGAAAGAAGAAATGTGGGTTTTCCTTGTTCACGCTTAATGACACAGATTTCCCCACACAGTTTAAAGACATGACCGTCATATGCTTAGGATTAATCTCTCCCACTCAACATGACTCAAAGCTCCAAATATTGACACAACTCTGGTGTATTACCTAATAACTGAAAAGTTATTGTGCAATTTGTAATATATCGTAGAAAGCCAGTCCCTTGAAGGTGTAGTTTCAGTCCTCCATAATGTTTAACACTGTGACCAGTCATTGGCTTGTATATACTGTACACAGCAGTTCAGACTCTTTCGGCCAGACTGCTGATCCAGGATCATCCCACAAATCTGCTAACCTAGCCTTTCTCATTTGTGTCAAAAATTAAAACTGATTTAGTGTCTAGACAAGATTTTCTCATACGCACTTAAATATTGGTCTCAGTTTCTGCAAGACGTCACTGTGTGGCATGTTTGTTATCATGCCTGTTGAGATACGGCAGCTGGCACAGCCCTTCTGCTCTCCATATGCGCACACACGCGCTTAAACGAGCGGTACCACTGCTGCAGTGTGCTGTCGCAGCTTTTTGATGTGCCTTAGGTTGAAATATTGTTTATAACCATTCCTCTTGTTTTTATTTTTCCCCTCACTGTAGTCCTCATGAAATCTCAAACATTTCTCCGGAAACATATTTCAAAGTGACATCCGTGGTGTTTAAAGAGTAGCTCCAGATAAGAACAGCATGAAATCAGGAAAACTTGTGAAGTCACCATCTCCAAATCTGATTATATTACATGATAATGGTGCTAGGTGATAGGAAAATAAAATTTTACGCCTCATTTGCATTTAACCCTCAGAGTACCCTTACCCCTAATTATCTAGAATCTGATTGAAGAGCTGGGTTATCTATGCAACTGGCAAAAAAAAAAAAAAAAATCATAATTAAAAAAAAATTGTGGGACCTTCAGGTACCCTCAGGAGATCAGAAAGATTGATCCTCAAAGTCAAGTGAGAGGGTGTGGTCACTGAACTTCAGGCCACGCCCAACAAAAAATCTGCTTACACTCTCAAGTCTACTTAAACCATATAAAGATACATCAATATGTCCTATTTTAGTTTCTATCAAAAAAAAAAAGCACATTCCATAAGAATATGTTTAAAACTTTTCTGGGGCCTTTTTTACTCTTTTTTTTTTTTTAAATCTGCATTTTGTACGTGTAACTGCACTGTAATTACACCAGCTACTCATTAGCAGAAACTGTTGGTCTTCCTTGTTTTAACATATACAGTTTTGTTGCATCACTTCCTATTCCGGGATTACCCTTTCCTGAATTTGTAATTCATGTTACAAAGTGTTTAAATGGTATTTTTAAGAAAAAACTAACAGATCCTATGACATTTTGTGCAATTGAGGCTATTTAGAATAGAATAGAAGAATAGAATGCCTTTATTGTCATTATACAGGATGTACAATGAGATTGGAGGGCCACTCCTGTTCAGTGCCATGTAACAGAAAATCAAACTCTCTAAAATAAAAATATTATAATCTAGTATGATCAATATAATCAAGAGATATACAGAAATAAACAATGTGTAAAATATACAAAAAATAGAATGTATAAAAATATATACATACATTGGTGCATCTGTACATTGTAAGAAAAGTAAATATGTGTATACATATAATAATGAAGATGATGAATATTGCACTTGGTGAATGAATATTGCACTAGTGAATGAATACTGGATATTACACAATATAGGAATGTCAGATATTGTTCAGTATGAATAATATAATATTGCACAGTTACAGTGGGTGAGTGTGTGAGTTCAGGGTGGTGATTGCTCTGGCGAAGAAACTGTTCTTGTTCTTGTTCTTGCTTCATATTTAGCAAAAGATATTCATTCAGATATACATTTTGTACATTACACACTGGAATGTCAATACATTTTTTTGATAGGAACTAAAATAGGACATCTTGATGTATCTTTATATGGTTTAAGTAGACTTGAGAGTGTAAGCAGATTTTGGTGGGCGTGGCCCAAAGTTCAGTGACCACACCTTCTGACCCTACTTTGTTTTTACATGTGTTTTTTTTTAATCTCCTGAGGATACCCATAATTCTTTTTGATGATTTGTAATACCTATCCAGTATTGATTAAGTGGCAATAAAAAAAATCTGTGCAATCTGTAAGAAAATGCCCTACAGGACCAAAATCAATGAATGAAAACAAATACATTGATGTTACATTTGATTATCAGTAGTGCATTAGACTAATCCTCCACAGATTCTCTAGTGGGGTTTTGTTTGTGTGTGTGTGTGTGTGTGTGTGTGTGTGTGTGTGTGTGTGTGTGTGTGTGTGTGTGTGTGTGTGCGTGTGTGTGTGTGTGTGTGCGTGTGTGTGTGTGTGTGTGTGTGTGTGTCTGTTTTGTCTTTTCCTGAAAGCATTAAGATGCTTGGCAGCAGGCAGGAAAAGCATATTATTTCCCACGTGTTCAGTATAAGTTGGTCCAGTACGAGCTGATACTGGAAATGAAGCAGGGCATGCCTGATTATTTCTGCCGTATATTTTCCTCTCTCCTCGTAAATCTTTTCAGCTGCTGTAAAGCCGGGTCAAATGTTACCATTTTCACTTGCTTCCTGCAACCAGTGAGTGAGAAGTCTTTTTGAAAGTGGTGCATGATGGTCCATTGTAGTTTCTAACTGCCAGATTTCAGGCTCCGCAGAGGGGACCTAATGCTCCTTGGAATCCCATGAATGTCTTCCAGTGGAAGCCGTAGATGTTTATGTCAACTCCAATGAGACTAGTGGAAATTGGCTCTTAAGGCTGAAATTCCTGCTAATTGGCAACGTGGATGTGGACTGGCTGCTTTGTTCCCTCTTATACTGGAGTGGTTTGTCTGTCAGGGTGATGCACTGCGCCTGGCATCAATGAACTGCTTGTTTCCGCAGCTATCCAGCCCTGGAGAATCAGCGGCTTTAAGACAAGTTGCTTCCACTTTCAAAAATTGCCTTTGTGCACCTATTCATAGAAAAGGAAGGAGAACCATTTAGGGTGGTCTGCAGGGAGAAACTGCTTCTCAGGAGTTCCAGCAAAGCATTTTGATGGTGATGTGTGTGTTTGTCTCTGCCTTTAACTGCACTGAAGCAAAGTGAGCAGTGGCATTAAACAGCTTTCACTCTAGCTGGCAGTTTGCTGAGTTCATCATTTGATCTAGCTCATGTCCCACTTTCCTTTAGGTCAGATGAGGATTAATTGGCATTGAGCTCTGAGGACATACTGTAATTAGATTTTTAAAAGGATTCGCCTTTCCTGTACATTTATTTGTGGTGCTACGCCTAATGTTAAATATCAAAAAGTAATAAGCACACACACACAGAGAGCTTCAGGAGAAAGTTAACTAATCTCAGTTTGGACATACTGTAGTTGTTTCTGATATTCTAAATAGAGGCCAACTGATATCAGTACTGGCATTTATATTAGTTTAACCCACACATCGGCTTATATATTTAGCAGGTCGCCGGAATATATCTCAGCACTGATTTTTAACATTTTATTTTTAATTTTTAATATTTTTATCTATCCAGCAGAATGGGGCCATCCATAATCGATTTACAAGTGGACAATCCCCTCACTTTTATTTCTAAATATCAGTCACTGCAAACCAAACCAGAGTTAATAATAATAATCTAAATCTAAATCAGCTCTATATGCTGTGCAATATTTGAAGTTATGAAAACCGTAGAAGAGCACAAGTGCATCATTTTGCCGTTTCAATGTAACTGTAACATACATACAGTATAGTGCTTAACAAATTTATTAGACCGCCAACCAATGTAAGGTTTAATCCACAGCTGCTCTAAATTAACAATACTGGTAATTACACAAATCACGTTTTTATGTTTCTGTAATGGATAATCCACCAGCATACACAAACTCTTTAATCAAAATTATATTTTTAATCCTAAAATCTAATTGTTATTCATGAAGTTTCAAATTTACCATTTAGCAAAAAAATCAGGGAAAAAAAAACAAAACAGGAAAGCACATTATTATTTTTGAACAGATAATAGTTTTAGTGGTTGAATGTTATGCTTGATTAATTCTCAGAGAAGGCCAGTGTGCCGGCTCAAATTTGGGTATAAAAACATGAATTCAGTTTGTTATTTGCATAATAAATAATAATATATTTTTTAGTTTCAAACCAGTTTTTGACAGATTTCTAAAATATTTCTGCTTTCCTGTTTTTATGACAGATGATCTACTGAATTTGTTAAGCACTGTAGTTTGTGTGAAGAAAACTAGAATCTCTTGACATCCAGATTTTTTTACTCTCTAAATGTTGGTGTAGGCATAGGCCTCAAACTAAAAAGAAGAAGAAGAACTATAACGGATAGTCCAGAGAGCCAGAAATGAAAGAAGTGCTCAGAAATAGCAGAATAGAGGATGAATCTAAATGAGCTGGGGCTTTAGTAGTAGTAGGAGTAGTAGTGCGCCTGTGCTTTGTTAAAACAACATACGATTCCCCTTTGGCTTTCGAGTACTTAACAAACAAAACACTTGTCTGATGCCAGCATCAACCCCCCCCCCCCCCCCCCCCCCCCCCCCCCCCCCCCCCCCCCCCCCCCCCCCCCCCCCCCCCCCCCTTCAGTTTGCCAGTGAGATATGTGATGCACTCCAAAAAGAAAGAGAGCAGGAAAGACTGTAAACTTGAAAAGGGGGCATGAAATTTGTGATGGCTTCCTACTGACAAAAGCCTTTGAATTTTTTATGTTGCAGATACTAAACTTCTGTTGCTCTGGCCCAGATTTGTTGCTAATTAGTGCCCAGCTACTTTCAAGGGCATTCGGATGAGCAGGGGAATGCCAGTGCCACCTGTTCTCCCTTTCTTCCATCTCTCCCACCCCGTCACATGTTGTCTGTCTCTGTTTAGGCTTTATACATCAGTGTGCTAGTTTTTAATCTAAAGGTTGTACCTTTCACTTCTCTGGCAATTCTACTTTCTTATCTACTGTATCTTGTGTCACTGCTTAAATTAGTGTCTGCAGAGGAAATGCGGTTTACCGTGGATACACCAATAAAACATGAAGCCACAAAGCTGTCCATTGCTCCCAGTAAAAGCACTTGAATAATAAAGATGAAGAACTGAAGTGCTCTGACATATCCCTTCAAGCCCTCACTCAGAGGGGCCTGTGCTTGCTGGCCATCTGAATGAAGTATCTGATAGTGGTTTGATACAGACACACAGAGGAGGGTTTGTATCCTCCCAGGATCATTGGCCACTTCCTGTCCCTGTGCTCTGGGAATGAGCCGGGGTGACACAGGCCACGCATCTTCACTCAATCCACCCACTGTTGCCACTGTTGGAAAAGCGATCACTCTCACACCCTCATTCCCATCAGTCCATGCACATTTCTTGTGACAGGAAAAGCGTCTTTGGCATTTAGAAAGATGCCTCTCTGTGTAGCTTTGTGTAGGCGCAGCTGTGCGAGCCTGGTCAGGCTGATGAGATGCTGGGAAGAGCGCATGCTGCTCTCCCCTCCCCTGAAACGTGAGGCTCTCCATCCTCTGAGAATCACTGCCGTGTGTGTCGACATGGGAGTTTTTGCACAGATCATGTACCGGCAGGGAATACAGACCATGTCATAGTCAACCTCTGGCCCAGGCAAATCTTATAATCTCACCAAAATCCGATAACAGGAGTGCGCGTGAAATTTTTGGAGCAAAGCTGAACTAAGGGATGAGGGTGCTCAATATGATTTGTGATCCTCTCAGTGAGTCGTGTCGGGCAATGAAAAGCAAAATCTGGAAGAAGACAAATTTGCTTGAATGAAGTGTTACTGTGCTCACAACTGTTGTGTAATTACTCAGATGACTCAGATGCAGCAAAAAGGATTAGGCCATATTGGGTCATATCATAGGCTGTTGGTTTGACTAAACAATGTTTTATTTTTTGCAGAGCCAGCTGCTATAATTGGTAAATTATCTCATAATGAAAATAGTAACTGGTTGCAGTTCAGATGTTGGATCTTTGTTACAAGTGAAATAGTTAATGAGATCCAAATATATCTGTGTGTGGTTGCCAACCAATACTGATGACTCAGTGGTTACTTTCCCAGATGATGTAATTTCTCACTTTTAAATTTGGCTGTTTGGCTCATGGCCTGTTTTGGGCCAAAATCTGTGCATCCATCGGCATTTCAGATTATCTTCACAAATTACTGACTTAAATTATTACTGTAGCTCACTGTGGACATTTGGGACCATGAAACATAACTTCAAGTGATAAGCCGCAGTCATCACTCTTTTCTGTACCTTTTGGATTGCCATACCTCTCCTCCCCAGGCTCTGACCTCTGGTATCACCCCTGCCGTCATGATGAGAGTCTAGATCTCTCTCAGAAGCTTTGTAACCCAACCCCTCTGTAGCATATGAAACCTCCAACTGCACCACCAACTCGCTGCTCTTCACTGATTGCCCCGCAACCTGCGTCTCAGGCTCTGCTTCGCCACCCCACAGAGTTACATTTGAATATTGAAATCAGGGGCTTCTGAACAAAGGGTTGGTTTAAAAGAGATGGAGGAAATCGCTTCAATGTGGGGGGGGGGGGGGGGGGGGGGGGGGGGGGGGGGGGGGGGGGGGGGCTCGCCCTCCAATCTGTTATGGAAATGTCATGGCAGGCAGCAGTTATGTTTTGATGATGAAGTGTGACATGGGTACATTTTAATATTTTAATGCGTCTGCAACTCTGATACTTTTATTTGTCTATCTCCAAGGAAGCAGGGCTCAACACTGGGATCTTTGTGTCTCAGTTTCAGTTTGAATCCAACCAAAGCAGTTATAAAAAAGTGTAGATTGAGCATGCTTTATTTATACTGCATGTGCACAGAAGCGCAGAACTTTGGCTATAGCGCTGTTCTTTTTTTAAATAGCTTCGCCATTGAAGACAACCTAATAATGGAGGCATATCAGCTGATGATCAGCTGCAGGATGACATTCTTAGCATACATTTAGCTCTCTGAAGATAACTAGTAGTCTGGTGTGGAGCCTTTTTTTTGTTTGTTGCAGGATGAACAGCCACAGTGTGTGTTGTGACCTTGAATCACATTCCTGGTCTTTAATTGTGTGAAACATTTCTGTGTGATGCTGCCTTTTCTTACCCTGACAGGCAGTAGAGGAAAAGTTTTTTGGAGTGGATGTTATGTATGGCCCAGGGCAACCTGTGCTTCTGAACATCTAGGAAGGGACAGTGTCTCTACCTGCTCTCCATACATTCCTGCTTTGGGCTGTGTGAGCAGGAGAGCAGTTGAAACTCGCCTTGTCCTCCTCTTTGCATTCCTTAGCCGTGACTGAACTCAGTCACTGTGCTGCAACAAACCTTGGATGGTAAAATGCCCTTCTAGCGCTCTTCCTCATGCTTTACACAGTATAAAACGGTACAGTATATACAGTGCATTATAAACAGTATGTTATATATGTTCCCTCCGGATGGATCAGGCCTTGGATTTTAGAGCTGCAGGGATTTCTCGCTGCCTGGCTGTGCAGATGAGAAGCTAAATGGTAGAAGCCCTAGAAAAGCCTTAGTTTACAGAAGCATGAGGCACATGGGAGTTTCTGTGGAACTGAGAAGATCAAATAAGGCTTCTTTGAAATGTGGTGAGAAGAGGTGAATTTAAGGGTTTGCTATCACAGTACTTGAGCTTACTGTAGGCGATACATTCTGAAGGAGAAAAACCTCGTCCTGTGTGATACTTCCGAACACTGAAACGCTTTCTGATCCTGCATCTGTAGTATCTTTTTTATCGTTGGACCCTTCCATTTTCTCATGTCAAATATGTCTCTGAGCAGCAATGTTTCTCAGTCTCTTTGAGCTCACTACCAGTTCAGCAGTATTTTAGAAAAACATTGTTTTTTTTTTTCCCACCTCACGTGTCACGCGCCTGACACATCAGTGGAAATGAAATCTCTTATTTCCACCATTTCTTCAGGGTCTGAAGGATTGGAGAAAGAATAGAGGATCGAGTGGGAGAAAGGAGACAGGCTAAGTGTAAGGGAGAAAGATGGAGTTGGGAGGTGGGGGTGGAGGGGTTCAATGCCCTTGAGGATAATCTTCCTCCTTCTCCTCCCTTCCTCCTTCTCCTCCATTTCTTGTTTGAACACATGACCACAGCTCATCAATCTCAGTTCACATAATGACCATATTTAGATGAGAGTTCCACGATATGAGGCTGACGTTGGAGTGTGTCCCAGAAGCAACACAACCTGGACGTTTGTCAGCAGAAACACCTCGGATTGCAACAATACAGTAGTAAACCAGTCTATTCTTGGCATTTAATATGCCACAGAGGAACAGCACTCTGCCTCTCACACTGTCAACACAAGTGAACACCCTCAGGTCCCTCAAATGCAGTCACAGTACTGTGCATGCCACAAATGCCTCAGATCTCATAGTTTTTCAGGAGATGTGCTCCTGAGAGCTGCTGCTGTTTCTTTTTGATGCTTCACCAGTGACGCAGAACAGCTGAAAGGCTTTCAGGTTCACTTGCTTGCAGTGTTCCACTTAACATCTCCTCCTTATGAACATAAACCTGCAAATGGTTAATTATGAAACGCTAGCTGTGAGTTAATGTGCTGGAACATAGTTGCTGTTTTGCAACAAACATGATGCGCTAAGCAGCAGGAATTGCAATAATGTCATCACTCTGTCTGAGCTGGGGCCTGTCACACCCAGACTAGGAAGGTTAGTCACAGGTTTCAGGCAAATCAGGTGCAAGAAAGGTGGTAGTTCATTTACCAGTTCTGCAGTAGGATAGATACATTCAAAGTTACTGTATTGAAGCAACGTTTCAAGAACCTCAGAGTTGAGGGGTTCATAGCAGGGCATGATTTACTGAGGTAATTATCGAAAAACATCCACAGAGTTCATAAAATCAGTCACAAGCACAGGTAAACTGTTGGAGTTGCATGCAAGAATGCAAATGCAAGAATGCAAATGTCTGTTGCAATTGGATTGGACTTTAACATTTTAGGTCCCTATCTGTGCAGTATCCAATTTGCACTGGTGAGAGGATAGTGTAGGTAATTCACAGCTAACAAGCGGTTGTCATTTGTCCTGCTTCCTGTGTGCTCTGCCCTTGCCTAAACTAGCAGTCAGAACATATCTGAAGCAGACCATATCCTGCAGAGCAAGAAATTAATTCTGAGTTTATGTGCTAAAATGGCTATAATGTGATCAGACTGGTCTGACATGTGGTCCAGCTCTGTGTGTCTATATGAAATATGTCCCACAGCAAAGTGGCTGCTTCTCTGATTTTAATGACAGTGCTGGCCGTGGAAGTAGGAAGTATTGGGCTCAAGTGTTGCTTTGTGGGCTTTGACATAATGTAGGGGATGAAGCTGGATGGAGCTGGTTTCTCATGAGTGAAGAAGAAGATGGAAGATAGAAAGAAGGAAGAGATTACTGGAAACAGAACTGTGGGAGGAAAAAAGTCTCCTTAGAGTTTGCTTGTTTTCCCGGTTCTCTTGAAGGAATAATTCAGGATTTTTTAATAGACTTACCTTCTTCATGAGATCGATGCAACTCCATATCTACTGCCCTCAACCAGCTAACAGTTAGTCTTGGTTAGTCTACATACATATGAAACATTTAAGCATATTTCTATTTCCTTAATAAGTAACTCTCTTCCTTTGCAACCTTTGCAAAAGCCAACGGATCATTCGTCTAAAATGGCCCAGATATTTTCTTTTTGAGCGTCAATCCCAAAATAATTTGATATATGTCATACTCAGATTAGGAACAGGGGATAAGAGAAAATCCTTGAACCTGCAGTTGCTGCCAGCAGTGTTTGTTGTTTGGAAGTGGACAAAAATTCCTCTGTAAGCGCTGGGTTTAAGACAGAGTGGCCAGCTGCTCGACTCCATGAGCCCAAAGAAGTCACGTGATTTTAAGGCCAGGTTGGCCTGGGGGGGCGGGGGGGTTAGTAAGAAAAGGTGATCTGCAGTTTGCTTTTTTATGAGGGGAAAAAAAAAAAAAGAAAAACCCAGTGCAGTGCAGACAAATACACACACACATTTTCACACAGTGAAAGGGATAAGCGTTCATAGCCTCTGATCCTATTATAGAAGCCACAGCACTGCATGCTCCTAAAAGGCGGGGAATATGGGTAAACAGTGTTTCTTTTTTGTTTTTTTTTATGGGAATTGCCCTGTCCTACAACGGAAAACATGACAATGGGAATAATTTCTCCAGGTGATTTCTCTGTGCCACTTTCTCTGTCTCGCTCTTCTCTCTTTTTCCCTCTAAAATGCTTTCAGGAAGTGACACACATCCCACATAATTCAGCGTGATGGAGCCTCTGCTAATCTTACCTTCCTCTTCATCAGATAGGCATGCAGTGCTCTGTGAGTGTTTTGGCCTAGAAAGTGTCTGTGCGCAGCTTTCCTACATCTGTGCAGTTTGTTGGTTTGTGGAATGCTTGGAATTGCCTCCATGGCAACGTTTGTGTGTGTATGCGGAGCAGTAAATATTGACTTCATCGCCTCCCCATCCCTGTGTCTGTCCGTGGCAGGAGCACAGTGTGGGTGGGGGTGGGGGGGTGGGGGGGTTTGGTACACACTTTATCAAGGACTCAGCAAAGTCCTGGTATAAATGTGTCTGTGAGGGGGGCGTGTTTACCCTCAGATATCCAAACATGGCAAAGGTTTCTGGCTTTGTGTGGTTCTCAGTTTGATAAAATGTGGATGTACTTTACAAAAGAGGTGAAATGCTGGAGGCATCATGGCGTATTCTCTGCTGTGTCACTTCATTTCAGCTCAGTAATGATCAGCCTACTGGGTAACAACATGAGAAGCCTGGGCAAACACTAGATGCGTGGGGGTCGTACTGGTGTGCAAACATATCCAGTATGCCATTTACTCTGTTCATGTTTGTTGAAAGAGAAGAGAAACAGGTACGTTCAGCTACACTCAATGTTTGCTCCAAACCAGGAAGCGGCTCACCTGCACACGATGGAGTGTAAACTGTTCTTAATGATCTGAGTTCAGGTTTTTAGTGTTTTTCCCACAGCAAATGGATTTGTTGAGACAGGATACGAGAGCTTGGAGGACTAGCAGCAGCCAGCTGCAGCAGCAGTAGTGGTTTGACGGGTTCATCCTGTCTTGTCATTGCAGCACTTGTGCTGTTTGTCAGTCCCAGATGGAATGTCCTCGCTGCATTTGATGAATACGATTAGGGGAATAGATGTTGATAATCTGAACAGAACAAGCAGGCTTGGATTATGCTACAATTGGCGACTGGTGACGCAGGAGCCAAAGCCTTCCTACTTTTCCCTCCATAGTAATTACATAGAGAGCATTAAGATGAAGGAATACACCCAGCAGGCTGACATTAGGATCACATGCTTTTGCTCACACGGGCATATTCTCATTGCGTGCACACATCCTTCCTAACCCCTGCACTTCTGTTCCCTCTCAATTCAAATGAGACAAATTCTTTAAAAGCAAGAAACCCTGGATTCATCACCAGCCTCCTCGGTGTGTAGGGATGTTTTTCTGCTGTAGCTCCATCAAATGGAAAACCCCTTTGGAACAACGTTGCAGCTGGTCAAGTGTGGATTTTGTTTGCACTGTTCTGATTTTAACTGAGTACAGCCTGGTCACACATCCACTTGAATTCAGGCTCTACGGCACATGTGATCAGGGTGCTCACGCACACCACTTTAAACGGCTGGTGTCTGCTTATGCAAATGCAATAAAAACAGGATGATATCTTCCTGCCTGCAGTCTGGCTGCTGTTGTTCACTCAAAGGACTTGTTTTTTAGGCCTACAGAGAATAAATGTCACTATGCCTCTCTTATATGTCATATGTTCTAGGATAGTGACTGCATTCAGGATTATAACAATTCAGCATAAATCGGTTTTCTGATCTGTAATTTAAATATACCTTTTAACTGGTAATGCTCTTAGGGTCTAAATATAGAGTGAAGTCGTTACCATCAGTGTTTTTCAGCATCACTCAAATGTTAGCAAACAGCAATCTGGGGAGAAAAAAAGAATTCATCTCATCTAGCTACAGTTAAATCCCAGTTTGAAGCTTCAGCTTTAGCATCATAGCTGAGGCTGTATTGTTATTTGGAGCCGATAATCATTATATTTGGAATAAAGGGTGGAATTATCAGCTAATGCTAACAAGGTGCATCCACAGACTGAATGAGTGCATTGCACAAATATAGATACCTACTAATAAATACGAATACAATAACCTGGAGTATAGACCTCTTGGACAGTTGATACAATCAGCCACACAGCAGCCTGCAGTAAATGTCAAATAACTGCAATAAAATGCCAGAAAAGACACCAACACCACAAACGCTCTTCAAAATCTCAGTTCATTGTCTTGAATTAGCTGGGGTGACACCTAGCAGACAAATACCCACCTCTTATTCAAAGTGGCCATGCAACTAATAATGCATAAAGTTAAGCCTCAATACAGTTTAAACCTAGAGACTGGTTGGTGACCCACTGGCAACCTCTGATTGCTAGGCATAAATGTGTATTCTCTGACCAGTTGGTGAGGATGCTGGCAGTTTCACCTAGCGACAGCAAGCAACCTCCCCCAACCACCTCCCAGCCTGTCGGGGGAAACACATTTTTCCTTATTATTTTTCTCTGAGGACTGGATGCTACCAGGCAGCCAGTCTCTAGGTCTGTGTGACAAGAGCCTTAAGGTTTGTGTCTACAGGCAGCATTTTTGGGGGGGATTAGCTTTAATAGCATCATTAGTTCTTAACAGAAAAACATCTTCAGATAATATAATTTTTTCTTGGAACTTCTCTCTCTCTTGTCAACAGTGTGTCTTTGTACTGAGCTGTAAACATGTTTATTTCTGCACTGGCACTTTAACATGGAAATCTATGACAACTGACTTGCATTTGGAGCCACTCTCAGGAGGCCACAAGAGGAACTGTTCTTGATGCTTCCAAATTAATTTTTTAAGGCCTGAAGGTTTACAGCGTGGTTAAAAACAAGAAATCAAATTAATCTCGACATACAGTAGTTTGCGTGTATCATCCACAATGTCCCTAATGAAGTGATTCATTTTGAGCTTGATTGCACTTACGCTTGATGACTTCATGGTTATTTCATCTTATTTAGCTCAGGCGTGATAATGAAATTACACGGACATTAATGCATGCAAGTAAATAAAAACATGTCTGTCATGGCTGTAAAACTGTAGAAAGCTCTGCAGTAAATCCCATATTACTCGGCTCCAATAATTGTCATCAAAGTCGAAGTAGAGGAAAAGAAAATGCTACTAATTTGTTCTACTAGTACATTTACAGCAATAGCTTAATTGTGACCTCTAACCTGGGTCAGATGTATTAAACACAACTCTTTCAGAGACGAGTGATTGTCATAACTTGCCCAATGCATGTATTAGATACTAGACCAATAGTAACAAGTCCTGTGAGACAGAAATAAGGGGTCTACTGTAGCTGTCGTGGCAAGATACAAGCCCTAACGTGCTCCTTCACAGGAGCAGTTTCACTGCCTGCCTCAGTATTACTTGCAGTTTGCTTCAGCTTCATAGTGGGAAACCCTTCATTAAGCCTGCATACAGAACATCTTAAACTAGCTTGTTCAATTTTGATGTTCATGTTTGTTTGATCCTTCCCAAAAGATGAAAAGGCTTTTTTTTAAAGGGCCAGAACGCGGCAGGCTGCGTTGTTGGTGAAATGGCCTGCTACCGTGACAAAGACTTGTTCGGCGAAGCGTGTTAATAAATAAAGGGATGACACATCTTTTTTATTTCAATGAGAGGATACCATTCAGAATTGTTTTCTTTTCACGATAAATGCAAAAAAAAGTAGAACAGGGATAGGCCGTATCCTGTTCTAGAGGGGGTGGCAGCAAGCCCCAGCAGCAATATTAAAAGACTATACCCATTTACCAAAAGCTCAGGAGACGTGAAGGATTTGGAATTCATTGCCAGATCTTATGCATAATTAAGCAAATCCCCCTCCTACCAGCCCAGCCACACCCCCCTGCCTTGCTGGAGGGATTTTTATGCAGCTATGCCTGAGACAGTTGGTGCTTATTACAGTACCTCGCCCCTATTAGGCTCTTGTTATCATTAACTACTGCAGATAGTATACGCGGAGGCATGAGTCCAGTTCCTCTGTTGCAAATCATGACGATGTTTGACTTCATGAATTCCTTCATTTCCATATTTCTTAATGGCTGTTAGAGCTAAAACATGCAAGCAGCCAGCAAGCCACAGGCCACTTCTGTGTGTTGTTTATGCTGCCTGCTGTGAGTGGACAAAAGATGGCTTTGTTGGAAACTGAGTGTGAAGAAGAAGAAGAAAATAAGAGACTCTCTTAGTGCTGTTTCGTGTTTACTTGATTCAGACTTTCTTTCCAGGGAGGTTTTAGTGCATTTGTCTGGGTCTAGGACACTGTTGGCCAAAGGAACTGAATTCTATTCAGCCTTGAAATTTCTGAAAGGTTTTAATGGCTGTCTTTTTTTAATTTGTTCACTTCATCAGATTCTATGCTACACGCACAGCTCTTCTGAACCCTAAAAGCATAGTCATCATGTCAGCAAAATTTACCCTGATTTACCAAAGTCTCTCCACAAAATGTGTTATTTAAATGCCAGCTGAGATCCTATTAAGGCGACGTCCCTTAAGAATAAGCATCTTGTGTGTGGAATGGGGAAGCCTCTTACATGAGTGACGACTGTAGATCAGAGAGGTCTCTGCTCTGCCTCAAACAGCTTATTAACCATGCAGCCAGTCTGCTGGGGGAGAACACAAAACACACAAAGAGCAGCTCCCTGAGCCACTCGGCATCTTTGTGCCTCTTGTGTCTGTGTTTTTGTGTTAACCTGCATATACTGTTACCCATGCAACACCCCCACCCTTTAATGCAGACATGCCCAGGGGGTAGACTTATCGACTCTTCGGCCCCACTGACCCCCTCATCACTTTCTCGTCCTCCTCCCCTTTCATGATGATAACGAAAAGAAAAAAAAAATCAACCCCCGTGTTATGTTCCCCTCCCCCTTTCATTTTTCTACCCGTAATGCTTTTAAGTATTTATTTGTAGTACTTCTTCTCTGGATGAGCTAATGTGCACTTGCACATACTGTACAGGGGAATCTTCTAAACTGAATAAAAACACAGATAAAACTTCCACATCTCCTTATGTTGCCTCTGCTTCTCCTCTCCTGGCAGACGAGAACCAGTGACAGTTTCACAGCTTCATTTCCTTAGCTTGTGTAGTGAACTGAGTCCTTTTTTAGTCAGATATTTTCCACCATATGTCATACATTCATAGCTTTGCCTGTCATGATGGCTGCTAGCCAGTTTCGTGTAGCTGGTTTCGTTTTTGGATTAACAGCATTAGGTTGACCTGAGCAGCTCCGCGGCCACCTACATAACAAACGTCAGGCAGTCCAAGTAGCTTGACACTACCCAAATGTGCTTTTATCTGCTTATCAGAAGAGTTTCCAGGTCATCCCACCTTAGTGCTTTTTGTAAATTTGCATTTCTTAGCAGACCCCCTGTGGCTATGTCTATCCATGATAGCAGGGCTTTGAGCCCTTAAATTATTCTGGGCTTAGTGTAAGAATTTCACTGCACTAAGCAGTGGTTCGAGGTCATGAACCTGAGGAAGTGGGGGAGATTCAGGCATGAAAACCAAGCAGCAATCCAAATCTTCCTGATCTACTACTGTGATCTACTAAACTTTACTAGAATCATCCAGTTTTTAAATGCATCACTCATAACTGGTGAGTGGCCATTCAGACTCAATTATTCATTTCTGTGCTGTTCAAATTAGCCTGTGCAGCCCCCCCCCCCCCCCCCCCCCCCCCCCCCCAAAAAAAGGGTGCCAGAGCCAGAGGAAAACACCTGCATAGGTTCATGCTTAACTTATTCCATTTAGAATATGCAGGCTTACATGCATAGCCACACCCCAGAGGCCCATACTGGGTCAGGAAAAACACTGTCGTGGTGTACAAAATATGTGTGTGTGTGTGTGTGTGTGTGTGTGTGTGTGTGTGTGTGTGTGTGTGTGTGTGTGTGTGTGTGTGAGAGTGTTAGTGTTTTAAATTAAAGAAGCGATCAATAAGAGAGTTATCATCTAACTCTGCTCTTTGTTTTTGGTTTTCCTGGTATCAACTTTTACCACTCTGACATCCCCACCGGCCTTGTTTCCAGAAACAGCAGGAAGCTGCTTACCGCAAACATGCTTAGATTAACCTAATGTGCGCCAAAGTTAGCAAGTAGCTGGTGAACATACTGGAGTTTTTAGCAGCCCCAGAGAGGAGCTGTGTTGATTCTTTTTAAATTGAAAAATGTTTTTTCTTAAAAAAAAGTGCCCTAACTTGCCCACTCAATAGTCTTCAGCTGAATTTCCAATGACTCAATACTGCAAATCCTCACATTTAAATGCTAAAACTACTGAATGTGGGCATTATTTTAGCCACAGTCACGTAATGGCTCTAAATTATTACCATAATTGATGTTTACCAGTCTTCTGTTGATCATTGAACTTAGTCGGCACTGCTATTAAAACGAGGGGCTCTATTCATTCCCACTCAGCAAACATGAACGTGAATGAGTTTCGGTTGCTGGCTTCTCTAAATAAGTAGACTAAATGTAACTGATAAATCTGCATAGAGGCAATGGGAATACTATGACACCTCAAAATACTTCAGCACACCTCTGGAATTATTGTGTCTGACACATGCTCATGCGTGCATGTGTGACTTAACTACTGTCTGTGTTCATGCTGCCGGTGGGAGTGGGGTAAAGTGGATCTCATGTCTGTGTTGAAACCGACGAGTGGCAGCTGCTCCATCGTCTGCTGGAGATGTTTTGCTTCATGTGGTCTGTGTGACACCGTGTCTCTGTGGGTTTAATAGTAGTCTCCGGGCCGGCTCTGGTTTCTGCATCTGGCTTTGTGGCAGTCAAAGGAATTTTTCCAGAGAATGTATTCTAAGAAAATTACATAAGAAAGCAAGTCCATTTGATGCCAAATTATAGTGTAATTTTTCTATTACTGTGCCTGGAAATTCAATTCGAATTACGTTTCTTCTTTATCTGCTGTCTCGCTGACTTTTCTCTGTCTTCGAATGCACAACAGGCCTCGGCTATGGGGGGATCCAAGAGTAAGTCCAAGGATGTAGGCCAGCGAACCCGCAGCCTCGATGGCAACCTCAGCTCGGGTGGAGGGGCTGGCGGCCACCACCTCAACTCCACTCAGCAATCCCTAACACCAAACCGTAGCCCCACTGTGGATGCAGGTCTCAGTGGCAATCAGTCAATGGCTAATAATGCAGAACTGGCACTCTTTGGAGGTGTGGACAGTAACAGTGTCACCTCACCGAGCAGAATAACATTAGCAGGTGAGAATCTCCACCGAAAGCCTTCAGTTTGACGATTACCACCTTGTTGTGATGATTATTTTAACTGTCTGTTCTGCTTGTAACTCTGTCAAATCCCATTTATCTTCTAACAGGAGGCGTCACAACCTTCGTGGCGTTATACGACTATGAGTCTCGAACAGCGACAGATCTGTCTTTCAGGAAGGGCGAACGGCTCCAGATAGTAAACAATACGTAAGGAAAACGCAGAAAATATTCACACTCTTCCCTTTTTCATCTCCTCTGTCGTCTCTTGCACCCAAGTAAACTTGAGAATTGCTCAGTCGCCTGTCTGGCTGCCGTGCGCTCCAAAATTCACGTCACTTGTCTGCTGAAGACTTCTGTCATTAGAGTCAAGTGAGACATTTCCACATTAATTTTGCCTCATTCATCTTTCTGCTCGGTCCACCTCAGTAAGGATATTATATTTTAATTGGTTATTCCTAAGAAGTAGACTCAATGCAAGATCTGCTTATATAATGCAGTCCTAGCTGTTTAAGCCCATACTTTTTTCTTTTTTTTTTAAAGTACAGGCTTTACTCTTTAAATCAATAGAGGTGCAGTGAACCATATACTGTAGTGCTGCACCCCCAGTGCTGCCTGCTCACCAACAAATTACTGACCAAGAAGCAGGAGTTTGGAACAATAGTGGATTATCACTGGCCCCCTAAGCCAAAGACCTGGATCATTATTGGGTCAAGTATACCAAAAATCCATGAAGCAAGTCTAAGACTTGTTAATGTAAGTGTCAGATAGGCCTGTCCTGGTTTTCTCTTTGGTCAGGTGGATTAGTAAAGTTATGCACAGTGAGCCAACAGGCTTTTGTCATGATCATGTTGTGCCCTCTGCTTTTTTTTTCTTTCCCTGGCCTCATTATTGTGCCTCATTCAATACAAAGCAGTTCAAGCAGTTTAGGTTCAAAGCTTTATCAAATGCGCTATGCTGAGGTCTGTTTGTTCTTTGTAGTTTGCAGGTCTGTCTCTGCTCACAATGTGCTCTCTGTATTTCTCTAATGCCCTTCTTTTTCACCATTTCATCTCTCTTTCCCATAAACCATCACATTTTTACAGGAGGAAGGTGAACTGCAGGTTTGTGAAGCTTCTCTGGAACTGTGTTTGAACAAATCGTTTGTCAGCCTGTGTGCTGTGCATCACATGAAATATTTGTGTAGTTGTGCATAGTGAAACCAATTCGCTAGAAAGGTACCAAGCTGATACCTGTAGCATTTGGTTGAAAGCCTTGCAGCGCTATAAATGGGAGGCGAAAAATGTAAGCAAATAAAGATTTTGCTTTAAACTTGTGAATATAGTGCTGCAAAGCTTCAGCAGCTCAACGCCACATAAAGTGTAGCCTACACGCACCATCATCCCCTCCTTTTTCATATCCATATGTTTCTATAATTACTAGGGATGGGAATAATATCAATATCATCCCCTGCTGTTATATGTTATCAGTACACTGACAATAAATAGCATTTTAATTAAACCACGCAGATGGATAAATGGATACAGCATGTCTAATTGTGGCACATATCAAATGAACGAGGGTAAAGGGAACAGAAGTCAGCTAACATGTGGTGATGAAGAACAAACTCACAGAGGGGAAAATAGCTGGGGGAACTCAAATCAGAGAGCTAATTAACTGAACTGACTCATTATTAAATAATAATAATAATAACTGAATAATGATGATAATACACACCCACACTGACGCCACAATGCTGTAAGTACATAATTGCTGCATTTTGTCATTTCAGGGACATTTTTCCTCACTTATAGATATCAGGATGCATTATAGGCACATAGATCATGTTGCTGTCATGGGCAGTAAATTATGATACTGTTATTCTGTTAGTTACAGCGATTCCCACCCTTAGTAATAACATAATAGCAAAATAACCTGGGCTGGCCTTTATCAAGCTTCTCCAAGAGCCGATTCCATTCAATTTTATTTATATAAAATAAATCTTAAATACTATATAAAAGCCATGTAGCAGTCACTAAAATTACAAAACAAACTATCCATTCACTTATGGTCTGAGACGCTTGATAAACAGCCCTAAAATTCACATTTGTGTTTTTGTACATGTGATGAGCCTTGGTAAAGCTGTGTGTTATCATTTCATCTGTGCAGAGAAGGGGACTGGTGGCTGGCGCGCTCCCTGACCACTGGAGAAAGCGGTTATATCCCCAGCAATTACGTGGCTCCATCTGACTCAATCCAGGCAGAAGAGTAAACTCCTTTATTTTTTTCTGTCTTGATCTAACTCTTATCTGCCTTTCACCAAGTGCATGGAAACGTTAACCCTCAGAGAATGGCTCATTCTAAAGAGCTCAATGAATTCAAGCATGTTAATGTAAAAGGATGCCTCCACTGCAACAAGTCTATTTGTGATATTTCTTCCCGCCCAGATATTCTACAAACAACTGGATGTGATATTATTGCAAAGTGAAAGCATTTAGGAAGCACAGAAAGAGCAGATTTGCTGAGTGCTGAGGCACAGACTCCATGAAATGTGCCAACGCTCTGCTGATTCAAGAACTGCAGAGCTCCAAACCTCCTCCTGCATTAACATTAATGCATAAAGTGTGTGCTGGGAGCTTCATGGTGTGGATTTTCCCCGTAGCAGCTCCCGTAGGTGTCACGTGTAGGTGGCCCAGTACTTTGGTTTATATAGTATATATGAGAAGATTAACAGTTTGTCATACTCTCAGCTCTGTATTGTGTCACTGAACGTGGATGTCTGTAATATGGTAATCTCACTTGGCGATTGGTGAGCGCAGATGCCCCGCCCATCTGCTGTTCAAACCTTCAGTTTGTGAGGGGCAGCCACTCAGGGCCTGAGCTGGGCTGCACCAAAGATTATTTTGATGCATGGATGATGGAAAGTTACTCTAGTAAAGTCCAAGAATACAAAGATGGTGCTGGAAATGAGTGTAACAGATTCTCATTAAAGCTCACTAGCAATAGCAGATAACTTAGTAAAAGGACTAGAAACAGAATAGAAAGTTGAGACTTTGTTACCTTTTGACTGTATTTGCCTCTGTTCCCAGTCTTTGAGGTAAACTTAGCTAAGTGAGTTTCCTTGTAATGTAATATTGCCTTGCTCTTGGGCTTGATGATGGCTTGAAAGTTAATACAACAAAATCTTAAACTACTCATTTACCTCACTGTAGTTCAGGAACCACTTTTCCTGCTTAGCTTTTCATGCTAACCTGCTTGCTTACAGTAAAACTCACAAACTAACTTTTTTATAACAACTTCATTTCTCATCTTTGCCTCCTTCTCCATCAGTCATCTCAAACTGGCTCTAGAGTCCAGGTAAGCAGCTGTTGCATTGTAGGCACTAGTATGCACTGCATCTGGAATAAACTAAACCTTCTGAGACTGTACGCAAGAGCTCAGCCTTGATTTCCCATTCCCTCTCTTTCTCCCGCTCACATCTCCTTCCCCTCACCAATCTGCTCCCGTGTGTCCCATGTGTTTTGTCTTGACCTCGTCCAGGTGGTACTTTGGCAGAATCACACGCCGCGATTCTGAGAGGCTGCTGCTGAGTTTAGAGAACAAGAGAGGGACTTTCCTGGTGCGAGAGAGTGAAACCACCAAGGGTGAGTGTTGCCTGATTATTGAGACTGGAAAATTGTGAAGCATCAAAAGTTCAGGTTCAGAATTCCTAATGACTTGGTTCATTTATATCCCACATAACTACTTATCAAATATTTTGGCATTGATCGGCTGACTGTTTGTTCATTCTGTTCTTTTTCTATATGAGATGAGAAAGTAAGATTGTAAATGTAAAACTCGCAGGACCCGGACACGTAGATTAAAATTTTTTTAGTGTATTGATAAACAAGCCTGCCCTTTTTAACTTTGTATCCCAGAAACATGGTGTGCAGTTATTTTTACACTTCTTCATGTATTTTCTATGAAGTCGTAAAATGTTCCGATTTCAAAATGACTTTTGTACTCTGTGACATCGCTGACTAAGAAGGCACTGATGAGAAGAAAGCAAATTCTTTTTTACAGTGAGGCATGCTTCCCTGCTGCTCACTGTGCTTCCTGCTGTGCCGTGTCAGTCATGTGGCAACGTGGGTACAGAAGAGA
Organism: Archocentrus centrarchus; assembly: GCF_007364275.1. Classification (NCBI taxonomy): domain Eukaryota; kingdom Metazoa; phylum Chordata; class Actinopteri; order Cichliformes; family Cichlidae; genus Archocentrus; species Archocentrus centrarchus. The sequence continues at coordinate 6,968,987 of NC_044352.1, read as the reverse complement.
AACAAATCAGGCAGATGGGAAAAGGTTGGATGTGACACCTGTGGGACTCAGTCTGGCGATAGTTCTGATAGGCAGCTGCTCTGCTGCTGCTGCTGCAGCAGTGAAATAGTCCCTTCAGGCTCAGGTGCCGTTTACACGAGACCGTTTTCATTTTGAAACGGTGTCGTTTTGATGCGTTTCGGCCTTGCGTTTACACGACAACGGTGTCGTTTTGATGCGTTTCGCCCTTCTGTTTACACGACAACAGAGTGAAAACGATGTGTTTCAGAAACGGGGTCCAGAGTGGAGCGTTTCAGAAACGCACCGGCTTGCGTTTTCGTGTAAACACTTGAAACCGGGGTGATTTGAAAACGCTCGACTCGCACATGCGCACTATGGTTGCGACGGCCAGTTTTTCGCGCACGCGCAAACTGATAAACAGTACTCGCGGATTCACGAGTGCTTCTTATGCTCTTCCTGTGTTTTTACCGTTTTGTAATTCAGCGTTGTGTGCAGCAGCGATCCAACCTCATCATCGGTCCACACAAAACCTCTCACATTGGCCGTTTTTTAAGTAATGAACAATTTGCCGCACTACCTACTGTGTCACTCCACGCATGCGCGTCTTGCGTAAACAAACTGCAAAGAGAAAACCAACGCCAACTTGTGGCCTGGCATGGGAACTACATCGTTTTCATCGTTTCACATGTCCTCGTGTAAACGCGGATCGTTTCTGAAACGCCATCGTGTAAACGAAAGGCTGAAACGCATCAAAACGACACCGTTTCCAGTGAAAATGGCTTCGTGTAAACGGCACCTCAGTCAGCTGTGTGTGTATGCCATGATTATACATGCACATTACAGGATTATCATTACAGGACACACACACATATATATATATATATATATATATATATATATATATATATATATATATATATATATAGGATCTGAATAGAATAAGAAGAATATTGAAGGTGGGGAGAGATGGACAGAAAGCAAGTAGGTGGGTGAGCAGAGGGGAAGTACTGGGTGAGTGAGTAAGACAGAATTAGGTCAGTGTGGAGCCGAGGCTGAAGGCTGCACAACCGCAGGCCATAGTGCCCAGTTCAAACATAAAGAGAAGGGTTAGGCATTGCCTTGGGCCAATCTGATTCAGACTGGTTCTTACTTGATCAACACTGCCCTCTGGTGGCGCAATAAACACACTACCCACAAAAATTGAATCCAATTACTCCACATTCTGAATGACAAATGTTCTTTTACCTCTTACCAGGTGATTTTTGGTCTTACGATTTGTGATTTCGTGTTGAAGATGACCTATCAAGGCAGTGAATCAGATATTATTGTGGTACTTTGTGGTTAATTTGTTGTCATTCTCCCCAGGTGCCTACTGTCTGTCTGTATTGGACTATGACAACACAAAAGGGCTAAATGTGAAGCACTACAAGATCAGGAAGCTGGACAGTGGAGGCTTCTATATCACATCACGTACCCAATTCAACTCACTGCAGCAGCTTGTCAATCATTATCGCAGTAAGTTCAGTTTTAGCTGCCGCTCCCTGATTGAGTCATTAGTAATTACACAGATGAGTAAAGAGAGTCGTTTAGTTCATTCATTGACTGTGATTCCTGGACCTTTGGTGTTGTCTGTTTTACTGCTGACCAGCCTCGCTGTCTTCTCTCCCCAGAGCATGCTGATGGATTGTGTCACAGCCTAACAGACGTATGTCCTGTACTGAAGCCTCAGACTCAGGGCTTAGCAAAGGACGCCTGGGAGATCCCGAGAGAGTCTCTCCGTCTGGATGTAAAGCTTGGACAGGGCTGCTTTGGTGAGGTCTGGATGGGTAAGTCATGCTTTATTTTTTGAGTAAATCTTCAGTTATTCTGTCCAGTGACAATTATACAAAGACCAAACTGCATAAAAATATTTTAGTCCTGTATCCATCGCTTTGAATTATTTCATCTCCAGGCTTTGATCAAAAAAGATTGAGCCAGTGAAAATAAAATATCATACCTTCTAGAAATTTGACTGATATGGTGTCAAAACCATCTTCGTGTGCATTTCGGGACCACTTTCAATGTGGCTGCATTTTTCAGAGTGTTCAGTGATGGTCCATTTCTGTCACTTTATGCCATTATGATGTGCAGTGGATCTTCTCCAGTGTGTCAAAACAGTGACTACCTTTCAGTTTAATTTTCATTTAGGGGAGTGGATCAACTGCTGAGGAGGCAAATTAAGTGTAGTGTAGTTTGATGTTGGTGTGACCACAAAACTCTTGTGTTTTCAGCGCACTCAAGGCACACAATAGCACAATGGCATGCACCACTGTTCAGGTCATATCTGCTGACTGTCTCCCCAGAGATGTCTCAGGACATCACAGTGGAACTCAGAATTTATTTTCTCACCCATTGGGCCAAAATTCACAGTGCACAACCTTGTAATTGTTGATTTAAGAAACAGAAGGCTTGCATTTGGTTGAGGTCCTGACCTTTGTGCTGTCTTCAAGTTTAGAAATAGTGGAATCTTCAACTGAAAAATGCTGTTTTGTCTCCCATTTGTAGCTGGAGACCACTACCAATGAGCCTCCACATAGAATTCTGGTCAGTTCTTTAATCAGAAATTGATTTTTTTTTTTTGCTTCATTTTTAATCAGGAACATGGAACGGTACAACACAGGTGGCAATCAAGACCCTGAAACCTGGCACCATGTCCCCTGAGGCTTTCCTGCAGGAGGCTCAGGTCATGAAGAAGCTGAGACATGAAAAGCTGGTTCAGCTTTACGCTGTGGTGTCTGAGGAACCCATCTACATCGTCACAGAGTACATGGGACAAGGTCAGCGTGAGGTTCTCACACCTTTAAATATTTTCACTGTATTAACAAATGCATACATTTTCTGCTGAATTGAAAATTATTATGTTGTAGAATTACAGGAATTATACAGTCTCAACAGTAATGAGCTCATTCTAATCTGTACTATGTGTCCATACTAACAGGCAGCTTACTGGACTCTCTGAAAGGGGAAATGGGTAAGGTGCTCCGCCTCCCTCAGTTGGTGGACATGGCCGCACAGGTCAGTGCAAATAATTTGCTATCACATGCTGTATTGTTTGATACTTGTCCATTGCGTTTTTTTTTCTTTAAAATAATAACAGAGATTTGCCTCTTTCCCAGATTGCTTCGGGAATGGCTTATGTAGAGAGGATGAACTACGTGCACCGTGATCTTCGAGCTGCTAACATCCTGGTGGGAGATAACCTGGTTTGCAAAGTGGCTGATTTTGGTCTGGCTCGCCTCATAGAGGATAACGAATATACTGCCAGGCAAGGTAGGACCCATAAAATTGTTAAAGTTACAGAATTTATTCTCTCACACTGTTTCTCCATGTAACACAGTGGCTTATATATATATTTTTTTTAACATGAAGTCAAATATTCAAATATTTCAAAGGCAAAAAAAAAAAAAAAAACTTTTAATGTCACATGACTAATCAGATTTGGTTCCTTCCCGTTTGTAAGAATCAATGACTTATCACCTGACCTTCCAAGGTGTTAGAGAGCAGGAAGCTGTGCAGTTGGGTTTTTGTTGCAGCCTGTTTACAGTGATCTAATTTCAACCTCCTAAATCTGTTCTCTCGCAGGAGCCAAGTTTCCCATCAAGTGGACGGCTCCTGAGGCTGCGCTTTACGGCCGCTTCACCATTAAATCAGATGTATGGTCATTTGGGATCCTGCTGACTGAACTGGCTACTAAAGGCCGAGTCCCATATCCAGGCAAGTATAGGTGCTTTTTACCCCACAGCCTAAAAAGGCTGATGGGGTATTATCGTCACCCCGCTGGACAGGCGAGCGGCCAACTTTGTGAACGAGATAACTTGAGAGTGATATGACCTAGGATGTTCAAATTCACACCATAAGTGCATCTACTAAAAATCTGAATCATCACATGAGACAAAATGTGAAAGATTTTTTTGAAGCTCTCAAAACTACCATGACCTGGTTGACTGAGAACCTACACAGACTATATATTTGCTAGATTTGATGACTATAATATTTTGGGGTTTTCACAGTTATTCTGGAACCAAATGGCCACCCTATTTTTAGTAACCAATCAGGAGGCCTTCTGTTTGGGAAGTATGTCAGATTCTTGGTCTGTTCACAATCAGCTTTTTGCTACAGCAGCAACCACAGCTGCCGCTCAAGAAGGTGTATTATCCTCCCTCATATTAAAGCTTACATTTGCTCACAGTGTGATTTAAGTCTGGTGAAGGAGCAGTAGATCATATATAGGTCACATCTGAGGCCTTTATTGGCTACCAAGTCAGTGCAGTACTAGGAATTATGTGGTGGAGAATTGCCTTGCAGAAATATCATTGCTTTCTTGAGTGCTGCAAACTGTTTGCATCTTTTAGCAGTAGCTTTGGAAGCTGATTTTCAACTCTTCTATAACATGAAAAGCTCCAACTAGCTCATCTTTAATAGTAGCAGGGCCCAAACAGATCTCTGACAGTGGTGCTCTCTGTCAGTCAACCCAGCTACCCGGTCCATCAAGAGTCACCCGTAATTCATCTGCCCATGAATTTTTTAACCTGCTCCTAGTTTTATTCATTTATGGTCATGTTTGAGCCTCTTCGCGGATGTTGCAGTTCTGGTTCAAAGAAAAAACAATGTAGCCACCAGGGGGCATCAGTTAGAACACACTCCAAACAAGGTATTCGTTTGATCATCTTTTATTGAAATGATAATTTATTGAAATGAAACAGGAGTAGCTGTGTGTGTGTGTGACTTGGTTGCATGCACACACTCTAGAAGAGGCAACCCAGAAAAATGCACACCTTACGCTATTAAAAGCACACATGCCCCAGTCTCCTGGACCTGCATTTCTTTCCAAATCCAGTTGATTTTTCTCAGAGAGGTTCTTGACTGGGTGAGGTGACCTGGAAGTATCTGCAAGACAGCCATAATAAGAACTGGTGGACTTCTCTAAATACTAAAGAAAGCCTCTATTATTATCTCTTTTAGCAGAGAACACACTGGAGCATCCTTTATGAAAGGAAAGGTGATAATGCCATCCTACAATTTATAAGTTCACAAGTGGCATGCAAAAGTTATTTAATAGTGTGTTTTCCATGTCATGCTATAACCTGCCAGGATGTTTTGAGCCTTCAATGATAGGGCGATAAACCTTAGGTCACCTATGATATGGGGATAAACCTGCTTCTTATTAAGTTGTCTCCATGCATAAAGAACATAGCTTTATAAAAAATATGAAAAAGTTCTTTAAATAAAATTTTTGACCTGTATTACAATGAATTCAAGGTTTTCCAGTCTGCAGTATGTCTGTCTTCAGTGCTGCTATATCATCAGCCTTTAGAATTATTATTAATAACCAGCTGAAAATTATTTAATCTAATAAGCATTCAAGTTATTCATAAAAACAATGATAAGGTCAGAATATTCAATTCTGCATGCTATGTATAGCAGATTTATGGCTTGGACTTGGATTTGTCATAACTAGTAGTATGAATTAAACTATGATTATAGGTTTCCAGCGGTATGTCTTTCATAAATCTCTATTTTCTCGACCAGGTATGGTGAACCGGGAGGTGTTGGACCAGGTGGAGCGTGGGTACAGGATGCCGTGTCCGGCAGAGTGCCCTGAATCCCTTCATGACCTGATGCTGAGCTGCTGGAGGAAGGAGCCTGAGGAGAGGCCAACTTTTGAGTACCTGCAGAGCTTCCTGGAGGATTACTTTACCTCCACAGAGCCTCAGTACCAGCCAGGAGAGAACCTGTAACCAAGCCGACAGCATTCCTGTGCACGCAATATGGATGTGCAAAACTGAGCATGTGCATCTTCTTTAAAGTGCATGGATAACTGTGTGTGTGGAGGGGTGTTTTTTTCTTGTTTTTTTTTTTTTCTGGTCTAATGGAGCAGAAAGCTGACATATATTTGAGTACACAGCAAAATCCAGTCTTTCCAAAGTCTCTCCAACATGTCCAGTTTGAGGGACTATTTTCCAGGTATGGTGTTATTGTTCACACCCCAAACAAGCAAAGAGGTTTGTCTGCCTTTCATGTGTTTGTCAGGTGTCTGAATAAAAATTCCTCGTGTATCCCTCCTCTGTTATTTCACCCGACTGATCTTATAGTTGCCACCGTCAGTAATGCAGCACCAGACTATGACCGCATGTCAGTCAAACATGGGTGTCTGAACATTGAGTACAAGTTTAGTTACAACAAGATGCCTCTTTTCAGTGCATTTTCTTTGGGATCCCCTTTGAAACACACACACACACTCAATCTCTGTCTTCCATTTCTCTGGTCTAGAAGCAACTATTTGGTACCCACATTAATTTCTAAAATATCTAAGAGATCTTTTTTTAAAATTTTGCTATTAGACCTGGATCAACTGGAAAATTTTCATGGTAATATTTCAGTTTTTATCACCACGCTTCCCCTGTGCAGCATTGAGGGTTATTTTTGGATTGCTGTGAGATTTTGTGTGAAACTGATGTGAAAGTGTCTTTCACCCGCTGGACTAATTGGTTTATCACTGTAACCAACATGCAGGTCGACGCAAAGAAGAGAAGAGGCTACTTCTGTCTCTGTTTCCTAATTGTGACTTTTCTTAATCTAGATAAATGGCTACTGATCACTAAAGATCATCTCAGGATGGAGAAAACAAGAATTCTTCTGTGAGGATTTTTGTGCCAATGAAAAATGTCATTTGTACTCTTCTGTTGTGTAAAAGTGTATTTTAATACTCTGGACTTTCCTTACAGTGAAGCCTGCGCTGTCTAAATAGAGGTGATCCCACATCTGCGATCACAATTGGGTCACCAGAGTGCTTTTTTAATCTGCAGATTTATTTTCAAGAATTCAAATTCAAATCAGGTTTTTATCACCACGTTTCCCCTCTCAGTTCTGAACTTCATGGATATAAAGAGTATTTTTAATCAGCAGTAGTATTTCACTAATTAGTACAACTTTCGGCACAATGTCACACTGGAGATATTATCATTGCGCTCTCAGTGAAGATGATAAATGAGCAGCAGAGATTTTGTGCTTAGCGTGGTTATGCCTACCTGATGCCTATAGGAGGCAGACTTCAGAGCTTTCCCCATGAACACAATGGCAGGTATAGCAAAGAAATTGGCTTCTTGAATCCTAATTGTAAATATTCTTAATGATAATATTTGTATATATCTTTATAATTTATTCCTTTTAAAATAACCCACTTTGTTTTTTGTTTTTTTTCCTGGTACTTTTATGGGTTAAATAACACCTGACAGTACGAGAATAATCATTATAGTGACACCTTTCATCACAAGTTTATTTGTGCACGTATTCCAGTGAAACTTTTCTCAGTTGAACATTAACATGACAGTTCTTTCTCACCACAGAATGATTATCTACCAGCATCGATTCTTCACATAATACAATCAATACCACAGTGTTTACATCGTGATGACCTTTAGATCATTTTGATGCTGCTACAGAGGCTGAGAAACTGGCAGGCATTCGAGTGTCATTCCTGTTAAACATACTGCTGTTATGAGTGAATCTGATCGACAGTGTTGTGCTGCCGTCTTCTGTTATTCCTCGAGTGGGCTCTCCAGCTGAGAGTTTCCAGACCCCAGACCAACTCCACGCAAAAGTAATGAGGCAGCCACCACAGACAGGAGCTTAATATCTGCACTGCATCTTCTGTGTCGCTTGGACAAAAGAATGCAGTGACCTACAAATGTAGTCGGGTTGGTTGCATCGTTCCCCTTTCCTGCTGTCTTGTTGAATGTTTGAGCAAAAAATATGGATAAAGTGCATGTAAAAGGTCATATAATCAGTATGCAGCCTTGCTAATAAGCCAAGGACATTTCCTGTGGGGTTCTGTGGGTCTCCTTTCTGGCTATGCATATATTTTTTAAATCTGTGATATTCCTATATATATATACTCTTTTCTACTGTATCCAATGGGAATTTTCACACAAATAACTCTTTGTTAAATCCTACTGATTACTGCTCAAATTTGAATAAAATTTGTATACTGCCTCTCTTTTTTATTAACTGAACAAATACTTTTCTGTAACAAAGAACTACTCACTGATCTCAGCTCACAGTTTGTTTATGAACTCGCTCTTTAAGCCTGTCATTGAAGGTTGCGTTTGTTCAGAAATCCACACAAAGCTGCAGTACTGGAAACAAAATGCTTGACGAGCCTATTACAAGTTGTGAAGGTGACCTTGCAATTAACCTAGCAACAGATTTTATCATTGTGTATTAGTGACGTGTCTTGTCAAGTCTTGACAATACAAGTCTTGAGCCACACGTCATGTCTTCATATTTTGCTTCCAGGAGTCAGACTTTATAATTTTTTGAGCAATGGTTCTCCAGGCTTTCTGAAAGTTTTTCTATGGACATTGGCTACTTTTTCACTCATTTTCTGTCCAGTACTTGTAGCTGACCTTTTTCAGAGGTTTTTTTTTAAGTCACTTAACACTGACCTATTAATCATCCAAGCATAAAAACAGCACCCAACATCATGGATGAACCAGTGTTGTGTCAACACATAACAGATATCTTGGCAGCAAACCAGTTTTAAATTGAAAAACCTGCCCATATCTTGGCATGTGTCCTTAAAATATGTAAATGATAAAAAATAAAATAATAAAAGTGGCCTCAGAGAGTTCAGGCTGTGCTGGAGAACAAATGTGGTCACGCCAAATATTGACTTTCAGGCTTGTTGGAATTGCTCTATTTTTGTCTTATATACTGGATTTCTTTCAGCTGCTCGTTTATTCACATCAAATGAATCTGTAATTCAATTCAATTTAATTACATTTTATTCAATTATGCCGGATGCAGTTCCTGTCGCAGCCTCCGAGACGTTTGTGTCTCTTCTCGGTCTCGAACCGGGATCTTTCGCGAGGCGAACGTGTACGTACAATTATTTTATACACTGGGCACTATGTATTGTAAGCGTGCCAGCATGAAGTAGTGGAAGAAGTTTAGTAATTTTTTTTAGTAGTTTAGTAACTACCCTTTTATCGTTTTCGTTTCCTCTCTTCTTTCTTTTAAGTAGTAATTTGTAAAAGAAAAAGTGAAGTAGAAGTACAAAGTAAATACTCAGGTTAAGTAATTGGAGTCCTGGGGGCCCAAGTTGACCTTTGACAGCTCAAAGAACGTATTAAACAGGGTTTAATGGTCCTGATGCTTAATTAATTTTCTCTGTGTGTAAAACCAACTGATGACGTGTTTCAGAAATAGGATGCTTAATTTGGAATATTCATTTATTTTCATTACTATGACTGCTGCTACTACTACTATTATTATTGTGCATGGCAGTATGAACACTATTAACTATAATCATTGTGAAAGAACCTACCCGCAGGACCCGTCGCCTTAACACAGCTCATCACGTGGTGCGCTGTCGGGACTTTACAGAAAGTCCCGGAAGAGACTCCGCTAGTGCAGTATAGGCATGAGGCGCAGGTGAGCCAGTCCGCAGTCCTCACCTGTAAACAAAGGGGGGGGGGGGAAAAGAGCAAAAATGGAAATGACACCGTGGATACAGTTTCACGGAAAGCCGCTTCCAGTACGACTTGAGAGCTGGTAATATAACTTAAGATATATTGTATCTAGTTTTTTTTTTTCTCTCGTTCTTTCTTTTGTAAGTTTTCAAGTTTATGCATTGGTTATGTAGGTTATCGTGCGCTGCTGGCTGGAGTGTATTTTTTTGAAATTCTCTTCCATCATAAAATGTGTGACTAAATGCTTTTGTTTTTATTAGGCAGCTCTACGTAAGCCGCATTTTCTCTGACCTTCAGTTAGCTTTCCTGGCATTTGAGTGTTCTTTGCAATCTGTGCGGAGTAGCATGTTGAGACTGGATCCTGCTCTGGCACAGCAGAGCATACTCAGTGCCACACCTTCCTGTTCATTTATCAGCTTCCTATTATTGTGAGCTCCATATGTTAAAATATTTTAGTACAAAGTCTGGATGCGTGTTCAGGAAACAACCCCTCTGCTTCCTTTCCTCTATTCTCTCTGCCCCACTCAATCTACTTTCCGTTTTTATTCCTTCTCTGAAACTTGCCAGGCTGAAGATCAGCGTGTGATCCACCCAACAGCCTGATACACGCGGTGCTGCTGCCAAACAAAGTGCATAGAGCTTACACGTGTAATAAGGTGGGTCAATCCACTGGAATCCAATCCACTGGCAGTGAGGAAAATTAGGTCAATTCACCTTTCAGTGCTGCTTGTTTCGGTTTGATCATATCAACCGCATTCCTGTTGAGACGTGTTTCCTGCCTAGAGTTGCTTAACATAAATCAGATGATGATGATGATTGTGTTTCTCTACCTTTAACACAGATGATTTCAGCTTTCTGAAACATTTCTATTTTCAGTGTGAGAATATGCCATCTTTCAAACACTGCAGCAGCGTGAGAAGAGGACGCTTTGTGTTTGAGGTTTTCTGGTTTCAGCTGTGCTGCTTTAGATGGCTAAAAAAAGGAAATGTTAACACAGTATAAATACAGCAGCCTACCTGAGAATTAGATGAAAGTGTCAAAGATGGCTGTTTGAGCTATTTTTAATTTTGACAGTTTGTCTTCAAAGATGACCTAATACTTCTTAAATGTTCTTTTTTTTTTTCTTGGGAGGACTGGCTCACTTTATGGCCTGCCTGGAGACTAATAATCTCAAACCAAATCAAACATGGCTGCATGTCAGCAGGTTTAGTTGTTTGCTCTGGTAGTACCCATAAAACAGCTAATGAATGTAAGGTCATCAGATATAACTATACATTATTTGTACTCTATAGCTACATATAACCTATGGCTTTATATAATAAAATAAGACAGGATGATTTAAGAGTTAAAGTATATTATAGTAATATATAAAATATATTAGATATATTTGTTGGTTAAGAGCTATTTTTTTCATTTGCACTGCTCGTTTTAGTTGAAGCCAGTGTTTTACAGCTCCATGGTGGTGTATCTGATACACACTGACGCAACTGTTTGTCTTTGAGTTTATTGTAGGTTATAATATCTCTTTAGTGACTGGAACACTACTAAAGAGTAGCAAGCATTAAGGCAATAGACAGAATGAGAGAAGTGATTATTAGCCTGTTTTCATATGGGTTCAAAAGCTGCCTCATTTTGATGTCCATTTTCAGTAAATGGTAGTAAAGGGGGTGGGAATGGGGATGGGGTGAGGGTGGTGGGGTTTACCTTAATAACAGCTTAAATGCAGTTTCCGTTGTGTTCACACGCACACACGAGCAGTCACGCAAAACACATGCTGCTGTGCTCCAACTGTAATGATACACTTTAGGTCGCAGGTGGAGGGCAAGAGCTGCCGAGTCAACAGAAGTGATCACACAAATGTTGTCACCAGGAAATGGTACATAAGTGATAGTTACAGGAAACGAAGCATCACACTTTGGGTGTTGTCGACATGTTTTTTTTTTTTTGTTTGTTTTTTTTCTTGTTGCTGTTGGGAAAGCGTTAAATTGTGGTACGTTTGTGCTGTCTACATTCTGCTGTAAACAGGGCATTTGTTGCAGATGCTGTTTACTTAAAAGATTAGCATGCTGCTGGGAGTGCCATTAGTTCTTAAGAATAATTGACCTTAGGTAAATGTTGACAAAGAATGTGAGCATTTATTACTAATAGTTTATACCAGATATCGTCAATAATGATAAATGTGTTGTTTAGCTGTATTCACTTTTCCTTTTTAAAACCTTTTTTTTTTTTTTTAACCAAATGAACTGATGGAGATTTCTTTTCCCCGCTCACAGCTCAGAGGTTTAATCCACTGGAGACTAGAGTCAGATGGTGTTGACAACCTACAGCTGTACACATTATTATCTCCTCAGTAATACAGTACAGAAATACGGTTTCAGTGTTTGTAGAAGCTGTAGATTCTCCCCTTACTGGTTCTTGTTCACGCAGTGCTGTGCATGACTTGCAACCAGAGCTGTAAGGTTGAAAAAGAGCTCGGCAGGCACATTTTCCTACTGGCTAAGATTCCTCAAAAGTCAAATCTAGGTCATTATAGTTCTGTGGCTGAAGTTATGTGCTATTGAATTTCATCTGTTGTTGGTCATATAGCTTTTCTTTCAACCATATAACATCACTGAAGCATGAATATTCTGAAAGTCTCTCCTGAAGAAGGGTGTATATAACTCAGTTGTGCCTTACAGGGATGAGGTCATACGTGCATTAACACACAAGATGTCCAGGTAGATCAGGAAAAGGATGCTTTAAATACCAGAGGGTTAAAATGGCTTAAAATGTAATGCATGACAGGAAATGCACTGATTTTTTTAATGTATTTTTTTAAAGAATTAGTTACTCGTTAATGTGATTTTGCAGGCTAAATTGTTGAACCATTGATGGTTCTAGGTCTTCTTATTTACTGCCTTTCCTTTTTTCTTACTTTATTTTAACCATAAAATATCTTTGGACTTTGGATTGTTGGTCAGAGCAGAATCGTTGAAGTAGGCTCCATCCACTGTGTTTTGCAGAATACCATTCATTAATTAATAGCTAAACAATCAGCAGACAAGCTGATAATAATTTTAAAAAAAAACTTAGATAACATGATTCTCATTAACATTAGATATTCATTTTCAGCCCTTTTGTGTTTTTTGCAGTGTAAACGCAGGGGAAAAAAGTTATAGTCTCATTATGTGTTTTAGCCATATGTTTCCATTACATTGTACATTGTGTACTCTTTATTAGTAAGTCCTGAGGCTGCATGAGAGAGTGACACATCAGCGGGCAGTGGGTTGGCTGTTCAGTTGTAAAAAGAAAGATAAGGGGAGCCGCAGAAGCCCCATAAAGGAAGTTAGCAATGACTCAGCCAATCAGGTGACACAAAACCGTCAGTGTTTAAACATCTGGGCTATAATTAAGAGCACATGAGGAAGGAACTTCCTCCAGCACAGTGAGTAGGAGCTTCAGATGGCCACCTCTTTAAATGCAAGCAGCAAAGGCTGTAAACACTCACATAAACCTTTCCCCACAGCAGGGTTTTTTCCAGGTGGGAAGAGCTAATGTCATGATATAACCTCTTCTTTCACAGTTAACCAGTGACACCGAAAGGAACCGGTCTTCCTGTCATCCTCAACTATGGCAAGCCAGGCTCCTGTCAACCCTTCACATGCTATGTTTGACCTCTTTGTCCAAGCCCAGACCTGTAAGGATGTAAAGCACCACTTCGCTCAGCTCTGCAGGCAGCTGGACGTCGATCCAAAGGATTTCAGGAACTTCTACACAAAGTTAAAAGAGAGACTGAACTACTGGAAGGCCAAAGCTTTGTGGACCAAGCTGGATAAAAGAGCTTCTCATGCAGATTACCAGCAAGGAAATGCCTGCACTAAAAACAAGGTACAGACAACCAGTGGTGACTTTATGTAACTTGATTTTAACCTATCATAAACAGTGTTATTTGTTCCGTTTATCAACCATTGATGATAATGCTGTTTCCTTTATGTTTCTTGATTTATTTTTCTGAATATTCAGTGCCTGTATAATACTATATACGTATTCAATTTACTATAATGAAAGAAACGGATTATATTAACAGTAAATATTATACATTAGTGCACTTTTGTGTAAGAATCTCTGCTGCAGTATCGGATGAAGAACTTCAACAGTCAGAGCAAAGTTTATTTCAATACTGTTGTCATATTTGATTGCCTGTTTTTCTATCTCCTCCCCTCAAATTCTTATTAGATATTTGCCGTGTATATAAAATTCATCACATTCATCAATTAGCTTTGTACCGACTGCTGTACGGGAAGCCTTAAAATAATTTTGTTTTTTTTCCTCATTCTTTGATTTTCATTATCTCACCCATGCTGACTGCTTGCTGACTTCCTCTCTCCTAGTGCCTTGTGTTGGGTGCTGGTCCGTGTGGCCTGAGAATGGCCGTTGAACTGTCCCTGCTGGGGGCTCAGGTGGTGTTGCTGGAGAAGAGAGAGACATTCTCCAGAAACAATGTTCTCCATCTGTGGCCCTACACCATCTATGACCTCCGTGAGCTCGGAGCCAAAAAGTTCTACGGCAAATTCTGCTCTGGTACCCTGGATCACATCAGTGAGTCATTTACTTATTAGAGAGAGAGTCTGTATATTGCAAACCAGTTAAAATGAATTGAATAAACATACTATACTACTACTACTGCTATCTTTGTTTATGCAGCTCCCATACTTGTAGTAGGATTTGTGGCCAGAAATGACACCTTGTTAAATAATTGTGGCTTCTCAAATGCATGATTTCTTTATTTTTCTGGGATTTTATATATTTTATGAATTGGCAGGACAAGATAAGCAATTTTCAGACACCAGTGAATTTTCCACATATTTTTACATTTTAAATGAATAGAGCTCTTGAAACAGAGAGATTAATAAAGCTGCAATCTTAGCCACAATTTATTTGCCTATGCATGTCTGCTAGCATTTTGGTTATGCCTCACACACACACATCTCATGATGCACTTGTATGTTTTTAGGCATCCGTCAGCTACAGTTGATTCTATTGAAGGTGGCACTTCTCCTCGGTGTAGAGGTGCACACCGGAGTAGAGTTCCAGGGTTTGATTGAGCCCTCAGGAGAAAATGGTATGTGCGTTTAACAACCATCCACATCATCCTCTCTTATTACGTTTGCTTACTTTATCCACTGTTGTTGTTTCTAAAGACTAGAAATATTGATGGACCATCAACATGTAAAGCAGTAAAGTTATGATGAAATCCACTGAGGTGTTTGATGTCTTTCTGACAGGTTGGATGGCCAAACTGCAGCCTCAGTCTCACCCTGCTGCAGCCTTCCAGTTTGATGTCTTCATCTCTGCCGGAGGAGGCAGATTTGTCCCTGATGGTGAGACAGAAACTTTTGCATGCTTGAATCGTTTCATTTCCTACTGATGCAACAAGGGCCGCTAACCAATTTCACAAGGCCTACTTGGAACACATAGTTATTACAAATAATCGAAACTCACCTCAGCAGTCTTTTTTTTCAAAAAGTTGCCTTTCATCAACCCAGTTTCCTTTTTTTTTTACCCAAACTCTCAGGGTTCAAGCATAAAGAGCTGAGGGGAAAACTGGCTATCGGCATCACGGCCAATTTCATCAACAGACACACAGCTGCTGAGGCCCAAGTAGAAGAGATCAGCGGTGTAGCCCGCATCTATAACCAGAAGTTTTTCCAAGAGCTACTCAATGAGACTGGTAGGCATCCCTGTGATGTTCAGTTGAAAGCAAGAGGACGGCAGCTGTCTGCTCTTATTTGTAGGATAATGTTTAAAAATGAAAGCAAGTAAAGAGAATATCTGCAGTTCTTACTCCGCAGCTTTCACTAAGCGAGAACTTGAATTGTGAAGTAGAGTCACTGAACCATAACATTTTTAATAACAGCACGAGCGCTTTTCTTTTCATTTAATTTCTTCCTTTGTTGCACATTGCTGAATGCAGCCCTCAAGGCATGAAATAAGCGTTCACACTGTCGGTCTGGGTTCGGCGTGAAGTGTGAAACAAACAGCCGTGCTGTTAATCTGTGTTTCAATCCCCATTTAATTTCCTGTCATATCGTTAACCGCGGGTCAGTCTGACCTTATTTTTTTGAGCTACTTTGCACCTATTGCAGGTTAATATCTGTGGAACATTTTAGCAGAATTGAAAGTATGACCTTAATAAGTGTGTTTACTCTGCTCACACCCATTCGAATGACTTTCTATTTCTGTTCCACTTTGATCTCCCTGTGTATGACATTATACATCTGAAAACTGATTAAACCAAAAGAGAATAGCAAACATTCTATTGAGGGAAATGCAGCAATGCTTTTGCTGTCAGCCTACCTCATTCAACCTCTCCTACACACACTCTCACTGTCTCATTCTCCTCCTATGCCTACCATGCCCTCTCTCCATTCTCCATTCCAGGTATTGATTTGGAGAATATTGTCTACTACAAAGACGACACCCACTACTTTGTCATGACTGCCAAAAAGAAGAGCTTGTTAAAGAAGGGGGTCATTAAGCAGGTGAGAGCAACACATCCATTACCAAGGAAAAGTGCGATTCTTATTGGCAGAAGCTCTAACTGCGGCCAGTAAAGAAAAATAAACAAACCAGACAGATGAAACAGCCCTGCTGCTGCTTCAGTGTGAAGGCACAAACTGTCAGTCATCTCTTCTTTCCCTGCTGCCTGGCCCCTTAGCTAATGTGGGAAACCAAGTGTAAGACATGTCATCTGTGTGAGAGAAGGTGCCAGAAGTCATCCAATAGCACCTCTCTCTCTCTCTGTCTCTGCAGGACTATAGTGATGCAGAACAGCTGCTGGCACCTGCAAATGTGGATTATGAGGCTTTGTGCCACTATGCTTCTGATGCTGCTTACTTCTCCACTGGCGGAAAGCTGCCTGACCTCCAGTTTGCTCAGAACCATGGCGGCCAGCGAGATGTGGCCATGTTCGACTTCACCTGCATGAACCGTGCTGAGAACGCCTCGCTGGTCAAGGAGAGGAGGGGCAAGAAGTTGTTAATTGGTCTTGTTGGAGACTGCCTAGTGGAGGTAGGGGGCAGCACTTTGAGGTCTTTTCCCCTAGTTCACATCCTTAACCATGCTAGCTAACTGTGGGACAGAGTACTGTATCGCTTCTTATCGCCATACACTTATTGAAATGCTGGAACCAAAATAAATAAGAGTAATCTCAAGTTAATTAACTTGCAGTAAAACGAAGCCATTTGCTGCAGGGAAATTGTAGGTGGTGGACCAAGGTGAATCAGAGAACTAAATAAATGAATTAATAAATTAAAGGAAGCATACTATGCTAATCGATTATTTAACATCGATTATTTAACTTTTGGACTCTACTGAAGAAGCTTTGCATGATTCACAGTTCAAACAGGCTTTTAACTCCCTCTTCCTTTAAGGCCCCCTCCTCTTGAGCCAACTTTCTTGTAATTGGCTGTCCCTCACAAACAGAAGGTTTGAAGAGCAGGTTGTTGGGCTCATAACCAGAGCCTTATTTATTTATTTTTTTTATTTTACCAGGGAAATCCCATTGAGATTTAAAATCTCAATGGGAAAAAGTATGTCCCATGTTACTGACGTCATACAGATCTGAGTGGTTAAAAAAATTTATGAAACTGAGTGTTTAGATGAGCCTGAAGCAATTACTTTTGTGCCCACTTCTCTCATTATTTAAGAATTGTGCCAATCCTAAGAAGAGTATTTGACCGTGTGTGTGTGTGTTCTTGTGTGTTCTTGTGTGTGTCTGCCACCAGAAATTAGTCTTTTTAGTGTGTTAACAAGCTCATCACGAAGCACAGTCTAGCAGAGCTGCTAACATGTTTGTTCACTCTTAGTTGGGATTAGCTCTCTGTGTGTGACTGTATAGATAAGCTCTTGCATTAAGTTTTCTAAAAATAAAGCCGGCAGGCTGCTGCATTTTATATCTCACAGGTTTTTATGGGTAACGTGTTTTCTGAGCTTGATAATACGGCACGCTCCATTTACTCTTAATTGTGACATTTTCTGTTCTACAATAACATTTTGTGCATGTTCTCTGCAGCCTTTCTGGCCTCTGGGTACAGGCATTGCTCGTGGGTTCCTAGCTGTTTTTGACGTAGCGTGGATGGTTAGGAGTTGGGGTATGGGGGTCCCACATCTCAAAGTCCTAGCTGAGCGGTAAGTACATTTTATACACCTAATAAGCTACACAGTATAGACAGTTTTATTTTATAATCTCATAATGACATATGTTTTTCGTGTGTTGTGGTGGTGGTGGGGCATTAGATTTCCTAATGCAGTTTTTCCCTTCTTGCACTGTATGCCATTGAATTAAACCTACTAAATAAAGTAGGGAAATATAGCGCTAGAATTTGTCAGCATGCCTGTGGGTCTCATCATCAGTAACGCTACCCATCCTGACATAATCAGCATGATGAATAGTTATTCTGATTGCATAGGCATAAAAATTATTTCAGCATGATTCCTTGATGTGACCAGAATAAAACAATTAGGCTTTTTAGTGGTAAACGTTAGTCTGGATTTCAAAACTCAAGTTACATAATAAAGGAACTTTTAGGTTATTTCCATTCACATAAAATACAGTTATTTATTCACAAAGTGAAAAAAGAGAGAATGTACCTGCAGATCAGTTGTCAGATGTAGTTATCCAGCAGTTATCCCTTCCTTGCAATGCTGCAGTTGCTGGCTGTTTTTTTGTTTTGCTTGTCTTTACCTCTGTTTAATTTCTTCACAAATATACAGAGAAAGTGTTTACCAGCTCCTGTCCCAAACCACACCAGAAAACACCAGCAAAAACTATGCTGGTTACAGCATCGACCCCAGAACGCGGTACCAGAGCGTTAACCTCTCCGCCATCAAGACCCATCAGGTCAGCACTGTTATCCGTTATTTAGTCAACAGAGACTGAAATCAGAGATCCTGTAAACCTTCATGAAGGTTATTTAGGGAGACAAATGGTTTTAAAGTATGTCTTCATCACAGATAAAGTAAAGCTGAAAACAAATTTTCAGTTTCATTTAAAAACTGGTGAGAGCAGTTTACCAGTTACTAGATATTGATTTATAGTAAACAACAATACACTGGCTGTGTCAAAGAATCAGATCATGGCAACAAAACAGGTTAAACATTTTACGCAGTCTGTCATCTTTGTATGTAGTGACTTATCTCCCTGTCACACGACCTAGGTGCAGCACCTGTATGATGCTGATAAATCTCTTCCATCGCTCAAGAAACAAAAGGACAAGTCAACTCACATACATCAAGGTCAGCGGTGCTTATTCTGGTTATGCCAGTTAAACTTTTCCGTGCTAAATAAACCAGGAAACACTTTGATTGGCATTGACATGAAATATTTAGCTATGAGACTGTCCAACCACAAAACCTATTAGAGTCTTCTCTGATTTATTGGCTGTGTTTTCGTCCCCAGATTCAGCTGGTGGTTCTGAAGAGCTGTTGAAATGGTGTCAGAAACACACTGCGGGTCATAAAAATGTTAATGTAAAAGATTTCACACAGTCCTGGAGGTCCGGCTTGGCTCTGTGTGCGCTCATCCACCACTTCAGACCTCACCTCATGTGAGTTGCTGCTTAGTTTAAATCTGACAGCACGGCATCGCTTTTTGGTTATCTAATAGTTTAATCGGACCCATTTTCTTTTGATGAAATTCTCATCAGCTGCCAGCCAAAACCCAATGTAACACATCATCTTTGCTGTGAAAAGACTGTCTGTGTTTAATGCAAGTAGAATGATCCTGCTTGCTCATTCCTTCCAAGTGACGTGTCCTCCCTGGATGAGTCTAACACTGTTCACAACAACCAACTGGCCTTCAGTATCTTGGAGAAGGAGCTGGGCATCTCCCCCGTCATGTCTCCCAACAGCGATCAAATAGACAAGTTGTCCATGGTCCTCTACCTCACCCAGATCCAAAGTGCTTTCACTGTACCAACAAAAGGTAAAAGTTTTTACTCAAATATTTGCATTGATGATAAATGTCAAACAAGGTCAGATTTAATAAACGCATTCACAAAAATTACACAGTTAAATATGTTTATTTGATGCCACTGGACTCCTTTTTGTTTCATGATATATTTCTGTTAGTGACAGCAATATCAGACTTACATAACTTGGTTGCTTAGACACAGCACGGCATCAGAATCACCTTAAAAGGTTCAGGTGTCCTCCCACTGAAATGTGTTCAGTGATGAGAAGCTCTCAAATCTGTGCTGCCCCTTTAAGAGCATCTTACCCAGAATTCACTGGGCCTAAGTGGCTAGTGCTGTGCTCAGAGCCAGCCTCTACTGGTTGTGCTGCTCTCCTGCACTTGAGCCAGCCCAGCAAGCAGACAGAGCAAACAGTCACGGTGTAGAGCTGACTTATCGGGGTCTGATGGGAGGAGCGTCTCTAGAAGGGGTTCTGTTTTTCCTGCACTGAAGGAAAAATTTCTCCTGGCTGTTTGTAGAGGTATATTTACAGTCATTTTATTTATTTATTTATTTTTTTTTTTTAGTATGTGGAGTTATTCAGTGTAGATGTGAGCTCAGGCTTTGGAGGTACTGAATGAGCTGAGGTGGGTGTGATATACTCTGTCTGTGATGCTGTGCTGCTCTGCTTGGGATCCGCTGACTGATGTGCAAGCAGGAGGGAGCTGTCAGTCTCGGGTAACCTTATCTGAATGATGAGAGAGAGAGAGAGGGAGGGACTGATAGTCAGAACTGGAGCTGAAGAGTTTTTATGTAGATTGACAAGTTAGATTCAACTGCTGCTTTGCTGTGACGCCACCAGAAATTCAAGTAAGACTGCCTGATCATATTTCTGACACAGAATTAAACATAAAAGACTGAATCTTGACAATTTTAGAAATTGTACCCTAAGAGTATATCGGGCAGCTGTGTGAAGAACTGCAAGTAGGCCAGCACTCACATTCAGGTGTCTTTAGATGAGCACTCTAAGTCTAATTTAAGATAAGCTGATTTTGCTGTGTGTCCTTTTTATGACATTTTTCATTTTTTCATTTTCTGTTGGCAGCAGAGCCTGCAGACTTCCTGCCATCGTCCAAGTCTCTGTCTCTCTCCCGGACACAGTCAGCTGTCTTTTTCCTGAGCAAGCTGAAGCACAATTCTCTGCAAAGACGTAAGGTACGCCCACTGTGCCTTGAGTTCACTGTTTACACAGCATGGAGGAATCTTTGATAAAGATATTTTCAAACACGCTGGCGTCTTGGCCGGAGTTCACTCCGGGGCCTTCGGTCTGTGTTCTGGAGCTGTTGGTGACTCACACGTCTGCTTTGTCTGGGATTCCTGTTTGTGATGACAAAATGTTAGATGTTATTTCAGAGGACGCGGCTTCTGCTGTTCTGATCCTTAATATTGTTTAATCATGTTTGTTTTCGATATCATAGGAAAAAAACAAAAAAAAAAACAGGTCATGTGGCAGTTTATTTTGTTTTCTCTGCAGGAGAAGCTGGCAGCTGACAAACGAGCCACAGGAACAGAGACGAGAATGGGAGATGAGGACAGTGTGAGTGTGATTCAACAAATCTTACTCAACTTTGGAAGCTTTCTGCACAAATAAATCATAATTTTTCAGTGTTGCTCTGTTAAATCTCAGTCTGCTGTCTGACCTTGTTCCTCAGACATTGGCGTCTCCTGTCCCCCCTGAGCTCAGTCCTGTCCCCGAGCTGGCCCCCGAGCCTGATATTCCTTTGTTGATGACAAACAGTGAGGAGTGTTACTTCTGTGGTGGAAGGGTTTACCTGCTGGAGCGAATCAGCGCAGAGGGAAAGTTCTTCCATCGCACCTGCTTCACCTGCACTCAGTGCAGCATCACGCTTAGGCTAGGAGGATACACCTTCGACCAGGATACAGGTAACTACTAGGTGCTGCATGTCTGTGTTCAAGTGTAACTGTTTGGCTTCGCTCGAGGAGCTGATATTCTTCTCATTCACAGCCTTGTTCTTCACTCTACAGTTGTATGTGTTGTAACTGCTTCTCTTTTGTTTCTGTAGCACTCCTCCAGAAAACTGCGCGATGCTGTATTATCGTGTTTGTAATATAAGTGCATGTATCTGTGCTATGATTGTTCTCTCAAAACCAGATCAGATTTTTGCCGCTACAAGTGACGCACTGCTTAATTATTTATGTGTATAATTAATCATTTGTGCTGAGACCCTTTTCAAAGGGGTCTCTACTCTGACTAAAAGGAGATTAATAATTGAAGAAAACAGCAGGGCTTTCCTTCTTCAACGTTCACTTGTCTCTAGATTTCCAAATCTGTTTTTTTTTTTTTGGTTTTTATCTCTGATTTCTCCACAGGGAAATTTTACTGTGAGCTGCACTCTGAAGAGCTGGCAAATGGGGCTGCAACATCTTGTGAGGTGGGTCACTAAAGAGAACAGATGTAAAGCATTCTGTTGCCTGCTGCTGATCACTCCAGACACCATGTTGAGTCTGTGTGTTCATTATGCTCTTGTTACACAATCTCCAGTTGCATCATCTTGATAGCTGACAGTTTCAGTGTCAGCAAGCCTGACTTGATTGCAGAAATATATATAATGAGGATGTGTGTTTCCAAACATAAAATTAGATCCATATAATAGTAATTTTAACATATTCCAGTTATAGCTGTATGATGGATATGGGCTTAAAGCACCGACTCAGTTGTAATTTAAGGTTATTTGCATCCAAACTAGTGGAAGACTTTAAGAATTACAGCTTATATGTAGCCAAAACAATTCACTCAGAAGCTGTTTTGTGGACTGGTGTAAGATATTCCCAAAACCCACAATATGTGGTCAAAGGAGCGCTCCATGCAAAAGAAACCGGCTATCCTTAATTTGCAAATCAAAACAAACCATCAAAGAGACGGGGGGAACGTTAGGAGTGCACGAATCAACAGTTTGGTGAGAAAAAACAGGCAAGCTCAGCAGCATAAAAGGCCTCCAAGCCCATTGAATGCAGTGATGTATGATTACAGGCTCATGGTAATTCAGTCATGAGAGAAAATGCAGTGTTCATCACAAGGTGCAAAACGGTGATAAGAAGGGGAAAGAAAATCACCTAAAAAAAAAAAAAAACAGACCAGCTCCTGAATAGCATTGCTTTGACAGCTGAACCACGGGTCAACCTGTGCCACAGTGACGGGAAGAAAAAAGTACAGAGACGGCTTAAATTGCTCATAATCCAAAGTAAAACTGTGTGGGCAGTGTGATTCCACGGGCATGCATGACTTCTAAAAGCTGTGCGTCACTTGCGTTTATTAGTGATAAATGACAGAGTGACAAAAGCAGCTGGATGAAGTATATAGTATAATACCGCTGCTCAGATTCAGCCTGATGCAGCAAAGTGGATCGGACTCCATTTGTGAAGGCGAAGCGAAGGTGGGGGCAAACAGAAGAGTAATAATGGAAATTGTGTTACAGTCAAAACCGTATACAGTCTGTGGGCTAATTTATAATAAACATTGATTTTCTTTTTCTCTATTTAGGCTAGTAAAGGAATTCATGGGGAGACAGAAGAAAACGGACTTTCCAGTGATGATTATACACCATCACCATCAGATGAGGAGTGTGATCACACTCTGGACTGTGGTCTTCCTCCTCACACACAGTCACATCCACCTGAAGAAAAGGAGCATCACATGTTTGAGTCAAAAGAAGACTCCCAAGAACCACTTGCATCAAAAACTCCCACAGACCATCCACCTAAAATTGAGGTGGCAGCACCCCTTGAGGAGGAGCACACAGAAAAGATGACTCCCTGTCCGGTTCCAAAGCCACGTCGCACTAAGCCGACTACTCCCAGCCATCAGCCCTCTCCCCCAGTGGCAAAACCTCGCACAGTTCACCTTACCAGTCTCTCTCCCCCAGAAGAGTATTCATCTCCAACTCCTGCTGAGGAGGCCTCTAAAGCAAAACCAGACTCCCGTCCTAAACAGTCACTGCGAAAGCTGCAGTTAACCGATGAGGAGAAAACCCAGCTGGTGAATCTTCACAGCTTCAGCGCAGATTCAGATTCAGAGACCCATGGCGGATCCTCCTCCTGCTCCTCTTCCTCTGCAAATGCAGGCCCTCCTAAAACAGAGGGCCTGGATGGGCAAGAAGAGGAGGGCTACTGGAGCGGGAGCACTGCCGGTCACATGCGAGAGAAGAGGAATCGACGCTGCTTCAAGAGAAAAGAGATGCCAAGCGGGCAGACCAGAGTGCGATCAAAGTTTTCTCCATGGAATCTGTCCTCCCCACGGATCAGCAGAGACACCCGGCTCAGTGTCCACGTTAATCAGCCAGGGAGAGTGGGTAAGCTGAAAACTCATCTCTTTGGTCTTGGATTGATCTGGGCGTATTGCAACGCTTTTTCTTACTTTTTCCCCACAGAAACAACATTCAGACATGTTCACAGTGCCTCGGAAGAGGGTGTCGAAGGAGATGATGACGACGATGATGATGATGACGATGATGATGCAATGTTTGAACAAGACATTGACTTGTTTGATGAGAAAGTAAGGAGATTGGTAGAGATCCCCCCCCCCCCAGTTTTTCAGGGTGAAGATATTTTACACTGGAAGTAATGCTGCTGTACCTCCAGTTTCAGACTGTACCATCGGACCCTGTGGAAGCAGAGAAGCTTGAGCTGATGAAGATGAGGACACTGGAGCGGCGTGCCAGGACGAGTGAATTGCAACGATTCCGCAAAGCTCAGGTGAGTGATATAAAACTCGTTGCTGATCCATTTTTCTCCAACTTAACTTAGTGGAGCAATAAATCTGTGCATAATCATATAGTTTCATTGACATTGTAATATATTTTGTTTCTAAGATATGTTGTTAAAGTCATATCATCAGTAAAGGTGTGTCGATCCCTGCCTCCCAATCATTTTCACTGTTATCAGTCATGCAGTGCACAGCAGTGTGTTTCCATTTGCATAAAGTTGATATCAAGGCTGTTCCAAGCAAATCAGGTGCAAATCACAATGCAACATTTGCACTTGCAGTTGTCTGTGATGAAGACAAATTCATCAGCTGCATGTCTTATTCCCATCTAAAATGTTTAGAGGAACACATTTTTGCTGAAAATCTTGCTTAACACTAGAGAAAGTTTGCAAATGAGCCACCATGTTGGTTTCTGTTTGCAATTCAGAAGCAGACAACCCACATGAGGCATTCGTCCAATCAGGTGCAACGCAGTGTTTGCACAGTTGTTGGAGGATGTAAGAGAGGGAGAGTATTTGTCAATCACTGGTCATCACATTGTGTAACAGCTCCCCCTAATAAGCAATGCTGGGAAGCAGGCTGAACCCTTTCATGCAACCTGAAGAATTTGGCTCAGTTTGATATATATGTATATACTTTTTTGTTTATTTTTTGTCTTAATGGCAGTGTCTCTTTATATATCTTCTCTTGATGAATTTGTTCAGATTCGTCACAAAATGCTGTCTATTTTCATGCTGCATATAATTCTTCATATAACAACACGGTGCAGTAAAGTTCAGCAGTTGGAACTGTGCAGCTTGGACTCCCTCTTCCCTGCTCCCTCCTGAATCATTACAACCTTGCAAAAATTGACCCACAGAAAAGAACAATGTTGTAAATAAACATGTCTTTAAATTACAAATGTAAAAATATTTTTTACATATACATTACATTTGGTAGTGAGAGAATTTGCAGAAAGATTGTGACCATAATAACTCGTCTGTATTTTAATGAAATCCAACCCGTTTTATTAAAATGTTTTTCAAAATAAACTTCTTCTTTTTGTGGTTCACAGTCCATCCAGAGGAGACTGGAGGAGATTGAAGTGACCTACAAAGACCTGGAGGACAAAGGTGTGACGCTGGAGCGGACACTGCGAGGAGAGGCTGGTAAGGACATATCACTTTTTTATATACATATATTTAACAGACTGAAGGTTTATTGTTAAGGCTGCATTGACATCTGACATTTGTAATGGAAAAATACCCTTACTGATTGTTTCATACTGGAGGAAGATCTGACTTGGGTAGTTGCATGAGGGCAACAAAAGGCTGGAAAAGTAAGTAATGGCTGGGGAAACATTTTGCAGCTATTAAGGTTAATTGGTTTAGGTATAGAAAGAGAATCTTGGAGAGGCAGAGTTACTCAGAAGTAAAGATGGACAGAAGTTCACCAATCTTGGAAAAAAAATTGTTCCTCAATTTTAGAAAAAATATTCCTTAATGTTAAATTGCAAAGACTTTTATTATGTCATCGTCGATAATCCCACTGCAGGGTTCCAGGAATCTGGAGAAATCTCTGTGCGCAAGGGATAAAGCCAAAAATCCAAATGCTTGCACGTGTGGAAAGGCACCATCAGTATATACAGGTTTTAGAGCAATCCAGACAAAGCCTCTTTGAGGGAAGATCTTACGTATTTCAGCATGACAGGGCTAAACAACACACTGCAGCTATTACAACAGCAGGGCTTCGAACTAGAAGAGTCCGGGTAATGAATCGGCCTGCCTGCAGTCCAGAGCAGAAAACATTTGGTGCATCATGAAATGAAAAATACGAGAAAAAAGACCAGGGACTGTCGAGCAGCTGGAATACATTTTTCTGTTGTGAATAAAGATTGCTTGAGATTTGCATTTTGTTTTTATTTTCTGAAAAGACAAAAAATCTAGTGAGATCTCATAGATATTATGCACAGGCAGTATACTGTTTGCTTTATGACCACAAATTGGGCTTACCTCAATTTTTACATAAACGGGAGTAAAACAACTGATTTTGTCTAAATTTGTAAGTTTGCTGAATTCTTTTTATTATTGCTTCTTCGAGTCTCATGCACGTTAGCGTGTGGGCTTCCAGACAAACACTCACATGAATGGTGTGTCAGATGCTGCAAATAAATCTGGTTCCTCAACACTTTATCTAGACTTTCCAAAAAAACAAAACAAAAAAACATGTCTTCCTCTTTTCTTAAAGAGCTTGTCCACAGAAATACTTTTGTTTTTTTACTTTCAGGCAGCGGCGGGTCTCCTGATATGATTGAACACTGGATCCAGCTTGTCCATGAGAAGAATGCATTGGTTTCTGAGGAGTCGGACCTCATGGTGGCGTAAGTCTGCACCCTTACTGGTTCATTCATTATTTCAAACAGTAAAAGCTTGTGTAGTCATATGAGTAACACAACACAGCTTCTGTATACAAGTGACAAAGCAGATCTCACATCAAAACACCGTGGTGGCTGGCTGGTCCTCACCATGCTAACAGCCAGTCTTCTTTACAGTCAGACTTCATTTGTCATGTTTCCTCGCAGCTTTAGAGTGATCTGCTGTTGGCAAGACTCCGCTGATGCTTGTTTCTCTTGCAGGTCTCGACAGCTGGAGCTCGAAGACAAGCAGAGCATGTTGGAGCTGGAGCTCAGGAAATACATGGAGATAAAGGGTGTGTACTTTGGTGTGCGCACAGAAAGACTTGTTACTCAAACTGGCTTTGATGCATTTAAAGGGAGCAACACAACTTCTAAACAGGCACCAGGCCTAGCACGGCCCATACTGCAGCGCATGTTTGTCCTACTAATGAGCACGTCAATGCTTTCTTTGTCTCTGCCGCTGTCGTCATCATCACATTAGCTCGCGTCTGCATTTTCCATTGTACACTACCTGACCATGTGTTTTTGTCTATGCTTTTTAATGGAAATAACCAAAGTACATATCACATTATAATTAATGACCATGATGCTGGATTGCTTCTAGCATTAATGCCACTATACTAGTGAGACTTGAGTCTGTTTATCATGTTTCTTGTAGAGTTAGCTGGATACTGTGCAGTGAACCTAATTTTGACTGGTTTAGCTGATTCTGTAAACAGCTCCACATGTTTTGATTTGGCAGTTTTATGCCAGATGCCCGTCCTAACACAACCTCAAAGGGGATTTATGTCTCCAGCTGGAAACAAACCAGTGACCTTTTTGCTTTTCAGGTAACTGTGTAAACCACTACATTATGTCTGTGTGAAGGGAAAAAAAAAAGGGACACATATGCCAAAATGCAATTTCATAACCATCATCTATTGCCTGACAGTAAGTTTTAAATGTATCTACATTTGTTAACATCGACAGGTGCACAGAATAAGAAGTCTTGGTGACATTGGAAGCTCCAAAATATTAGCTCTTATTTCCAGAGAACATTAAACAAATCCTGAAGGGTTCCTAGATCGGCTCAGATGGGCCACAAAGAGCCTCTTCGAAGCCGTTTCAAAAGTGCAATAATGGGCTCCGCGCTTCAGTTAGATTTGGTTGAAATATATTGATTGTATTCTTCCACAGAAAGACGGCAATGATTTTGTTACTTGTCACTTATGTAGAATTTCCTCTGAAAAGGTTTCTCTTTGTGGCAAGTATAGACAGGAAAGGTGCCAGTTAAGCAGCTATGTGTGCTTTCAACATACTCGTGGTTTAAAAAAAAGAAAATGTACAAGCCTCCTTTAACCATCAGAAGTTTGTAACAACTTGCTAAGGGGGCTTTTGCACTTATGGAAAAATTGATTCCTAGCAAGTAAAAACAAGTGTGTCTGGGAATCTTTCCTAGCAGGATGAGTGTGAAATGTGTTTGGATCGTCAAAGTCAGCAGATGTTGGAAAGAGGAGTACACTACCATGTATCCATTTTTTTTCATACATACAAGAAACATTGCTCTATTAAGACTTAAAAAAAAAAAAAAAAAAAAAAAAAGACTTAACATATGCATGTCTGTGTTTTACATATATTTGTATTGTATTAGTGGTTAATTAGAATTGAAAGTGTGCATATGTTTTTGTCTGTCAGATAAGACACCAGAGCAGCAGGCGGAAGAAGAACGAATCCTTCAGCAGATGATCGAGGTGGTGGACATGAGGGACTCTCTGGTATCATTTCTGGAAGAGAAGAGGCAGAAAGAAATAAGCGAGGAGCAAGAGGCTTTCTGCATCATGGAGGCCAAGCGGCACTCAAAGGGAGGATCTCAGGTTCACTGGGCGTAAGGTGAACCTGTGTGTCCTGTACTAGTGATTATTTCACATTTTCTGTGCGCGAGACTTGCTGCTTTCAGACTCGGAACCTGAAATGTACATTTGCAAAGCCAAAGATGATCAAGCTTCATTACGGAAGGTAACGCAACACAAGCAGTGGCTCAGCGAATAGGATTAAGTTCAGGCTTTATGAACCCGGAGGCTCAAAGAGTGTCAGTTGCAATCCACCCCCTAGAGGGAGACATAAACCTGGAGATCTGAGTCTTTCAGTTGACATGCCCAGAAACACTGCAGCTAAACTCTGCCTGCCATAGAAAAAAAAAAAAAAAAAAAGATCTTTTAGTGTATACTGAACTATTGAACAGCCATCACACAGAAGATGATCAATAACCAGCCTCAGACTTGGCCTGATTTAGTGTCAAAAATGTGACTTGAATGCTAAGCCGAGAGAGAGCAGCATGAAATCACAGTGGCTGCAAAGCTGACTTTGGATCCTTAGAGATAGTTCGTGGGTTTTTTTTTTTTTTTTGAAAATAATTTGATGTTCATGTTTATTTTACTTGTGTCATCATGAGTAACTGGTACTGTACACAAACACATGATATCCTAATTCTATCTTTAGCATTTGTATCACATAAATATGATTAAAAAATACTAAATGAAATTTAAACATTAAAAATATTCAAACTTTGTTATTCATTTCTTTTTATCAGTGTTGATGTTTTGTAGCACTAACAGCTTTTCACCATGCTTTTCCCTGCAAGCACATTGGATAGTTAATCTCAGGGGTTGGTTGTTCAGTCCTTTAGGATCAGAGTTAGTTTTTCATTGATGGCCTTCAACAGTCGGCTGCTCTTTAACCAGTGATTATAGGGGATTTGGGGTTAAAATGGACTGGTTCATCTATTTATAAATGCCATTATTTATTATTTGCAGGTGTTTCTGTTCATGTGCTGGCTGAATGGCCAAAATCAAGACAAAGACCATTTGTTGTATAAGTGAAAAGGAGCCTTATATAGTCATTTTGTGCTACCTGGACACCCCTTCACACCATATCAAATAAAGATCATGCACTTTGTTGTTTTGTTTATTTATGCTTTTGGTATTGGATTGAAGTACTGAGTGGTATAACCAACTCATGTTTCATCATATATAAGTTGTTGCCATAAAGGCCTGACTGCCTGCTATTCTGACTCCTAACCTCTAGGGTGCATACTTAGCCTCTTGATTAAAAGTAAACTGATCAAGATTTAAGTAGTGACGAACCATCTCAGTATTAAGGTCAAGCCAATAAAATAAAATTCTAAAATGCTGCAAAGATCCTGCAATTATAATTTTACTGAATTAAAAGAAAAATAGAACTATCAGAATAACTTGAAGTGCAGAAAAGCCTCAGTCAGTGTTAATCGTGACTAACATCCTGATTTCCAGCTTGCTGTAGGTCGGTGCCATATGTCGCTGTAGCTTGGGTCCATCAGTGTAGACTCAATGTCTGAATGAGAGTTCATTTATAAAATGCATTAAATTAAAGAACAATATAGTGCAATCTGTTTACATTTGTGAAATACGGTGATTATACTGGTGTGCTAAAATATGAGCAGCATTTTAATGTTATAGCTCATCAAAGTGGAACTGTGGAAAGTGGTTTGGTATTTTAAAGGGACTGTTCACCCCAAAATTAACTTTCTTGTACTTTGCTCTGAAAGGCCTAAAATGCTAATTTCATCTTAGATCCTGCAAAATTGGAAGAAAATATTCTGCTGCTGTGATGGGCTCAGATTTCTTAGTGGAGGAAATAAGTATTTATTTGACTCAAGGCCATCAGCAAATCATCTATTTCTGAGTCAGCTCTTCAGTGAGGCTGAAATTCTTCTAAGTAAGCAGCAAGTCCGTCTCTGCAGAGGTTTCACTTTCATGTCTAGCAGGTGCATTTTAGGGTAACTTCTGTGTGTATGGGCATAATCCAAGCAGCTAAAAATAAAAGTTAATGAATTAATAAGTGCATGTTTGTTGACTAACTGAATATTTATCAGACCTTGTGATCTCATGGAGGACGTGCGGAGGATGGTGCACAATTTTGGATGTTCTGAAATGAAGCATAAAAGTGAATAATTGCAGTACATCATTACAGGGAGACTGCCCACATTTTTACAGTGACAGTAATAATATGCATTATATAATACTTTTCACAAAGAAACACCCTTTTTTGGACTGGTTACATAAAGCAAATAATTGCTTTCTGTAAATTTGAGTGCAGGTGTCACACATGGGTTTCCTGCAAGCACTCACTTGTATTTAATGTCAGGTTATGTAAGCAATTAACATGCTTAGCACTAATTAAGTTAACTTGTAAAGCGCTTTACTAATTTTTGTTTGGATTATAATCCTGGTAACATTTGCTGAATATTTTCACACCTGTACAATCATGTTAAATGATTTTTTTTTTTTTTAAATGCTAGCTGTGTAAATATACCTCTGAGCTCAGATTCCTTGATCCATTTATTGTAATCCCATTGACCATTAATTTAGCTGCAATGGATCTTAAGCGCCTGGTGTAAGATACTTTGTCGCTCCTCTGAAGAGAATGGAGAGCTTTGTTTTTCATCCCTGGATAATCCTGGTGGCAGGGATTAAAAAGTTCACACTTGATGATGTAAGATGACACGAGTCACTGTTTCATCAATCTTTGTCAACACACTGCAGCATAATGTGCTGTGATTTGAAAGCTACTGAAAAGTATTACAATGAATGTTGCAGAATCCCTCTTTTCATTGTATTAAGTGATGCACTAAAGTTGGTTTTGTTATTTTATAGGTGGCTGCAGTAATTTTCCCTCCCTGGGCTCCAAGCTTCTAAAGAGTATATATATCACACATCTAATTCTTTTATTATGACAATTTTATTAAAACTAGTGCATTTGTTTGTTTGTTTTTATTTACAGATTTGACAGAAGATTCAATAAATACAAAATTTATATTTTGGTGGCCACTGAAATTAAAGTTAATATAGATAAAACTTTGAAATACCTGTCAAAAAAAAGTGTCCAGAGGGACTGGCTGCAGAGTGGTCCGACTTTCTTTGGTGGAACCTTCAGCAGTCACTGTAGAGGAACCGAGTAACAGAACAATTTTTAGACAAAAAATGAGAACAACCTCAAAATACACTTGAAAATAGGCAGTTGTGGAAATAGGCAAAGAACAGATGGACGAGCATAGATTTCTCTTTATGTTTTCATTCATGGAATAAAGCAACTTGATAAGGTAATCATTTAATCCACCACCATTCATGTGTGTATAATTTATCTATTAGCAATGTTCCATTTGGTTTGCATATTAATTTACCTTATCATGATATATCCATTTTCTTAACTCAATAGGATCCAGGAGAGGCGGGAGCCTGTTGCAGTTGACTTTAGGCAGGGGGGAGTACACCCTTGGGAGGTCCGCAGTCAATCATTGGACGAGCACAGAGGAACAAACAACTGTTCATGATCAGTTTGGAATCATCAGTTAACCTAACATGCATTTCTTCTGACTGTCAGAGAAAGTAAGAGCACCCAGAAGGAGCTCGTCAGGCACCCACCAGCTGTTCGAATCTTTTTTTTTGAGCTGGCTAAAAAGGAGGGTGGCCTTAAAGGGGAGAGGGGCAAAAATAGTTTGCTTCAGACAGAGGATTAATTGAGGGGCTGCACCAAAGCCCCTCAATTAACACAACAGGTCCGCTTAAAAAATGAAAATCTATCCATTTAGTCAGTTGGAATATGTTTGGAAAAAAGAGTAGAACTTCATACATTTTAATCAGATCTGAAGTATTTCCTTAGTCATTTTTGTCATCAAACCTGAAACAGTCATTATGAAAGTGGCTGTTTCCTGCTGACCGATATGTTTTCTCTCCTGATTGAAGACGACTTCAACTATTTATAGTTCTTAAAAAAAAAAAAAAAAATTAAATGGAATGTTGCATCATCTCGAACCAGTATCCATGACAACAAGGCCAGATTTTGACATTCTCTGTCCATCTGCATCATGTTACAAATGCACAGGTAGTCACTTTTATTAAACTTGTCCTTGCAGACTAATACTGTAGCTTTGGATGGCAGATAAAATCACCACAGGATTTACCATTAGGTTATGTCTGCATTGCTTTATTTCTCAGAAAAGATTCATGCTTTATAAAAGTTGCTGAAGGGTGAGTCTTCTCTATAGAGAAGGCCCGCAGTATTATTAGCATGACCTCTCCGTTGTCATTGCATACTGTGGTTCCCTCTGTGACAGGTTACATGAGCACCTAATGCAGATTAATGCATAAGCCAGTTAAAGGCTGCCTCTGCAGACTGCAGATTATAATGCTACACTGTCACAGGCTGATGCCACATTGTAACTTAAAGCAGACGGCGGCCCAGGTGTGAAATATCTGCAACTACAACTGTGTAGAATGTAAATAAAAACAGAATGCTATGATTTGCAAATCTTATAAATCCATATTTTACAGATAAAATGCACCATTTTAAGAAGAAAAATAATCTTTACCACTTTGTAGCACCCCCTCTTTTAACAAAAGTCTGCAAACATCTGGAGGAGACCTATAGCTGGACTTTTGGGAGAGGAATGTTGTCCCATTCTTGTGTTATATAGGATTCCAGCTGCTCAGCAATCCTTGATCTACTCTGTTGTATTTTCCATTTCATGATGTTCCAAATGTTTTCAAATGGTGAAAGGTCTGGACTGCAGACAGGACGGGTCAACACCTGGACTCCTCAACTACAAAGCCATGCTGCTGTAATAGATGTAGTATGTTGTTTAGCATTGTCTCTGGCTCTCTTCCACAGCATGTCTTTTGTCCTGTCTGTCCCCTCAGCCCCAACCGATCACAGCAGATGGCTGCCCCTCCCTGAGCCTGGATCTGCTGGAGGTTTCTTCCTGTTAAAAAGGAGTTTTTCTTTCCCTCTGTTGCCAAGTGCCTGTTTTTAAAGCAGTGCCGGCTGAGGGCCCAAAGATCAGGGGCATCCATTGCTGATTTTTAAACCTTGTTCCTTGCACACAGAGATTTCTTCAGATTTTCTGAATCGTTTGATGATCGGCTGTTCTGTAGATGATGAGATATTCAAAGTCTTTGCTATTTTACTCTGAAGAAAATCTTTCTGAAATTGTTCTGCAATTTGTAGATGCAGTTTTTTTTTTGCAGGTTGGTGAACCTCTGCCAACCTGCAGAGTTTTATACCCAGTCATGGTACCCACCTGTTGCCAGTTAACCTAATTAGTTGTAAAATGGTCCTATAGACTTTTGTTGCCCTCCCCCAACCTTTTTGAGACAAGTTGTTGCCATTAAATTCAAAATGAGCTAAAAAAAATTTCTTAAAATTATTGATTTTCTCAGTGCAGACATTTGATGTTTTCTGTGTTTTATTGTAAAAAAAAAAAAAAAAAAAAAAGAGTTACAAGACTTAAATGCACTACATTTATAAGTGAATGCTGTCTAGTTTTAAAGGCAAAACATTCATTTTGACACGTCATTCTTACATTATTAATTAAGACACCAGGAAATTACAGACACAAAGCTGCAGTAAATCCACTTTCACTCAATATTCGAACACTATAATTGATAAACGACTGAATAACAATCAGTTTATAAAGCCTTTATAAATGGTGCCTTTTCAGGCAGGCGTTGCCATATTTTCTAAGTTATGTTATTTTGAGCATCGTAACTCCTCGCCACATATTTCAAAATGCGGTCTACTTCCTTGTCGTGAGCAAGGCGTGGGCTGTTTTAAAAGAATCGTGCTGTTTAACAATAGCAGGTGGTTTCTATGCAGGAAGCGCTGTTTTCTATAAAACCTGAAACTGCGTGGAAAGATGTGATGCAGCAGCAGCAGCGGCAGCAACTGCATCAGCCTCAACTGTTCCACAAGTCTGAATGGGCACCTGTGAGACTCTCCGCCCCTCCCGTCGGCTTTCTTCATGGATGTAATCTCCGACTTGACAACAGGTATTTGTAAGGTCCCAGATAAAGTAATCTGCCCAGACCTCGGAGAGCTTTCGGCAGGAGAGTCAGAGCAGAGCTCCAACAGCGCAAAGTCTCTGGGTAAGTCTCAATCAGCGTGTTTGTGAATGAACCTCTTCTTTATCAAAAGAATTATATATCTCCAGATGTCTCACATATCTGTGGTTTAACCTGAAGGGCTGCAGATTGGAGACTTTCTTTTCTTTCCATCCTAGAATGAGACAGAGGCCCAATTTGTATTCTTCGCTTAAATTAAGTAGTTTTAAATGTTCTGCGTTAGGATCTTGAGTAGATTTACCTGCGTGTGTTGAGCAGTGTTTCTGCACAGGCGTGAGAGATGTGATCAGGCTCGATCTGAACGTCTGATCGTTGGCCTTTTTGCCGCAGAGTGATCTTTCCACAGATGCCGCAGCGAACTTGGTTTGCATGATGCACGCTGCTGTATCGTGAGGCACCGCGCGGGACGTATCTGCTGACAGAGCAGCCTGACCCTCTGCTTTCCATCCTTATCAGTGTGCCCATCTTTGAGATAACGTGTGTGGTTTTTTTTGTCTTTTTGCAAAGCCGTGTGTCTGGGCTGTAAACAGAAAGATAACGTGAAAGTTTTCGTAAAGGCGTTGAAATTTGAATCACTGCTGCAGGTTTTGACTTTGCAAATGAGCTTTGCGTGGCTGACTGTGGGTTTTGGATCATCTGCTGAGTTTTATCTGCTGATCTGCGCTGTTAAAATAAAAACACAGACTCACGATGAAAGGAAGAAGTACTGCAGGGGAGGAGTGAACAACAGGAATCCCTTATCATATCAGATCCTCTCGGCTTGTGTCCATTAGAATAAAATATATATTGGAGCTGTAGGTTTTGGTTATTGTGGAAACTAATTTGTTTAGTTCAAACTGTTCTTCTTCATCTCTTCATAGATTGTATGCATTTATGCCATTTTTCAGCAGCTACCATTTTTTTTAGTAGGTCAGACATTTATTTTCATTTATTGTTCTAGGCTGTTCTAGGATTTTTTCCTTTAACCTTTGACGTGGTCAGGTATACAGATCGGCAGTTAATCCATTATATAAGAGAAAAGAGGGCAGGAAATCAGACTAAGTAACTTGTCCTTTTAAAGTGTTCCTAATCCTCCTCAGTACACTGAGTTCTACTCAACAAGTCATTCTTTCTCATTTTAAAAATCCTTTAGGATGTTCATTATTTTAACAAATACAGGTATTTTTCTCACTATATTCACTATGTTCCCCAGTTGCAGGGAATTTTCTTTTTTTAAAGTTTCATTTTACAACCTTTTTAAAGGTTAGTTTATTTTTCAAATTATTATTATTATTTTAAATGCAGGGAAACAACTGCAACATACTACTCTTACTTTTCTCATCCCCTTTTTAGATTAGTTTTCAGCCTTGTTGATGCACAGCTTTATGGTACATTATCATGTGGTGCTGATGTGGGGCAACCACACCTCCCTGTGTGCTAATTACAGTTCGGATTAGTGAGCTAACCTTTTGTCAGCCAGACAAAGACTGGCTGACAAACGCAGTCTCACCAGCTGCACCCTCCTGTAGAGAGTCTGAGCAGCTCAGCAGACATGCCAACCTTCATCGCTGGTTTGTCATGAGTAATCCCAGAGGACTTTCTGTTTACGATTATGATGATCATGAGGGAATCTTAACATTGAGCCTGGATTATTTTGTTTGCATGCAGCAAAACTAAGGAAACAAGGGCAATTTTTATTGCTTTGCCATTAAGTGACTTCTATTCTTATGTCTTTCCTTTCTCATTAACGCCAAAAGAATTCCCTGTTGAAGCGCCTGCAGACATGGGTCGTCAAGAGGCCGATTATGTGTGGAAGAAGAACACTGAAAACATCCAAGAGATTTTTGACTTCATGGAGGAGTTGGGATCGTAAGTACATTAAACTCACTGTGAGATTCCTTTGATTAAAATTTAAAAATATTTTAGGAACAGTTTTGTATATTTTGAGTTTCTTCCCTCGGGAATATTTTACACCACTAGATGGTACATTTTGGTGATACTCAGATGAACTGCACTGGATAACACGAGTATAGCCCTAAACATGCTGTTTGAATTAGAGAACAGATTACTGATTTGATTGTATTGGCATAAGGAGGCTTACTCTACTTAAGTGTTGGACAGCGAGACGCTCGAGCTGTTGGGGAATTAGACCGATTTTCTGGAGGGATCCAGGCATTGGAGACAATCCAGCAGTTCATTCACAAAAAGGTTATTTCTATGCAAACAAAACAGAGGAAAATCAAAATATCTGATTATAAATCTGGTACAGCTAAGACAGCAGATTCATTATTAAGGTCAAGGGTTCTCAAAGCTTTCATCAGTGAGAGCCAACATTTCAGGAAAAATAACCACTTTTAGTTACTCTTTGTGTTGCAGTATTTTTTTTGTCATTAATCATTAGTGAGGCGACTTTGACATTTTTCAGAACCAGCTGTATTTATCACAGTTTAGTCAGCTATGAAGGGAAGAACAGAAGAAATGCTCCCTAGAACCTCTGGCTCATTTGCAGTTCTTCTTCTTCTTCAATAAGAATCACCTGTTAATCCTTTCTAACATCTAACTTTGCATTAAGCATACTTTGAGTTCACACCTGCTCACCTATAATTTCTGCCACAGCAGTGATAAAAATCAGCAGCAGTGTTTTTGTAATTGACTGGAGAACAACCGATAAGAGGCCAACAGTAAACCATGATGTAAGCTAAAGTGCTGCCAGAGTGAGAAAATAGAGCAGTGCTGTGCTGAGGGCTGAAGAGGCTGCCAAGAGGTTTTATCTAACACATCATCAATGATTGGACTGTGAAGGAGGCGAGGCCCTCCTGAGCACAGAGCGTCATCTGATTTGGTTCAGATCAGTTCTGTTAGTTTGCAACAATTATTTTCATTCCCCCCCAAACAATTTGAATAGCCAATACTTTTGTGGAAAAGTGGGAGAAAGAGATTTTAAATGACTTGGAATGAGGTTATTTCTGTAGCGCCTCCCTTAGAAGAGAAGACAGATTTGGATTACTGCTGCTGTCTGAGCCCCCCAGCTTTCAGCGAGCTCCCTGAATGACATGCCCATTCCCAGGTGAATTTTTTTGTCTTCTCTCACAATAAAAGGAAGACAATCCAGAAGGGACGGGAGATTTTGTAGTGTTTCCCATTGGGCCTCATCAGACACAGTGTAAACAACATCCTAATGGTTTCCTGGAAATAAGGAGTGAGTTTATTCAGGGTTCAGAAGAACCACCAGAGTGCACTGACAAGCAGTGCAATTTTAGTCAGTACTGAATTTTAAGCACTCAAATTTGCACACTCGAGTGATTTCTTGTGAGTTCTGATTGCCCTTATGCTTTTTGAAAGTGGCTGCAGACATTGTTCATTTTCAGGGCCTGATTGGCGATTTTCCTTGAAAGTCAAAGTATTTTCTTCAAGCAGAAACAAAAATTAAAGCAGCTGAGGAGGGATGTGAAGTGCTCTATGATGAGGATTTTGGGACAACTTGTTCCTGTCTGCCATTCTGAGCTGGAATTAGAGTTTATATAAGTGTGGGAAGAGTCTGCCCATAGTCCTGCGCACTTGTCTGTGACCTGGCCTGTATTGTATCTGCACATGCTCCGTTTCTGACCTTCTGTGCCTGGAGCTGCCAGCCTTCCACCGTTTCCGTTGCGTCATGGATAAAGCACCTAATCCACCTGGCAGAACAGCTATTCCCAGACAACGCTGAAGATAGCATGGATGCATCAGTACAGAGCATAATTATAAACCCCCTGACATGTGAATTGTTACACCACAGAGGTCCTTACAAGATCTTAATTAAACCCTTTGATATTGCTATTTCTGCCCTGGATTTATTTTTAATGAGATGATGTTTTCTTCCCTAAATGATGCAATAAGACAAGGTGAATTAATAACAAAATCCACAACCGTGGTTATATAACAGGAGGTTTTAAAGTCATTAAATGCAATTATCTAATAAATTTCATTTTTTACAGATGGACTAAATACTTATTTGACTCTCTTGTCTATTCAGTCAGTGAGAAGTAACACCTGTATGCTGCAGTTAGCCTAGCTTCTATAACTTTAATATTTAATCTGTACAAAAAATAGCTTGTGGTTTTATGGAGGTAAGAAAGTTCCACGCTGTTCCCAATCTCTGTAAATCTCTGATAATCCCAGTTTCCAGTCCAAGCAAAGCTAATCAAGTCTTAATGTTTCACATAAACCATTTTCACAGATGCAGTGCATCCTTGAATTTGATGTTGCCTGACAGAGATGCCCGTGAGAATGCAGAATGTATGATGTAGTCAACCTGGAAATTAAACATTCATTCATCTGCCTGCTCCGTAGTACAGGAAGTCAGTATGAGTCAGTATGAGTCAGTATGTCCGGCTGCACTTATGTGAAAATAGCACAGGTAGTAATCTGGTGAATACGCAGCTAGAGAGTAGGTGTTAGATATTCTGCCTCCTTCATACTCTATCCAGTGAGTTCCCTCACCTAAACCAAACTGAATGTTTCCAGTCGTGAGGCACAAACATCTGCAGCAATGTGAAAGATCTTTGGATGATATTCCCACTTTCTGAAGTTCATGTCCTACAAAAACAGCATTATGGAAATTAATGCTCTATTTCTTAGCTCCTAACTCTGGAGGAAGAAAATAGCACATTTCCCAACGTCCTGCTAAGCCTGTAATATTTCCTCATGCAGGAAATGGGACTTGTGTTACTATATTTTAGGTCATAAAACAAATAAAAAAATAATGCATTTAAAACTTGAGCCCCTGCAAATAAAAGTTGGCTGGAAACCAATAACATTTAACGTTTGCACAAATTGAGAAATTAAATGAAACAATAGCTTCTCCCAGCTGCACGAAAGCAATATAAAGTAGACACACTAGAGGCCAATGTTCCGTGCTGTTAATGCGCCCATATTTTATTAACAACGGCCCTCTTCTAATAAGACAGAAGGCTCATTTCCCCTTACCAGGGGAGACGTGGTGTGCTGTTTCAAAGCAATCAGTGAACACATCATCACTAACCCATTTTCGATATGTGTTTATGTTAATAAACAGTGGGGCATTCTCAGAGGTTTACATGGTGAAGGAGAAGAAGACGGGGAAGACTTTTGCCATGAAGTGTGTGAAGAAGAAACAGAAGCGGGATCTCAACCTGGAGAATGAGATTGCCGTGCTGAGAAGGTAATTCACGTGAATTTTTATGAGCCTTCAGCTTTCATCTCCCAGAACTGAGCGCAGGAGGAGGACTGTCTTTGATATGTTTATTTTTTTGGATGCTTTAAGGGTTGAAAGTATGTGGAACTTTGAGATATCTATAAAAGCAATGTCATAATGAAAACATCTTATTTTTTTCATGCAGAATTAAACATGAGAATGTTGTGGGGATGGAGGATTTCTATGAAAGCCGAACACATTACTATCTTGTCATGCAGCTGTGAGTATTCCAGTTCTCATACATAAAATATTATCAAATTATCACAATAAAAGGAAAATTAGGTTGCAGTTTTGATGCTGGTGTTGTCTCCATACCAGGGTTTCAGGCGGTGAGCTGTTTGACCGCATCCTGGACCGGGGAGTGTACTCAGAGAAGGATGCCAGCAGTGTGATTCAGCAGGTGCTGCAGGCCGTCAGCTATCTGCACCAAAATGGCATAGTGCATCGTGACCTCAAGGTATGACCTTCATAACATGATGATCTCGTTTAAATATATGGTTTCTCTTTTCTTTTTTTTCTTTTTTTTTTGTAATGATACACCAAATAAAACCCCTTTTTTTATTTAAATAACACCAATTGAAAACATTTTAAAGGTGAGGGTATATTAGACAGTAAAGAGTGCACCTTACAATATTATAAAGAAAAACTCTTTAAACAGGAGACTTGTTTTTTGTGTTTTACGAGAAATAATTTGACATACTTGATTTAGTATTTAGTGGCATTACACTTGCAAAAAAGTATAGCTCCCCTTTTTTAAGTCCAGCTCTCATTACACTTATAGAAAATAAGCTATTCAAGAATTTGTTCCGCTGCAGGTAAAATAACACAACAGCTCTCCTGCCTGCTTTTTTCCTTGTGCAGCCCGAGAACATCCTGTACTACAGCCAGGACGAAAACTCCAAGATCATGATCAGTGATTTCGGCCTGTCAAAGGTGGTAGACAACGGCATCATGTCGACAGCCTGTGGCACCCCAGGATATGTAGGTAAGGAAACTGGTTATTTTAGAGAAATAATCTCACACTCACTGAGTGAGAGACTTACTGATACCTACACGAGCTTTTTTGAGTAATCACTGATGTAACTTTAACGTTTTCTCTAACCAGCTCCAGAAGTTTTGGCACAGAAGCCCTACAGCAACGCCGTTGACTGCTGGTCTATTGGAGTTATCACCTACATCTTGTAAGTAGAAAGCTCCTCACCACGATTTTTCCTTTAGCAATAAGACCATCTGATTAAAGACCCCCTGCTGTGTCTTATGCAGTGACACAGTTACCTATTGACAGAAAGATAAAGCACACTGAGTCCACACATGCACTGAATGTTTGTGTTTTGTTTTTTTTGTTTTGCAGGCTCTGCGGTTATCCCCCTTTTTACGAAGAGAGCGAGACGCGACTCTTCTCCAAGATCATGAAGGCGCAGTACGAGTTTGACTCGCCATTCTGGGACGACATCTCTGAATCTGGTAATCGCACTGAGCGATAGCACAGACCGGCTGTGTTTCTACTCAGGATTGTCTGAGCTCTAATGTATCTATTGCTGTTTTTTCTCTTCAGCTAAGGATTTTATACGCAACATGATGCAGAAGAATCCCAAGATGCGTTACACTACAGATCAAGCGCTCAGACATCCATGGTGATTATCACTCATTTGCTTTGTATTATTATATTAAGCTCATTTCCCCCATGTTGATATTCTTGGACTCTAGTAGAACAATTTCACATTATTTACAGTTTAACATAATCCTTATTTGTCTGACAAAGGCTCCGCCCCTTAGTTCATCCACTGTCTTTAGCTTCTTCTTCTTCTTCTTCCAGTTTTATTCCAACATCAATTAATTGATGATTAGAGAATCGCGTCTCTCCCTTTTCTTCAAATTGGCTGCCTCTCACAAACAGATCCCTACCATATTAGGGATACATTTGCGTGTCATGAGCACAGCGCATGAGGCTTGATTAATGCCATATTTTTAAAAATTTCTCAAGTGCTACTGTAACCGTTAACATGTAATAATTCAAATCTAAAAATTGCTTTTTTACAATTAACATTTTTTTGGCGCTGCACACAGGAGGTAACAAGTTACCTGCACAGCACCAGTGACATGTGGATTTAGGATTGTGTTGTAATGAATGCTTTCTGTTCCGTCATCCGTTTTCCAGGATTATTGGAAAGACGGCCCGGAGCCAGGACATCTACTATTCTGTCAGCATTCAGATTCAAAAGAATTTTGCCAAGTCCAAGTGGAAGGTAAGTCTGCACTAATTTCTTGGCTTCAATCTGGTAAGCTTACTGAGTACCTGCAGTTTATAGCAGATTAATTGGGTGCCTGCCTAAGTCCTTTCTGACCAAGGAAGAGTTTAATAAGATACTGTTGAGTAATCAAGGCCACTAAAGGCTGATTTAGTTCATTTACTGTCAAGGAGACCAGATTCACTTGGCTGTACAGTGTTATATAAAAAAAAGAAAGGAACAAAAAAAAACTAAAACATGAATGTATTATTTTTAGCATTCACATTTTGTATTGAACAAGCATTTCATTGAATGTCTCCCAGACATCACAGTTTATACGGCCATCTAAAGTGAAGCTAGGCTGTTTTTCAACCACTTTTTTTATATTCACCTTTACAGCAAGCCTACAATGCTGCTGTTGCTATCAACCACATGAAGAAGCTGCAGCTGGCCCACTCAGAGCAGGTCCTGAGGCAGGCCAGTATCCCCGACATAAGGGTCATCGATGTGTCCTCCCCGACGAAAAACCGCAAACATCTTGATCCAGACAAGCTCGAGCCCAAAGTGCCAGAGGTCAGCAAGAATGTACAGGGGACACATCACATATCCCTGCCCCCAAGCCATGCTGAACTGAAGAGCCATTCCCACCCACTGAAGACCAGTCAGAGCCAGTGCAATTCACACCACGCACCTACGATAGCTGAGCAAGGAAAGCATGTGTACCACTCAGAGCCTGCCAACCTGAACGGGTTTGTATCCATCTCTTCTCACATTGTGACTTTTGACCTTTTGAGATCATAGCAAGGCTGACTGACGTGTGATGAAACCTTTCTCTTTTGCTCCTTAGATATGGCAAAAACAAGAATGGCAAGACTATAACCGGTGTTTGCGCCATCATGTGAAGCCTGTATGGAGGTTTACGTGGAAAAAAAAACATTTTACTTGGTAGGTTCACTTAAAGCATGTGCATATAATGATCAAATAATATTTATATTTATATTGTACTTTTATTGTTCAACTCCAATAAGATATTCAGGTAGAGTGTCTATCAGGTAATACTTGGTATAGGTGGTAACATCCTGGCTGTGACATGGGGAGACCAAAACAAACAGTCTAGGGCATACTGTGTGTATTTTATTTCATTTTCAGCTCCATATGAGCTCATTTCTCACCATGAATGCGTTTCTGCCCTCTGCAGGTCAGTGTTGCTGTTTTGACCCAGCATGCAGCTGGTTTGCGTCAGCAGCTCCCAGGTGCTGAGAATGAGAAGTGGTTGATTCAAACGGTGTGGGAGAGCCACAATCTGAGTGGGACGTTTTATTTTGGAGAGAGTGCCTATGAAGCTTCCCAAAAACCCCACACCAGAGCACACAAACCACAATGAAACTCATACGCTGAGATGCATGAGACACATTGGATATCGTGGGCTCACTTGCAGCTGAACGTCCATGTTGTTTATGGTGAAGTTCTTCCTGACTCCTGGTTTTTGATCAGGCAGCAATCAGATCATCAGAACACTTTGTGTACATGATTACATGTTTAAAATAATACACACAATGACATCAAATTACTGTACTTGATCATGTGTAAAGCACTATCCTATAGCCAATATGCATTTATAAGCACACTAGAATATATCTGAAAGAAATCTGCATGTTTACTGCATCCGTTAAGCCATACTGGTATAATTTATTCTTGTAAAGTTGTCTCATATTTTTGTTACTTTCTTCGTGCTTCATTTATTTATTTTTTAACTTTGCTTGTTTTGTTTTTTTTTAAGAATAACATAGAGCAGATCGAACACAAGTTAAAAATAAAAACAAAGACATAATAATGTATATTTAAACAAACCTATCATTAACAGTGTAAATGCCACAAGTATATTCATTACATGCCATGAACTCTACTACATTCAGGTAAAGTCTGTTGTTATAAAAGTTTATTCACTCATTGTAAGTGGTTTACTTTGGGCAGTCTGCTTTTTGTCTCTGTGTGTGGCTGTGTAATGCTGCATTTAACCATATTGATGTTATATATGTATTACACTGGGATTCCTGTATACTCAAAAATAAAGGATCTGCAATTGTTTGCTGCAGTTGTCTTTACCTTCACTCCTGGTTGAAATTAATGGTAAACTTTGTAGAGTTAAATTAAGCAACTGCCAGCATACATTCACTGTCCTATCACACTCTAATTAGCCAATCATGTGCCAGCAGTGCAATGCAGTTAGACATGGAGACATGATTAAGATGATCCGCTGAAGTTCAAAGCGTCAGAATGGGAAAGAAAGGTGATTTCTTGGGCGTGGCCAGATGGGTTGGGCTGCATATATCACAAACTGCTGATCTGCTGAAAGTTTCCCACACAACCATCCCTAGGGTTCACAGAGAATGGTGCACAAAAAAAAAGAGAGACAGTATCCCAGTCAGTGGCATTTTTGGTGGTTCTGGCCAAACAGACGGGTGACAGCAGCAGAAAACCACAGTGGGTGCCGCTCCTGTCAGCCAAAAACAGGAAACTGAGGCTACAGATTGCATGAAAAGCATTTATTTTCTAATAGTTTCTCGTTCTTCTCGTTCTTCTCGTTTATTTCTGCGACTTTCCATAAACTTGCCGTCCGCTTGTTATTTAGCATCATTCTAAAAATAAATACGGCATAAACTGGAACTCCTTTAACCTGAGCTGGTATCCTCAGTTAATCTAACCAGCAAGCCAATTAGCAGGCTGTACTTCAGCTGTTCCAGCACAGTCAGGATTACGGAGAGCAA
The DNA here is from genome assembly GCF_007364275.1 of Archocentrus centrarchus. Lineage (NCBI taxonomy): Eukaryota > Metazoa > Chordata > Actinopteri > Cichliformes > Cichlidae > Archocentrus > Archocentrus centrarchus. The sequence goes on along the minus strand of NC_044352.1, from coordinate 6,924,268 downwards.
AGTACTTAGAACAGCAGGTTCCATACAAATTAAATTACAGTAAGCCAACAGATACCAAACATGTTCTTGTGATCAGGTTTAAACAGCTTTGATCAAAAGATGTGAAAAGATCTCCTTATTTGTGAATCTCTGCAAAGAGTATGTTACAAATCAAACACTCAGCTCAGTTTTAAAATGTCCAAAATAATAAAAAAAAAAAAACAGATCACTGTGTGTTTATTTTTCCTTTCACACTGAGTGTTTTTCTTTAAACATTGTGCATACTGTGTATCTGAACTCCTTCTCCCCTTAGCTCCTGTTGAATGAGTTTTCACATCCACACTTACCATAAACCTCCCCCTCAACCACAGCATGGTGAGCTGGTAAAGTCTAGAACAGAGACAGGCTGTTCTATTCAAGCAGAAGTAATAAAAAGTGGAGCAAAGGTTTCCAAACAGTCTCAACATTTTTCCCAGCAGTGACAAACATAAGTGCCCAGAACTCAGACTGAGCTGCTCAAAGAGGAACATTATCGACTGCCTAATTCTGGCGTTATTACCTGCAATATTTTAGGAAACTCTGCAATCCAAAGGAGGATAAATGCGGTGAGAGGTTGACACTGCATTAGCCACGGAGCGCAGAAGTAGTGCGGGTAGTTTTTAGTATTTTCTTCTAGATTCTTCTTACCTAATATGTTTGGTTTTTTTTACCCATAAAATAGTAGAAATTCTTTACATAAAGTCTTCACCTCCTCGTTCACTGTAGATCTCAAAGTACTGGACAAACATATTGATTTAATGTAATGTAACGAGTAATCAGTTTATTTGCTGCAGTTTATTTCAATAGTATGCACACTAATATGCAATATGGTAGGTAAAATGTGAATGACTATTATTCCCCCCCACCCCACCCCCCCCACCCGCCTGAAACACGGCTAAAAATCAAACTGGATAAAATGTTAAGCATGATTCAACTGGTGCGCAGATGTTGAAGCAATATGCAGATGTCTCGGTGACGATGTCTCTGTGACAAAGATCAGACACATTTCCCAACTCGCCTCCCAGCTCACCTCTACTCTCGTGTAGCAGGGAACTGGTTCAAAGGGCAGAGAGTGTGAGACGCGTACACACACACGTACTGTCAACATTTGGACAGATTTAGCTCAGGAGCAGAGCAGCTCAGGGCAGCATGATTTGGGGGATTCTATTGACCCTTATCGTCTAATAAAGCTTATCTACTGCTATTCAATAGGGGGTATTCTATGTGTAACCAATACTGTTGTCAGACAATAACAATTAACCAATAAATGGGACTGGCTTTCTACAGTCCTGCATACTGTTATTGGACACTAATGAAGCTCTCCTGATGAAGATCAATGTGCATGGTAAGACAGCACAAACCCAGAACACGAGTTGTTCAGTGGTCAGTAACATATTAACTATTTGTTTACACAGTTCATTTTCCCTTTTCTAGCACATAAAGTGTGCCAGTGTGTGCTTGGAGATGGTTTTTTTTTTTTTAAATGCAGATAATGTACCAACTAAAGTAGCAAACCATTACTTATTGTCAGCACAATATAATTTTTACTGCATCAGCTGCACATGCAGAGTTCAGGCCACATGTCACGTCACATGCATTGCACCACATACAGGGATTAGAACTGTCTGCTTTCTTGTTCTATGCCCTTTTACCCAAACAAGTCCTAATCTCCAGCAAAACAATTGGAGAACAAGTGGCCTCATGAATATTCATTGTGTCTCCGGCGTGGGCGTTAACCTGGCTGCACTTGGTTTAAATATGCAGGAACTGCCCTTGTTGCTGCCTGCAAAGCCTGATTAAACAGAGCTCTAAGAAAAAGTTGAGACTTTCTTGTGTGCTTCAAAGTAAGTAAGTATGCTTTTTGTGTATCTAGAACTTTTGCATTTTACTCAAACTGATTCACTTTCAGAAGTTAATCTTTGTTCTTGGGCAGAGTATCTGATCACAGGTATCCCTTTTCTTTCCACAGTCATCGACAACCAAACATGGAAAACATCGGCGAGATCATCCCATTTGCTAAGGAGATGCTGACACAGAGGCCCAGTCGGAGCCTGCTGAAGATCTATCTGCTCGGCTCTACTCTGGCAATACTTGGTATGGTCGGTGGGCTGGTGGAGATGGCTTTCATGCCCTTTGTGGAGAGGGACAGTGCAGAGGATGAACCAGCAGAGCTTATCATCCAGAAGAAGAAGGAGAAGAATCAGGTGTTGAAGTCACACTCTGCCTCTGCTGACATTGAAGTTGTGGATGTGATGGAAACAGTAATGCCCGACGACAAAGCCAAATATCTTTTGACTTCAAGGCGGAGAAGCTCAGCCAATCGCCTACATGCTTCTTAAAGAAACTCTCTCCTCTGTACTTCAATGGACACTCCAGTTGAGGGTACTGCTGGTAAATCAAATCACTGTGTGGTAATGGTCCCTTTGTACCCATTCTTTATTTTAAAAATTGGTTAAACATGCAGTGTGCTCCTGTTGACTGGCTGAGACAAGATACACTGAAGACTGCAGGTTACAGTAATGTTTGGCTGCTGGGCAGCAGATACTTGTGAATGTGATGTGATGTGATAGATGTGTTGAAAAGTGGAATGTGTGTGATTCAATTTGTTTTGCACCTGAATAAAAATATATTTTTTTCCTCCTAACAACAGTCTCATGCCATGCTTTTGATATAATCTGTGAGTAGGTTATGTCAAAGAATGCATCTCTTGTTCTAATAATAAAAAATTGAGAAAAAAGTACTGATTAAAGGGGATTAAAAAAGTACAACTGGTGTAATTTTTAATCTCAATGACTCTGCTAATTATGTCCCTAACTTAATGCAATAATTTTAGACCTAGGCCTATAAAATGTTTTTTTACATTGAAAAATGTCTAAAAAGACTTCAGACACATTTTCAAAATAGTTGTTTTGTATTACAAACATTAAAAGCCATGTATATTCATTTTTCACATCCATCAAAAAGCAGCAGGTGTAATTTTACAGATGAACACTCGGGGGCGTCAGACAAACAAAGCGTGTGTGAATTTCATCTTCCGCTCGGGCAGCGGAAACTACGTCATGCATTCACGCCGTGTTTACTAACGGCGGCTAAACGGTCTAAGGACATACAGCTGTTGTTGCTATAAATCACATTAATACAGCGAGGAGATTTCAAATAGCTGCAGATGGCGGATCCTGCTGTGGTGTCGGGAGGTTCTCTGAATGCGGGAGTGGTAAGAAATGTTTTTTTTTGACGGTCTCAGAGAAGGCGGATGTAGTCAGATTCACGGTGCTTGGCTAACAGTCAGACAAGACTCAAGTCCTAACCGCGTTTAATAACTTTAAATGAGTATAATTCAGTCCCGTAAGAGCTGCATCAACTTTAAATGCTAGTAGGTATGAATAAATGTTTGTAGCGTTACAGTGACGGGGGGAAAAGTACGTTTTATGAGTTGATTAGTCTTAACATATGGCTACATCCTCGTCTGAATTACAATTATGGATAAATGGAATCGAAATTGCTACCACAAACACTAAATTACGGGAGACGGGGGACTTTAGCAAAACTTTTTTGTGTTTTTCAGAGATATTTTGGACTAGACCAACCAAATTTTGAGCTCTTATAACTTCCATCTATCTGCTAACTACTAGGGATAAGATTTTAGACAATATATATATATAGTACCTTTCAAACATTAGTCATTTAAGATGCTTTACAAGATAAGATTAAACATAAAAGAGGGGAAAAGAGAAATAATAATAATAGTGGTACAGCTATCTCAGTCTGGTCTCTGTTTCTTTGATGAAAATTTTTGCTGCATCCAGGCGTCCACTTAAACATAATGAATCAATAGGATCAAAGTCGTGTGGTGAGAGAACCAAATAAATCTGGGTATTATCTGCATAGCTATGAAAAGCCATCTTATATTCCTGAACGATGTCACTAAGAGGAAGCATACAGATTAATAGGAGGGACCCAAGAACTGATCCTTTTGGGGACTCCGTGTAGTGTCTCTGATTCATAAATATCAAAATAATCCCTGCCTTCAAGGTAAGATTTAAACCATCTAAGAATCGTTACTGTAAGACTCACCAAATTTCTTGTCTAATAATATTTTATGATCTACTGTATTTCAGTGTCATTATCACTGCTGCTTTTAAGTGTAGTCCCTTGATTTTTGGCCAGTTTAGTGTATGGAAAAAAGGAGTTCAACACAGTTTTTAGAAACAGTTTTACTATCAACTGTTTTATTATCTTTGAACACAGTGAACACGGTGTAACAAGGCACCAAAAAAGGGTTTTGCATGTGACTAAGCAAATGTTTTGTGTCCATGAGTCTGATCGTCATATGAGCCAAAGAGCAAGTCTTTGTTGAATCAATCAAGATCAATGAGTTTTGATCTTTTGACAGTTGGTTGATTCTCCGATAAAAGCTTTTCTTCCAGCACCAGAAAGCTGCTGCTCCATTTTATACTCTTAAATGTGCTCTTAAATGTAAATACTAGAAAATATGGAATCATTCAGAGTTTGTCTTTGAATGCATTCTATTCCTGGTACAGTCTGAACACTAATCAAGTGTATTTTATTTGGTTGAATTTGGTTTATGCATGTAACATAGACCAGCCTTGGAGCAATTTGCAATGCAACAAACCTTTAATGTATTCATGGTAGAAAAATGCAACTGTTGTAAAAAAAATATATATATATTTTTTAATCACATTCCAGTGAATGTGAACAGCAACTACATGTTTTTGAAAGGTTAATGGACTTTTTTTTTTTTTCCATAGCATATGTGGGCACCTTTGTCCCACAACACAACAGATGTTACATTTACACATTTTTACATATAAGAACACAGAAACAAGCTATTTCAGGAGCTGTCATTAGCCCTTTTATGGTCTCATCATGCATTTGCCTGTTCTGTTCATCTTATAAAAGATATATAAAAAAAAACCAAAAAAACTAATTGGTCTGTGTGTGGCTGCTTGGACTCCTCTATCAAATAAAATGTCACGTGCTTGCTAGAGACAATGACCTTGACACAAGCTAACCATGACACTAACCAGTCAAGTAAGTTTTGATTCATTAAAAAAAAAAAAGTTCAGGAGAGTTTTCTAAAAACACAAAAGGTAATAAAAGCAAAAATCTGGATATCAGCAAAAAATTGCTGATATCCTCAAAAACCATTTCAATAAATGCAGCAGCAGGTTTCAAAAGTCTTCTGTCCACATGGCAGGAGGAGGATCAATGTGCATTTGCAGCATGTGTGTCATCATTTTGACTTTTTTGTGACTGGGGGACTAAACTGTTGCAACTGTCTGCAGGCTAATCACTGGGGTGGGCATTACAGTTTGGAGCTACTTTAGTACCTCTGGGACAATACAGTTTGCTGCAATAGCAAATATGACAATTTCCCAATTTTGCAACGGTGTCTTACATAATACTGTCCACCAGCTGAAGCTCAGTAAGAGCTCCATGATAAAGCGGAACAGTGATGCTACACAAAAGTAATTCTTAATAGAATTGCTTCAGATAAACAAAATGTGTTTTTTGATTCACGCAGATATTCGCCTACTTTTACCACCAGCACGTTTAATATGCACGTTCAGTAAGAACACTTGTGATTGAGTCTGTCTGTGACTTGGATCAAAGAGAAGATCAGATCACATTTTATGACCATTTCATGTAGAAAACTTTATGATTTCAAAGGGTTCACATCTCCTTGCCACTATATGTGTTAAAAATCACATGTAATAGCTGTAATAATATTAGTGTAGGTGCAAATTGGTGCGCACACACTTTTAACAGCCAGGAAAGGTCAATATTATACAGTATGTGATACATTTTCGAGGCTTGGCTCATTGCTCTGTGTTTGTTCAAACTTCAAATTACAAAAGCTAATGTAAATTTGCACTGTAGCTGTAAGTCAATTAAAGATTATGAAACTGTTTACTTAGCTTTTTAAAGGGGCCTTTAATCCTCAGGGTTTTGTGTCTCTTGGTGTTGCTGTGGTGAGATACTTTTCTTATGAAGACCATTGGATTTCTATATAACTTTCTGCTGTATATTCTTATTTATATTTCTTTTATTTGTCTCAGCGTGGGGGTGCTGGTAAAGCCGCTTCCAGCCCTGCAGAGAACTACTACCTGGCCCGCCGTCGTACCCTGCAGGTCGTTGTCAGCGCCCTGCTGACCGAGTGTGGCTTTGAGAGTGCAGAGAAGGCAGCTGTGGAAACCCTCACTGAGATGTTGCAGAGCTGTATGTATGAAGCTGAAGTGGCTGACCTATGTCTCAAACAGACCATTTTGGCTCCTCTTCTTTTAAGGCCACCCTGCTTTAAAGTCAGCTTTTTTCTGATTGGCTGGTGGGTGGGATTTCTGTGCTCACAGCCAGATATGTGTGCATGAAATGACCATGTTATCCCCTTTCTATTACATCATACAGATGCAGCATTAGAAAAAACTGAGCATTTAGAGCACTCTGAAGCCTGAGGTTTTGTCTCACAGAGATTACTTATACATACACTATATTGTCAGAAGTATTCACTCGTCTATCTTCACACAAAAATGAACTCGAGTGACATCCCATTATTAATCCATAGGGTTTAATATGATGTCGCCCTTTGCAGCTATAACAGCTTCAACTCTTCTGGGAAGGATTTCCACAAGGTTTAGGAGTGTTTATGGGAATTTTTGACCATTCTTTCAGAGGTGCATTTGTGAGGTCAGACACTGATGTAGGACGAGAAAACCTGGCTCACAGCATCCACTTCAATTCATCCCAAAGGTGTTCCATCAGGTTTTCCCTGGAACTAAGGGGTCGAGCCCAACTCCTGAAAAATAAACCCGCACCATAATCACCATAAGCTCTCTACACACTGTTCTTGAGCTAATCTGAAGGTCACATGAAGTTAGGAGGTCTTAAAGCAATTGACTCTGCAGAAAGTAGGTGACTCAGCATCCACTGACACTGCTCTGTGATTGCCGAGTTGTTGTTGTTCCCAATCATTTGCACTTTGTTAAAATACCACAAACAGTTGACTGTGGAATATATAGTAGCGAGGAAATTTCCCATCTGGACTTTTTGCACAGGTGGCGTCCTATCACAGTACCATACTGGAATTCCATTGCTTAATAGAACTGAGGCATAGTTGATTCCACTTCTGCCTTCATGCTTTTACACAACTAAAAGGATCAACACTCCCTTGAATTTAAAATTGGTTTTTGATTCATACTTTTTTTTTGTCCCTGTTTTTAGATATTACTGAAATAGGTCGATGCGCCAAAGCATACTGTGAACACACAGCCAGGAGCGTCCCAACCCTGTCGGACACAGTGGTCACGCTTATTGAAATGGGTAAGACCTCCTGTAAACCAGCACGTGGTCCAAACATTGCTGAGAGACCACAAAACTGATTAGATTTATTCTGCTTGTCATTAAAGGTTTCAATGTCAACACTCTGCCTGTATATGCTAAAAGATCACAAAGGATGGTCATAACTGCCCGTAAGTAGGGACTCAACTCTGCAGATTGTGGGCCTTGATTTCCTAATTTACTTTTTTTTTAGCCCAGTGATTTTAAATGTGACAAATGTTTTTTATTTATTTATTTTTTTTTTTATTTATTTAAATTTCAGCTCCGGTAACGAATGCCCCAGTGACTCCCAAAGCGCTGTCTGCAGGACAGAAACGCACACATCCGCCCCACATCCCTGGCCACTTCCCAGAATTCCCCGACCCTCACACGTATATCAAAACACCTGTGAGTGACAGCTTTTCCTCTTCATTACAGAGATCCCTAGAAAGCTGAAATATGTATTGTTGTAGCAGCACAATTATACTAAAAAGTAACCCCTTTAAGAGTTTTTCTTCCTGTAGACTTTCAGAGAGCCTGTGTCAGACTACCAAGTGGTGAGAGAGAAGGCAGCAACACAGAGGAGAGACGTGGAACGAGCCCTCACACGCTTCATGGCCAAAACCGGAGAAACTCAAAGCCTGTTCAAAGATGACATCACTGCCTTCCCATGTGAGTGATTCTCACCAAGCTGACCTTTATTTCCAGCCAGATTATGTCTTTATGTTACTGAATGAAACTCGCTGCATTTTCACGAGTTCTAATCCCCGTGACTGTTGTCAGTAATCGCAGCACGGCCGATTGCCATCCCATATCTCAGCGCCCTCCTGCCCTCAGAGCTGGAACTGCAGTCTCTGGAGGAGACAGACTCCTCTGAGCAGGACGACCAGACTGATGGCGAGAACGCAACAGGAAACGTGATCACTGTAAGTCTTCATAGCTGGGATGTGGTGCGCTTCACTGTTCATAGTATGAGCAGCATATCTAGGAAATGTAAAGCATTTAAATGTCTGCCATGAGCGCTCCGTGGGATATTTCATAAAATGTTTAAACTTTTGTTTTATACATACATATTGGCTTTGTGTTTCATCTAAATTGTATCAGTAATAATTTAAGCAACAGAAGAAAATAAAATTCTCCATAAAGCATATAAAGAAGTATGCTGGCAGCCAGAGAAAATCATCTGATCTCTAAATTTTCTGGCTCTCCTCTTGCTGTTACTGCAGCAGATTAGCCTGAGAGACTTTAACTGAAAGTCAGATCCACTTTATTACCATGATAACAGTATTTTTTTTCAGTATTAAGCTACAGCAGATGCATAGGGTTGTCAGGTTTTGAGAGAGAGAATAGGTCTCAGTTCAGGAGCCACAGGCACATAAGCAAACACGTGCCAGACGTTTCCTGAAGGGAAGCTTTTCCCAGAAACCAGTGGATTTTCTTAGGAAATAAAGGGCGCTCAAGCCTTCAGTAATGGAGTTTTTGTGAACAAAGAGGTCTTTAATTTCATAGGGTTCAAGTTGTTTACATGTTCTGGTTGATTTCGTTTGTCACCGAGACATCACTGGATTTCAAGAAATAATTTTAAGTTTGGATAGTTTTGCTCCTTGCTAAAAATTAGATTTGAAAATTGATATCCTTCACATCTGCTCTTTAAAGGAGACCTGTAATGCTTTTCCTTATTTTCTGCCATCTCTAATATGAGCTGCCACCATTGTAACAGTAAACAAGTTTCAAATAATGAGGTCAGCACAGGCGCCTGAGCTTTTGGCTCACAAACTTGGCTGTCTGATGGTGAGAGATATGTGAGAGTGAATATCCTGAATATGGCGCGCAGCTCTGGCTGTGAGCACAGAAGCCCCAACCATCTGCATTTTTTTTTTTTTTTTTTTTTTTTTAAAGGAGGGGCAGCCAGATTTAAGGTGGCGGGATTTTTCTGGGGATTGACTCACTTGAATTTAGGGAGGGTATAGAAAGGCCCACTAAAAGATTAATAAGGATTATTTTGAATAATGAATCATGGTAGAAAGCTGGAATGTGCATAACAGCCCCCCTTTAAATGTGAAAATACAGTTAGCTCAGCTTAATACAGTGACTAGAAATTGGATGAAACGGCTAGATTGTGACTAAAGTATTAAAATGAAGCTAAACACATTTCTGAAGTTAGGCAACTTGTTTCTTTTACTTAATCCATACAAAAAAATAACTATAGAAAGTAGTGGTTTCAGGGAGTTTCATGCTCTAACTGCTTACAGTTATTATGTTGATTGTTACTGGAAGCAATTTAAAAAAAAAAAAAACTTTAATGGGGTAGTTTTGTCCCCATATTGCAGTCTTTATACTAAGCTGAGCTAATCACATCTAAAGTGATTTATACTTCTGTGTTAAATCTGCACTGTAGCTACACAGTAACCACAGACACTTCTGAAATCCTAGGCTGTAACCTGACTCAAGTTTCCCAGTTGGCATCTAGATATTAAGTTTGCATCCATCCCAACACTTAGTAAGAAGTTGCTAAGAAATGTTTCCCAGAATGCCCTTAAATACACCGCTCACTTTCCTTGTTTTATGTTTCCATCATTCAGGATGATCCAGGAGCTGACAAAGAGAACTCGATGCTTCCTCCCAGCGGCGTTGTTCCATCCGCCAAGGCCAGCGAAGAGAACATGATCGACAACCCGTACCTCCGGCCGGTCAAGAAACCCAAAGTGAGGAGGAAGAAATGAGACCGCTTAAAGCAGCAGACTCATATTTGCCCCAGTCTTTGGTGCTTACAGCAGTCCAGTCAGCGATTCCCTCCACAGAGAGGAGCGGCCCAGGTTGAAACCTGCTGCGTGAGCCAAGACCAGCGGCTGCTTTGCCTCAATAGTGGGACCAGTACTGCAGACAGACTTCTACAGGAGATCCCTCATTTTGTTGTTAACTGTCACTTTTTTCAGCAAGCACTCACTTTGTTTAAAATTTTGTGCGACATACAGGAATCCTGTCATTTTGTAATTAAAGGAAAATGAGTTTCTTTAAAAAAACAAAACAGACACTCAACTTTTCGACACTTTTTAATCACATTTTGTCATTGTTTTGTCAATGGCAAATTTAAAGGGAAAAAATGTTTTAAAAAGTCAACATCTTTTTGCTTTGTCAGGGTCACGATAAGCTTCCATGCTTGCGCTTTAGCGTTAATAGTACAAACTCAGGTAGGCCGCTCTGTTCCTCTGCTTAAGGTTCTCCTTTTCACTGGGAAGCTGTGAGGAAAAAACAAGGGTGTCAGCAGTTTTAGTGTGGAGCTGTGTACACCTATCCTCAGCCCCAAATTAAAGGCTCACGAGCTTTGAGCTGATAGGTTTTTCTGAGTAACGATGCACAGACTGAGCACGTGTCAGTAAGTTTGCAAACGTGCTTCACTCACCTTCACCCTGAGTGACGACTTCTTTAGCTGAGGCAGTCTGGACCAGTCTGGTCTCCCAAAGCACATCGGCCAGCTCACTTTCCTGTTTGTCCCTCCATCGTAAGCATATGTCCCAGGGCTGTCAGCAAATAGGACCTGTCAGCTCAGTTTAGCAGAATAACATCTCAGCCGCGTGTCTGTTTCTCTCTGTCTCACCCCGGAGTCCCCTCACATGTACGCGGTATGCTTCTGAACCTCTCTGTTGTTGAGTTGAAAGGTGTTTTGCCGGGAGGGACGACCCCGGAACCACTTTGATCCCGCTGGTACTGCCACGGTGAAGGGGTCTCCGTCTGGTGATCAGAAAGATTATGAAGACCTTCTAATTAAGTATGACATCTTAAAGGGGTATAAAGCAAGCAGCAGAGTTAGACCTGCATAGAAAGCATTTTAACAACTTCCAAACAAGTTTTAGCTAGAGCACCATCATTGTAATAAAGTTACTTTTAACCAGTTGTCAGTTGGGGTTTAATTTACTCAAGCATAAGACATTTTCCTCAACAGAGCAGGGAGCCAAAGGCCAACTTCTAAAAAGACTTATATATAACTACAAGTCCTTCTGCAGCCACAGTGGTCAGACCTGGAAGCTGTGTCCATCTGTTCTACTGTCTGTGATCCTAAAATAGTCAATTTTGCCTCCAAAAGGGAAAAAATATAACCCCATAGCAACAGCCGAAACATAGAGTTGAGAAACCTTAAATAATACTGAACTCTCTAAAGGGTTTACTGAGGTCATAAATCAGGGGAAAAGTAGGGTGGCTTCTGTACAGCCAACTTATTATTGCAACCAGAGGAGTCGCCCCCTGCTGGCCATTAGAAATGACGGTGATTTAATTTGAGGCACTTAATGCAGTGGAGTAACTTTCCAGACCTGGAGGCTTTATATACAGTCTAAGGCAGTAAGCACAAAGTGTTTGTGGGGTGAAAAACTGTTAATACACTTCTTAATGTGCTCTCAGTAGAACAGGTAACTCCTTTGTGTAATATGTACCTTCTCACATGGTGGAAAGCGCGCAGCAGTCCTTGCAGAGAGACCATATCCTCTCTTACTCCCAGGTGTCTTCTGTATATCATAAAGTATGGTGCCAAACTGTGATTAAAAATGGAAAGGTATATTAAATAAGAAAATATATAATAAGGTAAACAGCCATCCAATATTTGGAAGCATTGCCTTATAAAATTATTGTAAATCATTATTCTGAATATAAACACATATAACTCGTTGTGTATGTCTAGTCAAAGTCCACCTGGAATCAGGTCTCGCAGCTCTGCAGCCATTAGGGCACTTCCTGTAGCTGGGTTATTATAAAGCATCATATACATTAACATTAGCGATAGGCTGGACATAATGCATGTATAGAATAGAAAGAAAAAAAGTTAAAATTTAAAAGTTTAGTGTCTTTGCCCCAAAAATGAAGTTTTGAAGCGTTTTGGCACCAACCTCGTGGTTGTCATAGCTTCCCGGGCCGACGTGCGGCAGTCCCTGTTGAGGCATTTGGAGGCTCAGCCGGTCTGGCGCACGGTGCAGAGGAAACAGTCTCCTCTCCTGCGAGCTCCCAAAACAAACTGTCTGAACAGGAACTGTCGGCATCACCGGTGCAAACATTTGGCAATTAAAGAAAACTGGTGGAGAGAGGAAAAAGCTAACCCACGGGTTGCTTATCGTCGAACAGCTGCGACAGTCGTTGTGTTTCGACTGCTGTAACTATGGCAACCGAGCAGCGTTTCCTCGTTGACGTTGAATATTATGATTTGGCAGAAATTCAAATTTTATTCAGTGCCCCACATTTTTAATCGACTTCCGTTAACAAAAGTGTTGCAAAAAGGTGCAGCTAGAGTAACACTGCGGCAGGAAAGGGAAGTGCGCAAGTGTTCAGTCTTTGCACGAGACCACAAAATCTGTGCGTGCACTCATGCTTGATCAACAGTCGGGAATGTTGCATTCACTTAAAATACAGTTGTGTCATTCCTGTGGCTGATGCAAAAATCTTTAACCTCTATAGTTTATTGATTTTTATCATTTAAACATAAGTAGTAGCCATCCCCTCCCGTCCAACACAAACACGCTCTTTACCACACGTTTAGTTTGCCAGGGTCTGTTTAACCTATAAATATGACCTGATACTCAAAATAAATTAAAATAATTCCAGCTGAAACTAAGTATTACATAGGAATTTATCTTTTATTTGCAATTAAACAAAGCATGTTGCACACTGCAAATGCGCATCAATATTTTTGAAAACAAGGCACTGTCATTAAAATAGCTGATCACCATGAAGCAGAGGGTACTTTAAAGGCAGATAAAGTCCTTTTATACAAATAAATTACTTGCCAAGAAAATATTGGATATCAGTGGTGTACATGTGCCATTTGGCCATGACAAGTGAATGGCAACAGAACTGAATCAATGTTAAGTTATTAGGAAACTTCTGTAACACAATTTCAAAGCAGCATATCACAAATGATCATTTATACACACAGGCACTTCTTTCATTACCAGTAGTCTTTAAATTACACTTAAGCTCGGGGAAAATTTAAAAAGTTAAGAAGTGAGGTCTGAAACGGTCCTACAGCATTCAGCGATCACATTCATCTTGGCAAAGAAGTCATTCTCAGATGTGCGTGCAAATTATTTTAGTAAAAATATCAGCTGCGTCTGGCACCAAGAATTTGGCACATATCTGAGCACATGCTCTAAAAAAAACAAAACAAAACAAAACAATAAAAAGACACTAAGGAATCTGTAAATATGGTGAGTTGATGTAGAATGTGCCAAAATAGCCGCTTCTGAGAAATAACAAAAAAATACAGCTGTGGAAGGACTCAAAAGAAACATACAATAAAATTCAGTAAAGAAAAAGACCCAAACAAACAAAAGCTATAAGGCAAAGGGGTACTTTCCTCTATCCCAGATCTACTAAGGGGCACTCGAAAACTGAGGAGTGTTTTTTTTTTTTTCCCTTTTTCTTATTAAGGGATTCACTCTGTCTGAGGAACTGAAATCGTTGGGCCTTTGGGGTCATCGAATCGATCCATGGTGTTAACCTGCATGATCATGTGCAGACCGTACACCAAAATCAGCAGCATAAGCAGCACAGTCAACAGTCCCATCCAAATTGCTGGGGTGAAGAAGCTCGCGCAGTCACTGGCGTAGGAGAAATCTGTGCTGTTGGACAACCCAAAGCCCTGAATCTGTTTTAAAAGACAAAACAGTTATTTAAAAACCTTACATAAACACAGCACTGGATGCATTGGTGCAGAAATGGAAGATTAGCAGACACAGCACTATATTTTTACCTGGAAGTCAATAAAATTTAAACTCCACTCTGATGAGTTTTGGTCTGTGATTTTTGGAAAGAGCAGGGCATCTCCAAAGTTGGTGACAGACTGGCAGTGGAAGGAATACTCCGCAGGAGTATAGATGCTACGGTTTGCAGTGTAAGAGGCACTTAGATTTTTGTACTTCAGTTCAACAGTGTCCAGGATAGACCAGTTTCGTGCAGACACAGAATAGAACCGCTGCCTCAGTACAAAGCTGGAGATCAACAAGAGAAGGACAGTCACCATCATAAAGAAAATGTATCAGTTTAAAATTCAAATCAATTCAATTTTATTTATATAGCACCAAATCACAACAGTCACCTCGCGGCACTTTATACTGTAAGGTAAAGACCCTACTATGATTACAGAGAAAACCCAACAGTCAAAATAACTCCCTGTGAGCAAGCACTTGGCAGCAGTGGGAAGGAAAAACTCCCTTTTAACAGGAAGAAACCTCTGGCAGAACCAGGCTCAGGGAGGGGCAGTCACCTGCCGTGACCAGCTGGGGCTGAGGGGAGAGGGGAAAAGACACAATCACGCCTAGAAGTGTGACATATTTAGCTACTCTTTCTAAACTAGGGTTTAATTGTTTAATTGCATACATGTGAAGGATTTCGAAAAGCCTCACTTTTAGAAACAAAAAAAAAAATCACCACCGCTTGAGACGCCAAACATTACACAGAGAAAAAGCAGGTGGGTAATGCTTAAAAATAATTTAATAAAAGTAAGTTTTATAGTGCTTCTGCATGGAATGGTTTCTTGTATTTCGCAGCCAGATGCAGGGAAAGTCTCTGCCCGCTGGTTGCTAGCATGAATACTGATCAACCTCAACATTAAACCACTTAACTCAACCCCCTCTTTGTAAAAGTGCTCCAAGACAGTGTTTTTATAGACACTGTGGAGTAAAATAAAGGCTGTGAAAATCCCAAGTTGCTTAATACTTGCACAAGTTCTTGGCCCCTGTGTAAGTTTCTATGTTGAAACTAGAGAGAAAGTAGTTACTGAGCTATAATGTCCAAAACAACACCCCCCTCACTGCTCACTTCTTCCAAGATGAGTGTGCAAGCTTAAAGTATAAATAACGTAAGATCCATCAGCTACAAGCAATTCAAACCAAATGGCAGTTGTTGGCGCCAAGAGTTAAGAGTCTTCCTGCAGTCCTGGCAACTGAGAACCTACTGGGTTATTTGATGGCAGTCTCTCTACAAGAGAGAGCCTCACGTGTGCTTTTACTTCTCCTTTTGTGCTACAGTGCATCTTACCCCAGCTCTTTACATCTGTTTGCCTCTCTCCAAATTTCTATACTCAACAGTTAGTTGAATTTTGCAGGTACTTTATGCCTTTATTGGACAATGCAACAGTAAATAGCAGACAGGAAAGTAGGGAGTAGACATGCAGGAAAGGGCCGCAGGTCAGACTTGAACCCAGGGCACTTACTTTCCATCCTAAGGGATATGGTTGGCTGCTCACACTGTGAGCTAATCTGGTGCCTGCAGGTACATATACTTTGTTTCAACTGTAGGACAGTGGCTCCACTATGAAATATTACTTCTATTGCAGCCAAGAAGCTACATGTTAACATGATGGGCTTTTTTTTTTTCTTTTTTTTAATAAACTTGAAATACCTTGAAAAACAGTGGCAGTGCTGTGATTTCCTCTACATTTAACTGCAAAAAGATTGCTGAGAGAAAGCAAATGCCTCATTCATGCTTGTTCAGCTGCTGTGCAATCAACTGAATGTGCTGTCCTGCAACCATTAGCACCCATCGTCACTCACACACCTTTTCAAATTGGGTGTGGGCAGCAGTAGCTCAGCTGTATTTAAAGCCTCTGGCACAAAAACATGTATATCTGTGCGGTACTCTGAGTAGAAACTTGAAAGACATCCTCCTACATGCAAGAGTTACTAACTTGTTAAAAAGGTACAATTTTGTATCTTTAATAAGCACATTTTTCCTTACCTTAAATTAAAGCCTGATAAGTAAGTGAGCACAAGCCTGAATTGAGGGGGGGGAAAGATAATACATATAAATGATTTATTTTACTTCATATAACAGAGAAAAAAGAAAAACCTATCACAGACTGAATATTTATTTAGGAAATAATGAAAGACCATCTTACTGTGAGGTACTGCCATCACAGAATGATCCTGACAAGGAAGGTGTTTCCTGAGCAAGGTCGGTCCATGGTGAGTTTTGGCTAAGTCTGACGCTGAGATTCTGAGCCCACAGCATTATGCAGGGACCACCCGATCCATTAAATATGATGGGAGGCTTGACATCAGGTACAGCTGTTTGTTGCAAGGTCCGACCCACCGACTGATCAGACACAGGTAGTTCTGAAATCACCTGCAAAGTCACCGAAATGTCTTACATCCTTAAAATTCCCAAACATCAAACGTGGTAAATTATGTGTCTAATTATAAAATCATACTCGCGATGGCCTGAGTCCTGTGTATATCGCTGTGTATGGGACTTTTTTGGCTTTCATCAAACTCAGAGCATTTCCAATAATCTCATCTGTTGACAGCAAAATACGTTCAAATTATATACAAATCAAAAATATATTTAATATATGCAACTGATTACAAATAGACAGTGACCAAAATGTTGACATTTCACATAAATTCCCAACACTTAAACATACCATTTTCATGTAGGACTTCCTTGCATGACTTCTGCAAGCTATAAAACAATTTTAAAAGTAGAAACCTTAAGTAAACATTTATTTAAAATAGATAAGTGATTATCTAATACATTATCAAAAAAAAAAAGAAAAGTCTTACCTGCTACAATATGGAAGATTGATGAGCAGCAGGTTGCTGACAGATGTTTTGATGCTCAGGTGTGACAGAGTGTCTGCATCAACAAGCAGAGGTGAAACGCCAAGCTTCTCCTGCAGCAAAGCTGCTACGTCAAAGGAGCCCGTCCACTCCAAGGCAGGCAGCGTCACCGATGAGGAAGAAGACTGAATTGCAGCCTGAAAAAGAGCAAGTGGAAAGAATTATCCATCTCTTTTCATCTAGGGAAAAAAAAAATCATCATTTTGGACTAATATATAGGTTATCAGAACCTACCTCAAGGTTTTTAAAGGCACTATCTTGCTTGTTCCCAAATGCGCCACCGAAGACTGTGAAGTCATCTTTGCTTAACTAAACACAAATAAATGGAAACAATAAATTTGTATTTTAAAATCTTGAAAACTTTTAAAATGGTGCTGTTAATGGTGCTCATGATACCCATACTGTGTCTATGACAGATATTCTAAATTGTTTTCGAATGTAATTAATTATGGGTTTTAATTATTTTTGCAAAAAGGAGTTAAAAAAAGGAATTGTACAACAAATTTGTATAAACAAATAATTATTATTATTATAATTTGGACAACTATTGTCTGCTACATCTTCCATTTTCTTTGCTTCAATAATACTAGGAAAAAAAAACATTTCAAAGCTTAATGTATGTTTGCGTAAATTATGTATGGCACTGTGCTAGTATAATTATAACACCAGAATATGGGTGAACTGGTGGCTCCGTAATACAATCAACTAATTACAACTATGTCATCATTGTCTGGGTGTTTTTCAGTCTTTGTTACTTTCATGCGTTAAAACTGTAATGTCCTCACACAACTCTCCATTACCTTTGCCTCAACAATGATAAAAACAATGAAAGATTATAGGAGAATTACAGTGTCAACTTCATGGTAGGAAGCATTTTTATGATTAAAAATATCACATGGGAAATATACCGCTCGGTCACTTGCAAGTAAATCAGTCACAACAATGAGTATTCACCACCCAAAAAAAATGTATCCCAGAGGAACTATGAAACAGGAAGTAATGCCAAAACTCATTGTCACACCAGACTGTCACATGGGACTGCAGTGCAACTACCCCATTTTACACAACTTGCATATACAAGGACTAAATTTTTGAATGAACGGTCAACACTTTAGTGGCATAAACATATCCACTGCAGAGCCACAATCTAGTTCATGTGTCAGGTACTGACCTTGTCCTGCAGGAACAGCAGCACAGTGTGGGAGCCAGAGCTGAAGGCAGAGGTGAGGTAGGCACTCAGCTGCTCATAAGAGGTTATATGACCAGCTGCAGGCGAAGCCAGTGGTGGTAAGCTAAACATAAAGAAAAAATAAAGAAACTGTGATATTTAATAGTTCAGTTGCACAGACACATTAAATGCTGCAGTTTTCAGCAGCACAGTTCTTTCAGTTTTTTAACAGCACCAATCATCCACTCAAATATGCAGAAAACACCTTCTACTTAAATATATAATTTGATTAGTGACCAACAAAACTGTGCGCTTCTTGTCACACAAACTCTAGTTGAAAACTGGTGTAATACATAACAATAGCATTTACTTTAGCTGATATCAGATATTTACCCTCACATCATAGAAACCTATTTTTGGCAACCCTTTGCTCCCAAAT
This sequence comes from Archocentrus centrarchus, assembly GCF_007364275.1. Lineage (NCBI taxonomy): Eukaryota > Metazoa > Chordata > Actinopteri > Cichliformes > Cichlidae > Archocentrus > Archocentrus centrarchus. The sequence continues at coordinate 6,905,706 of NC_044352.1, read as the reverse complement.
TGACCACACGACCTCATCCAGCAATACACTTCCACATTTTAAACTCCTGTGTGCACCATTTTAAGGAAATTTGGTGCCCTTGCAAAACTGCAGTCAGTGTAAACGTAGTTGACCTTACGGGCACAACTCTACTGTTATTAGCACTAGCACACCCTTACTAGTAGTAAACATTTATGCTTTACTAGATATGGCAGCTGCTTACATTTTTTGCAACATCAGGATCTCAATCAACATATCTGCTACAGATACAGAGCGTCAGGGGGTCAGGGATCAATTGAGGGAGACGACTTCTGTGGATTATCTCAAACTTAATAAATGCGTGTATGGCTATTATACAATGAACAGCATGACACTGTAACAAAACATGTAGGTAAAATTCTATAATTTATGTGTACAAGAACTCTAAATATTTAGTTTTAGACTTTAAACAATTAGTTTTGGCCGGCGCGGACAGCACTGTATCAGCTCACTTAGCTACAAGTGTTAGCATCAGTGCTAGCATGCAAAACAGCTTTGCCGGTTGTTAAAGTGAGTACTGCTGGATAAATAAGTAAGAAAAATTAAATATTACCGTTCACTGGACCACATAAGAAATGGCACTTGAGACGTGGCGGTCCCCAAAGCCAAAAAGGGGACGAAAAACAGAATATAAGCACCCATTAATCGAGTGGAGCTCCTCGAACCTGCCATTTCCGTTCAGACGTTTCCAACCCTCTGTTCACGTGACCCGCACCAGCTGACAGTCATGTGCTGAAGAGATGACTTCCTGCTTCTTTCATTCAGCCTGACCATCAGCCCGACCAGCCCACAGCGGCTGCCAACACCAGTGACAGGCTGCGGCTTTGCTCCCATTTTGTTGCTCTAGACTAACATTTCCAGGAGAGAAGCCGCTGCCAGGACCTTCCCATTAGCTGTAAGGCTACATTTACTTCACGACAGTGCTCACCAGAACAGTGTGTACCAAGAGTGTACCATTATTTGATTTTTCACTTTTTTAGTGACTGAAGGCATATCCTAACTGTTCAAGGTGCAAGACTATCTATCTATCTATCTATCTATCTATCTATCTATCTATCTATCTATCTATCTATCTATCTAACTTCAAAAGCAGTAACATGTCCAGAGGGGGGGCACAATTGGACCCCCAGGTGCCCCCCCCCCCCACCCCTTTTCTGACACCAGTACTTATTTCTTCTTAAGGCTTCAGTTATTAATTATTTTGCAGGTCTTGAAACAAAACTATACTAACATTTTACTACTAAACTGCTGTATGAGATTGTTATAGATAAAGCTATAGCAGTTTATAAATAATTAAAATAAACTACAGCTGCAAAATGAAAGGGATAACACATTAATGAATCAATAATTATGATTACATAATTCTGCATAATGAGTAATTTTACTTTTGATACTTTAAGTATATTTTACAGCCAAAACAACCGCACTATTTGGCTACTTAAGCAGGAATGTGACTTTTATTTTAAAGGACCTATATACTTGTTTAGACACTTTGCAAAACAGTTAGCCAACTCTTGGAGCACTACTTTTCATGTAATACCATCAACACAGGGCTGCAGAAAATACACTTTTCCCCTATACTATTTATTTCTGATTAAATATTGTGATCCTCTGCCTTGCTCTTGGTCCCCCTTCGCCCCCGTTAAAAAAAAAGTAATCCTGGAAACACCCCTGCTGAAAAGGGCTGCGTGCGTGCGCTCTTCCAGTGAAAGCAACTCCCATCTACACAGCTGTGGTAGCGGAAGGATACCTCTGCCTTCATCCACGCAACGCTGCGCCTACAACTGGGAGGGAAAGATAGAAAAAGAAATTAGAGAACACACATGCACACAGTGCTTTCAAAATGTCCAAAAACAAAAGCAAAACTCCAAGCCAAACTCCCAAACAACACAGCTCGCGTGCACAGTAAAGTCTCACTAAAGCCGTCTCAAAGCGGCGTCTCCAATTACAGACAGCTTTTCAGTTTGAGCCCATTGTGTGGCAGGATGGGAAATAGGGAAGGAGGATGCGCACTATTTGCCGACGCGCAGGGACATTGTTCTAGACTGCTCCACGATCAGGGCCATCTTTGGTCGTCCTCGCCGGTGACAGTGTGGACAGTATATTCCATTGGTCATTAATACCCAATGATTAATAAATAATATTCAACTTTGAAGAGCCATTTCAAGCACCTGTGCTGAGAAAGTGAGAGACAGTTGCCCGGTTTGTGGACTCACTGGTATTCTTTGCTTCCAATACCCTTCATTTCTCAAGGCAAAAAGAGGGCGAGACGGGAGAGGCGGTGAGACAACATGGATGAGGAATATGATGTGATCGTTTTGGGCACCGGACTCACAGTGAGTAGTCAAGCTTCGCTTTGTGTGCACAGAAACGGACCGAATTGATGGTGTCAGCTTCCCTAATGATGATTTTAGCCAGACCAGAGGCCCGCTATCCTCTATCCTAGCCGGGGAGGGAAATCCTCTTGCATCCCCCTGTGCGTGTGACATTAGAAATGTATCAAAGGAGACGCGCTTTAGAAATAAACTGTACCAGCTGATCTGCCTGTGCACGGGAAGACGCAAACAGCGCTCGTCTGGGAGTTGTTTGTTTTTCCAGTCTCACAGCCGGCTCAGTGTTGTGTTACACCCAGCAGCATCTTTTAGGCGTAACCCCACAGTGTATCGTGGTCCTCTTTGCATAGGCAGGCCTCCATCCTGAGGTTGGCGTAGGCCTGATCTCCGGTTTATTAAATGACAGTGCTTTTCACTGCTGGCACTATCGCCGCAGTTTCCTTTCACTCATCACACCCTCTGCGGCAGAAATGCGCTTTATGTGCTGTTCTCCCAGGTTTTTGCAGGCACAGAAGCTGACATTTTTAGTAGTTTTATAAAAAGGATCAAATGCGACGATTACACAGCCACAATATTGGTCATTTGTATGCAATACATTTTTAATAAAATTTTTATTATTATTATTATTATTATTATTATTATTATTATAGCTACGTGGGTAAGACGATAGTCACGCATGCGCATGTTTTTTCCAGTGTCCCCCGCATCTATCTGTCAAACCCTCTTTGCTTGCACTTACATTCAATATGTAGTTCTTGTTTCAAACTCATCTAAGGACATGCATATCTCCAATGATATGCTGTAAAAGGGGGTGGACTCCTCAATGAATGATTCAACACATCTTTAAAACACTGTGGCCTTCACACTTGTAGGATTTATTATAGGGCTCTGTTTATACTTCAGAGTTATTGATGAATGGATGCCATTGATGTGTTGGATAAATAATTCCTTTTTCATGCAGGAATGCATTCTGTCCGGGATCATGTCTGTGAATGGGAAGAAGGTTCTGCACATGGACAGAAACCCCTACTACGGTGGGGAGAGCTCTTCCATTACACCCCTGGAGGAGGTAAAGGGCTTCTGGGATCTATAAAACAAATCAGTATACTTTTAATGGCCCTCAGTATATCTCATTTTACTTCCAGTCCCATCTGTCACGGTTTTACTGTCTTCATTTGCTAACTGCCTTATCCTCTGTGAAGCCTCAGATTTGATGAGCCTCATAGACTTTCCTGTCCTTCTCCACAGCTGTACAAGCGCTTCAGTCTGCCAGATACCCCACCTGAGTCAATGGGCAGAGGAAGGGACTGGAACGTTGACCTCATACCCAAGTTCCTCATGGCCAATGGTTAGAATCCTATTACTAGTTATATAAAGAAACACCATAAAAAAAATCAGCAGATGATAAGAACACAAAAGCCAAAGGACTGTTTAGACTACTCAAGAAGGCCATCCTTGAACTCGATACTGTAACTGCAGAATCTTTCGATTGTTCAAGGTCAGTCACACACTAACAGCTGATTTAGACTTCTGAGGTGAATCTTTGTAGAGAATACGATGTAACCTATGTTAAGTGGCTGACTCCGTTGCCAGCAGTCATGCTTATGCGTGGTGTGTTACCTTATGGTCGTGTCCCGCTGTTTTATATGCAGTGCCAGGTCCCCACTCTTTTTTTAGTCAGTTTTTTTTTTGGAGCAAACATATTTGTCCATCAAGTTTTTCCAGTTCTTTGTACATAGTTTCCACAATCTCCCTCCAGGAATCTGATGACACCTGAGTACTTATATTAAGGTGACGGTTATTATTCTTTTAGTGATCCATTCAAAAACTGGGGTGAAAAAGTAGCCAATCACAATAGTTGCGGGCTACGTCAACGTGACATGTAGTTACATTTCTAGGGAGGTGCATGTCAGGTTACAGCATAGGTTACGTATTCGGTTTCAGAGGGTTTGTGGTTACGTACATCGAGATTTATCGTAGAAGCATAAACCCCCTGCCTCCCTGATTGCAGGTCAGCTTGTGAAGATGCTGCTATACACAGAAGTGACACGGTACCTGGACTTTAAAGTAGTGGAAGGCAGCTTTGTCTACAAAGGAGGAAAGATCTACAAGGTGCCATCAACTGAGACTGAGGCATTAGCTTCAAGTAGGTCCCCTGAATGTTGTGTCATGTTTTGCACACAATGACATCAAGAGAAGAGTGTTGAAACCTCTGTTTGAATTCACAGATCTGATGGGAATGTTTGAGAAGAGAAGGTTTCGGAAGTTTTTAGTCTTTGTGGCCAATTTTGATGAGAATGACCCCAAGACTTTTGAGGGAGTGGACCCCAAAACCACAACAATGAGGGATGTTTACAAGAAGTTCGACCTCGGCCAGGATGTCATTGACTTCACTGGCCACGCCCTGGCCCTCTACAGGACAGATGAGTAAGAACAGCACCACCCATTGACAAGCATTTAATGATTTGATTTTGCTTAATTTCACAGTAGCATGCTTTTAAATTTGAGCCACAGATGTTCTTATCGGGGTGTAGCAAAGTTTTACTGTTACTTGTTTAAACACATTCTTAGCAGGTTTTTTTAAGCATTCATGTAGACCAAGATCAGTACAGTATTTACATTGTTTTCTCTTCACCTTCAGCTATCTTGATGTTCCCTGTTTGGAGACGATCAATCGTATCAAACTCTACAGTGAATCACTGGCACGGTACGGCAAGAGCCCTTACCTCTATCCCCTGTACGGTCTGGGAGAACTGCCACAGGGATTTGCCAGGTATTTTAATAACTCGTGTTAATTATGATGGAGTGCATCGCACCTATCAAAACGTCTCCAGTTAACAGATCTTATCGGTTTGTTATCTTAGGTTGAGTGCAATCTATGGAGGAACCTACATGCTGAACAAACCAGTGGATGAGATAGTGATGGAAGGTGGAAAAGTGATTGGAGTGAAGTCTGAGGGCGAGGTACGGCAGAGTCTGCTTTATTGACCACAACTACACAAGTTTAACAGTGTCATAACACATTTTAAAGTGGTTACACGTCAGGTTTATTCAGCCAAATGGACTCACCCAGAGGAGACAAGAATACATCATTGCTATCTCATTCCCACTGCAGGTGGCTCGTTGTAAGCAGCTCATTTGTGACCCTAGTTACATCCCAGACCGTGTCCGTAAGGCTGGTCAGGTGATCCGTGTGATCTGCATCCTCAGCCATCCCATCAAAAACACTAATGACGCCAACTCCTGTCAGATCATCATTCCTCAGAATCAGGTTAATCGCAACTCAGGTAAGCAGCATTATTGCTTTTGAGTGAAAAAGCCAAAAGGTTAAATAGAAGTTAAGAAGAAGCACTGAAAAATACTGATTTGATGTTTAAGATGTTTAATATCAGTGAATCTATATTATGTTGACAAATCAAGTAATGCATATTTCTGCTTTTTAGCCTTAACAGAAATGGGGCAAATTTAGTCCCCCACATATTAAATTGACTAATTTCTAACATCCCTAATCAATAAACATGAGACTCCATGTTAAATAGTGATGAACTGGCATTTATTTTAAAGAAGCTCTAACCAGAGTTCTTTCTAATTTAACAATGAATGATGAGATCTGTGGTTCCCCTCAGCTCTGTGGTGCCTTTTAGCACCTTCCTGCTAATTGTTTTATAGCCCGTCATTTTACTGTTTTGATTTACTTCCCCCATTATGCACCTTTTTAAAGCAGAAAGTAGAAGTAATTGGTGGAAATACTGGAGCAATCCTGAGTTTTTTTTTTTTTTTTTTATTGAAAAGTTATGGAAACAAAAGCAGAGCTAAGGGAAACTGAATATTAGACATACAGCAGATGGCTAGAAACATGACTCCAGATGAATGCTTATATAAACAGGCGACTGTTTACTCAACTGCGAAGATAACATATCAGTGTGTATACAGCTTGTTCCTGCTGCCTCCAAGTGGACAAAAACATCAGTTAATCCAGGTTTAAGGTAACTCTGATTTAACTCTCTCGTCCTCTGAACCCTTTTGTCTATTCTCCAGACATCTATGTGTGCATGATCTCCTATGCTCACAACGTGGCAGCCCAGGGGAAGTACATCGCTATTGTCAGCACCACAGTGGAAACCAGTGAGCCCGAGAATGAAATTGAGCCAGCTCTGGAGCTGCTGGAGCCCATTGACCAAAAGTCAGTCCCATATTTTACTTCTGCTTATTCAAATTCCCATGTATTTATAGTATAAACAAAAACAGGGAACATGACTCTCGTTTTTTTTAACAGGTTTGTGGCTATTAGTGACCTTTATGAGCCCACAGACGACGGTACTGAGAGCCAGGTGAGACGTTGTTTTATAACATTAAAAACTAGAAAACATATTTTCAAATGTATTTTCAAGATAAGAAATTGATACGCCCTCACAACTGTGGCTGTGTTGGAGGGTCAGTTGGCCGCTCTGTTGCAATGAAATTTTCTACTAGATCATTAATTATCATTCTATCATAGACTGTATATAGAAGATGTAGTTGAAGTGACATCACTTAGTGGATTGTGATTTTTTTTTGGAAGCCTCGACTTTATGGCCATCAGATGACCATCCTGGTTATTTTAGAGCCAGAAATGACCATATTTGGATGAGAAGCTGCAGTGCTAGCAGGTTAATAAGTTTGGTTAACAAGGTGCACCCATAAAATAGACATAGACACCTGCTAATTAGGCCTAAGTTACATACGGATAAGGTAGTAGAATTCACTCACCAAAGGACTTCTTGGATGGACTGTTGGTGCAATTACCTGCAAGCTTTAGTATTTGAGAGATAATTATTTTTAAAATAGTCTAAAGAGGTCCCGTTCATTGACTCAAAGTATCATAAGTTTTTATCCCCCCCATGTTATGTTTGTTTCTGCTGTAAAATATTACCATAGTGGGGATTGACTGGGAGTCTGTGGAGATTTTGAAGCCAGCCTCAAATGGTCAACTGAAAAATAGTAATTTGTTGATCTCTTTACGTTTCCTGTGGTGCTGCCATAAGTTTAATATGTTTTGTCAAGAGAAAAATATTTTCAAAGTTAATGAATAGATTGTTTTACAGATTTTAATGATTCCTAAAGAAACCATTAATCTGTTACATTCAGTTTTGGAAAAACAAACCAAAAAAAACCCACATTTGATTGTTTTTACCACCCCATTATGTTGGAGGCACAGATGCATGTGAAATTGCAACCACGGTATCTATATTTTTACAGCTATGGTAGCATCCACCGATCTCCTGCACGTGAAGCGTTTAGGTGCCAACCTGAAATTTTAGCCGCGTGCTTCAGACTGCTCAAAAAACTCAGATCCAGACAGTTTTTTTCCTCTTGGCTCTGTATGATGTCAGTGTGAGTGGATATCCCTAATATGTTCATCTCAGACACAGAGCTCTGGCTGTGTTCAAACCTTCCGTTTTGAAGGGGCAGCCAATGACAAAGCTCTGTTAAAGGGAGAGAGAAGGAAGAGAAAACTGCTTTGTTTCAGACAGAGGATGAACTGAGCAGCATGCCCCAGCATGAGAATGAACAAGGAGTCCACGAATAAAAAAACAAAACAAATGAATCTGGAAATGAACACTGCAGCCCCACAGAGCTGTTAGCAAGGCTGCAAATTTAAAGTCTTTTTATTCTCTGTTTTTCTCAGGTCTTCGCCTCGAGGTCCTATGATGCCACCACTCACTTCGAGACCACTTGCAACGACATCAAGGACATCTACAAACGCATGACCGGGAGCGACTTTGACTTTGAGAACATGAAACGCAAACAGAACGATGTGTTTGGGGAGGATGAGCAGTGAGCTGTAGAGGGGGAGGGGGGGCTTCTGAGAGAGGGCGGGGCTGGGGAAGGAGGTGGATGCAAAAATGGGGGCAACAGGGCCTTTGGTAGAGGGCCGGGCTGCCGAAACAGTGCTTTAAAAACAAATGGGCTGGGGTAAAGTGTGAGCGTGGTGGAGAGGGTGTGTGTCTGGGCTTTGTCTGTCTTCAGCCGTTTGCCTCCACCTCTTCACGTCTCTCTCTCTCGCTCTCTCTCTCTCACTCTCTCTCAGCACGCATTCAGACACATAAATGCTCACAGACACACACATACGCGCTTTTCAAATACTCACATTCCCTTTCTGTCACTGAAAAGCAGGGTTGATATGGTCTTTCATTCCATTGTAGAATTTACAGTATAATCATGTCTTACCTATTATCATTAGAGGTGAATTTATTACTTGTTGGCGATTTTCAAAGCATTTCATTCTTTCTGTAGCATCTTTCTCCTCATCTCAGAGGTTGGGTGAGTGGAAGATTGATGGCATTGAGAGTTCTGAACAGCTAGCTCTGACGTGAGAGATGAGTAATGGCTTTAGTGTAGAATCATCTGGAAGGGCCACCTCCAGTTGACATGCATGCATCTTTTACACACAGTAGTATTGTACATAGTTTTAAATGACACTGCGGTATGAAGGCTGGACCATTCCACGCATCACTCCTGTCAACCCTGCTTTCACTTTTCTCTTACTTGGTCTTTTACCTGTGTTTCTTCAATAGATGCCGCTCCTTTTGGCAAAATCTGTTGGTTGGGCAAAAAAAACAAAACAAAAAAACAACATAAAAAATGTGATGAAAAGTTACATATAAATGGGCTGTTCTGTCAGCTGATAGTGCTCACTTTGCAATGCTGTTGTGTTTCCCGTGCTAGCAGGCAAGCTAACCAGTGGCTATTAACTGTCAACCCCTCCCTCCCCCCCAAAAAGAAAAAAAAAAATATGGCGGTTTCTTTGTTTATCTCTGTTTTGTGATGTCAGTGTTGAATTTGAATAGTTTACTTTCTAACATTTTAAATTATTGAAGAGTTTTATTTCTATACGCTTGGTGCACATTTCGCTGGCTGAAGTTATGAAGTTTACAGAGCAGAGGTTGAAACTGTGGTCTTCAAGTTGAACATTTACAAAAAAGGGAATGTCGGGAGCAGGAAGGCGTGGAGAGGATTTGCCTCGCGTTAGGCGAGGCATTCCATTAAGTATTCCGGAAGATTCTGAAATGACGAAGAGCATGTTGAGATGCGAGGAAGTGCGGTATGAGGATAAGAATGTATGTGGGGATGCTGTCTTGGCGAAGTTTAACTTTTTTGTGGGGGAGGAGAGTGAAGACTGAAATTTCGGCTCTCAGTGGATGCACCGGATTGTGTCTTGGTTGTTTGTTTCAACCCTTGTGTTTGTCATTGAGATAAGTCATTACCCTTGGAATTAAATCCTCTGTTGTGTGACATAGAAGGAAGAGCAAGAAACTCCCCTAATTTTTAAAAGACTGTAGCATAGCAAAAGTATGAAACCACAGTTCCAAGTGCCGCCCCATGAGAGTGAACCAAGATGCTTTTATTTGGTTGTAGCCTTAATTCAAATGTTTGGACTCGTTCAAAACATTGACTGCTTTGTTTTTACTAACAGGTAGTGGGAGGCCAGTCTTGTGCCAAAAATGGCGATCCTGTTATTGGCAAAGCTTGCTGACATTAAAAGTTTTGTAGTGTAGGTTGCTCTGCAGAGCTGGCTGAATACTATTGAAGGGATGTTGTTTCCTACTGAGTCAGAGGTGTTATTGTACACCTGAGACCGTTCCTCATATCTCTGCAGTGCCCACTCACAGCCCGATTGATCTGTGGCTTGGCTCGTTACGCATCAAAACAAATACAGAGATGCTGCGATCCATTTTACTTTGCATCACTGAAGCAGTTCCATTTCACTTAATCCACCGCGACCAACTTCTCCCCCGACAACTCTAAACTAAGTTATCACGTTTGGGTTGACGTGTCTTATCGTTAATCTCTATTTATTTGAATTTTGCAGACGTACTGTGGAAGGATTTACGTCAAATGCTGAATATGCTATGCTAATAGTTTTCTGATGAAATGGATTTTAAAAGTTATGCACACTGATTTTGTTTTGTTTATTTGCTGTGTCATGTGTTATGTTTACCTAATTTAGTGATCATTCCAGTGTTGCATCACGATTTTATGGTTATGAGCATTCCTAAGAAACAGGTTTTGATGGAGGGACGACAGCAGCAGTCAGTCATAGATCTGGAGTCAAATCTATACAGCTGTGTATTCACACTGTGTGTCATCCAACATTGTGTGTGCTCTTCATCCTGGAAAACACATTATCTGGTAATAACTGGAATACTGTTTACTCCTTGAACATAGATATATCTGAAGCCCTTTCTCCCCCCCACCCTTCCTCAGCATATGATAGTGTCCTCTCTTTTTTTTTAATTTATTGAAAACAAAAGCCTCATGTGTGGTTGTACTGTTTAGTATGGCCTTTGAAAACCACTATCAACAACTATCCCTTGAAAATTGACAAAAGAAATAGGCTGAGTAGTAGAAAACTTACTGTCCTTGTTTGATCACTAGTATGTGAACAATGCCTAATGTCTTGTGTAACAAATAAAATGAATTAAACTATGAATGAAATGATAGAAAAATAAAAAGCACATGGCAAACCTGGGAAAGACCGATTTGTGGTTCTTATTAAAGATGCAATGATGACATCAAGATGATTAACACTTTGTGGGAAGTTTACCTATACATACATACAATAATATTTTATATACACTTGTACTAAAAATATAATTTATTGAATTACACTATGGTTACAAGTAATGCTGAAAGAGCGCTTTTGACTATCAAAAACTCATACATGAAATATGAGAATAATCTGATAAATAACTTGTAAACAGAGTTGTTGTGCATGATATTATGGAGCAAGCGCAAACTGTTGCAGCACTATTGGATATTTTGTAGTTGCCATGCAACCAGGAGTACATTGTGTCTCTGTGATGGATACAAAACACGGAGCTTGAATCCGGTTCAAATTCAGTGGTGGAGAAGAGACAGAGGCACCATTCAGCCCTTCGCTGTATTTACTTGTATGAAACTTTTCACTGCAGTCTGTAATCTGTCCCACCCTTCCAGAATCTCATTCAGGCAACTAGGATGAACCAGTTTTGGTTCATCCTTTTGTGATAACCTTGCCGTGTTAACTGCTGTGACGTGAGCTGTGCAGCAGACACACAAGACAGTGGAGATGACTCAGCTAGAATTACACATGATTCACCACATAGCTCTCATAAGAATGGCCCAGTAGTTTCTCTATCACTGCCTTGGGCACCACCCAACACCTGCCTAGGTGGACTTTTTGCACCGAATCCTTCAGCTTCTTGTCTTGCAAGGTGACTGGCATCTGCTCTGATCCCCACTTCAGGATCCCCCTGGCAAGAATTTCCTCCTTAGCTCGATGAACACCTTCATCCACGTGCTCATTCACCACTGTTATATTAATGTCAGCGTGCTGAAACTGGCCTGCAGGTGGATAAAGGACAGCAATGAGGAAAAGTAACAACATTCACTCACATGCCATATTAAACTATAAATTTGAGCTGCACGATTATTATTTTTTGACATTTAATGCATGCACCTTCAGGGTAAATAAGCACTCTTGATTGCTATATTTATTGCCTACTTTTTATGTTAAGATCATTGATTGTATATAAAAGATGGACATGTCCTTTGTGTCTGAAAACTGAAGCTTCAGAGACAGGACTTTGCAAATCAGTAGGTGATGTCATGGTTGGCTACGTCCATCTTTTATATACAGACTATGGCTAAGGAAAGTTAAATGCTTGTTGTGCGTACCTGTGGGCTGGCAGTTGTAGGCATTAGAAAGTTCCTACATGAAACTGTTCACAACGAGGTTTGCAGGGGTTTTTTTTTTTCTAGTAATGAGATCAACAAAAATACTCAGGAGTGCTCCTGAGTATTTTTGTTTCTTTCACTATTTATTTTCATTATATTCAAGAGAAAACAGACATTTCTACAATTAATATTGCACATAAATTTGATATTGTGGCCAACTGTCTGTTAAACTGTTGGACACTGTAGCTAACAATGTCTGAAGTATTTAAAATGATTTTATGAGTGGGATTTCATAGCTTTTAACTGCATTTAAGTCTCTTACATTGTTTTATGCTGTATGCACTAAAACACAGCATCTGAGCCACTTCTTCAGCCATGGACAGTGAGTGTCATATACATCTTCAGTGGGAGTTAACTGTAAAAAGCTTTAGTGTACGTACCCAGAAGGCCTTGGGTGGAGTCAGAAAGCCCTTGCCCATCTGTGATGTAAAAACCTAGGTGAGCCAGCTGTAGGTAGCTTGGATGTTTATAATGATGGAACAGGACCAGGAACTGCACGCCTTTTGCCAGATCGATCCAGCAGCTCCGGTGGTTGTCCACAGTAACAGTCACACCTTGCCTCGTCACCGATCCCTGCTGATTGATGGGAAGGGTATCCCGTCCTTCCCCTTCCACCACTACAGTGTCCAGTGACAGAGTGATCATGATGTCACCAGAGCTGCCTGTGGCCGAGGAGATGGTGAGCTGGTCGAAGTAGTTTCGCAAGCGGTCTTCTACACCATCCTTGGAAGGAGCCCCCATTAGGTGGCCATCCACAATGATATCTGGAAGAGGAAGGAGACACATGTAAATACCCAAATGACAATGCCAGATTAGAGATGTTAGTGCTCTGCATACTTCTTTCCGGGTCTTCCAGCAGTCTGAGAACATCATTAGCCCTGCCATCTACTGTGAAACACAGGTTCTGGTGCAGCTTTGGTAGTTGGACCACAAAATGAGGATCTCCATCAACTGCAAAAGATAATATTGAGGATAAACTGGAAACATAAGCTTCTGGAATGACTCTAAGGGGACACTAAAAAAGCAAATAAATAAAATTTAGGCTCAACCTGATGAGGAGAATACCCTGATGGCTCCCAATCCAGCTTGAGGCTCTAAAAAACACAAGACATTCAGCTAAAGGACAATCCTCAATCCCAAGCACTGAAACCAAATTAGAGGACTGTATTGCAAGCAGCATCCCTACAATCAATGGCTTAATGTGCAACAGCTACATTCTCAAAATACTCACCAAATGTATCAGTAACATACCCTGAAAATAAGTCAGACAGGTATTGTAATTAAACTCTTCAGGTCACAAGAGGGGGTAGAATTGCTTCTGATACACAGTGAAAACTTACAGGCATCATAGTCGTAATCATATTCATAGGTTGCCTCGTAGTCTGAGAATGGAAACAATAAATGAAAAGTATGTACACTGATTTCAGAGGGAAAAAGAGAATGAATTAATAATGATATTTACCTTTCACGAGGTCAATATCTATTTGATAAAAAAGAGATGCATATGATTACTGATTTATATTCCTTTTCTGTGCCGTATATAATTATCAGAGTGTGGGTGGATGGACGTGGTGTATCTTAACTGCTAGATAATTTACTGAATCTCTACGGTGGTGGAAGATTAGAACGGTGTTTAAGAATGATTTTCAGGGGCATTTATCTGACAGGTAGAGTATGAATTGCTTTTAAAACTGATATTTTAAAATGTATATGATACAATATAAATTATGTTAAGATTGAAATGTTTCCATGTTTTTTGCTTATAACCCTGAACAAAAAGAATTTTCTATCAATTTCTTTCATTTTTTCTGTGAATATTTCCATCAAATTTCCCCTCCAATGTTGGCAGAGGGTTGAATTTCCAGACACAAAATTTATGCTCAATTATAGCGTCATATTTTTATTCTATCTATCAATCCCTCTTCCCCTCTCTCTTCGGATGCACTCGTCACAGTGCAGCATTTGCTTATTTTTCATAATTTCCTACATTCTATTATAACAGTAAACAACCACAGCAACAGAACAACATCGACTGAGTTGTTCGGTGACCTGCAGTAAGCTGAGCTTCCTGTGCCAAACTGAACCAAGCCTCCTACCAAATATGTGTATTTTGATTCTAACTTACTGTGCTACTAAATGATTGTTTTCCAAAATATTTTATATTAACAAAGGATTTAGCACATCTACAGTATGTTCACTGTGTAAAAGAGTTTCATTTCGTGCATTTGCGCTTCACAGTTTTGTATTAAACTTGTCTGAGATAACGTGAACCTTTCATGTCATTTTACTGGTACCATATTTGGGAAAAGACCTGCCCACTTGCAGTCAAACTTTGTTTGTGAGATACAGTCAACTAAGGGGTTTACTGGCCTTAATCAAAGGGTATGTTGGCTTGTTTCAGATAGCAGATAAATTAAAGGGCTGAACAAAGGTCCAATTCCAGATAAATAGGAATTATTTTGAACTGAGAATCATGCAAAGCTAGTCTAGTGGAGTCTAAAACTATGGAGCTAGGGCTACAATAGGCCCCCTTTAACTAAATAACAGTATATTAGACAACTATTACGACTGGTTCCAGTATAAATAACTGCACCAAATAATTATTTTAGAAAATCACCATTAACTGTTAAAAATCCAATAAGTAAACTTTGCCTAAATGCAGATGTGATGGAGTATTTCTTCCACTGCTGCATTTAAATGATTGTATACAAAATAAATTGCTGCTATAAAAAATAATGCTTAGACAAACAAGAGATTTGTTGGTATGGAGATAAAGTTCAGTTTTACCTTTTCTTTGAATCTGAATGGAAGTAGAGACATCTAGTGGAGAGACAAAGAACAATTCAATAACAGATAACTTAGCATGCAGCTCCCAGATTGCAAAAAAAATAGACTTTGATTGTGAATTAGGCTCAGCGCACAACAGACAAGAGTGTGTAACCTACCCAGAAAGCTCTGCTGCCTCCCACAGTTGTGGCCCATCTGTTACACCAGGCATGGGAGCAAAGGTAGCTGACACTAGGGTCGCAATGTTCAGGTCTGTGTCAGCATTTGAGTTTGTGTCGTTGTTTTCCACTGCTGGAGCCAGGGCCGTGGTGGGAGAGGTTAGTATAGACGACAGCTGGGTTAGGGATGTATTGATTTCAGGCTGGTGAGCATCTGGAGCAGATGTGTTGCTGTTCTCTGCCCCTACATAGTCTGTGCTGTACTGGGTAGGAGGGCAAGAGGTCTCCTGGGCAGGGGTGCGGGGTTACTTCTGACTGGACTAAGCAGTGTTGAATTACTGGTGGTGAGTGTTAGCACAGTGGTGGTTGTTGTGGGAGTATTTGTTTTCTTGGCACTGGGCAGAGGGGCGGAGACCTTTCCAGGTGCAGGAGGTGGTGCTGTTTTTAGAGCATTAAGCAGGGAAGTGGTTATCTTTCCAGGCACAGGAGGAGAAGCAGATTTAGAGTCATTGTGGGAAGGAGTGGGCTTTTTACCATATGATGGTGCTGGGGCTGTTTTGACAGAGGTGGGACTTGAGGTTGTAGCTGCTTTCTTGGATGTAGAACCACTGTTTTTTTGTTAGGCTGTAGGGTATTTGGAGGTGGCTGAGGCAGGCTTGGAGTCAACTTATTATGTTTAGGGTAGTCGGTGAGCCAGGCTTCTTTGCGGCACCAGCACCTGATGTTTTGGTTGTAGTTGTAGTCGTTGCTGTTGTGGTTATAGTGGCAGCTATGGTAGGCTTTGGAGTGGTTGGACTTTGAGTTGCTTCATCTACATCTGGTTTAACGACAACTAAAGAAGTGACTGGAGTAACAAAGTTATATTTGAGGGAGAGGTGGTGGCTTTATCTGTCAGCAACCTTTGAGTTGCAGGATCAGTAGCATTCAATTTAGCCGAGTAGCAGCTCTTTGATGGTGAAATATGCCCAGAGGCGATGAACAAAGCTGGATAACCCTTCTAAATCTCCTGAACAGTCTAGTGAATCTGTGCTCTCATTTCCTTGGGAAATAAGCACATCATTCTCCAACTTCATTCGCTGCTTTAAATCAGTAGCTGAGACTGACACCTTTAAATCTTTGACCCCTGGCTTAACCCTCCCAGCCACAACCAACTCAGACCCTGGAAGTAGTTTGGGAAAAGGAACGGGTGACATCAAATGCTTGATCATCCAGGTAAGACAGCTGGATGTCTGATAACAAAGGGCTAGCTACTTCATCATAGAAGCCCTTGAGCTGCAAGGCTGCATCTGCATCTTCATACACCATCTTGGCTACACCTCGGTTATCCAGAGCCAGGCGTTTGAGCAGTAGAAAGTCTGCATCATCTCCAAAGGCAAGGCCAAACAGAGAGGCTGAGCCCAAAGCCTTCTTAGCATTACTAAGGATAGTATCACCAGATGTTACTCCAATGGTTGCTTCACCATCAGTGAGGAAAATTACCAGAGGGACACGATGAAATGAGATGGGTCTGGAAGGGCCAGAGGATGGAGGATGACCAGCTGGGCAGCTGAGAGCAGAGCTGCATTGATATTGGTCCTGATACAAAAGAGTGGAACAAAGGAGAGAATTACTGTTGAAGGCACGGGTTAGCAATCATTCGCTGGTTTAGAAAATGATGCAATGATTAAATAGTCTACAGTTCAACAGCTCAGTCAGATTTGGACCCACATCCTTCTGCCACCATCCTCTTCACAAACTCTTTGGCTTCCCATACATTCTGCCGAGTTGCTCGCACCGTTCTGCCTCTCTCCAAGTGTGAACCTTGTCTGAGAAGGTGATAATATGAAGTGGTCTCCCTCTCTAAGGTCCCCAAGGATGGTGCTCATGGCTTGCTTTGTCTACTGACAGAAATTATTGCAATTATTAACAGAAAACCCACTTTGCTGTCATATTTTAGCAATTTCTTCATCTTAAATCCTTAATGCAGCACGAGCCATCAGGATGAGCTTTTGTCTACGTTACCTGCTTTATCTTATTGCCTATCATTGAGCTGCTGACATCAATGACAAATATAACATCCTTAGGAACCACAGGAAGTCCCCTAGGTGCAAAGTAATGCACAAAGTAGCCATCGTATACCTGACAGAGGATGAGGAAAAGAGACAGTAAAAAGCAACCTTTATTTCTACCAACATCACATTTTTGTGTTGTGACAAAGCCAGAAGTGAAAAGCTGTAGCTGACCTCAATATCACCCATTAGGTCTTTTTAGCTCCACATCATAGTGAATGGTGAAGTCTGCATTAAGGCCATTGGAAGAGATGCTTTTCTGCTGATCAACAGTTGGACTGTAGCGAACTCGAGTGCAGTCAACACTCCGCTCGACATGAGTGGAGGCAGGGGCATCGATATTAGCTG
This sequence comes from Archocentrus centrarchus, assembly GCF_007364275.1. NCBI lineage: Eukaryota > Metazoa > Chordata > Actinopteri > Cichliformes > Cichlidae > Archocentrus > Archocentrus centrarchus. Next base: position 6,888,255 of record NC_044352.1, on the reverse strand, counting down.
TAGCAAAGTAGCAACGATGTTGGACTCCAAATCAGAGGAAACAGCCTTTCTGTCACAAACTAGCTAACAATATCACATCCCCATGTGGTATGAAGTTACAGCCAGCCAATGTTAAGTCAAATAATGCATTTTCAAAAAGTTATATTTAAAATAAATAAAAAGAGAAGAAAAAATTCCTCTCAAGGCAAATCAAGCTTTCTCATTTATTCTCAGGAGTTTCAACAGTCTTCCCGATAGGTTTTGCAACTTCTCCCAAATTCTAGCCACTGAATCACTGATCACTCAGATTTTACCTTGAGCTGAAGTGTTGGAGACTGCTCGGCTGGCTTTAAGAGGGAGGACCGTAAGAAAACTGATGCCTGTCCTCTCTCTTATACAGACATCTAACGTGAGGTTCTGTACAAGCTGACCAGGTCTCAGGCCCAGACTGAGCTCGTAGCGGCCGAGTCGACGTTGTAACAGCTCCTCGTAGGTCAGGAAAAAGGACATCCGAGCCCCTGACGGCACACCTCACTGCAAAACGAACTTCTCGATTTCCCTCTCTCTGTAACACCAACAAATGTAATGTTTTGCAAAGTTGTATTTCAGTAAATGTAGCATGACACTGCAAACATGCAAACCCCCCCCCCCCCTCCAAAAAAATACAAAAAAAACAATAATCTGCAGTTACCAAAGGTATTAAAACAAGTTCACATTTTCCTAATACTGACTTGGTAGCGACAAGTCCTGCTGTTTTCCTTGCTTCTTAGCAGCGTCATAAATTTTCCTGGCAGCAGCCCTTTCCTTCACCTGGGCCACATACACCTTGCTGTTGGAAGTGCTGATGGGAAAAGGGGAAGAAGAAAAACCTCTTTGTTAACACACAGTAGTCAGATTATGTTATAGTCAGAAACACGCCTGACCCACACTGAGATATTAATATAATTTGCTTTACTTTGCACCTCATATTTCCAGAGAAATTACAAAGATGCTGCACAAACTGTGTACAGATCGAGTTCATACCGCATGAAAAGGATGGAGGTGAAGGTCATAAACAGGATGAGTGGAAAAAATAATTTCCTGTAAAGTAGCAGTAACAGAGAGCTCACAGGCTGATGATCCTCCAGGGAAGCGCCGTTACACCCAGAGAAATCCTGACCAAAAGCAGTGCTCAAAAAATGGATTAAAATCACACAGCACACTTTCTAGGCACTGGTGACCACTGCTGTCACCTAACACGGTACTTAAATTAAGGTCAGGCCCACAGAACAAATACACCCAAAGGTATAAAAAGAAAAAACATCAAGTGCTAACTAAAATAAACCCACGGCCTTGAAGCGGGTCTTGTTTGAGAAGCAGGGCAGAATGGCACGAGGAGAGCAGAGTGGAAAACGGAGGTGCTTATATTTATATGTGTGGCTGGCTGAGAGGGTGAAGGAATGGCTATACGTCAGTGATCTCCACATAAGAGTTCTTAGTGTTGGGAACAGAAATGCCAAAGAACTAACGCAACGCATACACCGCAACTTTTTTCCTTTGGGTATTTGGGGAAATGCAGGTAGTCCTATAAGTTATGAATGTGTGTGAAAATATGTATGAATGCATCCAAGTCTGTGTGTGAAACTGAGCGAAAGAGCAATGTCAAGAATTATGGGTGTAAGAAGCCGTACAAGCTCCAAACTCACACATACTTAAAAAAAATCCAAGTCTAAATCCTCCCGTGTAGGCACCTGATGTAAGTGTGTGTGTATGCAGAATATCTATACTGGCAAGGTGCCTTAGTAAACTGTGGGGGGGAGAAAAGCAGGGGACTGGGCAAACTCCTATTAACTTTCTGACTGTGGTTTACAAAGCCTGGCATTTCATCTGCCCTCGGGTTCCTCCTCCTGCTGACCTGCTTCCGCTCCCAAATCCAGCTCCGGGCTCACTGTTTTGGCCTGCAGTGTTGACTTATTTGTCTTGTTTATATTTAGCATTTTTAAAGGAGAGTGGTTTCAAAACCTCTTAGGAATAAAATCTACGCCAGACCAGAATTCTAGTTCCTTAGCAATTAGTCTCAAGTTTTACTTTAGGATTTGCCTAATTGCACTAATATTCTCACATGGGAGATACTGTACATATTTCTATTTTTATTCATATTCCAACTATTTTCTTTTATTTTTGTCTTGTTTTTAATAGTTGTGCTTTATATATTGGTTTTGCTAATTATTACACTGAGGTTATCTGAAGTGATTGACAATCCTCTTCGTGACTCTCTAAACTCAGTGTTTCTGTTTCTGCTTCCAATTTTATCTTTATTTCTATTTTTTTGCAGAGAGCATGTAAAAGGCACAAGAACTTATTACTGTAGGGTCTTTACTTTACAATATAAAGCAGCATGAGGTGACTGTTGCTGTGATTTGGTGCTATATAAATAAAATTGAATTGAATTTGAACTTCCCTCAGAATAATAAAGTTCTTATTATCTAATACTTCTCCCCACTATATAGACAAGAAATTATATTTTTCTTCCCCACTTTGACATGCGTGACCTGGTGGGTGTGGGTATTAGTCGGTAATCTTAATATAGTCAGAACTACCTGCAGGGAATTTTCCAAAACAGTGAGATACAGATTAGCTGCAGTTCCAGGCTTTTAAATTTAAAAGAGGAGAAGTAGAAAAGAAGCAAAGGAAATAGAAAGAGAAAGACACACTAACAAAGAAATGTTACCACAGACTTGATGATATTAACTGACTTACATGGTGAAGTTGGAGATGAAAGCAGAGGAGGGCAGGTCCACCTCAAAGGCAGCCTCCTTAATGATGGGGAGCTGGTTCAACACTGAACTCTGAACTGTAGTAACAGCATAGCGGGATACCACTGAACACTTTACATGGTAGTCTGTCACCTTCAGCTGGAGACATAACAAATACACTCACTTAAAGGTTGGAGAAGAAAGCTTGAATTGAAGGATATATAGGAGATTGTCACAAAGAAATGTTTTACTGCAAGACATCAAATAACTGACTGCAAAAAAAAAAAAAAAAAAGACCAATTGTTTCAGCTTTTCTACCTGTATGAAGCTTTTCCAGATGCCACACTTACACTGATGTGACACTAACATTAGATCTAGCTAAAACAGGCCGCCATGCAAGAGGGAAAAACTAATCGAATTTCCTTTTTTGCTATTTTACCCAGATATCACTGTCTTCTGCTGCATCACTGTGGCAAGCCAGTGAAACAACACAAAGCAGTTCCTGCATGGTATCCGGTCCTCCTCTTGTTTACTTAGGGAATGCTGGCGCCTGCTGAGACCAATCTGGTCCGTGCCTGGCCACATTACTGCAGGACAGGGCGACAGGCGGGGGAAGAGAGAGCCACATCAGGCCTCCATCTCACTGGTATTTAGAAAAGCTGTGGTTTGCGCAGTAGAGAGAATTACTGTATGTTACCAGGGAACTGCTTCACACTGAAGTAAACTGAGGGAAAAAACCCCACAGCGGAGCTACTGAAGATATCCTGGTGGTTGTTTCCCCCACTGTAAAGCCTGCTGTGCAGTTCAGGTTGTGTAACGAAGAGAACAGAACAAAATCTGCACAGCTGTTAGGTCCACAGGTATCATAATTGTATGACTGCTCATTCTGTTTTTGCAAATGCATTCACAGGTAATACTAAAAATGATGCTATCTGATGCCATTTAACACTCAGCATTACCACACAACTTGCACAGACTTACCATTGATTTGATTGGTTTGCTTTGACGTTTTACTCTCTGGGAAAAAAACAAAGGCACCAAGTTACACAAAAAACATATGGGTAGTTTAGGTGCATTTAGGACATTTTGGTGGTGCAATAAGAGATTCTTGGTTCAATAGTTTTCCCAAAATGCCTCCTTTTTAAAATCAGTCTGTACAATCTGCCCATGTGAGGGTTGGGTCACGATTTAGTGTCAAAACAGTCTGAATCAAAGCCATTCATGAATGAAGGGGAAGTTGAACTGGAAATAAATGCTTTCTCTGTATGCAGGTCCGGGCCAGGGTTGCACGGTTTGGTGTCCAATGTTAATTCAACACACAAGTCATTGCTGTGTCAATACATTACCATATATCCTGTGTATTGGTGCGGAATTAGCATAAACAAATAGCTTTAAGGAGGAAACCCCCTGAAGGGAAACTTACGCAACATTAATTATAAGATTCATATAAAAAAAGGACTATATGATAAGGTGTGTTTGTGTGAGACATTGCACTGGCTGTAACGGAGTTGGAAACTTTCACTTTAGTAAATATGGGCTTAATAAATGTTTAATACTTTGCAAAAAGTTGACTGAGATATTCAAGGTGTAAAACTAGTAATTAAACCATTATTTCCGTGACATTTAAAATCCATTAAATACAAACCTCTGTGCTATTAATATTGTCATACTGTCCTCTTCCCCTTGGGGGCGTATTTCAGAAAGCAGCATGAATTTTCGAATTAAAAAAAAAAAATCTTACCTGTAAATTAATATTCGTGCCGATATTTGCTTCATAATCCTTTGATAATCCCTCCCGCAAGTACAAAGTGAAGAAGACTAGAACACAAGCAATCTTTAAAAACATTTTGTCCTGAATAATTTTGGTTTTTGGAGCTGAAAAATAAGGAAATTGTCCAGTGGTCTCACGTTGACTGAAGCAAGGAGAGCACACGCCTCATTTTACTCCTTATGCAGTGGGCAGTCCGTCCCCTCCCTCGCGTCAGCTAAACGGCTGCTTTGATACTGAATAAAAATATGTTTAGAAAAGAGCTAAACATCCGTCAGGTACCGCGGGGTAAAAAAAAAAACAAAAAGAGTGTGAAGTTCAGTCAGACACTTGCACGAGTCCCACCGAAGAGGAGGCAGCTTCCAGCTTGCGTTCGTACATACTGGAAACTTCAGAGACTGCTGCCACGGTCCAAGAGAAATGAGGGATTATTAACTCCTGGCTCGAGGATTTGAGGAACTCCCCGCCCCAGCTGCACTGTAGGAGTGATCCTTAAAATAATCTCAAATCGGTGTTTTTTTTCCCTCCTAATTGCTCCCAAATGCGAATTCTCGAGCGCCCCTTTTCAAACACCGATTATTTTCTGAAAAACAACGGTCAGGTACACCGGCCAATTGCTAAGTGGGAATAAGTTAAATTAAACTTTAATTGCTGCACAAGAGAATTGGGAAAATAAAACAAAGGCTGGGAGTTTTAATGCGAATTTATTTTCTCACATGCTGGAGATAGCCCTTCCTGTACATTATCTATGTACCTTTATTCAAACACACTTTATTTAATCTCCATTAGATTAGATACAACTTTTTTAATCCCTTTAGGAAGATTCCATCAGGGAAATTAAACAATAGTTACATTAAAAAATGAAGTCTAAGTCTGAAGTAAATGTTGTTTGTTTGGGTGCTGTCCATGGTGCTGCTTTTTAATTCTATTACTAGGTTATAAGAGAAGAAGAAAGAAAGAGCTTTATTTGTCACATACATATACATGCAGTGAGATTCATTCTCTGCATGTATCTGCAACACTTCTTTTTTTTAAAAATCTATACTACAGTTAAATGTACATGAAGGCCCAGGTTTTTAAAAATCTTTACTTCAGTCAAGACAAAGTGCATTATTGGTTTCTTTAAATCCTTTGTAAACACTGTGTGCGTTCAAAAAAGAAAACCACATTTGACAAATTAAGACAGGAATATTTCACAGACGTCCTAAAGCAGAGCCAGCTACAGATGATGCTCTTTACGGTGACCGTGGGGGCGGTCCATGTGCTTCTGTGTTGATGTAGTAACATTTCTAGCATTTGCTGTCTTCTACATTTGCACATTCAGCCTTGAGTGGAGTGCATCTCTAAAATTTTGTGAAGCTTATCAGCAGCAACACAAGTGTTGCTGCTGATAAGCTTCACAAAATTTTATATGTGGTCAGGAACAGTTTGCAGAGCTTCCTCTGGCTTTCTGTTGATGCTGATATTCTGCAAAAACAGAGCAAAAAAAAAAAAAAGTTGAGTAAAGGGTAAAGTGGAAGTAACTGAATAACAGGAACGGTGAATCTCATCTATCTCAAAATTTGCTGTTAACTTGTGAATGAATGAATGAATCCAGCTTTTCAATTTGAATAAGTTAAATAAAAGAGAAGAAAGAATAATTAAGCAAAGATGGCATTTCCTCACCATTGTAGGTGAGTATTACAACAAATGTGCAGTAATGGAAACTCACAGATGGCCTCTCTCTGTGTGTGTTGACAGCTTCAATATTGAGGAAAAATGACTCAACTTTACACCCTAAAAATGATGGTGTAAGAGAAAGATTTACATAAAGTTAAATTAGTCATACACCAAAGATCAGATATGCTTTACGCTTAAGTTCTTACCACCTACCGTAGGCTATCGGTGTGAGTTTGAGCACAGTGTGAAGAGGGCATCTTAGATAAGGCAGCTCATCTTAAGAGGGACAAACACAAATATTACTAGGATTGTTTAATATAGAGTGTCACATGATTGTGCACAGTTTGAGCCTATTTTGTACCTGCAGGTTTGTCAAGAAAATAGGCCAACAGACAGCGCATCACAGCTTGGTGGCAAATAACCAGAACATTTTCCTGCCTCTCCAACTCCATGATGACTGGCTCTAGACGATGGACTAGATCCTCATAGGACTGGACAAAAGACATTTCAAAAGTTTTTTCACAAGACCCAGAACCTAAACCAGTCTCATTTTAATCAGATCTCTTAAGGTGAAAATGTCTGGAAAGGGTGCAACAACTAGCATGGCTCTGTGTAAGGTAATGCATTCCAACTACCAGCATGCTGCATAAACTAGTTAAAAAGGGACCCAATGAAGGAAACAGGACGCAGGTATACTAAGCAAAAAGCTAGCCTTAATGCTGAGCTGATTAAGGACCAAACAGGAAGGGCATAGGTAAGCTGATCATACTGTATGACTCAAGGAAATATGGGTGAGGATAGGGAACACAGGGAGAAAGACAGGACTATAAATAGATACAAGTGTATACAGAAACTCATGAGGTGAAAAACATCACCAAATCACAAAAAGCAGGAAACAAGGACAGGAAAAAAATCCAGTGGGGACACAGAATGTATGTGAACCATTAAAGAAAGACAAAGAATATCCAAAATTCAAACAAAAAAAACAGACACTTCTGTTTCAATGCCTGACTTTTATTATAACATAGTACATTTAGCATGTTCGTAAATATATCACTTATATTTCCTTACCTCACCCTTAGGGTACCGATAGCGATACTTGTCCTGATCTCTCAGTGCAAATTCTTCTGGGAAATTCTCCTGAATCTCCTCATAAGTTAGTTCCTCACATACACCCTTAGTGAGAAAAGAGAAAAGTCAATCTAAACATTTAGGAGTGTAAGTATTAGTTGTATCACACCATAAAAGCACAAAGACTCAAAGCTATTGAAATTTCAAAGTTTTCAACACATTAAGATTAAGGGTATACAGCCATGCATCTAGGCAAAGTGGGGAAAGTGTATAACAGCACTGTGCTGATATTTACTAACTGGCACCAAGTACACAGTAAGCTCAGACTGATGCAGTGCCAGTAGCCATGATTGCAATGTACAATTGGAACTGAAGATGGCGCTAGAGGATAAACAAAGTTGTTGCAATTCATCTCAACATAGGCAACATATCAGTGTGCATTCACCCAATATTCATCAAGACATTTCACTCAAAATTGCATCTTCTGAAAATTTCATTATGGTTTTTAATACATTTGATTTATTTCAGATTGAACCAACGAGAAAAACTGACTGACTGACCTATAATGTAATCCCAGTAACCATCCAAGCACTGGGGAAATAGAATTAATACATTTTTCTGCTATCTGAATAATTTAATTGCTGTTGTTGTATTATTGTTTTATAACTCACAGCATCTATCTCATTGAGAGCCTTCCACTGTTCATACTGGACTCCCAGAGCCTCTGCAGTCTGGACGGTCCTCTTCATGTGACTCGTCCACACCTTGAGGTCGCTGATTTTCTGTCCCTTGATGAAGGTCGCCAAGGCATTAGCATACTAAAGAGAAAGAGGGTGATTTGTAACAAGCCACTTGATTTTTTGGAAATGGACAGGCATTTATGTAGAGTCTTACTGACCACTCAAAATACTTCAGATTAACAAGCCACATTTAACCATGCCTTCACAGAGGGGTTTATTGCATGCACTAAGAACTTCATCTGCCTTGCATTCATTTAGAATCCCCAGTTAATCTAACATGCATGTTCAACCCAGGAATCCTCTTGCTGTGAGGCACCGTGCTAACCACTACCCCTCCGTGCTGCCCAGTTTTGCTGCTTCGGGAATGTTAATTCTTCATAAACTGTCTTTATTTTCAGACTACGTACCTTTTGCCCTCTAGGGGATAAGCCTGAGTCTCCACCAATCTGACTACAGGTTGAGTTCGCTCTCTCCGTGGCGGCTCAGGTAGATGGATCTCGGTGTGACATGTATGTTCATGAGGTAGTAGACTATCCTGCTCTGAATGTGTCCTGGACCTGGTTCACCAGGTATCTGCTGCCCACGTCGAAGATCTTTATGTAGGAGAGTTTCCTGATCAAAGTCACGGCATTGAAGATAAATAAATTTAAAGAAAAGAACGTCAGGGAAAAACTTTTAATCCATTCCCCTTCTTATCATATAAGAAGAAAAGCGTGGTCGGTCTCACCTGTCTTTCTCATCATCTATGGACATGTAGCTTGCTCTGTAACACTCGATGCGCTGGATGAAGTCCTCCATAGCCTCATCGAAATCACGGTCCACATAATCAGGACTCCCAAATTTTACTTGCTAAAAAGAAAAAAGAAGATTCAGATTTGGGTTAAAAACAAAACAACAGCTTCTGTAAATGCTGAGGTCTACACACAAAAAGAACATGCCCCTCACCTTGATATTCTCTGCGATGATTTCTGGGTCCTCGCAGATCGATTCTACAAAGAACACCTGCATTCAAGAAGTCATTGGAAATAAGTATTTTTACATCATTAGTAAATACGGCATGGACGTGGTTAGCATAAAGGAAGCACGCTGGCATAAGTCTGTCCAAACGTCTTGGGAAATTAAGCTCCTTAATTTGTGACTTCACAGTAAATACAAAGCCACAGTCTCCAGATGCTTAGCTTAGCATAAGGACCTGAAAGAGAGGGAGACAGCTAGCCTTGTTTGCCTTAAGGCATACACAAAAATGTATCTGACCAACATTATTAAATCATAAAATATAGTTCTGTGATACCCATTTTGTTTTTTTAAATGTGTAAAAACAGTTACATGATAAAAAATAATCTCGGCAGAAGATCAAAAGGCCCTGTTGGGCCTTTGGGATGTAACACACTGGCAGAAATCCTAGTGAGCATTAACTTTGTTATCTAAGCTAACTGGTTGTGCTAAACATGATATTATATATAAATATCAAAGTCACAAATAATCCCATCTACATTTCCAACCATTTCTTCTGCTAAGAACTATCATCACACCTAGAGGATATAATGTATGCTATAAATACCTACGTACACAAATGTAGCTGGTATGTATGTTAATCTACTATATGCTGATCAAATATTCAGTATTCTGGTGCAATATTGCGCAGTATTTATATTAAGGCAATGTGCGTAATAAGCTTAGACAGACCTATTCATAACCATCTCTCCTGAGGAAACCATATGTGTGCATTTTAAGTTTGTTTTAAATGTAGTTGATATAATTACTGAATGTGTTTTAACATTACTAGATTTTACTGTTTTACCTCCCAGGAGAACCATTTACAGACAGTAAATGCACTTTATTTTTTTCATTTCATTCTAATCAAGTATGTATCAACCCCAAAAGTATGGATTTACATGGCTCATTAGCACTCACCTTGTAGCCCCTTTCCTTTGCAAAACTAAGAATGATTGCTCTCCTCTCTCTTGTGGTGTTTGTAGCATCAAATACCTGCATGAGTCAGGACACAGGTGTTATCCTTTGGTAACAGTGAAGCATATGGATCACAAGATCAGGTTGTAGTACAGTATGGATGCCAAATATATTTCACATTTTAACTGTTAATTTTCACTGTATAAACCAAGATTTTAAAAAAATGGAGCAAAGAACAAATCTCTTTAAAACCATTGCTCGTATTCTGAATATTGTCTTATGCTTTCTAATTATAGATCCTAAAATAGTGTTTTATTCAAATCAGAGGGACATTTTCAGTTGTCCTCTTACTCACGGCTACTTGCCCCTGTTCCTTTGTAAAGTACGAAGTGACATCTTTGAGTGCGGCTGCTGCACAGGCCCTGGGAGAGGAGTTAGACTCGTATAGGCAAAGGGACAAAAACTGCAAAAATATCAATGACTGATGAGTGTAGTTTGAAAATGATGATGAATCAAATCATCAGATTTGTATCAGATTTGTCACACCACAATTAAAAATAAGGCTAATTTTCCCCAAAGAGATGTGAAGATTTGATCTTTATTACAATCTTTTCAATGGCTTGTTTTAAACACAGAATCAACTGATGGGTGTTTGAAGTTTGAATCATGTGAAGCTAATGATGCAAATTAGCACTGCGCTGAACTCCAGACCTTGAATGCTGCATCAGATGCTCAGTTTTGACAAATATGAAGGATAAGGCCAACAAAAAATATGAAAAAAAAAAACTTTCTGTCCATGTGGAAAAGAAAGTACATTGTCTTTCGATTCTAAAGTTTCACTTCCCAGGACATAAAAATAATGTGGTTCTTAACAGGTCTTAAAATGAGGTAAATACAACCTCAGATGAACAACAACACAGGACATTATTAAATTAGTAAAAATCTAAACCAATTGCAGAAGCATTGTGTGAAAAAAGAAGTACATCCTTTCTGCTAATCAAATGTACTTTATTAATTGATCATTAAAAAGTGTGACCACCTCTATAAAAACAGTTTGTAGAGCTGGAACATTTAGATCTGTGTCAACACAATGCCAAGGAGGAAAGACTTCAGCAGTGATCTTGGAGAAGCAATTGTTGCTACCTATCAATCTGGGATGGGCTAAAAAAATTTCACTTCATTTTTCACACAATGCTTCTGCATTTTGGCTTAGTTCTAATTCAATAAATAATGATAGTGTAATATTTCATGTATTGCTGTTCATCTGTGGTTATACTGTAATAATTTTAGAACCTGCGGGTGATATGTTGCTTTAAATGAGCTCAATAGGTCCACTTTTGTGTAGTTTATCGGTGTTGTACTCACTTGCGAATCTTCATGGCCTCCTCATTATCAGGTTTGAAGAACTCAAAGTTCTTATAGATCTTGACAGCCTCCCTGCGGTACTGGCCAACATTAAACACTAATGGATTTGATAAACAGAGATAAATTAACTGCTTCTTTCAAACATTTAAGTAATCAGAACTCAAGAATTCACATGGAAAACTGACTTTTTGTCGGAACCCCGATCCAGTTCAGGTAGCGAGTGAGCTTCTTGGAGATGTATGTCTTCCCTCTGGCAGGCAAGCCAACCATCACAATCATTGTGGGGGAGTTACAGAACTGAGGCACAGAGGCTGAGAAGAAAGCACACAAACAATAATATAATTATTTCAGCTACAGTTGAAACTGATGAGTACTGCAGTATTCAGCAGTAGAGCGTCTGTGTCACGTTCAGTAGGTCAAATGAAATCTAGAACATGTGTTGTCTCTGGCTGCTGAGGTAATCTTCATTAACAGAGAGAATAAAAGCTTCACAGTGCTGCTGAAATGGCAGGTGTAGTGCTAGTGTCATAAGTTGCATGGCTTATCTCTCTTTGACACCATATTGTCACACACAAAAAAAAAAACTACCCAAGAACCACAAAAACTCAAACAGACATAGCAGCAGAACAGAAGTTAAAACAATCAGGCATTTGCAAACAAATACACCTTTAAAAAAGTGAACATTTACAAATGACATAGTCACATCTTAGAAACAGTCAGAGCAGCACAGTGGACCATGTGGCTGTCAGGACAAAATGTCCCCACAGGTTGTTAAAACTCAGCTATTGCAAGAATTTCCAAATGTAACCATTAATCTGACTGGATAAATCTAAAGCACAGTGTCACTACTCACACTTATTTATGAAGTGCCACTTTATAAATGCATCTTACCTTACCAAGGAATGGCCCAGTGGTTTCACTACTGTGTCTCAGAGTTCAGTAATTTATAAAGCAGACTGCTTTGTTGCTTGCCAGCTAGCTGTACCCCAAAAAGTACCCGGATGGCCAATGTGTCTGTCCATATGAGGACAGAGAGAGTGTCAGCCTCCAGACTGTTCGATTATGAATGGAGTATGCGGCGTCAGCAAAATGCTCAAAGGATCACACCAGACACTGAACTGAGAGCCAACTCAGACCTGGTTTGGTGTCGGCTGGCTGCCATCCCATCGTTGACTCCTATGTCCCCTGAAAGGACTGAGCACAGTCCAGAAGTAACAGGGGAGAAAGATTCGAGTGTGAAACAAACTGTGACTGCTGGAAGTCCTAATGCAGACAAAAGCTTCTGCTGGAACAAGATGTAAATTAAAGCACAGGCAGAACAAACAGCAGGGCAGATAATGCACTGTAAACAAATACTCAAACGGAGACAGGCTTTTACTGAACTTACACCCCCTCCTGCGGTTCAAGTTGCATCCAATCCATGGCACCCAGATCTTGAGCAAAGGTGTCTGTGTAAGCTTTTTATGCTCTGTGGACATATTAATTGTCAAAGCCATGAGGCCTGTGCGGCAGGTCGAGGAGTGAACGCACAGTTCTGCGATCTGTGTGTGTGTGTGTGTGTGTGTGTGCCTCACTGAACACTAACTACTGCAGGTCAGGTGACAGTTGCAAAGGAGAATTAAGCTATTTGGTAGGCAGGAGGGGGAGGAACTGAGGCCATGCTGCATGTCTGCTTCTCCATCTGTTTCATGATTTTAAAGGCCAGAGTGAAGCTGCCAAAATCTCTGCGACGCAATCAAACAGCAGGGAAGCAGCCAAATCCGGTGTGTTGTACTTTTGCTGTGGAAATTCAGATGGGTTTTAGACAGAGTGCTACAATAAAGTGAGACCAGTGTAACAGAGGAAGGACCCTCATGAATTTAGATGAGATGAGCACTGTTGCTGCTGCAAAAGCAGAATGAAAAGTGGCGAGTGGGACTTCTACTTGGTTACCACCAGATGGCAGTTTAGATATTTAACTTAAACAAGCATGTTTCATGCTTTTCTTTTTTTTTTTTTCTTACTTACAATACAACAGTGTCAGATGTTCACAAATTGGACAATAAACAGCATATACTGGTGTGGTCCTTTGACCATTTTGCTGACGCCGCATACTCCATTCATAATCGAACAGTCTGGAGGCTGACACTCTATAGTATGAAAAGTTCTGGCTTTGACAACAACAACAACAACAAAAACTATCAGCTCACTAATTAACACACTATATTTCATTAATGTATATATCTTTACTAAGAGACAGCTGCTTTACAGTTAATCTGCCTTTCCATCCATCCATTTCCAAGAAGGGTTGCAGGAAGGCTGGAGCTTTATGCAAGGTGACATGATTAGAGGTGGGATTGCTCGTCCATCACAAAGCCAACACAGACAAACACTAAAAGACACCCTCATCTCCACAATTTAGAATCAACAAACATGTCTTTGGACTGTGGGAACAAACTCCACACAGAAAATCTCCACCACTCTACCACTGCACCGCCTAATTTAAGCCAATTAAATTTTATTTGCATAGCAGCAGTTCTCAACAACAGTCATCTAAAAGTGATTTATATTATGGCTGAAGAACTTATAATATTAGAGAGAGAACCCCCAACAATCAGATAACCCCTTTGACCAAGTTCTACTTGGGTGGAAAGGAAGGCCTTTTTAAGAGAGACCCTCAGATATCTATCTATCTCAACAGGTTGAAGGTGAGAGGAAAGATAATATACAAAGAAGAGCTTAGAGAGCTTAGAAAACTTAGAAAGGCCACAAACCACAGATGATGCAATGTGAACAAAATAAACTATGTATGGCAGTTTTAAAGAAAGATTTCCACTCCCAGTCAGACAGTAACTAACGGTCAGATAAGAACAGAATGAGCGTCACTGCACACTCATTCTACACATGACAGACAACTTATCAAAAAAAACCAAAAACATGTAATTGTATGTTTAGGCACTTTGTTACTAGCAGCATGTTGAACAAACATATAATCGGTGCCCATTCCGTTAGTTAAATCTATGAAACATGCCAAAGATGACAGTTTGGCAGGCATAAAATAGTATTTTGAGACCAACAAGGCAATTCCCAAATAGCTATTAGCTCAAATCTTGGAATATCACAGCGTGATGTGCAGTGTGTTCTTAAAGAATTTGAGGAAACTGGACAAGTGGAAGACAAAAGAAGTGACAGGCTGCAGCAGATAAAAAGTATCTGGAAGTCATATGACTAAGAAACAGGAAAAAAAAAAAATACACCCTCGTCTAATATTTCTGTACTTGTTTTACTTTCTGTTTTATGTTCCTGTTTACTTTTCAAGTGGGTAGGTTCTTTACTAGCCACAAGCTTATTCCATGCTTGTGTTACTCATTCATGAAAATGTCTTGCAAAGAATTTCCTGCCTGTAACAAGGCAACTGATAAAGGTATAGAAGAACAATAAACCAAGCTACACACTAAATTTCTCATTATTTGTGTTTGTCTTCTTGTTTTCTTTTCAAAGGGAAACTAAATCATTAACACTCAGGGTCTTTTACTCATATATGTGTTCCACACAGTACGTCCACATCCTCGAATCATAAGGAATCATGAGCAAGAAACTCTCTACTACTCATATATTAGTATAGATTTTCTTGCAGTATTTCTTCTGTGCATTGCTAATGCACATGCTGTCTTTAAAGGTAGTTAATCTGTGATCTCACCTGCGCTGTCACACCTTCGGAGCCTCACGTGTTCCAGCTGGGGCAGTTCCATTCTGTGCAAGACTCCAACAAAACAACCAGCAGACAATCGGTACAATCAACAGACAGGATTATGTGGTCAGTGGCAGCAGGACTGCTGCTCTTTTTAAAGAACCTGAACAGTGTGCCCAAGTATTTCCAGCTCACCCCCCACTCCCACTCTTCAGAGTCCTCAACATGTTGACATATGATAGCAGCACACTGGGCTTGTCCTTTACCATTTGCCAGGGCCAGAGTTCACAACGTACACACGCAACGAAAGGAGGTGCAGCACTCAGAGGGTGCATCATAATAAGTGCAAAGGTCACTGAGATGGTAGTTGCTGTTGCAAATGAAGATATGGCAGCATTCATGTTAACAGACTGTAGACACTCATTATGCATGCCCCCAATTTTATGCATGTCAGGGAAGGTGTTGCCGTCAGCTGTGTGGTGTGTGTCCGGTCTTGCTAAAAGTAGTGGGGAGGATATGACATTTTATATCAAAACCCAAGACTCAAACATGAGATAAGAGACAGTTAAAAACATTCATGTTGGCTTACATGGCAAACTCCAAATCCACATTATATTTAAAGCCTACCCAACATTACGCTGTCTCAGTCTAATTTTCCACAAAGCTCCACAAAGTTTTCACTGCCATACCACACTTTCTGTGGTATGACAGAAAGTGCAAATATATGTTTTCTATGTCTATTACAGAGATGGGTCCACATCCACTCCGACCTTTCTTTCTGTTTGTTTTCAACTTGTAATGGTAGTAAAGTGTTAGTTTTAGATGGATGCCACAGGTTCAACATGAAACAATTTCTCAAGACTTTTCACTCTGAGGGCCAATCTGGGCATTTTTGAGCTTTCTGGATATGACAGAAGGTTTTGATTAGGAAGCTGGAGTAAATGATCTTTTTTAGATTGAGTTTTTGAGTCATAGGCTTTCTTGTAGTTACTCTAGGTGGTGCTCAGGCTGGTGTGCCTGGTCTTAATTCAATTCAATTCAGTTTTATTTATATAGCACCAAATTACAACAAACAGTCAGTTCCAGTGAAAGGAACTCTTAATGCTTCAGCATACAAATCATTTTGGACACTCCGGTCATGGCAGATGGCTGCCCCTCTCTGAACCTGGCTCTGCTGAAGGTTTCCTCCTGTGGTCAACTGCTTGCTCCTAGGGGGGTCATTTGATTGTTGGGTCTTTCCCTGTATTACTGTAGGGTCTTTACCTTACAATATAAAACACCTTGAGTTGACTGTCCTCATGATTTGGTGCTATATAAATAAACAGTTCCAACAGTTTGGGGATGGCCACTTCCTGTTCCAACTTGAGCGTGCCCCACTGCAGGTCCATAAAGACATGGATGAGCAAGTCTGGTGTGGAAGAACTGGCCTGCGCAAAGTCCTGACCTCCTCCCGGCAGAAGACCTCTGGGATGAATTAGATCGGTGATTGCGAGCCAGGCCTTCTCGTCCAACATCAGTGTCTGACCTCACAAATGCACTTTTGGAAGAGTGGTCAAAAATTCCCCAAAACATTCCTAAACAGAGGAGGAGTTGAAGCTGTGATAGCTGCAAAGGGTGACATCATATTAAACTGTGTGGATTAAGAATGGGATGCCACTTAAATTTATTTGTATGTGAAGGCAAATGAGTGCATAATTTTGCCACTTTAGTGAATGCCTCACCATTGGTGTTATGCCTTGCCTTTGCCATATTTGGCTTTTCATTTCCTGAAATTGTTAAATAATGATCAGCACCAGTTAATAAAGTCAAAGTTCTTGTACAACCATCAAAGCTTTGTGTACCAGTTCTGAATTATTTAAGTATGCAGATTTATAATATTTACAGCATGTACAGCAAGTTAGTAAATGTTTTTAAACATAAAGAAGTGAGAGTAAATTTCTAAATATCACAGCACACTTTTGTACTGAGATTCAAATATCTCGTTCTTGTGGGCAGAAAGCCGTCTACATCAGATATTATCATGTCATCTTATATTGTACTTTGAGTACTACAAAGTTTATACCCGGAAACAAAGGCATGATTATATCTAACTGACTGAGCTGTGCATTAAATGTCACGCACAGCGTGTTCATCACTCCCTCTCTTTGATAACCTCATTGTCGAACTCATCTAAAACATGAAAAATTATGCCTTCAACTTTCGATTCAGTTCAGTAATACATAATATGTATACTGAAATGCTAGTTACCTCACTGGTGTATTGCACAGGACAGTGCTAGGCCTGACACAGTACAAGACTCTGAGGTGAGACAGTGCAGACATAAATAAAGGTGTTATTTACACAGGAAGGGAAGTGAAAACAACGTACGTAAACCACAGAATGATCCGGCCAATGTTCTCTGACTGTGCATTGCAGCTGTAGGTTTGTAAAGTAATTTCTTATTGCATATATTATTATTATTATTACACATCTTATATTTATTATTGCATATACAAGAATCTGAGCATGTCCCTTGTCAAGATCAACTTCTTATTTAACTTCCCTTCATCGTGTACCCAGAAAAACGGTCAGACCTCACTGGTTAGAAAGAAGAAGTTCCTCTCTGCACCGGAATGAACGCAGCTTGTTCAGCCGCATCTAATTTCTTATCTAAATTCATCAGACTTTGTGCCCCAAGGCTCGGTTTGCTTTTACCCTGAGATGCCACCTGTGCTGCCACAACAGATGTACACTTTACATGAATTGAACAGTATGGCAGTTCTCCTCAGGCCTATTGAGAACATGAGAGAGGCAGAAGAACCTCAAGACCCCTCCTACCAAGAACCTTTTCTCCACAATCAGGACACCTGCAACAGGTAGCTGTCAAGGATGCACACATGTGCTCCACAGAATTGTGCACAACAATTATTCTTTCTTCTTCCTGCCACACAGGCCTCATAACCTCATGACTGTGCATGTAAACTTTACAGCTCAGTATGTAGAAACCACGAATGGAAGATATACTCACAGGTGAGGTGAGGCTGTGGGCTATGAAGGATATTTACAACAAACTGGTGGGTAACAGTGTACTAGCATTGTATTCTCTTTTAAATGAGTTTGCTTAATCAGGTTTGTTTAAACCTGGACAACCATTTGACTTTTTCTTCTTTTGTTTGTTATCAGTGTTGCTACCTTCCCAAAGGTCTGGAACAGCAGAACTTTGATCTTAATCCGAACTTTAATCTGGGCTACTTTTGACACGACTCAGTTATGTCACTGGAGGAGTCTATTACAGTTCTGTTCTGTGAACCGCACATTGCCTGAAAGCTCAACTCGACCTGGGTTACTGCATGCATTATATGATGCCTGGTCTCTGATATCTGACCTTTATTTGTAGCTAAGGAGGAGCAGCCAGACTTACCTGAGTCAGTGATGTCAGTCAAGGACAAATGTGGCCACAGAAAACTGTAGATGTGGACCTTCTTAGAGTCAAACATTCATTTTTTTTTTTTTTTTTTTTTTTTTTTAGCCTGTCATGTCTGGTAGATCTTGCAAGCAGAACTGTGATCTGAATGCGTTGTTGTGCCAAACATGTTTGCTATTTCAAGATGAGCTCTATAGGTTCTCAATAGGCTCTTCTTGTTGTTGTTTTAACCCTTTATTTTTATCTGAGTTATTTTTCCACATACTATGTAACAGCCAGAGCTGACAGGCTGAAGAAGAGGAAAATAAAGAAGAAAAAGGGAGAGAGAAAGGGAGCAAAAAAAAAAAAAAAAAAAAAAGGGGAAAGAGCACAAGTCTATAATCAGATACTTCATCACTTTAACATATAAAAAAATACTATCAATACTTGCAAAAATAAATTTGTGTGTGAAAAACAAAACTAACAAAGCATGTTACGCACACCAACAATTTTGTTGAGTTGTGATTGAGTGGGCGTTTGTGTCTGTGTCATGTTTGTGTCTGTGTCATGGAACGTACTTACCAATGAGGGCAAAACGCTGCAGCTCCACCCATCAGAAGCCAGAGCAGGTACGGAAAGCCCCCGGAACCCCAGGCCACCAGCAGCCCACCAAGAGCCAGGAAGACCCTCGGCCACTCAGTCCAAAGACAACCGCACACCTACCCCAGCAGACGGGAGAGGGCGGTCTCAGACGGAGCCCCCCCAGTCGAGGAGCGAGGGCTCCAGGGAACCCAAGGCGATGAGAAGCCAGCCCCCCCCCAGCGGCCCCCCCTGCACTGGCCGGCGGCAGGGCTCCCGGGCCCACGGCACCCAAGGACCGCCCGACCCTCCACAGAGCCCCCCCCCCACGCCGAAGAAGCCAACGCAGCCCCGCACCGCACCCCCAAGGGGGGCAGGCCAGTACCCACGCCAGAACACCCAGCCCCACCCAGGAACCCCGAGCACCCCATCCCAGGGGGGTAGGGGGGAGGAGGCAACCAGCAAGGAGTGGCCAGGAGGCAAGGCACAAGGCCCAGACCCAGGTCCAGCCATACATACAAACACACCCAGACACCCGTGTACACATTTATACACAGATACTCATACATGCCCATACATACTTACCCACACACAGATATGCCATACATCACATTCACTCACCCACCCATACTCACGGAGACGGTGACAAATACACAAAGACACATTCATCCATAGCTACCCACCCTCTGAAGGCGGGGCAAGTGGAAACCACCCAGGGCCAACAGCGACCCCAGGACGCCACCAGCCCGGTCCCCAAGGAACCACCCGACCCCTACCCCGGGCGAGACGCAAGAAATCGGGGTGTAAGATGACCCATCCACCCCTCCTCCTCCCCAACTTGTAGGTCTATGTGTAATGTTTGTGAGTGAATGAGGTGTATAGGGTGCAGTTAAAATTGAGGGGACAGTTATGCCACAAGCGCCAACTGTTGGTCGTCAGCGCTTGCCCACACTGCCCCCCCAAAACCCTCCATGTCTAAAGTGCAAATAAAATTTGGAGACAGACAGTGACGAGGATCCGAGTGGGGCCACCTCAGCGGCCCATCTCATCAACCTCTGAGTAACATGCCTGCCCCAAAGGTCCTATGTGTATCAGGGTGTAAGTGTGTATGTGTTGTGAGTTATAATGACTAAAGTGCAATTAAAACGGAGAGGCAAGCGGTGGTGCAGCTCTCCACGTGGCCTCTCCATCCTACATCTGTGAGTGATGTATTCTGTGTGTGTGTGTGTGTGTGTGTGTGTTTGTGTATGGGAGGGGGAGGGGGGGGGGGCATATGACCAGGAAAAATCCTGGAAGAAGAGAGCCAGCTGGCCGCTGGCTCAATAGGCACCCCGACCTCCCACACCCCAGCACAGGGCAGGGGAGGTGAGCCCGGGGCCGCGGTGACAGCATCCCGGAGCACTGCAGCACCTGAGGTTGGCGCCCTCGCCCCCACCGCAGAGGGCGGCCCGCTCCTCCTAGATGCCCATTCACTCAACAATAGACACAAACAGGCGACAGGACATACTGGCCTGGGCATGGAAATGCAGTGCCCATGCCCCCCCAACCACCCCCCGCGGCCCCATCCCCCACCCCCCCCCCCTGCAATGCAGGCACCCCAGGGCCCCAAAAGCGTAGACCGGACATCCCGACGTCAGGCCAACCCACCCCCCCGGCGGCGCGGCCGGGACAGCAGAGGCCCCCCCCGCTCAGGGGGGCCCACCGGGAGCCGCGGCGCCCCAGTGTCGGGGCCCCAGACCCCAGCCCCCAAGCCATACAGGGAAGACCAGCCAACCGACCGAGGGCCGGCACCACCCCCCCAAGCACCCCGCCCACACCCCAGGACCGAAGGCAGCACCATCCAAGCCCCCACCACCATCAACCAGGACAGGCACACAGACATCACCAGAAGGTCGCCCCAGGACCCCAGCCTCAGGAGGCTACCAGCTACCCAGGCCCCCGGAGTCCCCCCCCCACCCCCCCACAAAGCACATCAGGAGCAGAGCCCGCAGCCCACCACCCCCACTAAGTAATGGAGCTGAGCAGTGGGAACCAAAGAGAGTCAAATTCCTCCAATTTGTTTTTAGAAGAAGCAGACATTCTCTCTAAACTAACATGATCTACTAATAAATTTCTGTACTGAGTAATACATAGTTTATTTTTGTCTTCCAGTTCATGAGGATCATCTTCTTAGCGATGCACAAGGCAGTAAGAACTATGTGTGATATATTTAACTCCATAATTAATTCACTGACATCACCTAAGATGCATAGTCTGGGGGAAGTTGGGATATGACAGCTAAACCATGTGGATAGATCTTCACAAATCCTCTGCCAAATCTCTGAACTGGTACACAAGACCACAGAGCGTGTAAATGATTATCCTCTGAATTGCTTGTACAGTGGGTGCATATGTTTGAGTGTGTAAGGCCCATTTGGAACATCCTTTGTCCAGTGTAGTATGTTCTATGGAGAATCTTATATTGTACAAGTTGTATTTGGGGTCTTTTAGTCATTTTGAAGATATTTAAACATATTTCTGTCCATAAATTTTGATCCAGGTTGACAGAAAGATCACGCTCCCATTTTGTAATTGGGAGGGAAACTGATGATCAGTTTTTATTAATATTTATATAATTTTGATAACAATTTTGGGGTACAGAGGTTAAGAAATTCTGTTACCCAAGTAGGCATTTCTAGATTCAATTGATTAAGGTTAAATCTTCCCTGTAGGACGGACTTAACTTGTTGATATTCCAGAAATCTACCGTTGCCAATTCTATATTTTGATATAAGTTCTTGGAACGTGATAAAATTTCCATCTTGGATAATATGTTCTAAGTTATTTATACCCTTATCACGCCATAACGGAAATTCAGCATTTTCTTTTTCTGACAATATATCTGGATTGTTCCAAATGGGTGTTAGTTTACAGGGGATGAGTGAAGACTTAGTTATTTTTAAAAATTCCCACCAGGCTGTCAGAGAGGTATTTATACTAAGGACTTTATAGCAGTTATGATGTTTAATACTGGAACTAATGAAAGGTAAATCTGAGATTTTTTTTTTCCACAAAACGCCTGTTCTAGATCCAGCCATGGTTTGTCTAATGAATTGGATTTGATCCACTTTGAAATATACTGCAATCTACTGCTTAAGAAATAGTAATAAAAGTTTGGTAATTCTAGACCTCCACTGTGTTTGGGCTTTTGTAAAGTTTTTAAGCTTATTCTTGACGGTTTGTTTTTCCATAAAAATTTTGAGATGTTTGAATCTAGTGACTTGAACCAAGGAATAGAAGGTTTATTAGGGATCAATGAAAATAGATAATTAATTTTTGGTAAAACCATCATTTTAATGGTAGCAACTCTCCCCATGAGTGATATAGGTAAACTGTTCCAACGTGTGAGATCATCCTCTATTGTTTTTAATAAGGGGATATGATTTAATCGTACCAAGTCTGAGAGCCTGGCGGAAAAATTTATGCCTAAATATCTAATATTTCCTGACTTTAGTGGGGTCCTAGAGGTTCTCTGGAAATTACAATTCAGAGGCAAAACTGTTGATTTACTCCAATTGATAGAGTAATCAGATATAGATGAGAACTTATCTATCAGTGTGATAGTCTTCAAAAGAGAGCCTTGTGAATTCCCAAGGAAAAGTAATACATCATCAGCATAAAGGCTAAGTTTATGGTCCATATTTTCAGTTTGGAATCCCTTTAATATTTGCATTTTGACGGATTGCTGCTGCTAGCGGCTCAATGAAAATTACAAAAAGAGGGAGAGAGTGGGCAGCCCTGCCTAGTGCCCTCTGCAGACTGAAACTTTGTGAAATGAGATCATTTGTCCTAACACGCGCATTCGGAGAGCTGTGTAGTGTTCTGATCCAGTTTATAAAGGATGAACCGAATCCAAATTTTTGCAGAACTGCTAGTAAGAATTTCCAATTTACCCGATCAAATGCCTTCTCTGCATCTAAAGACACGATTGTCGTCTCTAATTTGTTAATAGAACAATAGTCTATTATATTTATCAGTCGACGTGTATTATTGGCTGAGTGCCGACCCTTGATAAAGCCTGTTTGATCTGGATGTACAATAAATGGAGTAATACTTTCTAATCTTTTGGCAAGGGCTTTGCAAATTATTTTAAGATCTACATTAATGAGAGAGATTGGCCTGTAGCTGGATGGGAGTGTGGGGTCTTTGCCTGGTTTAAGAAGCAGGCTAATGTTAGCAGAGTTTAAGGTTGGAGATAAGATGTGGTCATTCTGAATCTGAGTTACCATTCTGAAAAAAATGGGAGCTAGCTCAGACCAAAATTCTTTATAAAACTCGGCTGGAAAACCATCTGGGCCTGGGGCTTTATTATTTGGGTGATGCTGTAGGGCTTCACTAAGTTCAGACAATGAAAGAGGTAAATCCAGAGCTGCAGCCTGGCTGTCATTTAGTTTTGGTAGATTTATATTATAAGAAATTCTTCAATTTCAGTATCAGATGGGTTAATCTGTGGTGAATATAAGGCTTCATAGAAGTCTCTGAAAGAGTTATTTATTTGTTGTGGGTCATGAGTAATAATACCAGTCGAGTCTTTAATAGAAAAAATAGCTGTTTTTTCTTTATTCAGTTTTAATTGCTTGGCCAGGAATTTTCCAGATTTATTTCCATGCTCAAAGTTTTCCAAACGCAGCCTCTGCAACATAAATTGTGTCCTTTTATCAATTATTTCATTTAGCTCCAGTTTCAGTTTCCTCAGGCTGATAATTGTATGTTCTTGTGGTGAAGCGGCATAGGCAGTTTCTAAAGATTTAATTTTTTGTTCTAATTCTAACACAAGTGCTTTTTCTTTATTTTTCCTATGCGAGCAGTAAGATATTATTTTGCCCCGCATTACTGCCTTTCCTGCTTCCCAAAGAACACATGGTGATATTCCTGGAATATCATTATATTCTAAGTATGCTGACCATTCCTTTTTGAAATAATTAATAAAATCTTCTTCTTTAAGTAATGATGTATTAAATCTCCAGTTCCTGATTGGTGTGTGACTCTTTTCTGTGTCAGAGACATAGACACCGGTGCATGATCGCTAATAGTGATAGGGTGAATCTGAGTGTCTGTGATATCCATCATTATGGAGCTGCTAACTAAAAAGTAATCTAAGCGGGAATGAGATTTGTGTACTGGTGAGAAATAACTATAATCTCTCAAAGTAGGGTGATGTGAACGCCAAGCATCGCAAAGTCCAAAATCCTTCATGTACTGTTTAAGAATGTCTGCAGACTGCCAGTTCCTCTGACTCACTGCTGTACTGAGCCTGTCAATATCTGCATTAAGTACCAGGTTGAAGTCTCCTCCTATTACAAGTGTGGTGTCAGAGTGATCTGAGAGTGAAGTGAACAAAGCATGAAAGAAGGAGGGGTCATCAACATTTGGTCCATATATACTAGCAATACATAAATCTGTATTCTGTATAGATAAATTAAGTATTATAATCTACCTTCAGGGTCTATTGTACTGTTGCTAATGTTAAAGTTTATCTTCTTGTTAATCAATATAGCTACACCTCTTGTTTGGAGTTATAGCAGGCTGAGTACGTGTGAGGGAACTGTGGAGAGGAAAGAGTGAGCACAGATGTTTTGGACACATGTGTCTCCTGTAGAAAAACAACATCTGCTTTTAAGTCTTTTAACCGATTAAAAATTTTTAGTCTCTTTTCCCTCGAACCAGCCCCGTGCACATTCCATGAGACAAATCTGAGTGTGCTCATATTTAAACTAACTGATGGACTGTTGTGTGCTCACTAAGGATGTGGTGTGTGTGTACATATGTTCTGTATGTTGGCGTGTGCCCTTTATATTGATGTGTGCGTGTGTATGTGCGCTGTATGTTGGTGTGTGTGCATCTGCGCTGTATGTTAGTGTAGTAAACTGTAGCATTGTAAGTGACGTAAACATATTGCTGAGTGCAGAAAGAAAAAAGACGTGTAAAAAGTGACCTAAGTGACATAAGAATGAAATTAGATGAGGGGAAAACAAAACAGAACAAACAAACAAACAAACGATCACGGTACTATGCTGACTCGTCGGCGTTAATGGTACTACTTAGACAGATTTAGACTATTTAATGGTACTGTTTAGATGGTTGAAAAAAAAACTCAGAAAAGAACGTTAATATGGACACAGATCACCTGATCGATCAGCTGAGCCATGGCGTGGTGTTTTTGTCTCGGTAAAGCTGTCCGTTTACATACAGTTTGTCCACGGCGATGACAGCCCGGGAGCCTCCCTGCATGAACTTCTTCCGGATGGGGAATAGGGCCTTGCGTCGCTCCAGAATCTCCTTTGGAAACTGGTCGTTGACGCTGAAGTCCGTCCCTCTCAGCTCCCGGCCGCGGCTCTTCACCAGCTCTTTTTCTTTGAAGTGTTCGAATTTGGCCACGATCGGTCTGGGTCTGCGTGCTCCGGGTCGCTTCCCTCCCAGGCGGTGGACTCTATGGAAGGCGATGGTCTTCACGGCGTCCTCCGGAGCTTCAGGTGAGTTTGGATAAATTCCTTCACTGTAGCCTCCGGGTCCTCCTCTGCCTTCTCCGGGATACCTGAAAACACAAGATTTTCTCTCATGCTGCGGGCCTGAAGCTCGATAATCGATTCTTTAATTTTCTTATTTCTTCTGAGAGCCGGGTCGTTTCCTCGGTGAGGGAATTCACCGACTCTCTGAGGACAGCGTTTTCAGCAGCCAGTGTTTCCACCTGATGCTGGCTGAACTCGACTGACTCCCGCAGGGCCTGAAACTCCTTGTGAAGGATTTCAACCAGGGCCAAGCGGGCGTCAAAGCTGGACAATTTGTTATTAATGGACTCCAGAATGTCCACAATATTGGTGGTGGGTGGCGAAGTTGCCTCTGGGGAATCTTCTGGGCGGCTTCTTTTTGTGGACGGCGTTGCTTTGCTGCTGGTGGAGGGAGTCGGCGTCTTGTCTGTTTTCCCCATGACGACTCGCTCAAAACACCCGTCGATGTACCGCAGCAAACTATCCAGGTCCTCTTCACCGTCCTCCAGATTGTTGAAAATAATTTAAGTTAGGCTAAGAAACTACCTATATTTTTTTAGTTTTAAGCCTGTCTAGTTATAAATTGGCGAAAAAAAAAAGGCTAATCACGCAAATGTTTGCTGATAGAGTCACGCCGCCATTAACGATACTGCCGAGATTCACAAAGTCTCGCGTGACTACAGCATAGTCCCATGCACGACAGCTTGGTGTTGGTTTGCAGAAGTTAGTAAATGTTTTTAAACATAAAGAAGTGAGAGTAAATTTCTAAATATCACAGCACACTTTTGTACTGAGATTCAAATATCTCGTTCTTGTGGGCAGAAAGCCGTCTACATCAGATATTATCATGTCATCTTATATTGTACTTTGAGTACTACAAAGTTGTATACACAGGAAACAAAGGCATGATTTATATCTAACTGACTGAGCTGTGCATTAAATGTCACGCACAGCTTGTTCATCACTCCCTCTCGTTTTGATAACCTCAGTGTCTGAACTCATCTAAAACATGAAAAATTATGCCTTCAACTTCGATTCAGTTCAGTAATACATAATATGTATTACTGAAATGCTAGTTACCTCACTGGTGTATTGCACAGGACAGTGCTAGGCCTGACACAGTACAAGACTCTGAAGGTGAGACAGTGCCGACAATAAATAAAGGTGTTATTTACACAGGAAGGGGAAGTGAAAACAACGTACGTAAACCACAGAATGATCCGGCCAATGTTCTCTGACTGTGCATTGCAGCTGTAGGTTTGTAAAGTAATTTCTTATTGCATATATTATTATTATTATTACACATCTTATATTTATTATTGCATATACAAGAATCTGAGCATGTCCCTTGTCAAGATCAACTTCTTATTTTAACTTCCCTTCATCGTGTACCCAGAAAAACGGTCAGACCTCACTGGTTAGAAAGAAGAAGTTCCTCTCTGCACCGGAATGATACGCAGCTTGTTCAGCCATGCATCTAAATTTTCTTATCTAAATTCATCAGACTTTGTGCCCCAAGGCTCGGTTGCTTTTACCCTGAGATGCCACCTGTGCTGCCACAACAGATGTACACTTTACATGAATTGAACAGTATGGCAGTTCTCCTCAGGCCTATTGAGAACATGAGAGAGGCAGAAGAACCTCAAGACCTCCTGCCTACCAAGAACCTTTTCTCCACAATCAGGACACCTGCAACAGGTAGCTGTCAAGGATGCACACATGTGCTCCACAGAATTGTGCACAACAATTATTCTTTCTTCTTCCTGCCACACAGGCCTCATAACCTCATGACTGTGCATGTAAACTTTACAGCTCAGTATGTAGAAACCACGAATGGAAGATATTACTCACAGGTGAGGTGAGGCTGTGGGCTATGAAGGATATTTACAACAAACTGGTGGGTAACAAGTGTACTAGCATTTGTATTCTCTTTTAAATGAGTTTGCTTAATCAGGTTTGTTTAAACCTGGACAACCATTTGACTTTTTCTTCTTTTGTTTGTTATCAGTGTTGCTACCTTCCCAAAGGTCTGGAACAGCAGAACTTTGATCTTTAATCCGAACTTTAATCTGGGCTACTTTTGACACGACTCAGTTATGTCACTGGAGGAGTCTATTACAGTTCTGTTCTGTGAACCGCACATTGCCTGAAAGCTCAACTCGACCTGGGTTACTGCATGCATTATATGATGCCTGGTCTCTGATATCTGACCTTTATTTTGTAGCTAAGGAGGAGCAGCCAGACTTACCCTGAGTCAGTGATGTCAGTCAAGGACAAATGTGGCCACAGAAAACTGTAGATGTGGACCTTCTTAGGGTCAAACATTCATTTTTATCTGAGATATGACTTTTGGATTTTCAGCCAAAAACAGTCTTACTCAGCCTCACCTATGTAGCTGTTATTTGGGAGTAAGGTGTGATTTCAGAGTTGTTGGTTGATGTGGAAGAATAGTGGCCACTCTGAAAATAATGGTGAGCCTATGAAACTTCAAATTTGAACAAAAACCCCATTGCTTCTTATTTGGTCTTTTATCTTTTAATTACTGTCACATGAAAAAGTTTATACATCATCACACCATCTATTCATGCTTGAATTTCTTGGTCCTCATCAAACATTTAATTAGACATTTACAAGAAACCCAACCTAACACAATGATTAGCAAACCAAGTGCTACAAAGACCGCCATCACATCTAGACAATGGTAGGCATACCATGGCAGCTTGTGTGACTCAGTGCACAGATGTGCTGCACCCTTGTGCCTCATGACGTACTCTATCCAGAAAACTGCACTATCAAGAGGCTTTATAGGCTTATCACGATGAAGCTGTGACAGTTTGAGCATATTCTGTTTGTAGGGCTTTTCTGGGTCCAAAATATTCTTCAGAGCATTCGTCAGAGAGTCAACATCCAATTTTGTCACATCGACTATCTCAGCCACTCCCCGGGCCTTCATGCGCACCACGTTGTCATACTGGTCAAAGATGAGAGGAATGCCCAGAACTGGCACACCATGGTAGATGGCTTCGTACAGGCCATTTGTGCCCCCATGTGTGACAAAAAGCTTGGTTTTAGGGTGGCCTAGTATATCGTTTTGAGGCAGCCAATCAACCAGTATGGTGTTGTTTCCCAGAGTGGCTGGTCTTTTTCCAACATGCCTCCACAAAACCTTCTGAGGGAGCCTGGCAAATGCTGAGGCAAATATCTCTGTTAACTCAGGGCCAAGGTCATTCAGCAGAGTCCCCAGTGTCATGATGATCACCCCATGTTCACCAGAACTCTGCAAAATTTTCTCAAAGTCTGATGGGAGAGGCTTGGAAGGCTTACTCTGGAAGCCTCCGATGTAAACAACATTGGGCATAGTGGGACGAGGGAACTCGAATGTAAAGTCGATCCGCATGAGCCAGAGGTCAGCTTTTTGGGCTAGCGAAATGATGTCGACGTCTTCTTGAAAATACTGCTGACACAGAGCTTGATAAGACGGACTGGCAATAAAGTAGTTCATGTAAACCATCATGCTGTGATGGATTAGATTTCTGACTCTTTGAATAAAGTCCATTTTGTCAGAGTTAAGGGAGAACAACGCAGGGATATAGGACAATGGAGAAGGAGCGATGGCAAGGTGTCCCTCGCCACTGAAAAGCCAGCGCACATTGTAAACCAAGGGAAGCTGGAGATAGTGTGCCAACAGCAATCCACCTGGAAATGCAGGATCAGTTAGGAGAAGATCATATTCAGTTTCTTTCAGCTCCTTAATCAGTGTCTTATTCTCAAAAATGCTGGTGACAAGTTTTGCCACAGTTTTGTGGTTTTCATGCATCATTTTGAAAAGGTTGCTGTAAAATGCGAAAAATGCCCATACTGAATTTCTGTTGGATCTCAAGTGACGTTTTCAGGAACGAGGTCATGAAGTCTGGACTTCAATGTTCTGGGACTGCTCCTGGATGACTGTGATGCAGGTGTAATAAGGTGAGAATTCAGAACGTACCAGCTGGTGGAGGAACGTATTACAGTAATCTGATGGCCACGAGAATGAAGAGCCTCCACAAGGATTTTCATGTGAAGCCAGTGGCTTCCATCTATGGGAAAAACTAGTAGTTTCCCACCATCACACGAGGAAGACTGAGTCACTGAAAACAGCACAAAGAATGCCAGGGCTGGATATGACCTCATCTCTGTAAAAGAGACACATTATCAAGTCAATAAATATTTTAGTTCAAAGAGTGCTTGAGCATCAGAAGAACAGTGTGTCTTTTTGTTGAAGCACTTAGTTTGAGCAAACAATTTTTTCGCCAAAACTTCAATCAATTTTAGTACAGTAAAAAAGTGTCTTAAAATACTCTAGTATATTTTAATAACCAAATTCAGTGAGCTTAAAAGCATAAAAACAAAAATTGTGGGCTTTTTCTTAAGCTGTGTATACACTGGAAGCGATTCGCAACAATATGGTGACCAGAGACCACAGGAGGTGAATGACATTCAGCGACTTCAAGTGGCTTTGAGCAAAATAACCGCTGGTACAGTAAGGGGAAGTGCGTGGGATTGTTGAATGTTGTTGAACATGTGACCTAGTAATGTTACCCAGGAAACCAGAGCCTTGAAAGTGAGCAAGCGACCAGCCGTCAGCTCCAAAGTGATGCGTGGCAAGTAAATCACTTGGCACAAGGCACGACTTTTCCAGAATTATTGGTCATTTGACTGAAGTTCACTCTTAAGAGAAATATTCTGTATATATATTTTTTTAAATATAAAAGGCATGATTTGGTAGTTGTGTTTCCATGCATGCATTTTATCATTTTGATATCAATCAGATTGAAAATCTCAAGTTACCACATCCAATGTATCCAATGATTACACTGGATACATTTACATGCTCCAATGCATTATTTTTTGACACTATAATTTTCAGCATTCTGGATCATTAGATCTGGAATCCTCCTTCGATCATGAACAAACTTTGTTATATGTCAGAACTTATGTTCATGTTGCACCCTAATTAATTTTAGAGGATTCTGACTTATCCTTACGAGGTTAGATGTAAATATGTGAATATTGTCCCCATCTCACAAGAGATAAAAATCCTTTTAAAAAATACCAAAATTTAACCAGTTGTTCCTTGTACAATTCCAGAAATGTTCATTGAAATCCATTCATAATTTTCCCAGTTATCCTGCTAACAGCCAAACAAACAGACGAAAAGACAGACAGACAATCGTGACCGAAAACATAACCTCCCTCCACTTATCGGTGGGTGAGGAAATTACTCACTGAAAATGTATTATCTGTTCAGTGCAGCAGGTGCAAGTGTTGTGTTAAATGTTTGTGAGAAGGGAACAAATGTCACCTCCAAGTATCAACCTCCTGGTATAAAAAAGTAACTTTCAGTCTGGTACAAAAATATTTTTGTCTCTACAGCTGATTTCCACCTTCATAAAACTTTATGAAATTTGAATTATTTCCTAACTCATCTAATTGAATACTATTAAGGCTTAAAAAGTTTGGCACGTGAGGGCACAGGCTGCTGCTTCATGTCTGCTAATTTCAGTTTACTGAAGGGAACCTCTGTGTTTGAAGTTTTATGTGTTTTGGAGCATTTTTGAAGGAATTCTCTGACAAATAATGTTCTGCTGTGAGGTACTGCACACTCAGCAAGTAGATGCCTCATTACTGTGAACACAATTTGTATACTTTATTAATGTGCTACTTAGCAGCACTAAGCAGATGTGTGTGTCTGATCATTGCATCCACAGAGCTGTTTGACAACAGCCAAAACCCAAACTAATTGTTGATGTCACAGTAGTTACATCCATCTTTTATATACAGTTTATGGTCTTCATGCATGTGTGTCTTGATTGAAGATCTATGGAAGTTTATATGGTACAATTTTTCTTCTTATTCGTTTATGAAAGAATATAAACAAACCTCTCTGTATCCAAATCAAACTGGCCCCATTAGCCTGCTTTGGCTGTTTTTTTCTGAATGAGGTCTTTGTCAGGAGCCTTTCTAATTAATCAGTCTTGGTTTTTAAGCTGGTTATAATTGGGAAGCCTGTGGTAACCTGTGTGTATGTGTGTATGTGTGTGTTTGTTCAAATCTCTGAGTTTGTTTTTTTAAACCATTTTAGAGCATAAAACATGTTTTGTATTTTGAATTTACTTTTAGTGTATTTAGATTTGTGCCTTTTTTCCCCCTAAATCTCATCATTTGATCTGAATCTCAAATATTTTTCTCCCTGGAGCACCAACACTCCAAGGCAAAGTCCTTGAGCAGGCATCAAAGTTTCAGTATTATGTTAGCATGTAACCATGCTACAACAATAATAATAATAATAATAATAATAATAATAATAATAATAATAATAATAATAATAATATGATAGTTACAGTAACCACAGCTACAGCAACTGTTAAAAACACAACATGACAGAATGGATTGGTGCTTGCAAACAAATATGTGTTCTGTGGGTTTGAAGCTTTGGCTGCATCACAAATTATCACTTCATTTTAAAGTGAGATGTTGTGAACAGCCACGCTCAAAGCACGCTTCTTTGCACAGGATGTAGCCTCGATGTAGCTGACCAATGTGTGGTTCAATGTCAAACTGAGATAAGGTTCAGCTCAAACATCAAGGGAGACACTGAAGGACTTTTTTTTTCTTGACATTTGAGCTGTACTTTATCTCAGATGTTAAGAGGAAATGCCAAAGGACAGCATTTATATTTAAATAGCTGTTGTGGTTCTGAGTCATCTTGCTTGATATAGATGATAAATGCGTACATGATGCAAATTCTTTACAAAGTGGCACACTGTTCTGCAGGATCTGCTCAGCACATAAACCACACCATCTGTAAAACTTTCTATAATGAGCACATAAAGTTTGTTAGTAAAATTATCCTCACCTCAAGTCTTTGTGACCTCTCGTCCAAACTAAGAAGAATTAAATATCTGAGCTTATTATGCAGCAATCCTGGTCACTCGCCGATTGAAGCACAAATGGATTTATAACTCCAAATGTCCCTGACTGAACTCCATTTTGCGCCCTCTGTGTCCAAGCAAATAGGAGTCCCCTCTGAATCCTCCTCCCATACTTTTTTTCCCCGCCTGTTATGGCTGTTTTACTTTTCTGTTCAAACACGATCTGGATGCAGTTTCACTAACTCCTGGGCTGCAAAATTTTATATCAGTATCACAGTATTGCTGTAACACATTCAAATCAAACTGCCAGGTACCTTCTGCTCTCTACTGATATCAATATATGCATTTGTGAAAACTAAAATATATTTGGTCCTCATACACATAACATGCAAGAAGATATGAGAACATTATAATTACATTAAATCCCTGTTAAAAAATATCCTTGTTTCCCTGTTAAAAAGACTACTAAGCTGATCTTTTATTAAAATCCTTTAGAACTGACTGTAATGTCCCCATATGTTTATCCTTAACCTTTGAGCCAGAGTACATTGACCTGCATGACTAGGCAACCTCACATCAGGCAGCTGGCACAATTAAGTTTTTTTCTTCAGTTATTACTAAGTTTTTTTTCCTCGATCTTAATAGGACTGTGATTTGTCATAAGATTCTTCCCAACAGTCTATCAGGTGCAATATTTTTTTTTACTCCCAACTGACCACATGTCAAAGTAATCATTCATACTGTGCCTAAAAGCTCATCTCTAAAACCTCTTATCCTCCTAAAAACATGCCTTCCTGTAATCCAAAGCTGCCATCGTCAACTCCTTTTAATTTGGCACACTATTTATAGAACATCATATTCATCATTAAAACCATCTTGTGTCTGGCAGTTACTTCCTGGCCCCTTTAATTGATAACTGCTATCGCATTGTTCATTAAACTCATGTAAAAGTTCACCAGAGGCAAGACTCGCATGAAGTCTAGACTTTGCCTTCAAACAAGACCAGCTCCACATTAATGTGATGTTTTTCACTGAAGTGCTTATACATGGTTTCACAGAATGAGGTCGGTACATGTAGGACAGCCTCCCCAGTTGCTGAAGGCACGATTCATTGATGTGCACACACATGCTATACTGCTGAACACTCTCGTGGCTGGGCATTAAATAGGACACGCACATGCCATGTCTGCAGTGACTGCAGCCTTTGCTGTGTTTTTATGTGCAGCAACAAACACCATCTCAGCGACCTTTACACCTATTATGATGCTCCAAGTCCTGCCTCTCTGTTGCTGTATGTTATGTACTCTGGCCCTGGCAAACATTCTGCTATCATATGTCCATGTGTCAAAACAGGGGAGCTCAAATGTTTGGAAATGCATTGGCACAGGGGTGGCTTTCTCTGAAGAAAAGCATCAATTTCTTTGTTACTTTCCATGTAATTGATTGTTAATTGTACCAGTGTTATTTTCTTGGAGTGTTGCACAACATGAAAGTCCATGTAAGTCTCAGAAGGCATGACAGCACAGTTGTAATCACCGATCCCTTGTTAATATGGATGTGCCAAAATAAAGAGTGTTTTCATGCTGTATTCAGCAATGAAATAACTTCCCTTTTTAAAATGTTAAACCCAGCACAGTAAGAAATGGGAAGTTAAAAGTGCACTGTGGTTTGGCTGTTATTTGATGGAAACATTTCTTTTTTATACCCTTCAGGGTTGTTTCATCTACAGGTTTAAACATTTGCATAGTTTCCAGCAGCTCCTGCGACTCACCTCAAAATAAACTACAAAAACACAACAATCCTACACAGGTGTTTATGGATGGACATGCTTATGTCCTGCCAGAGCAAATGTGCAAATAGAATAGCATGTACGTATATTCTTTTACTGGTAGTCAAGTTTGTCTTGGGTTCCACCAGCTTTGTGTCACCAGTGGTTATTTCAGCCGTATTTGTCTCTGGAGCTTGAAAAAAGGGCAACTGGACTTCTTTTTTTTGTTTGCTTCTTGAAGACGTTTCACCTCTTATCCAAAAGGCTTCTTCAGTTTTCAAACCAAATGGTGGAGAGACCCAGGTATTTAACCCCCAGTGGGCATAGTCCCCTGGAGGTGGTTATGACCCACTATTGTTCATGTGCATAATCACATGTGCCAAGGTGTGAAAGGAGGCGTGGGTCATTTCAATCAGTGGTTTCAGATTAATCCAATATAGGACTTCACTCCATTTTACTTGCATGGCACTGAACAGGAGTGGCCCTCCAATCTCATTGTACATCCTGTAGAATGACAGTAAAGGCATTCTATTCTATTCTATCGATTCATGTGACCTATTGAAGTCACTGGAACAAAGGTGTGAATGGGGGTTGAGACCTCTGGGAAGAGAGCTCAGGACAGTACTGTAAGCGGGGGGAAAGCTGATGATGTAATCCACCTCCTCTATTCAATGATGGATGTTCACAGTGGTCATAGATGCTTCTTTTACTCCTCTTTCAAACCATCTGTCTTCCCTGTCCAAAATGTGAACATTGGCATCCTCAAAAGAGTGCCCTTTCTCCTTCAGATGCAGATGCACAGCAGAGTCTTGTCCTGTCAAGGTGGCTATGATTATTAACAATTTTGTCCATGTGTCATTGAAATATGGACCCTGGTTAACTAGTAGGTCGTAGTATCTTTGAAAACATGAACCCTTGAAAAATCCTGGAAATGTGACCCTAAGACTGCAGTCCTTTAAAAGCTGCATCCTGTACTGCAGGAAAATGAAGCACAGAATATTTGTTATAGCTTTCTGTCCAATGCTATGCCACAATTTTACATTTTCACCCTGTATTTTTGATCCCACTTGGGATTTGGCCGGTGGGATAACCCTAAGATCTGACCTACAGGAGCAGCAGGGATAAATGGCTTCATGATGGTTAAGGATGAGATTGATATGTATAGTGAAAAATAAACTCACAAATAATTGCACACAAGGATTTAAGCAGTGATGGTAGTTTTTTGTAACAGTTTTTTGTTTTGTTTTGTTTTTTGAGTTGAGTTGAGTGCTGTAGCACAAACTGCACTGTAGCAAACAGATCAGCAGACTGCTTTCACTCCAAACACCTGCTTTAGACCAGCCAGCCATGTGAATTGGATAATAGTAACATTAGATTACCCAGGTCTAATTTTATTTATTTTTTTTAATCATTTTGATATGCGTGCAAAAATAATTTTTCTTATTGTGTACTGGCTATAACACAATGCATAAGATAAGAGATAAGATAAACAAAGCTACTTTCCTTCATCATCTCTATTTCATCTGCAGTCCCCTGTCTCTATTTAGGGCCCGAGCATGAAACCTGCGAAGGCCCTATTGTAATTGCTTCGTTTATTTTTTTATTTGTGTCAATTATGTGCATTTGATTGAATTTGGAAGCTGGTTTTCTCGTATATTTTGTTGTAGGTTTTACCTGTTTCGTCTTTGTACAGTGCATTACATCAAGCGCTCTACTTAAAGCGAGGAGGTTTGACATTTTGAGAACATTACTGGATTAAGCAGAATTTTGGTGGTTAGACAGATGAAAAACAGATAGATAGATAAAACCGGCTATGAGGACAACAAGCTGTGAGAAGTTAAAAAAAAAATCACAAGTGCGTACAAACATGAAGTTGTCACGTCCTGGGCCGTTTGCCCAGCGTTTTGTGTTTAGTTTATTTCCTGAGCTTCTCCTCCCAGTATGTTTGTCTTGTGTTTCCTAGTGTTGTGATATGTCTGCGTCTCTGTCCTGAGTCTGTGCCTGTTCCCCGTGTTTAGTCAGTATGTTCCTTGGTTTGTCACTTCCTGTTTATTTTGACAGTCTGGTTTTCCTGTGCTTTGTGTTCAGCTTTGCTTCCCCTGTGTAATTAGTTTCATTTGCCTCACCTGTTGTTCCCTGCTGTTTCCTCTTGCCCTGATTACCCAGTGTGTATTTAAGCCCTCAGTTTCCATGTGTTCCTTGTCGCGTCGTTGATGTTTTGTGCCCGCATGTTCCTGTGTTTCCCTGTGCCTGCCCTTCGTCTCCCTGTGACTCCCTTCCAAGGTTTTTGTATTTGTGTTTCCCCGTTGAAATAAATCCCCTTTTTAGTTATGTTTGCTTCTGGAGTCCTTCATGTGAGTCCTTCCTCGTCCGTTTCCTCCCCGGCCATGACAGAACGACGCGACCATTACAAAACCCCCTCCGGCTCCAATTTTTTCGACGGCACTCGTCTAGCGCTGGGGGGCCCGGCGTCTTTGAACAGTCCCCGTCATCGTCACTCACCTGCCTCCCCTTTCGCTGATCCCTCCCTTCCTCGGCAGCCGCGGAGGAGAGGGAGTTCCCGGCAGCAACGGCGGAAGGCACCCCGAGACCCGAGCGGTATAACGCCGCGGACCGCTTCACCACTTCACACCCAATCCTCCGTTTCCGTGAGTAACACTGGCTTCAACGCTACTATGCCTGCGGACAATTATTCCCGTCACCCCCCTGCCTTTCCCCTCCCTGAGGTGGCAAAGCAGACCATTATCTGTTGGGTGGATTCACTGGTTATGGACCTTCTGGCTGACCCATGTGAGCAGGAACAGCAACAGCTCACGGCCCAGCTGCAAGGGCTAGTCGATGATTACCCTTGGTTATTTGGCTCTCTGCATGGGTTAGTGCAGGATTTCTTAACCTCCACCCTTCACCTACAGCAGTCCCCAGTGTCAGCTCATTCTCAGTCCCCAGTGTCAGCGCATTCTCAGTGCCCGGTGTCAGCTGTGTCTCAGTCTCCCCAGTCAGCTGTGCCTCAGGCTGCTTCCACGCAGTCAGCTCCTCTCCCTAGCTCACAGTCAGTCTCCTCGCAGTCAGTCTCCTCGCAGTCAGTCTCCTCGCAGTCAGTCTCCTCGCAGTCAGTCTCCTCGCAGTCAGTCTCCTCGCAGTCAGCTCTAACGCCCTTAGCTCCTGCTCTCTCTAGCTCGCAGTCTGCTCTTTCTGTCTCCCGGCCTGCTTCCACGCGGCCAGTTTTGACGTACTCAGGCCCCTCTAGCCTTCAGTCGGTTTCCCTAATGTCTGTTCACCCTAGCACTCTGTCAGTTCCTCCAGTGTCAGTTCCTCCAGTGTCAGTTCCTCCAGTGTCAGCTCCTCCTCAGTCGCAGTGTTCCCAGTCAGCTGTAGCTCCAGCTCCTCCTCAGTCGCAGTGTTCCCAGTCAGCTGTAGCTCCAGCTCCTCCTCAGTCGCAGTGTTCCCAGTCAGCTGTAGCTCCAGCTCCTCCTCAGTCGCAGTGTTCCCAGTCAGCTGTAGCTCCAGCTCCTCCTCAGTCGCAGTGTTCCCAGTCAGCTGTAGCTCCAGCTCCTCCTCAGTCGCAGTGTTCCCAGTCAGCTGTAGCTCCAGCTCCTCCTCAGTCGCAGTGTTCCCAGTCAGCTGTAGCTCCAGCTCCTCCTCAGTCGCAGTGTTCCCAGTCAGCTGTAGCTCCAGCTCCTCCTCAGTCGCAGTCTCAGACCCCTCAGTTAGCTCCAGCTCCCTCTGCTCACCCTGCTCCCGCTCCCTTGGCTCCAGCTCCCCCTGCACCCGTACCTGTTCCGCGGGTGGGGGCAGCCACGGACGGGCTGACCTCTGCACCCGTACCTGTTCCGCGGGTGGGGGCAGCCACGGACGGGCTGACCTCTGCACCCGTACCTGTTCCGCGGGTGGGGGCAGCCACGGACGGGCTGACCTCTGCACCCGTTCCTGTTCCGCGGGTGGGGGCAACCAGGTCCAAGCCTTCGCATCGGTTTTCTGTGTTAGCTGCAGCAGCAGGGTCTCAGTCAGCTCTAGCTCCAGTCGCTCTCCCTCGCCTTCAGTCAGCTCCAGTAACTCTTCCTCGGTCCCCAGTGTCAGCTGTTTCAGTGCCCTCTCAGTCAGTTCCCTCAGCCCCTGTCTTAGTTCCTTCGGTTTTGGTCCCAGTTCCCTCAGCTCCTGCTCCTTCTGTAGCTCCAGTAGTGTCAGCTCCCTCTCAGGCCCCAGTGTCAGCGAGCTCTCGGTCTGTCTCCACGCAGCCAGATCTCCCTAGCTCTCGGTCTGTCTCCACGCAGCCAGATCTCCCTAGCTCTCGGTCTGTCTCCACGCAGCCAGATCTCCCTAGCTCTCGGTCTGTCTCCACGCAGCCAGATCTCCCTAGCTCTCGGTCTGTCTCCACGCAGCCAGATCTCCCTAGCTCTCGGTCTGTCTCCACGCAGCCAGATCTCCCTAGCTCTCGGTCTGTCTCCACGCAGCCAGATCTCCCTAGCTCTCGGTCTGTTTCCACGCAGCCAGATCTCCCTAGCTCTCGGTCTGTTTCCACGCAGCCAGATCTCCCTAGCTCTCGGTCTGTTTCCACGCAGCCAGATCTCCCTAGCTCTCGGTCTGTTTCCACGCAGCCAGATCTCCCTAGCTCACGGTCTGTTTCCACGCAGCCAGATCTCCCTAGCTCACAGCCCGCTCTCTCTGGCTCCCGGCCTGCTTCCACGCGGCCAGTCGTCTCCCGGCCTGCTTCCACGCGGCCAGTCGTCTCCCGGCCTGCTTCCACGCGGCCAGTCGTCTCCCGGCCTGCTTCCACGCGGCCAGTCGTCTCCCGGCCTGCTTCCACGCGGCCAGTCGTCTCCCGGCCTGCTTCCACGCGGCCAGTCGTCTCCCGGCCTGCTTCCACGCGGCCAGTCGTCTCCCGGCCTGCTTCCACGCGGCCAGTCGTCTCCCGGCCTGCTTCCACGCGGCCAGTCGTCTCCCGGCCTGCTTCCACGCGGCCAGTCGTCTCCCGGCCTGCTTCCACGCAGTCCCCTGCACCTCGGCTATTCCTCGAGCAGCCCCTGCTGCTCAATAAAGCAGCAGTGTGCCCTGTTCCGCGGTCCCAGCCTACGCATCCGGTGCCTCACTATGTAGGCCCCGTTCAGCCCATGGGCTCAGCTCACTCCAAGCCGATGGGGGTCTCCGCTCATTCCGAGCCGATGGGGGTCTCCGCTCAGTCCGAGCGCTCCGCGCCAGAGGGCCCCGCTCAGTCCGAGCCGATGGGGGTCTCCGCTCAGTCCGAGCCAGGGGGTCCCGCTCAGTCCGAGCCGATGGGGGTCTCCGCTCAGTCCGAGCGCTCCGCGCCAGAGGGTCCCGCTCAGTCCGAGCCGATGGGGGTCTCCGCTCAGTCCGAGCGCTCCGCGCCAGAGGGTCCCGCTCAGTCCGAGCCGATGGGGGTCTCCGCTCAGTCCGAGCCAGGGGGTCCCGCTCAGTCCGAGCACTCCGCGCCAGAGGGTCCCGCTCAGTCCGAGCCGATGGGGGCCTCCGCTCAGTCCGAGCGCTCCGCGCCGGAGAGTCCTGCTCAGTCCGAGCCGCCAGAGTCCTCAGAGTGTTCCGCTCAGTCCGAGCCGCCAGGGGGTCCCGCTCAGTCCGAGCCGCCAGGGGGTCCCGCTCAGTCCGAGTCTTCGGAGTGTTCCGCTCAGTCCGAGCCGCCAGGGGGTCCCGCTCAGTCCGAGCCTCCGGAGTCTTCGGAGTGTCCCGCTCAGTCCGAGCCGCCAGGGGGTCCCGCTCAGTCCGAGCCGCCAGGGGGTCCCGCTCAGTCCGAGCCGCCGGAGTCTTCGGAGTGTTCCGCTCAGTCCGAGCCGCCGGAGTCTTCGGAGTGTTCCGCTCAGTCCGAGCCGCCAGGGGGTCCCGCTCGGTTCGGACCTTCCGAGTTTCCTGTGTCCTTGACTGCCCTGGCCTCAGGGGAGTCCGGGCATGTTGCGGCTCTGGTGTGTCTTCGTCGTCGCCGCCGCCGCCGCTGGGGGCGCGGTCGGCCTCCAGTGTCTTCTCCTCGTCTCCGCCGCCGCCGCTGGGAGCGCGGTCGGCCTCCAGTGTCTTCTCCTCGTCTCCGCCGCCGCCGCTGGGAGCGCGGTCGGCCTCCAGTGTCTTCTCCTCGTCTCCGCCGCCGCCGCTGGGAGCGCGGTCGGCCTCCAGTGACTCCTCCTCGTCGTCGCCGCCGCCGCTGGGAGCGCGGTCGGCCTCCAGTGACTCCTCCTCGTCGTCGCCGCCGCCGCTGGGAGCGCGGTCGGCCTCCAGTGACTCCTCCTCGTCGTCGCCGCCGCCGCTGGGAGCGCGGTCGGCCTCCAGTGATTCCTTCTCGTCCTCGTCGCCGCCGCCGCTGGGAGCGCGGTCGGCCTCCAGTGATTCCTTCTCGTCCTCGTCGCCGCCGCCGCTGGGAGCGCGGTCGGCCTCCCTCGTTGGGATTTTGCTTTGTGGCCCCTTGGCCTCTGCGGCCTCCTGAACTGTGTTTTTTGTTTTTGGATTTCCCACTGACTCCCCTGAACTGTGGACTGTTTTTTCCCCTGCTGTTTTTTTTGTTTTGTCATAGCTCCTGGACTGTTCCTTGTTTCGACCCCCTGTTTTGGACATTGGAGCTCTCCGGCCTTGTGCCGTCGCTTTTTGTTTCATCCGGGTGTCTTTTTTTTTTTTTTTGCTTCTCGTCCCCGTGTTTTGTTCTTGTTTGGACTGTGTTGCCTTTGCTCTGCCTCATTTTGATGCCCCCTGTTGGACTGTCTCCGGCCTTGTGCCGTCGCCTTTTGTTCTGGTCCTGTGTTTTTGTTTTCTTCCTGTACGGGTTTGATTTGTTTTGTTCACGCCCTGTGATTTCTGTTTTGCTCCCTGTCTTTGTTTTGTTTCGGGCCCTCCCTCCTGGTCCCCCGCCTCCCGCCCTTGTCTGGTTTTGTTTTCTGGTTTTGGCCGTCGGGAGCCGGCCTTTAAGGGGGGGGTACTGTCACGTCCTGGGCCGTTTGCCCAGCGTTTTGTGTTTAGTTTATTTCCTGAGCTTCTCCTCCCAGTATGTTTGTCTTGTGTTTCCTAGTGTTGTGATATGTCTGCGTCTCTGTCCTGAGTCTGTGCCTGTTCCCCGTGTTTAGTCAGTATGTTCCTTGGTTTGTCACTTCCTGTTTATTTTGACAGTCTGGTTTTCCTGTGCTTTGTGTTCAGCTTTGCTTCCCCTGTGTAATTAGTTTCATTTGCCTCACCTGTTGTTCCCTGCTGTTTCCTCTTGCCCTGATTACCCAGTGTGTATTTAAGCCCTCAGTTTCCATGTGTTCCTTGTCGCGTCGTTGATGTTTTGTGCCCGCATGTTCCTGTGTTCCCTGTGCCTGCCCTTCGTCTCCCTGTGACTCCCTTCCAAGGTTTTTGTATTTGTGTTTCCCCGTTGAAATAAATCCCCTTTTTAGTTATGTTTGCTTCTGGAGTCCTTCATGTGAGTCCTTCCTCGTCCGTTTCCTCCCCGGCCATGACAGAAGTAAGCAGGATGTGTATTGAGGGCACACAAGAGGAAGCTGTGGCATGTGCGTTTCATCTTAATCCTGCCAACTGATGACAGAGCACAGGTGGGAAGTGACAAGTACAAATACTTCGTTACTGTACTTAAGTCGATTTTTCAGGTATCTGTACTTTACTTGAGTATTTATTTTTCTGACTGCTTTTTACTTTTACTCCCTACATTTTTACACAAGTATCTGTACTTTCTACTTCTTACATTTTCAAAACAGACTGGTTACTTTTTAACACGTCAGAGAGAAGTTTGCATTTCCGGTCAGTGCGCCATCAAACATCAAACGATCTGAGCCTAAACTGAGGAATAAATAACATATAAGAGACAATCGTACTGGCGGATTAAATACGCAAAGCCATATAATTAATGTATCATTTCTAGCGCTATAATCAGAGGTTACAGCGGGCCGGACCGAGTCCGTAAATTGTGCTCGTGGGACATAAACAGCTTAGCTAGTGCTACTGAAGAGGAGCGAGCATAAAGGGAGTAACGTGTGGCAGGTAATTTTAAGTGCAATGTTTCTGAATTCTCAACAAATATCAGCAAACACACAAAGTGTGTGCAGTTTGTCACACAGTGTGTCTGTGAGCTAAAAGAAGAGCTGCTGTATTTCAGGGAGAGCAAAGAAAGAGACGTTCACTCGGAGATGGAGAAAGAGGACAGGAGAGGAAGAAGAGAGGTTAGATTTAAAAGTAAGGCCTGCAAAACAAACTGAAGTA
This sequence comes from Archocentrus centrarchus, assembly GCF_007364275.1. Classification (NCBI taxonomy): domain Eukaryota; kingdom Metazoa; phylum Chordata; class Actinopteri; order Cichliformes; family Cichlidae; genus Archocentrus; species Archocentrus centrarchus. The sequence goes on along the minus strand of NC_044352.1, from coordinate 6,845,988 downwards.
TGCTGACTTTGTGTTATTCAAAGATTGTATGAAAATACTGCAGTTTAGTACATGATAAACAGGTCAGCTTCTTGTACTGTATTTACAGTAAAGCTCTGTGTTGGTGCACAGAGGCTGTGTTCACGGTCAGAGTTACAGGTTACATCAGTGCAGCAGAGATGAGTTTGAATCAAAGCTGCTGATGCTGAGATTCATTCACTGAATCCAACATTTCTACAGCCTGTATGCTGTCAGTGTAGGGGATGGAGATCAGCTCAGAGAGCTGTGAAATACTGGGTTACATCTTTGTGAGTTCAGTTCATCCACACAGAGCAGTAAACCTCAGAGCAGCAGCAGCAGCAGGTCAGCTGATCACAGCCTGCACACCATTATCATTTACTGCAGCTCACAATAGAAAGCTGTGATTCTTCTCCCCATGCAGAGCCACTACAGCTGATCTTAGGGTTCCTCCACCTTCTGAATCCCACTGTAACCCCTGAGTATCCTCATGTTGGTGTTTAGGTGGAGGCACAGTCACCCTCTACTATGGAGGACACAGAGAATAGAGCTGTGTTTAAATTCCCTTTCACAGTTTGTGTCCTACATAACAGATTCAAGCTGAGTGCATTCATTAGAATTAAAATGTACATTTGTATTCTCATGTGATATTATTTTATATTATTACAATAATATATATAATGAGGTTCGGTTAGGTTTACAGAAAAATAGCAGATAAAAACATCCTCCAAAGAGCTACTTTTACTTTCTTACTTTGAGTACATTTCAAACCCTGTACTTTTTTACTTTTACTTAAGTAAAGAAGTTGAACTAGTACTTTGACTTTTACAAAAGCATTTTTTAACACAAGTACTTGTACTTCTATTTAAGTACAGAATGTCAGTACTTTTACCACCTCTGTGACAGAGACAGTTAATAAAGAGGTCATTTAAAACTGATATCAATGTTCCACTACACACTGTCTGAATAATGTGCTCTATTTTTTCTGTTGTCCTTGAATATCATATAGTTACCAGATGTAACCAGATGTTCTAACACTTAAAACTTTCAATAATCTGACCGATCAGATCCAGTCTTTCCTCTTGCTGTTTCATACTTCTGCTGTCCTACATTTAAAATGACAGTATATTTATTCTAAGTTTTACTGTATCTGTATAACTTCACTTTTCATAAATTACACCTCATCGCTGTGCTGATAAATATATTACTCTGTACAATCTGACTTTTGATTTTTGAGCCCATGCACTCATTTTAACACGTAGGACTGGGCTCTAGTCACACTCTTTGCACTTCTTTCAATTTTGCTTTTTTATATTCTTTCATATTTTTAAATCTCAGTAATAATTTTATGTAATTGCAACTCTGAGTCTGAAGACGATGGGATTAAATTGGTGCCCGAAGTTAAAGTATCTCAGGTGCTAAGGAAAGTCAGATGTAATTGTGCAGGTGTCTCTGATTTAATTCATCCAAACGTCAGTGTTCAAGGATGTATTTTAATTTCTGATGAAAGTAGAACTGAAAGTTTATTTGATTATCGTTATCAGCAGATTGTGGGGTGGGGGGTGGGGGGATAACTGACTGACTGCAGGAGTCCAGAGGAAGCAGAGGGAGAGTGTGGTGGAAAATGGGCAGGCTGGTGAGAATTCCATTGTTATCAGGTAACCACTTTGTAGTTACAGGTTTGAATAGCAGTGAATTTGAACTCAAGAAATACCCCAACAACACAGGCTAGTCAAAGGAGAAACTTCAGTTGTCCTTTCACTGGAGTTACTGGAAACAGATGAAAGAGGAAGTTTAAACAAAGTAGAGGTCCTGCCAGTAGAGAAAACATCCAGCACACAAACCAACCTGGTAGGCCAGAGAAAGCAAGAGTTAATGGTATAGTGACCAATACCAAATGTAAAGTAGCCAAGATTAAGCTTTTTAAAGCCCTCTAGTGGTTAAAAAGGAGACAGGGATCCAAACATGCTTAAAGTAACTCAAGTATGAGCACTCATTATGCAGAATTGCCCTTTTCAGGGTTATATAGATTATATTATTGTATCATAATTATTGAATCATTATGTGCAAGGTTCTGGGAAGTATTGAATAATTACTGATTAATGAGTGACATAACGGTGACTGATAAGAAAAAACGTTCCAGTTTCAAAGAACTGCATAAAGCACTCAGCATGTTGATTAGTTTCACTTTGCCTCAGTTGCTCTCAGTTACTCTTATGGTTTGACAAAAAAAAAAAAAAAAGCTACACAAGCGCACACACAAGGCTTGAAAGTGTTTCACTACTGGAAAATGGTTCAGAGGAAGTGATGTTATGTGGTTTGGAGCAATGATGCCTGACTGCTGTGAAGTGATGTGCAACTCTTACACTAATATGTTCTTCTCTGTTATGGTTATAGTTGTTATGCAGACACCGCAATTGTGCGTAGTTGTTCTCATTATTGATATAATGAGCACAGGAAACAATATAATGACACATGAAAGCAATGAGTTTATCTCTGCACAAGTTTTTGTTGTTTAGATTTTTTTAAATGAATATACAAACGTGAAGAGTTCAGATGCAAAACCGTCTAAATCTGCCTGGACACTTTTCTGTTAAAAGAGCTTTTTTGTTTTTTTTAGTAATTTCATTTCACAGGTAATGGTGAGGTGCCCTTTTTCAAAAATGTAAATATAGTAAATTACCTACTTTTTAATAAATAGTATTTTATTTCAAGGCAAAACCAGCTAAATCTTTAGTCCATCCTCTGGCCAGTGTGAATAATAGCATCTAATGGCAATCCTAGTTACATGTATTATTAAGAGACCAACTTTTCTCTTTCCATAAGAGGCCATGCAGAGCATTGAGTTTCCTGACTCTCACAATAACAATGTTTTTATTACTCCACATAATTTGTATAAAAGAGGCACACCAAGTGCAGGTTTGTCTGAATTGTCAGTTTATTTTGAACTGCTTATACAAAAGTATTATCCATGAAAAGAATCAAGTGGTTAACAGACTGAGAAACCACTTTTAAAGATGTTATAGACACAGAGGTACAATAACTGTTACTCTATGCTGCCAGATCTATATGCAAACATTGGACAAGACCGCCGGAGCAGCTGTCTGAGCTGAGCAGGAATGTTCATTACATGGAGGTAAACCAGGGGATTCAACACAGTATTCAGACACACAAGACCACGACTTATCTGATGAGCACTGAAGACTCCTTCATCCCATTTTGGATGTGTCCCGTTATTTTTTTTCAGAACTCTTGAATAAAGGCTGAGGTTCTTGAAAATATGATAGGGGATGTAACAAACTGAGAAGAGAAGAATCAAGATGAACAACAACTTTAAGCTTCGTTCTTTCACCACCTTGTCAATGGTGTTTATGCGACAGAGGACAAGAGTCACGTGTCCATAGCAGCCAAGTAAGATGCAGAATGGGATAACAAACCCAGTGAGTGTCCAGCCAACACTGTATTTCAGGTAATCCTCAATATACTCACTAGAGGTGGTATGGTAGCATTTTCCAGTTTCATTTTTAAATTTTTTGGTGAAGAACATGTCTGGGAGACTTTGAACGCTCACCAGCAACCAAACCATGACTGAGATGACCACAGAGTGAGTGACAGTTATTCTTCCCATCACCCTCATTGGATGGACAATAGCCAGGTACCTGTACACACTTATACAGGTGAGGAACCCAATGCTGCCATATAAATTCAGGTTGAAGCAGAATCTTGTGATCTTGCAGAAGGCATCTCCAAAGATCCATTTACTCCTCATAAAGTAGTACGCTGACAAAAATGGGAGTGTTGGCAGGAACAAAAAATTGGCAAGTCCGAGGTTCAAAAGAAACACATTAATGTGTCCAACTTTCTTCCATTTCTGCAGCAGCGACTTCAGTACCCATCCATTAGCTCCCAGACCGAGGATGAACACAAAGATGTAAATGCTAGGCAGAGTTATATTTTCATATGAACGAGTCCGGGTAGTTGTAGTCATTCTGTTTCTTTAAATGAAGACAAAGCAGTTCAACTCCTCGGCTGTAGAAGTGGCTTTTGAAGAGCAGAGGAGGCATGACCTACTTGATCAAAGAAAACTTCCTGTTTGACACATCAGCTATCTTAAAATCCATTTTTGACATCACAGAAAACCCTGTGTGTAACGCCCCATGCACAGATCCATGCAGTCTTTGTGCATTTGCTTGTTGTTTATAAACTACTACACAAAAATATCATACATATCCTGGTGAGTGTAATTCAAGAAAAAGTTGTTTCTAACAGTAAATGCTCTGCTTACACAACTCGTACAAATTCTCTCCTCTGTAGCAGAAATAAAAGTGAATGAAAACCAGATGCATGTGTTTATGTGTTGTCCCTGATTGAAACCCTAAAGTTTGAGATTTGAGATAAGTGTCTGTGCTGCACCTCATGCAGATATGCACATAAGCTTTGTCCAACTGCTTGCTGGTTCACAGACTTTATCATTTGAAAAGCACTACACAAAAACATAAACTCTACCATGGTGGATTCATGGTAGGCTGCAACTAAATGAAATTTCAGTGCAAGTTTTGTGAAATTGAGGTGTCATTTAAATTAGCAATTTGGAAGATGCCAAAGCTTTGTGTTGAAAGGACAGGTAAGAGTCTCCCTCTGGTGGTAGCTTTGAATTTGAAACCCTTAATATTGTTGATATTTTTGCACAAACATGAAATTAAACATAATCTTATTTTCACATATTCTAAACAGAGATAAAGAGAACCCAAATAATCAACAGAACTATATTCTCAGCTTTGTATTGTTTCCATTGCACTTCTATAACCACTTTATCATGGACCGCTGTGCACCAGGCAGGATTAGGACCCCAAAGCAGGACTCGGGACTTGATTTTGAACCTCAGCTTTATTTGCTGGTAACTGTAGAAGCACACAAAAGATGTGCAGTGGAACAAAAAGAAACTAGGACTCCAGAGAAAACCACAGAAGAGGAAACAGGTGGGACCACAGCTGAGACTCGTTGGGAAAAAGGGACAAGAGAAGTAGAACTAAATACAAAACACGAGTGACAAGAGACTATCAAACTAAGGCAGGAAGTAACTAAGAAGGACATGTTACACAGACTGAGACTTAACAGGAACACAGGGAGGGCAAGGATGAACTGGGACTTCTGGAATAAACATAATTGTTACAAATAGACACAAGACAGCAAAGGAAGGTGAAACAAGAGTAAGAAAACCAGAGAAAACAAACAAGTTATAACCAAGAACAGGACCCAGGTAACAAATACCTCAGAATATACATACAAAACACAGAGAAAACTAAGCAAGATATAAAGAACAAAACACTAAGTTAACACACAGGGATAAAAGACAAAACACAGATGGAAACATGAGGGAGGCAGGATACACAGGGAGCTAATAAACTAAAAGTTATCTGCAAATAAAAGACTACAGGCACAAATAAATACAACAAATAAGGAACCAATACCAGGCATCACAAGATAATAAAAGTCCTAAGCACCAGGAAATATAAATATTCTCAACAGAAAACCATGAATATGAATCACTTCTCATGAATAAATCACAAACCCATAAAACCCTGGGTCCAACACCCAGAGACCACAGTACACTTTTATTAACCTCCTGAATTTATATGCTGCTACATAAACTCATTACTTTTTTCCAAATATCAGTCATTGGTCTCCTTGATAACTAATTATCAGCTGTGTTTTGACTGTTGTAGAATGAGAGTATTCAGTAGGTTTTAGTAAGAGACACTTCCTCCATCCACTGGTTATGCACTATGAAATTCTGCATTAATCTTTACCATCATATCTTGAAAGGTTTCTCAGAAAAAAGATTATCCAACTGAGACCCACTGGGTTGTTTTTCTTGGTATTATTATTATTATTTTGTTTTTAGAATAAGAATTATGAATTTTTAGCTCTGCTGTTTCTGAAGAAAAGGTTAAGATATTGTCATAGCTTTGGCGGCCATGTTTGTTCCACTAAACTTTAACTAACTTGAGAACGATGTGACCTCGGATGTTCAAATTCACACCATAATGTATCTGCTAAAAATCTTGGATGAGTTTGGCTCTTGTTCACCTTGACCTCAAACTAAAGGTCAAAGGTCAAGTTTTCTGAAAAGCTTGTGAACACGATAACTCAAGAACAAGCTCACCTAGAATGTTCAGATTCACACCACAGATGCATATTATTCAGGCTAGACCTAATACTGCTAGTACTGTTTGTTTTTTCACCAAAATACCCACAACTGAGACAACTGAGAACTGAAAAGGCCTTTCAGATGAGAGGTGAAACGTCTTCAAGAAATAAAACCAAAAGAGAAGTCTAGTCACCTTTTTTACAAGCTCCAGAGACTGCTATGACCCGGATGACTGAGAAGCTACACAGACAAAATACCCAAAAGTTACTCACTACTTAAACCTACTTACAGTATCATTTCTTCTTTCTTTCCTCAAAAATTTTAAATTGTAACCTCCATAATTCCAGTGTACCTGCCATTAAGTATTTTTTTTATTATGATAATACTCTAATATTACAAAAAATTAAAATTAAATTTCATTTGACATCTGGAGGAGTTATAAAGTGCTGCTAAATATTATGCTTTAAAATCTTCATTAACCAACAGTGAATGTCCACATGGTCTGGTGTAAAATTCATTGTCAGTGTGCAGATGTTTAATATATATATATATATATATATATATATATATATATATATATATATATATATATATATATATATTAGGGGTGGGACTTTAACGCGTTAATTTTGATTAATTAATTATGGGGAAATTAACGCGTTAAAAATTTTAACGCATTTTAATCGCGCTTTGCACCGTGGAACGTTTCTCAGTGCACGAGTTCCCGGCATACAGATTATATCGACGCACAATGTCCAAATTAGGGGCCGCATCCTGCGAAGGACCCGGCCCACGTCTTTCGCAGCCCACGAACACCACAAAGGCCGGAAGTGAGCAGCTAGCCTTCATATCAGCTGCCGTCACCTCTGTGTAGCTCATGTCGCCTAGCAACCGTGAGTGCGAAGCACAGCTGTGTAAAAACAGCTGTTAAACGGAGAACGAACTTTTTCTCCTTTTTGTGGTTTAATTTTAAGTCTTTAATTCAAAATAAGCTGTTAAAACAAGCATAACACATTTCAACATCAAGGAATACAGCTGAGAGAATGATTAATTTCCAACTATAACAAGTGAGACATTAATGTTGAATAAAACTATCCAGTTATGATGCTTAACTTTAATTTCAGGAGTTTGCTTATCACAGGAGCACTTCCACCCTTCGTTGGTCTGTGTAGTAGACTGGTGGGAAAATAAACAAAATTTTGAAGTTTAAGCTTATGTATATTGATTCATTCATCAACTAAACTTAAATTAATATTTCTCATGTCAAATATTGAAATGCGATTAAAATGCGATTAATTTCGATTAATTAATTACAAAGCTTGTAATTAATTCGATTAATTTTTTTAATCGAGTCCCACCCCTAATATATATATATATATATATATATACATGTTCTAAAAACAGACACCCCCCCCCCAAAACAATCAAATGAGACAGAATTATATTTTGTCGGTTTTGCACTGTTTATATTGCACTGCTTTAACTACTTCTTGTGAGGTGGGATAAGATGGAATGAGATTTTTATGGTAAGATGATTTCCTTTCGCTAAGTACAGTGCTTCTCAAAAACTACAGTATATGATCTTTTTTTGTGCAGACTTTAATTGACTCAACTGACGTAATTCTGGGTACCCCTAAAACAATTCCTGGGACAATCTTTATATACTAAAACAATGTAAATGGACTGATACTTTTAAAACTGTAAATTATACTGTATTCAGCAACACTTAGGAAGTATTCACAACAGCATATCAAAAATCAGTTACTTCATGTACCTATGGGACTGACCTGTAGTGCCCTGGGTTCTTTTTCTTAAACAACTATTTAAATCCCTTTGTTATGTTTCACAAGACCAGTGGACCCAAATCCAGGACATAACAACTGGTAAATATTTAAAAGTTTATTTATAATGGGCAACAAATTTGCATCAGAGGAAACTAGACAGACATCACAATGGGAAATTTGGACGACCGTAAATCCAAAACTCTTCCGCAGAGCCACAGGACAGGAATATCAAAGTTGACAAGAATTATGATTACTAGGTATAAACTGGAAGTCTGTGTCACTGTGTTATTACAACAGAAGGTGCTGACACAATCTGGTGAAAATAAAGAGGAAAAATGAAAAAAAACTTCCTTGAAATCTTGCGAAAGCGATACCTTAAGAGTGATGTCACCGTGGATGTTCAAATTCACATGATAGTTGCATCTACTCAAAATATCGGACAAGTTTGAATCTCAGCAACATTTCAGAAATAAAATATCATCAACTAGTTATAGATGTTGATTCCATCAAAGCCAATGAAATCATGCACAGTGCAATTACAGTTACAACAAAGACACATGGAGCTGGTTTATCTGAATGCAGTGGTTATTTAGAACAATTTCAACATGTGGCAACGGCATTATGACAAACATAGGAATAAAAGTATGTATGTAGCCCTTTATGACAAAAATATTATCCAGAAAGAGAAAGTAATAAAAAAAAAGCAGTTCTTACATCCAGCTGTAATTAAAAATGTTAAAGTTAATAATTCATGTCAAAATCTTGTTAAACTTCTGTAGACTCTGTTTGAGATACAGTCCGAAAATAAAACATCTGACGACATCCCCGGAGAAGCTGTCTGAGCTGAGCAGGAATATCTTTCACATGAAGGTAAACCAGGGGGTTCAACACACTATTCAGACACACAAGACCACGACTTATCTGATGAGCACTGAAGACTCTGTCGTCCCATTTTGGATGTGTCCCGTTATTTTTTTTCAGAACTCTTGAATAAAGGCTGAGGTTCTTGAAAATATGATAGGGGATGTAACAAACCGAGAAGAGAAGAATCAAGATGAACAACAACTTTAAGCTTCGTTCTTTCACCGCTTTGTTGATGGTTTTTTTTCGGCAGAGGACAAGAGTCACATGTCCATAGCAGCCAAGTAAGATGCAGAATGGGACAACAAACCCAGTGAGTGTCCAGCCAACACTGTATTTCAGGTAATCCTCAATATACTCACTAGAGGTGGTATGGTAGCATTTTCCAGTTCCATTTTTAAATTTTTTGGTGAAGAACATGTCTGGGAGACTTTGAACGCTCACCAGCAACCAAACCATGACTGAGATCACCACAGAGTGGGTGACAGTTATTCTTCCCATCACCCTTATTGGATGGACAATTACCAGGTACCTGTACACACTTATACAGGTGAGGAAACCAATGCTGCCATATAAATTCAGGTTGAAGCAGAATCTTGTGATCTTGCAGAAGGCATCTCCAAAGATCCATTTACTCCTCATAAAGTAGTACGCTGACAAAAATGGGAGTGTTGGCAGGAACAAAAAATTGGCAAGTCCGAGGTTCAAAAGAAACACATTAATGTGTCCAACTTTCTTCCATTTCTGCAGCAGCGACTTCAGTACCCATCCACTAGCTCCCAGACCAAGGATGAACACAAAGATGTAAAATCTAGGCAGAGTTATATTTTCATATGAACGAGTCCGGGTAGTTGTAGTCATTCTGTTTCTTTAAATGAAGACAAAGCAGTTCAACTCCTCGGCTGTAGAAGTGGCTTTTGAAGAGCAGAGGAGGCATGACCTCCTCTGCTAAAAGAAAACTTCCTGTTTGACACATCAGCTATCTTAAAATCCATTTTTAACATCACAGGAAACCCTGTGTGTAACACCCCATGCACAGATCTATGCAGTCTTTGTGCATTTGCTTGTTGTTTATAAACTACTACACAAAAATATCATACATATCCTGGTGAGTGTAATTCAAGAAAAAGTTGTTTCTAACAGTAAATGCTCTGCTTACACAACTCGTACAACTTCTCTCCTCTGTAGCAGAAATAAAAGTGAATGAAAACCAGATGCATGTGTTTATGTGTTGTCCCTGATTGAAACCCTAAAGTTTGAGATTTGAGATAAGTGTCTGTGCTGCACCTCATGCAGATATGCACATAAGCTTTGTCCAACTGCTTGCTGGTTCACAGACTTTATCATTTGAAAAGCACTACACAAAAACATAAACTCTACCATGGTGGATTCATGGTAGGCTGCAACTAAATGAAATTTCAGTGCAAGTTTTGTGAAATTGAGGTGTCATTTAAATTAGCAATTTGGTGATGCCAAAGCTTTGTGTTGAAAGGACAGGTAAGAGTCTCCCTCTGGTGGTAGCTTTGAATTTGAAACCCTTAATATTGTTGATATTTTTGCTCAAATATGAAATTAAACATAATCTTATTTTCACATATTCTAAACAGAGATAAAGAGAACAAAAAAAATCAACAGAACTATATTCTCAGCTTTGTATTGTTTCCATTGCACTTCTTTAACCACTTTATCATGGACCGCTGTGCACCAGGCAGGATTAGGACCCCAAAGCAGGACTCGGGACTTGATTTTGAACCTCAGCTTTATTTGCTGGTAACTGTAGAAGCACACAAAAGATGTGCAGTGGAACAAAAAGAAACTAGGAGTCCAGAGAAAACCACAGAAGAGGAAACAGGTGGGACCACAGCTGAGACTTGTTGGGAAAACGGGACAAGAGAAGTAGAACTAAATACAAAACACGAGCGACAAGAGACTATCAAACTAAGGCAGGAAGTAACTAAGAAGGACATGTTACACAGACTGAGACTTAACAGGAACACAGGGAGGGCAAGGATGAACTGGGACTTCCTGAAACATGACTGAAATTTCAGTTAAATGCAGACACTCATTAAATCTATGCTAAGTTGCCATCTGGTGGTTGTTTTTAATGAGAACGCTTTTGGTTTTATTTCAATGTTTTTCCACTAATACGAAATTAAACATCATCACATTTTCACACAAGTCTTAAAGAACATAACTGGTAAACATTTAAAAGTTGATTTCTGGGTGCCTGGGTGGCTTAGTGGCGAAGCCGGCAACCACATACATATGCCACATTACACTATTCAGACACACAAGACCACAACTTATCTGATGAGCACCGAAAACTGCTTCGTCCCATTTTCAAGTCCCAGCATGTCGCCAATTTGCCCGCGTGTCTTCCCCCGTATCTTCCCCCCATTGCCTGTCTCCCTCCACTGATGATAAAAGCTGCTGAGGCCAAAAATGCAAAAAAAGAAAAGTTGATTTCTGATGGGCAGGAAATTTGCATTAGGGGAATCCAGCCAAATATAAGACAAGGTAAGGCTTGTCAGTGTCAACAAGAACTAGTAATGCTACATTTAAACTGGAAGTCAGCATCACTGCGTGCTATTGCAACAGATGGTTATGACACAATCTGGAGGAAAAAAAAGTAAAAATTAAACAAGTTTACTGGAAATCTTGTGAACTCAAGAACATCATTCACATCATAGATGCATCTACTAAAAATCTCATATGACTTTGATTCTCACTGACCTTGTCCTGAAGGCAAAGGTCAGAGGTCAAGTTCCAAAAAACTCTGTATCTATCGACCTGACCTGTAGTGTCCTGGGTCCTTGTTCTTTAACAACTATTTAATTACAAATAACACAACCTTTTAAATACCATCTGAAAAACCAGTTGGCTGTGTTTCCCGTGCCGTTAACCCTCCGTTCGTACCAGCTTAAAGCCCTTTGTTACGTTTCACAAGACCGGTGGACTCAAATCCAGGACATAACCACTGGTAAACATTTAAAAGTTTATTTATAATGGGCAACAAATTTGCATCAGAGGAAACCAGCCAGATATCACAAACTTGGGCAGAGCTATAAATGCCAAAATATTCCACAGAGCCACAGGCCGAGACATGACAGGAATATCAAGGTTGACAAGAATTATGTTCACTAGGTATAAACTGGAAGTCTGTGTCACTGTGTGATATTACAACAGATGGTTATGATACAATGTGGAGAACAACAAAAGTAAAAATGAAACAAGTTTTCTGGAAATCTTGCGAACACGACAACTCGAGAATGATGTCACCAGGGATGTTCAAATTCACGACAGATGCAGCTACTCAAAATCTCGGACGACTTTGAATCTCACTGACTTTGACCTGAAGGTAAAGGTTCCACAATTTCCACAAAAAATGCTGCATCTATTGGACATTGGCCTGACCTGTAGTGCCCTGGGTCCCTGTTCTTTAACAACTATTTAATTACAAATAACACAACCTTTTAAATACCATCTGAAAAAAGAGTTTGCAGTGTTTCCCATGCTGTTAACCCTCTGTTTTTATCAGCTTAAATCCCTCATCAGGGTTAACAAGAACTATAATTAGGCATAAACTGGAAGGCGGCATCACTGCATGCTATTACAACAGAAGGTTGTGAAGCAATCTGAAGAGGAACAACAGGGAAACTGAAATGACAGCCCGTTATATCAGCTCTGCAAACAAGGAGAGATGTGTGTGTGGTAAGGTATGCTGTCCTCACTCATAGTGGTATGAAAACATTACTCACCAACAGTGATTCTAACATACTAAGGTGACAAATTAGCTGTGGCTCCCCCTTTGCTATGCACAGTATGTAGGGTTACTCTTATATGAAATATGCATCATTTATTTTTTATTGCTATAATTGCTTGTGTGCTGCTTTATTACCATGAACATGGCACAGTAGTTCATGTTGAGGATCGCAAAACATTTGAGAATTAAAATATCATCAACTAGTTATTGATTTTGTCTTAGTCAAAGCCAATGAAATCATACACAGTGCAATTACAGTTAAAACAAAGACACATGGAGCTGGGTTATCTGAATGCAGTGGTTATTTAAAACATTTTCAACATGTGGCAACGGCATTATGATAAACACAGGAAAAAATTATGTATGTAGCCCTTTATGACAAAAATATTATCCAGAAAAAGAGTAGTTCAATAAAATACTTATAAAGCAGTCCTTATATCCAGCTGTAATTGAAAAAGTTAATAATTCATGTCAAAATCTTGTCAAACTTCTGTAGACTCTGTTTGAGATGCAGTCCGAAAATAAAAGGTCTGACGACACCGCCGGAGCAGCTGTCTGAGCTGAGCAGGAATATCTTTCACATGGAGGTAAACCAGGGGATTCAACACACTATTCAGACACACAAGACCACGACTTATCTGATGAGCACTGAAGACTCCTTCATCCCATTTTCGAGGCCTCCTGTTTTTTTTAATCAGAATTCTTGAATAAAGGTTGAGGTTCTTGAAAATATGATAGGGGATGTAACAAACCGAGAAGATAAGAATCAAGATGAACAACAACTTTAAGCTTCGTTCTTTCACCACTTTGTTGATGTTTTTTTTTCGGCAGAGAACAAGAGTCACATGTCCATAGCAGCCAAGTAAGATGCAGAATGGGATAACAAACCCAGTGAGTGTCCAGCCAACACTGTATTTCAGGTAATCCTCAATATACTCACTAGAGGTGGTATCGTAACATTTTCCAGTTTCATTTTTAAATTTTTTGGTGAAGAACATGTCTGGGAGACTTTGAACGCTCACCAGCAGCCAAACCATGACTGAGATGACCACAGAGTGAGTGACAGTTATTCTTCCCATCACCATTATTGGATGGACAATTACCAGGTACCTGTACACACTTATACAGGTGAGGAACCCAATGCTGCCATATAAATTCAGGTTGAAGCAGAATCTTGTGATCTTGCAGAAGGCATCTCCAAAGATCCATTTACTCCTCATAAAGTAGTACGCTGACAAAAATGGGAGTGTTGGCAGGAACAAAAAATTGGCAAGTCCGAGGTTCAAAAGAAACACATTAATGTGTCCAAGTTTCTTCCGTTTCTGCAGCAGCGACTTCAGGACCCATCCATTAGCTCCCAGACCAATGATGAACACAAAGATGTAACTTGTAGGCACAGTAATATGTTCATAGTATAAACGAATCCAGGAAGTTTTATTCATTCTGTTTCTTGAAATGAAGTCTGAACTTCTCTCCTCTGTGGCAAAATTAAAAGTGAAAGAAATGAATGAAAACAAGCTCCACTTATTCAGTCCTTCATATGTCATGTCCAAACTTGAAAATCCTTCATTTTGAAACATGACTGAAATTTCAGTTAAATGCAGACATTCATAAATCTATCTTAAGTCTCCCTCTGGTGGCTGTTTTTAAAGAGAACGCTTTTGGTTTTATATCTATGTTTTTCCACTAATACGAAATTAAACATCATCACATTTTCACACAAGTCTTAAAGAGCATAACTGGTAAACATTTAAAAGATGATTTCTGATGGGCAGGAAATTTGCATTAGAGGAATCCAGCCAAATATCACACAGAGCCATCAGGTGTCGCACAAGGGATATGACAAGGTAAGGCTTGTCAGTGTCAACAAGAACTAGTAATGCTACATTTAAACTGGAAGTCAGCATCACTCCATGCTATTGCAACAGATGGTTATGACACAATCCGGAGGGAAAAAGTAAAAATGAAACAAGTTTACTGGAAATCTTGTGAACTCAAGAACATCATTCACATCATAGATGCATCTACTAAAAATCTCATATGACTGATTCTCAGTGACCTTGACCTGAAGGCAAAGGTCAGAGGTCAAGTTCCAAAAAACTCTGTATCTATCGGCCTGACCTGTAGTGTCCTGGGTCCTTGTTCTTTAACAACTATTTAATTACAAATAACACAACCTTTTAAATACCATCTGAAAAACCAGTTGGCTGTGTTTCCCGTGCCGTTAACCCTCCGTTCGTACCAGCTTAAAGCCCTTTGTTACGTTTCACAAGACCGGTGGACTCAAATCCAGGACATAACCACTGGTAAACATTTAAAAGTTTATTTATAATGGGCAACAAATTTGCATCAGAGGAAACCAGCCAGATATCACAAACTTGGGCAGAGCTATAAATGCCAAAATATTCCACAGAGCCACAGGCCGAGACATGACAGGAATATCAAGGTTGACAAGAATTATGTTCACTAGGTATAAACTGGAAGTCTGTGTCACTGTGTGATATTACAACAGATGGTTATGATACAATGTGGAGAATAACAAAAGTAAAAATGAAACAAGTTTTCTGGAAATCTTGCGAACACGACAACTCGAGAATGATGTCACCAGGGATGTTCAAATTCACGACAGATGCAGCTACTCAAAATCTCGGACGACTTTGAATCTCACTGACTTTGACCTGAAGGTAAAGGTTCCACAATTTCCACAAAAAATGCTGCATCTATTGGACATTGGCCTGACCTGTAGTGCCCTGGGTCCCTGTTCTTTAACAACTATTTAATTACAAATAACACAACCTTTTAAATACCATCTGAAAAAAAGAGTTTGCAGTGTTTCCCATGCTGTTAACCCTCTGTTTTTATCAGCTTAAATCCCTCATCAGGGTTAACAAGAACTATAATTAGGCATAAACTGGAAGGCGGCATCACTGCATGCTATTACAACAGAAGGTTGTGAAGCAATCTAAAGAGGAACAACAGGGAAACTGAAATGACAGCCCGTTATATCAGCTCTGCAAACAAGGAGAGATGTGTGTGTGGTAAGGTATGCTGTCCTCACTCATAGTGGTATGAAAACATTACTCACCAACAGTGATTCTAACATACATGTACAAAGGTGACATAACCAATTATTATATTAGCTGTGGCTCCCCCTTTGCTATGCACAGTATGTAGGGTTACTCTTATATGAAATATGCATCATTTATTTTTTATTGCTATAATTGCTTGTGTGCTGCTTTATTACCATGAACATGGCACAGTAGTTCATGTTGAGGATCGCAAAACATTTCAGAATTAAAATATCATTAACTAGTTATTGATTTTGTCTTAGTCAAAGCCAATGAAATCATACACAGTGCAATTACAGTTAAAACAAAGACACATGGAGCTGGGTTATCTGAATGCAGTGGTTATTTAAAACATTTTCAACATGTGGCAACGGCATTATGATAAACACAGGAAAAAAGTATGTATGTAGCCCTTTATGACAAAAATATTATCCAGAAAAAGAGTAGTTCAATAAAATACTTATAAAGCAGTCCTTATATCCAGCTGTAATTGAAAAAGTAAATAATTCATGTCAAAATCTTGTCAAACTTCTGTAGACTCTGTTTGCGATACAGTCCGAAAATAAAAGGTCTGACGACATCCCCGGAGCAGCTGTCTGAGCTGAGCAGGAATATCTTTCACATGGAGGTAAACCAGGGGATTCAACACACTATTCAGACACACAAGACCACGACTTATCTGATGAGCACTGAAGACTCCTTCATCCCATTTTGGATGTGTCCCGTTATTGTTTTTCAGAACTCTTGAATAAAGGCTGAGGTTCTTGAAAATATGATAGGGGATGTAACAAACTGAGAAGAGAAGAATCAAGATGAACAACAACTTTAAGCTTCGTTCTTTCACCACTTTGTTGATGTTTTTTTTCCGCCAGAGAACAAGAGTCACATGTCCATAGCAGCCAAGTAAGATGCAGAATGGGATAACAAACCCAGTGAGCGTCCAGCCAACACTGTATTTCAGGTAATCCTCAATATACTCCGTAGAGGTGGTATGGTAGCATTTTCCAGTTTCATTTTTAGATTTTTTGGTGAAGAACATGTCTGGGAGACTTTGAACGCTCACCAGCAGCCAAACCATGACTGAGATCACCACAGAGAGAGTGACAGTTATTCTTCCCATCACCCTCATTGGATGGACAATTACCAGGTACCTGTACACACTTATACAGGTGAGGAACCCAATGCTGCCATATAAATTCAGGTTGAAGCAGAATCTTGTGATCTTGCAGAAGGCATCTCCAAAGATCCATTTACTCCTCATAAAGTAGTACGCTGACAAAAATGGGAGTGTTGGCAGGAACAAAAAATTGGCAAGTCCGAGGTTCAAAAGAAACACATTAATGTGTCCAAGTTTCTTCCGTTTCTGCAGCAGCGACTTCAGGACCCATCCATTAGCTCCCAGACCAATGATGAACACAAAGATGTAAATGCTAGGCAGAGTTTTATTTTCATAGTATGAATGAATCCAGGAAGTTTTATTCATTCTGTTTCTTGAAATGAAGTCTGAACTTCTCTCCTCTGTGGCAAAATTAAAAGTGAAAAAAATGAATGAAAACAAGCTCCACTTATTCAGTGCTTCATACGTCATGTCCAAACTTGAAAATCCTTCGTTCAGTTAAATGCAGACACTCATAAATCCATGTTAAGTCTCCCTCTGGTGGTTGTTTTTAATGAGAACGCTTTCAGTTTTATTTCTGTTTTTCCACAAATATGAAATTAAACATCTTCACATTTTCACACAAGTCTTTAAAGTAGGCAAAGAGACCCAAAACAGAAAAAAGACAGAAATATAATATTTGAGCAGGAAATTTGCATTAGAGGAATCCAGCCAAATATCACACAGAGCCATCAGGTGTCACACAAGGGATACGACAAGGTAAGGCTTGTCAGTGTCAACAAGAACTAGTAATGCTACATTTAAACTGGAAGACTGTGTCATTACCACAGAACTAGATGAAAGGATTGACAAGAAGAGGAGGTGGCAGACTGAGTGCAGGTGTGTGAACCAGAGGAAGGCCACAGTTAACACGAGTGGAGGAGACGTTGGTGGGGGTAGGCAGTGGAAAAGGCAAAAACTGACTCCTTCACTGACTCCAGTTGTTGTAAAGCAGTGGTTTTCACCCATTGGATCAGATTAAAATATATCGTGTTATGATTTTGTGCTGCTTTCTTCTTTATGCTGACAAACTGTTACTTCTATAGTTGTCAAACCTTTTAACCATTTCTACAGTAAAAGTAGCAATACCACGCTCTCAAAACACCTGACTATACATAAACTGTTTATGATTGCCAAATTTTATTTAGAGTATCAAACATTTGCAGAAAAATGTTCCCACACTGGTTTCACGTGGATCAAAATTACTGATTCAGATGTTTAAGGCTTGAGGTCATTTTAAATAGTTTCTATTCTGTCAGGATCCTGGGTCTGTGACCCGGCGTTTTCTGTTTTGGGCTTCAATTTTTATTATGTAAAGTCACTGTTTAACGGAGTTTTGTCCTTGGTTATAGTTTACTTGTATTTAATTCCTTGTTCTCTGCGTTCTCCGTGTCAACCCTGCGTTAATGTATGCTGTGTTGAATCTGCAGTCATCATATTCTATACGATCATGTATGTAGTGTGGCTGTTCTCTGAGGACCAAATATCTCTAAAAAAGTGTTTGTGCTGAGAAAAAAACGACAAATATATTAAATTATCTACATTAATTATTGGTGAAAAAATGAAAGTGATGCATTCACAAAACCATTGTTTAACTTTAGCACATTCAGTCAACTGAGTGATTTCTCAGAGATGATAATCTGAACTTGTTCATGGTGCAGGCTGCACCTGTTCAGCCTGCCTTTTTTATTAAATGTGGCATGACCTGTGTTGACATCACTTCTCCCTGATCAAGGCTTTCATTGCTAATGTTAAACAAGTTTCTTTACAAGCCACATTTCCCCATCCAAACAGCAATTTACTGCATGCTTTTTAAACATCTATACACACACACATACAGATTTATGAAGGCCTTATAAGTAAAATAAAGAAATGACCTGTTTTACAAGTATCTTTATCACTGTGTTACTGTATCTACAGTATAATCAACCCAGTCCTTTTTGGTCACGTCAAATTTCTTTATAGAGCTGTGATATTATATTTGTTGCACCTTCTGCTGCCCCCGTGGCCAGATCTCAGGGTAAAAATGTTTTACCCTGATAAATGAAGAAAAAATAAAATTCACTTTGCCAAAACATGACTGCAGCATCTACCTGTGACAGGAGTGTTTTTTTCTCGCTCTAAATGAATTCATATCATTAATGACAGATATGTTTGACAGATTAAAGGCCAAAAAGGAATTTACACCAGTTTACAACAGCAAATCACTGATTTATTTCTATTTATTTATTTATTGGCACGACACCGTTTAAAAGGCGCGCGAGAGAGATGCTGTGTCAGCTCCAGCTGCAGGTGTTTTTTTTTTTTTTTGGTTTTTTGAAGCAGCTTTATTTTAAAACAAGTATACAACAATCACATGAATGAGGTATACAAAACAATATGATAATTAAGCAACAAGGAAAGATCCAGCTGCAGGTGTTGCTGCAGGTGAGGTGTGTCGCGTTGTTAGGGACAACCTTAACCCTTTGCGAGCTGTGAGAGACGACACCTACGATCCGGTTTGGAACCCTGTCCGTTTATTAAAATGTTCCCCCTCCCTTTTCCGTTACATGACCCACACAACAAGTGTTCCTACCCCTTAACTGAGCTGATACTACAAGGTGGAGCGTCATCAGGGTCAAGAGCAACATGTTCTTTTCAATAGCAGCAAAATCCCCAGAACGGTGGTTGCACTCACCAGCGCTAACTGCTGTATACCGCTTCGTTTGCGCAATGGTGCTGCCAACCATGACCTCCTGCAGAGCTGGGAAGCGTGTGGTACAGGGCTCCGTCTGTGACCCCTCGGTGCAGAAGTGAAGTCTGGACGTACTATGTACACAGAACAGAGCGCCGGTGGAGGATTTCAGCTTTCTGGCCTATCTCAAAGAGTCTCCAAAAGTCACTGAAGTCACTGGGAAAAGTTGCTAAATTTCTCACAAACAAAATAAAACAAAAACAAAAAAAGTAGCTACGGGTCCTGAAAAGTCGCTAAGTTGGCAACACACAGCATGGGCTGTGATTGGTTAATCGTTCAATCTTCTTCCTTTTCAGGTTTTGAAGCAGTTGGCAGACATGTTACACGACACTGCCTCCATGAGTTAAAAAGAGGAGTTGCATGCTGAATTTTTTTCAGTGCCAAAAATATAACACATGTATAGACAAGACACGCGGTCCATGTTTGGTCCATGGGTCATAGTTTGGACACCCCTGATTTAGAGCAAAATCTAAAGCCACTGTCCTGCTACTGTAGATACAGCTCACCAAGTGTGTATTTGTCATACCTGTTAAGTCTCCCGTTTTTGCCAGGAAACTCCTGTATTTTACCCCTCTGTCCCGCCCTATTTTTATTTTCCTGTAAATTTCCTGTATTCTTATATAATGATTTTCAAAAGTGCTGCTCTAAACTGAATTCTGTCACTAGCCTCGCGCAAACTGCCACCTGCAGTAGCCTGGGTGGCAGTTCTGGCAAGGTTAGTGCCGACAGCCGGTGTTGTGCCAAAAAGGGATCGTCTGCCAGAAAGTGATTTTTGATGTTTCTATGTGCTTTTATGTGTATTGTATTTGCTCATATTGGTGAATAGAGCGTAGTCAATAGGATTTATGAAGGGCTTAGATATAAAATGAAGAAATGACCTGTTATTCAAGTATGTTTATGACTCTGCATTATTGCATGTACATTATAATAAATCCAGTCCTCTTTGGTCACTTAAAATATCTTTATAGAGTGTAATGTCATATTTGTTCTGATTTCTGCTGCCCTCTTGGCCACATATCTCTTTAAAAAATCTGGCCAATCACAGTTTTTACCCTGATAAATAAGGAATATATAAAAGTTGCTGCCAAAAACTGATTGCAGCTTCTACCTTGTGACATAAATGTTGTTTCTTACTCAAAATGACTTGATATCATTCACGAGAGATATGTTTGACATATTTTTCACAGATTATAGGTCAGCAAGTCATTTACAACAGTTTAAATATGGACAATCACTTTTTGGCAGACGATCACTTTTTGGCACAACACCCCAACCCCCGAACCTCACTTAAACACCCAGCCTGCCTACCCGCTCCCTCTGCTCCCATCCCCGGACCTCACTTCGGCCTTTATCAACCTTTGAGACAGGGGACAGCGAGTTTTCTTACACAAGTTGGCAACAGTGGCCCAGATAAAGGAAGAGGATTGAATGTAGCTAGCAGTTTTCGTTAAATTTAATATTCTAACATTAAACAATACGGGACAAAATTGAATGTAATGAATGAACAAAATGTAATGTGGGTCTACACTGTAAACCCGGATAAGTTGAATCTACTTAAAAAAACCAAGGTAACTCGTTGCCTTAAATTTTTTAAGTAATGAAACAGTTCATTTAACTCAGCCTGTTAAGTAAGCACTACTCCATTTCCAATTGAACTAAATTGTATGTTCTAATTGACCAACTTATCTTTTATAGTTCATGAAAAAATAAAATGTCTTTTGATCGATCAATTCCCCTATCCTTTTCATGGTTGTGTGGGGGGTGGTGGGGGCTGGAGCCTATCCCAGCTGACAAGGCAGTAAGATGTAGGGTACACCCCCGTACAGGTCACCAGCCTGTTGCAGGGCTGACACAGACAACCATTCACACCTGTGGGCAATTTAGAGAGACCAATTAACCTGACCCCAGTAACTGCATGTCTTCAGATTGTGGGAGGAAACCGATACAGAAAGAACATTCAAACTCCACACAGCAAGAGTCCCAGGCTAAGGTGGAATTGAACCCAGACTATCAGATAGCTATTCTACCTGTGAGGTAGCACTGCTAACCATCATGCCACCATGCAGCTGCGCATTAATGCAGTCTGTTAAAACTGGTATAAACGAGATTTTTAGCAGGTGCAAAACTTGATGATATTAAGTTGTTTGAACTCAAACACATGATTACAATAAGATAGACCATCACAAAGTACAGTCTACTCACCACTAACAAGTAATGTTCACATTCTAGGCAATTTTAAGTAATATGAACTCAATATTTTGAAGTGGAATCAAAATCTGGGTTTACAGTGTAGGCAAAGCATTAAAGTTAATAAGTTTTTTCAAAAAGTTTACTTGTAGTTCTAAACATATTTATGATGGGGTTTTTTCTACACTATTTGTCTCTCCAAAGATGTTTTTCCTGTCTCCTACAGCCTCGATTGCACTACATGCAAATGACCAATTATGCAAATTAGGCGATTACGTCATAGCGACTTCTATTTTCAGCGGTGGAAAATTTTCCGTGTTTTTAAATACACAACTTGACAGGTATGGTATTTGAGTGCCTTTGAATGACTTCTCAAACATGCAGTTACACCCTGTTTGAGTATTTCATGCTAACTATGATCCAAAAACACATGACCTCGTCAGTGATTGTAAAACATGCTAAATATGAAACTCGGCCTCAATCTAACACTGTGTGAGTACTGCTGTTGTAAGTGGCAGTATATTTACATCAGAAATCAGATATCATTAGCAACTGGCTGTTGATCTTGACTCAGTCAAAGATAGTTAAAAAGTTGCAAATCTGTTTACTAACACAGATCACCTACAGCCTTTCACTGACATGCTTTAAACCAGTGTTTTTCAACCTTTTTTGAGCCGAGGTACATTTTTTCATTGAAAAAAATCACGAGGCACACCACCAGCCAAAAATGTTTAAAAAATGATACTCTGTAGCCTATATTAACAATATAGTCATTCTTATCAAAGTGTCTTGAATAGGAATCAAATAAACACAAAAAAGAACTTTATCATATAATATATATCTTCTTCCAAATAAAAAGTGCACTTAACATGTCCACTTCAAAAACACAGCTTGAACATAACAAATGCCACAACAATGTGGTCTTATAGTAGAAAACTTCAGTGTTCTGCAAACTCTAATTCTGTCCAAAAGCATTCTATTACCAGGAATAACACAACAGAACAATACATGAGATAGAGGCAAGCTCACAGCTAATGCCAGTTTAATATCATCATCTTGCATAAGACCCCGAACAATGTTTTAACGGATGAAGGTTATTGTTAACTATAACCCTGTACCACCGAACATGTCATAACCAGCTTGTACTTCAAAAGTACCGCCGTTCGCAGAGTTACGGCAACAATTGCCGTAATAACACCACAGTAATACTCTATATTGGTTGTGAAGTGCAGTTTCTCAGCTTTCATAAACCGTTTGAATTTTTCCGATAGGACGGTATTACAGTAACTCAGTGGTTCTCAAATCCAGGCCTCGTGGCCCAGTGTCCTGCAGGTTTTAGATGTGTCTCTGCTTCAACACACCTGAGTCAAATATAGAAGTCATTAGCAGGACTGTGAAGAACTTGACTACATACTGAGAAGGTAATTCAGCCATTTGATTCAGGTGTGTTGGATCAGGGACACATCAAAAACCTGCAGGACACCGGGCCATGAGACCTGGATTTGAGAACCACTGCAGTAACTCAAAGTTCCTTTGATCAGCCGCCTCAGGCTCTGTGCTAACCAGCTGTTCGGCTAGTAGCAGCGATCGCCCGGCAGTATAGTTATAATATGTTTGCTGTGTGAGCGTTTCAGATGGCTCTCATGTTGCAAAACTACCGCTGTGACCTGTCGGTCTGGGCATTTAACCGGTGCTTTGCATGCCTCCAGTTTCTTGCTGTGGGGTTTTAAAAATGATTGTGGTGAAGGAGTCGCTCTCATGCCTCCTAGTGACGACACTCCCTGGCCAATCAGTGGCATGCTGTCCTCCGCGTCACATTGTATCGCCTCGGATCGCAAAGTGTACCTGATTCTAATGGAGATGCCGTCAAATCGCGGGGAGTCGTTCCGTATGGAAACGCAGCTCAATTCTCTTGTCTCTATGTACAACGCTACCTGCTGCTGTCTAGTCTAGTGATATGGAAGAGTATTACATGATTATGCTCCCAGTCACTACTACAGCACAGAGACTCGTGGCATATTACGTGAAACTGGATAATTTCCCACGGCACACCTGACGATCTCCCACGGCACACTAGTGTGCCGCGGCAGACTGGTTGAAAAACACTGTTTTAAACTACCATAGAAACTGCATTCCATTGGGTTTTAGTCATTCTCTGATTACATGATCTTCACTTCACAGACCTGTAATAACAAAGAGACGTGGAGCAGTTTCTTCTGAATGCACTGTTTATTTGTAACAATTTCAACACAGGCCTACAGCAATGTGGCAAACACAGAAACAAAAGAATCTTTGCAGGCCGTTACGGCCACTGTTTAGAACAGATCACAGGTCCTTCATCCAGACAGCAGTCAGATTGTGCAATATTCAGCCATGATCAATACCTACTAAAACAAAAATATGCATGTATATACACTATCATTCCCACTGCACTTTATATACAAAGAAAAAAAATCTTTGATTCTGCCTTTTTTTAGATGACAAATAACAAAGTCAAAGTCAGCAATGAATTAATGTTCAAATCTTGTTAATCTTGTGCAGACTGTGTCACAGGCGTACGGCCGTAGCTTGATATAGTCAGACGATCAAACATTCGACGAGATCGCCGAAGAAACTGATTGAGCTGAGCGGGAATATCCACTATATGGAGGTAAACAAGAGGGTTCAAAACACTATTCAGACACACAAGACCGCGACTTATCTGATGAGCACTGAAGACTCCATTATTCCATTTAGGGCATATGCTCTGTTTTCTCAGTCCTCTTGAATAAAGGTTGAGGTTCCTTAAAATATGATAGGGGATGTAACAAACCGAGAAGAGAAGGATCAAGATGAACAACAAGTTTAAGCTTCTTTGTTTCACAACTTTCTTAATGGTATTTGTGTGACAGAGAACAACGGTCACATGTCCATAGCAGCCAAGTAAGATGCAGAATGGGATAACAAACCCAGTGAGTGTCCAGCCAACACTGTATTTCAGGTAATCCTCAATATACTCACTAGAGGTGGTATGGTAGCATGTTCTGTTTACATTTGAATTAGTTTTGTTTGTGGATGTTTTGGGGTAGAACATGTCTGGGAGACTTTGGAGACTCACCAACAGCCAAACCATGACTGAGATGACCACAGAGTGGGTGACAGTCATTCTTCCCATCACCCTCATTGGATGGACAATAGCCAGGTACCTGTCCACACTTATACAGGTGAGGAACCCAATGCTGCCGTATAAATTCAAGTTGAAGCAGAATCTTGTGATCTTGCAGAAGGCATCTCCAAAGATCCAGTCACTGTTCATTAAGTAGTACGCTGACAAAAATGGGAGTGTTGGTAGGAACAAAAAATTGGCAAGTCCGAGGTTCAGAAGAAACACATTGTTTCCAACTTTCTTCTGTTTCTGCAGCATTGACTTCAGTACCCATCCACTAGCTCCCAGACCAATGATGAACACAAGGATGTAAATGGCTGGTAGGAATTTGTTTTCGTAGTCAGACTCAATGGATGTACAGTTTCCAGTCATTCTTTTTCCTGAAATGAAGCCTGTACAACCTCTCTCCTCTGTGGCAGAATTAAAAGTGAAAGGCATGAAAGGAAACAAGGCATACTTGTTCAAAGGCTGGTCATGTCCCTACTTGAAAGGCTGCACCTTGAAACATGTGTTTGAGATATCTAATATCTGTGCAGCACCCTGTGCATTATGCACATAAACTTTGCCCATTTGCTTGCTTGTGCACATCAACTCTTCCCTTTTATATCATTGGAAAAGCACTACACAAACATATCTGAGTTTTCATGGTGAAAATATAGTCATTTCTAAGAGTAAACATTCAGCTAAACACGTTTTTTTTTTCAAGGTGAACTTGGTTTAAACATAATATACCATGTCATGATCTGTGAGTCCTGATGGTTTACTTTGAGATTTTTGGAGTTTTTAAGATAAGAGAAGATAAGTTAAAACTTTAATGATCCCACAATGGGGAAATTTGTATATTACAGCAAATACACTACACAATAGTTTGCTTTTCATTATTATTATTATTATTCCAGAGCTTTAGTTTTGATTACTATTGTAGTTTGAATTTTGCTCCCTGATTATTCATGCATTCTGAGTTCGGTTAGAATTATTATTTTGTTTTGAATTCATGTTTTGATGTTTATTTATTTAGGATGCCGGTTCAAATTCCTGGACTTGCATGCACTTGCATAGAAAAAAATTCCATGGACTGAAGACCACTGGGAATCTGAATCCATTGGGGGAAAGCACCAGAAGAACCCTCAGAAAATTGAGGTGGGAATGGTGAAGTGCTGCCACCTGTCTCCACTCTCATTAGCACCACTGTGGGCCCTTGAGCAAGTCCCTTGTGTGATGGGTTAAATGCAGAGACTGAATTTCACTGCATGTATGTGACAAAGTTGTTCTTCTGATTTCAGCCTCCACAGTGTCTCCCTGTGTCTTGCAGTTTAGTTGCTGTCTTTTGTCTCTTCTTTAGGTGCCCCATTCAGTTCACTGATAGCTGTAGTTTTATCAGTGGTGACTGATTACATTAAAATACATTATAAATAAACATTAGGTGGAGAAAAAGCCATTTATTTTCCTGAAATATAAAAATAAAAAGACACACTTTAGGAAAAAGAACACTAACTTTGCACTTGTTACTAAAAAAAAGAAAATATACAAGAAATGTCTTCAGTTTTTCTTTGGCAGCACAACAAGAATGAGGAGGCTCGGTTTAAATCTTCACTCTGACAAATATTCCTGTTCAAAACCCCTCAAAGATATGAAAACAACTTTACTTTAAGGGTGTATACATGCCTGTGATGTGCTGTAAATGTCAACCAACTGTTAACAGTGAAGCATACATAATCATATCCTGTTTTTTTTCACACATTCATGCTGCAAACCTCCAGTGCTTGACACTTTTGATCACAAATGCAATGCACTGTCCCTGCAATATATTTCAGAAAGTAAAAAAGCAACACTCAAGAGTTTTTGTTTGCTTCTTTCTTACACGACCTTTGAGCATATTAAAAGCAACATAAATCATACAACAGATCCAAAACCCTCACCCAGTTCAGTAAATATGCTGCAGCCTCAGATGATGCAATAATCAGCACATTTTACGTATGCACGACTGAAGTTTGGGTAGAGGTATATAGACTCATGACAGCTTGTCGAGTTTGCTGGAACAGTTGTCTGAACTGGGAACAAATATCTTCACTTAGATGCAGGTAAACTAGAGGATTGAGTGCACTGTTCAGACACACAAGGCCACGACTTATCTGCTGAGCAATGTAGACTCCATTAGACCATTTATGACACATCCCCTGAATTACATCCCGTCTCGACCAGAGGTTGAGATTTTTAAATACATGATATGGGATGTAACAAACAGAGAACAGTAGAATCAAGATGTACAACAACTTTAAGCTTCTTTGTTTCAGTACCTCATCAATGTTATCGTTACGGCAGAGAACGGCAATCATGTGTCCATAGCAGCTCAGAGTGATGAACAATGGGATAAGGAAACCGGTGAGTGTCCGTCCCAAGCTGTATTTCAAATAATCTTCGATATGTTGGTTAGAAGTTGTATCAAAACATTTCTCAGTTCTGTTCATGGATGCTTTGGGGTAAAACATATCTGGAAGGCTTTGAGCACTCACCAGCAGCCAAACTGTGACTGAGATAGCCACAGAGTAAGTGACCCTTATTCTTCCCATCACTCTCATTGGATGGACAATAGCCAGGTACCTGTACACACTTATACAGGTGAGGAATCCAATGCTGCCGTATAAATTCAGGTTGAAGCAGAATCTTGTGATCTTGCAGAAGGCATCTCCAAAGATCCACATATCATTCTTGAAGTAGTACACCATCAAAAAAGGGAGCGTGAGCAGATACAAAATGTCTGCAAGTCCAAGGTTGAAAACAAGAATGCCGATATTCCCCAGTTTCTCCCATTTCTGCAGCAATGACCTCAATCCCCATCCATTAGCTACCATGCCAATGATGAAAACTAAAATGTAGACAGGCGGCAGGAATTTTCCTGTAAAGTCAAAGCTGATACAAGTACTGTTCACCATCTCTTTGACAGCAGTTAATCAGTTCCTCCTTCTCGGTGACTGATGTTGTCGTTATGGCTCAAAAGATTTAAACCACACATGTATTCAGACTTCCTGTGTTTTACCTGTGGTCTGTGAGATCACTGTAGGATTTTTTTTTTACTTTTATTGAAAACAGGAAAACATAACCATGTTGTGCAGAAGTGACAGTTTTCATAAGACTTGCAAGTTTATATGCTCTTTTGTTTGCCCCCACCCTGATAAAAACGAGCTGAGAAGTGGAAACTTTTTCAGCTCTAGTTTTGTCGCCTCTGCTTCCAACACTACTCTGAATCTGTGGGTTTTCAGCATTTATGTTTTGCACATTCTGCAGTGTGTCTCTCTGTCATGCAACCCCTAGAAATTCTCTTGAATGGGAATGAGAATGTTATGCAAGGGAAAACAAC
Source organism: Archocentrus centrarchus (assembly GCF_007364275.1). Lineage (NCBI taxonomy): Eukaryota > Metazoa > Chordata > Actinopteri > Cichliformes > Cichlidae > Archocentrus > Archocentrus centrarchus. Next base: position 6,817,784 of record NC_044352.1, on the reverse strand, counting down.
AATAAAGTTAGCTTGTGCAAGCAGTTTCAAAACTTACATTTGCAAACTCTTATAGATACCACCCACACACCTTAATATTGTTGCAGGCCAAGCCTCCCTACCCCCACCCCAAGTGGCAGTGGGCTATCCCATCCCATCCTACCACAAAAACTGTTCAGGAATGACTCGAGGAACACATATTATAAAATGTTTTATACAATGTAACTATTTATTTTCATCTTAAAAAATAACCTAAAATATTATAACTCTATCACAAAATCCAGTGGGAATAAAAAATACAGGGCATACTTTAAAAAAAAAAACACTGTACAGGATCTCTTTACAGTTATTTACACCAAAATAATACATCGAAGTGCAATGTCACAAACAAAACTTTACAAAGCTAAAAGCTGCATTGCGCACGTCAGAGAATATCTCTGCAAAACATGTCATTGCAAAAGCTGTAATCATTCTCTGGGACATGTTTTTAAACGAATTTACAGTTTTTACATCACTGAAAGTTGAATGTATAAACATAAGTTGCCAGTTAGCAATATCAGTCAATTTTTAAAACTATTTTTATGACCAGTTAATATCATGGTCACGTGTCCTTAAGTTATAATATAGACTTCTTTTTGCAGGTAAGAATTCAACAGACTTGCACAAGTTTAATTTAACCCACTTGCCCAAAACTGAATTGCAGTTTAGTTCAGTGTTTTCCATTTAAGGTACATTTCAAAAACTGACCCAAACTTCAGCCTAAAGAGCTGGAAAAAGTCAAGATGTTTTGAGTGATTTTAAAATATTATGTTTGGCATCCAAAGCAATATATTATCAGGAATCGCTCTACTTGCAAACTCCGGGAGGAACGAAAAAGCCAAATCAGTGCATTTCTTTAAAATTTATCCTAACTTGCTTCTTTTTGACTCTTGGATGAAGTCGAGAACTGGCAGAATGATGCTTTCTAGAAGTTGTGAGCTGTGAATAAGTGTGGGCATATTTAGTCCCTGTATGAAGCGCAATATTCATCCAAACTCAGTCACAGTTTTCGAAAATGGTAATATTCTCTTTTCAAGATCCATTCTTTGTTCATGTCAAGCCATCTGTAGATGCTGAATCAGTCACTAGAGTCTTAATATTCTTAGTGAGTCAGTGCTCTTATGCACACTGATCAGGGTCTGTATCCCCACAGAGCTGGATTGGTGAAAGGTGCATAGGGGCAGTTATTATGACAGACACATGAGTGGATCATCATCACAGCTCGCTGCAGCATTCTGCCAGTGGGACATCTGAAGGTCACCTCAGCAGTGCTGGTTTGGTGCGGTGTGCAGCATCGAGAGTCGGTGCACTGGCCGCAGTAACGGACCTGGTAGGCGCGAGTGCTGTAGCAGCCCTGGTGAACTAGCCGAATGGGCCCCGGTGACGTGTAGCTGGCCTTGCAGTGTCCTTTCTGTCCCCACTGAAATAACAGCAAGAAGAGGAAAAAGCAGATCAGTGCAATGATCTGGTGAGGCTGAAGGTTTCAAGATGTCTGATTGGGTACTGATTAGGCTACATTTGGTCTAGACTTTTCAGTGACTACCTGTTTGAAGAAGGTTTAAACACATTTTGAAGAACAGAATACAATAGCAAAATGTATTCTAAATATACATGCAGATTTTGACCTTTATAGTCTTGATGCCTTTATGGCTTTTATCTGCATATCACTACCATAACTTAATTAGCATACCTTAACCATAACGCTATTTCTAGTAATGAACATAGGCCTAAATTTTGTAGGATTAAATCCTGCAAAATATCTGGTCGTGATAACTATAATTCAGCTAAGCTATGGTGACAATAGTGGCTGTAGAAAAAAGTATTTGGGGTATGGTTATGTAACACAAACACCAGTTTAAGGTCAGGGAAAGGTGGTAGTTAGAGTTAATTAAAGAATAAACACTGACTGCAGAAAGGCCAGCTCCACTCTGCTGCATCACAACCCCACAATATTTCTGTGACTAATGAGAACAACTTCGTAAAAAGTTGTTTTTTTTTCTAGCACTTTTAACATTCAACTGTTTTCTTAGTGTAGTCTGGATCTAGAGGAGTCCCCTCCCCCCAGTGATGAAAATAAAAGCTGTTTCAGTAACTTTATATGTGAAAAGGTCTGCAGACTACAGAAATGAAAACACAAAAAGGAACTGCTCTCTTGACATTTCTTTGTGGTATTTAACCAGACAGTTTGTTATCAGGTGTTTACATATTTATCTCTAAATCTTACTTTTACTTTCTGATATTGTGTTAAAAATCAATGCATGCCAGAAAAAAACCTGAACCACTCTGTGATTCTGTTGAACTCTCGCTTTCCAGCTGTGAAAGGAGCATGTGTAAAACTGAAAACAACGGTCAAATCTGAAGGCATGAATACATGTGGTTTTGTGAGCACTCACCGTGGGCTTCCTTTGGGAGGGCTGAAAACTGTGGCAAGGCCGCACCTTACAGAGGCGAGTTTCTATTTGCAGCTTGCAGGCAGGATTCAGATTAGAAACCCGCGTGGAGACCCCAGCCCCACAGCTCTGGGAGCAGGCACTCCACTGGGTGCTCTGCTCTGTGCAAGTGGAGGCAGGTGAAAACTTTTTCTTTGGAAGGGGATGCTTCTGCAGAGATGGCCATAACTTATCCGGTCTCATTGCTGGAGGAAAAACCACACAAAACAATGAGCAGATTAAGAGGAACATTCAAAGCCAAAGTTACTCTTGCTTTAAGTAGACAATTATGTGATTCCAAGCTTGGTGAAATTTTTGATTAATTAATAGAAGAGTTTGGTACTCATTAACTTTCTTAAGTTCAAGTTTTCTTTGTTTTGTTTTGTGTTGGTTTTTTAAAGCCTGTTTTCTTAGTGTAGTTTAGCATATACATTATATACATATGCATATATTATGCATTATATGTCACTGTCACTTGGTGTTGGCTCTCACTGCGGTATTGTATCACTTCCTGTTCCTGTTTCGGAGCACAGTGTTTTGCTGTCTGTTAGCTGTTATATCTGTATAACTCGATTTATCTGGATAACAGGGGCGGACTGGCATACATTACTACACAATTTTCCAATTATTGATGCTTCAATCTTAAAAATGATCAATCAGTCTTTATTAGTTGGCTATGTACCACAGACCTTCAAGGTGGCTGTAATTAAACCTCTACTTAAAAAGCCATCACTTGACCCAGCTGTCTTAGCTAATTATAGGCCAATCTCCAACCTTCCTTTTCTCTCAAAGATTCTTGAAAGAGTAGTTGTAAAACAGCTAACTGATCATCTGCAGAGGAACGGTTTATTTGAAGAGTTTCAGTCAGGTCTCAGAATTCATCACAGTACAGAAACAGCATTAGTGAAGGTTACAAATGATCTTCTTAGAGCCTCTGACAGTGGACTCATCTCTGTTCTTGTCCTGTTGGACCTCAGTGCAGCTTTTGATACTGTTGACCATAACATTTTATTACAGAGATTAGAGCTTGCTATAGGTATTAAAGGTACTGCACTGCAGTGGTTTGAATCATATTTATCTCATAGACTCTAATTTGTTCATGTAAATGGGGAGTCTTCTTCACACACTAAGGTTAATTATGGAGTTCCACAGGGTTCTGTGCTAGGACCAATTTTATTTACATTATACATGCTTCCCTTAGGCAGTATTATTAGAAAGCACTGCATCAATTTTCATTGTTATGCAGATGATACTCAGCTTTACCTATCAATGAAGCCAGATGACACACATCAATTAGATAAACTGCAGGAATGTCTTAAAGATATTAAGGCCTGGATGACCTCTAATTTCCTGCTTCTAAATTCAGATAAAACTGAAATTCTTGTTCTCGGCCCCACAAATCTTAGAAACATGGTGTCTAACCAGATACTTACTCTGGATGGCATTACTTTGGCCTCCAGTAACACTGTGAGAAATCTTGGAGTCATTTTTGACCAGGATATGTCCTTCAATGCACATATTAAACAAATATGTAGGACTGATTTTTTGCATTTGCGCAATATTTCTAAAATTAGAAACATCCTTTCTCAGAGTGATGCTGAAATGCTAATTCATGCATTTATTACTTCTAGGGTGGATTATTGTAATTCATTATTATCAGGCTGTCCTAAAAGCTCCCTGAAAAGCCTTCAGCTGATCCAAAATGCTGCAGCTAGAGTACTGACAGGGACTAGAAAGAGAGAGCAGATTTCTCCCATATTGGCTTCTCTTCATTGGCTCCCTGTTAAATCTAGAATAGAATTTAAAATTTTTCTCCTCACATACAAGGTCTTGAATAATCAGGCCCCATCTTATCTCAAAGACCTCATAGTACCATATCACCCCAATAGAGCACTTCGCTCTCAGACTGCTGGCTTACTTGTGGTTCCTAGGATACTTAAGAGTAGAATGGGAGGCAGAGCCTTCAGCTTTCAGGCGCCTCTTCTGTGGAACCAGCTTCCAGCTTGGATTCGGGAGACAGACACCCTCTCTATTTTTAAGATTAGGCTTAAAACTTTCCTTTATGATAAAGCTTATAGTTAGGGCTGGATCAGGTGACCCTGAACCATCCCTTAGTTATGCTGCTATAGGCCTAGTCTGCTGGGGGGTTCACATAATGCACTGTTTCTTCTCATTCACCTTATGTACTTTGTTTATACTCCACTCTGCATTTAATCATTAATTGATTATAATCTCTGGCTCTCTTCCACAGCATGTCTTTCTCTCCCCTCAGCCCAACCGGTCGCGGCAGATGACTGCCCCTCCCTGATCCTGGTTCTGCTGGAGGTTTCTTCCTGTTAAAAGGGAGTTTTTCCTTTCCACTGTCACCAAGTGCTGATCATAGGGGGTCGTTTTGACTGTTGGGTTTTCTCTGTATTATTGTAGGGTCTTTACCCACAATACAAAGCGCCTTGAGGCGACAGTTTGTTGTGATTTGGCGCTATATAAATAAAATTGAATTGAATTGAATATGTATTGCAGTTGCTCGTGTATAGTGAGTTATCCCATCCAGGAACACTGCTTTTTCTAAATCTACACAACCACACTGCAGGTCCTAGATCTCCGATAGGCGGACTGCAGTCCCGATCCTGTTACTAAATTTGGAGCTTTTCTATTTTACTCTGCGTAATCTCTCTCATTATTACGGTAAGGTTATTTTAATCTGCGCAGCCTTTTCCAGTCATTGTACGTTCACGGGAAACACAAAGACCAATCGGGTGCATTGTAACTCAACCCACGTGGTGCTACTCAAACAATCAAATAATTTAATCAGAACCCGTGGGAAAAACAAAACTCAGCAAGGAGACGAGACGCAAAAGTCCGAAGAAGTCGTTTACATGTGGTTTACATGTGAAATGCAGCTCAGGAAAAAAGAAGAAAAGAGAAAACTCAAACTTTGTAACCTTTAAATTATTTTAAAAAACACTGTTTGAAGATAGTTCTTCCAAATGCTCTTTTTTTTTTATTATTTATGACTGCAATCCTTATATTATTTGAAAGGAGAAAATAACATTTAATTATTATGTTTTTATTAGCTTACCCTCCAGGTCTGTGTGAAAATTAATATAAAATTTTGATGAAATACTGTTGAATTATACTTTCTTTTGTTTGTCAGCCAGTTGTTAACTATATACACACTGATACGACTGTTAGACTACATCAAAATATATTGCATTGAATTATATCAGGACCTCCTTAAATCTTAAGTGAATACACCTGCTCTACAGGAATTCTTGCTGCTGAAGAGATTAATCGCTGCTGCAGTAAAACTGAAACGGTAGCAGTCTGAGACTGTATCCCCTCATCGAAGCTGAAAATTCCCTGCCTACCATGCAGGATTTGAGTCTGAGAAACCAGAAGCATATCTGAAATAGTTTGGTATATTTTGGGGAAAAACAAAATGATGACTCCCAGTTCTTATTTAAATTTGATATGTATACCCGAGAATATGATCCAAAGTGTCTAATCTCACACTGACAAAGAATTCTTCCAAATATTATTGAATCTGGATGTGGCTCAACTCCAAAAGTTAAATACTTCTAAGCTGGGCAAAGCCCCACCTCTGCTAAAATGTTCATGTAAATCTTTTTTCATAACTTTTAAATAATTCTGCTACCAAGCAGACAAATAAAAACAAACTCACCTCCTTGGCAAAGGTGAATTTTTATGTTCACCAGTGCAGAACAGAATCTGAGCAGCTGACTCCTCTCATTACTACAATACTTGCTGCAATATTTTTATGGGTGGACAGTCTCTTTATATCTCTACGTGACTTTAAGTGGAGTTTGAAAACCTTTGATCTAAAAGAAAGTAAACTGGATGCAGAATGAACTCACTCTGGTGGTGCATTTTCGTGCAAATAAAGCCCACTAAACTACCCTGCAGAAGTCATAATAACCAGCTGATTTTCAAGGATGACAGAGTAGGCTTTTATTTTTAAATCGAAGAACAAAATGTTCCTTTGCTGTTCTCATAACTTAGTTTGAGTCAGACACTGTTTGGAATTCCAGATGTTTTTAGACTGGCTTCATTTCCCTAACACCCATCTCGTGCTCGCACACTCCCCTTTTAATGAAGTAATGAAGTCTTGACATGGTTTCATATGTTTAATTATCGCACAGCTTTGGTTGTTGTTATGAAACTGGGAAACATGGTGACTGAGGGAAAAAAAAAAAACTATGTTTTGACCAAGAAAAATGTGGTTTATATTTGGATTCTGGGAGTTTTCCTTTGGCTTGACACACCCTGTTTAATACAGAAACACTCCAGTAAAAACTTCCAGACATGACCACCAGTGACAGAGCTCATAAAAAGGAATGAAGGGTTACATTACATATGGATTGATCATCAGTGAGCAACAGCTAAGTTATACTCTACATGAACATATGTCTGGCACTTGCATCCAGACACTGGAAAATATGTTGTAGACATCGAACTCTGATGTCAGGAAAAGTTAAAGGAATGATTAAACACTTTGGAAGTACGCATCTCAGGCTAGCTGGTTTTCCCTATTTCTAGATTCCATGCTAAACTGTACAGTCTCCATGCTCATGTTTATGTACAGGCATGAGAGCAGTGTCAGTCTTCTCATCTGATGTAAGGAAGTAAATATTTTCAAAATGCCATTTTCACCACCTGTAAAATATCAGTAAACATCTGCATCAGAGAGTCATGCATCCATTACCTGTAATTGCATCCTGAATAACTGTGTTTTCAAGGTTTTCACAGACCCATTCCTTGCAGCACTTCCCTGGTAGTCGGATGTGTTGCGGATTGGGACAGTCTGGAGTGGGAAGACGGGCATTCAAGGGACAAGCTGGAACGCAACTCAATCCTCCACCCCTGCAGTGGCAGTAAGTGTCACAGGAGGGCTGGAACGACTGCCCCTCCTGGTAAATGATGCCATTGACCTCACAGCCCAGAGTCTTCTGACCTGTTAGAAACACAGAATCCATCTTTGCTCAGCCATTGACATGGGAAACTTAATCAGGAAGCAGACGGATTAAGTTGGGTGAAAGGACCAGAGGAAAACAAGAGAGCGAGGCAAAGGCACAGGAGCTGCTGCCCCTGGAAGTGGTTACATAGCTTTATGGGAATGCAGGTCTCTTCACTGTGAAACAGAAGGAGACATTTTTCAATCTGGAGCGTTGCCTCTGCAATTTATCATGCTCAAAGGGCACTCATTACAGGAAATGCGCTAACAACAGCAGTTTTGAGTCCACTCGTCTGAGCAGACTCTAACAAGTGTTTGTTTATGTGTCCCAGTCATGCAAACTGGCTGAGGCAGACAGACACAGGCCTGGGTGTTTGCTTGTTAGAAGGGACACTCACTGACACACTCCCCAGGGAGTCCGGGAAAGCTGGCACTGTAGTCGCACTGAAGTCCCCTCAGACTGTCACAGGGAAGCATCTCAGTACAGGACTCTCCTAGTTGCCGGGCGCACACGTGGCAGCACCGGCAGCCATCCGGTACCAGGGGGACTCCTATGGGGCACTGAGGAGCAGGACCAGGGCAAAGGCATGGCCTGTCACACAGCTGGCACAGCACCTGGAGGAACAACACGGAAACAAGTTAGAAGATGATACAACAAAACCTAAAAAAGCTGAGAGACAAAAATCATCATAAATGGATGTTCTAATGTTAAAAAAAAATGTATTGCACCAAAATTATCACCCTCGTTTAAACAATCGTTCAGATTCCTAAATTTCCTTATGAAAACAAGGAAAGAAAATATTATGAGCATTCTCAGAAGCTGCATCGGTATCCAGAGCAGTAAGGCCAAACCACTGCTTCCAATTACACGTGTCTGATGGAGCCAAAATACTGGCAAAGTCTGGCCAAGTCCACTTTCACTTTACAAGACCAGCCTTCAAGCTTTTACGGTAAAATTACTGTAAACAAATACAGTCTGCGTCTATTCTAACTCCTTTATAACTGCAGAATAACACACTGCTGGGACTTACTTTCCTTACTTTTAATCAACTTTAAACCTTTAAGAAACATGATAATCCTGATCATATAAATGTTGTGTGTATTACAGTCTGTGTGATGAAGTTTAAATAGCAGTTTGATGACAAGTTAATTTTGATTTCACTTCCATTTCTGCCATTTGATAAACCAAATGAGTAATAAATAAATAAAACAATAACAGTCTTGCTGATCTAATACATCATATTTGAGCGCCTTTTCCTGATGGAAGGCTTCAATCAGTCTCACTATTGTTTCAAATCACTATAATAAAATCAAGCCAGATGCTTTCTTCCTTTCAGAAAAGATCAATAAATATACTAAATGAAAGAACTATTTTTTTAATGAATCAATAAATGAAAACACTCTGGTACTCTGGCTTACTTCTTCCTGGGCAGAAATTTATTGACCAATAAAGGAAGAAAACAAATAGTTTAACATTACAAACCTACAGTACTCTCTGATAAAAGTCTCACTCTGAACAGATTACTGCAAATAAGCTGGAGGAGGCCTCACCTGTGTAGCCACACACAGCAGTACAGCCAAAGCAATCACACAGTCACACAGTTGTCGGTCCATGAGGGCTCGTGTTGCTGATGGAGCTCGGTCTGTCTCACTGAACTGTGTGACGGTGTGGTGCGACCAGTGCAGCTGTTTGCTAACTGCTCCTTCTTGCGCCTGCTGACATTTATAAGGTCTGGACTCTGATGTCACGGGCTGACTACTGTGTAAACAGCAACTGGACTAGTATCAAATGTTTTACATTCCTCCTCCCTGCTGCCCATTTCCACTTCCAAACACACACTCTTTCCCCCTCTTTTTTCCTCTCCACCCTCTCTTTCCAGTCTTGTGGGGTTCTAAGTTTGCACAGCTTCACATGAGCTAAGGAGAGAAAAATACATTAGCGAGGTTGTCAACACGTCAAACAACTTTCAGGGCTTTTGTGGTAACAATTCTGATTTAAGTGGAGAAGACTTTAATGTAGCTGATGTTTTCACAAGCTGCTGGTCAGTCCGATATAGTTCGTCTTCTGACAGGATGGATATAGAGCAGATATTTCAGCTTTTCATTCCAAAATCCCTCAAATGCTTGTGAAGCCCAAATGTGTTTGGGGTCAGACTTAAAAGAGACTTAATCCTTCTCTTAGTTGTGGTTGCCATGGTGTAAAGGTGGCATGTCTGAGGTTCGCATGAATTTAAATCATTGCGATCACTTGTGAGAGAAAATGAATGGGAGCCTGGCAGCAGTGAGGCAGATGAGACTAATTCAGGTCTAATTCAGGCTGTTAATTAGCCAACTTCATTAAACAATTTAATATATGTTGTATCTGCGACTGTACCAGGCTGAGCACAGCATGAAGTACTAACCAGCAACTTAAAACGTGAGGCATATTTGATATCACTATGTTGGTGTTGTTCCCGCAACATCATAATTAATGGCACGACGGGACCATTGCTGCAACTGACCAATGCCATGTAATAGCTTTGTGACCTGGAGAAAAACACTGCAGCTGGAGAACTTTTCATCAGAAACACTTTAAATTAATTCAGTTTTATTCATGTAGCACCAAATGACAACAAGCAGTCGCCTCAAGGTGCTTTATATTGTAGGCTAAAGGCCCTGCAGTAATTACAGAGAAAACCCAACAATCAAAACGACCCACCTTAGAAGCAGAAAGGCTTTCTGAAGTCAGATGAGGTGATTTAAAGAGCAACAAAGTCAGTGTAAGGAGCAGGTTGTGGTGGATACATTGTTACATTTCATCTGGCAGACTGGTGTTTGTGTCCTGTGAAAACCAAAAGTCAGTTATGACTTATTTTTTTGTTGACTTTAATTTATTCAATATAATTTTCCTTTTCAGTTGCAGCTTAGTTTGTTTCAAGCACCTAAAGTACTTGGTTAGATTAAACAAAACTGTTTGGTTAGGGTTAGTGAAACACACAGGTTTGGGTTAAAATAGACCTTTTAACAAATGCTAAACACCTCGCTCTCTCGCTCTCCCTCTCTCTCTCCCTCTCTCTCTCTCTCTCTCTCTCTCTGTCTCTCTCTCACACACACACACACACACACACACACACGATTTTTTTCTTCAAAGTTGCAAGGCTGTTGCATCACAACAACATGAGTGGTCACTTGCACTGCTGATCCTGGAGCAACATTAACTATAATGTTGTAACCTAATTATGACACCATCAGGGCCATAACAGACTATACAAAAATGAATGGATATGTTAGTGCAAAAAAAAAAAACAACCAAAAAAAACTGCAGTTCCTCAGATTCTTCCATAAGTGAGTCAGTATTCAGAAATGCCCATCTTAAAACACCCGGCTTTACAGCAGAAAAAAATATGTTTATATAATGCTATTTTAAGGTGAGGTGAAAGCAGATGATCCGTCATGGAAACCCCTAAAAGGAGCAGCTGGAGCTGGATTGCAAGGTAGGCCCTCCATCCCCTCCTTCATCATCCTTGCTGACTTTAATTTATATAATTCCAAACATTTCAACCATCTGTACAACTAAATTTCATTTTGAAACTGGAGAAGTTCCCCCTGTTGTCTGTTGAGAAAGAATGCAGTTTTAAGGCATTTCCCCACTGATTTTACCTTTCAGACCTGGACAGCCTACAGGCTGCACATAAACAATTATGTTACAGTTCACCCTTAGAGGGGCAATGCATCCAGAAACTGATTAGACATGACTCCTAACCACAATTTCTACATAATGATGGCAGTAAAAGGAAAAAACGGTGGATTATCAAATTAATTTAAATATACTGTTTAGGTTTCAGTTTTGTTCCAATCCTTTGGGCCACTGTGCTGATATTTCCCTGGACAAGTAGAGACTTTGACCTGTTGGTTGTGCTAGATGAAATCAGTTGGATCCATCATCAATAAGCCAAGTTTCAAGAGGAAATTGATATTCAAGAGGAAAGTGGTTATCCGACAGACTCACGTCACTGTTTATACAGCCACATTAAAAATGTTACTTAAAAGAGTTGCATTAAAGTAATAGACATTTTGATAGCACTGTTAAAGATACAAATGGTTACAATTATTCTGCAATGACACATTTTTGCTTTGATTAAAACTTTACAGGGAAAAACACTGCAACCAGTCATCAATAGAAAGTACATCATCATCATAAAAGAATTCAGTCTAAGGAACACCAGGATCAGATGCCTAAGTTTCAACATCACCCATTTCCCACATGTCTGGATGGTTATGCTAGAGATGAAATCAGTGGATTCATCATCAGGAAGACATCGGCACGTGCGCCGAGTTTCATTAGGATGTCTGAACCCAGGTGTTTTGTTTCTTTACATAGTGGAGCTATAATTAGTTTTTATAGTGCTGTCACACACAAAAAATATAACAAAGCCACAGCTAAACAAAAAGACTGCAGCCAGTAACTTAAATGGAAAGCAAGCCTTTTTCATTAGACAAGAATTCAGTCAGGGAATAATTGAATAATAATTGAATAATTGACACAAGAAATGGATTCCTAAGTTTCAGCATCAGCCTTTTCTCACATTATACGGGTGGGCAAGAAAGACGTCCAGTCATGGCTTATAAATAGAAGGAGACAGACAGAAAGATAGAGAAGAGGAAAGAATGTGTGTAACTTACAGGTGGGCTCCAGGTGGCCCGCCAGTATGGATGTACTGCTGGGCCTCAAACTGAGCTTTCTCTGAAAACTATGCTTTCCTGGATGCTGCCACGGGTTTTCCGTGCCCTCCAAGAATGACAGAGGCTGGAAGGATTGCATTATAATAGCTGCTAACTCCACTAAAACATGCAGTAAGTTTAAGGAACTACTCAAAAGATTTCAGATAAAATTACAGGTTTTCATTAGTGAGTTCTTAGTATCAAACTGTATATTATGCTACTGTGGCTAATAGAGATTTTTTTAAAAGAAGAAGAAATAGTAATGCAAGCACAACAGGTTTAGAGTTAAGTGTGACTTAGTGGATAGTAAAGCCATAAACATACGTGTAAAAAAAAAAGTTGAGTAAAAGTATAAGGTTTAAGTTAAATACAGACAGCAAGCTCACAGACTGTCGGTCAAGCTCTATTATTCTTGTTCTTTGATCAAACATGTATGAAAAGGATGTAGTCAAAGGCAGCCAATATCCGTGAGAGTAAAATCATATCTGCCAGTTCAAACCAAAACTAGCAAAGAAGGCTCAACACATTTTCCAGAGCCTACAGATGTTGGAAATGTCCCAGACAGTGAAGTATCACCCTCACTCTCAGCGGACTCCTTTGAAGAATCCAAATCCTGTATAATGCCTCCCATTCAGTTTGGGTGAATATTGTTTTGGTATGTGATGGCATGCGGGAAAAGTCATTTGGATTCCTTGTTGATTTATGAATGCAAAAGCTGCAAAGCAAAGTAATGAAAATATTATTTGTCCTATAAATGTTACTAAGGAATTCACTGATCTGTGCGCTGAGAGAAAACCCAGTCACTACCAGATCTGCCGCTGCGGAGCAGAAACGTCTAACACATGTTCGGGGAAAGTCGTCCAACAACCCCAAAATTCTTCAGCATGCAGGTAATACAAAATACAATACTGTGCTGACACTGTGCTGAAACTCGTATAAAGCTCTTTAATCATATTTACAGATGTGAAACTCAGTGGGTATGATTCATCTACATTTATTCAACAATGAGTCAGACAGTAACATGCACTCATCAAGGTGAAAAGAATGCTTCTCTTTTTTTATGCTTAATCCGGATTCACCAGCACTGTTCGTGGTCCCCAGATGCGTCCTGCAAACAATCCTGACCCACAGTTTTGGTGCCATGTGGACAACCACTGGATGATGTAACAGAATTTGTCACACATGCTTATTTTCTCTTCTAGATTATGTAACTTGTCACAGCTCAGAAAACGTGGTGGAAACGTGGAAAATGTCTGTTTGCTCTCTGTATGGATGTACTTGTTTATAGTATAATAACATATGTGTATACAAATATTAAGTTTGAAAATAAATAAATGTTTATGTAAATGAGCTGCACACTGAATTTGTACTTTTTCTGGAAATAAGTTTTTGTACCGTCAACAGTTGACCCAGACAATATTCAGCTCTGCCAGTTTGTGGGTTTGGGTGGTGCCAACTAGCTGCCCATGACTGATTCGATTGTGACTCAGAATAAACATGGTTCACTCAAATCTTCTCCCAGAACAATATTTGACACCTACTACATAAAATGCAGAGCGCCTCCGTGTGCTCTTGGTAATCAGTGTCTGAGGTTTTGGCACCAAGTGTCGCTGAACGTTTTCACTGGCAGGTTGCCTCTGCCTGAGGTGGGTAGATTAGCCTTGAATGCTGGAACTATTGCAAATAGCAAAAACATCCGACTTACAGTCTAGTCATGGTTGAGTTTACCGAGCGACGCTGAGTCATTATTCCAGGATCACAACCACGCCCTGCAGAGGTCACAGACTGAGCTGTCCTCCATCCCAAACACAATAAAACATCAAACTGCCCCTTCTGTTATGTCTGCTTCCTTCTGCTACACCTCATTTCAGACTTTCAATAACGCTGTCTTTCACTGATACTGAAGGACTTTTAGACAGATTTCTAATTTACTGAATGACCACTCAGAGAACAGGGGCTAATTCACAGTAGGAAATCAGAATATGATTGAGGGTTGCACATGAAAAATATGAGGCAGATTCAGACTGTGGTTTCTGGAGATTTATGTTAGCAACTGGGTTTTACCTGCTTTATAGTTTTTAATAGTTATTTAGGTGGCTATCACATTTCCTGCTGACACCCTGCTGTTCTGGCCAGTATTGGAAGTTTTAGTGTGCTATGATGGCTACAAAAGAAGAAAATGAAATTAAAGAGAAGTCCTCCCTTTCTAATAGTTCTTTCACATGAATTATGGATGAATGAAATGAAAACATAGCCCTGCATTCTTTTCTTGTTGTGCTTGCAGGCCACATATTTTATTCCCATGGGCCACCGCTGCCTAAAAGTTGGCCAAGAGTTTATTCGAGATATTGGTATGAAGTAGCCCGAAAATGCAGCTAAAAAAAAACTTTGTATAACACTTTTAATAGGAAGGAAACTGATAAGATGAAGGGGTGAACATTTAAGCAGATGGAGAATGTTCCCAGACTTCTACAGAACACAGTGAACGGTGCTTTCACCACTGAAGTCCACGTGCTTCCTCTGAAATAGCTTTTGTGAAACTGCAGAGAAACTGCTGCACGTGCAGTGCACAACTATTACATGATGCAACGAACAATTTAGAGTGAAGAAAATGGTCTTAATTTATTCAAAGTAAACAACTGAGACATGATGTGATTCTGCCGAGACGCTCAGTGAGACACTAAACAGAGTAATTACCAAAGTTCCACACACCAAAATCTAAAAATGTCCTCAAACACAATGAAAGCCATACCAGCGAGAAAGAATTTTGATGTATGATTTAATATGATAATATGATAAATGCAGTCCAGATGTCAGCAGCCACAGCAGGAGGCAGACACACATTTATAGTCATCACTCTTCCAACATGAATTTCTCACACTGCAGCCAGCCCGGTTTCACTTAAAATTACTCCTGGATTCCAGGCATTCCGGCACGAAGTGTGAAAGTCGAACAGTGTTGCCACAGGAACGCCTAGAGCAGGCGATAAGGACATTGTCAAGACCTAAGGTCACTCCCTGACGTACGCAGGGCCGAGGTTACGGCCGTGTCCACAGCGGAAAAAGAAAAGCACACCTCGTCTAGACACCCATCCGCACCCACTCATCACGACAGCTTTGCCGACAGATGTACGGACAGAGGTGGAAACGACTGTCTGTGCCATGACAAATCGCCACTGAATCTGGTTACACAAGAAATTATAATGCTGAAAACTGGGTCTTGTATGTAAAGTAATATATTGGCAGGAGTCTTGTGTATTTAGACAGCTTTAGGGGTATTCCCATGGTCAACATTTTTTCCAGGGGAAAATACTGCTACTGTTGGATGGATTTGTATGAAGTCTCTGCACATGTTCAAGTCAGTTCTCAGAGGATGAATCCTCATGACTTTCACGATCTACTAAATTTACCAGTTTGAGTGAAATGTCTAAAAATCTACCAGGTGAATTTGAGGATCCTGAATTTTCCTGTAGCGAGACTGGTCTTAACTGAAACCACTGGGATGTCCTGATAGCTCACCTGGTTGAGCAAGCAACCCATGAGAAAGAATGAAGCAAGCATGGAAATACATTACTAAAAAGGTTATACCTGCAAAGTTTGATGTAGATCAAATAAAGGGTTGTTTCCCAAATAATTATCTGCATTCACTTTCATATTCCCAGCTGCATATTGTGGTTAGAGTTGCCAAAGAACTTCTAAAAACTTGAGAACTGCTAGTTTCCTGGGATTAACATGTTTCTTCCCCGGCACCACTTTGCAGTCTCCTATCTCTTTCAGATTCCACCTTCTGCATAGACTATAGTCCACCTGTGTGCACCTTTGTCCACTCTTACATCACCCTATGTTCCTCCCTCTGTTTGACACTCTCTTCAACTCCACAATACAATTCACATACTCTTCCTTCATTCTGCTTCCTATCTATGCCATGGTAGAACATTTTGAATCCACCGGTTTCATGGCTCGGTTAGTAGAGCGGGTCACCTGCTAATCGGAAGGTTGGTGGTTTGATTCCCAGCTGCTCCAGGCTGCATGCC
Organism: Archocentrus centrarchus; assembly: GCF_007364275.1. Lineage (NCBI taxonomy): Eukaryota > Metazoa > Chordata > Actinopteri > Cichliformes > Cichlidae > Archocentrus > Archocentrus centrarchus. Next base: position 6,801,631 of record NC_044352.1, on the reverse strand, counting down.
AAAGTATCCTTGGGCAAGATACTGAACCCCAAGTTTCTCTCTGACGCAAGCGTTGGACTGTGAATGTTATATAATAAGCACTTAGCTTAGTTAGTGATGGAAGTGCTTATATGACTGGGTGTGAATGGGTGAATGCAAACATGTTGAATAAGCGCTCTGAGTGCTCAATTAGAGTAGAAAAGTGCTATATAAGAACTAGTCCATTTAACACCGCCAGTGCTCCTAGCATTGCTTTCCTTCCACCTGGTCTCTCAGACAGGTGAAAGGGAAGCAATGCATTCCTTCTCTTCATTGTATCAGCCAGCTCTGTCCCTTTGCCAATCATAATCCCTACATTTAAAATCCCTACTTTCACCTTCTCACTCCTGTTTTTCCTTCTCTCTCGCTGCCTCCTAACATCGATTCACACCTTCCTCTTTCATTTTCTTTGGTTTCCATCAGCACCCTGTTGGCCAACTGCACTGGATGCATTCATTCTTAACCCACGCCCCAACCGATCTAGTATTAAAATCAAATTCTTTATGTTTGCATGTTTGATTTGGCAAAGATTTTATGCCAGACGCTCTTTCTCTTGGAACTGGCACTAGGAGTACACTGGCTAGGTTAGTTTAAACAATGACACAGTGTAATTCATTGAGGTAGGATTCAATGCAATAACCACATAAACTAGCAGCTAAGGCCACATCTGCTCAGCATCGATACATTAGCCTTGTGCTCCAGCATGGAAGGCAGTCTTGGTCTTGAGTGATAGTTTTTCCCCCCTCTCTTGCATAAAGCCCACCTGCATATGCTGCTATCTCATCATCCTTGTGTCTGCTTACTTTTTGTCTGGCCCTGGGTTCAGGAGGGTGTTTGTGGAAAGCTGATTGCAGCAACACAGAGTAAAAATATTCTCATGCATTTGTTGACCCACCTAAACCAGCAGCATATCCATTTCTAGTTTCATTTACTAAAAATAAATCAGAACAAATAAATACAAAACAAGGTCTCAGTTCATGAGGGCAACCACATCCTAGCACAGCACTCAGCATCAGTATTTTTAGCTGAAACTGTTGCTAACTTCAGTTAGAGGAAAGATGCAATCTGCTGCAGATGCAGAAGTAAATGCAAAGCATAATTTAGAGCTGTATATTCATCTAATGCTATACTATATAATGATAATAAAAGTAAACACCACTGAGGAAGAAGAAAAAGGAGAAGAAACAGCCTTTATTGTCCCGCAAAGGGGAAATTTAGGTGTAACAGCAGCAAAAATGTCAAAACACAACAGGACAAGATTAGCAATACTACTACTACTAATAATAATAAAATAATATATACTGTACAGGATTATAACTACAGGAAATGACAATATACTATGTATTACTATACAATATATACATACTATTGGTTCTATTTTTGTTGGGAGCAGTGATGTTATAAAGAGGAAGGATCTACGATAATGCTCCTTTGTGCATTTAGGGTGCAGCAGTCTGTCACTGAAGGAGCTCTCCAGTTCAGTAAAAGTTTCATGCATGGTGTGGGAGACTTTGTCCATCATTGATGTGTTTTTGATCAGGACAGATGAATGAACATTGCAACTCATTTAAAAAGCTGTTTAACACATTTCTGCTGCATGGATTCATCTGTTTTCTGGCTCCCAGCTGGAGGCAATGCCATCCTGATTTTTCAGACAGATCACTTTTACGATAAAGACTGTAACCGCGCAGCGGTTCTCCAGAACTGAATTAAGCGTGAAATCATTCACTGATGGCATGTGAGTGCCTTTGCCAATGCAGGGGAGGGAAGGAGTCAGAATGATTAAATGACTAAACAAGTCAGATGCAGTCTAAAGTCATCACAGTGATTACAATGCACTGAAGAACTGTTTTGGTTTGCAGGGGGAAGGTGTAATCACGGTGCCAAACCTGAAGCGAAAGACTTGTTTTGAAAGCTTTGAAGTCTTGACAGTTCCTCAGAATCTGACAAGCTTTTCATGGGTGCAACCCACGACCCAATCAACTCTGCTGCTCAACTCACAAATGCATTTTCCTTGTAAATGCGACACCATTTACCGTGACATAAACAGGCTTTCCAACGGTATCCAACGGCACTATTACAACAAAGAAATAATCAACCAAATGCAAATTTTCACAAGTATGAGGATTTCTCTTTCACCTGGTAGTTTAATGTTCTAACCATTGAACTTGCTCTAAAACTACTCTCTAAGACTTTTAAAAATATGGTCAAAGCGACCCCTACTGGTCAAACTAATAATAAAATGCAGTTTGCCTTTTATCATAGCTGCCTTGACTGTGATAAACATCAGTTTACTCACATCCAGACGGTGCTGATACACATCCTTGTTTAATTGATAGTGATCGCTATCATTTAGTTATGTGGGTTCATGGGAACTTACAAAACCTCTTCCCCGTAAAAAAGAAAAAAAAAACATAAACCCTCTCTACTTAAAAAAAAATAATAACCTGTCCTGTCTAGCAGCTTTAGCAAGCAGAATGCACTGCTGTGCCAAGAGCAGCTCTATAAACTCTCTATGGGCTCCTCTTGTTTCTTTTTATTTTATTTCATTTATTCATCAATTTTTTTATTATTCACATAAATATACGTATAGTGTAACAATGCCAGAGATGACAGACAGACAGACATATAGATAGATAGATACTTTATTGATCCCGAAGGAAATTAGGGCATCTAGCAGCTTATTATGCACAATAAATACAATCCAATAACCGATAAAGCAAAAGTACAATTCACCAACTTCTGCATCTGTAATAAAACACATTCAAAATAAACAAACAGCACCTCATGGAGAAAACAAAAAGGATACACAAACAAACATACACTCTTGTTCTCTCTCTCTCTCTCTCTCTCTGTGTGTGTGTGTGTGTGTGTGTGTGTGTGTGTGTGTGTGTGTGTGTGCGTGCGTGTGTGTGTGTGTGTGTGTGTGTGTGTGTGCGTATGTTTATAATACCTTGTGGGGACAATTTTCCTGACATATACTACGTTGTGGGGACCAATTGCTCCTTGTGGGGACTGGAACCTTGTCCCCACAAGGGGAAACCCTGTTTTTGGGTCAGGGGTCAGAGTTAGGGCTAAGGTATGAATTGAGTTTAGGTTAGGGTTAGGGTTAGGTATGTGATGGTTAGGGTTAGGAAAAGGGTAAAGGTAAGGTTTAGGCTGTAGAAATGAATGGAAGTCAATGGAAATTCCCCACAAAGATAGAAAAACACACTTGTGTGTGTGTGTGTGTGTGTGTGTGTGTGTAATGTACTTAATGAGGGCGAGGGGGTGCAACAACAAACAAAAACAAATCCTCTCTACTTTAAAGATCAGCCTTGGAACGTTTCTTTCTTTTTACTCTTATCTTTTCTCTCTTCTCTTTCCTCTCAGCCTGCACAGCAGACAGCTGCCCCTGTGCCTGGTTCTGCCTGAAGTACCTTCCCTAGAAAAACATTATGTACTGTAATGCTATCTTTACATTTGGTCATAATTTGGTAATTTGTTGATACTGTAACACCTTTGCTCCATGGCAGCAAAATAACCAGATATCATAAAGACATTTCTGCTATGTTAAAGCAACAACAACAACAATATTGTTTATGAAACATCAAGCAGAAATAAGAGACCAGTACAGGATGTTGCTATTATAATGTCCAAACCAAATTTCGCCTACAGGGCTTTGGGTAAAAGTGAGAAGTACTTGCTCACCGATTATCTGATCATTGAGATTCTCTCTCTCTAATATTGCAGGCTCTTTAGCTTACAATATAAATCAAATTGGGACAACTGTTGTTGTGAAGTGGTGCCATAAAAATAAAACGAAGCTGAAATCTAACTGGAATAAAAACATGGTCAAGTTCAGCTTACAGATGTCAGCTTCAGGGTTCTGGTATTTCTCTTATCTAGAGGCACAGGTAAGGTGTGTCCAGGAGAGACTAAAATCTGTCCATCCCACCCAATGGTAAGGCCAGGGTGAAGTCTCTGCTGAGATACTATGATACCCATGTTACAGTGAGTATCTGATGCTTTTTTGCTGAGTCATTTCTCTGTTGAAAATATTTCCACACAGACACATTTTACCACCCATTTCAGCTGTAGTTATTGTCTGAGTTTGACAGTAAATATGAATAACTGTAGCAACTATTCCAGATTTTTTTAATTACTTGTAAAAGTAGGCCATAAGCACTTGAGCACATGAGCATAAATATTTATATGAAAAAACTAAGTACACCCCGTGGTTCAGCAGGTTGCAGAACCACCGTTAGCAGCAGTGACTGGAAGTATTTCTTTTCTGTATGCTGACCTAATTCTGGCAGCAACATGTCTCAAAAAAGCTGCTATGGGCACAACAGAAGGCTGGAAAAGCAAAGGGAACAAAAAGAAATAACTAGAGGAACATTTTGCAACTAATTAGGTTAATTGGCAACAGGTCAGTAACATGATTGGGTATCAAAAGAGCATCTTAGAGAGGCAGAGCTTCTCAGAAGTAAAGGTGGGCAGAGGTTCACCAATCTGCAAAAACCTGCATCTTCAAACTGTTTTAGAATAATGGCCCTCAGTGTAAAATTTCAAAGACTTTAAATATCTCATCTTTACACAATATCATCAAAAGATTCCAAGAATCTGAACAAATCTCTGTGTTCACGGGATGAGGCCAAAAAAATTAAAAATAATGTTGATGCCTGCGATCAGAGGTCATTTAAAAAGTACAGAGGCAAACAGAAAACTGTTTTGTGTTTTGAGATTTGAAATTCCACCTCATCCTCTGGACTGAAGCAGAGAAGGACCGTGCAGCTTTATCAGTTCAAAAGCCTGCATCTCTGATGGGATGGGGGTGCATTAATGACTGTGGAAGTTGGCAGCTTGTAGATCTGGAAATTCACCATCAATGCTGAAAGGCACGCATGGGTTATAGAGCAACATACGCTCCCATCCAGATGACATCTTTTTCATATTTCAGCAAGACCGTGTTAAACTGCATACTGCAACTACTGAAACATCTATTTAAACAGCGTCACTTTGTCACGAGTCTGAGTGCTGAACTGGTCTGCCTGCTGTCCAGACCTTTCAACAGAAAACATTTGGGACATCATGAAATGAAAAATACAACAAAGAAGACAAATGACTGCAGTGCAACTTGAGTGCTACATCAGGGACAGCATTCCTCTCCCAGCAGCTGGTCTCCTCAGCTCCTCAGGATCACCCAGACATTTCAATTTCTTTGGAATAAGGGTTGTATTTTTGTGGTACCACATTATGCAGTTTGAACATCTGCAACAAAAGATGTGAAGATGAAACGAGCCATGTGAATTTCTGTTTTCATCAATATATCCTGTCACAGTGAAGAAGGTGGTCACATTTGCAGCGCTGCACAGCATAACAACATCTGTGACTTGTGAATGTGGGAATATTTGTGGGAGGAGAAACCCAAACAGCAAATCAAAAGTGCGCCAACGACAACACCCACTCTCCTTCTCACATTGAGCTATTGGTGCTGCTTTGTTCAAGTCACGCAGCCTGGTGTAGCTTTAAAAACCAAAGATCATCAGTATGACAGGCGGTGCCTGATTAAAATGATCAAAACTGTGTCTGTCAGGGTCCTGGGCCGGTGGCCCAGTGTTTTGTGTTTCTTTTGTATAGCTCTGTTTTGTTCTTGGGTTGTGCCTTTTAGTGTTTCTTTTAGATAGTTTTCTCAGTTTGTTGTTTAGATGTTCTGTTTAGTTTCCCTTCCTGTTGTTTCTTTGTGAATGTCTGATCCCTTTTGTCAAGTTCCCTGTGTTAGGTCTGCGTGTGTTTTGTTCACCTTCTGGTTTTATTTTTGGTAGTCGGGTACTCCATGTGTTTTGTGTTTTACTTCCTGTTATTAGTCTCATTCATTTCACCTGTTGTTCCCAGTTGTTTCCCCTCACCCCTCGTTTCCTCTGTCTATTTAAATCTCAGTGATTTGTTCTGTGTTTGAGTCCTCGTCATTTTTATGTCTGTGTGACATTCCTGCTGTGTCTTTTGTGTTTTTCCTAGTTTATGATTTCAAGTTTCGAGTTTTCCAGTTTTGGATTTCTAGTTTCGGGTTTTCTTTGTTTAGCTGCCTTCTGCTCAGCCATCTCAGTTGAAGACATTTTAAATAAAATCTCAAGTATCAATCTTGCACTCTCCTGTGTCCTGCTCTGAGGTCCCTCCTGCCTAGTTTGCTGCAGCAGCCGTGACAGTGTCATAGGTCAAAGGACGGGTAGAGTAACACTGCTTTGGCATGATGGAGACTGAAAAAGAAAAGATCTGATATTGATATTTTGGGTAGTTTATGTCCAGTGTTTGCAGCAGCATGACACCACATGGCAGAAAGCATGTGTACTTGTTGTTTGAGGTTGGATAGTTAAGGTGATGTTTCAGTGCCACCTGCTGGAAATTTACAGGTCAACCAGTGTTGGTGTTTCTCTCAGCAGCCATCAAATATCAGACGTGTGATGTTCAGCCTCTGCTGCACAGACTTTGTGATCATGTTCAGCCGCAGCTGTTTTGACACTGCTCACGGTGAGAGTCTATATGCTGTCTGCATTTTCTTGTTACTTGTGACAAGTCTGATTTGCCAGCTCCTCTTCCATTTTTTGCTCAGACACTGGATGACATATAACGAGCAGATCTTTAAAAGAAAATATAGTTTTTAAAAAAAACAGTCTGTGCTGAACAGGAAAGCAAATATTTTCCAAAACACCCAGCTGCATTTGTTATGTTATTCAGACAAAATCTAAAGTATTACATGATTAAAGCATTGTCATAAAGTAATATTTATGACAACAGCAAACCCTGCCATGTTGTAGAAACAGTATGGAAAATGTTCATACAGTAAAACCTTCTGCGACTTAATGAAATCCCTGCAGTTTCTAGCATCTGCTTAACGGCTCCTCTGAATCTCATTGATTAAAATGATATATATCAGGGATCCTCAAATCCAGGCCTCGAGGGCCGGTGTCCTGCAGGTTTTAGATGTGTCCCTGATCCAACACACTTGAATCAAATGGCTGAATTGCCTCCTCAGTATGCAGTCAAGTTCTCCAGAGTCCTGCTAGTGACTTCTATATTTGACTCAGGTGTGTTGAAGCAGAGACACATCTAAAACCTGCAGGACACCAGCCCTTGAGGCCTGGATTTGAGGATCCCTGATATATATAGTTTCCAAAGTTACTGCATTTCTCAAAACAAGGCCAAAATGTCAGTTTTAATATCATGTGAGAAGCAACTTAAATATTTGATTTAAGAGATTTGTAGCCTCCTTCTTTCCATTTGACCATTTATTGATTTACTTTTTAGGACAGACTTCTCTGTTTCTTATAAGCAAGATAAAAAGGAAATGAGAAGTGTTGACTGTGGGTGTTTTTCTCTCATTTCTCCTCCACTTACACGAAGCACTTTTCAGAACATTATCTAATTGACCCTGATAAAAAGAGCCTTATGTGCAAGACCTCAAAAGATCAGCGCTGAGGAGCCAACAAATTTATAGACTCTGATTTTTCTTTATATGTGATGTCAGTGTTTCAGTTTTATCTCTAAATGGGGCTGACAAACTAACAGCTGTTAACAGTTAAAATGTCAAACTTGTGTTTGCCTAGAGCCATTCCAATTCTTACACAATCTTCCTTATCTTTAATAAATGCCAGACTGTTTACACGCTAATAAGCATGTAATGGAGACTTGTTTATAGAAGAAGAAAGGCGAGAAGGGAGGCATCCAAAGAGAACACGAGAGCGTTTTTTTTTCGCATTGCTTCTATGTAATTTTTCTGAATTGAAAATTAATTCCTTGTTGATAAACCACTATAGGATCACTCTGACCTGCAACCACTTGTTGGCGCTATTAAGGAAAGACAGGAACCTCTGTGCATACTCAGTCTTGAAGCTTTAAACAGAACTGCGCCTTCAGCAGTGGTGGACTTAACGAAGAACATCTACTCAAGAGCTGCTGCACCTACTTAAATGTATATTTGTGCTACATCTTTTTTTTTTTTTTTTTGATGAAAACAGAGAAAATGAACAAAATTAGTAATAATGCATGAGTAATAATAATCTAATGATGTAAGATATAAAGAGTCCCAAGTAAAATTTCTGATAATGCTACAGGTATAGATACTTTTACTTAAACAACATTTTCAGTGCATGACTTTGGGTACTTTTATGGTGTTGCATTAGCCCTTCTACTTGAAGGATTACATAGAGGATGGGGATAGCTACTTCGCCCACCACTGGTTTTCAGTGGAGCAAGGTTCTTGAGAAAACTGCTGACAGCAAGACCGGCAGATTATCAGGACAAAAGACAACGCTGGAGCTGTTCAAATCTCATTTTCCAGCTTTCAGTGTCACAAATAAAATTCTTCTTTAGCCCCATTTAGTTGGAAACAGGAAACTCAAAACCTGAGCAAGGAAAACTGAATTACTATCTCATAAGAAAAATATAACTATTTTGTGTGACTGTTCATTTATAATAGATAAAAACAAGAGATGTAAAGGGACTCAAGAACTTTTTAGGTCAGAGTGTAACTGGCTCTAAGCTTGGTGAGAAATCCACAAAGAAATTTACACTGTTATATAAGCTGCACACAGACTACTATTCATTGTGTCAAAGTGTCATTTTGTCAGTGTTGTCCCATATAAAGATATACTTAAATAGCTGCAGAAATGTGAGGGGTGTACTCACTTTTGTGATACACTGTATATAGCACCAAATCACAATAAAAAGTTGCCTCGAGGCGCTTTATATTGTAAGGTAAAGATTGTACAATAATTACAGAGAAAACCCAACAGTCAAAATGACCCTCTATGAGCAAGCACTTGGGGACAGTGGGGAGGAAAAGCTCTCTTTTAACAGGAAGAAAAGCAGTTGTGATGGATACCTTTTTTTTAGTGTGTTACATCAGGTGCCGAACACAACATTAGTGTTAAAATATGGCTTAATGCTGACACAGTGGGATTTCATGCAGTCAAACTTGGGTCCACAACCAGGTTCTGGTACAGAACCTTTTAATTCACTTATGGTTTTTTATTCACTTATGCACACATCATTAAGAGTTGTGCAAACAGCTTCTTTCTGTCACTGCATTGCATAAGTTACCACAATCTGCTAAAAGACTGCTCTTTATCTTTATTTTTACTGAATGAACTGCCACTGCATTTCCTGTACTTGAAGATTGGTTAACCAGTTGTCTGCTTTCTGCAGACAGACACAGTGCTGCAACACTCTGCTTTCGTGTTGGGCTTTTTTAAACACAAGATAACAACAACCTCAAAGATGCAAATTAATTTCTGCAGTAAACATCTGAGCGAAATATGTGGTCTTCATAGCATCCAGCGTGACGGTGGAAACCAAAGCTGTGAATCTGCTTTTCATTTCTATGAATGGTTTACGCAATAGTCAGCAGATGGTCATAGTTAGAGATCCATGTTGTTTTAGATTATTTTCTTGATTAATCGGTTAATCTGGTTAATGCGACACTGTGGATACTACAACCTAAAGGTGTTTGATTTCATTCATTTCAAGCTTATGGAATCTCTGGAATGCATATTTTTCTTTAAAGTGCTGTTACAGCAGATGCCAGAAAAAAAAAAAAAAGGCTGGTATTTCCGTGTGTTGTTGGCATTTATTTAATGCAGAAACACTTTTAATGCAGAAACAGATTCTAACCTGCTGTTTGGGATTAAGAGGATGTCCACTTTTAGGCTGATGGGCCTTGAGGTAAATGCATTCTTATTAAATCTTTAAAGTGAGGGCTGTTTCAACAAATTTTACTTTTCTTATATTAGGAGTGTTTCTTTCTGGAGTCTATATGAATATGATAAGCGCTTTAAATAAACGCAAATCGAGTTTAATATTATTAATCTAATTAGGTGGCTGTATCACATGGGTGCAAAGCTGCTGCCTCGAGCAGAGCCATTAATCCTTCTACCTACTTTTGTTAAGCGCACGATCTGTTGCTGTTCAGGGAATCGCTCCGACCTCTCACTTTCGCGGTGCTTTTTGGAGTTGAGAGGGGGGAAAGGCGTGTCCCTGAGTCATGCATATAATAGCGAGGCGGGCAGCAGCAAACTTTGGTTCTCCACTCGTCAGCTCTCTGTACACCAGCAGACTCAGCTACAGCCGCGCACTGTCCACTATGGCCGATTCCTCCGCTCAACAAGTAGTATTCAACAAGCCCAAGGTACGTTCACAGCCTGCGCACTGTAGTGTGAGCTTTAATAATGCAAATGGAAAGCGGGTGAATTATTGAAGGGACTTTTGTGGTTTTACGCCCGGTACGGTAAGTTTGAGAAGCCTCTTGTGAGATACCCCCCGCGACAAAAAAGACTTAGAAAAATGAAATAAAGTTTAACTTTTTTTATTTAACAACTTCCTGCTTGTTGGCATAAGTACCTAAAGCAAATTAAAACCTTATTTCTGTTGCTTGGGAGTTTGAAATGTGATCAGCCTGCTTTAAAACAGACAAAACCGGTGTGTGAATGAAAGGAGCCGTGTGCAGCACCTTTTATTTTCTGTCCATTTCCTTTTGCTGCAAAACAAAGAAGTTAGGGAAAGTCTCCAAACTTGATCCGTTATAAATGAACAAATTAAAAGGCATCACTTTGTGCCTGATTCTGTCCTCACTGCAGAATAAACAAATGACAACTTTTGTATTATTTTCTCTAATATATTTAATTAACAATACTGCTAAAGGGATGATAGAGACAACTGGTGAGCATGAAGCCAGGCAGTTTGACATGCAGCGTATACTGGTACCCTTTGGCCCTGGTACCTATTCTTCTCAGAAGCTGACAGATAATAAAAAGGACTTCCTCAGTGAGACAGAAACTGAAACACACACAAAGTGCAGAAAAAGCTCATGTTGTGTTGAGCTCATGTGATGCCAGTTTGAGAGAACCTTTTGTAAAGAACGATACCTCAGGGAGTGGTGGCTGCTGGAAGAGATAATCTCATAACAGATTAGTATGCTGTTGAAGAACTGATGTGGTCGGTGTGTGCTGCAGCAACTGTCACTGGTTTGCCACCCATGTTTTATATGCTGGTTGCCTCACAGCGCTGTAATACAGGGTTAGAGCAAAATGGGATCATTGGGTGGAGATAGAAGTTGTTTGTAGGGCTTTGGTTGTTAAGCTAATCAACTCTGGTTATGTCACTTGTTTTGTTACTTAAAAAGATTTTCATGAATTTTTCAAATGTTGGAGATTGGCCCAACCTAGTAGTGAGGTCCAGATCTGAATTTAGGAATTTTTGGAAGGGCTCTTTTTTTACAGGGAAATGTAATTTCACATCTCATCTAAACAAATATACACCAAACTGAAATAAGAACAATTACATCCACCAAGGAGGCCATGTTTTTGGTAGTGTTTGCATCTGGGCTGTTCATTCTGTCTGTAAACACAATAGCGCAAAAAGTTTTGAATGAATTCTGCTGAAACTTTGTAGGGTTGTGGAGCTCGGTCACGTTAATGATCCATTAAAATTTGACTTACCTCCACCAAGATCTTCAAGCTCAACCTAATGATTTATTGCTCGATAATTGACAAAAAGGCCTTATAACTTTGCTATAATTCTGACAAGTAGGGTGTGTACATATAGAAGATACTGTATAAAGATTTAAGATACATGTCACACTTGACCTCTGACCTCACTTTTACATTTCATATCTTCCCTTCTTTCAAGTTGACCCCAAAATGTGTTCTATCTATAAAGACAGTATTGTCAAGAGAAAGAGAATGAGCTGCTTAGTTAATTCAAAATATAAGGTAGCATAATATTATATAATAAGCTCAAGTTATTAATGTCTATTTATTTACAGTTACTATCCATCACCTATTCCCAACATAATGTTTGAGTATTAAAAGTAAACATCTGTCATGCTGCCCTGATCTGATTTTTACGGCACTGCAAACTAATGAAAGAACAAAGAAAACAAAATGAATATATAAAAAATACAGTACTATTCCCATAAAAGCAAAAGCTGCCCAGAAAGTGAGCTGCCTTGGTGGAGGTTTGTTGTGGGATGCTGACTTCATGTTCTAAAGAAGCAGAAACTAATCATGATCCAGCAAGTCCAAGGATTCAATTTGTGTAGAGGGTCACGTCTGGCATCTTCATATCTGTATTTTTCATATTTAACTTGCAATTACATAAAATAGAATACAGCCAAGCTGTACAGAGAAGAAGCTGTGAGCAATGATCAGTAAGTACTTCTTCAGGAAGTTTAGTCAGACAATCTAGTTTCAGTGGGTTTTTTTTTTTTTGTGGCTCAGGTTTGCTCTCTGCTCCACTGTAAAATTAAATGCTAACAGAAGTCAGATTATCCTCTAAAATTATTTTCATCACTGATTAATGTGACGACTCATTTCTTAATGAATTGGCTCATAACGTGCACATCATCGCAAAAACTGTGAATATGTTGCTTCTGTAAATGTCTCATTTACAGAAACCAAACATACTCAGTTCACTGTCCTACAAGGCAAAGTAGCAAATGGTAACAATTGATTGATTATTTATTATTACAGTCACACAACCATTGCTTCATCTATAAAATAGCAGAAATCAGTGAAAATGTGTAGTAAGACTGATTAGACTGCTTTCAGTGAGTTTCTGCTCTGGATTTGTGCAGCACATCTGGATCACATTAACAGTGTTTAGACAAGTAGAAACATAAATAAAAATGTTGTGCACTGACAGAAGTCAAATATTGCTTCAAGAGAGTCACAACTGGAATCCTGTCCAGAGGTTTTTTGGGGTTTTTTTTTTTTTATTCAATGATGCTTTTTATTTCAGGATTGTGTAACAGTTGCTGGGTAGATAACTAATAATTTTCTTACAAAACAGTCTCAACTTGTTTGTGTCACTGAATTGTATAAGCTACCACTATAAGTAAAGGAAGTGCTGTTTTTGCTAAAAAGAACTACTGCAGAAGTCCCTGAAATTGAAGTTGGTTAACCAGCTGTCTCTTGTCTGCAGACAGCCATGAGGTTGCATTATCGCTGACACGCTAGGCTTTTTGTGTAGCGTTGTAAACAAGAGACAACAACAACTTCAAAGATGTGAGCTTTTCTGTGGCGAACATTCGAATAGAATGTCTTTGGTCTTTGGTTTGCCTTGTCACACCAACAGGGATGCAGCTGCACAGCAGTGGAGCTGCATTTACTTTGCATGGATTACTTGGGTAATAGAAGCAACTAATGCTAAATAGCGCTGCTAGCAAGTTCCTGATAAATTGCTGTAATAAGTCCTTTAACAAGTTGGTACTCGTTTTCTTGGTTGATCTTTATCATCAAATCTTGAATCTGAAAATGAGTTGCGGTGTCATTGAAGCTTTTCCGTCTGAAGAGTCTTGACAACCTACTTGCTGCAGGAATCAAAAATTCGTATTAGGAAGTATGTACAAAGTCATGCTGACTGTACTGAAAAAAAAGGGGAAATGTGTATCGATCTGCACAAATAAACAGATTGCTTTTTGGTGTCTATGTTACATGCACTGTCACAATGAGATCGAACAGAAAAGGAATAAAAGCCTCACAGCTTTAGAGCTGGAAGACAATAATGTGAAATGGCTTAAGCAACTTTCTAGTTGCTTATTTTCTGGATCAGTTCATTTATGAGCTTTCATATGCAGCCTTAAAAGCACCAGAATTAGTGTAAACTGGGAAATAACATTTGCTTTTCCAAAGCGATCAATACACAAAGGCAGTCATAATCTTTCCACAGAATCTGGATTTTTATTGCCCAGTCACAACTCCACAGGCCAACATTTAATTCAGAACATTTGCTGCAAGAATGCTAATGGAATTACTGGCCTCATGTGATGGTCCCGGGCACTTTGCTCAGTATTTTTGGTCTTTGGAGTTCTGCTGCTTTTAAATTTCTTTTGCTGTGTTTTATAATTTGCTTCATTCTTCATCTTTGTATTTCTTTCTTTAGTTTGTTCTTAAATCTGGACACTTTGAGTTTTGTGTTCTAGTTTACTTCTCCTCGTGATTTTATTCTCAGCCTTGGTTTTGCTTCCTTTGTACACTACAGTATAATGCCAAAAGAATTTATTCATCTGCCTTCACATGCATACCCATGTGGTTTAATATGATTTTGGTCCACCATTTGAAGCTATAACAGCTTCAACTCTTCTGGGAAGGCTTTGCTTTGTTTAGGAGTGTTTATGGGAATTTTTGACCATTCTTCCAGAAGTGCATTTGTGAGGTCAGACACTGATGTTGGACAAGAAGGCCTGGCTCACAGTCTCTGCTCTAATTCATCCCAAAGGTGTTCTGTTGGGTTGAGGTCAGGACTCTGTTCAGGCTAGTCCAGTTCTTCCACATCAAGATCAAACTCATCCTTGTCTTTATGTCTTTATTGTATTGTGCGCTGGTGTGCCATCATGATTGAACAGGAAGGGGCCATCCCCAAACTGTAACCAAGTTGGGAGCATGAAATTGTCCCAAATGTCCCAGAGTTCCCTTCACTGGAACTAAGGGGCTGAGCCCAACTCCTGAAAAACACCCCCACACCGTAATCCCCCCTCCACCAAACTTTACACTTTGCACAATGCAGTCAGACAAGTACTGTTCACCTGGCAACCACCAAACCCAGACTCATCCATCAGATTGCCAGATGGAGAAACATGATTCATCATGGGGTAGCTCAAGGTGGCTGTAGCTCAGGAGGTTGATTGGAAGGTTGGCGGTTCGATTCCTGGCTGCTCCGGGCTGCGTGCCAAAGTATCCTTGGGCAAGATACTGAACCCCAATTTGCCCTCCAATGCAAGCGTTGGAGTATGAATGTGTGTGAATGTTAGATAATTAAAGCACTTAACTTAGATACTCATGGAAGTGAATGGGTGAACGTGTTGTATAAGTGCTTTGAGTGCTCAGAGTAGAAAAGAGCTATATAAGAACTAGTCCATTTACCACTCCAGAGAACACGTCTCCACTGCTCTGGAGTTCAGTGGCATTGTACTTTACACCACTGCATCTGACGCTTTGCATCATGCTCTTGGTGATGTAAGGCTTGGATGCAGCTGCTCGTCATGGAAACCTATTCCATGAAGCTCTCTGCGCGCTGTTCTTGAGCTAATCTGAAGGCCATATGAAGTTAGGAGGTCCGTAGCAATTTACTGCAGAAAGTTGGTGATCTCTGCGCACTATGCGCCTCAGACTTCCCTTTGTAATTTTACATGGCCTGCCACTTTGTGGCAGAGTTGCTGTCGTTCCCAATCACTTCCACAAAGATGTTATAATCTCAGTAACAGCTGACTGTGGAATTTAGTAGTGAGGAAATTTCATGACTGGAATGGTTGCACAGGTGGCATCCTATCACAGTACCACGCTGGTGAATACTTTTGGCAGTATATCACAGCTTAAGCTTCTTCTTAGACAGAAGTATGATAACAAGGTTGCATGGCTCCATTTAACTGACCGAACATCATTTAATAATAATGCATAAAGCCTCTTTCTGTTGATATTTATGCAAAAGTACAGATATTGCAGGTCTGTGCTCTAATGACTCCACTGAAATAATTTCTATTCATTATTATTATTATTGAAAGTTCTGAAATGAAAACTTCTCTTAAAAAAATCACACAGATCTTTGACACATTTCCAAACCCTTGGCTTTTCATGGTGAAGAAGTTAAAACATCTGGCAGAAACATCAGGACTTCTGAAATCACAATTCGCAGTTGTCCATGGATTAATAAGGCTCCTCAAAGCCCTTCAAACCTGAAGCTTTTCTGTATAATACTTGTATAATCTTAACTATCTGATTTCTAA
The DNA here is from genome assembly GCF_007364275.1 of Archocentrus centrarchus. NCBI lineage: Eukaryota > Metazoa > Chordata > Actinopteri > Cichliformes > Cichlidae > Archocentrus > Archocentrus centrarchus. The sequence goes on along the minus strand of NC_044352.1, from coordinate 6,785,856 downwards.
TTAAGGAAAACTAGGTGAATAAACACCCCAGCTGTCAGAAATGGATAATTTTCATAAATTTTCCCAGAGCATGGAGATGCATTACATAAATTTTACAAGTGTACACATCCAGCTATGAACGTTTGTAAATGTTGCCTGATGGAGGTACACGTTAGAACACAAATTATGTGAGATGACTACAGGTAATAGTCACAGTACCCAAGTAGTTAAAATGCGTTTGGGATCTTGTGTGCTCTCCCCAGGCAGCACTCTCACCTCATCTTCAGACAGTGTCTTAAATTGTCCCAGGTTTCTCTAATTTAAAAAAAAAAAAAAAAAAAAAAAAAAAAAATATATATATATATATATATATATATATATATATATTACTATGCTGTGTAGGTTCCCACTACTACTACTCACTCAGAGGCAGATTAAAGTGAAAATAGGTTCTGGTGGCCTTACAAAACAAAGAGGAAGGTGGATGAATTTCTAGAAAAAAATAAGATTAAACTTTGTAATCATTGAAAAGTGTAGTCTTTTCATTTTTGTGCCTCAATTTTAGACTGGTTTCAATAACACTGCCTATTTCTTTTTTCATCATCACTTCCAGGGTGGAGGTTAGAGGTTAGAATTAAATGTCTGTGGTAGGAAAATTTTAATTTGAACCTCACAGTGACATCCAAGGTCTCAGCTGTTATGGGAGGGGCACAGATTTATCATTTGTCATCTGCCTGGATAAATCAGGGCTCACCGCGATGGAAGAAGAGCCAGAATACTTATTCTTCTGTGACCCTTCCCTGGCACTGCAGGCCTTTTCACCATTTGTTGCTGTCATGTGTGCTGCATTCATAATAGGTTGCAGTACCACCACTGCTCTTGCTTGCTGCTCCACTCACATTGTATTTCACTTCTATAAACTGTGGTTTATCACCTGCAGGTTTCTATTCGAAAGTATTTTTGATAATAAATTTATTTGGTAATCAACGTTCTCATTCACAGATTGAGCTGCATGTGCACCTCGATGGAGCCATCAGGGTGCAGACCATTATGGATGTTGCCAAGTGAGTTGACATTACATATTAACATTTTGAGCGCTGTTTTATCAGCATGAATGTCAATAACTGTAGAGCAATGACAGGTATACTGGGTGATATTAGCTGATTATATAGGCCACATGAAAATTCTGCTGCTTTATTTTCAGATGTCATTTGGCCCATTATGATTTATATTTTAGGAAACTGCATTATGGAGTGTAAACTCCTTTATTAAAAAATGGTTTTAAATCAGTTTACTGCGTCCCTACCCTCGTCTATGGTCATGAGCTTTGGTAGTGACCAAAAGAATGAGATCGCAAATACAAGTGGCAGAAAGCTTCCTCCGAAGGGTGGCTGACCCTCTCCCCCATCACCCCCGAGATAGGGTGAGGAGTGCAGCCATTCGGGAGGGGCTCAAGGTAGAGCCACTGCTCCTCCACATTGAAAGGAGCCAGTTGAGGTGGTTCGGGCTCCTGGGTGTCTCAGGTTTTCTGGGCATGCCCTACAAGGAGGAGGTCCCGGAGGAGACCCAGGACCTGATGGAGATTATATCTCTCAGCTGGCCTGGGAAAGCTTCAGGGTCCCCCCAGATGAGCTGGAGGAGGTGGCTGGAAGGAGGGAAGCCTGGGCTTCTCTGCTTAGGCTGCTTCCCCCACCCGACCCGGCCCCGGAAAACCAGAAGAAGATGGATGGATGGATGATTTACATGAAATGTTAACATAATATTTTGTTGACAGGTCACAGACTATAATTAGGATGGTTACCAAGTAGCCTACTAACATTACTACAAGTATAATGCAGTTGACTTATGTTAGCTCGAGCATTTAGGTAATACTAGCTGTGCAAACATGGAGCACAGTTGGTTTCACAATGGCAGTGTCAGCTGGCTGAAAAAAATGGTAACCTGTATTTCAAGATAGCAGCGTAAAGTATATCCATGTCCATGTGTAACTGCTTCTTTTATCAGTAAGTCAAGGCGGTGTTACTGCGATAACTGCTCTACTCGCTTGGTGTAGTTTTTGCTGAGCAATGTGTAATTTTTCTTGTACTTGTGGGTGCTGTTCTTCAGCATGTGAGGATAAACAAGGACATTTGCAGGCCTATTCATCAATAGGGCACATACTTACTGAACACCGCACGCTCATATGGTAGTGTCACAAGGTAGCTATGCCCTAAATCTCAACAGACTTGGAAGTTTTTGTTTCTCTGTATTTTTCCTGTTTTAGGAGGCGTGGCATCCCTCTGCCAGCAGATACTGTGGAAGAGATGAAGCAGAGGATTATTCTTCATGAGCCTGGCACCCTCACTAGCTTCTTGGAGAAGTTTAATGAGTACATGCACGTGGTTGCGTAAGTGCCAATATACCATATTTCAGTTGCATAATTAGCTAAGGTGTTTCCTCTCTTGATCAGGTGAACCTGGGTGCAAAGAATGAGTGACTAAGAGCCTAGTTAAGCAGGTTGTTATCAGACAAATGTAGCTGCTACAGTTATAGTGCATCCAAAGTCCGGATTTTAAAATCAGGATGTGTGGTATAGTTTGTGGCTGGTGGTACTGACCCAGAAGGATTATGCAATATAATTGTGCACCACGACAGGGGGGTTGATTTTAAATGCCACACATACAGAACAGGAACACGTTATTGAGATCAAGTTGCACCTTGGCAGCCAAACTAAAAGGAGAGTGAAGTTGTTCAGGGTTCCTTTCCGGTGTCACTCTGTCTTATATTTAGTCCTGCAGTCACAGGACTAAACCATTTAAAAAGACCGAATACAGTCTTTCAGATGCTCAATGGCCGTAAAAGAATTCAACAATGACGGTCTGTATAATGTCTGGAATGCTGCATCGGTTGTGCTGAATGGACTCTTCTGAATCAAGGCGTTTAAAGCCTTGTGTGCAGTACGGCTTCAACAACACAGGGAACCTGCTGGGCTGAGTTGAACTCGGGCTGAATTGTTGTGTGAAATGTGGCTGTGTGTGTTCTGAGGGGGGTTACCGAGAGGACGCTGCAGAACAACACGCATTCGAGGCTGGTCAATGAGCATTCGCTTTCATTGTAAATGCTGGCAGCAGTGTTGTTTTCAGTCACATGATGTGCAAGTGAAAATGTGCTGCTGGAAAACAGGGAAAGCTGTAATTCTCTCAGTATTCTCTCCCTATGAAAGTACTGTATTGTCATGCAGAAAATGACAGAAATATTTCAGCTGTAAAATGTATTAATCATAGTGGTTTACACATTCACCTAACAAGCGACACCTCCCTGGCTCAGCCCCAGAAGGAGGCCCAAATTCTTTTGGGGTTGTGTCAGGAAGGGCATCCAACGTAAAAAGCTGCCAAGTCAAAACATGCAGAGCTACCCACTGTGATGACCTCTTGTGAATAAGGGAGTAGGCAAAAGTAGATTTAATGCTATGGAAAGCACGGAAATTTCTCAGGCAAAATTTTATATTTGCTTTTATTAGTAAGTGAGACTCTACCCAGCATTACAAGATGTGATTAAAAGGTTTCAGGACTTGACCCATAAAAAAATCTAAATCCTTATGTAAATTAAATGTAAATCATCTGTCCTTCAGGGTCATTTACACGTGCACCCTGCACTGCTTTTTGGGTCCTGAGTCCTGAAAGTCTTGCTCTGTCCCTTTGCACATAGGCCTCTGTTAGGTTCACTGAATCAGTGTGTCAACAGCAATTATTAAAAATGATTTATTATTTTGAGGAATTGCAGTAGGAGGAATCTGGTGAGTAGGGAAGGTAATGAGTGAGTTGTGTAGATATGGCCACAGAACTAACCTGTTTAACTGTACAATAGAACTATGTGTTGTCAGTCCAACCCTGTGGGTTAGACCTGATGTTTCACCCTGGGTCTTGGACACTACAGACTCTTCAACTAAAACACTGCTGAAAAGCTTGATGTAACCCCTGACTTATTAAGTACCTCAGAACAACTCAATTATCTTAGACCAGATGCTAGGTTCGGCAGGAGTACAATGGAATCAAGGTGAGTGCGAAATGAATTGGCTGGAGGCAGGAAATGAGCAAAAGACAGTTATTATTTTGAGCAAAAATGAAATAACAACACAACGTAATCAGAACAATAATAATAACAACAAGCCGGCATATCAAAATCAAAACACAGTCTTACTGAGCTCAGTATTTCAGCTTTGTCCTTTTGGTCGTTAGTCAAGTCAAAATATGTTTGTCTTTCAAGTTCAGCTCCTTTTTTCAGTCAGTGGTTTGTATTGTTACCACGTAGATGTTAACACAGAAGAGAAGAAGGGGACTCCTCGACCAATGTTCAGTTCTGCTCTGGGCATAGGCTCGCCATCTCCGTCCGGAGAGAATCCAAGGATGCGATTCAGCAATCCAATCCAACTTCTTAATCAGCAAATCAAACCTAGCCTACACACAATAATGATATTATTGCATACAGCTAAATAAAACCCAATTTCCTATCTTATTCTTACAGCTATAGCTTAGTCTTTTTTCTTCATTTCCCTTATTACCACAGTAATATTTTACATGCATGTTTTTCTTCAAAATCTTTGTAGTCATGAAATTATCTCCAACAACGCAAACAATAAATGAAATTATTTTTTAATCAATTAAATGATTGATTCTTAAATCATTTTTTAAGCTTTTGCAAACATGAAATGCAACTAATTTCTCACTCCTTGAATGAGCATGTAGTATACCTAACTCCAATATTCTCCTTAAGTCATCCTCTGTATCAGTTAAACCCTCTCTGGGCTACTGGGTTCATCATTACAAATGTTCTGCAACTTTTTCCTTATAACTCATAAAAAGATACATTTGCAATTAACAAACATTATATCCAACTAAAGAAATAAGTGCAAAGAAAAGAAAAGAAAACTTAAAGTGCGTATTGTAAACTCAAACCATACTTGGTAAAACCATATCTTAACAGAAACAACATTTCCAGGGCTCTTAAGTAGAAAGGAATCTACCCGCGACTTAGCGTTAGCACAATGCTAAAGTTTAGCATGACGCTAGCTCCAACAACACAGGGTCTCACTCACCAAGATGAGGTATCAATAAGGACACGGCGACGGTCAGCCACACGGCCTCTCTAGCTCGTGTTCCATCAACTTAACATAACAGATATTTCAGATTAGCTTCTGTAAATGCAATTACTTGTTGAGAATACTTTTCTGCATTAAAACTCACCAAGATGACTGATAAAGTTCAGCACAGCGGGTCTACGGCCTGCCACCTTCAGTTCAAAGTGCCGCATATAGCGAGACCGGAAGTAAGGTTAAGACGAGGGAATCACACTTCCTCTTTTCAAAATAAAGGTTTTTCAAAATAAAACAGTACAAGTGTATTGATATAAATAAAAGAAGAGAAAAGGGGACGCTTTCTCTACTGGGTTACACACTCCCCTGCTAAATGTCATGCACGTCCCGTTGCATGTGTACCCAGTACTGTCTTTCGTGACTATTAAGGGACTCGGAGAAGGCTGTACTCAACCCTTGAAACAGAGATTTCACGACCGTCACTAATGGATTTCCTAAATTAGGATACTCAAGTCTTTTAGGAGGTTGTCTGGTTCTTTCCGATCGTCGTACTGGTTGAGTTGTAATGGGATCAATACTATCTGTTTCATCAGGCACCTCAACTGATTGGCTTACTGGATCTTCGACTGAATCTCCAGGAGGTTCATCCAGCATGGTGATCGGTTCATTTTCCACTAGGTCGTCAATTCCAGTATTGGTTCCATCCGGTTGGGTTCCTACAAGTGAGCAATCCGTAGGTTCATCTCCATTTGGATCTTTCTCCATATTTGGTTCTGCATTGGCAGTGGTTTCAGATAAGTCACAATCAGGTGGGTGTGTCACGTCCGGTTTTTGAGAAATTTTTGGATATTCGTGCACAGTAGTAAATCTGGCTATCTCTTCACATGGGGATTCCTCAACCCATCGAAGCAGAGGTTCATCGTCAAGTTCGGTTAACTGTTCATGGTCATTATTTCGTGAAACAGCAGTCCGACGTGTCTTGGAACAGCGAATCGGTTCTGGTTCAGATGTGTCTGCTGCATCGGCAGGAAGACAATTGCAGGGAAGCAAAAGGTCTCTGTGTAAAGTTCGGGAGGGACCTTGCTTTGACTCAGGCTTAACCGTATAGACGGGTAAGTCACCAGCACGTTTGACAACTACATGGATGTCTGCCTCCCATTTATCAGCAAGTTTATTCTTACCACGCAGCCTCACATTTCTAACTAAAACCCTGTCCCCAGGTTCAAGTTCAGAAACAGTGATTTTGTGGTTAAATCTGGTCCTATTCTTGTCCGCCACTTTTTGAGCGTTCTCTGAAGCTAACGCATAGCTTTCCTCTAGCCGTTTCTTGAGACTTTCAACATATTGCAAATGTGTCACTTTTTGATCTTTGTTGAGAGGAAGTCCGAACGCCAGATCAACTGCCAATCTGGGTTTTCTGCCAAACATTAATTCGTAGGGAGTAAACCCTGTCACGTCATTGCGTGTGCAGTTATACGCGTGTACCAGCGGCATAACATACTCTTTCCAGTGGGACTTTTGTTTGGATTCAAGTGTTCCTAACATGCTAAGCAATGTTCTGTTGAACCTTTCAGTGGGATTACCCCGTGGGTGGTATGGGGTAGTTCGTGTTTTCTTAATGCCTGAGATCTCACATAACTCTTTTATTAGTTTTGCCTCAAAATCAGGACCCTGATCACTGTGCAGGCGCTCAGGTATACCGTAGTGAACAATGAATTGGTCCCACAGGCACCTGGCAACCGTTTTTGACTTCTGGTTGGGGGTAGGCAACGCAAGAGCAAATTTAGTAAAATGATCAGTTATTACGAGGATGTTGCTCGTATTGCTGCTGTCTGGTTCCAGACTAAGAAAGTCCATGCAGACTAGTTCTAGAGGTCGTGTGGTGGTTATGTTAACCAGTTTAGCTGCTTTTTCAGGGGGACACTTTCTTCGTATGCAGCGATCACATCTCTTTATTTTCTGCTCAACCTCCATCGCCATACGAGGCCAAAAGAATCGTGCTCTGACCAGGTTAAGTGTTCTGTCATAACCTAAGTGGCCCATGTCATTGTGCAAGCTTTGGAGTACTGGAGCTCTGAGCTCCTCCGGAAGAACGAGTTGGTGCGTCACTTGCTCTCCATCTTGTCTCCTCCTATATAATACCCCATCATGCATCTCCAGTCGATTTAGCTCCCTGAGCAAAATAGGAAGATCCGGGAGTTCTTTCCTAGCAGTTGGTGGAGGAGTTACACCATGTTCGATTTGTTCAATAACTTGCCTGATTGTCGGGTCTGCTCTTTGTTTGTCCATTATTTCTGATTTGGACAAGGCAGGAATAGTTGGTAAACCAGGGTGTTCCTCTGAACCATAGATGTCTGGGATCGCTTCTGCAGAGATGGTAAGTGACTCCACAAGTGTAACACCACTATCATGACTGTCACTCCTGATTTTGACAAGGTGATTCTGACAAATGGCTTGGACAACATCACTATCCACGAGCTCTGTGGTGTCGTTCGCCGCTAGATGGCGCTCTACAAACCGGCTTACACGCTCCTGCTCTTTTTGGGACTGGACATCATTTACAAGCTCTCCTTGAGGACGTCTAGACAACCCATCTGCGTCTAGGTTTTGCTTACCCGCTCTATACTGCAACTTAAAGTTGTAGGTTGACAACGCGGCAAGCCACCTATAGCTGGTGGCATCTAGCTTAGCAGAGGTCAATATGTATGTAAGCGGGTTACTATCGGTAACCACTGTGAACTGTCCACCATACAAATAATCGTGAAACTTTTCAGTTACTGACCATTTGAGTGCTAAAAACTCCAACTTGTGAGCTGGATAACGTGCTTCGCTCCTTGATAACCCGCGGCTGGCAAAAGCTATGGCCCTGAGCTGGCCTCCCTGATCCTGATAAAGTGCCGCCCCTAACCCGGTGGTGCTGGCATCGGTATGGAGTACGTAAGGCAGCTTTGGGTCTGCAAAGCCTAAAACCGGGGCTGAGGTTAGCTTTTCAATGATAGAATCAAAAGCCTTTTGACAGTCTGTGGTCCATCGGCTCTCAAATGGCAGTCTGGGGTCAAAGTAGGTCTGTCTGGTATCTTTGAACTTTGAGTTTTTGCGGAGTGGTGGGTACCCACGCGTGAGGTCATTTAGAGGACGTACTATGGACGAGTAGCCTTTTACGAACCGTCTGTAGTACCCTGAGAATCCTAAAAAAGATTTCAGTTCTTTAAGATTCTTGGGTCGTGGCCAGGTCTTTAGAGCCTGAATCTTTTCGGGATCAGTCTCAACACCGTGTTCAGAGATTATGTGACCGAGGTACCGGACTGTTGTTTGGAAAAACTTACATTTCTCCGGCGATAACTTTAGCCCATACTCTTTAAGACGGTGGAGCACCCGCATAAGTCGCCGTTCATGTTCCTCCAAACTATCTGAAAAGATGATGAGGTCATCTAAAAAAACCAGAACCTCTTGCAAGTTCATGTCACCAACGCAGCGCTCCATGAGTCGCTGGAACGTGCTTGGGGCGTTGGTTATGCCCTGTGGCATTCGGTTGAATTCCCAGAATCCAAGTGGTGTTACAAATGCGGTCTTTTCTTTGTCGGTTTCTTCTACCTCAATCTGGTAATATCCGGACTTAAGGTCAAGGACCGTAAACCACTTAGATCCTGACAGGGCTGAAAACGTTTCTTCCAGATTTGGAAGAGCGTAAGAGTCTTTTATAGTCTGCAAATTAAGTTTGCGAAAGTCTATGCATAAGCGCACATCATTGTTTCGTTTTCTCACCACAACGATGGGAGACGAGTAGGGTGACTGTGACTCTCTTATCACACCTGCTGCAAGCAGCTCCTGTAGGTGTTTACGCACTGCCTCAAGGTCTTGAGGGTGTATAGGGCGTGCTCGGTGCTTGAAGGGAGTCGGATCGTAAAGCTTGATGGCGTGCTTCACTTGGCTTGTACACCCAAAGTCAAGATCATGGGATGCAAATACTTCTGTGATGTCATTGAGTTGCTTGGTTATCCTCTCTTTCCACTCAGGTGGAATCGGAGAGTCACCAAAGTTGAAACTCATCGGTGTTTTGGTTGTGGTCGACTCACCTCCACTACTGACACTGTGCTGGGACAGAATACAATGGAGAGCTCCAAGTTCTGCGATGACACAAGTGGAAGGAATGGTGATATCCTGTTCTGTTTCATTTGTAATCATTACAGGTACTTTGTGTGGAGCTCGTGAAGGGAGTGTTATCAAGCAAGATTTAACACACAAACCACCAGGCAAGGAAGACTGAGAGGGGTGCTCAACCATGGCACATGTGTCAGTTACAGCACTGTGAATGTTTGCAGATCCTTCCAATATTACTGTTTGGCCTGCTGGAACTACAGCTGCAGACTTATCTGACAGGGTAACTAATCCAATGTTCCCATCTTTGGTTTGTGTACGTCTTAGTTCTAGGGTCTTCAACAGTGCTCTATACCCGCAAAGACTAGGTAAGTAACCAATGGTCTTAATGTCCAAAAACTTCTCATAAAGGACATCGAGTGTGTTTGTTCCAACTAGCACCGGTGTCTGACTGTTCGGATGAGCATCCGGAACAACAAGAGCCAAGGTTGGTATGTCAACCTCTACCTCTAGAAAGTCTCTTGGGAAGGTAATACACATCTCTATATAGCCCAAATATGGGACGAGCTGTCCTGCAGCACCCTCCACTTCCAAAAGGTTATGGAGTGGGTTAAGGTTTTGATCTGGGAAGTTTTGTTTGTAGAAGGACTCAGAAACAGTGGTCACTTGTGATCCTGAGTCAAGAAGACAATTCACATGAATGCCAGAAATGTTAACTACAGCTGTGCATTTAGAGCCAATTAATCCTTTGGGCAGATTATACCCCTGTGGCTTGATGACAGACTGTTTAAGGGTGGCTCTTTGCTTGTACTTAGTGGGACATGACTGACTGCCTACAGCCCCCATTTGCCCCGCAATAGGGACTGTTTTTAGTTTAACCGTCCTTTAACGGCTGAGGGATTCTCAACCTCCCACTTCCTCTGCTTCTCTCTAAGCAGTTTGCGCTTTTCAGAAACTAGAACTGGGTTTGGTTCATTTTCACAGTTTGGCTTGATGTGACCATCTTCTCCACATTGGAAACAATACCACGGCTTGGGTGGTGAACTCCAAGTTCTGACTGTTCGTTCTGTGAGTTCCTTGGTCACCTTTCCCGGCTCTCGTTTCTCTTTTGGCTTTGTATTTAGTGTGTTTCTTTCATTCTGTACTTTTGATTTTGCCGTCAGTTTTACTAGTTGGGAGTGGATCTCTGCGACTTGTTTTGAGAGGTCTTGAATTGAGCTTAAGGTAGTTGTGCTATCATTTTGATCTGAGCAGTCTTTGATGGTTTGGAGGTGAGATGTCACTTTTTGCTTGGTACTGCTCAAATGTTGTCTCATTCGCATGTTTTTGGCAGCATTTTGGTCTTCCTCAGTGCGTAGCATGAGAAGCAGATCAGGGAAAGTTGGTGGGGTTTCTCGCTTTTGTTTTAGCTGAAGCGCAGTTAAAAGGGGATCGTCCCAACACCCTCGACAGAACTGGGTGATGAGAAGTCTGTCAAAGTCATGACTTGAGGCACCGCCCCGCTTCACAGCGTGAGTTAAAGCTATGTGAAGACGTTGCAAGTAAGACGATGGTTTTTCACTTGTATTCTGGAATGTGTCTAGAAACTTGGCGTACAGCTCCCCGCCATCTTGAACTGCCCCATAGGCAGAGTCTAACAACCTAAGGTATTCTGCAGGCGAGCTGCTAGGGTTCAAATGCTTAATTACATCAGCTGCTGGGGGTAAGACCGACTCAAGGATCTTTCGAGATTGTTGCACTTTGGAAACGGAGGAGTCACTCATGAGTAGCTCCACACTGGAACGCCATGTGTCATAATCTGGCTCATATGTTGGCCGGGGGTCTTTGCCAGAAAAAGCTCTAAGTTTTTGTGAAAACTGCTGCGCTGCATAATCTTCTCTCTTTACAATGTGCTCAACTACCATACGCTGCACTTCTGGAGGATTTAAATCATGTGCAGATATGGTGGTCATGCTATGAGCTGGGGTACTCGCAGTGTGATCTGACTGGCTCGATTGTTGTGCACCTTGAACACTGAGGTCAGCTGCTGCAGGCTGAGGCTCGACCCAGGAAGAAGCTGGTGCATTCTCAGGTAAGTTGATTGACTCTGTGTGATCGTGTCCAGTTTCTTTGACTGACTCAGCAATCTGTGACATCATGTCCTTCAAGACATCTGCAAAATCTCTGCCACTCATCTTAGCTAGGTTTTTGATTTCAGTGAGATATGACTTGGTCGTATCATTTCCCACACAGTGCGTGTAAACACTGGCAAGCGATTGTATCCTATAACTATCCCTGCTGTTGGATACATGGGTACATGGCAATGGCTCAAGAGCACTAATGGCAATACCTGAGTTGTACTCAAAAATAACACTTTGGAAGAACTTAGATTTACTATCGTCTATTTTTATGACTCGTGAGATTGACCCAAACTGTTTCAAGAACTCAGCCACTTCCTCAGTTTGCTCATCTCCAGCCATTTCACTCACTATCACCGCATTGGGGACCTTAACAGATTTACGTTCAATAATATCCATTTTTAGTAGGTTAAAGCTTAATGCAACGTCAGGAAAAAAGAGAAAAAGTCTCCTGGCTGGCTCGCCATTTTATATTTGTAACCCCTGACTTATTAAGTACCTCAGAACAACTCAATTATCTTAGACCAGATGCTAGGTTCGGCAGGAGTACAATGGAATCAAGGTGAGTGCGAAATGAATTGGCTGGAGGCAGGAAATGAGCAAAAGACAGTTATTATTTTGAGCAAAAATGAAATAACAACACAACGTAATCAGAACAATAATAATAACAACAAGCCGGCATATCAAAATCAAAACACAGTCTTACTGAGCTCAGTATTTCAGCTTTGTCCTTTTGGTCGTTAGTCAAGTCAAAATATGTTTGTCTTTCAAGTTCAGCTCCTTTTTTCAGTCAGTGGTTTGTATTGTTACCACGTAGATGTTAACACAGAAGAGAAGAAGGGGACTCCTCGACCAATGTTCAGTTCTGCTCTGGGCATAGGCTCGCCATCTCCGTCCGGAGAGAATCCAAGGATGCGATTCAGCAATCCAATCCAACTTCTTAATCAGCAAATCAAACCTAGCCTACACACAATAATGATATTATTGCATACAGCTAAATAAAACCCAATTTCCTATCTTATTCTTACAGCTATAGCTTAGTCTTTTTTCTTCATTTCCCTTATTACCACAGTAATATTTTACATGCATGTTTTTCTTCAAAATCTTTGTAGTCATGAAATTATCTCCAACAACGCAAACAATAAATGAAATTATTTTTTAATCAATTAAATGATTGATTCTTAAATCATTTTTTAAGCTTTTGCAAACATGAAATGCAACTAATTTCTCACTCCTTGAATGAGCATGTAGTATACCTAACTCCAATATTCTCCTTAAGTCATCCTCTGTATCAGTTAAACCCTCTCTGGGCTACTGGGTTCATCATTACAAATGTTCTGCAACTTTTTCCTTATAACTCATAAAAAGATACATTTGCAATTAACAAACATTATATCCAACTAAAGAAATAAGTGCAAAGAAAAGAAAAGAAAACTTAAAGTGCGTATTGTAAACTCAAACCATACTTGGTAAAACCATATCTTAACAGAAACAACATTTCCAGGGCTCTTAAGTAGAAAGGAATCTACCCGCGACTTAGCGTTAGCACAATGCTAAAGTTTAGCATGACGCTAGCTCCAACAACACAGGGTCTCACTCACCAAGATGAGGTATCAATAAGGACACGGCGACGGTCAGCCACACGGCCTCTCTAGCTCGTGTTCCATCAACTTAACATAACAGATATTTCAGATTAGCTTCTGTAAATGCAATTACTTGTTGAGAATACTTTTCTGCATTAAAACTCACCAAGATGACTGATAAAGTTCAGCACAGCGGGTCTACGGCCTGCCACCTTCAGTTCAAAGTGCCGCATATAGCGAGACCGGAAGTAAGGTTAAGACGAGGGAATCACACTTCCTCTTTTCAAAATAAAGGTTTTTCAAAATAAAACAGTACAAGTGTATTGATATAAATAAAAGAAGAGAAAAGGGGACGCTTTCTCTACTGGGTTACATTGAGGTCGCTCTTTGCTCCCACTTTGGGTTAAAAATGTTGTCAGATCCCAGCTGTACTCGTCCATAGGACTGCAACTAGAAAATAAAGTTCATTGTCTAATTATCTTGTGGTCATGTTTTTGATAAATTGTTGAATCTGTAAAATGTCAATATGTTCACCAATTAGTAGAAAAAAGCAATATATTTCGCACATTTTACTTTTCTGTCAAATTTGCATAGCACCTGCTCCATAAAGTTCATTAAAGTACTTTGCAGATCACTGACAAGCTGATAGTTAGGCGGTTCACATGTAAACTGCAAACGCAAGACTAAAGTGCAAGAAAAACTAATAAAACCATTAAAGAATACAAATTGCAAATAAATAAAAAGATAAACTTAAGTGAAAACTCAAGAAAACATGTCAGCACAAAGGATAAAATAAATGTTCAGTAATTAATAACTATAAAGATCCATGTCTAATTATGTATTGCTTCTTTTAATTGGTTTTTATTTGAAATCCAAAGCCCAAGTACATTGTTATGGATAATAAGGAACAGTTATCAGAGTCAAAGGATACAATCTTATACAGATTATAAGTCAATCATCACCATTAAGTTGCAAAAAAAAGTGCATCATATCATATATCATATCAGTAACATTGTGTGCTTGCGCCTTGAAATGCTTATGCTTTGGATTGTGAAAGACAGTATTGTATAGATAACTGATTATGAGAGTCCAGTGGATTAACTTTTTTTTTACTGAGATAAGCTTGTCAGAGCTAATGGGCAATTATTCTTCTCTGTTTTATTCTCAGTGGAGACCGAGAGGCCATTAAGAGGATAGCCTATGAGTTTGTCGAAGACAAAGCAAATGAAGGAGTGGTTTACGTTGAGGTCAGATACAGCCCACATTTTCTAGCTAACAGTGGTGTGGATCCAATTCCATGGAACCAGAACGAGTGGGTATTTGTTTTTAATAGCTCAAATAAATGGTTGAACAAACTTCTGTTGTATTTATTGGAACGTTTCTTGTTGTCTTTGCTCAGGGGCGACTTGACTCCAGATGAGGTGGTGAGCCTGGTTAACCAGGGTCTCAGCGAGGGGGAAAGGAAATTCAATATCAAAGCCAGGTCCATTCTATGCTGCATGCGCCACATGCCAAGTAATGAACTGTTCATGCTCCTGTCTGCCAACACAACCTTGTGAGATAAGGTTTCTTGTCTTAGCATCTGCCTCAGTTAGATAATAAACAGGACTGCCACAGAAAAACACATGCTAACCTCTAATAATACAGAAAGCTTTATTAAGGTATTTTTTTTATTCTATATTCTACAAATTGTTGCTCTCCAGTAAACACCATATATCTCCAACTAACTAAGAGTTTTTTATGGACTGTTTTTAGACAAAGTGGCACTTTGAGCTCTTGAAATGAAATTGCTAACATGTGACTATGGTAGTTATGGAGGCGCCACAGTAATGCAGCATTTATCACTGCACCTCAGCCAAAAATTTCAGCATTCAAAGCTTCTACATGGTTAGAGCCTTTCTGTGTGGAGTTTGCATGTTGTCCCTGTGCCTTCAGGGATATATCAGCAAATTTTTTCTTTCTTTTAGACAAAACATTGACAGATTTTCCTAATATTAGTTATGTATAGTTATTTATTTGAAGACAACAGTTAAATTTCTTTTAATTATTGCAACAGGCTGTGAACTACACATTTACTCTGTGCAACTCCACTCATATTAGCTGGTTGTTGTGTTTGTGACGTGTCAAACACGTGTGTTGCCAACAGGGAAGGCAACGCACGTGGTTGACATTTCTTCTTTCCTTTATTAATTTTAATTTTTCAGCTGTTATCAATACCGATACATCGGCAAATGGCTCACATTGGCCGATAAACTGGCCCCACTGGGTGCTTTGGTTTCCTCCTACAGCCCAATGCAGTATTATAAATGTTATTCTTCAGGAGTCAATGAATGCATGTATTAAATGTCATTGAAATGCAGTATTTGTTGAGATTTTCTAAGACTGCTTTTCTTAAAGCCACAAAAAAAAAAAAAACAATGGTGGTATTAAAGTCGTCGTTTTGGAGATACATGGTTTTTACAGGTTTGGACACGAGAGGGCTAATATGTGTTATATTACTGCTAGTAGCAGCAGAACTCTGGTAAAATGAGCAGTTACTGTTAGCAGCAGCAGTGACCATAGAGATGTGTCTGTTGCTCTGCTCCATTTATGCAGCTGTTTCCTGTATAACTGCCGAGCGCCATTCATATCTGCCATCGTATATTTTCTAGTTCAACTCCTGCAAAACATGCTGTAATAGTTTACATTTTATTGTTATCAGTGCCTTTGTGAACAGGATATTTGAGTTGCTGTATTTTAGAAAGCATCAGACGCATTAGCAGACTTGTATGTGCTTGAACAGTTGACGGTGCCTACGTATGCAACTTTGGATTTTTGCGAAAGACTTTGAGGTAAAGACCTATGTGAAAATTTCCAGGAAGTAATACAAGTCAGGATGTGATGCAATAAGCCGGGGAAACACTTGATTGTTATGTGTTAGATAAGGAAAGTGAAGCCACTCTAATGTTTTTACAGTGAATGTAAAACCAAGAACAGCATGGAACAGCCACCTTTGTTATGTTCAAAGGTTAAAAAGTAGCCAGCTGCTGGCACTGGTTTCACACAGACTGTGCAGACTGATTCTTTAAGAACAAATCTCTGTTGTTGTTGTTGTTGTTGTATATTTTCTAGATGAATACAGTTATGAATGCTGATTAATGTCTTGAACTTGTCATAGCTGTGGATTAATGTAGCATCGTAGTTAGATATCATCACATTTATGCATCACTCATGCAGCATTTGTGTGTATTTTCAGGCAGCAGGACCAAACTGTTAAGTAACACATTTGTGTTTTAAATTCTTCAGACTGGTCAAAGGATGTTGTGGAGCTGTGTAAGAAATATCAGCATGAGGGAGTGGTTGCCATTGATTTGGCAGGTGATGAATCACTCAACTGTCAAACCAATCCAGAACACAGGAAGGCCTACGAGGTGAGCTTGGTGACAAACAAATTATCTTTGGTCAACAGTAAAAAACATATAAGCCAGGCTCGCACCATCCAGCTGCAACAACAGAGCGTTATGTCATTTCGAGGTCATAAAATACCTTTATAGTCGTAGAGTCCACCCCATGTTCCCACAGGCCACAGCCGGATAAATATGGCTGCAGTTTTTCGCACCATCAACTTTCAGGCATCCTTAGAGTATTTGAAGTTTTATTTTACAGCTACAAAGAGACATGCTTTGTGGGATGGTAATGGTCCACAGTGAAAATTGATAACCATTTGGAAGTATTGCCATGAATTTCTCTGGAAACCATGCTTCCCACAGGATAAAGTCTGCTGACACCTTGAACAAGTACTGCTTATTGTAGTAAGATGTCTTACCAACTGATTTAGGAGAAAATGACAAACATTTATGGTTCTCAGTTGTAATTATTTTAGTTATCCCTGGGAAAATCTAATTTTCCCAAACCAATTTCCTCTTGTGCAGTGAAGCTTCTCAGAAACATCCTTTTTAGTTTTCTGCTAGCTGTATTGATTCATTCTGAGAATAGCACAGTGAGTAATCAGTTTTGCCTGTCAGACCTTAATGAAGGAAGTAGATTAATCACTTAATACACTGAAGTACTGGACATTTTACATCAAATTAATTACTTTTGCAAGCACGGGAGGGTTTTGGGTTAACAGCATGGGGAGATATCATAATCTGTATTTTATACATGTTTTTTCATACACATTTAGTATGAAAATAATAGAGTTAAAGGTAAATAGTAATAAAGAGATCTCATGATACCTGTGAGAATGTACAAAAATTCCTTTCACGCAGCCACTGCCTCAGCTTGTGTGTCAATGAAAATACACATCAGAAGCTGAATGAGGTGAGCAGTCAGTCAAGCTGGCCAAAAAAAACGTATTGTGCAATTTCAGTGTAATATTTGCAGATGTCGTGCATATTTTGTTGACTCACTCTGTATCCATGAAACATCAACACAGCTACAATACCATCTGAATGCTTGGACTGCATCTGTCACATTTTGCCTGCATGTGTGTATTTGTGTGTGTGTGTGTGTGTGTAGACAGGTAAACACACAGTTGAAAGTTGAAGCAAACTCATCTCGGATGTGAACGTTTTGGGAATGCTGGGCTGTCAGTGATTTCCGTGCACTCTTCTTTTTCTTTTTCTTTAGAAAAGTTGCACAACATGCAGGAAAAACTTGACAAACTCGTCAAAGCCTCTTAAATTTCTTTTAACGTCCATGATTGACTACAGCTGGTAGCTTTTCTGTTCCAGCAGAGAAAGGGATTGTTTCATCACACTCATTGGACTGACCAACATGCATATGCATCTAGTACTCCTAATAACAACCTAAATTTTAGTCCTTTAGCATGATCGTGTTGATCAAATGTTTCATTTGTTTTCTTTATTTTTTCCTTTAGAAAGCTCTTATATCTAATATCTGTATATGATGAGCAGTATTTATCATTATCTACTGTGTCATTTATATACAAGTCCTCACTGTACAGGAGGTCTGTAATCCTGTTGAGGGGAATCTATATTGATGGAATAAATTTCCTTCAATTATTAACGAGTAGCAGAGCTGACAGAGCAAAGTCTACCTTAATATTGAAGGTTATCTTCATATGGGATCTTTAGATGCATGCATAATGTGCTGATTAAGCATGACACACTTTGTGTGCCCAAGGTTGAGAGTGCTAAAATGAAAGCAGATGTTCAAGACAGAGCAGTGTCCTCTCTATATTTAGTTTCCCATGATGACAAATTAAAAATGAATTCTTGTTTCAGTGTGCACCCACTGGGGAACAGTTTTCACTTTGCTATTAATTGCCAAAACAAGTGTGTGCAAAAACCTGTCTACATTATAAATGGCAGCCCAGTGAATGGTGCATATTGCAGATGTGAAAGCCAGATGTTTGGCTCAGCTATTTGATTACTGATGTGTTTTTATGATTGATTTTTTTTTTTTTTTTCCCGATCAGGAAGCAGTGCGTTGTGGGATCCACAGGACTGTTCATGCTGGCGAGGTGGGCCCATCATCTGTGGTGAAGGAGGTAAGCTGCTCAACAATAACACCAAAGGATTGGTGGAGCCCACTGATTGCTTAACTGTCCGTATAAGAGTGTTTAAACAAAACAATGAAGCCACATATTAACCGCAGAATAAAGGGCCGAGATCCAAACAAAACAAGAAGAGCATAGCTTTATGTCCGCTAACTGAAGGTTAGTGTGCCTTTAAATTACGTTATACATACAGTATGTATTTCAAGGCAGTAAGCTGTTCAACAATGAGATATTTCCGAGTCATCTGAGTGCTTATATGTCCTGAAAAACAAAATGATAAAACCACATGCTGACAGCAGGAATGAGAACAGAGATCCAAACAAAATGAGAAGAACATGGTTTTATATTTGGTGTTGGTCATTTGATGGTTGGTGAAACAACAAATCAGATGTGCTTTAATATTTCTAAGAACTCAAAGTATTTATCACTGAGTAAATACTATCTATGCATAAAGGATGACACATGAACAGAGATATGTGAAGCTCCAGCACTATAACGCAAACATGTGAGGCACACCCACAGCTAACCCTGAGAGGGCCCCTTTCCCCCAGCAAAGAGCAGGCAAACTTTAGCATAACATCTTCCATAGTGGGTCCATTGTTATTTTGAAACCACATTGGAATTTAACTGACATAAATTACAGAACCAACTGTACTCAGTAAATTATAAACTACTGGCAGCTCTGGCTCAGATGGTAGAGGAGGACATCTACCAATCAGAAGGTCGGTGGCTCAATCCACAACTCCTCCAGTCCGTGTATCAAAACATCCTTTGGCTGCTGGGATACTGAACCCCAAATCACCCCGAATGAGTGTGTGTGTGTTTGTGTGAATGGATATGTGTGTGTGTGTGTGTGCGCGCGCGAATGAGCCTTGTAGTAGAAAGTGCTTTAAGTGCTCAAATTGAGTAGAAAGGTACTATATAAATACCAGTTCATTTATCATTTAAACAAACTACAAATGATAAAGCGCCACAGCTGCTGTCACTGTGTTGATCATGCAATAACTCATTGTGGCAAGAGTGCAGGAAGTTATTGCACAAAACTCTGCCGAGTATAATTAGATTGTTGCACATTGTTACTGTGCAGAATAGATAAGTAAATAGAAGAAGCTTTCCTTAAAGGCTCACTACGGGTCTCACATCTGTCCCTCGCCTGACTGTCGAGGTGGTGTCTTTTTCATTTAAAGCTGTCTAAAGTATAGCAAACATCTAGCTGCTAATACAACGTCCTTCACAGCTGTTGCTGACTGGCAGGAGCAGGGTCCATTTGGACTGCAGGTCCCACCTCTTTTTAGGGCCTACAAGGGTATACTTAAGAGCCCAATATAGGTCTACATACTGTGATTATTTTTTTTTTTACCATCCATCTCAAACCTCTTTAGTGCAAAACCACTTTATGTCTGACTGTGCAGTGGTTGCTAAAATAAAACAGTCACTCTCTAAGCCGCCCCATCCTTTAAACTAACAGATCAGCTATGTCATAACATCTGAATGTGCCTCTGGAAATAGCTTGCAGCCACTGCTGACATCTGCAGTTTTCTTCACTTTATAACCTTTCACATGTCATGAATTCGTGTTTCATATTTAGGCTGTGGAAGTGCTGAAAGCTGAACGCATTGGGCACGGTTACCACACTCTGGATGACCCGGTCCTCTACCAAAAACTGCTGGATCAAAAAATGCACTTTGAGGTAAAGAATTATGTGAAATGATCGGCATTTCCATTATAAAGCTGAATCATGCACAAGGTTTTCTTATCTACTAAATGTACTTTACCCCCTTCACCACTACACACTGATAATCTTGGTCATTACAGACAGGAAATGAGATGGTTCTATTAGTTAATTACACTGATATAGTGGAGCAGCAAGCTACCAAGTATCTACTTGTAGGAACAATGATACACTGACCCCTAGTGGAGAGTTTGATTTCATAATAGAACATGAAATTATACATTTGACCCTTCTCATTTCCTCAGTTCCTTTCTTACAAGGAAGAGACACATAAGCTCGTCCTTCAGATGTATTTTAGGAATCACAACATCCTAAGAGAGGGAACGCTGAGGTTGATTTAAGAAGAGTACTCACTAATGCCTCAGTGGGACACTTAGTGGAAGTGGGCGTCAGTAATTCCACGTGTGTTTTTCCTGCTGTGACAAGTCAAAATGGTGTTTTATGGGATAGCTCGGCCTCTCAGTGTTGCCTTTGCTGTTCTGATTGCAGACATGTCCCATTTCCAGTAAGCTAACAGGTGCCTGTTGCTCTGACTTCACCAAACACCCCATCATTACGTGAGTTTTTGTTTTACATATTTAAATAAAACAATTCATTGAAACTAAATTTAGGCACTCATTATCGTTTCACCACTTCCTTCGTGCAGGTTTATGAAGGATGAAGCGAACTACTCTCTGAACACAGATGACCCTCTGATCTTCAACTCTCACCTGAACCTCGACTACAATACAGCGCACAAAGACATGGGATTCACAGAGCAGGAATTCAAACGACTGGTGAGATCAAATGCATGAATAATTACAGCAGCGGATCACAGGAAGAATTCATTTGAATATGGTTTGAAAGTAAGGCGGGGGTGTGTGTAGATGCCCTGCGTGTTGCATCGTTAAGTAAAGCAGGGACAAAACCTCAGATGGAGAAATATTCCACTGTTCACCGAAGAGCCTCGGTCGCATTTTAAACAACGCATGAATTCTGCTCCACATCCAAGTTTGGAATAAGTGTGCAAGAGATCATTAAAGGGAGAGTGACACTGACATTTAAGTGGCTTTTTTCCACAAGTGAGATGAGAAGATCAATACTCGTTTCATCTTTATTGTGAAGCTACATCCAGGAAACAGCAGGCCTGGCTCTGTATAGTGGTAACAAAAATGAGCTATAAAGCGCAGTAACTGCCACACTATTTCCTGAACAGTGACGGGAGAGGATGCCTGTTGTCACCAGGAGGCGTCCCTTCCTGTTGCTAATCTTTTGCTGCGCCAGGTGCCCGGTGCAAAATCTGCTGCACAGTCACTGGTTGTGGAGTTCCATATATTTTTTTTTTATTTTACATAAGTTAAGAAGGATAAGATAAGCAAAGCATTGATTTTGTTAAGCAGTAAGTGAAACCATCAGCATTTAGCACCGTTTCTGTTTTCAGTTCCTTAATCTTTTGCTGATTCAAGCCATTTATTGCAAAACTAGCCAATGCGAGAAGATTAATACTTCTAAACAGTTTAGATTTTCTGTGCATTTATTCAATAACATCTATCCACATATGAATTTGCAGAAGCTCGAAGCGCCGCTGCTGCCTTTAGTGCTGTATTTACTCCACATACGAGTATTAAAAATCTTTCCAGATTCCTGAACCATTCCCTAAAAGTGAATTCTGCAGCTGAATGTGAAATTTGTTGCCTTCTTGTGTCTTACAGAACATTTGCTCTGCACAGTCGTGCTTTCTACCTGACAATGAAAAGGAAGAGCTCCTCAACAAACTCTATGAGGCCTATGGGATGTTGCAGAGCACTGCCTTTTAAACCCGACCAGCGGATCTGAGGATAAACCTAACGCAGGGACAAATCACTCACAGACCTTAATCTCCCATCCGATGCAGTGGGAGATGTTTTTAGTCATTTTTAACCCAACATACATATTGAATATTACATCAGATATGCTGTTTTTTAAAGGTTAAAAATCTTCACTTTACATACCTGTATATCATCTGTTTGTGTGTTTGAGTACAAGGTACAAGCAAAACGTTTTGGTACTCAAATCAAAAACCATATGATTTAAATTTGGCTGCATTTTTTTTTTCTTGTGCACCTCCAGACCTCTTTCAGCACAGCTGCTGTTTTTGCATTGTTCCATAAAAGTCCCATTGTGTCCCCTTTCACCACAGACCTCCACCAGAGGGAAAACATTAGCTGTAATGGTACATGTGGCAATAAAGGCCACATGCGGCAATAAAAACCAGCCCTGTTTACCAGATTTGGCTCCCTGCAACTTCATCTACGTCGCCAAAATGAAAGAATCCAACTGAGGTTGTTCAGGGTTTCTGTCCAGGGTGCCTCCTAGGTAAGGTGTTTTGGACAGATATCCCAGGGCGGGCTCAGGAAACACCAGAGAGATGGTCTTTCAACTGGCTTAGGAAAGTCTCAGTAGGGGTAGGAGGAGCACACTGAAGTGGTAGAAGGGCAAGAGGATAAAATGAGACATCTATGAAGCAATCTTTAAAAAAAAAAAAAAAAAAAAAAAAAGCAGCTGTACTTTAAGTGGTGAGGAGATGCATAAGCTGATAACCATGAAGGAGAGAATAGCCAAATGGACACATGGTTTTTGGGGCGGATTTTAGAATTATTTTAAAATCATACTTAGCATTTGCATAGCTTTAATGTGTTAGTTAAGGGTGCTTTTTTTGGACAAAGTTAGGGTCTTCTGCAGTGTCCAGATCAGAACTTCTTGACCTTCATCTTGTGTTTACGTCCTTTTGTAGTAAGGAGATTCAGGGAAGCTTTGAATGTACCATTACACTCATGAAGTAACAGGTTTAACACATAACCAGACTGAAAATGAAAAAGTAGGTGGAGGTTGTTTGTAGTTCACATCTGTCACAGCTAAATCATTCAAGTGTCCTCTGAAACCATGATGTGAAGCATAACTGGAAGCAGCGGATGCTAATGACTACCTACGAGAAACTAGAGTTCACTTTGAATATCCACTGTTCAGGTGTAGGTGAAGCGCAGCAATCCAGCGTTGGAGACACACGTGCTTTTTGCCCTCCACGTGAAAAACTGCATCAGGTGAAAACAGCTCAATACCAAAAGTTTAGTCTTACATATGAACACTAGGTGGCACACTACCATCACCTAGATGGACAGACCAGTGGTTTTGCATTTGATTACGTTTTTCTTTTTTTGGATGTATGTATTTATTTAAAATATTTTTCAATTTCACTTAATAAAAAAAAAAAAGCACATCCATTTATAACCAACACATTTATGGCACTTATAAGAAAACAAAATAAAAGCTATTGTAAAATGTTGCTGCTCGCCACCATTTCTTTACCTCAATAATCTCCAACTAGTAACTTTTTACACATCTTTCAGAAACAGCTCCATCACAGATATGAAATAAACTCTGTAAAGTAATCATTTATAAACAGCCTCGTGTCTAAATATTGCTAAAAAAAAAAACCCTGCAGATAAATGGCTGTTTCTTTCTTGTAAAAACAGATAAATGGGAGTAGAGGGGCCAAGCTAGGTGACAATATAAACACCGGCATCCTGGGGTCATTGAAATGTACACAAAAGCAGCATGTGCTGTCATGTGTGGTTCTGGTACACCTTAGCGCTGAACTCATTAATCCTGGTTTGACTCCCGTGCTTCAGTTTTTAAAGTAGAGCAACCTGCAAAATAACTGGGGCGAAAAAATTAATTATCAACAAAAACAAAGTCCAAATGTTGCAGTAATTCATAGGTATTTTATTACACAAAGAAAATTGCTATCACAAAGTTATCACTGAACATTTAGCAATAAATATGAATTTCCATACACAACAGTAAAATGGGGACTATGTTGGTAAATATATAAAGAAAAGACTCAACAATGAAACTGAACAACAGGATCACAAACACACACGCACACACACACACACACACAGAACGAAAATGACAAACAGATGATAATGAATACGCCCTCCGTGACAGTCCCATATTAGGCTGGAGCAATGTTTGGAGTGTTGTTCTAAATGAATTCTGTTTATCCCAGTCCATCTCTGCAGACATTAATCCAAAGTTTCTGTGCTTTCTCACCTCATCGGGAATATAAATAACTAACAGCGTATAAAGCAAAAGAGCAGCATCTCAGCTGTCAGTTCTACTCTGTTCTGTTCCCCGCATTACAATCGGATTCAATAAAAAGGCAAACATCTGGAGCCACTGAGGCTCCAAACAGACCGGCAGTGAGCGAAAGTGTCCTCATCTCCAGTCAGGGCAACCAATAAACACTCTCCATTTCCTTACTCCATGTCTCTCCATTTTCATCTGCTTCCTCCAGTCTCTTCCTGAGCTTAGGATGGGCCTCCGCTTCCCTGGGCAGCTTGGCTATTGGAGCCCTCCGCCTCTGGGGCTGGGGAGGACCCCGGCTCTCCTCCTGTGGGGCAAAAAAAACATGGGGGAGGGGGGGCAATTAAATATAAATATTTTTGTATTTCATGTCCAAAGAGGTTTGGCAGCCCAAATGGCAATTTCAGAAAAAAAAAAACAATCCTGAGGAAGGAAGTACAACTTCCTTCAGCAACACAGTGTCAGTATGATTTGACTCTCCTCACCAGATCAGCATCCTGTGGTTTGAGTTATCACAGTCAAATTAATCGTCATGGGACAATTATTGATGGGAAGCTTGTCTTTGACTGAAGGGAAGCCAGCAAGAACTGTGTCGCACGCAACAATTCAGTCCGGGGACAACTGATATTAAGACATCTTCCTCTTAACAACTTGTCACTCGACTAAAGAGTAAAGGAGCTGCGCGTCACTGCGCTGCAGTTACAATTCATGTAACACTGAGACAACAATCAAATCTCACTGAGGCCATAAACTGATTGTAATTGAGTTTCTTTGGTATTTATAGATTTTTTTTTTTTTTTAGTTCATGGGGGTGTTTTGTCACAGAAATAAGACTTTTAATCTTGCTTAGAAGTAATGATAAGATAAACCAGTATAGCTCTTGACTAGCTTCAGGATGATGAATTGTGATAAGAACTGGAAAAGTCTTTTTTTACCCACAAAGAGAAACCACAACACTTCTCTCAGCTCTGTCCTCTCCGCAGATTAATGGCACTCTTCTTTTACAGACATCAGTGACAAATAAGAAAACTAAGGAGTTGCACTAATGTGAAATCTTGATGTAGCTCAGACCTCAATGACATCCTCACTGTACATTTTAAGGTTACTGCCACAGCCTCAAAAATTAATTTCCTTCTTAGTAGTATCACTACAGCAGTGTCAACAAACTACAAATTTATTTTATTTGCCATTTGGTGGCACTTGTCACTGACTAATCACAGAAAGATGGGGAAATGTGGCTTATGTATTGATTTAAAATTTGTTTTATCATCTCTTACACTCTGATACACACACTGATCTAACCACAAACTGTACAATCATGAAAAAGAAAGCGCACCCTCCTCCAATACTAAGGTTTTACATATCAGAACATGATTTTTGAAATCTGGTCCTTTGTAGTTCTTATTATTTAAATACAACCTCATATGAGCAACCACATAGTGAGAAAGATTATTCACAAGTAGAAAACATTCAATAGAGCTGCCAGTCTTCCCAGAGTGGATGTCCCCGTAAAATAACCTCGAGGTCAGACTGTGCAATGCTCAGAAAAATTGCAAAAAACCCAAGAGCAACATTTCAGACTCTACAGGCCTCAGTGAGCATGTTAAATGTTAAAGTTTATGACAATACAATTAGAAAAAGACTGAACAAATATGGCTTTTTTGGAAGGGTTGCAGGACAAAGTCTCTTCTCTCTGAAAAGAACATGGCACCATGGATTCAGTTTGTAAAGTTGCTCCTAAGAAAAAAACCACAAGACTTCAGGAACAGCGTGCTTTGGACAGACGAGGCAAAAAGTGGAGACGTTCGGCCATGAACTTGAAACTGGATCGTGCGCAGTGCCACGGTGTGCGATCAAGTACAAATGGTTCTACAAGTTGGTGTAATGTGTTGTTCATCTGATGTTGTGTTTAAATAATTTAAGACCTGGTAAGGATTATTAATAGTATTATTATAAATAGCAGCATTATTATGTCCTGAAGCA
Organism: Archocentrus centrarchus; assembly: GCF_007364275.1. Classification (NCBI taxonomy): domain Eukaryota; kingdom Metazoa; phylum Chordata; class Actinopteri; order Cichliformes; family Cichlidae; genus Archocentrus; species Archocentrus centrarchus. The sequence continues at coordinate 6,759,689 of NC_044352.1, read as the reverse complement.
AAAGAGGATGTACTTTTTTTTTTTTTTTTTTTTTTTAAACATGACTGTCTATAAACCATGTGAAGCCAAAGGGAAGCACATTACACTTGTAGTCTTTCTAATGGCCAGCAGGAGGAGACTCCTCTGGTTGAAGATTGTACTTAAGTACAGGAGAAAATGACAATGCTTCTCACCTGATTTATGATGTGCAAATATTTTAATAACTTCATGGTCCCCATCATCAGGTCAGCATTATAATCATTTTGAAAACAGTGGTCCTTTATAGATTGAAGACAATAAAACTTTAGTTTAGGACGCTTTATAAAATGCCAATAAAACCAATGCAATTATTTTCAGATCATTTAGTGCCTGTATTTAATTGGAAATTGAAAAAGATAAAGACAACATATCAGTTGTTGCCATCCATCCAACTTCTTCTGCATATCCAATTCAGGGTTGCATGGGGCTGGAGTCTATCCCAGCGCCATAGGGCTGGAGGAAGAGTGCACCCTGGACAGGTCTGTTGCAAACAGAGAGACAACCATTCACACTCACCTACAGCCAATTTAGAATCACCAGTTAACCTAACCCCACTATAACAGCATGTCTTTGGACTGTGGGAGGAAGCCGGAGTGCCCATAGGGAACCCATGCAGACACACAGAGAACATGCAAACTCCACACAGAAAGGCCTCGGCGAGATGGTGGAGATGGTGAAAAAAAAATCTATAAATACCAAAGAAACTCAATTACAGTGTAGCAGTGAAGATGTTAGGAGCAGAGGTAGTGAAAGTGAATGAGTTTAAATACCTGGGGTCAAACATCCAGAGGTGAAGACGAGTGCAAGCAGGGTGAAGTGGGTGGAGACGAGTGTCAGGAGTGACAGAAGCACAGCAGCAAGAGTGAAAGGGAAGGTTTACAAGATGGTAGTGAGACCTGCTATGATGTATGGTTTGGAGATGGTGGCACTGACAAAAAGACAGGAGGCCGAGGTGGAGGTGGCAGAGCTGAAGATGTTTAGATTTTCATTGGGAGTGACCAGAAAGGGCAGGATTTGAAATGAGTATGTCAGAGAAACAGCTCAGGTTGAGCGGTTTGGAGACAAAGTTAGAGATGCTGAGATGGTTTGGACATGTGCAGAGGAGGGATAGTGGATACACTGGAAAAAGGATGCTGAAGATGGAGCTGATAGGTAGGAGGACAAGAGGAAGCAGACAAAGAGTGAGATGGAGGCAGATGATCCACTGAGGCAACCCCGAAAGGGGGCTACCAAAAGAAGAAGGCTATTTTAAGGCTTTTCACTTTTTGCTGTAAAAAATAAATAAAAAATTGATTCACCTTTCTAAACAAGCAATTGCTAAGTAGCATCAGTGACTGGCTAGAAGCCATGCTTCACAAACAGTAGCTATGCCCATCTTTTATATACAGTCTATGAGTTTTACACTACTGACCAGTCTAAAATCTTTTTAAGAAACTTGCCCCAGCAAATACTTAGTTTTCATTATGCAAAAATGTATGCATATTTCTTCACATTTGCTTTCATGCTGTATAACGAATGCATACCTGCAGCCTTCAGGTCCATCTCCGCCATGTCTTTGGTGAGTTCACTGGTGCTGGCCACTACTGACCCCTCCCCTGAGATGTCGGGCACTGCGTTCCTGCGGCCTGTGCGATCACAGTTGATGAAGTCTGAATACGACGTCTCCACATCCATCATCTGTCCATGACCAGCGCTCTCATTACACCTGCCAGAGGGAGGAGGGGGTGTCAGACGGCTGTGAAAGTGTTGCAAAAAGCAAATAAATCACCGTGCTGTCTCCTTTCAACGCCGTAGGTGTGCTTTTCACTTTATCCTGTGCATTTCTACTTCAGTATAACCAACAAGACATTTAAAATACAGGCAAGTAACTTGAAATATCACAGAGAATAACCAAAGCAGAGACACAAGAGGCTACTTAGAAACAATTCCACAGTGAAGGGGCCGCCCAGAGGAAATTAATAAACAGAAGAATGAAGGTGTTAATAATTGCCACTTCTATTTTGGGAGCACTTCTGACACCTGTGCTAATTGGTCATTCTAATTACACTGGGAAAAAAGGGCTCTCACTTACACAGTCGTGCCCCTCGTCTAGAGTTCATTTGTCTGCCCTAAAGGTACTTACAAAGCAAGAATTTTAAAAATGAAAAAAGAAAGAAATGATCACAGCTTGAGAGAGCATCAATCAATATGGAAAAGCCAAGTAAAAGCTTAAAGTCATAAAAAAACAAAAACAAGCAGCAGTGTTGCCAGAAAGAGCTCCAGCAAAACAAAAAACAAGAAAAGCAAATCAAGCTCCCATTAGCTTTTTATTCCTCTTCTGCTTCCTGTTCTCAGTCCATACTTAACTAGGTCATGGACGCTAAAACACTATAGAGTTAGTATTCCTCAGAGACAAGAACTCAAAAAAAAAAAAAAAAAAAAAAAAAAAACTGCTCCAGAAAAGAAAATGATAGAAAAGATAAGAAAGCAGTCCTCTGATGCAAAGAAGGGGCCACGGAAACCCAGAGACAGCCTGCAAACGCCATCACAGCTGCTCCTTTCTTACAGCTTTATTCCCTGAAGGTCCCCCACAGCCTAGCACAGACAGCAAAGACCTCTCTGCTCTGTGTGTGCAGCATAACTGACTACGACTACAGACTCTAACTCTCTATTAAAGCATGTTAAGTCACAACTGAACAGCTGAGCAGCAAAGCATTGAATCTTTAACAGACTTGGGAGCGAGTTGGATTCCCGGGGGGGAAACAAGTCAAGGAATGAGAGAAGAATAAAAACGAGCTGGCAGACAGATACAGCACGCTGACCTGGGGCCAGTCTGTTCCCAAACTCTTTCACTCACATTCCTTTTGTAGCATTCAAAGGGTCCCACAATTGCTTTCTTTCTTTTACAGTACGTGTGCGCGCCACGCCAAAAAGGAGGCAATCAGGGTCATTCGCTGAGAGGTCAGCAGCTGCTGCAGACGTAGGCGATGCTGACTGGGAAATCTGCAGTGAAGGGCAGGCTGTGAGCCCCTGCAGGTAAAAGCAGCACCTCTGAAAATGTCACTGAGTTCTGGACTACTGGCATTTCCCTGAGTGTTCCTACCAAACACAAGAGCCACTCTGTATTCACAACAGCAGATGGTGGTGTAATCCTCTGATAGATTGTTATCTAGATAGCCGGGCTGTAGAGTCATTAGTGAGCCAAATCTCCGTGGGAGACCAGTCTCACAGGTTTACGAGTACACCTGAAGTTCCACCATTTCCTGGAGCTCAAACAGCCGAGGCTTTCATTAATCACCAATTAATCTTGTTTGGAGGAAACCATCTGTTAGATTTCTGATTTCTCTTTCCCCACAAGTTCAGTCTCATTCCTTTATTTGTGGTTTACACTGAATGACGACACCAAGAGATGTTACACAAGTGGGAATCAATCAGCTACGATAGAAACCACTGACCGGCAAAGTGAGAAATGTCATCTTGCTGCAATGTAATGTTCTGATGGGAAACCTCAGGTCCTGGCATTCCCTTTAAAGCGGGCCTATTATGCTCATTTCCATCTTCATATTTCTATTCTTGGACTCTGCTAGAGAAGCTTTGTATCTCACACTGGGCCTTGATGCATCACAGTTTATCCAGTGTTTGAAACAAGCTGTTTTAGGTCCCTTCCTCCTCCCTTTCAGCCCACTTTCTTCTGATTAGCTGCCCCTCACAACCATTGGCAACAACTCCAAAAATTATTAGCAACAATTATCAGTAGCTAGTAAAAGCAGCAGTCACCAATTTACTGTAAACTCTTAGGTGTTAGAGCTATTTAAGACAATGCTCATTATTTCAATGAAAGAAAGTGTGTGAAAAACACTCGCAAGCTGGTTCAGCATAAAGCCAAGAAGCCGTCTGTCTCATAACCATCCATCCATTTTCTTAACCATTTATCCAGCTTGGGATCATGGGAGCCTGTCCCAGCTGTCAGCTGTCTCCTAACCTCCCCATAAAAATGCAAATTGCTGTTTTCTTTTTCCTCAATTTTTAAGTCTGAGGGGATTGAACCAACAAGTTATAATATGTCAGGGGGTGATATTCTGTGCTGGTGGGCAGATGTGCCAAAGCAAACATGAGACAATCAATGCTTTCATCTAATCTCTGCAAAAAAAAAAAAAATGTAAAAATAAAATAAGCCAACATCCATTTCTTTAAACCGTAGATGCTGCTATATGAAAACAACAATTTCACATCACATTATAAAACATTATCAGCTGGGCTCCTAATGAGTGCAATTTCTACACAGACAAAGATTTTAATGGGAGATCTATCGAGCAAACAGTACGCACCCACTGTGTTTAGTGCAGCAATGGCTGAGCTTGTGTGCTTTGTTGTGTTTGCCTTTTTCTTCTCCACTGGCCCAGTTGTTATATGGCTTATAGAAATCTCATCTAATTGCCATTTGTTTGTTTAATTAGTTGGTTTTCCTGCACATGTGGATCAAATCCTACCATGAGATCATTAACAGGTTTCCATGGAGGGATGATGATCACTTTATACCGATATCCACAAAGCCAACAGTGATGAACCTGCTTTTGTAGCGCTGACTCGACTGACTGAAGTACAGGAGGCTGCTGCTGATGTTCATGTGATTTGTATAATGCAAATTGATATGGAAAGTAACCAAGATGCAGGTGGTTTTGTTAATAAAAAAAAACACATGACACCAACGACCTTCTGTCTAATTACCAAAGTAGGTAACTGCAGATTTGTTTGGCTGAATAAATTAATAAGCATGCACCTCAACCTTGGCCTGAAAGATTCAGTTTGTTTAGTCTTTGAAGTATTTTTGTGAATACTTGTTTAGTCTATTTGGGAAAAATGTGAAAATTATCAAAGTCAAAGCCAAAAGCAATGCCTTTAAATCCCCAAACCAAAGAGAACTCATCTAAAAATGATATTAAATGTTACAAAAAGTAGCAAATCTTCATGCTGTTTGGCATTTTTGTTTGACAGATGAGAAGTTATCCAGACCTGCCCATACATGTAGATGGCCTTTACTGCTGTACAGTACGTTTAACAAATCCACTTTCCACACAGGTTTGATTCATTCCCCCGCTTTCATGTTGAAATGTCAACAGTACCAAATTCCAGGAATTATGACTTATGGCACTCTCAAAGTGCATGTCCTAGTTTAATAAAAAAGACGCCTTTATGTGAAAGCCCGGTGCACGCACACCGAGGGAAACTCTACACTGCTGCAGCTGGAAATGCTACCACAAGACAAATGTCACAGGTGTGTGTATGTACACACTTGAGACAATAACAACTGAGCCCTCAAAGGGACATAGCTGCATCCCAGATCGGGAGCTGAACTCCGCTTAGCCTTAGCCTCTTTCCCCTTCTCCTTCCTGCTCTGCACTGTATGTGTCAACTGTTTCCGATGTGGGCAATCACTTTCAGGGAAACATCCCAACTCAAATTCTTATTCCTGCAGCGTTATCCTATACACACACACACACACACACACACACAAAACACTGCAACCTATTGTGAATGAAACCAAAGGCTACACAAAACATGGACTACAGCAATATAAACTGTATGCAGAGAGGTTCATGACAGGTTTGAACATGAATGTGACCACACTGAGTGAGGTGACATGTAACCGGAGAGGTTGGGGCATGTAGATATTAGAAACAAAAGCCTTTGAGCTCACTGAGGGAATATGAGTCAGCACAGTTACTTATGCTGGGCCCATTAGAGAGGCAAGCTCACTTGTGTCCCACCGGAGCCTTTTAAGCCTGATTTGTGTGTAATAAACTTGCATTATCTGCAATAACCCACACAAAGACTGGCTTCTTTATGATTTTGACATCCATTAGGGCCATCTACCCGTCCAACTTCAAGTCAGTCAACTAATCTTTGAACAGTCCTTGACTAGGCAAAAACTCTCCATGTCAAATCACAGTCATCATCTGCCTCAACCTACAGGTAAACTTTCCACTGGCCTTTTTCTCAATTACTGAACCATGTTAACAATTGAACAATTAGTTGATTGAAATGATTCTATTAGTAACTCTTGCTGGATGACAGATAAATTTTTTTTGTGTGTGAGGATTTGTTGCTTTTATTTGCCGTAAAACAATAAAATTAATGTTTTTGGGTTTAGGCTGTTGGCCGGACAAGTCGAGATGTGCGAAGGCATCGGAGTGATCTTTCAACATGCATTTTTTTTACCCTCCAACAAAAGAGGATTAATGTTCAAGTTAATTGCCAAAACAAACTCTATAGCAGGGGATAAACTATTTATTATAATAACAATGCCAGTCTGAGCTCCCCAAATGCCTGCGAGAAGACCTCATTTTGGCCAAAACACAATATTCAGTTTACGTTATTAAAGCATAACAAAGAAGAAAATCCTCGCCAATTATAAAAGCTGAAAGGTTAAGTAATTCTAAAGAACCACAAGCATCTCCTTGATTTGAATCTAAACCAGCTTGTAGTTCCACACCCACACAGTAAAACTTTGTTTCACTTGTGATCAAACAGTCCATTAGAAAAGGCAACAAATTAACATCAAACTGTCTCTCTTACCAAAGTAATCAGAGTTGCTTCATCTCCTCTCAAGTCCCTGTAAGCAGACGCAAAGTGTTTCAGACAAATTCTCCCAAATCGGTTCACGCTCCAGTGCACAGTGCTGCGCTCTGAGAGCACCATAACACTAGTGTGCCTCAGCTCTTTGCCCTCCTGCTCGCCGCCTCTCAGCCCCCTTGAAATGCGGTCTGGGCACTGTCTATTCACATGATGTCAGCAGCTGCTCGGTTGACAACAAGCCCACTCCAGACACAAAAGGAGCTGTATTTCCTCATTGGGATTAGCACTGTTTTTCCTTCCTGGTCTTCCTCTCATAAATAAATAAAAGCTCTGCCCATTCAACTTTGTGTATATGTGTGTGCCCCATATCCTTCCTCTTCTTATAGGACTCAGGCTGGGTGGGAAGACCTAATTTCCCCTGGTGAAGTGAATATTGCAACTTGGCAAACCACTAGCTTTTGCTCTTCAGCACTCAGCCGTTTTTACACGAGCACTGGGAAAACTTTCCCTGCTGAGGAGACAAGCAGACACAACTCAGAAGATGTTTTCAGCACCTCTCGCTCTCTCTCACTGGCACTTTAAAATTGGAGGCTTACTATTAAGTCACAGCAGAAGCCTCCATCTTCTCTGTCAGACATGCAGAATTATCAGTGATAACACTGGATACTCAATGCAATTTTCCATCTCCTCTTCACTGAGTGGAGATACCGAGAATGATCACTGCCACTCTCACATAATTGCCATCCTAAATGAGCGTACTGAGCTCCTACGCCTTAAGGCATTATGAATCAGCCGAGGAACCGGAGATAAGAAGCCTGACCAATGCTATTAGCATCAGCTACTGTGGAAAAGTCATGAGTGAACTTATGAATAAAACAAAAAGGAGCCGGGCAAGGCTGCATCTTCAGAAAGCTTCAGCCAAATCAAAAATCAATCTAGCTTGGATAGATTATCTCAGCAGGCGAGCAGAGGAGCAGCCAAGTTGTGGTTCCCCACTTCAGAACTCGGAGCACTTCAAAGATCAATTTCCAGCATTTGTTTCTCAGGAGAGTTCAGCGCTGGAGAAAAGCATAGCTATGAATGCCTTTGCTCCAAAGTGAGTTATCTGCCATTAAAAACTACTCCAACTCCCACACTGACTACCATCACATTCAGCTAAGAAGAGCTACAAATTAAGATTATTGTTGCCAGTAAATCTAGATTTTATTCTGCCAGTAAACTGTCAGAAAAAAAGCAAAACACCATTAAAAAAAAAACAAACAAAAAAAACCAACTCACAATTAAATTAAGTTGCAACTACACTTTCTTGATTAATCAATTGGTCTAAAGCTTCCATCCATTTTCTTTCACTTACTCAATTCAGGGTTGCACTGGGGGTGGAGCCTAACCCAGCTGTCATGGGGTTGGGGGGGCGAGAGGCGAGGTAAACCCCAGGGATCAGGTTGGCAGTGTATCTCAGGACCAACACATAGACACAGATGACCAGCCAGGCTAACATTCACACCTACGACCAGTTTAGAATCTCCAGTTAACTTAATAAATTATTAGGCTAATTGGTGATATTGTATTAACTTTAGGCCAATTAGGTTAACTGATCAACAAACTGCTACAAGTTCCCAAAACTCGAGGCAAATTTATGAGACATTTGGCTGATTTATTGGAGTCTAATGTGCAGACTGTATTTTTAGATAGACGAAACAGAAAACATTCATAAAGGAAACATCCAAAACTGGAATGTCCGAGACTAAAATGCTCAGTCATTGAGCTTCAGCTGAGCATCAGTAATCTTGGTCTCTGCCCAAAAGATACTAAAAGACCATATCCACCCGAGATACAGCCTGTTGCCAGGCATCATTGGAGCAGTTTCTTTTCAGGCTGTAATATTTCTGAACTCTTCCTCTAAACTATAAAACCATAATTTATGAGGATGATTATTTATGCATTTTCTTTTAATCTTTTCTGTTCCATTGTTTTGCAGCATGGAGGGATTACATCTGGACTCTTGAAATTAAAAAAGTCCATGAACAGGGAAGAAGTGAAGAGTTGTGTGTTCATCACTTCTGGGGGAAAAAAAAAAAAAAAAAGGAAAAAACCCTTGACCTTATTTGATTTCACTAGAAGTCGGGATCGACTATTTCCTCCCCTGCCTGAGAAACTGGCTTTCAGGGAATTAGAAGGTCAGAGATGCATCGAGTTACTAAACCAACATGAGTCTTGGTGGTCAGAAAATAACTGATCATGAACTTGACAGACATCGCGCACGGTGAAGTGTCGCTGTACATAAGGTCGTCTTCACTTTGTTCTCTGGGATCGGTGCAGCAGGTGGGCTGATGTTACACAGTGACTCAACAGTCATCCCACTTCGTTGTTGAGGTCACAAGACATCAGCATCTCTGCAAAGCAAATCAGTTACATCAGTTAGCTGACTTCCCAGGAAACATGGTCAACACACTGACGTCAGTAACCCGGTGACAACTCATTGTGGTATGAGGCCAAAAACTGCACCATAGATGGCCAGATGTCGATCGTGTTTCCGCATACAAATGCAGTCCAGCCAGAAATATTGCTCACATTACTGCAATAAAGGAAGTGTCTTTTTTTTTAATGCATCTGATTGAAAAGTAATTTGGTTACTGACAAGTTCCAAACAGCCACACAACATCTACTCCACTCACACAAGCTCGTGTTTTTTTTGTTTGTTTTTCTATCCAACACCACATTCGTGCCATTTGCATTTGTCTACATGTAAATTCTGTCTCATTTGTGTGGTGAATTTATTTACCAGAACTGTCACAGGGACTGCCTCTCTGGATATGTATGTGATCAGGGTTGTTCAGTTAGCTTGGTGGGATTAAAAACTGGACTCAGCTGTCAGTCAGGGGTCACCAAGTCTTCCTCACGGCTGGAGTTTCTTATTATTCTCACAAGTGGGAATGTTTTGTTTGTGTTAAATGGTAATTGGATAACATAAAATAATTCTTACACACAAACTTTCCATTTCTAGAAAGTCCAATAAGGACATCAAGGCAGCATTCACGAAGGACATCCAGCAGACGGCTTGGTACAGCTTTCATTCATAGTGAGCCACAGTGAAACACATTTCTTTAGCCACAAAATTAAAACCCAGTGAGAGGTGAAGAAAGCAACATTGATCATCTTCTTGCAGTGCAGTCTTCATGAGGATGCTACTTTGACACACAGCTGTGCCCTATTCAGCAATTTTTGGGTGACCTGCGATCTAAAATATAACCGGTTCTTCCTTTGAATTTCGTTACATTTGGTGAAGAGGTGGAACACAGGCAGCTTAGTAGTTTCTGAGTGGTCTTGCTGACAAGCTGCACTGAAAACATGGCTCCACTTTGGCTTGAACCTTGCCAGTGAAGGAAAAAAGTAGTCCTGCTGCAAATAATTTCAGAAAACCGTTACGCCATTGCAGGAAAGCATTCTAAACTGTGTGATGTTGAGACTTCTACAAAACCCTTTTCTAGCTCTCGGTCTGATACTGTGTGATGTTAAACTCCTGGGTTTTGTAGCAGATATTTCTTAGAGGCCAGTGCCCCATAGCCACAATATATACCCAGTCACTGCCTGTAAACAATGTCTTAAAGATTAAATAGTAGAATTCTCTAAAAGCTAGGGGAAGGTGCTTCCATGCTTTCTTTGTAGGACAGACCACAACTGTAAGCGACACACCATTTGACCATTTATGAAGACAAACCAGTAACATGAGTGAAGAGTGACGCAGACAATCATGTAAATTACTGCTGAGTTTTGCATCTTGTTGCGCCACTTGCTAACATGCAAATATGTTTTGAATTTAACAACCAAAACATGGGTAAACCTACAGGTGAACAACAATGCAGCACTGCTTTATTATAATCTGCTTGTTATGAAGTTGTTGCCTTGTGTGACGCTCTTGGTGACATTAGGAAAGTCTTCTATCAATAAAGATACTGAGATATATTAAAGTGATCAAAGTGAAGCGATGGTTTTAGTGTAATTTAGTTTGCATTAGTTGTCTTCAATTATTCATTTATCTTGCCTTGACATTGCAACATTATTTAATTGAGGTGAAGGAAAAATGGTTTAGGAAAATAAAAAGGAGGCAATGTTTTTGACTGTTCCACTGCAACCTTTCTTCTTCACCTTCTGTGACTAACGTAGCCTCGGGCTTCTAGCATTGAGCAGAGATGAGGAGTGAGCTGAGCTCCGGTAAGCTTACTGCTTACCGACCTCAGATTTTTCTCATTTGCAGCCAGAACCAAAGTTGATTCAAAGGCCAACCTGATGACATTTATCAGACTTCACAGAGCTCCCACTAGAGCAGAGACTTTATTCATCTCCTCATATGCAGTCCCTCAAGTGGAATTCCCCTTCAGCTAGCCAGCTTCAGCGTTTCCCATCTGACATGACATCATGTTTCTTTTCAGAAAGTGCACCAACTCCTGACCATCACTTCACAGAGAACACACGTCATATCCAAGAAAGGGAATTTAAACCTAATTCCTAAAATGCAGAGATATTCTTTTATTTAAAACGACATCCTGAAGTAATCATACAGACGTCCTACATGATTTCCAGTTATTTGATGAGGCATAAGCCACACTGATTACTGCTGCTCAAAAGTAAAAAGTAACAAATGTTGAAAAGGGAAATCCTTTATGTAACACGCTTACGCTGAACATGTCTAATTAAAGGAGACCGATCTCCTCTAACTCAGCACAAACTTAGTAGATCTTTAAAAAAAAATCTATACAAGTCATTTCATCTGTTGAGCAGATGGCAGGGCCACATAACAAACAACATTAAAGGGACAGACAATACTTCTACTACAGACCGCGTCCTCTTCTGCGAGCACGGCTCACTTAGCAACAGCTGGGACAATCGATACTCGTTACAGAGGGAGAGCCAGTGCATCATGATATTGCTACGCCAAACAATACCCATCCACAAAAAAAACAACAGGATCACATGTGCTTCTCTGGAGATAAGTAAAGGTTACTTTATCAGAGGTATTAAATGTACAACACTGTACTCCAAATAACCTGTAATCAATGAATATGTCGCAGACAGTAGAGAGACGTGGCAAGACACATGAGATGGTCTGCTGCGGCAGCATTCTCAGCCTCAGGCTAGAGGGATTCCCCTGGTTTGTGTTTGTTTGTGTGTTTGTGTGTGAATAGGATGGGTGTGACTGATTCCCATCAGCCACCCATGATTCACAGCTGAGTCAGGAGCAGGTGCTTCAACCGGACACCAAAATGAGGCCATGATTACAACCCCCTCAAAAATCAAGACTAAAAAAAAAAAAAAAAAAAAATCTCACATCTCCGTTTCAGAGTGCTGCAGCAACTGTTGGTTTAGTCTCATCTTTCTCAAGACTCTTCATGGGCAGTGTTGTCACAAAAACAAATGTGTCAGGGGAAACAGATTTTATAATGCATGAATATCAGAAGCACACGCAGACAGCACTTTCATCTCATGCAATCAAAGCAAATAAGAGAGATGAATGTTCCCTGAGATTCAGCTCATCTGGACAGTTACTGTTTTGTTTACTTAACAAGCCAAAATAATTCATGACTATGTAAAGCAGCTCCTGGGGATTTCATCTGGTGAGGACTTAGTGCAGCTATACCTATCTGAAAATAAATTATAATATTTAGTTTAGATATGGGTGCCTCTGCTTTGTTTCTATATGTATAGAGAGCTTAAATAATGTAAAAAAACAAACTATTATTTCAGAAATGTTATTAAGGTTTTACATCTTTCATGTCGGTTCCTGCACATGGATATATTTCAGTTGACTTTGAAATGTTACATTATTGTTGGTTTTTTTTAAGGATCAGTCAGTTGTACTATTATGCTTTTAATACAAAAATAAAAAATTAATAAAATTTTTTTAAATCAGAGCACAGCATCAAGCCACATTTTTCCCTTTTCACAGATGAGAGCAGGTTCACCCTGAGCACATGTGATAGACGTGAAAGGGTCTGGAGAACCTGTGGACAACATTATGCTGCCTGCAACATCGTTCAGCACGACCGGTTTGGTGGTGGGTCAGTGATGGTCTGGGGAGGCATATCCATGGAGGGACACAGACCTCTACAGGTTAGGCAACGGCACCCTGACCGCCACTGGGTATAAGGATGAAATCCTTGGACCCACTGTCAGACCCTACGCTGGTGCAATGGGTCCTGGGTTCCTCTTAGTGCATGATAATGGCTGACCTCATGTAGCGAGAATATGCAGGCAGTTCCTGGAGGATTAAGGAATAGAGACCATTGACTGGTCCCCACGCTCGCCTGACCTAAATCCAATAGACAACCACTGGGATGTTATATTTCAGCCCATCCAGTAGGGGTGCGGGAAATTTTCGATTCTTAGATGCATCTCGATGCGCAACGTGGACGATTCAGAATCGATTCACAAATGACAACAATCGATTGTCTGGACGTTATCTCTAACTGAGAACATAATGAGCAGAACATAAAGAGCGGAAGTGTTGCACCCGGACAGTCTGTGCTGCGCACATAACAAAGACGCAAGATGGAAGAGCGGCAAATCCAGCCGGCACCTTCTGCACTAAAAGCTAGTGTGTGGAAGCACTTCGGCTTCTACGAAGTCGAAGGGAAAACATCCATTGAAAGAGCTACACCATATGCAAGTTGTGTCAAACAAAGCTCAAATATTTTGGAAACACGACAAACATGAGGAACCATGTTATTCAAAATAAGCTGAAGTCAACAAGCATTATTTTTCTATGAGAGCTGCTAGCACATAATTCTACTCTTGTGTGGAAGTTGTGGTTTTGGTACCACATATTTGTTTGTTGTTTGCACATAATGTTGGTTAAGAGTTGGCATTTGCTGAAATCTGTTAATTTACTACAAACATGCTGCTACAGGTGCACTTTTTTAGTTTGTATTTCTTTGTTCAGTTCTCTGGAATGTGTGGCCTTGTTCTTGCCATGTTGCTATCATTTGATTTAATATAAATATAAAATAAAATGGGAGTTTTAAAATGGAAATAAAATTGAAGTTAATTCATCATGGATTGCTACTACCAAGATGCATCGATAATCGTTTTATAATCGAATCGCAGTCCTCTGAATCGTAATCGAATCGAATCGTAGAGTGCTTGGAGATTCCCACCCCTACCATCCAGGATACCCTGGTCCAGATTTGGGAGGTGATCCCCCAGGACACCATCTGTTGTCTTATTAGGGCCATGCCCTGATGTTGTTAGGCGTGTATACAAGCACGTGGGGGCCACACAAACTGCTGAGTACCATTCTGAGCTGCTGCAATGACATTGTTGCAAAATGGACTATCCTGCTGCATCATTCTTTTTTCACTTTGATTTTCGGGGGGTCTCTGAATTCAGGCCTTTTTGTAGGTTGATAATTTTCATTTCCATCAAACGATGCAGCGCCCTTTTATTCCTAACATATTACACTGTCTATATCAGTATAGATATTACAGCCACAACGATTCATAAAGTAACTCGAATAACAATTACAAAAAACCCTCAACGCAAATTTTTTGCTTCGATGATTCGTTTAATCCACAACTCTGTAGCTCTCAGTTGTCACCATGTAAGCACGAGCATTTCACCCACATTTGCGACTAAAAATAGACCTGCAATAGAAACGTATCCAGGCGCACGCCTGTGAATAAAAAGTACTACAACATTAAGCCAGTGCAGGCTTCAGTTTTTCAACAATAGGACTGATAGCAGCAGTGACGATGATGCTGTAGCAGTTTAACGTGTCTACACACACAGTGAGGCGCAGGTGGAGCGGAAAAATCTGCGTACTCTTATCCGATTACTCGATAGAACACTCGATTACCAAAATAATCGGTAAGTGCCGCCCAAACAGATATCCCATTGAGATCTGATGTGCTTTCAATTTATCCAAGCAAACATGGGAAACAGTTTCCACTGCTGGACACTTTTCTCTGGTTAATACAGAAACTAGTTCATATGTTTGGGTTCAGTTTTTCTTAGAACACAGACAAAGGTGTTACCTTAGTCTCTGGTAACTTGTGACTACTGCTAAGTCATTATTTATATTTCATTATTATCATTTTCCTCATTAACAGACTGATATTTATGACAGAAAATTATGAAAGATTGCCACCCTAAACCACTAGATACTCATTTTACAATAATCAAGAGAAAAGCAGTAAATTCTCATGCTTAAGAAGATGCGTGTCTGAAAAATATTTAAATAAATTAAATCTGAAAATGCGTGCTAATGTGGTGTCTGGAAATCTTGAACACACAGAAATCAACAAATGGCAGAAAATGAATCGGCAGCAGCTCTGATGATCAATTACAGCCATTAAATCGCGCCAAAATCCTCGTGTCTTCGTCCAAGATGAGAAGATTTTCCTCTTTGTTTGTATTTGACATCATTTAAGAGGAAATATTTTGTGTGCAGCGTGCTGTGAGGCAGACTCACTTTTATAAGACAAAGACTGAATTTAGGACACTTCAACTGGAGATTAATTTTAAGTCAGTCAATTAATCCATTACTTGCTTCAGCTCCAATTAGTTCTTGTCTCCCCATTCCCATAAGTCCTCAGGTGCCATGGAGCCTTCTTTCTCTGGAAAACGGAGGGTACGTGTGGTGAATAACTGCTGTGCCAGTCTGTGATTTTCCTCCCACTGTCCATTCTATCTTTTCTAATTCTGCTGCAAGGTTGCCCATTTCTATTTCTGTCTGCACATTTAACAACACGAGACCTCAGCAGGAAGCAGGTGGTTTGTTTGCCTGTGTTGTTTATGCCCTCTCTTTTCCCAGGCTCTCTGCACACACTGGAGGCTGAATAAGGCAATGAGACCCTTGAGCTAACGAGGAGGAGGAGGAGGCGGCGGGGGAGGACAAGGCAAGGACAAGTGGTAGGTGAGGAGACGAGGAGGAGGTGGTGATGGAGGTAAGAAGCGGGGCAGGGGGGGAATGAGAGGGAAAATGAGGATGAGGTGAGAATGGAAAGCAGATGAGGACAGGGAAAGGACAGAAAACGCATGAGGATAATGAAAAGAGAAAGAGGGAGGATGAGAGCAGCAGAGAAGGAATGCATGCATGTTTATTGTGCTTTCTAAATAAAGACAAAATCCCTCACAGGCTCCAGTGTTTTCATTGCTTTTTTGAGAACTTCATCCTCCTCATAAACTGTAGCGCACACACATTCAACCAATTTGTAGCAGAATATATGATTTAGCTACTTCTTAATGCGCCACCTGTTAGAGAGATTTTTACCCACAACTCTCTCGACCCACTAATCCTCGCTCTCATAAAATAACACACACCAGAAAACAACTCACAGTTAAGCACTTCTCACTCACAAAGCTATAAATGTGATTACGCCAAACAGGGCCGCTCTTTATGCTGCGCGGGAAATAATCTGAAGAAAATGAGTCGATCCTCTCACCTGCGCCGACAGCCCTGCTGTGTCTGAGGTTTGCCAAGCAGTTCTACTCAGCTACATCATCACACTTTTCTCCCACAAGTCTAAGAGGATGTGGGCGTCATGTGATTCAATTTGCTGAGTTGACGGGGATACAAAGGCGCATACGTAACCCTCCTTGTGAGCAAACATTAAAAAAAAAAAAAAAGAGCACAGGCAGTCACTGCACCTTCCTTCATATCTTTCATGATGGCATGCAAGGCTAAAAGCTTCAGTTTTTATATTGTGTAGGACAGTAAACCTGTTGTGACCCCAGTCCTGTCAACAACGTGGAAGTGTATTCATACCTTTTAATACAAAGCAATTAAGAGCCCTTCATTCAAAATCCATCATCACCGAAATATGTAAAATCAAAATGTTATGGTACTTACTTTGCACAAAATTGTCCCCAGTCAGGGTTATCACTATTAGATTTCCTATGTCAATGAGCTGTATTTTACTGCTGTGGCTGCTATCATTGAGCCAGTTTTAACAAAGCAACAACCTCAGGTGCTTAAAAAAAAAAAAAAAAATGAAACAAAAGCAAAGTGCCAAAAACTGCAGTTCTTCTAATGGCCACTTGAGGCTGGCTCCAAAAGAGAGCCAATCCCCATAGACTCCCATGTTAAAATTCCAAGCTTTCCAACAGTAAAAAGCATGTTTACAGCCTCTCTGATTAGTATAGATATTAAAAGAAAGTAAAGAGATTTTCAGTGGGTGAATTTTTTTAGAGCTCATCCATCTGGATACTGCAATTATTGACAGGGTCCTAACATAGGGAACTGCAGCCAATCGATGCCTCACCTCTACTAATTCAGGTCACTAATCTGAACCTCTCTGCGGGGTTTGTGGTGTTGGTGCTTTTTGGTGCTTTTTGGTGCATTTTAATAAAATTATCTTACAAACAATACGGCCTGCTGTGCTCGTCCAGACTGATAACCAGAACTGAAAAGCTTAGGGATATAACTCTGCTTCTGCCTCCAAAAAAAACTAACGTGGCTTCAAAATTCACTAATATTGAGGCCTGAAAAAGCAGAGTGCAGAAACCAGTGGGTGGCATCACAATAACGATAATTTTGTGGGGGAGGAGTCGTCTGAAGCAAGGTCCAGGCGATGCCGAAGCGTACAAAGGAATGTGGTACGAGCGCTGTGTGTACACAAGACACGGTGGAGGATTTCAGCTTTCCAGCCTATTTCCAGCCGCTGGGGGGGGGGTCTACGTAAATCTTTGGATATCAGAAACTTTAGTCCTTAAGCTATTCCTTTGGAGTCGGTGTAAAGCTATAGGAGGAAGAGCATTCCCTCTGAGTGGACTGTTCAATGGTTCAAGCGAGATGAAAAAAATATATATATAATCAAAGTGTGTGCGCAAGTTGGTGAAACATGAGTAGCAGCGTGTCGTATGTTAGTCTGACCCACAGCAGAGGAACAACAGCAGAGACAGCCAAAGATAATTTGCACACTAACACTGATAATATTACCAGCATTTAGAGACCAACACAGTGTCAGTCCCTTACTCATCTTTATCATTTTTACCTTAAATATTTTTTATTTTAATACAGATTAACATTTAATTATGGCATACAATACTAACTTTGCATTGGCTAAATGGTTATGGCGGCAAAGGTAAAAACACTGAAATGTAATTCATAATACTTTCTGTTAACAATAGTCAGGCCTCATATACTGCTTTATGGCAGGTCATTAATCTATGTCCATTTATTTTTTATTAATTATACTTAAGTGATTAATCTTGTTTTTATTCTAACAAACAATTGGGATACATTTTTAATACATCACTCTCAAGTGAATTTTAGTCACCATTATTATTTCCCTTCAAGTTTCTCTGAGTAGCCTCTTATCCACATAACTCATTGTTTCCTCTCCTCTGGGATCTGGAGGAAAACCATTCCAGAAACAACGAGACATTTTAAAGCAAACGGAGCCTTAGAAATAGTGACGTGGATCAAATAAAAGCATAAATCAGATAACAGGCTTCTGACTCCCTGTCCAAAAGTGAAGATCATGGTGTTCTTTTTACTTTAGAGGATTTTTCCTGTCTGTTCATTTTAACAGTTCAATGATTTCAGCACTTAATTCACATCACATGGAATTTGAAATGGGCCACTCCATCTAAAATGATTAAAGTACATTTTAATTTTTCCATGAAGGGGAGTTTCTCATCAAATCCTCCTTTCACTGACCTGCTGGGCCAAAAAAAAAAAAAAAAAAAAAAAAAAGGGACACATCTATTTTACTTCCACACTAGTTCACGTGGACGGGAATCCATTTTCATAATAAGGTTTGATTAAAAAGTCCCTTTGCAACCAGATTAAAACTGTTTATTTAAACACCTCAGTCTGATCTGTGTTGCTGGTTCTGTGGGTCAATCCAGCCGAAGTAAGCGGGTGTAACTCAGCTTTACTTCATTAAATCAACCGGCTTAATGCTGAAAAACAGATGTGTTGTTTTGAAGGCAACGTCGCCAAACCATGCCGTTCATCAGGAAGTTGAGAAACATTAGGAAATAGCTTTGGGTCTTATAATAGTAACATCTATGCACTATCAATCCTTTTCCTGCAGCCATGTCTTGGGTAGACAGAGGCACACAGGTGCAGCCTATCCCAGCAAACTGGTTTTCATTCTTCACGAGGCTTT
This sequence comes from Archocentrus centrarchus, assembly GCF_007364275.1. Lineage (NCBI taxonomy): Eukaryota > Metazoa > Chordata > Actinopteri > Cichliformes > Cichlidae > Archocentrus > Archocentrus centrarchus. Next base: position 6,741,006 of record NC_044352.1, on the reverse strand, counting down.
GGACTCAGTTGTCGGAGTCAGTTTTCAGTTGGAATGAAAAACCGCAAGATATGCAAGCATTGCTTCACCCAAAAGAGCTCGAGTATAACAAACTCCAACTGGGTGTAATAATTTGCAGTTTGATCCCTCGCAGAGAACGAAGGCTGTGGCCCTTACTATAAATTTCAGTGGCGACCCAGTTTAACAAAAAAAGATCCAAAAATATTGCTGCAGAATAACCGTCAGCAGGCTCAGTGAGTACCCATCATTGTTATTTATGCCCACGAGCAAAACGAGTCGACGTAAAGCCGGTTAAGAACAAAACCTCCGTCTCAGTCCTGACACACTGTCAAATGGTGGTGACTCTTCAAGGAAATTCATACATCTGTGGTTGTGATTTCTCAAGCATCCACTTCCTGTTCTGCTGTTAGTCAGAACTGATCTGACTGCTTCTTTAAGACACATGTTCGCTGTAAAGAATCAAACTACCCTGTGACTTTTTTTTAATAATAAAGGATAAAACAGGTGCTGGTATAGAGCACAACTTTTTAATATTTTAATTGATTTAAAGTGGCTATAATTTAGATTTTTAAAATATCAAATGGCAATATGATAATAATGGGACTGTGAAGGGGGTCACCCACAGTGATTCTGGCTCCCTCCCACCACTCACTTTTCTGACAATTACAGCCATTTTCAGTTAAAAATAAAATCTCTAAAAAAAAAAAATTTAAATACTGTACACTAACTGCTCATCACCAAAGAGCTGACAGATGTGTTAAGTGGCCAGCTGCTGAACATTCGCTGGGCACTTAGCTAAAGTACCAGACATTTCTCTTGGGAGTTGACTAAAACCAAATTTAGAGAGGAAAATTGATATTTAAATTAATGTACATGCAGGAGGTGGCCAATGAATAATTATGAAACTCTTAACCTGCCCTTAAATAAGGAACTGTTTGGGTTTCCATTTCAACTTAAAGCTGCTGTGCGGAAATCTTACATAAACTGAGAGTCCCCCTGTGCATTCAAGCAAAACAAGTTTGTAATGCTGATTAAAGATTTCATTGAGACTTAACAGATGTGCTCTTTACATTTGATTTTGAAATGAATGAGAAATGGGCAGCACGGTGGTTAGCACCCTGGGTTTGAATCCACCGGCCCGGCTGGGGCCTTTCTCCCCGTATCTGCATGGGTTCTCTCCAGGTACTCCGGGTTCCTCCCACAGTTAGGTTAATGAGTGACTCTAAAATGACTGTAGGTGTGAATGTGAAGGGTTGTGTGTGTCTGTGTTAGTCCAGCGATAGATCAGTGACCTGTCTAGGTTGTATCCCGCCTATCACCCTGTGACAGCTGGGATAGGCTAAAGCTCAACTGCGACCCTGAATTGGATAAGTGGAAGAGGATGGATGGATGGATGGATCTAAATAGAAGTGTAAATAACCAACAACACAAGTTGTGATCCAAAGTTCCTTCCACAGGTGGTCTGCCATGCATTTGGCTGCATATGTTTTGTAGTGTTAACTTTATTGTGTCCTGATTTCTCCCTATAAGGAGGTAAAGGGAAAATATGTCACGAATGCAGGATGTGGGCGTCTTGTTTTTTTTTTAAATCTTACCCTCTGCTCTTTAGCAAGTCTCAGCTGACTTTGTGCTCTGATGGAACAGCCATGACATAAATATTAGCTCTTAAATCATTCTTTCCTTGCTAAACAAATACGTCACTTGACTGGCACAAACACCAGTAATAACTGGCCCTTAGAGGAAATGATGTTTAACACAGTGGTGAGCTGAACAGAAATAACTGGAAGCAGATCTAAAAAGCCAAGTGTCTCCATTTTCCACTTGTGCTCCAATCGCCAGTTTTTTTTTTAATTAAGTGTAAACAAGTTATTTGTTTCTGTTGGCCTTAAGGACCCCCCAAAAATCAGTTATTGCATGTTTGAGATTAAAAAGGCATCATTAGCGCCATCAGTGAACAGCTTTGTAATGCTCATGCCTCATTGGCAAGGCTTTCCAACATCACCATAACAGCTTTTATGACATGGGACCATTATGCACCCTGTGGCTATTTAAAGCATCTCTGTGCTTGAGTCATCAAATGTATCTGTAAACCATCATCGGCAGTGTCTCCGCCATCATTATTAAACATTAGGAAGATAATTAATGACTTCGTTTAGCACTGCCAGCAAGACGGGACTTTCAAAGGTGCTCGACAAGAAAAGGGGACGCAAAAAGAGCAGTGATGGGAAAAGAAAAATGACAGTGAATGCACCATGTGGGTGTTGGTCTGAAGCACTCTTACAAATACTAGTTTGTGTGTGGGAAATGGCACATGCAGGAGTTTTGTGCGTAAGTATCATTAACCTCATGGCCCCAGAAATGCTGTGCATTGGTCGATGAATTTGATTTCTAAACAAAATAAAGGCAGAAACCGGGTTTTGCCTATGTGGAAGAAGAAGCTATGGAAAAAATAAATAAATCTGCAGCAGATCTTTTTGTTTCTCACACAAGACACAAAAAACCAGAGTGATGGCACTTGTTTTCTCCTCATAGGGAAGCCAGAGTCACTTATGGCCTCTGTGCACAGGGCAAAGAATGTGGTTCGAGGTCAGCACAGTGGAACTGACAAATCCCCACAAAATATGTACACATTAGACACGTGATTATACATGGGGGGAAGCATACAAAAATAGACCAAGAGCAGTGTGCTCGCTTAGCATTAAAACACTGAGTCACTGCGATGCACTCAGATGCAGGCTGTTGCTTTTCTGATCCCTGTTATCTTAAACATGTTAGGAAGGTTTCCGGCCAGTGGAAAGAAATCTAGCAGACATTGTGAAGCAAATCTCAGAACAGATTCCTATATTTAGCTAAAGCATGTAAAGTTGTGTCCTTGCTGCAAAAGAAAGTCTTGAATGCAACTTCTTTAAAGTCCCATTTAAAAAGGACTCCAAAGACATAATGTCTTGACAATAAAACATCTTGAAGAAAACTGGTTTAACCTTCAGTTGGGCTACAAGTGGAACACGGACAAAGCTGCCCGGAAATAAAAGGAAAGACTGGCAGAAACAGGCACACATCCCACCCCTGCCGTGTATGCTTAACGCATGCTCTGAGTGCAGAGATATGAGTCTAAATGTTCTTAGGCTAATCATGTCATTGTTGGCAGCCCTCAGCAGAGGCAGATATGATACACATCTACTGAAATATTTTAAAAGAGCAGAAGGGCTCTGAAAGCATTGACCATTCACCACTGCAGGCAATCACAACTGCACCGGCCTGACCTGATTACTCATGATCTAACTGCTTTCTGAATAGCCCGTGTCACAGATTAGAAGATGTGTAACCCACTAAAAGGCCTCCCAGGACAAGTCTTTGTAACAGCCAAATCACAAGCACGTGTAATCCTAATGGTAAGTGGTCTGCCTTTTCTTCCATGTGCCTTTTTTTTTTGTGTCTGTAAATTTGATTGAAACCCAGGAGCTCTGCGGGGCTCTGTTCAAGGTCAGCAGGGCATGTGTCTCTCTCTCTAGTAGCTCAGGGTTTTCTAGCATCACTGCGCTCTGTGTTCTGGCTGCTCTCCAGCCCCCTTGGCATTTTTGATAGATAACAGACCATGTATGGTTAGCTGGTACAACGAGAGGAGAAGAAGCAGCAGAGACCTGGTCCAAAGAAAAGCAACATCTGACATCAGTCTGTACAGACTATGCCGAATTTAATCTTAAACTCATCAGGTGACCCAGTTCTCTGGAACATGTGATTTATTTTTTCCCAGAAAAATGTGAAAATTTCATAATTTCTGTTTGTTTGTGTCTAACGTTACCAAATAATAAACAACTAGAAATTCCCTAAAAAACCTGAAACCTGATTTGTTGGTTTTCTTTGCACCGTTACAGGATAATTACCCTCATTTTTGACTGTTAGTCCAGCAAAACAGGAATTTTGCTCAAGAGGCTGATATTTTAGAAACCAGATCATCTAAATATTTTTGCTGCAGCCCTAAGTGTTATGCTAGTTTTACTCCTTCCTGTTTTGCCTTTCCAAATCCTGGAAAATTGAGCAGTGATATGCAACAGTTCCCCTCAGCTAAAAAAAAAAGGTCAGATCAGTGCACATCAAATGCTGCTCACCCACTCGGGTTCTGACAATAAAACGACTGGTTGTGCTATAGCAGCTGTCTTATTTTTGACTTAATCACAATCCCTGGTTTATTTTTATGTGTGGATTACTGTGCACTCAGGCTCAGGGAGCACTTTTAGTCACAGTCATGCAGTAGACAGTGAAGCAGACCACACCAGGCAGGCAAGAAGAAGCCAGTGTTTATTTTCACCAGTGCCCATGCCCAGTAACACTGGCACTTGTCCAGCAACGCTGCAAAGTGGGGGGTCCCAGGCTGCTCCCCACCAGGATACTGATGATGATGCTTGTGAGCAACCATCTACAAGCAGCTCTGCCCCCCCTTTCCTCTTAAAGAAATGAGAAAAACTGGACTGGCATTTTTCTAATTCACTCAGCAGACAGGATATTTGCAAGCAACCTCCTGTCAACGCTGCCATGTTATTTGATCGAGTTAGGATATAGATGACGAAGTTGATCTGGGTAAATCTGTGCGCACTGGCAGTGGAGAAATAGCCCAGATGACGAACGAGGAGGTGAAGGCTTTCAACAGCAATCCTGCCTGTCATTAGCTACAGTGAATGCAGCAGCTAATGTGTGGGAGGGACGTGGATGCCAGCCCTGTAAACTGTGCACATACAAAGCACGCAGGCGGCCAGAATCATGGATACACGTGAATGCGTCCTTCAATCGAGACAAAAAAAATATATATATATTATATATATGAAAATCTAACAGCCACAAGGTAACTCAACACAAACGCACCCCGGGTAAAAACAGGCGTTCGTGTGCATGCTGTTTGGATGCAATGTGTGTACAGTGAACACGAACGGCTCTGCAAAGATAGGTGTATTGTCTAACAGTCGGTCGCTGCGCTGGCTGGAAAATGCCTTACTAACATCGTGAAGAAAGCTCGCTTCGTGACTCCACAGCTCGCTGCGGCTGTTCACTCTAAGCATCGTTTTTTTTTTTTGTTTTGTTTTTTTACGCACACAAACCAGCAACACAAATACACATACGAACAATGTCGCCTGCACAAAGAGCGCCACTAACCTTGGTCGGGTCTCCTCCTGCTATCCACTTGTTACAATGGAAATCTAACACCATGGATTTCCAGTTAAGTTTCCTGGCAGTCGTACAAAAAGACGCAGCGCGCCGAAGTGGGCCGAAACTGAAGCAGAATGGTTTGTGTTACAAAGAGCCCGTCGCGACGAAGGAGTGCGTGTTTAAAAAAAGAAGAAGGGGGAAAAAAAAAAAAAAAAAACCTGCGTAATTTTTCTCCTCGGGATACCGTCGGCAAACAACGGGGAAAAGGTTGTGCCTTCAAACAGCTGTTTTCCAAAATGGAGTTAGCCGTGTCTGAGCCAATCACAGCAAGCCTGTGGAGGCTCCCACTCCTCCTGTGGGCTGGAGCCAAAACCACACTGCGCTCCGAAGATAAAACACCCACAGATTAGACGTCTTTTTTTTTTTTTTTTCTTTTCAAAGGAGGAGGGTGCTTCTTCCAGCTTTCACGTCGCCGAACCTTCATTTAGCCGCACATCAAACCACCAGACACCTCATGGGATGAGATTTAGGAGAGCCGCAGATGTTTCTTATGCTGTTTCTTAAACTAAATACAGCATGGAGGGATTATCAGTGATGTAAGCCGTCTGTGGAGTTTATTGTGCATGCAGACCTTCAGTTTTTGGTGACGAGGCAGCGGGTTTATTAATCTGATCTTTGTGTATTGCATTGCATGTCTTTAGTTTAAGCACCTAATAAACTGGCACTGCTGTGGATGGTCGAGAAAATTAAAGGGACCCTCCGGCAGTTTCATAATTACTGACTCTTACATTTCCCATAATGCAACTGCAGAAAATTAATATAACCACAGCACCTGAGTCACGTATTCAAGTAGATAAATGAGATGCCAGTATGGTTCCAGCCCCAATTATTTATTTTTTTTTAGGTTTTTCACAATGGGTGAAATATCTAGCAATGTCTTAAAAAATAAATAACATAAAGTGTCATTCAACAACACTTACTGCTCTAAATGTATTTCCAGTGTACTTACAATCTCTCCTATTTGGATTTTTTTTAAAAATTAAAAAATTGCTAGGCAGTAACCCATTTCTCAAGCTAAGACTTCTTTTTCCAGGTAGTCAGAAAGTATGTCACTGTTTAAGGATTCAGACACATTTTTCTAAATGCATAAAATAAGAGAAAATTACATTAATATGCAGCATAATAATAGCCATGGCTCAGGTTTTATGAATTAAGCAAAAATATAAGTGATAAGCTATAGAAAAATAGCTCTGCAGGTTTAAAATGTGCAAAAACTTAAATATATTTTCACCCAGCTGGTTTTGGGGAGTGTGGACATCTCCTCAGGACTGAAGTGCTGTCAAACTAATGCTAGCTTCTCAATTTTCTTTTCAGTCTACGCTCCTCTGCAGTTTAATACTTTCATCTAAAAATAAAAAGAGACTCCAGCTCCATCTGCAGCAATCAATACAATAACTTCAAATATTTCTCGCAACTTTTGAAAGCTCCCTGCACAGCCACAAAAGACTTCGTTCTGCTGCTTTCACAGCTCCTGATGATTAGATCGAGCATGATAGGTAAAATCAGAGGAGTGCCCCTTTAACTGCCTTGCTCACTAAACCAATGCCATGGAAACAGCAGAGCAACAATAATAGTGTGGGCTTTGCAGAGTTAAAATAAAGTTGAAATCTTATGAAAGGGAGAAGAAATTAATGAGTTTTGTCTTCTTGTTCCAGATGGCAGGGGTACAGTTTCAAATGAGCAGACTCAAGAGCCAAATAGGATATTTTAATCTTCACTGAAACACGCAGCTCTTCATTGTCTAAAATACATATATTCTATAAACCTAATTGATGAATCCCAGACTAAGCTTATGAAAATTTAGTTATGGGAGACATCTAAGAACCAGTTATTATATAGTCCTGTGAATTTAAATGCCTTCTTCATCCACGCTGTCACTTAAATACATTGTGTCCAAAAAATGTAACCACAACACATATTTGCTGATGTTTTAGGCTTTAATTTCTAAAAGGTGCAACATGTAAGTATTTTATTTTAAAAGTTCACTCACTGTTGACCAGCTAGCCTCAGCTGTGGCCCATATGGTTAACATTCAAAGCTTTTTGGGTTGAGAAACAGTGCAAGTGGGCTTTGAAGTATGTTTGTGCTCACTGGGTCGGTATGATTCTCCAAATCTTTGCAGCGGCAGGATTTATATACACAGCAGCGCTGTGTACTAAAACATTTTTGCTCTGTTTTTCCAGGCCTGCCTTCAGTGTCCTTCAGCTCCTTCTCCAGTGAATTTCGCATCTCAAAGACCAAGTTCATGAAAGCTGGCACAGGAGACTCACTGGAGAGGCAACCGAATGATAAAAATCATCACAACACTGACCTGGTCAGACTGTAGCTAAACATAAACAACTAGCTGCTAACCAACTAACTGTTGCATTTAGTTACACTGGTTGCTGCTGTCACCCTGGCAAACATAAGGTGTGTGCCCAAAATGATATCACAACTGCTGGTGCCATTTTGGCTGGTCAATCATCTCTTGATTTTCTAACCTGGTGTAAAGTAACATTTGAGTCCTTACAGCATTTCAATATATCGATACAAAAGCAGAGAAATGTTGCAGCAGTTGCAAAGTCATAATGCAGAAACTTTGCTCAATTTCAAGCAGATCCAACTTTAAAATTCTCCTAAAATGTTAATGCATTATAAGAATAATGCAAAAAATACACAGTAAACAGTGGAAATCTGAGAAGAACCATGAGTACTTCTACGTTCTGATTACAAGCAGTGGAGTACTTTTACACTGTAATAAAGTTAGTATACTTGTGCTGAAGTAAAGGATCAGAATACTTCTCCCACCACTGTTTTTGCTGTGTCTTTGGAGACCCATGAAACCAATATGGGAAACTCGGCTCAAGACAGATGCAATTATGTTGTGAAAATACCCACAACTTCCCTAGAGCCTGCAGCATGCCAACAACAGCATCCACAGAACAAACAAGACACAAATAGCATGTTCTCTGTTTGGCTTTTACTTTACTGTCTTCACAATCAACAATAAATATCCTGCAACACAACACAGCTTATAGTCAGACATGCTTAAAATAAAAATACAAAAGACTGGAAAAAAAAAATACTCAAGTTACCTTTACTGCAAGAAAACAGATGTAACATTATTGCACATTTCTGTACATGGTCTGGTGTACAATTTGGCAAAACCAGATGTCTATAAAGTCAGGACTCAATGTTCTTTATTTCCCATATGACTGCTGTGATCAGGAACGGCCCTGTGTTAAGACTGTGTGATGAAACACAGGCAAACAGGTTTAAAAAAAAATAAAACATAAGGCAGATTATCTGAACTTAAAAGATAATCCTCTTAAAAGATTCAAGCCACAAAACTTAAGCATCAGCTAAACAAAGGCTCTGAAATACTCCATGAGTTACATATTTGGCTAAAAACATTTATGGGTAAATCTATTACACTGTCCTTTCTCTCAGCTACAGCAGCGGCCTATGACCACTTCATAACGATGAAGTATACCCACTCTTATGTAAGACAAGCCCTGATGAGAACACACGAGTATTGCTTTGGTGCACACAAAATTGCCAACTAAATGTCCAACATCATTTAAGGCAATGTAATTGGTGGTTGCATACACAGAAACTGACTGAATCGTGGGGCAATGCAACCACGGCAAATGGTAAATGGACTGGTTCTTAACTCAAAGCGCTTTATACAACATGCCTCATTCACCCACACTCTTCTTTCTACAGCTAAGTGCGTTCTATCTAACATTAACACACATTCATACTCTGACGGTTACACTGGAGAGCAACTTGGGCTTCAGTATCTTGCCCGAGGATACTTTGGCATGCAGACTGGAGAAGCCAGGGATCGAACCACCAACCTTCCGATAAGTGCTTCCTGCTCTACCTTCTACTCATCCATACGTACTGAGCACTAATGGCCAGTATAACACTGAGTACAAGGATGTTTAAGTGAGGAAATGTGAGTTGAAGAAGCATTTGTAGAATTCTTTCTCAGCTAAAAATATTAAATATCCCCATATGTCTTCAAATACTGTTAAACTGGTAAAAACGTATACACTGAAAGCAGTTTGTCCTTGCTGTAGTCACTCCTCGTGTTCAGGGAGCCTGCTATAAATGACTGAAAGCAAAATCCAGTCTTCACACGATGCAGAAAAGTTAATATGAGCCTTCACTGCATAATCATCCAAATAAGCGGGTAACTTCAAAAGTTACAGTGTTCTTAGCATTTCCCTCCCTTGGCAGCGTTTCTTGTCGACTCTGCATTGAAGGTCCAATATCAAAAAAGCCATTTTCAAACATGCACTGCAGCGTGGGGCTTTTCTGGGACTTAAGACTGTCTGACGCACACTAATAGCAAACTAGCTGGTCTTTATACTGCCAGTTCCTTGGTACAAAGTCTGAGTGATGTCAGATTGCAGCAATGTGTGAATAACGCAGATAATATTGTGAGTGGGCATCATGTGCGCTGCCTCCTGCACACTCTAAACAGGCAGCACCCTCGCCTAAACCGAATACGGAGTATTTCTGGTAGCTCAAATGAACCTGAAGCGGAGCATTTGCTGCTGTGTGCCATGTGAGAGAGGACAAGTGTGGAAACGATTCCAACCTAAGACTCCTGAAACCCTGAAGTTCATATGTCAGAATATCCCCAGATGGAACATAAAGCAAAGAAAGGAACATTAGAAGAGAAATTTTAAACTAAATGTATCAATCAATCTATTTTCTTAACTGCTTTTCCAATTCAGAGTTGCAGAGGGGGGTGGAGACAGCCCCAGGTGACTTTGGGAAAGAGGCTGGAACAACCAATTTTCCTTATTTTGAATGTCTTTGAGAAAAACCTATGCATGCACAGGGAGACTATGCAAACCCCACACTGAAGGACCCCAGCTGTTGAACTAAGAGGTTTTTTTTTGCCATGTGAGTGCTAACCACCGCACCACCCTAGCTAAACACAAAAGGAGGACTGTGGATTGTCCCCGATCTCACGATTTGATTTGTAGTTTTTTTTTTTTTTTTGAGGAATGGCGAGCAAAACCTGTTGTGAACATATAAAATAAACACCACTGATAATAAACTCTTAGAGGCCACCAACATCGGCTGAACATGAGGGGGAAAAAAAGCATCTAAACCAGACTCTGGAGCTGCCTTAGACCAATGATTGAATGCTGGGCTACATGTGAACAACTATTCCACCTATAGTAGTGCTGCTTACTTATAGTAAAATAAATCATGTATAATATTGGCAACTTGCCCCGTAAAAGTCTACACACATGTTTCTTAAATGAAACAGGAAATGTCCTCTCAGTGATGGGAGCTCTGCGACTACAGCGAGCATCAGTAACAGTAGTAAAGTTGAGAGCGCAGCCCCCTGAAGGTGTCCTCATCCTGCCCGCTGGCCTGCTCTCCTTCAAAGAGCATGGAGTCTGGAAGCACCACGCCCTCTAGTGGATCTGGCTGGCAGAACTCCACTATAAATTCCTCCTCACAGTCCAGCAGCAGTTTCGACCACGCACTCATGTCCAGCTGGCCCGCGGTGCCGCCGTATTCCTCCGGTAGAACTGACCGTGGTATGTTCCGGTGCAGGGAGCGCAGGTCTGAGCCGTGGAGGATGTACTGCGTAAGAAGACGACAAAGACACGTCAGTGACCTCACCTGTAGCTTTAATATTTGATGTGAAAGGTGTCATCTGTAGTAATGAGCCCACACAGATTTCTCACTTGACTTCCCTCACTTCTACACGGTGTCAGACCTTCTTTTGGCTCACTGCTTTACTTTCACTTTACTACTAAGCTTCACCCTCACAGTTTTCATACTTGGGATGTATTATCAAAAAGGTCCAGGAATGGGATTATCAAAATCAACCACCTTTCCTCCCATTCAAGAACCCCTTTCTCGTGAACCTCTGGTTTTCCATTTCAGTCCAGTTATGCATCTGCAATGCACACTGAATCTCCTGCAGTGTGTTAACTTGACTTTCATTTTCTGGAAGCGTACAAAGCTTCAGGGAGCCAAATGTGGCAAGCAGAACAGGTGGTGAGTGAAGATTGTGTCGGTTCAGGCCAAAAAAACTCCCGTTTTTAAATCTGCTCTGTGTTGGCACATGCACCACAGCACAGGTGATTTCCACTGATCGGTCTCCCTCACACGCCTCAGGACATCACACAATCCAGTTAATGTTGAAATAAAAATGACGAGCATGTCTCATTTCTCACTTGATACTTGGAAACTGTGGATACGCCTTCTGAAAACAGCACAGTCCCAGCTGGAGACCTTAGGTCTCATCACCAGTGACAGCGAAAGTGGTCAGAAGTCCACTGAGTGAACTAGAAATAGCAGTCACACTGAAGCTGTCTGAGCATGCCCAAGAAGAAGATCTTGAACTGGAGATGGCCATGTGTAAATGATCTAAGAGTTTCTGATCACAGCTCCTTAAAAAAAAAAAAAAAAAAAAAAACCCTCAAAAACATTAAATCACGTAACCAAATATGCAAAGATGAACCCAGAGGTGCATTACTATATCCAAACTAGAGCTACAGGGAATACTGGTTTTATTTATTTTTAAGTAGCCACAAACATGGCATTAAATCAACGTGTATACCTGCTGATTTTTTTGCACCTATATATTTACATAAGTGATAACATGCCACTGTTTACATATTTACAGCTTGTTTTTGTTTACCCCGGAGTTAATCATAAATGTGTTATTACAGGTTTTAATGAACACAATACCAGCCTCATCATCCCATTTTGAAAAATATTGTTTTGTTTCGCACTATTTTTGTTAACTCCTCTGAAAAAGAACACGCTTAGCTTTTCATTTTCACAGATGAAAAAAAAAAAAAAAAAAAAAAGACTATCAATTAGAAACACAGGCTGCAAAACAGGCCTTTGTTTCAAACAAAAGAGTCAGACAGTACAAGGACCATAGTTACCCTCTCTGCCATCTTCTCCTTCAGAAACGGCTTAATTATAGCAAAGATGCCTTTGAAAATCCGGGGCTCATTAATTATGTTGACGGCCTTGATTCTGATCGGAAACCCATCCTGTGAATTAGAAGAGAAAGCAGTCTCAGCCGGGCCTCGTCAAATGATTCACACATGCTTTGTGTACTTATGTAAATATCAGACACTCCACAGGCAGTGCTCAAGAGCTACTGCTGTGACTCGCAAGGTTTTTTCTCATGTGTGTTACACTAATACTATTTTTTGCTGCTGTATCATAAATAAAAATCATTTTGAGCTAGTGATTCATTCAGCAATCATCTCAGAGTGATCTAACAGAGGTATTTCCTTTTGACAAGCTAATATCATCATCAGAAAATGTCTATCAATTAATGCACATTATTTCTATCATTCGAATTTTAATGTCATACCTGGAGGATGCTCACAACTTTTTTGGCGAGGAACGGACCTGGATTGGATGCTTGTGACATTCCCACTCCGGTGTAGTCTGCTAAAATAACAATGCCGTTCACCTGCGTTTCCTCCGGCTGGATCAGTTTCTCCAGAGTCAGATAAATCGCTCTCACATTGTCAACAAAAGGGTAATCATTTGGTTTCCATTTTCCTGTAAAAAGGTTAGAGGTGAGTAATCGTGCATCATGAGCAAAAGCTTTTCTTTATGGAATTGTTAGTATTAGTCATTCAGAAAGAAATGTAAGTGTGTGAACTCTACTGAATAATGTGTCAGTTAAATGAAGTATTGCATGTAAAATTGCTGAATTTTCCAATGAAGATGAAGCAGACACCAACCTGGGCGGAGACACAGGATGTATCTTCCGTTGGGGTCTGGCCGTGGCAGCACTGTGAGAAAGCCCAGGTCAAGGACGTGTTTCACTGTGGATGGCTTTAGGTCCTGGAACACCTCTGGCCAAGCCTTACGTCCTGCATGGTAATTGAGGAGCAGCTGCAGGGCACGGTCATAGTCAAACTTCCTGGCCCGCAGGAAGCGCAGCAGGAAGGCATCATCCAGTCGCGTCCTGAGATTGGGCTGTTCCTGCAGAGTCAAAGTGGAAAAAAATAAATAAATAAAAAAGAGGGGGAGGTCATGAATGACAACAACTAGAATAAACACAATATGGTTTGTGACTAAACAAAATCAAACACTGCCATCTAACACTGCCATCCATCCCTCCCGATGTGGGGACAGCAGTCCAAGCAGCAGTGCCCAGACCTCCCTCTCCCTGGCCACCTCCTCCAACTATTCCGGGGAACACAAAGCCAGCCAAGAGATCTAATCTCTCCAGCGTGTCCTGGGTCTACCGTGGGGCCTCCTCCCAGTAGGACATGCTTGGAACACCTCACCTAGGAGGCACCCAGGAGGCATCCTAGCCAGATAGCCAAAATACCTCAACTGGCTCCTTTCAATGTGGAGGAGTAGCAGCTCTACTCTGAGCCCCTCCCAAATGAACAAGGTCCTCACCCTGTCTCTAAGGAAGGGCTGAACTCTGACTGCCGTTAGCAGACCAATCCCCAGCTGCCAAAACTGGCTCTTTTGTAATTCATTACAAATACACACACAAAAAAAGAATGTGAAATGGGGAATAACGTGGAATTAGACCACACCCACCTTCAAGAGCAACCAAATTCTGAACTCAAGTTCACATGTCTAAAGTTTTGTGATCTATTTTGCACGACACTGATGAAAATCTGTCCTCAGACAGACAAACATAAACACCTGCCAAAGTTCTCAAAGTAGCTCTTTGATTGGTATAGCAGGCCACGGCAAATATAATATTACCTCATTATTATACTTTTAAAGTATTAAAAGTTAATATACTAACCAAAAAAGAAATGGAAGTTTGTGTTTCAATTAGAGTTTATAGACACTATATTATTTGTACATACAAGCCATTTAATATGAGGTATGGCCTCATCTGGATGTGACACAAGCAGTTACCCATCTGTAAATGGACTGCATACATGTCTGGATATGTTGCTAAAGAATTGCTCTCTATTCCTGAATGAGTGCAGCCCGGAGCTCTCCAACAGTTATTGGTCACGGCTGCCTCTAATGAACATGATGACCCAGTGTGCACCAAGTAAGTTCAATAGGAGACAAACTGGAATTAAATGCTGGCAAAGGAAGTGTCTGGTTATGCTCCTGCTCTTGAAATGCCTGCTCTACTCTGGCAGTGATGAGCGGTGTGTCAAGCAGGTACTGTCCTGCTGAAACAGCCACAGGGCAGGGTGCTGCTGCATACAGTAAATTCAGGTTAGAGAACTTCAAATCTACTGCAGTCCAGCCAAGAAAAAAAAAAATCAGATCAGGGAATCTCATGGGCATGCAAGGCTACAACAACAGCATCCATCATACCAAAAGCCCATCCTCTGTTGATGACACACTAAGAAAACATATTTCACAACATAAAAACTACATTTCTTTTTTTGACTAGTATAGTTTATAACAGAGGTTCCCAAATGGTGAGCTGAGGCAGACTGGTGTGCCTTGGGATTTTGAATGAACCATACACCGCAGATGCACAAAAAGTAATGATGGAGATTTAAATTTACTATTTTTAGTACATATCAAAAGGGTCTCTTTGATAGACAGCGGGTAAAACAGATTGCTTTCTTGTGTGAAGCAACCTGCCGCTAACTAAATTGTCGATATCATTTAGGTCCAGATGCTGCAAATGTTTTGAGCACAATGCTGATGTTCAGGAGGGTATGGGGACAACATCTCTAACTATTGCTCTGTCTTTATTATGTTACCTTTTCCTCCTTGATTGTTCTGCCCTACCTTAAGTATCATGTCCCTCAGTGCTTGAACATCCCGTAGACGCCATTCTGGCTTCTCCTGGAGCTCCTCGCGTGCCTTGGCCACCAGTTCAGGGGTCAGGGTACAGGAATAGATGGGTGGAGGGGGACTGGGGAACCAGCAGTGCCCTGCAGCTGCTGACGAGTCCATTGGAGGACAACCGAGATCGATGGACTCATGCTGATCGGCCATGGACTGACTGGGTGAAGCTGTTAGGAAAGCAACACACATGAGGGGAATTTGCAGAAATAACACAGTGTATTATCAATGATGATACGTCATAATTTAAAGACTTTTTGATCATATTTTGTATCAGTAAGCTGACTCGGCACAGTTAGTGTACAGCTGCACAAAATAAAAACATTTAAGTACCTGAACACTTGAGTAAATATCAGGTACACGCACCAACTACGCAGTTTTAGTAATTATTTCAATTTTAGCGAAATTTAGCAACAGATGTTGGGAACACGATGCTCCCTTATAAAAGACGGGAGCGTGACGCTTTCCAGTAACTACCGGAGACTGCAAACACTGACTGCGTTTACTCAGAAATGAGTCAGAGCATCAGGAGACTCGGCTAATACAACCTGACCCTCTCTGAGCATATGTCCGGATAATGACCGAATACTGACCCGAAAATGTGCTTAACGTTATCCTTCTACGACAGACATAGAGTGCATCGATAAAAGGCCGCTGGCAAGTGATATATGACTTCAGAAGACATCCGCAACGATCTAATCTACAAAACCGCTGTAAAAAAAATCTCAACCAACCTGTCAGGAAAATCCTTTTTCCGGGTAAAGAGCCGGCGTTAGCTCATTGGTGCTTTCGTAGCACGTGATGCGCTGCGCCGTTGAGTCGTGCGCCTGTTGTTTTGATGCCATTGTTGTCTTCAAGTTTCATCGGATTTTTTTTTTTTTTAATAAGGGCCTCAGAAAAATATTGAAAGGTGCCTTGATCCTGTAGATGGAACATGTAGGAAGCTAAAATACCATATGTGCAATCAGCTACAGGTTGAGACATCTGTCGCCTGGTATTCTTTTGATACATCATTAGCCCTTTTTGTTATATATAAAAAATTTCCATCAGAAATTAGGCGCCCAATATCTTACGCAATAATAATAATAATAACAACAATAATGTGGCTGTTATGTGAGTCTCTTGTGTTTTAAATTCAAAATGTGTGTGTGTGTTTTAATGGTATTTTAACAAATTACGACAGGATTTACTACACGAACAGGCATCCGTGTACCTCAACCTCACAAGTCTGAAACAAACAGTAATAAAAATATCCGTATTTTCTCATACTACTGATATCAGTTCAAAGCATTAGGGCTGTAATTTTATAGCTGTAGGCTGGCGTGGTGAGCTCATACTTGCACGCAAGTGTATATAACCGCTATTAATTTTATTGTATTTTGAAGCAGTAGATGGCAGAATTTACCTGCATGTTTCTACGCGTGCGTCCCTGCTCTGTCAGCTGGTTGCATGTCGTCTCAGAGGCTGTGTTGGTACACTTTTTTTTTTTTTTACCCCAAATTTTAGATTAGGGTTTTGAAAAAAAAAAAAAAGTTCTAACCAAAGTGTTGATCATATAAGGGGCTGGCGTTCTGTTCATAAAAAAATAAGCAATTGAGTAACTGTCTAAATAAAAAAAATAAAAAAATCTAATATGGATATGGCCTTTGCATTGGTGTCCATCAATTGTGTCACACCACCTGTGTCACACTACTATAATAATAATGTATTATGATATGGTATGGTATTTCCAGGATATTTTAAAAGATACTCAAAGTACCTAAAGTAAAAGTACTCAATATGCATTATAGCCCTCTAAGTTGGACTGAACAGCATTTGTTTCCCCCTATTTCCCTCCATCCCACATTTTAGAGAAAGTGTCCCACATTTTGATTGGATCTAATTTACACAAGTCAACATATTTATATCTCACAACAAAAAAAATGTGTCTTCTATACTCTATGGATACATTCCTACTGAAATCCAGAGTTGATTACCAGACAGAACAGTGGCAAAAAACAAATGCATGAATAAACAAAGACTATCATAACACCATAAAAAGAAACTTTTGCTCCTGCATGTCTGTTCTAGCTGTTGTTTGCAGACAAATGTGAAAAACTAACAACTTTTGTCACATACACATGTAGTGGAATTCAGTCTCTGCATGTGACCCATCACACATGCAGCACACACACACCACAACATGCGGAGCAGGGGGCAGCTAGAGAGCGCCCGGGGAGCAACTGGGGGGGTTAAGTGCCTTGCTCAAGGGCCCACAGTGGTGTACTGAGGGTGGAGACAGGCAGCACTTCAACACTCCAAAGCCAGTCTGAGGGTGATCTGGGGCTCTCTAATATTAACAGTAATCCCCTCTCTAGACATTTTATTCTTTTTTGTACGCTTTGTGACTGTTTGTGAAAAGTGCTTAATAAACTTTACTTCTATTTTGCATTTTTATTGAATGTAATGCAATATGAGCTCCACAATAACACAGTATTACTCATTTTCTGGATGCAGTGCAAAAATATATCTGCCTTGCATCTCTTTGTCTTGAGTCAGTGCTATCTGTAATGATTTTATGGCAGCTTATCAGTCTGAAGTTGCAGCAGTCTATCAGTGACCAAAAAGCACTGCCACGTTGGAGCCATGTTTTCCGTGAGACTTCCCATTGATCTTTCAAATAATGCACAATGCTACATATTCCTCTGTGAACAATTCTCTTGTGATTGTTTAAAAAAAATGTAGAGCAGTAAAAAGCAATGTAAAAATAAACCATCAGATTTATTAATTCATCTTCACATTGTAAGGTGAAACATTACCTGGTTTTGTAAGGCAGTACAGGTTACAAGGCACAATTTATTCCATCAGTTAAACCATGATAAAGTACTAAACAAAAAAACATCAACAGAAAAACAAAAACACACGATATATTTTTGAAACCAAAGACAACATATTATTGGGAAACTTCCTCAGCATGTCTGCCTGTGACTTTTTAAAAGTCTTTATAGAGATGAACATACATAGACTTCCAATCTTTGTTACATTGGAGTACATTTTAAAAGGTTAAATTTCACTCCTGTAAATATCCCAGTGCATAAAACAAACCACAGATTTTTGTTTTGTCAGGAAATAGTTGAGAGCGACTCTTTTGAGGAATTTTCTTTAGCTTTTTTTTTTTTCTGAGTTCAATTTAATTTTAATAAATGTGAAATAAAAAAAAATTCAACACTAAATATATGACAGTGTGAGGCCTGTTGTAACATTAATAAAATACTGACATGATTACGTTGCCATTTCTAACACAAGCCTTACTGCACACACTGAGGAAATGCTAACTGAACTGAAGTTACCCAATAATGAGTTATATATGTGTACAGCAGTGTACTTCTAAGCAGCAAGTAAGCCTAGAAAGTTACAATGCTTATGGTTTTATCTGGCCTTCGTTGAGCGATGAAGCTCAGCTGCAGCTGCATACCTGTACAAAGTGATGCTTGAAGACTCAAGCTATCAATCTGTAAAGAACATACCTGGAAATTATATTCTATACACAGTATTTAGCTACTTTAAGGTTTCAGTCAAGTTAACAGCTTCAATGCTGATTGTGTATAAACATACATGTAAAAACCCTGGTTTAATTGAAAAAAAAAAAACTGAAGGAATAAAGATTTAAAGGGTTGTTAAATGGCCTCTTGCTTTGTAATAGTTGGCTGAGGGATTGAGGTTGGCTGCTTGGGCACAGTGGCTATGACCCCCTGAACCATTTTATAATGTTCTGAGCTGGAGGCAGTGGGCGGAGATGGGATTGGGGTTTCAGGAGTGGCTGAAAAGTAGAACACAAAGAGAGAGCAGTTACTTAGGGGGAGGAACTGCATAAGCAGGCGCATATTTACTATTTACAGTATGCCATATCTTGGGGGGGGGGGGGGGGGGTACCACAAGTTTCCAATGAGGAATAAGCACTTTTGTGAAATTTCTCAGAGCATTAAATATGTTCAGAAAGAATAACAGACGTTTTCTTTGACAAAATAAGCCAGATTAGTTTCGGGGATTATTCCGCCGAGCCTATTTGGCCTTCCAGCTACCTGACTCGGCCGCACATGGAGCTGGGTGAGGACAATTTTATGGCCTCTCTTCATTAAAATGCAATTCATTTCAGTTCACTTAGACTAATGATTCTGACGGTCTTCATTAAACTTAAATAGACAAAGTTTTAATGTATGTAGCAATAAAAGAAACCTGAAGGTTTAAGCTAGTGACAGATAATAAATCTTAAATGCAGCATGTGTATTTAAGCATTTTGTGCTTACAGATTTGACCGTTATGGATCGGCGTTGGCATGTTGCTGGTCACTATAACATTGGTGCTGAGGTGCTCCTGAACCAGGTGAGGGTGCAAAGAGTGAGGTGCGTGTGGCGCTTCGTTAGCAGAACCTGAGGGGAAAAACCCAACAATATTCTGTTAATCCTACAGGCGTTTACTGCAATTGCATCTACTTACAGTTTCAGAATTCATACTACAGTAACTTTTGTTATATCTCAGTACCAAAAAAGCATTTCTCACCTCCAAGAAGCATTTCCTGGAGCAGATTGTCAATCTTGGCCATGCCAAAAAGTTTGACAAACTGGATCTGTTCAATCATTTGCCAGGTGATGCTCTGTAGCGTTGGCAGCAGCAGGAGGAGCTCTCCAAAGCGGCCTCGAGAGTCATACTGCCTGTCGTTTATATAGTCCTCAAGGCTCACCTGGACCTGATACCGCATCCTCTTGATCTTTCCGGGGTCACTGAGACCTTTAGCATCTGTGGCCAAATGTTAACAAAGAGAGGTGTTTTAGTGACTAGCATCTGTATATAGCGTATTCTTTTTAAATGGCCCCACTTTTTTACTCAAACCACAGGCTTGAGAATCTGAAACGTTAGTCAGCAGTCGTACCTGGGTCAAAGAAAACTATGGCTTTCAAGGAGGCATATTCATTGTCATCTATCTGAAGCTCTTGGAAGGGAAGCACCAGCTCATCCAGGATTCTAACTGCTACCCTGCCCACCTCCAACTCTGGGCAGTTTCTGGGAATGATGTGGTCATTTCCTGCAGGAGAAGCACATGATAAGGCAAAATGCAGCGTTAGAATAGGGAAACGGGATGAATATATGGAATATGTCTGCGGCGTCATACTCCCTTGTGTGAGAGTCTTACCTAATAAGAGGATATCTTTGTAAAGCATTGACCTCTTTGCAGCACCGAGAAGGAGATGTTCTCCTGCGTGAGCTCGAAGCAATGCCACCTGAAATGAAAGTGAATTAGTTAGCTATGAAATAATAAGTAAAACCTCTACATCATAAACTTTGATAGTGTATAGTTCTGTCTGTTTTTTAAACGCCCCTCACATGATCCTCACAGGTTAAACTGAGGCTTTAAAAAAAAAAAGGCCCTCTCACTGCATCAGCAAATCAGTTACTAAGGCTCGGTGATCACACTGTTAATGATTCTGCTGTTTTTTTTTTGTTTTTTCAAGAAGCAATGTAACTTTAAAACCAGCTCATCATATTCTAACTGAGGATTAAAACACATTAACCATTCTGGTTGAAAGGATTAGAAGTTAGAGTGATGAAAAAGTCTGTCATCCTCAGAGACTGGAACACCATTTCCTTGGTTTTTTCTACTGCAGTGTTATTTTATTGAGGAAGAACATAGTCAGTGACAGTCCCACAACATGTGTCCCTGCAGCCCTCCTCATGGTTTTGAGTAGACTGGTTGATGAATGACCAGAGTGTCTATACCACTGTGTACACTCTGTCTGTGTATGGGTCTTACCTGGTCATCCAGGGGCAGGTCACAGAAGGCTGGGATGTACTTGGCCCACTCCACTAAGACCAACAGCTGCTGTTTCATGGACTCACACACGTCTGTGATGGTGGCAATCTTTTTAGTCCGTATGTCACCGTTGAGTATAGGAGTAGGGGACGTGATCTACGTAGGAAAACGCAGATATGAAGTCATTTGATGCCTTGTTACAGTTAAATATGAGCCTCAAACACGATTTTTGGTTTATCTTACCTGTCTCGACAATACATCTGCCTGGATGAGTGCATTGATTGATGGTAAACTGCTGTCTTCATAGCTGGATCTTCTGGTGCTTATTCTGTCTCTTTCATTCTGTACAGCTAAAAAAAAAAAAAAAAACATGCACAGATTTATAGCGTGGCAGCAAAAATAAAGTGCAGTTTTCATACAGTGACATTTACTATAAATGCAAGAAAATGGTGAAAAACATTGAAAATTCTTAATTCCCTTCCTGCACAAAGATGTAACACAGAGCCATTTGAAAGAAAAATATGTCTTCCAAGGTTGTCATGTTTATCGGTATATGGCTATTATTGCTTGGAAATGTTTGCTCAGCATAAGCTGGTCAGAGACTTAAGCGCTCTGCGGAGTGAACATTAACAAAGTAGCCCTCTCCCGGGTATTGCAACACACTTAGACGAGTCATATCAATTCAGTGGAGACAGCTCAAGCTGTAGTAGTGATTTGCTGATTAGATTCGCTTTTGTTTTTGGAGGCAAAAGAATCTTTTGTTTTAGCACCAAAACTCCACACAGACTGAGTTTAAAGATTGGTTTACTTTACTTTGAAGAGATAAAAGTCTCCTACCTTCTTTCTTCATGCCAGCTCTGAAGCATTTCTTCAGTCGGCAGTATCTGCATTGATTCCTCTTGTCTTTGTCCACGATACATTGTCTGTTAAACCTGAAAAGTGAGTGGATTAAGTTTGTTTACTGCAATAGATTCAAAAAAGAAACCTGATGAAGGAATCAATGCAAACTGCAACAATTAGATGAAAATTGAAATGGATGAAGTAAAAATTCCTGATGTTTTCCGTTTCCAGCATCTTAAATATGAAGATTTTTTTTTTTAAATGTTGATTACATCCTGACATTTAATCACAAGATAGTAATCAGAAGGTTAATCTTTAATAATAATCTTTGTCTACACACTTGTGTATGACTGGGAATTAATTGCAGTTGCTAGATGTGTTTCAGTGGCACGTGAACAGTAGCGGTATTTTTTTCAGTCATAGAGCTGCCCTCACCTGCACGAATACATGTGGTTCTTCCGGACGCTTCGTCTGAAGAAACCCTTGCAGCCGTCACAGCTGGAGGCACCGTAGTGCTTGCCTGTAGCTCTGTCTCCACATATGGCACACAAGCTGCCTGCTGCCAGGTGGCTCGCAGCGTTCATGTTAGTGCTTTCAGCCGGTGAGGAGTCTGACATGAGAGAGAGAGAAAAGGAAAAAAAAAAAAAGTCTCATCAGGCCACCGGGCTTTTAGGTGATTAGCTTTAAATGCAAAACAAGGTGACCTGAAGCTAGAAGAAGAGTATGTTTTTTAAAAAGCCTAATCAGATGGGAAGCAACAAACTTGAACTGCCAGGTTGATTTAATTCAAGAAGGTGTGAAAGACTGGAGTGATGACCGTCATCACCTCCATTGACAGCTAATCACAAGCAGCCCTCCAGAGAACAGCAGGGATCTGTTACCTGCCTGAGTAGCTCAGATAGAGTCAACAGAGCATAATTGATGTAGGTTTGATTACCTATGAAAGCCAATCACTGGAGACAGTTTTCTTTCAGCCTCCCTCACAGTCACCAGACTACGGTTGTTAATTATAGAGTGACAAATGCTAAAGAAATGTACAGTATATCAAAGTGGAAGGCTGATTCATAAAGAGGCATTTTTACTCATTTTTATAATGGAGTATGAATGTGCAAATGATAAAAGGTTTTGTGCTGAGGTAGGTCCCCATTAGGCTTCCTCCCCCTTTTTTTTTTTTTGGCCTCATTGGAAATTTTAGAATCAGGATCACAGCCAGATGTCATGGGAGACTGCATATACAAATAGGTCGGTGTGACTGTAAGCACATATCCAAAAACTGCATCCATTCTCTTCAGTTTAGACTCTGTGGGAACAGACCGTTTTGTAACAAGAGCAGGGTGATCATGATACTAAACCTACTGCTTCATCACAGAATGAAGATCAATCCCCTGTAATCAGTCTCACACCACATCCCTGTACAAGCTGGGACAGGTTAAAATTAGTTGGACCAAATGACCCAAGTGCACTGAGAATACAACAGTCTCGTAAATCAAAATCTCATAATGTTTTACTATCCCACCCAAGGTGATAAAAGACGACCACTGAACAGGATCGTCTCTCTATGAGCAGATGGACAAATGACCCCTTTTATCACTTCATGCCAGAACTTGCGCTGTCCTCTCCTGACCAAAGTTTTAAGTCAGTAAAAGTTTCAAAGTTCAAAGTCAGAGCAGCATATATGAGACTCACCTGCACCCAAGGGGAGCACTTGCATGTTTTCGAACTCCAGCGTGGTATAGGCTGGGTCCAGAGCTTCGCTGTAGTCTGCCATGTCCATGTCTGCTACTTGTTTAGGCTAACAAATTCTCAACTACTTGACAGTGGGACTGAAAAACTTGTCCAAGAAAGTAGTGTACCCCCCTCCTTCTCCTTTTCCACCTTCCTTTCTCACACCCCCACACACCTCTGCAAACCCCCCTCCTTCTTTCTGGGCCTAACTCCGCCCAGTGATAGGACAGCTCCTTGGCCCAGTTGAGTGTTATAGGGACCTACTGGTGCCAAAGGGGTGAACAGTGACTGACAGCAGAGCTAGCGTCCTTCTCCTCCTCCTTCCCTCATGCCACTAACCAGAGGAGAGGTGGAGTGTCAATCCGGTTGATGGTTAACTAGCCTGTTCAGTGGTGAATCACAGGGTTGCTTTTTTTTAAGAGATAGCACAACTTTGATATCTGCCATCGCTGCATGTCAGTAATGGATAAACAATTCCTCGACAAGAGCTACTTCAGGTCATTCCTACTACATCACTTTTACACCACTTTAAAATCAGTTCATTTTACATGGCCATGCAACAGTTTTCACACACCGCTTACAGCATGCACGTTAGTACAAATGAAAGTGCAACTTCAAGTGTCTTTTAAAAGCACTTGAATATTTCTGTGTGATGCTGCTTTACACTTCCACTCCACTCTGAAGGAGTGCCCCCCCCCCTGCAGGGCATTCAAAAACACTCAGAGGCTTTAGGTGTTGTTTCAAAAATTAGTAAGCTTAAAAATTCAGAAATTTTGTATGATTCCAAGTCCAAAGCTTCCATACAAATCCACACTGATTTTCCACTGCAAAATATTTGGTTTTATTTGGCAGATATTTAATTTTGACTGAGGCTCATTCAGCAATGAGTCCATGTCAGAAGCCATATTTTGCGCAATATACAATATTACTTGCAGAAATTATTATTATTATAATTATTATTTACAATATATAGGATAAATGATTAGGTCCACCTTGGCCTTGAATAATTACATTGTAATTTTACCAATAAGAAGTAGGTGGATGAGTAAAAATACTCTTCTGCCACCACAGATAACCACAGTCAGATGAAATTAATCTGCCATATTCAGACCTACTTCCATGTGTAATACATTGCTGGTAAATCTGAGTTAATTCTGCCATAATTAGCAGGGGAAATAACACTTGGTTAAGCAAAAATGATGCCTTTATGTGAAAGCCTTCATTGTTTGCTTTAATGCAAAGTGCACGTGAGGCTGCACCAAAAGCTCCACACTTGGCAAGCTGTTGAAACTCCATCAAATTTCTTAGCTGCTGGAACCTGTCAGCAAGAACAGGAGGCCAGGGTCACACTGGACAGGTCACCAGGTCACCAATGACATTCATTCATACTTACATCCACACCTATGGCTAATTTAAAGTCACCAGTTAACCTAACATGCAAATTTTAAATTCAATGCCATAAACATGTTGAGACAGAATATGCAATAAAATGCAGTAAAGTAACACCTGCTAGTTTAATGGTTTACAGCTCATTAGGTTAATTAATTGCCAGTAATATAAGTTGATATAAAAAAAAAGCATCAGCTGACAGGCTGAGTCTTTCACACTACATGAGACTGAGATCTCTGTAGGTATTCACAGAAGACAGAGTTAATCGCTGCACCCACAAATGCAAGTTAAAAATCTAGCATGCAAAGAAAAAACAATCCCCAAACTTCTGGCCCAAGCATGTAAAACAATTCTGACTCTGAGTTAAAGAGGAGAGGATCCATCTCGATACCCAGATCAAAAGCCACCAACCTGGGCTCCTATCCAGCTGTCTCTGTCAGGGATACAGTGCTAAAGCACAGTCTGCACACGTTACAGCAGCATGGCTCCACATTAAAAGACTCCACGCTAAGCCGTACTGTCTGCAGTCCAGACGTGTCACCCACTGGAAATATTATGAAACGAGAAATAAGACAGAGGAAGCCCTAAGCTGTTAAGCAGTTCACTTACAAAACTAAAGCAGTTGGTCTCCTCGGTTTCTTGTTACAGAGTTTTTAAAAGAGGTGACGCAAAATAGTTTTACATTCAATTTTTTGGGGGTCAGATTTCATTTGATATATTAACTGTTAAATATAAACTTTAAATGATCAGAAAATCATTGCATTCTGTTTTTCTTTATATTTTACAAAGCATCCCAACTCAGTTTCCTGTTCTTAGCTGGCAGGTGTGGTCTGTTGTAGCCCATCTGCTTCAAGGTTCAATGTGATGCTCTTCTGCATACGTTGCTTGTAACGAGCTGTTATTGGAGTTAGTGCTGCCTTCCTATCAGTCTGATCATTCTCCTCTGACGTCTAGCATCACAAAGGCATTTACAGCCAGAGAACTGCTGCTCATGGGGTATTTTCTCTTTTCTGGCCCGTTCTCTGTAAACTCTAGAGATGGTTGTATATGAAAATCTCATCTGGCACCAACGCCCACACCATGTTCAAAGTCATTTAAAATCACCTTTATTTCATGCTGCTTTGGCCACGTCTACATGCCTACATTGCCATGAAAATCATTTGCCCCTTCCTGATTTTGTCATATTTAAATGTTTCCTATCAAACAAATTTTAATATTAGGCAAAGATAACTCAAGCAAATACAAAATGCATTTTTTTTTAAATGATGATTTCATTTATCAAGGGGATAAAGCTATCCAACCTACCCGGTCCTGTGTGAGAAAGTAATTGCCTGTCTTGTTAAATCATGATGAAGTCATTAACTGTGATAAACCACATTTTTGGAAAGCTCAGTTTCACTATAGCCACACCCAGGCCTGATTACTGCCAGGCCTGTCGAATCAAAAATCACTTAAACAGAACCTGTCTGACAAATATATGTGACAAATATGAAAAAAATTAAGAAATCGGGAAGGGGGCAAATACTTTTTCACTGCACTTTATATATACTGAGTTGCTGCCATGTGATTGGCCGATTAGGTATTCCCATTAACGAGCAACTGAACAGATGTAGTAAATCTCATTGTCTCTTTGTACAATGTAATTATTAAATGAGTAAGAATTGATGGCAATGGAAAAATGTTTTATTTGTACCTTACGTGCAACAATATCTACAGTGTAATTTTGCAATTTTAATAACATTTAATTAAATTTTAAATTAAATGTAAAAACACGTCACAGTTAAATTGGGAACACTGATGCAATATTGGTCAGTAGGCACGCGTGCTCTCAGCACTCTTTTCATATCCAGAATCTGATTGTTTTTATGAATAAATTCCGTGCTTGCAGAAATCAGGCCCATCCTGCATGTCGCACAGTAAACAGTAGCTTTATATTTGCAGAGAAAATGCCAGGACATGATAGGTCAACGATCCCAAGTTCAGACAAACCTCAAAAGCAATAAACCCCCATGACTTGCTAACCATGCACTCAAATCATGCAGAGGACTCATAAAATTATTTTTCTTTGAACAGGCAAACACCTTAACACCCTTGGAGACTTCTATGTGTGATTCACAGGTGATTTGTTTAAATATTGACAAAAACCCACTCTTACTAAAATCCAATCAGAAATGAAAATGGAAGCAATCAAGTTCTGATTAAACTATTCTTGTCCTGAATGTCTGGAAAGGTCACAGATTTGCATTCATTGATCCTTGTGGGGTTATGGTAATCAGACCATAAACAACGTAATTAACGCAATAGAAACTCAGCCCATTATCAAAAAAAATGATTAGCAGCTTTTTGCACCCTCCTACGGTGCCCACAGGTGATTATTCTGTATCAGACTGGAGCATGTTGTTTCACTTGTGTGTACAGAGGTCATCTATTACAACATTGCCTCATGTTCGATCCGTGCTGCTCTTCTGCAATGCCCATATTTGCTCAAGAAGTGTGCTGATTATTTCAAAGCAGTGAGTGAGTAGGGGGAGACAGGGGAGACCTGATGATTGGAGAATCAGCGTGGAGCTTTGAGTGAGTCATTCCCAGCAAATCTTATCTCTCCCGTCATTAAAGTACTTTTATCATTGCTCCCATCTTAAATTTCTGTGAACTCCTCAAGGAACAGTTATATATGGGACTATAAAGTATAATCTGCATGGTTATAGTTTTCTTAATCATAAACCCAACACACTGTTGTGATATCTTAGAAAGGGCAGATTGAAATTCTTCCATGACTTATCTGCATTTTGTGGTGGTGGTGGAGGGGGTGGGGGGTGGGGGGGGTGGGGGGATGTTGTTTTAACATACAGTACATTTCCTCAAGCTGGGCATAAGCCCTCTGAGTAGCTCATGTTCTGATGTCAAATTCTAAAGTCACTATATTTAAAATTCAAGACTACAAATCAGAGACAGGATTTTCCCAAAGGAATAGTTTGGTATGATTGAATGTGAAGCGACAGCCCACTAGTTTAGCTTAAAGACTGTAACAATAGGGAGAAAAGCAGCTATGCTAATGTGTTGCTACTTTTAATTCCATACTGCTCATGTAGTCTTCCTAAGGCTAAAAAATAAATGATTTAATATTGGCGGTAAGAAAATGTTATAAAACAACTCAATGTGTGAAATGGTCATGGCCTCTAATTGTGTTTTATGTTCCGGGACACAAATTTGGGGTAGGTTTAGGGATTCAAACTACCTGGCTAAATCCACATGCACATTTTTTTCAAATTTTCTTTCCAATTTCCTTCTTTTTTCCTCCGGGTTTTTGTTTGTTTGTTTATTTGTTTTTTTAAAATCCCGTTCACACGAGCACTGTTTTGAAAAACATCTTCATCCACATGAAAACACAGAAACAAATTCCAACACTGTTGTGAGCATGCCAAAGCAACAGGTGGCGATATAACCCTAACTGTATAGAAATGTTGGCCAATCAGAATCCTGGGGGAGTAAAACTAATTACATTCAGATATAAAGCAAAGAAATAAAAGGCGCACAGCTTTAACTTTGCAAGACGTTTTTCTTGTTCACATGTAAACGCAGAAACAAAGTTTTTGAAAAGCTTCAACCTAGAAGGAGTTTTTCAAAAGCTCTATTTTCAGTGGTTTAAAATGCTGCTTATGTACGGAACAAATACCAACACACAAAGAGAAAGCTAAGTTTACCATGAAACCCGTGTACATGGACATGGCCTAGGGTTAGGCCTTAAAAACTTTCCTAGTTAGGTTTAGAAAAGCAAAGTTATGGTTAAAATTAGTGGTGTGCAATACTGCAAGATTTGGTATTGATCCGATACCAAGTAAATAGAGGGCCAGTATCCCGATACTGATACCGATACTTTAATAATTATGAAGAATTTTCATGACGTTTAAGTGTTTTGCAATTTTTTTCTTTATAGGTAGTTTATAGGTAAATAGAAAATATTTTATCAAAATAAAAGTTTTTGTTCTGAAACAATAGAACAGTAACAAAACAATTTTGCACATACATTGTGATCTCTGTATTTTTTTTCCTTAAAGTGTACAAAATGATCACTCAAGAACAAATTAAACCTTTTTTTTCCCCAAGTAGAGTGTTCAGAAAATATAATACAAAAATGTAATAAAAATATCCCTTCATTCACTAATTTTCCAGATTTTTTCTTAAATAAACAAGCTGGACAAAATGATCACTCCACATCTTTATAAAACATTTAAAGCAATTTGCTTTTTTTACCCATGTAAAATATGTTACATGTCACATGACGTATAACGTCAAAACACTGTGGGGAGGGGAGGAGCAAATTGTGCCTGCTCTGTGCTGTAACAGGAGGGCACTTAAACAGTCAGTCAGCTCACATCTTTGATGAAACCGCAGCACTGCTTACAGGAGAGAAACTGAAGTTAAAGTATCGATCTCACTACACTGGTATTGATCAATATCAATACCAATGTTGGTATCGATATTATCGATATTTGGATCGATCCGCCCACCACTAGTTAAAATATAATGGCTGTCACTTTAGTAAAATCTATGTTTTTCTGGACAAAATACACTTTCACTCACCAGTCCAAATCTTTGAATTCAGGTGTTCCAATAACTTCCATGGCCACAGGTGTAAACAATCAAGCATCTAGGCATGCAGACTAGCTTCTACAAACATTTGTGAAAGAATGGGTCGCTCTCAGGAGTAAACTGCAGTGTTCTCTGGAGTGAAAAAAAATCATGCTTCTCCATCTGGCAATGTGATGGACGTGAAGTTTGACGGAGGGGGGATTATGGTGCGAGTGCCATAATGAGCTGTGTGGCGGACAGGATAGGATCCCATTATGCAGACTCCGGAAACAGGACGTAAACGCAACAGCGCAGCTTCATTGCTGGAAACTGAATGATAAACAAGAAGCAGTAGCAACAGGTGGAGACACAGTTGGGAATAATTAATCAAGACAAAGCGAAACTCAGGGACACAGGAACAAGAAGTGAGTAACAGGTACTGTAAACAAACGCAAACGCAACACAGCCAAACTAAATACAGAACACACGAGACAAGGTACCGGGATACAGAGGAATAAAACATGCACAAGGAGAGCAAAGGGAACAGGAATTATTTACAGTAATTTACAGTGACTAAGAACAGGACTCAAAACATAAAGCGAACTGAGAATCAAAACCACAGGGAAACTCAGAAACAGAAGAATATCAATGATAACAGGACTTAAAAGAACAAAACACTGGACAAAAGGCCCAGGACCATGACAGTGAGGGTGTTTTCAGGAGTTGGGCTCATTCCTTTAGTTCCAGTGAAAGGAACTCTTAATGCTTCAGCATACAAAGACATTTTGGACAATTTCATGCTCCCAACTTTGTGGGAGCAGTTTGGGGATGGCCCCTTTCTGTTCCAACATGACTGCACACCAGTGCACAAAGCAGGTCCATAAAGACATGGATGAGCCAGTTTGGTGTGGAAGAACTTGACTGGCCTGCACAGAGTCCTGATCTCAACCTGATAGAAGATCTTTGGGATGAATTGGAGCGGAGACTGAGAGCCAGGCCTTCTCATCCAACATCAGTGTCTGACCTCACAAATGCACTTCTGGAAGAATGGTCAAAATTTCCCATAACACTGCTAAAACATCCCAGAAGAGTTGAAGCTGTTATAGCTGCAAAGAGTGACATCATATTAAACCCTATGGATTAAGAAAGGGATGCTACTTAAGTTCATGCGTGTGTCACGGCAGATGAGCGAGTACTTTGGCAATATAGAGTAAGTGCTTACTAAAGTAGTGAAACACACAGCTGCACTGCATGAAAATTCATGACAATTTGTTTCCATGAACACGAATAGAATGCTTTCATGACTATTTCACAGTTTATGATATGGGACTATTATTATGAGAGCAGACTGGATAGAATCATGAATTCATGTAACTGTGTGTGTGTGTGTTTATATTTTTTATTGTGTTTAGTGCTATAGTTAGTAAATGTTAGCATGGTGACACTAAAGTAGCTGAATTTACCTGCTTCTTAGGAACTCGTTCTTCTGACTTGCTGTTGTGTATTTTATTGCTCTGTTTTATTATCCTGAACATGCTGTTTATATGTTTACAATAAAATATTGCTTGACCTGATTTGTAGGATTACTGCTTAAAACTTTTCCAATTAATCAAGGTCACTTAACCTGGACAGCAACTAAGGGCAGTCATATGATCCTCAATAAATAAGAGAAAATGGAACTAAATGGCTAAAATAATGATTTATATCTGCCTTTAAAAAAAAAAAAAACTAATTTCACTTTAGTTTTTGTAAAAATTGAATCAATTGCATGTCAATAAAATAATACTAATATAATACTAATAACATTTTTTATGTTGCCCATAAATTAATAGTATTACCTAGTAATTTATGGGCAGCATGGTACCCATTTACAAACGATCACTACAGTCACCTAAAAATCACAGGACTCTCTGCAGTCATGTGAAAAAAAAGTGCACCTAGACCATCAGACTGTGTAGTGCTCCAAGAAATGACAAAAAACCTCCAAGTGCTGCATTTCAGACTCTACAGGCCACAGCCAGCATGTTAAATGTTAAAGTTCATGACTGTCCAATTAGAAAAAGACTGAACAAGTGTGGCTTGTTTGGAAGAAGAAAGAGAACGCTTCTCTCTAAAAAGAACATGGCAGCACATCTTAGGTTTGCAAAGCTGCATCTGAACAAACCACAAGACTTCTGGAACAATGTCCGAGACCAAAGGGGAGATTTGTGGCCCCAATGCGCAGTGCGCCTTTTAGTGAAAACACATCATTTCATCACAGACGCGCTGCTTTGCAATCACACGAGCGGGGCAGCTTGCAGACATTGAGTCAACCACAAACTCTTCTGTATACCAAAGTATTCTAGAGTAAAATGTGAGGTCTCCCATCCCCAGTGACAGTGATCCCAAGTACACCAGCAAATCTACAACAGATTTCTGGGGTACTTTCTTTCTGACAGAAAGAAACAAAGAGTCAACTATTGCAAGTCAAAGTTCTGACTTTAACCTAACTGAAACGATGTGGTTGGACCTTACAAGAGCTGTGCATAAACAAATTCCTGCATACCCCAATGAAGCAACATTATAAAGACGAGTGGGCCAGAATTCCTCCTAATATTATAAGAGACTGATGAAGTCATACAGAAAACAAATACTTTAAATTATTGCTGCCAAACAAGCTATTGAATCATACTTATCTACTATCAGGTGAGTGTGACAAACTGTCAGTGCGTCTTTAAAAAAATAATGCAATCAGTCACTTCTGTTGAAAATATGAGCAAAAATGTGAGCTGTCTACTCCAGGATTGTTATATTTTCAGGAGACCGTCCTGCACCACAGGTTTCTCTGACTTTTCCAGATTGTTGAACTAAAATTTCCAATAATTTTCACACTATTTGATGCAGGAAATGACAAACAACTAACAATAATAACACCTCACAGATACAGACTTGCAAAAGTGGTCAGTGATTGTGTCAGCATGCATCTCTACATATTGTCAGGCTCCCATGGTATTACAAGACAACAGGCCTACAACAGAGATTATGCATGTGATTTTGATTAGATTTTTTATTGTCTTTTAAAATATAGGAAATTTTAAACCCATTAAAAAGTTAAACATTTCTAGCAGGGTTTAATATTTAGCAGCAGGTCATGTCCTGTATAAAACCTGAGCAGACGCAGCTACAATGACTGCTAAAATAACCCACCACTGTCATCATTCATAGCCAAAAATACATGTTTCTATTGGTTCTTTAGTATTGGAGTCCTGCTGATGCGTTGGGAGCAGATTTTCTAGGTAATTGTGATCCAGCAGTTAATAAACCCACTCAAAGTCATTCATCAACAGTAATCACATTTGCATGTGACAGCTTTTGCTTATCAGCAAGTCAACAGTTGTGATGCGGCTGCCTGAGGGGAGGATAAGCATACAGTCAAAGATTTTTTTTTTACTTGTTTATATTTGTCTTGCAGCAGGTTTTACTGTTTGTATTAAATGCTGCTCACAGGATGATTCATTTTAATTATGTCTTGCTGTGTCCCA
This sequence comes from Archocentrus centrarchus, assembly GCF_007364275.1. Taxonomy (NCBI): domain Eukaryota; kingdom Metazoa; phylum Chordata; class Actinopteri; order Cichliformes; family Cichlidae; genus Archocentrus; species Archocentrus centrarchus. The sequence continues at coordinate 6,708,189 of NC_044352.1, read as the reverse complement.
GTCTTCTTTAACCTTTCACGTCTTTCTTGTTTCTTTCTTAAAACTTTGAACATGGGGATTGTGTGAGTGCCATTTACAGCACAACAGAATGAAACAAAGTAAAAATAAGTAATTTCTTTTTTTTTTTTTAATGTAGTGAACAAAATATAAATATACTTAAGCGTTTCAAGCTGAAGGAAAATTTTGATACTGGCTGCATCTGGCAGTGGCCATTAAGCTTTTAAATGAAGTGGGAGGCTGCCATGTTAAAATATGATGGGCCAGACTGAGCTGTCTTATAATCAGTCACCCAAACTCCTGCCCCGAGGCTAAAAGTCAAAGGATCGCCGAGACCTGATGTAACACTTGTGTTATTCTCCCCTTTGAAATTTCAAACTCCAGTTTGTGAACAAAGTCCTGTCTATCTTCTGAATAGGAATCTCCGACCACTGACCAAACTCCATTTGTAACCACTGCCTATTTGTACCTTCTCCTCAATGATTACATTTCATTTCCCCAAGTCTGATCTCAAAGGCACGCGGCAGGGAGGCAACATAATAAAATCAAAATGCAGAAACCAGCAGCTGGAAGGAAAAAAAAAAAAGACAAACACGGTGGCCTGGAAGAGTTAGTTAAGATGTGGAATACAAACTGCCTGGGGACTTATTTTCTTTCTTTCAAAGAGAGCTTCACCTCAGTGGAAAAGTGAGGCACAACCAGGAACTTGTTGATGTTGATAAGAGGAAAACAGAAGGAAACGATGTGCTGCCTGCACAGATTTAAGGCCGGCCGAAAAAGCCTGCTGCAGTAGATGGAGGAGATAGGTGAGTAGAGTGTCATGGCAAAGACCTTGTCAACAGATAGCTATCTGCAAATAACACACTTATGCAAGCCCCTGTGGCTGAGTGGGGGGAATATCATATTTTCTGGGCTAGTGGAATATTCTGTTACTTGGCTTCCGATAATGATGCAGATTTATCATTTGCGAAGATCAAATTATTGTCTTGCATCATTTTCTGATGTTACGTTAGTTTGTTTAATCTGTAAAACTGTATTGTGCCTTGTGGAAACTACTTTGAAAAGGCTCATATTGTTTCATATATTAGCTCATATATTAAAGCTCTTATTTTAAAGGCTTTTCCTAACGCGTTCTCAGAGGCCCACAAAGCCTGATTCACTGAAAGTCAATTAATCATCTTTAGTTACACAGTTTTTAAAGGTTTTGTGCTAAGAATGACAAATCAGGCAACAAACCCTTAAAGAGGCCTCTTGGTCTTAATTAAAAAGATTAAAAAATTTTACTATTCAGAAGCTTTCAGTTTACTTTTAAATGAGGTTTATGAAGATGACATCAGTCAGAGATGAAATGAAATCTTTTCTGTAAAAGAGCAGCAAAGGTGTCACGTCACGTTGCCCTCGTGATTACTGTTTGCGCTCATGTAAAGATAAACCAAGACTGCATATTTAGATGTTTAGTGTCTCATAATATTACAAGAGGTTAAAGACTGAGCTGATAAATTAGATAAGCTGCTGGAAGAATGTATTGCAGTGCTTTTTTCCACTTTCTCTTTGTTACTTCTGCCCACTTTGCAGACTGCAGTGCATTTGCATTTAAAGGTGCATTTCTTTACAGAAATGAATTTAGTCCACAAGTACTTCTTTATCTCACAGCTTTATTTTTTAAGGCCGTTCAACCCTGCAGCACGTCTTCGAAAAACTATAAGCTGAAAACAACATTCTCCACAGAAAAAAAAAAATCCACAAAAACATGTTTAATCTTGCTGCATGTCCAGCCACACTGCGCTAAATAAGTAAACAATTATATCAATAAACGTGAAGACCTATGCTCTGCGTAAATCAATCACAGCGCGTGATAAGGTTCTGTAATAATTAACCCTGTTTTGCTGAAGATTCATTTTGACTGCTGTTCCAATCCCCTCTGTCAGCAGCTCTGCTCTGAGCGCCTTTATCTCGCTGATTCTCTATAGGTCCTTCAGTGAGCAGCAAATCAATAGACATTTAACCTATGCAGCTTAAATAACAAGACCTGACATATTCAGCATTGGCTTGTCAACATTAACTCAACAGTACTGCTTTTTTTGTAGCATCTTAACTTGAGTTATAATGAACACAGTCCACAAAACATTTTCTTTTTTCTCAGTTTAGTAAAACATCATTTTTTCCCATTTTGGTTGAATGAACTCAATCGGCTAATTTTTCTCACTGTTTATTCACTCTGCTCTTTCTAGCCGCTAAAGGCTCATGATGCTCTCATTATTATTATTTTATTATTCTGCAGCACCACTACAGGTCTGTCAAGAGTGGTGGAAGCACTACTTAAAGCATGGAGTAAAAGCACCCTAACCAAGTGAAAAAGATTCCATTATGACTGTGGTTGAGGAATTTCTCTACCTTTTTTAACTTAAATAAAAGTAGCGAGAGAAGAAATATTTTGGAGTGAGATGTCAGAATACTACAGTAGAGAATTATTTGGCAACAAGTTGCTACAGTAGCACAGCAGAGGATTATTTAGTTAAAAGTTGTTACAGTGCTACAGTAGAAAATTACTTGGTAACAGTTTTTTAGATTAGTACACTGGAGAATTAAGTTCTTGAATCATTCATGCATCCACTTTTTTAGAAGTTAAAGTCCTACATGAAATGTACAGGAATTAGTATCAGCATAGCTATAATCTATATTAATATATTATAGTTTATGTTTTGTTTTGATAATCTGAGTCTTCAAAGTAAACTGTAACTGCATCCAGCAAATAAATGCAGTCTAGAAAGTATAATGTTTGCTTCTAAAATGTTGTGGAGCAGAAGAAAAGTAACAAAAAACTGAGTATACATTTAAAATTGTTTAAAATTATTATTGCATATACTATGTTTGAATATTTATTACTGGTGCATGAACATGTTTGTGGCATTTTGTAGCTGCTCCGCTATAAACTAAATTGAATTACTTTAAATATGGTAACAATGTAACCTCATTAGAAGCTTTGCAAAATGAATCTGCTGAACTACGCGAAACGCAGTGAAGTGGAAAGCACAGTATTACCCTCTGAAATTTAGAGGAGCAGGCGTCGCACATAGAATTAAATGGAAATATTCTAGTGAGGTTAAACTCTGATGAAATCCAGTTGGTGGGTAAACATGCTTTGTTTCTTTCCATCACTAAGTCCTCTTTCAGTCCACTGTGGGACTTAATGCAGTTACCTTCCATCACTGTTTGTCAGGTCATCATTACTTACTACTGCCATCTTGTGGACTTTCAGCAAAAACATTCAATCCACTTTTGAGTTAACTAGGTTCTTACAGCAGGTGATGGTTCATGCACAAAATGTTGACTCTCTTAATCATCATATGTCCAAAATATCACAACACATTGTAACCTAAAACATTCTGAACATATTCAGAGAAGCAGCTCTGGTGAGCAGTAAAAGTGCTTTTCAATTAGAGCAGCTCTGCAACACGTTTTCTTTTGAAAAACTCAAAAACAGTAAATCAGAACTACTCTAAAAATGTTGTGTTCATTTTCAGAGTGCTGCCTTTAATCTTCCAGGGGTTTTACTTTCCATGCCGCAAAGCTTTTAATGCATTAAACAGCAGGAAAAAAAAAAAAAAAAAAAAAAAAGCTACAACTAATTTTCTGTGTCTTTTACCTTTACCCGGGTTGGCGAAGTGCAGGATCCCATCCCGGCCATACATCCCGGAGAAGGCTGAGCTCTGACAGTGAGCCGGCCAGCTGAGTGAAGGCCCATGAGCCTCGTCAGCTCTCCCAGGCCCGGCCAGGCTGAGGTAGGCTGGGAGGAAAAGCTGTTACTGCAGTGCTGGTTGCTGGGGCCACCAGGCCAACTGTAAGGGCCCAAGGCATACAAGGATAATCCCCTAATGCCTGTCACAATGAGATTTGATTGGAGACTTGAACACTCGGATTATTAGTGTCAAGTGAACAGTGTGTAATACCTGCACTCCAAACAGGTTGCTAATTGGGCTTTCTGCCTCTGTTAAATACCCAAGAGGCACACTGAGATTTGTTAAATGTCACATTTTATGTCGGCACAGATGAAATTGCATTTCATTAGCTGAGTGCTTCTTTCACCAACTGATTTTTTTTCCCCCAATAATGCACGCTTAATCCTTTAAATACAGCTGCAGCTGTTTATATTATTTAAATACACAAATTATTTTAAGGATCATCTTCCAGCGTAAGAGGTAGCATCAAAACAGGTACGTCAAACTTTCCACATTATACCATACAGCGCCTTATTCTGTGCACTTTAAGCACTTTATCTACCTCACATTCTTGGTCAGTTAACTTAACATGCATGTCTTTGGACTGTGTGAGAAAGCCAGAGCACCTGGATGAGACCCACGTAGGCACAGGGAGAACATGCTGACTCCAAACAGAAAGGCCCCCCACCCCAGTTGTTGAACCAGGAGGTGACAGTGTCAACTACCAGTAGCCTGTTTTCTCCTCGATGTAAATATAATGTCATGTAATGATTTTTAAAAATCTTATTCTACTTCAGGAGCTTTAATAATTACTAGCTCTGTTGCAGTATTTTATGTTTTTATAGATACAAACTACACAGAGATGAAAGTTACTTTGTGACCTTGAAACAGTTTCTGGAAGCTGGCAAAACAACAACAACAACAACAACAAAAACTGAACATGTCTGTGCCCATAATAACTCCATCTGCAGAGATAATTATAATCCAATCCAAAGCTGCAACTAAGCTGCAAATAAACTTGTGATAAAATTGTTTATAAAGTAGATTTTAAGTTAAGCAAACATATCAAAAACAACTTTTCTTTGTAACAGATTATTTTATAGTGTGTTATTACTTTGTTTACAGCTGATACAGAGCTTGTAATAAGTTTAAAGCCTTTTTAGAGTCCTTTTTCTTAAAAAGAAAATCCTTTTTAGATGCCATTATCTTGGGAAATTCTCATCATCTACATGATAGTTATTATTACTTATCAACAGTGCCTTGAAAATCATGTTGTGCAGTCTTTATACTTGATAATGTTTGTTTAGCTTTATGTGTTTAATGTAGAATATGAGCCTCTCTGTGCCCTGGCGTCATGTCTTTCAGCTTTTAAGGCAAACAGATCTCTGCTGAGGGTCTGTTCAACGGCTGTTGTCATGTTTGCATTCACCAAGTGTCTGTGCCCTTTGCAGGGCTTGGGAGTTTGTCCAGGCTGCAACCGTTAAGTAATTAATCCCATGTGTCTGACACAAATTATGTGTGTTCTATGGGCTACAAGTCACCTTGCTAAGAAGAAGGTTTGTCAGCTTGTGTAAATGAGTGTGAAGGAGTGAAAAACCTGTAAATAGATGTAATGTGCCAAAAATAGGTAATTTATCGTCATGTATTTTATCATATTGAAGCTGGCAGTGGGAAGCAGAGAGAAAAGGGTGTTTTTAAGACATGGAAATATAGATTTTATGATGTTTTGCTGCCTTTTGAAAACATTTAAATTGAGCAGAGTTTTGTAGCTTGTTTGGACAAAGAAGCCTAGTTTAACCCGAGCTAGGCCAAAAAGGAGCTTAGACTACGCAGCTGCCAAAGAATGTATTTATAACATAAATGTCCTGGTTTCGGAAGATTTGTCAAGCATATACTGTAAACAAGTCCTCTCAGAAAAGGTTGCTATTGTATTCAGTGCAAGTCACTAAAGCCGGAGGTTAAAGAAAAGAAAAGAGTTTTTCCTGATCAGAGTGATGTTTGTTGGTTCTGTTAATGAATTACCAACATTATAGTCTGCACTGACTCAGCAGTGTAGCTTTAAAAAAAAAAAAAATCAATATTCATACTTTTGTTAACAAATCCCATGAAGACTAAAACTGCATCTCAGTAATTCAGCCCTTGCCCAGCCTGTCTGTGGTGGTTAATCAATAGATACTTTAATACTTTAATGTAAGTACCACTAACACATCTTTATACTGTTTAAAAAAATAAACTTTACTCAAATAATTGTGGATTAATTCACATTTGGTGACTATTTAGGCAGCAGAAAAGTAAACTATAGTATGTGTCATGTAGGAATGTCACCAGATCAATACTTACAGTACCTTTTGATGCCAATATTCAAAAAATTCAATAGCACCTGCTTTTTTTCCTTTTCTTTTCTCTTTTCAGTACCATGGTTACTGCAGGCAGCATATGTATTACGTAGGGTTGCCAGAAAAATTGTTACTCATTGATATTAATAGTTACAATTGCATTATATGCTTACATATTTGCAGCAATAATGATACCAACAGCTCCATCTTCACCTCATCCAGATGACACACAACTTCACAGAGCACTGCTGCATACAGGCAGGCACACATATATTTATTAGCTTGTCTATATGACTAAGTATTAATGTAAAAAGCAACACCGGGGCTGAAGAATTAAGTAGTTCCTCTGATGTCCACTTGAGGCAGGCTCCAAAAGCATATTAACTTAGCATTAAAAAAAAACATGTTTACAGCCTGGGAGAAAAACCGTTTTGGCCTCTGTATATTCTTTAGGCTTCAAGTTAGAGGTGCAACCACTTTCACTGAGACTTGTGCCAACAGAGCAACTGTAACCAGCAGCTGCTTGACCATCGTAATTAGTCTGTTGGTTCCTTTTGGAGCATTTCAGATGGAATTGTTCTTAAATTAATATGGCTTAGCCTATCCAAAAAGTTTGTGCTCGAGTTTTGGTCACTGACATTCTAGTGTTGTATTTTACTTAGCGCTGATGAGCAGGTTTGTCTCTATGAGTTGCTTCCATAGAGTTTATGGATGCAGTTTGCTAACCAAGCTAATAACTTGTTAAAATATGGCTGTTTCTAGCTGCCAGAAAACAATATGATGTTGGACTTTCAACATTTGGGAGAACCAGTGGGTGGCATCAAAGTAGCTAAGTCAATCTTTTAATATACAGTCTATAACTAAGAGCTTCTGTTAGAGTATTGGTCAGAATTTAATGAAATGTTCATACAATGATCAGGTCAAGGTCATATGGGCACTTTTCCATTTTCACATGAATTGCTATTCCTTATAGAGTATTGGTCAGATTTCAGTGAAATTTGTCATGGATATGACTGTTTGTGAGTGTCCATGACTTCTCAGTTATTCTCATTACTTTGTGCATGCTGAAGAGATTAAATCTCTCAGCTGGCCTGGGAGCGCCTCAGTGATCCCTCCAAATAAGCTGGAGGAGGTGGATCGGGAGAAGGATGTCTGGGTTTCTCTGCTTAGAGGATGGATGGATGAAAGAATGCATTGCATTTCACTAAAGGCCAGCATATATAAGCATTTGTTATTTTGTCAGTTAAAATCTTCTATCCATCCATCCATCCATCCATCCATCCATCCATCCATCCATCCATCCATCCATCCATCCATCCATCCATCCATCCATCCTCTGCTTAGAGGATGGATGGATGGATGGATGGAAGATTTTAACTGACAAAATAACAAATGCTTATATATGCTGGCCTTTAGTGAAATGCAATGCATTCTTTCATATTCTTTTTCTAGAACAAAAACTAAACAACTTGTTTTTTTTAATTCTGACAATATTTGTATATAAATAATGTGCATATGACCGTGCGTGTTACTTTGTCTTGTGTGATTTGTTTCTTTAAGTAGGTGTAGCCCCTTAAACCTTAAAGGCTTATGCCAGTTTCACTTCAGGGGACCATCTCCAGCTGAAGATGAAGGAACATTAATTTGAAATTAAATTAAATAAAAAATATTGTGCTCTCAGCAACTGAGCTAGCAGGTGTTAGCAGCCTGGAAACCTCGTGCCTCTTAGCCTTGTATGTTGCTTCCCTATTAATTAGAATGGAAAGGTAAATGCAGCTGGAAGTAAACCATCCACTGAAAAGTTTACCACTCCAGCTCCATTTAGCTGACTCTGTGGAGTCCTTTAAGAAACAGTTCAACTGTTTCTGTTTAATCAGGTCTTCTGTTGACCTTCTTTTGTTATTTGTGTTTTTATCAATTTTTATTCTGTTTTTTAATTGTTGCACAGCCCTTTGTGACTTTTATGTCTCTGAAAAGTGCCATATAAATAAAACTTTACTTAAAGAAAAAAATCTAGGCAAACTTTAGGTGTTAATTTGACAGATTTCTATTAGCATATTCCTGGATCTGGATAGCCTGTAAGTGGTTTGCTTGCTAACTACAAAGTCCTCCTAGAAGCAGGTCTCACCACTCGATGGCCACCTTAAAACACTTCTGGACACCTACCCAGGCAGCTATTTTTAAGCATTATCTGAACTGACATTTGTTTCAGTTTCACTATAACACAAACACTGCATGAATAGAATCACCAGATTAAAAAAAAAAAATGCCAAAAACTTGGGGAGAGCATGAGTGTGAATAAACCAGTGGAGACGGGTCATACATCTGCATGTATTCAGGAACACATTAATGGTCAGTGGATATTTTCTTTTTCTCATTTGGCCAGAGCTTTGTGTAAATGGATTTGCATCCCTGGTGTGACATGCAAATTATTTAATGAAAGACTACAGAAGTAAAAACCAAACTCCCACCAACTGCTGCATCGCACAGCTGCTGTGAGGTCATGTAAAAGTGACTGTCTGAAACAGTCATCACAAAGGGATGGTTTGTGTGCCTGTAGCAGCCAATACATCCTTCTCCTGTTTGTGTTTGCACAGCATCTTACATTGTAGCCATAAAATATTGCAGGGGTTTGCCATGGTGTCATATAGTGTGGCTTCAAATATCAGCGTTTTTATAGTTTAACTCCACAGAAAGAATGTTTTCAGAACTCCATAATAAATATCCAGTCCATTCTCACAGCTTCTCAACAACAACTCATTTCAAATCAACCTGTGAGTCACACTCATTGTGCTCTGTTACAGCCGTGACATCTCAATATCTCTGAACCATCATCTCCATCAGGCCCAGCTCCCATGGCCTTTTTTTAACAACCTCCATATCTCTGACACACCTCCTGGAATACAGCCGTGTGAAAAAGCCAGACACGTACGGCGATGATATTTCCACCCTGAATCACTTGTGATCCAGCGGAGCTCTGGAGCCAAGCAGCTGCTGCACAACCCACCGAATAAGAAAGAAAAAGAAGCAAGCAGCTGCCACACTTAGCCGCTTTTTAAAATACTGAGCCACACTCATAAAAACAAAAAGTGCGTACTCACCAAATGGAAGTTCCATACTTGAACTGACTTGTGAGTTTACATTGACCATGTCTTCCTCTGCTTCCTCCTGAGCATATGTTTTAAATCCACAATTTTTTCCCCTCACCATAAGGTGTAAAATGTGGAAGTCGGGCACAGGGTGCTGTAGTGCGAGAAGGGTGTTGTTGGTGCAAGGTAAGGCCGGTGTTGCTGCTGTTATCTTATTGATTTTCCTAATCTGGGCAAATGTGGGTGGGGAGGTTAAACAGTAACCAGGCTCGTATGGACACCAATCTATATAGCAGCTGTAGCTATGGCAACATGATGATAGAAACTCAAATAGACATAAAGTTATTGTGCTCTTTTCCCCTCTTTTTCATCACCAGTCAGCCATTTCTCAAGTTGGAGATGGAAAGTATGTAAGAATAAGAAGCGGAGTCGATGCAAAAAAGAGAGAGAAAGAAGGAGGGCGGGGAGGGACATAGAAGACAGAGAGGAGTGGAGAATGTACTGAGGGTGGCAGCGAACAAACTGTATGACGAGTGACGTCATCCGTTTTGTTTTGACTGAAGGGAAAGCGTTTCCCACCGCTTACCTGCTACATATTTGGGCCTGAATTGCCCGTGGACACAAAACATCCTCTGAAGTCTGTTTAAAATTGCTGCCTCCCAGCAGACATGACAGCCCAAAGGTGAAAGTTTAAATGAAATATATACATTTTTCCTTTGGCTTGTAGTGGTATCCATCTAGACTGTTTTGTGTGAGTGGCTGAGATGTCTATTGTCTTTTTAATATAATGGAACTGGACGGCACTTTGTGCTGCAAAAAAAATACATTTGAATAACTCAGCAGTGACGTCTCTTTCTAGAAGTTATGACACAGGTACTCTGAAACACTCATGGCCAACCAAAAGAAGACACCCAGCAAACTAACGCACCATGGAGGTGGCACTCAGAAGGTCAGTGTGTGGTTCGATCCCCAGCTCCTTCACCCACATTTAAAGGCGAAGAATAAAGAACTGCGTGTGGGAATGATGGTGTTAAAGTGTCAAATCAGTGTGAGTGGTCAGTAAGAGTTGATCAGCACTATGTACCTGTCAGTTTACACTGTTTACATCCTGCTACAATGCCACGAGTCCCTCAGGCTTTCTTCCTCAAAGTGAAATGGTTGGTGTGCAAACGTGGACGCTTTGTGCTTCATTTGGTTGGTAGATGGATTTTGATAGACAAAAAAAGTAGTTCCTACACAAAATTGCTTACAAAACGGTCATGACTTCAGGAAAGATAAATTGCTGCTATTAAATTTATGTATTTATTTAGTTATGTTATTTGAGCACCACAAAACAGACTCACACCAAAACAATGTAGATGGATAAGTAGAGGTAAAATATGGAAATTTGATTTGGGAGTGAAACATCCATAAAGATAATTTTGTTGCTGTTATCTTCTGATTCCAGCCAAAGGTTTTTACAGGCACGAGGGAGGTATGGAGAGCCTCATCTACATTTTAACCGGAAAGCATGTAGGTGTTTTCCAAATGTCGAACTATTTGTATCGGTGGAAACTGATTGGTGATGAAAACAGTGCAATTACTTGTGAAAATAACACCTGTACAAAAATGTCGAGTAAGGAGAAACATTGTCCACAAAGAAAGAAAATTACACCCACTCTCCACTTCTGAACAGAGCTGCTAAATAAACAATCGTTACAGCCAACAAAGTGCTGATCTAAGCTGCTCTTTATGCTTTTTTGTGAGGGACTTTGTTTGCTTGGGAGAGACCGGTTTCTATATCAAATGTTTTACGTGTGTGTGTGTGTGTGTGTGTGTGTGTGTGTGTGTGTGTGTGTGTGTGTGTGTGTGTGTGTGTGTGTGTGTGTGTGAGACCACAAATCAGGCACAGCTGATTCCCTCATATTTTAGGCCATAAAAGCTGCATTAGGCTCTGGTTTTATGGCAGAGAAAGTCTCTGATGGGTAAATCGTGAGATGTAATGAGCTGAAAGGCAGGACAGAAAATTTCCTGCAGCAGCAGCGAATAAACACAAGTAGTGAGCAGCGGATTACTTGTACTGAATACACAGCCTCATCAGTTCTTTATAACTTAATTAATGTGCAGTCAGGCACACAGGCGACCATAAATGAAATGCATTTGCATTTGCTGTGGGGAAGAGTTGAGAGTTTAAAAAAGGAATCAAAAACATACAAACGTCAGGGTTAACGTGTACCATAAAAGTGCTTTTTTAAATTATTATTAACAAATGCAACAGCACAAAAGTCCTGCAAGTCAAATGAACGAACATTATATAATTTTTTTTTTTACATTATTTTGTAACCATAAGTGTTAAACATTAATTAGTAGATAAAGTATTTACAGTACTGGACAGATGCATCATTTTCCAATCATCCAAACTGTCTCGTGCAGCTTTTGTGAGTCAAAGCTGGAACTGTTGTGGATTTTTTTTTTTTTCAGCCTAAAAAGAATTACTGTGTTGTGTTAATAGCTACTATGTTGTGTTAAAGTCTTCTGGTTTTTGTGTTGAGTGTGCCCTTGTTTTTACAGCAGGAGCCTCCAGAACAAGGCTTTCCGGTCTCATAGGGAGCCTCTCCCACCCAGTTTCTTCAGCAATAAAGACATAGTTATGAGTGTAATGGTTCAATATATGCTGAAGTATATATTATTAAAGTTAAGCAATTTAGGTACCTTCATAGGTAAGGCTGGATAACTTTTTGTGTTAAATAGCTGCACCTGAGACGCCTGTAACTCCACTGGGCTCCGTTTGCAGGGTTTAGAAAATCCTGCCTGTGGATCAGATCAGGTGAGTATATGACATTAAAGGAAAGCAAGTCAGTAATGAGAAGAACCTGTGATGGCATAATTATGAATTAAGGGTATTTTCACCTGTGAGATCAGGGTTTGAATCCCATGTGGAGCCAAAAGTCAGTATAGATTTCTTTTCTGTATATTGAGTAATGGGAGGAAAGTGGAAAATGCCAACAACCTCAAATTTAACAAATTCAGTTTTGTTTTGTTTTTGTTCCGTTGCCTATTTTGTGTTTTTGTTAATTTCATATTATATAAATTTTTGTATATTTTCCTCAACTAAGTAAAGCTCGCTTTTTGTTCCTGAAACCTGCCTCCTCTGTCCTGTTCGATTCCTGTTTGAACTTAAAACATAAACCTCATATTACAGTACTACAGGATCATACATATACTGTAGTACTTACCCATACTGTAGTATACTACTACAGTATGGCTGAGACAGAACAGGGAACATAAAGCTGACTGGCTCCATGTCTGAAATAATATTGAATAAAACAGATCATTGAGATTAAAATCATTTTCAAGCTGTTGTTTTGTTGTTTGTATTTCTTGGATGAGTGCTCTGGAACACAATTTCATTGTATGTCTTCACGTATAATGACAATAAATTCTTCTAAATAAATAAGTAATAGTCGACTAAATCTGAAACTAGAAGTCAGTTGATGGTGAGTAACGTATCAGCGGGTTTCCACAGAGGATGCCTGTTTTCCACTTTAACAGTCACAGTTTTGAGCTGCAACTTCTAACTTTTGGTGAGAAAGTGAACAAGCATGTTTCCCAAACTTTACTTTAAAGAAGTAGTTGCAGACCAGCAGCGTCGCTTCCCTCCAGGTGCTCCCGAACACGTCCATGCTCGAGCGCTTCCTCACAGCACATCCCACCCTGTTGGTGCTCGCCCAGACCATCTGACAGAAACCACAAATACATTTATGTTCATAAAACATTTACAGAGGTTAAGCTGATTCGAAAATTTATCTGTTGTCATACTGCATCCTATCCCTTTGTAATATTTGCAATATAAATATTTTCTTTAGTGTCTTCAATTGATCATGAAAACTGCAGCAGGTTTAGTCCATGTGGCAATTACAAGAACGGAGGGGATTAAAGGCACTTTTTTCTTTTGGAAAACTCATACACTGATGGTCTTTTATGGTATTAAATGTGTTTCCATGTGCACTGTTTACTGTGCAAGAGCTGCAGATACATTATTACATATAATATTATGCAACACAATGGATGCAGATTCATTCTGTGTAAAAAATAACAACAAGAAAATAAAACTTTTTTGTTTTCTTGTTGTTTATGTGCACTCAGTTTTTATTTGTAGCATAGCTTTAATTCTATCACACATGCACTTGTAATATTTTATGTATTCTAGACTGACTGATAAATCAATCGGCTGATACTGTAAGCCAATATTGGCCTACCGCGATTTTGTTGGATTCAGCTTTCATGGATGGATTTAGAAATTGTGTCAGTTCATAGTTTGTCCAGTAGAGGTCTCTGACTCTCTGTTTTCAATACTTTCAGCACATCCTGCAGCACATGTGGCAGAGCAGCTGCTCCACAGACAGTGGTTTGGAGTCAGCCGGGGTTTCACTATAAGTTACTAAGTTTGTGAAATGAACTGCAAAACAAATAAAAAATAAAAGAATCCCAAATGTGGGAAAACCTGGTGGGAAAACCTGGTATGATACACCACCAAATGTGTCACCAAGTACTTCATATTAGCAGCAGGAAGAAAGACCTGAGAGCGGACTCAGTTGTGATAATCCAGCAGGGCGTTTATCTCTCTGGGTGAAATGGCTAGTTTACAGTACTAGTGAGCATCGTGAAGCCAGACTGTCTCCCAGCTGCAGCTCTGGCTGTGTTGAGCAGCTCTGCAGAGCTTGACAGCACAGCAGCAGCAGCAGCTCCCACATGAGACATCATCCACAGGGTGGCAGCCAGCAGGAGCTGAAAACCAGCAGTCATCTGAGGCCTGTGGTGGAGGAGGAGGCAGACGCAGCACTTCTGAGGAGGAGAGCAGTTCACACCACATTCAGGCTAACAAGGAAAAAAGGGTCAAATCTCAAGTTGATTGTAATTTATTTCAAAGGTTTGGGGGTCACGGGTGCCTGCTGGGCTCTCTGGGTTGAGCAGCCAACACTATGCCACAAGGCCAAATTGCCTGTGTTCAAATCTGACCTGAAGCCCTTTGCTGCATGTCTTCCCCACTCTCTCCCTGCCTTTCTGTCTAATATGCACTGTGTGCTCTCTAATAAAGGTTAAATAAAAAATTGGGGTGCACTTTGTATTGTGTTTGGTTTTGTAACATTTAATGAAAAATATGTCCTTTTTTAACCCCAGGAAACACAACATATATAATTTGAGTAATATTATAAATCATATGAATTTCATGATAAGTTAATTGACACAAGTCCACATCAGTTAGCAATAAGATGAACAACGTTAACGGCTACTTAAAGGAAAACTAAAGTGTAAAGGAAATGTTATGGGGTAAGATGGATGGATGGATGGTTAAATAACAAGAATGGAATGAATGCATCAGTATCCCTAAATGTACTACACACATTTTCCTAATTAAAAATCATGCAACACATAGTCATAGTCTACTAAAAAATACTATATTAATTTTAATGCTTTATTATCATGTGTTAACTGTTTCTGCAGTGCATGGGAAAATCAGAGCTTCATACCTTTATCTTTGGATCCTTTCGCTGAGTCAGATGAGCAGCAGAGATCCTCGCTTCAGAGTGAGCCTTTGCAAACGAGCCCGTTTGTCATGTGTGGCAGGGAGATTTAACTGACACACAAACCCTCCTGTGCTGCTGCTGCTGCTGCTTCCTTCCTGAAAACTGTCTGTCTCTTTCTCTTCCCTTCACAAACACAGGAAATTGCAGTTGAGAACACAAATCTCAATCATAAAATATTCTACAGACAACCGTCATTTTTAACGGCCTCAGCGTCACATCTGATTTGATTTACGAGAGGACTCACACTTCACTTCAACCCCTGCATTTATCAGCAGCAGCAGCAAGTAAACATTTTCATATTGAATCATTTATTTTACATGCTTTAACTGTATATTATGTATATACTATGTTACTATAGCTTGGTTATATTGTCTCTCTATTGTCATACATTATCAGACTTTACAGCAATTTCTAAGTCTGGATCTTTCACAGTGGGAGTTAAGGTTGTTGTGCTTCAAAAGAACAAAAAATAAACGCTGTAAAATAATTGTTACTGCAACCAATAAAAAATAACTTTATTTAAAAGCCCCAGATTCCCCTGCATCTGTAATAGACTGTTACAGGAGACTTAGAAGGTGAGCTGCATCACCTGGCTCTGCAGGTACTGAGGTTAGAGAGATCAGTGAGACCAGGACTCAGACACAGGGGAAAGTCTGAGGAACAAAGTGATGAAAGCCTAACCTGATGTAAATGTTGCCGGTCCGTCCAGACTGTATGTATTTTCACTGATATTTTTAAATCTCTCAGTGGAAGCCTCCTCATGTCCCCTTGTATTTATACCTCTGCACTGCATACTGGATTTGCTCCAGTGTGTCAAAACAGTGCTCTTTCTATTTTGAGGATGAAGTTGCAAGGATGCAAATGTAGCGAGCAAGGCAGTGGAATCTGTTGGTTTTCAATGCGCTGTGCCAGCACATGATGACCACACTTCAGATGATTTCTGCTGAAAGCTCTGCTCTGCTGTGGTGACAGTCACATCCTGGGACATCGATCCATGTTCCAAATTTATTCTTTATCTGGAAATAAAATGATTATTATAGCAGTTAGCTTATTAAATATTTGCTCTCATCTTGACGTTTCATCGGGTCTCCAAGGTCAACATCATTTAACATTATTATTGTCTAAGGCATCCATCCCTGCATTTCCTACTGGTTGGTCAGGTAAGCCCTCTGAAGTGGAGCCTTCAAAGGCTTCCACGCTGGCTCAGTAGAGCCGCCAAACTTTGTGGCTTTGTGTGTGAAATGCACAGAGAGGAAAAGACGACCTTTAACACAAAAAAATGTCAGTGTTGCATCTTGTTGTTGATTCTTTAAGCTCAAGCACTTCTTAAATAAAATATATCTTTGGTCATATGTCTGTACTTTATCGTGTTATTACTGTCCTTAACTTTTAACACCTTCAGCATTTTATTTAGGTCAAATCTCTTCAGCATTACATCAGTGGAGCTGATTGAACAGATGAGCTTGATCTTACCATACTGATAGCAAAAGGTTTTTATTTGCAAAACCCAGCATTTAGATTCAGTATCATCCACATGCATGTCAGCTCTGTCATATAGTTGATATATAAATCATCACACATCAAAGAAGGGAGACCATAGCTGTCAAAATATTTTTTTAAAAAAAGGAAAGGAAAGGAAAGGAAAAGGTCAGGCAGTGCAGCCTCAAAGTATATTTATTCAGTGATCTGGGTGCTTTGTACCGACAGAGAAGAAAGGTGAAGGAGTGGATATACCGCACAGTATTTACCAGCTCCAAAGGAAAGAAAGGTGCTAAAATCTTTAAAGCTAAGCTACTGTCCACTGACAATGTGAGAGCCGTCACATGCAGGCTGCAGTATACATCAGGTATATGTAAAATTATTACTCTATTATTACTTATTATAGGCAGAGGTAATTTGAAATTAAAGTTACAGTATTAACTAATGATGTATTAATGATGTGGTTATTTAATTTTGACACTTAGCCCTCCACACTTTTCTGTCACATATTTATTTTTATGGGTATTTTTGTTTGTTATTTAATAATGAATTCATAAAATCATAAAAAATCATTATCATTGCTGAGATATGTTCAGTCTTTTTTGCTAATGCATGTTGGGAACTGCTGCAGTCATTTTAAGCACAAAGCAGTTTCAGACTGCTCTAGACTCTAGACCAGTTTTTTTGGGTTACTCCCTGTAGTGTGACATCATCTTTCTCAATGCACTGCAGGACACTGGCATCAACGGTTTCCTGTGACAGTGCTGAGTCTGAAAGGAGATGAGAAGAACTCAGTGACCTCCCATATTTACCTGAGAGCCACAGGTTTCCTGGTGTTTTACCTTCTTCTGGTTACCTGCACAGCAGCTGGCTGCACCAAGAAAGTAGCTTCCTGTGTCAGAGCCCACAACAAAGTACAAATGCTGGTAAAACTAAATTCTCAAATAAAGATGCAGGTACGTTAATCGTATTTTAATATGGATATTAAGAGTGACAAAAGATTAAATAGCTTATTAAAAGGACGTGCTAAAAAAGAGACTCTGCAGAGCTTTTCAGCATCTTTCAGCTTGTTATTTCAAAGTGATCCTGATGTGCTCATTTCCAGCTGTATATTTTTATCCTTGTACTCTTCTAGATTAGCTTTGTATGAGTCACAGTTCAAAATAATCCTTATTTATGTCACACTAAGACTTGGAGCAGCGCCTCCGTTTGAACTCCTCTCCCATCATCTTTTGATTGGCTGCCCGTTGTAAACAGAGGGTTCAAACAACAGGTAGGTGGGGCTTCAGTGTGCACAGCCAGAGCTGTGTGACTGATATAAGTACATCTGCTCTTTACAGAGCCAAGAGCAAACAAAGCTGAGTGTGGTCCACAAACAGCAGGATCAATGTGTGCCATACCATAATGAAAATAAAAAATATCTTTAAAATAATAAAATAAGGATCTTTCACCGCCTCCAGTAGTAAATGTTTCAATTTAACACTAACACAGTTCTTTTCATACAACATGTTTACTTAATTCTTCTGTAATTATTTTATTGGAGAGATAAATATGGACTTTCTTGAGTAAGTCAAGAATCCCCCAAACATAAACCTTTCCAGTGAAGAGTTCTGCAGGAGGGTTTTATATATATATATATATATATATATATATATATATATATATATATATATATATATATATATATATATATATATAAATATATATAATCTCCTTCTTTAAATTTTGCTTGAGTTTCTAATCACTTCAGTAAGATCCCCTGATTTTTAGTTTAATCAAATGTTTTGCCTGATAAAAAAAAAGGCCCATTTTTAAATCTAACTACAGAAATCTGAGGTGTGATTGTATCGGGTCTTGAGTTGTCTGAATTGTAATCTGAAACAGTTTAATATGGATGCTTTTTGCCTCCTGACAGAGTTCCTATTCTGGCAGCAATCCTTGAAGAACAATCAGCCAAACAGCAGGCATGCCTGAGAAATTACTTTTCTTAGAGAGGCTTGTTTGCCAAGTCATAGTGCACTGAGGACGCAGTTTGTCCTACAAAGGGAGACTTATTTTAGTCCGGTACAAACACAATGACTCTGCAAGAGTGGGACTCAGTTTTACCGACATCAGCACCAGCTCTCATCACCACTGACATTAATTACCTTGAATTTTATGCATGGCCAGTGAAAATGTATGGATCTCATTTGTATTTGCATTCAGTCAATTATTATTAAGGTCTTTGTTTCAAGACTGATCAGTGCAAAAGATAAATATATTGTGTGTAATAAGACAGAAATTATACAAATTCAGCATATGCAACTCAGTCAAAGTGAAAGGGATCTGTTTAGTTCTCACTTTGAACTATTGCCTAATGTTATATTGAATGTACAAACATAACATTATGACCACTGACAGGTGACATGACTGACACTGATTATCTCTTCATCACGGCACCTGTTATTGGGTGGGATATATCAGGGAGCAAGTGAACATTTTATCCTCAAAGTTGATGTGTTAGAAGCAGGAAAAATGGGCAAGCGTATGGATTTCAGTGAGTTTTACAGCTAGACATCTGGGAAAAGTTGCTAGTTCTGATTGAAAGGTGTCAGAATACACAGTGCATCACAGTTTGTTGTGTATATGCCTCCATAGCCACAGACCAGTCAGGGTGCCCATGCTAACCCCTGTCCACCACTGAAAGCATCAACAATGAGCACCAGAACTGGTCCGCGGGATTCCCTGATGACTGTGGCCTCTGTCAGCAGGATAATGCGCCCTGGCACAAAGCAAAAATACATCAGGAATAATTGAGGAGCACAACAAAGTTTGAGATGTTGACTTGGCCTCCAAATTCCCCAGATCTCAATCCAATCAAGCATCTGTGGGATGTGCTGGACATGAGGCCCAAACTCACAGCTTACAGGACTTAAAGGATCTGTTGCTAACATTTTGGTGCCCGATACCACAGCGCACCTTCAGGGGTCTAGTGGAGTCCATGCCTTGACAGGTCAGGGCTATTTTGGCAGCAAAAGGGGAATCAACACAATATTAATCAGGTGGTAATAATGTTATACTTGATTGGTGTATTTAAATGTGATCAGGAAGCAGAAATAGTTTAGCAGCTTTTTCCAGTAGATAAATAATGTAGAATTTGCCCAAATGCAGTCAGAGGTTTTAAGGTTGAGGGAGACCATATATACTCATTCAGTATGCTGCACTACTCTAACAGACTGATTGTACTCTGGTCTTCAAATGACCATAAGAGAAAAAATCTGCCATCAAATTATTACACAGCGTTGTGAAAGTGCAGTCAGATTTCTGAGCACAGCACTTCTCTGTTCCTATAATTCTCCTTCATATCTTTCAATTGGCCTCATGACATTTTCCACTGAATTCAAAGGAAAGTGATCTGGAAAATAAGGAAGGAGGCTTTTTTTTTTTGGTCTATTCTTCCCTCCCTTCATTAGGTTCACCTGTGTTTGATTGTTTCTGCCTGGGTCTCCTTCTTACCTGTCTCACCATTAATCATTCTTTGTTTTTGTCTTCTTTAATTTATGTTAATTTAATAAATTATAGTCAAAAAGGATGATAATGCAGGTAACGCTTAAAGGTGGGCCTACCTTATGATCAAGAAGTCTCTCGCGGTCTCCCTTAGTTTCTCAGTCAGATCTCCCTTTGCCGATCGGAGCCATTATAATAAAGACGTGGCACACTATGACATAAAAACAACACTGGCCAATTTATTAGGTACAGCTGGTCATTTAGTCGTGTAGACATGGTAAAAATGACCTGCTGCAGGTCAGGCTGAGCATCAGAATGGAGAGGGAAAGTTGATTTAAGTGACTTTGAATGTGGTTTCAGATGAGCTTCTCTGATACTGCTGATCTACTGGGATTTTCCCACATCTCTAGGGTTTATAGAGAATGGTCTGAAAAGGAGAAAATATCCAGTGAGAAGTATTTCTCTGAGAGAAAATGCCTTGTTGACAACAGAGGTCAGAGCTGGTTTAAAAATCTTAATTTCGTGAAAATTTAGCAAACTTTTGTTTTTGTTTTTTAATCTGATTTCCCTGATGATTATGTACCTTTTTATTTTTTTATTAAATTAAATTTAATTAGGTACTGCTTCAAAATAACCGTTCAAAGAAGTTAACAAAGTTTTTTTGTGGCGGCTGGCTGGCCTTGCTTCTAAGACTGTAGTTTTATTGCTTCATTCATTTTGGATCTTTTAGGTTGAGTTAAGATCTACGAATCAATCAGTCAAAAGAGACTGTTCAGGGTGATCGATACAAAATAGTACATCTTCCTGTACAGTCGGGGGCGATATCCATTTGAACTCACGTTTGGATGCTGTTAAAAACAGACAGAAGAACAAAAAACGTCTAAGAATCCCATTGGCTGACTTGCAATGACGTCTGCGTAACCTCCCGCTAGCTCCTCCCCTCCGCTGGTCAATTGCGTCAACATGGCGACGTTAGAAGTCATTGTGGATAATTTGGTGGTACTGTGGAGGATACCGGCCGTCCGACATAACTTCCCCTGGATGTTTTTGCTCCTCTCGGTCGTTGGGTCCGTCCTGAAAGAGCTGGAGCTCGTTCCGCAGACGTATTTCAGCAGCAGCACAAACGCCCTGAACGTGTAAGTAGGACGGAGTCGTTAGCTATGATTAGTCAACACAACTGATTCATTCCCGCTTGCGGGCGCACCTGTAGCTCACTTTAAGGTGACCTGAAAGTACACTTTAGAAAATGTTTCAAAAAAATTTTTGAGAGATTTAGGTCAAGGGTGAACCGTGTGATTGGCGGGCTTAATGAAGTCCGATGTGTTGAAAACAGCTCAAAACAAATCCTTAAATGTGTTGGAAAAAAAGTCAGCAAAACCGGCCATTTATGAAACTTATAAAACACAAGACCAGTGTTAGGTTAGCTTTCATTTTGTGCTTTATACACTGGGGAATTTTTCAACCCGTCACAAAAGAAAATAAAAAGTTGATTAAATTGTACATTGAGGATGTTGGCTGAGCTTACCTGGGTTTTGCAGGAGAAGAGACCGGTGATGATTGTTGTTATTTTAAAAAAGAAAACTGCAGGTATGTGCTGGTGTTCTCCACGGTTAGAACAGAGGTGAAATCCAGGGTGTGCTCCATTAACAGCCTGTGTTACTTTGTCCTGAAACTTGAACTATAATCCTGGGTACATGTGAGATTAACATTCATTTGTCTTTAAGTGGTAAATAATGGGACCTTTAATGTGACTACTCTGTTTGTCTTCCAGATATTTTGTTAAAGTGTCCTGGGGCTGGACGGTGCTGCTGTTAACACCCTTCCTCCTCCTGTCCAACTCCTCCTTCAGCAGGAGTGTCTCCTTCCTCGGCCGGCGGCTGCTGTCTCTGGTGGTGGCAACAGTGGTCTGGTACGTCTGCACAGAGACCTTCTTCTACATCGAGGATGTGACTGGTTCTTGTTACGAAAGCAGCGCCTTGAAAGTCATCAACAAGGAGTTCACGTTGAAAGCCACCTGCAGGCGTGCTGGCTTCCACTGGGACGGCTATGACATCTCGGGACACTCCTTCATCTTGGCCTACTCTGCCCTCTTCATCATGGAGGAAACTGCCCCAATGGCCTCCCTGAATACCACCAGCCTTTCTGGACTTCCCAGAATGGTCTTGAACCTGCTGTATATGGCCTTGAATCTTATTATGATTATTTGGGTGTGGATGTTCACCTGCACCTCTGTTTATTTCCATGACCCATCTCACAAGTTGCTCGGGACCATAATTGCTCTACTGGGGTGGTATTTGACATATCGGGTTTGGTATCTAAAGCCGATGTCACCAGGTCTCCCCCCTCAGCGCCACCCAAAAGAACAGAAACAGCATGCCTAAGCTGAACACACAAGTAAATCCATCCTCAGAACAGCACACTACATTTGACGTTATCTGCTTTCAGGTCCAAACCAGCCAACTCTACTTGAAGCTATTTTAAGTAATTCCCCTCTTCAGACTGGTCACCTTGTACGAGATGACTTGGAGTCCTCGGTTTGGCAGCTGCTGATCCCAAAATGACTCGTGGTAATCTGAGATAAAAGCATGGAGCCGCTGCGCTGCCTCGCTTCATCCTCTCACCTTCAGCCTCATGGTTCACGGTTCTGTTGTTTGCCTTATAGTGCTTTATTCCTGACTGAGTATTTGCAGTTTTTAGATATGAATGGGAACACTTGAGAATGTTTACAGCTCCAGTTGTATAGCACTGATGATGTTTTTCACAGACCAATGTACAGTAAATGTTCATTGTTATTTATTTAGGAAGCTACCTTTAGAACAAAGCGCTGAAGCTGCGTTTCATTATTTTAAATCAGCTGTTTCTCTTGATCATGCATGATTTGAGGTCAGAGCAACTGTGTGTCAACATTACATGTAAAGTTTGTTCAGGGTATGTAGAACATGGTTAAGAACAGAAAATATAGAGACTTTTAATGTATTTACTCTCATTTTAGGCAAGCAGTAAGGTTGGAAATATTCAGTATTTTCTTTTGAGCTTCACCTAACACTTATTTTCATCATTAATATACAAATTATTTTTTTCTGTTAACTGTTCTCTGAAAAATACCAAAACCGTTTAACAAAAATGCAAGGAAATATAAAATATTTAGTCCCTACAATATAAAGTTTAAAACATGGATGAAATCAACAGATTACCACATTTAGAAGAGCTGAAAGCAGCTTCTGTACTTTGTGGCATTTTTGTTCATTATTTGATTGTTTAGGTTTAAATTTTTATTTTAGCTGGTCACAAAAATACAAATTCCTCTGTGCCAAAATTTTCTGTTTCTGCCCAAAAGCTATTAAAACTATAAATAGTGAACAGTGTAGTTTATCGACGTGCCCTCTACTTTTTAAAATTAGGCTTCAGATTCTCCTTTCTGATAAGTTTGTAGTTAGTGCTGGATCAGGATCCCAGAATCATGCCTTTAGTTATGCTGCTGGGGGACTTCCCATGATGCACTGAGTACTCTACTCATGCGTTTATACGTCAAAACTACATGTCGGCGGGCGCCTGGGTGGCTTAGTGGGGAAGCTGGCGCCCACATACATATGCTGCGGTGCGGGCGGTGTAGATTCGAGTCCCAGCCTGTTGCCAATTTGCCCGCGTGTCTTCCCCCATTTCCTGTCTCCCTCCACTGCCGATAAAAGCCGCTGTGGCCAAAAATGCAAAAAAAAAAAAAACTACATGTCAACTTCTGTAGTTTGTTTGGTCCTGCTTGCTGTTTGTGGTCTCGCTATACTCTCCTTTGCTTTCTCTTCTTTTCCCTCAACCATGGTCTGAGCAGATGGCCGACCCTCCCTGAACCTGTTCCTTCCTGTGTAACCCTAGAACACAATTTTGTAATACAATCACTAACATCAGCTATATTTTACCCAATATACCCGATAAAGCATACTTCCCATTAAAAGATATTAAACTATAAAAAATATTATGCAAATGGAAGTACTCTTATTTTCCCCCCATACAGCATCTCATAACAAAAAAGGTATATAAAAAAAAAAAAAGGCTCTAAAATTAGTGCAAAATTAGGGAAAAAATTCCTGAAACAAATGATGGAACTGGGAGCTTGTTCGTCTGTCCACTGATTCCTGGGATATGTGAGCCTTCTCCAGTGAAGGCACAGCCTCGCTGCATCACTAACAGCTATGCTACAGATAAACAAAAAAAAGGCATTTTTTTGAGAAGGGAAAAATGACGAGCTGACTATAAAAAGTCAAACTTTTTATAGTCAGCTCGTCATTTTTTTTTATGCATGATTTCTGCATGCAGCTCAGCAGCATAATGAAAATCACCTGGCTACAATCCTGTGGATGAAAATCACCCAACGTTAGTGTTCTAGGGTTAAAAGGGAGTTCTTCCTCCCCGCTGTCACTAGGTGTTCACAGGGGATCGTCTAATGATCTTTACCTCACACTAAAGCACCTTGAACTGTGTGAATTGGCCTTATATGAATAAATCTGAATTGAATTTCCACTTACACAGTCTTGCTGTCTTTACATCTCTGGTAAAAAACCACGGGGCAATTTCCCCTTTAAAAGCTGCACTTTTATATTTGTGATTTACATATTCAGCAGGAACCAGCAGCCACTAAGAGTAGTGTTGAAAGATGGGCTTTTTTCAGAGTATAAGAAAAATATAGAACAACACTTTTGTTAAACTTAGAAATGTGTAAATCACAGCAGAATTTGTCACTTTTCTGGTGCATTTATGTGATATATCAAATATTAAAAAATTACAAGCTGCTCTGTGCAGGAAGCTCTGTGGGTTTTTGTTTATAAAAAAAAAAAAGCAGTTGCATTATTTATTTCATTATTTATTGGTTATTGATGGCAACTGAATAAATTAAGGCTTATGAACAAACATCATAAAAAGCACCATAAATAAATGCATATATAATATATATAGAAATATAAAAAATAAAAAGTAAAAAATAAAAAAATACTATAGTGAAATATAATGGCCACAAATCACAACTAGGATTTTTAACTTGAACGCTTTGTGAGATCCGAGAAACGCGGATCCGACCCCTCAGGTAGTGTGATTTCAGTCCGAGGAAGCAGTGGAATCGTAACAGCTGTGCTTGCAATAATCAAAAGGTACCAAGCGTTACAGTGATCGGCTGGTTATGACGGTTCTTGGCGTTTGCCCCCACAGTGCCAATGAAATGTTTGAGCATCAAAAACTCAACAGAAATGAGAAATTTTGGCACACAGTTAATTATTTGATTTATTTGTAACTGGATATGCAGCTCAGGCAAGAACCTCCTGAAACCAAGTAACCCCTCTGTTTGCTTTAATGTCGACCTCAAATGTCTTCTTTCCAGACAAGAAGGATTTATTGATCTCACTGGCTGCCCTGCGCTCTCCAATATCAAAAAATTAAACTGAGTACACTTCTCTTTTCTTAATGAAAATCAAATTAGAGATGAAACAGCAAGTAGCTTCTATTAAAGGAGTTTTGATCGGCGTCTTTGGTTCAGCCTTTTCTGCTGCTAATCACCACCTGCAGCGATGAGTTTCTGCAACGGTGGAAAACAGGGTGCATCCTGGCAAACTCTGTGACCTCTCTTATTTATTCATGTCTTGAGCTGCGGAGTTACAATGACAGGAAAAAGCCGCTGCACTGTGAGTTCTTACTGCAAGAATGTCGGCATAACCAGCCAAGAAAAAAGCAAAAGCAGCTTACAACTCCAGCCAGCACCTCACAATGATGAGTTAAACCCAAAGAGCGCACATAATAACATTTTTAAAAGCATGGAGATCTGGCAAAGAAACATAAAGTGGCTCCTGTTAAGGGTTAACAGAATAAAAACGCATTAACAAACAAGACAGCTGGGAAGGCTAGCTGAGAGGGGAAAGGCTCTCTCTTTCTCGGCGTCATACTCCTTAAGCCTCGAGATGAGTCAGCTTTTTCCTTCCCTCGTTCGAATTGTTTTAACCTTTAAGCTCATTAGAAATTCAGCATGGTAAAATAAATGCGACAGTGTGTAATTAAAAATATCTATCTGTTAAAAACAATCTTGCATCTGTCAGAAGGAAGTCAGCAGAGACAGACAAACAGCAGTGAATTCCAGTGATTTTTTTTTTTTCCTTGCTCAGTATTGCTGAGGGACCGTCTCCCATGTGCGGTACAGTGCAGGTGTTTCAAAGGTTACACTTAGCAACTCAATACTTAGAAATGTGTGGTTTAATTCCTTCATAAAATCTGCCTCTGGGCCACAAAAAGAACAAAAAAAACCTTCGGTGTGCGCAATACTAAAGTACCCATGCAATGAAATGTACATCCTCAGCCCAAGTCTGAACTATTGTGCCACAGATGCAGAATTTATAATTTTACTATCAGTGCAGCCAAGTGTAACTTTTCAAACACCCAAATTTTTCTCTGCTCAGCGACAAAGACAGTGGATCACTGTGTGCTGTGTGATCCGTGGTGCTCTAAATAAACCAACTCCGGACACACGTGTGCATGTCTCTGTGTTATTATGCTTTCGGTACACAATTAGTTAAAGGAGCACTTTTATATTTTGGGAAGTTTTTTCCACTTTATTTCCGAGGGTTAGATGAGAAGATGGTTACTGCTTTCATTGCGTGTATCATCACGAAGCTACAGCTGCTTGGCTCAGCATGAAGACTGGAAACATCTGTGTGAAATGAGGTTCTTTGTGATGTTATTTGCACCAATTAAACACAATGTCAATTAAAATGGGCCTCACGTTATTATCCAAATTATCCGGCTGTTTTAATTTATTAGATTCTACTGTGCTCAGTAGACTCTAATATAAATGGATAATCCAGCTAATGTGTTTGTGTTTAATCAAATTACATGTGGAGTGTGACAGTTTGACTGAATTATCATAAACAGAGTGTGTTAATTTGATTAGACCCGGCCAACAGTATGTTAACAGTAAAGTATGATAATGTTTTTGATATTTTATTGACACAAAGGCATTGACTGGCTTTGGCTTCTGTTTCATGCTGTTTATATGAAAATCACATTCTATATATGAAAGTTCTGTTTATGTCCAAAAGTAAAGTCAAATTTCTTTCTACTGGTAATAAACTTTGACTTGATTGAAGTTTCGTGGTGACGGGCTTCATATGCATGCAGGTGTGACTTCACTGAACAGGTTAATCCTGTTCATCACACTCGTGTGTTACCACTGCACGACTCACAGTGCTAAGTAGCAGTCTTTCGTGTGTGTGTGTATATACATCCATCACAGATAAAAGCCAGGGCGTCTTTTAAAAACAACTGATACAGAGCTTCAGAAAATATATTAACACACACGCACACACACCTTTCTTTGTGAGCTTAAGGGATGCTAAGCTGTACCGTTTCTGTAAATTTACAAGCGACGCTCCAACATTCACACCCATTTCACAGAGTGACACAGCGATGCCGCTCTGTATATTGTATAACTGAATCCAAATGCTATAAATGTCTTCCAGGAGAGCGTGTACTATTAATATTTAAACAATATCATGCCTGTGCACTCCCTATGATGGCTGACATTTCCCTATGGAGCAACATTTGCAGCAGCTATAAACACTTATTTTATGAAAGGGGCAAACCAACTGGAATTATTATTTCGTACTTAGTTTTTGTACAAAGGTTTTAACAGTTTGCTCACGTTTCACACAAACAGCAAATAAAAAGGCCACTTTTTGCTGTGCAATCACACTGGTTATATTTATATGCTTTACATTGGTGTGATATTTATCATTTGCAATGACTAAGGGTGTGGCTGATTGGCTGCTACCTCTAGATTCCTATTTTAAACAGCATTTGGTGAGCTGGTGAGCTTTAGCGGTGTTAGTTAAAATATAGTATAGACATAAATTATTTATACTATAAAAAAAAATTATTGTGAGATTCAGAAATGCTGGTATTCACATTTTTTGGGGGAACAGTACAACTGTTTCCCTTGTTTTCAGTCTTTAAACTAAGCTAATCATCTTCTGGCCTACAGCTTCATATTTAACATCTGCACACAAGAGTGGTATTGATCTTCTCATCCGTGCCTCAGCAAGAAAGCCAATAAGCACATTTCCCAAAACGTCAAAGCATACCTTCAAAGTTTGCCTCCATCCTTTCATCGTTTCATGTGGCAGTTTCTGGCAGCACAGCACTTTTCAGAAAGTATTTGTCATGTACACGTCCCTGTGGTTTTACTGGTTATACCTCAGGTAGATGGAGGAGTGAGGAGCAGGTATGAATGATGACTATATTAGTGGCATGCGAAGGTAAAACCCCTGTTGTTGTTGTTGTTGTTGTTGTTGTGTTTAAAGTTTAATCTGGGTTTTTTTTACTTTAAAATTGGAGTGTAGGTGGACCGGATGCATGCCTTCAACTAAAGTTAAATGAGGGCTTGCATGCACAAGAGCTGCAAGCGTCCAGAAATGAAACTTTATGAAGGCCTTGATTACCAGAAAATGTGCTGTCAAGAATTTCTTATTATGGAATGTTTTAATATTTCTTTGTTTACCCAGGTAAGTAATAGTGTTCTTTATATAGATTCATTATGTTTTCCTGCAGTCATAAAACATTACAGAAAAGTTGAAACATCACACAAATACACAGACATTTAACACAACAAGAGGGCATTCACTACATGTATTTCTTTTTTAAATACCAGTAGGCAAAGTAGCCCATCCCGCCCAGTGAGCCCATGAGAAAAGAGGCCCCGAAGAAGGACGGCGGCTTCTTTTTTACCATCCGGAAGGCGTTGGGTAGGACCGCCGACAGGAGGGTCGTGTGGATGTCACCCAAGACCTTGCGAAAAGCGTAGCGTTTTTGCACGCGCACAAAAAACGACTGCAGATTGGGTCGGCTGCCGTCCTCCCAGTATTTCTTAGAAAGTCCCAAGAACTTGAGCCTGTGCAACAAGGCTCCAAGGCAGATGTCAGCTAGTGTAAATTCAGGTCCACAAAGCCACAACTCACACTTTTGACCTGTGAAGCAGAGAAAAATGCAATAACAACACTATAGAGATTGTCTGGAACGTGCTTCGGCAGTCATCATTTGGACATACCTTGATACTCTAGTTTCCTTTTCTCCAGTTCAGCTTCCACTTGATCTAAGACCATGGCTAACTCCCCCAGAATTTTCTTCAGGTAGTTCACATTGTCGTGGTCCAAGATTTTTGCCTGCCAATTAACCAAAAAATAGTTGCATGCATAAAATCGATATTTTAGTATTAAATTTCACTCAAAGCCACAAATAGGAACGCTGTGAAGGAAAAGTCAGGGAATCACCAAAGTCAGTGGGATTTATCCTCTGGTGTATTTGAACATCTGTGCAAGATTTCACAGTCACACATCCAGCATTAGTTGGCAAAACATTTTTTTTTCTTTTTCTCTGGTATTATTACAATATCTATGGAAAAATGGCAAGCATTGCATTTTGCAATGTTTGTTAGATATTTAGGATTTAGCGCAAAGTTTAGAGGATTATCATTCTGCATTCTTATTTACTTCTTTAGCAACATAATGAGAGGAAACTGTAAAAAGTTTCCCTCAACTGCAGACCCAGAAATACAACCACAGGTGATTTGGAAGGATAGTGTTACAACCTGACAAAGTGTTTGTCACAAAGTAGAGATAAATAAATTAAAACATAATTGCTACATTCCTGTTCAGTGGTTTGAAATATCTTTAATTCAAAATAATTACTTTTTTTTAACGTTTTTTTATTCAGGACACAGATTTTTAAAGCCAAATTTGAGCTAACCTTACAGATTTCTACGGTTTCCTGAGTGATTCCCGTTACTTTTAGGGATGTTAAAATATAAATTAAGATGCTAATTCAGGTGGTCACCCTAAATTTTGGCTAAAATATATAAATGTATACAGCTCTATAACATATTTAGTGATTTTTAATGGATTTTCTGCATACATTTTCAGGTCTTAAAATGGCAAGAACACTTTAAAAATGTACAAGACAATAAGTTATTAATTCTTACAGTAGCTGAAAAAGATTTTTTCATTTTAATGCATCAATTAAGAGATTAAAGGCCCTTAAACTCATGCAAATGAGGCATTAATCCCACTATAAATTACAGTATTTGAATCACTTTGAAACTCATTTTAATTCTTCATTTTTGACATTCATAATGGTAGAGGACACAAGAGCTCACCATTAGCTTCTTCTGCTTGGACAGATAAGGTTCTGTCAGCTGAGGCTCTTCATGGTCCAGCTTCATCAGCTCTGTTGCAGCATTGGCCAAATGTCCTGAAGTTACACACAAAAACGCACACACAGAGTGCATGCATTTACATAAACTGCATTTACATAAAAAGCTATTGTTCAGGAAGAGGAAAAGCTACCTTCAATAATATTTAGACTCTGTGCTGAATAACCGCTGCACGCCTGGCATATTTTTACAAAAAGCAGCCACTCTGGAGACCAATGTGTTTAATCTCCAAGGAGATGTCTGACAGTACAGAGCTTATTCCCATCTGAGCTCCATTCATAGCCTCTCGAGGGCAGAGGGAGAAGCTTGTGTCATCAGCTGTGACACACATTATTTGATTTACGTCAACAAGGACGTGTCATCGAGGGCAGATCTGTGGTGCTCTATGATTGTTTATGTTGTCAATGTACAGTACTGTGCAAAAGCCACCTCTAATTTCTTTGTATTTTTCTAGGCAAATAGGTTCAGACATTCAATTAAACATGCTGACAAATAGAAATACAGTATATAAGAATAAAATAGAGTTTGTACAATTCCAGCAAGCCTCAATATTTGGTACGATCCCCTTTATCCTTCAGCACAGCCTGAACCCTCTTAGGCGAGCTTTTCTGCTATTCTTTAAGTAGTCTTCAGGAATAGTTCTCCAGGCTTCCTGAAGGACATTCAAAGCTCATCGTGGGATGTCGGCTGCCTTTTGTCGCATTATCTATCAAGATGATCGCACACTGCTTCAACAATGTTGAGGTCCGGGCTCTGGGGAGGCTAATCCATGACTGATAGTGTTCCATTGTGCTTTTTCTATCCAGCTATGTATTTGCCGCATTGGCAGTGTGTTTGGGATCATAGTCACACTTAAAAATGATGCCATTGCTAATCAGACTCTTCCCGGATGACGTTCTCATGTTGGATCTGACAGTTTTGAAGATCCCCAGCACCACTCGCTGAAATGCAGCCCCAAAACATGACTCTGTATTTTACAGATGGCTGTAGACCCTCAGTGTTGTACCTCTCTCTGATCTCCTCCATACATACCAATGACAATTTGGACAAAAATTTCTTTTTCTTGGCCACAGCAGCTTTTGTTAGCAGTGGAGAGAGACACACTGCCCACCACACCAAAATATTTCAAGTGCTTGGTAATGGCTCTTTATCCCCCATATCCCCCACAGAATAAATTATAAGATGATGCTTCTTTGGAAATGACCTTGTTGGTTCAAAAATTGTATTTTTTAGGTGCCTTTTTTATGCTTGAATGATTCACACGGCAGTGTTGAGTGCTTTAACCTCTGAAAACGGTCACGTACTGAAAATGAGTGAAAAAGCAGTCAATGCCCAAAGAAAAATACTTACAGTGTTTCATAAAGCTTGGAGAACTATTGCTCAAGACCACTAAATAAATAACCCAAACTTCTGGCTCCTCGGAAGAAAAGTATAAAGTAACGAGGATTGGTTCAAGACTTTTGCAGAACTGCACATATAAAACAACAATGAATGAATCCTAAGAAGTAATTTATTTGTGAATGATTTTCCTTTGATTAAGGTTAGTTGATGCGTGGTATGTTTTTAAAAGAATTAATAGCACCTCGGAAGGCGCTTTGTGTGCCGCGGGACATTTGTCTTCTTGTCTCTAAGTTCTGCTTGGAGCATTCATAAAACTAGGAGGCTGGGACATATAATAATAGCTGCTCATATTCACACTCACATACTATCAGATTTTTTTTTGTTAGAGACACTAATTTTAGAGGTGTTGGTTTTCTCTTTAGCTTCTGCTATGGACAGGCAGGCCCAGGATTTAATTTGTCTTTGGTTGTTATCTAGTACAGTCAGGTTTGGTCTTTACTGTACACTTTTATTAGAAGTCGCTTTTGTTTATTTGCTTTAAATGGCATCCACTCACTCAGCACTCCTGTGTATTGTTTTTTGTTATTCTCACCTAACCTTTTGCCATCTGGGTAATTAATGTTGCCCTCTTTCCCCTCGTGAACGAGGTCATAACAGTCTGCAGTGACGAAAACAGTTGAGTTGACATAATATTTTATGTTTTATCCTAGTGTTTTATTAACTTCAATTAACTTAAAAAGTAGCCACACCTTATTCCTCTGTGGCTCCATTATTTGATGACCTGTTTCTTCATTACAGTGACAGACTGTATATAAAAGATGGATGGATGTAACTTCTGGGTCTGAAAAGTGAAGCCAGTGTAGAAGTGCCTTAAATGTCTTCTTAAGGGCCAGCAGGGAGCGACTCAAACTCAGGTTACAAAAAGAAGTCAGATTATATCTAACTCTATGAGTCTATACCCTGCTGCTCACTTGGTGTGGGTCCAAACTAGGCGGGAATGTCCTGTACCATACGCAAGCAAGATTGTTCCCCCGCTAACCTGCACGGGCTGCGCTGAACGAGTCAGGCCCAAGTATTCATGTTTGTCTCAGCATCTCAGATTCTCTCTCTCTCTCTCTCTCAAGCGCACATTTTGGAGACGCACTCTTGCAGAGCACAATGAGATTCATAATTTTGTGCATTCTGTGGCTTAACTGAGTCAATCTGTAGAAGTCCTCTCACATGTGTTATAAATTAAAATGTAAATTAATAGAACATCTTCTGTAGAGGCAGGTGCAGTTGAGCCTTGGCGCCATCAAATGTACTCGGACACAGTACTGATTTTTTAATGGGTTTATGGTCTCACTCACCAGTTTCTCATCTTATTTTAAAAAACATGATACTTATTTTGTAAATTATTGTCCTACGTAGAATAAAATAGAGAAGAAAACATACTGTATAAGAATGCAGCGTCCTCAGGCTACATCCATCTTTTACATACAGTCTGTGATTACACTCAAGTTTATATTTGTATCCAGTTCCACCCACAAAACTGACTGACAGACATAATCCCTGAGTAACATTTGACAAAAAAATGGTGCCCAACTGTTTTCTGAGATTTACTTTAAAAAATGAAAGCTAAAATTCGGAAAACTAGTGTGGTGGTAAACACAGTTGGTTGGCAAGCTAAGCAAGTAAACAGTTGTTGACTCAGTTCCTGCTGGAGACACAAATCTCACTCTGGACTGTGTCAGTAAGGACATAAAACCAAATCAAATCAAAACCTGCTGTTCTGTTGACCCCTTGTGACAAGGATGCAGTCAAAAATAGCTTTTAAAATGAAAGTGGAAACTTAAAAGCTTTACATTTTCAGAATGAAGTGATTAGTTTGGGGTAGAGAGCCTCAAATGGGGCAGGGCAGCTGGAAAAATGTGACTGAGACATTCCTGAGTCTGGCAGTCTCAGAGGATTTGTTAATGACAATAAGGATAAAGAACCTGGTCAGGATGCAGCATTTTTACAGTCTTCTGACATTGTGTCAGGCTTTACTTTAACCACATTACAAACACATGGCACAGTTTGGTTTTTACTTATTTTCCATTAGTCTGCTAGAATGACAATAAAACCACAAGATGAACCCAGAAATGATAAAATGATTTAGCCTGAACTGTCCCTTCAGTCTGCAGCACAATCATCCAAACCTGAGAACACTGACGCTTTCCATTAAATACTCCATAAAGTCGATTTTACAGGTACAACATAGACTGGTTAGAGTTTTATTGGATGATTAATTCTTCAACACTTTATTTTTTTTAATCTCATCCAGCCTGTTGCTCTGATTTACATGACAAAGCCATTACCTGATGTGAAGAGCACCACAGTTCAGCCTGGGAGGCCCAATATCTGCAGTAAAAAACCTGGCATGACTACAAAGTGCTGCATTAGGGGGGTTTTTTTGGTATTGAATAGCGTCAAATTACACCGTATGCTAATCACACTGTGCACATAAAAACCTGGAATTTGTTTTACCAATGATGTGGAAAATGCTGTAAGGAAGACGAATAGCTCTGCATTCAAAATGCATGTTGTTTTTGTTGTAGGAGACTCTTTGGTCCCAAAGTTGAAGCTGAGTCACCCCGAGTGCGTGATAGTGTTCAGAAAAGAGCTCAAAGCACTGAAAATGTTTTATATCTTTAAAGGAAGAAGTACTCGAGAAAAGAGGACAAAACAAAAATAGCATCTACTTTCGGATCCAGCCGACACGTTTACAGCAACCGTGTAATACCGTCACGACAATATGGACCAAAATCTCTGAAGAATGTTTCCAGCAGCTTGTTGAATTTATACCACAAAGAATTAAGGCAGTTCTTAAGTCAATAGGTGGTCCAACCCAGTGCTAACAAGGTGTGCCTAATTAAGTGTCCAGTGAATATACATTTATAGTTATGGCTACTATTATTTTTATTTGTCCTTTGCTTTCCTTCCTCTGCATTAATGGACAAAAAACACTATCTTAGAAATAACAAAAGGCCAAAAACATATTTTTCACACACACACACACACACACACACACACACACACACACACACACACACACACACACACACACACACACACACACACACACACACACACACACACACACACACACACACAAGTGTGTTTTGCTATCTTTGTGGGGAATTTCCATTGACTTCCATTCATTTCTACAGCCTAAACCTTACCTTTACCCTTTTCCTAACCCTAACCATCACATACCTAACCCTAACCCTAACCTAAACTCAATTCATACCTTAGCCCTAACTCTGACCCCTGACCCAAAAACAGGGTTTCCCCTTGTGGGGACAAGGTTCCAGTCCCCACAAGGAGCAATTGGTCCCCACAACGTAGTATATGTCAGGAAAATTGTCCCCACAAGGTATTATAAACATACGCACACACACACACACACCTGCAGAACAACATGCATCTATCCAGATAGGTACCGTGTGTGAACATGCAGCAGAACCCTCTGTCACATTAAATTAAACTGCATCAGTGAACACTGTGATTATATGGACATTGTGTGCCTTTGTGTTACACACACTTGAGTGGATTCAGTCGCTAGAATTTGCAGTTTAGCCTGTTTCTGGGAAGACCCTGAAGTCTTGCTCTGTTTTCCACCAAGTGGTCAGACCGTACTCAATCTTCATACTGCACCTTTTGTGGAGAGCAAAGCCTTGTTGTTTTGTTTTGTTTTGTTTTGTTTTGTTGACGTCACTGAAGAAGACGTTATAATAAACACATCGGCTTAGAGCCAGATTACAGAGTTTAAAATATGTACTGTAAAGACATGTTTCTATGCTGCCTATAAATGCTAAGCAGGGGTTTAAGTGTTAGTGAGAGCCTGTTTTCCTTTTACATATTGCCATAAACATAATGTTTTATGTTACACTCTTTTCCTCCTCCCTGTTAATCTGATGTAGGTCTTCAGAACTTCCCCTCAACTTACTCATTCATTTTCAGCCCAGTTCTTATACCTGGCTATTTTCACAGGAATCTTTGTTTTTTGATAAGCCACTTAACACTGACCTATGAAGATAAACAAACATAAAAAAGGCACCTAACTCAAGGGAGGAACCAGTGTTCTGTCTACTTAAAAGAGAACAAATCATACATTTAAAATTGTATCTTTAGGCACTTTGTTACCAGCAGCCTGTCACAAGAACATAATTTTTCCCATTTCTTTAGTCGAATCTATGAAAAATGCCAAAGATGACATCGTTTGACAAGCATAAAATAGTATTTTTGCACCAACGAGGTGATTCCCACAAAAGCTATCAGCTGAAAACGTATCTCGGCATGGTGTGTAGTGTGTCCTTAAGAAAACTGAGGAAACTGGAAAACTGGAAGACAAAAAAAAGAAGTAGCAGGCCTAAAAAAACTAACATGAAAGTCATGTTCCTAAGAAATAGAAAGAAATCCAGCAAAGATCTGACACAGAACCTGAGAGATCCACCTGGCTCTTCAGTTGATCCATCTACTGTTCACTGAAGCTTCATCAGGAATGGTTTCAAGCCTAACACTAACCTAACATATCGTTAGCCTAATAGCATAATTGCCTAAGTCATATTTTGGCCAAAACTGAGATATCTATCTAAATGAATCTACGCTGTTAGCAGAGTAGAATTAGGTAGGTATCTCAAAATATGCCAAAATATGACTTAGGCAATTATGCTATTAGGCTAACGATATGCAAAAAACATTCGATAGGCAACATGAACTCTTTTCTTGTTGTAACTCGTGCCGAATTACAAACATTCTTGCCTCCACAGTGCAGTGAGCTGGCTTCACTTACTACGTATTTCTGCGGTGGCGTACTTTGGGATCATAGAGTCAGCCGTGAGCTCTGGATGGAGGATGCAGCCGTGTGTGTAAGCGTCCATGGGCAGACCATCCAGTAGCTGACGGTACTGCTGCACGCGATCATAGAGAGGCGAGTCTGCATCAGGAATCAGCTGAGCCACCGTGTCTGTGACACCAACATGAAAGAGACAAAACGTTTTTAGAGGAATACAAATCGGACAAAATGTGGGGAATCAAAATAACACATGCAGACTTTTATACTTTGGACATTTTCTTAAACTGTCCATAACACTTGAGGTCTTTAAGCAACTACACACACCCAGAATAACACAGTTCTGCCAGCTTCAGCTGTCGGGCAAACAGCACGGTAACCTGGTAACAGATGGATGACTGTAACACACCACTGGTCACGTTTCACAAAGCCTGACATACTGGAGCAATATGAGACTAAAATTATAGACTTGTGTTTGAATGCCTTCAGTAATCACTCCACAGCCATGCCTGTTCAGACTCACACACTCAGGTTGAGTGTGTGAGTCTGGACAAGTATTTGGACAAAGATGTTATTGTTTTAAATTTTGTCTTTGTCTCTCAGTGTGAGGTCCAAAAACAAAAATAACTAGTGTATGATCCTTGATTTTAAAAAATACATTCAAAGAATTTTCATACAACTATTAAAAACAATCATTCTATTTAAAATTATGATATTTTGTCCAATTACTTTTGGACCTCTAAAAATGGGGGCTGTGAATAAAGAGGCTGTAATTCCTAAACAGTTGATGTGACACACTTGCTAAACCCCTTAAATCAAAGCTTAAAGTCTGCACTTCAATGACATCTTGATTATTTTTTTTTTTATGAGGTACACCATTGGGGCGGTATGCAGAGGCAAAATTGCAAAAAATGTGAAATATCCTAAAAACTTACAGCCCTAACTGGAATACATTTAATAAAGACTTTTAAAAGATGGGCACCAAAGTGACAACAATACAATAAAGCAGTGAATAGTGGCCAGAATCAGGAATCTGTCCCTCAGTTCAGTCGTTGTGCGGCACTGCAGGTGAGCTCTGGAAAACCATTAAAAAGAAAAAACAGAGAGAGTGAAATTTAGATGAATGAATAGGATTTATGTATAGTTTGCTGAGACTTATTTCACAAAAATTCCATCCATCCATTGTTTTTATTGGTGATTATTTAAAAAAAAAAATAGTCAGGTAGGAAGTGTGTGGAATTCTTTCAGCTTCAGGTGAAGTTACTTTTATTTGTAGAGCACATTTAAAAACAACAGGAGTTCACCCAAAGTGCTTTCCAACTGGGCTAAAGTGAGCCAAGGAAATGTTTGTGCCAAATGTAAAGAAAATCCCTCAAAGCATTCCTGAGTTTTTTTGTTCTGAAAAAAATGGGACAGATGTAAGGAGGTGGAGGTGAGGTCACAGTGACCTTTGATTACTGAAATCTTATCAGTTCATTCTTCAGTCCAGGTGGACCAGTGGGTTTCAAATCTGAACATTTTCCCAGAGAGGCGTTTAAGAGACACTGAGTTCACAAGAATGGGATGGGTGGAAACACAAATGTGTCACCTGCACAAAGATGCAGAAACACCATCATTAGGCTACAGTGTAAGTTCCATCAGTCCCCTGCTGACCCGATCTGTTCTCTTTACCTGCAGTCGCTCAGCTTAGAAGAGAAACTGCACATTTTGTTATTTTATTACAGACTTTCTTGCCGTTAAGAAAAGATGAATTCCACTCTAATAGAGTTTTTGTCCATTGAAGGCAAACTCCAAAGTTTTAGTAGACATAAAAATGATTTAAGAAATGGTCCAAGGCTCCAAGATGCCTGTTAACAGCTTGTTGGGACTCTGATGCTATAATTGACAGTATAAAAGATGGACACAGCTTCTGATCTAAAAAAAAAAAAGTGAAGCCAACTTGGAGGTGCCTTTAGCCAGCATTCTTTTTAATGGCGTATACGGGGCGACTTCTCTGCTCACAAAGACGTGGTTATATAGCGACCTGAAAGAAAACAACTTTGGCTTTCTTTCCTGGTGACTTTATTCTCTCAGTTGCTACTCTCATGTCACACTGAATAAAACATTAACTCCATTCTATAAATTATGGTCATCAGAAGAGTCATAAATGGGGATTATCCAGGACAGCCTCACTTGTGACTGCCGTTAGCCAATGAGGATGCAGTTTCTCTCTTTCACATCTGGTTTCAAAACACCAAGATGGAGATGTCAGGAACACCCACCTTAAGGCTTCTTAACAAGACTTCACTCAACTAGTGGGTGATGTCACTCATCTATACCTACATCCATATTTTATACTGTCTATGGTTCCTACAGTTAAGAACAGTAAAGAATGATGGAGGATGAAAAACAGAGCACACAGGCTCCAAAATAAATTATCAAGAGAGGAGTTGCGTCTTCTGTTTGGACAGTTTCCACTTTTTAAAAACGATTCTTCATTTCTGGCTGCACTGCTTTTGTGCCGGACTTTAACTCCGGCAGTTCATCAATACACAGCGAGAGGGAAGCAGGTGCGACAAAGTCCAATGGAAGCCTATGGATGGTGTACTTATGCAAAAAGAATACTAATTAAAATACAGGGAAACTGTCAGGGTCTTAAAAAATACCTTCATACAAATTTTTGGGCAAGTCATATCCAGTTTATTATAACTATGTTGCACACTGTGGCCTGGAAGAAACAAGTAAATCTCTATGAACCTTATCAGCCATAAAAGATACTTCCAAAAATGTTGAACTGCTCCTCTAACGACTTTTAGTACCTCTGAAGGGATCCCGCTTTAACATTTTGCTGCCCTAATTCTCGTGTCTGGCTCTGCACCGCATGGCTAGGAGCAATGGTGTTCAACATAACGGCCTGCTGCTGAGATCTGGTACTGAAAGTGCGGTAGGTTGGCAGAATGGAGGGAGCTTTTATCGTTCTGCAGGGTCACAGCCAGCCACATGCAGGGAAGGCATCGGTGACAAAACAGAGATAGTCGGATGGCTGCTTGAGGATGGAGAAGCCGATAGAGGGTGGAGCTACACCTGGCTGAACTCCAGAGAGCTGAGTAATCAGTCCATGAACCTGCATGCTGACCTGGGCATGCCCTGCAGTGGTCCTCTGTATGAGGTCTGCTGCAGTAC
Source organism: Archocentrus centrarchus (assembly GCF_007364275.1). Lineage (NCBI taxonomy): Eukaryota > Metazoa > Chordata > Actinopteri > Cichliformes > Cichlidae > Archocentrus > Archocentrus centrarchus. The sequence goes on along the minus strand of NC_044352.1, from coordinate 6,668,963 downwards.
CGGTGATGGAAATATTGCGTTAGCAGCAAAGCACCAAACAATATTGGAGTTGGAGAAAGTGATGCACATTCACAATGAACGTGACAATGTATGAGAGCGACCGAGACAATGATTGTTAAATTGTCATCATTTTACAAAAGCATTTGTCCTGCAATGCTGTAAAACTGTGTGAGCTGGCACCGCTCCGCACTGATATACGCCTCTCGTTTCTGAGACATCTGCACTTTCCAGGCCAGCTGCAGCTCATGTTGCCAGGATTCATTAGGGATTTAAAGGCAGAGAAAAAGCATGCCTGTAACTCATCACAGCCCAAAAAAAAAGACAACAATACCAGCTTAACTGAATTATTAGTGCAGTCACTGGAGACTGACGAATGCTTTTATATCTGTGTGACTAACTTGCTCCAAAACAAATTATCAGCACACTGTCAAAGTTGGCCGAATGAGAAAGAGACATCAGATGCTGGGGTCAGTTTATGCACTCTAGCCTTTTATTACTGAGCAAGCAGTGAACCAGATCTGCTGCTGCTGAATTCGAAGCTTTTAGGCGCTGCTCTGGACATGTGACCACAGACTGAACAGGAAGGCCCTGGAGTTTTTCAGTTACGGGCAGTTGGCCTCAGGCATCTTCTGATCTGAGGCTCACGGTTTGTTACATAATCTTTCAGCTGACGATCCTATAGAACATGCCACCCTCAGATACTACAGCACAACACAGATAACAGGATTAAGTGTATGCATCTTAACATTTGCTTATACTTTAAGCTGCACGTTGGCTGCCTCACATTGCGTGTTCCTCCGCAGCCATCACAACTTAATAGCTGCAGATGCTGCTTCACTAAATATATCTTTGATGGACTTCTGTTTCAATCATCAAATTATCTCTCTTGTGTTTGTATCTGTCTCATTTGTGAGTGCCACAAATTTCCCCCAAGGGATCACTCCAATTTTGTCTAATCTAATCAGCGAGGATCATCTCAGTAACACTGGTGCAAAGACGTTGATGCAATGACTTACAGAGTTTCACATTATAGTACGCACTGACATAGTCCACACAAAGACAACAGATGGCCTCAAATGGCTTCCAACAGCCTTTGTTACTCCCGCTTCACAAACTGGGCAAATGAGGCCTCAAGTTTTTTGTAGCTCCAGCCAAAGACATACAAGATATAGATAAGGGAGCGACGAAGAATATCCTGTGCTGCAGCTCCTCTCCCCTTAAAGGGCCAATCTGCTTCATAACGCACACAACCTCTAGAAATGAAAAATAAACACACAAGTGCCAAAAACTGCAGTTCCTCAAATAGCCACTTAAGGCTAGCTCCAGAAGCAAATTCATCCTCATAGACTCCCATGTTAAAATACCTAACTGTACAGCATTAAAAAGTATGTTTACAGATTGGTGTTTAAAAAAAAAAAAACAGCTTTGGCTTCTATGAATAGGTTCATACAAACTCTAGGATTGGTCAAAAGTTTGGGGTGTGTGGTCGCTTTGATTGACAGGTGTCACGATACAGGCAGCTGTGGTCGATCAGTGTCTGCTAGGTCTTATCTCTGCTAGTATTTTTGTGCCGTTGGTGCCTTTTGGAGCATTTCCAGTTTTTATATCTACTTAACCTGCACAGCTGGTAGTTCACGTGGGTGGCTTACATCAGAATTAATAATATTTCGCTTCATCTTCGCTGGTCCTAAGATCACAAACCTTTGGGAGAGTGTGAGGCAGAGGCTGAGAGGCCTAAGAGATGAATTAATCTGAGTACATAGACTAATGCAGAAGGGAGGAGTGCAGTTCACATTAGTGCAAGCACAATGAATCTGCCTCGAGTACTACATTACCTATTTTTACTGTCTAATTTGGTACAATTAGCTAATAAACATAACCAGTGTTAGTGGTTAACAACTTAGTAGAACTCTGTAAAAGGGCCTTAACCATTCACTTGATGGCTACATAAATATGTCATAATAAAACAGAGAGGCTAAAGCTACATGCCCAGACAAAAAGCATCCAGGTCCATTAATGATCTATGGGGAAGATATGGAATTGAATAGAACTGCATTGTTTTTGCAGTGCAGTGTAAAGATGACTGGTGCTGGTCCTGAAAGCATGCTTGTAAGTTAACGGGGACCTGTTACGCTTTTCCTTATTCACGGTGGATGCTCAAATTAAATACGACCAGAGTTTCAAATAATGAGGTTAAATGCTCTGTTTCAGCCAGTTTTTTCAACTCTTAGTTCTGTTTGACATCAGAGAGAGGGGATATCTTTCATATGGTATGAAGTACGAAGATCTGGCAGTGACCACAGAAGCTCCACCTACCTGCTCCCAAAACCTTTTGTCTGTAAGGGGGAGCCAATCAAAAAAAAAGTTGTCTTGAAGTGAGAGAAAAGGGGTTCAAAACAGTGTTTTTCAGACAGGAAGAAGAAGAACTAAATGAAAGTAAGAATGAAAATATGCAGTTGGAACTGAATCTGTCCCCTATAAACACGACAAAAGATAGAGACAATACTGTCCTACCTCCCACGAAGGTTTTCTCCAGGTAATCTATAATCTGGTTGTAGTCACTAATGATGGTGTCTCCATGGAGGAAGACGGGCACCTCCTCGCCCAGGTTCAGCCTCATGAACCACGGCTCCTTGTGCTCCTGCAGTGGCAAGCTCACATCCCTCTCCTCGCAGACCAGACCCTTCTCATTAATGACAAGGCGTACCTGAAATCACAAAGGACACGATTAGCCTAAACACACCATTTTAATAAGTCACAATATGTGAATATGTAGATATATATGCAGGGGGGGGGGGGGGGGGGGGGTGCAGGTAATTTGCTACTAGCCTGTGAAAACAAAATAAGAAATAAGAAAATAAGGCATTTCATCCATTTTCATTTATGGAAAACAAAAACACTGAACAGCAAATCTCATAAATGTAAGTTGCTAATAGCTTCCACTCAGTTCATTACATTACAAATTGCTGTTCTGTAGACATAGCTGTTTGTGTGGTCTGCCAAGCTAATGAGATATATAGAGTGCTGAAGTTTGAGCAAAAATAAAATAAAATCTGGGACAATCAGAATCCATTACTAGCGGCATGAAGGATAAGCCAAGGTCCATGGAGAGCTATTACTGGGAATAAGATTAATGAAAGAAGATGACACTTGGGGCATAAAGTGCTACATTTGGCGGAACGACAAAAATGGGAATTTTGCTGAACATGCCCAGACATGGTGTAATGAAATAAACCTAAATGATGTAGCAACAGAAGCACAGTAATTACAGCAGGAATAGTGGTTTTGGACACCAGGAACAAATCGATGCACGCAGCTGCAACGTCAAAGAAAACGCTTTTTACGTCTCCATCAGCGTGGCGCAGAAGCATTAAATCGGAGACTCCTATAAAGAACTGCCAAATGTTTCAGGTCCCTGTGTTATACGGCTGAGGTGTCCCTGGATGATACCCACAATAACGCAGTCACTGTTGCATCTAGAGTTACATAATAATATTAGTCACTTCTTAGTAATCATGCCAAGTGGTTCAGCTGCTTGAGAAGCATAAAATAAACTCTTACATTACACCATAAGTGGAGTTCAACTGCAGCTTACTGTCATTTGAAAAGCAGTACTGCATTGAAAGTGTGCAACTTAATCTCATATACTCCACTAGCTTTCTCATTCTTAAATTTCTTTTCAGACAAAAAAACAAAAGTTTTTTAACACATCATATATTGTTAAAAAGACTAGTTGTGGCACTGTATCAGATATGAGTTGTTTGAGTTTCCAGCAACTTCTCATATAATTTCATGTAACACCTTAACACCTGATACATACAGAATTTTGCTGCAGGAATGCAGCATGAAATGATGCAGTGATCAATGCAATACAGGCTGGTTTTTTTTTTAGATACACTGCTCAAAAAAAAATTAGAGCAACACTTTTTAATCAGAGTTTGGCATCAAGTCAGCTAAACTTCTGGGATACTGATCTGGTAAGTTAAGTAGCAGAGGGTGGTGTTAATCAGTTTCGGCTGCTTTAGCATTAATGAAATTAACATCAGGTGAACTAGATAGAAGGGCAACAATAAAACAACCCCCACAATAAAAAAAAAACAGGAAGGGTTTTACAGGTGGAGGCCACTGACTTTTTTTTCACTAGCTTTGCATTTGGCTAGAGTCAGTGTCACTGCTGGTAGCACAGATATTTCAACTCCTCCAGGATGGCACATCAATATGTGCCATTGCCAGAAAGTTTGCTGTTTCTCCTGGCACAGAGTCAAGAGCACAGAGGAGATTCCAGGAGACAGGAAGTTACGCCAGGAGAGCTGGACAGGGCCGTAGAAGGTCCTTAACCCATCAGCAGGACCGGTACCTGCTCCTTTGTAGGAACAGAATGAGCATTTTCAGAACCCTATAAAATGACCCCCAGCAGGTCACTGGCATGAATGTCTCTGACCAAACAATTAGAAACAGACTTCATGTGGGTGACCTGAGGGCCCGACATGCTCTAGTTGGCCCTGTGCTCACTCACTCCTTGGAGCCTGACTGGCATTTGCCATAGAATACCAGAATTAACAGGTCCACCACTGGCACCCTGTGCTTTTCACAGATGAGAGCAGCTTCACCCTGAGCACATGTGACAGATGTGAAAGTGTCTGGAGAAGCTTTGACAAATGTTATGCTGCCTGTAACATTGTTCAGCATGAGCAGTTTGGTGGTGGGTCAGCGATGGTCTGGGGAGGCATATCCATGGAGGGAGACACAGACCTCTACAATCTAGGTAACAGCACACTGACTACCATCAGGTATCCAGATGAAATCCTTGGACCCACTGTCAGACCCTACACTGGTGCAGTGGGTCCTGGGTCCCTCCTGGTGCACGACAATGCCCGGCCTCATGTGGCGACACGGAGCGGCGAGGAGACGGTAGGGAAACAGTATCTGATGGGGAAACATGACTCGACGGAACACCGGCTCCCGTCGTTCACTTCAAAGAGCCGGATCGTTTGCGACCGACCCATCACTAGTGTCTGTGCACCTCACCTGTACACTTCACTGATGCAGTTTGCTAACCAAGCTTGCTAGCTGATAATGTAGCACTCCGCCATCTCTCACAAACTTACATGGCAGCAGCCAAAAGGCTAACACTGAGGCTTCACAATGCACTGTCTGACTCTAGGGAGGCTTGAATAAAGTGTAACAGGAATAACTACGTGACAAGGGTGTCCACAGCTCTCCGTGTGCCCATCTGCAGCTGAATTTAATGCCAACCTTCCCACAGATGACACGTAGACAAGTTGAAATAAAGTTGTGAGTTTTTGCAGGGATACTCAGTTACTGGTTGGGAAGATTGATCAGTCACAGATTTCTGTGTTTTACAGAGTGCTCTTATATGGAAAAAGTGGACATATTAAGCAGTCTGGTACACATAAATACAGGAGACACTTTGCCAAACCAGTCTGGCTGAACAGAGTGGCCTGCATGTCAAATTCCATGCTTTAGCTATTGTTTCAAACCATCCCTCCCTTAAATCCTTAAGCCCTATATTTTATTTCATCAATCAGTAAAACCTCCACAACTATGGAGCCAAAATAAACAAACATTAGGCTTTGTGGCTCTATTGAGAGACAAATTTATTTTGCTAACCCTGTTCAAAAAATTCTCAAATGCAACTCCACCAAATTTGCTGCAACGACTAAGGGAAAGCTGCATCCATTTTAATCATAGTGCCAGGCCAAGTGAGCCAAGTTCAACATTCTCAAAATAGCATTTTAATAAATGATTTGGCCTGGTCCCAGTACAGGTCATTCTAAGAGGGAAAGGGGAAAGAAAAGTCCCCCCCAAAAAAGTATTTTTCCTTTACATATTTTTGTATTTTGTCTAACTGCATTAATCCTATCAAAACCCTCTACAATTAGATTTAAAAAATAACTAAATTCTGTTGATCCAACAGAGAATTGTTACTCTTGAGCCTCAGTTTTGATTACCATTGTGCATTTAGTTATCTTTGTGTTGATGATTATTCTAATATTCAGGGTTTGACATATTATTCTGAATTCATTCATGTTTTGGTATTCAGTAGTGTCCGGCATTTAGTTTTACTTTCTTTGTGTCGTTTGTCTTGATTAGTTTCAGCTGTTCCACCTTCCCTTGTTTACATAAGGCGCGCACACACACACACACACACACACACACACAGGCTACCCTCGAATACAGAGTACTACAAAACGTGACTATGTGTCCTGGAAATCAGCCCAAAGGTTTCAAAGAAGAATGAGCAGATCCACGCTGTCTTCATGACACACTGACATCCACAGAGACTGAAAAAAGCAGAGTGTTAAAGTCTCATCGCTAAAGGTGTAAATTTCTAACCTGCAGACCCTGAGGTTGCCAGAGCTGCATCGATCTGCGCATCTGGCCTCTCGATGTGTCACCGTGCTTCTTCTTGTGTCTATCATTACCATATTTGTTGTGCTCACCCTTTATCACTGGTGTGTGAGGTAGATAATTACAGTGCAGGGCCGCAGGATCAAAGTTACAGCAGCAGTTTGATATGAAATGGTATTAAAAGGAGAGGATGGGGTTAAAGTGTCATGCAGGAGAAATTCAATAGCACATGTTCTCTCCCTCCTCATAAACTTGCTGTGGTGTACACAAGCTTGTAAATAATCCCCTGCACGCTGACGACAATGCGGCCTGCACGGAGAAATGTTGTTGATCAGCTAGAGATGTGATTCCTTTATCACCACCGCTAGCCTGTCTCACACTGCCAGTGTGTTTATGATAGGATTTGTTTTTGGCTTTTCAGAGAGTGGAAAATTTTGTTTGGCAAGTCACAAAAGATTGACTAACTATAACACATCTTTCAAAGGTGCTACAAACAGATTTTGACCAATTATGTTGCAAGCACTGGCGTTATATTAATGGACAACATTTTTAGTAAATTTCTAGTGGAGAAGACAACCTGGTGCATGGACTCTTAATCTCATAAAAGCCCTACCTGTCCCATGCATCAGCTCGCAAAACAACACATAACACAACATCATATAAGTAAACATTATCAGGTTTGTTGCAGCATATGAGCTGAAACCCACGTGTTTACTCCAAAGAGGCAGCGACAGCACGATCACACATGATCGAGCAGTCACTCCGGCTCTTCCAGCTCCAGGACTGAGGCGATAATCACGACAGTGAGCCTGGTGTTTACCCTCTGCTGAGTGACAATCAGCTCAATCAGCAGCTCAGACTCGAGTGGCCGCGAGCCAGAGATCCCGAGCTTTATAACCAACGTACCAACCTTAGACTGAGCATCAACTCAAGGTTGATGTGCTACAGCGGAGAGGAATAATACTGAAGCAGGAGAAAAGTGAACTATCAGTTATTTTCACTGTAAACTAATCTTGTGGTGAAAAATGGCCATCACAATGTATCAGATGGTAGGGAATCATTACAATGCTTGTTTTGTCCAATGAATATATACATTTTTTTTTTTTAAAAAGCACTTTTTTCCCTTTGAAAAAGCCAGAAACAGAGAATATTTGGCATTTTTATGACTTACATTATTACCTGATTATCAAAATAGCTGCAGATTATTTTTATGTGCGTCAACGTGACTGTAAAACTCACTTACTGTACATAAATACTACACTCATAATCATTTAATCCATGTGTTCACATTAGGCACAGATGGTGGCCGATGAGCACAAAGGATGAAATGCCAGTTGACATTTCAAAGCTGAGTGCATTTTTAAAGGGGCAGTTTAGGAATTTAACATTTGATGCACATTAATTTACAGGAGACAGGCAGCAATATCCTCACTTTTAATCGCTTGTACGCGTTAAGCTTCACAAGGCTGGATCCTACATTTCCCATAAAGCCGGGGCACGGTTTGTGTACATGTGAAAGAAGCTGTGTGTTAACAAGTTCTAAAGTTTGTATCATGAAAGACAGCTCTAGAAGTTCTTAGCACACTATAAGATGCAAATAAATGAAAATAAAACTTTGTGAGTTCTACTGTTGTTGTGCAATGAATAAAAATATCTTCTGTTTTTTTATTATATGCACATCCATCATGAGTAGACTGAAGGCCTTTTAAAGGCATCCAAACAACCTCTTTAAACATTTCATCATCTGTTTTCACTCTGAAAATAAAATGTTTAATTATAGTACACCTTTATAAAGGTATGTTAATCAATTCCAAATTATGGTGTCATTTATATGAGAACTTATACATTAATCAGGTGGACACAGCTGTTGCAGAAAGGGGATAAACTTCTCATATTTTTCTGCTTTTTGTTATCAACCTCTAAGTGTTTTAAATGTATGTTTTCATTGTACAGCTTGTGCCTGTCTCATTTCTCACAATCTGCTTATTTAATTAACAAATAAACAGTGGTTTTCATTCTTTTTCCCCAAAATTTTTTAAGTAACAAAGCTTATATGTGCAAACTTTGCCAAAGAAACAGATATTATGGGGTTTTTTTTTGTTAATTAGGGAGTTTTCATACATATCTGTGTGACAGATGTGCAATTATGAGCAATGCAGCATAAAAGTGTCCACGTCATTCAAAATCATCTGAAGTGTCCAAACCCTGACATCCTCACAGTGCCATCATAGGAGTCATTTCCAAGCAGAAAACTCAAAGGCTAAAAAAAGGAAATCAACATGGAAATGCCAAAAACTGCAGTTCCTCTGGTGGCCTCTAGAGGCTGTCTCCAAAAGTGAGTCAATCCCCATAGTTGTCCATGTTAAAATGTACAACTTTACAACAGAAATAAACATATTTACAGATAATGGTCTTGGTCCCCTGCATAACAGCTGCTTTAAATTATAGCAGCTAAGCATTTTATGTGGCTGCTTGGAGTAACAGGTAGGTGCTACCTGTCACTCAACGTCTCAAAGTCTTTCAATAATGTCTAATTACCACCATTGTTATGCTACAGATTTATCTAGTGAGAAAAGTAACTCTTTGAGTACCTTTGCCTTAAAATAAACAACACTACTGCACATTCACTCTGAGTGTAGTGGCTTTACTTCATTGATAGCCACTTGACACTGGTAGCATCTCTTCCAGCAACAAGCCAAGTAACTTCCCTCTGAGTGACAGTTTGAGCTAAAAGGTAGCCACTGTGGTTTTAGAGCTGTAGCACTGATACGTTCTCAAAAGGCCAAACACCTAGTATCTAGTGCAGCTCCTCTAATGTCCATATAAAGCTGGCTCCAAAAGCATATCTGTCCCCATAGACTCCCATGTTAATATGCCTAACTATAATACAGAAATAAACATGTTTTCAGCCTGGGAAAAGAAACAGTTTTGGTCTAACCTTCATGAGTTGGGGTGTGACAGAGACGAGAGGCTGTGGCCAATCGCTGCCTGCTACGCTTCACCTCTGCTAACTGGAGTCACTAAACTGAACCACCTCACCATGTTTGTGCTGTTGGATCATCGTTAATGGAAGTGTGTGACAAATACTGCGGCTTCCTGCGTGGTACAGACTGTCCAGGAAGTTTGTGCTTCAGTATATTATTAGTCTGTTACTTAGCACTAATTACATGATATCTGTATATGTGCACTGGACATGCGCAGTAGATTAGTAGTGTTGCAAACCAACTTTGGCATCGCCACAACCCTGTCAACATTTGGCCTGCAGTATTCTGCTGAACACTAGGAGTCGCCACTCAGACAAAACCTCCGCATCAGCACTGGTAAAGGAACAGAAGAAGTCAAAAACAGAAGTTTTCTTGAGAAAGTCTCATCTTTTCAATCTTCTCCAGCATCTCCCTCTGTATAATTTGTGAAATGGTGGTAAGACCTGACACGACCATGCCAGTCTCGCCACCCACAGAAGGTTACAAAAATCGTGAGATACAAGACCAGCTAAAACAACACCAAAGCGTGGCTTTGGGCCCTTTAATGGGCCCTTTAGACTTCAAAATGAGGACATCACAAACCAATTGGTAATGGCAAAGTTCATCTTTTATATACAGTCTATGGCTTCATGTTTAAACTGTTCTTTCTCCATAAAACTAGTAGCATGTCCCTTTAATTTACAGCTTCATTCTACTACATTACTCTGTACAATTTTTTTTTTTTTTTCAAAGTTACTTGAATAGCTTGAATACAATATTTTAACCGCACGCTCATTTTGTGGGAGCACACAGGTTAATAAATCACAGGTAGACTGAAGGAAGGCATGAAAATAACAACATATAGTGTGATTCAGCTGCAGAAGGTGGGAGATGGCCTTTAGTTTGTTTTGCACAGCATTTTAATCAATTATTTAGGATGTCATGTGTCAATGCACATAGTAGCCTAACTACGTTCACCAGCATTATGGGCAGATAATAGTCCCAACGGTGTCAATCGAGGATGGAAGCAGATAAGATATGAAAGCTGATCTGTGCGGTGATTAATGACAGAATATTGATCAAACAGCAGGTCGTGTTTGTAAATGAGAACTGGTTCTCAAACATTTTACCTGGTAAAATAAAGGTTTTTAAAAAAAACACACACTATCTGTCGAAGAAATGAGCCCCCCATGCTGCAGCGTTAACGTCTCAAACGGGAGCTCTGCCCAGCTGCAGGATGATATTCATATTCCGGAGGTATATGTGCAGGATAAACATGCACAGATGCAAACACACTTTGGTCACAGCAAACAACCACAGGAAGCTCCAAGCTGTAGCATCATGTCATGCAAAGAGACGTGGAGCCACCTCCATTTTCAAGCTCTTATTTTTATTTATATTTTTTTTTAATTTTTTACCTTTTGGGAGGTGAAAGACTGCGTCCAGTGGTACAAAACGAGCCTGTCTTTATTGAAGGGTTTGGGCTCTGCCGCCGGTTCTTCGCACTCCTCCCCGTCTGCGATTTTGCCGTCTTCATCCATGGCTGAGATGGGCCACCAGCTACAGTTGGTAGGGGTAACATGGTTGGAAGACGCCATGACAGAGCGTTTTGCGCGTGTGGAGGAGAGGAGCGAGGAGGGAAAGGATGGAGAGAGAGAGAGAGAGAGAGAGAGAGAGAGAGAGAAGAAAAGAGAGCGAGCGAGCGAGAGCGAGATCAGCGGCTCGAGCGCAGCAGCATCACCGGTTCACGCGGCTGCACCAGCAGCGACAGCATCCGTCAGTTTGGGACAGCTCCGCGCCCCCCAATGAAAACAGGAAAAAAAAGACGCACACCCTAATCCATATGCAAATACCTACTTACTCGAGCATGCCGCTGCACTTACAATTAAATCGATGGGTAACCGTATTACATCACATGATGCGTTACGCACAAACATGCGCCGTGGAAACCCTCGGAGGGAGCGTTTCAGTGGAAGGTCAAGCGGCTCCTGTAAGGACAATGGAGGCTGTGGGCCACAGTGCGCGCACACATTTCCATACTGCACTGGCCTGCTTATAAGAGCGACTCACAAAATAATCACCAGACATTACGTGTTTTTCTTCCAGTTACAAAATGACTCTTTGGACTAGACCAGAGGTGCCAAACTTACTTTAGTTCATGGGTCACATGCAGCCTAATTTGATGGCCGCACCAGTAAAACCACTGCATAAAAACTTTAAATATTCAAAATTTCTTCTCTCTTTATAATGTAATTTCCCCATTACCCTAAAAATTTTTTAATCCTTCAAAAATTAATCGAAGACATCCACAGAATGAGAATAAACAGCTGCTGTGACTGTATATGCAAAAACATAACATTTTTGAGTTGAAGCGATATCAACTGAAGTTGAACTAGGGCCTGCACTTTCATGTAATACCAACTTGCACCAAAAGATGGTGTGCTGAGTCAATCCAACCTTTATTTAACCAGTCAAGTCAGTAAAAAAGCCAGTTTTTACAGTTATGGGCTGGCAAAAAGCAAAGCTGTTTGAGCAAACTGGGATAAATAAAAACAACATACATCCCCAAAAAACTTTTACACACACCATCATAGAGCACCGCACAAGTTTTGGTTAAAATTTACACAGGGCAGTTAGAAAAAAGTTTTTTAGTTGTTTTTTCTGAACAGTATGTTCAAGTAAAAGTTCAACTTCACCCCCACAACAGAAGGTATCATTTCTTGTTAATATTTTTCTCATTTAATGGGGGATTTATTTGCAAAACAGATGCAAAACTTCATTTTCCATCCATTTTTACTCCTGTGGAGTAAAACTGGCCTCACCACACCAAGAATAGAAATGCATTTTATAGAAATAGAATTAAGTAATTGGGGAGTGTGGTGATGCAGCAGTTAGCACTGTTGCCTCACAGTAAGAAGGTCCTGGGTTTGAAGGGCTTTTCTGTGTGCAGTTTGTATGTTCTCCCTGTGCCGGGCTCGCTGCAGGTGCTCCAGTTGCCTCCCTCGGTACATGTTAGATTAATTGGCATTTCGAAAATGGCTGCAGGTGTGAGTGTGAGCATGAACGTCTGCCTCTCTGTGTTAGCCCTGTGACAGACTGTCAACCTGTCCAGGGTGTATCCTGCCTCTTCCTCCACGGCAGTTGGGACAGGCTCCAGCCACACAGCAACCCTGAATGGGATAAGCAGAATGGATGAAATTAAGTAATTAATGACTTCACTATAGCTTTCAGACTTCACAAAGCCATCCTGTGGGTTAAAGTGAACCCTTTGGCAGACTAGTGTTGGCCATTTTTCAGGTAATTACAACCCTATTGACAATTATGGACTATACTTAAAACCCAGGTCCGTGCCTGGAAACCAACCAATGTAAATTACAAATTCTGCCAAAAAGAGCGGTCAAATCTCCAGCCAGAATTATGTCAGGAACTTGTTAATGACTACCAAAAGCATCTGGTTGAGGTGCAACTTGCTAAGGTACATGTAACCATACATCAGTGGGGGTGTATGTATATATTTGAGCCTTTATGTATACTTTTGATCCTTTGCAGATTGGAGAAAATCCAAAATGAATTCAAAATTGTGCACCCAATTCTTGGTTTTTAAAGTCTTCAAAGAAAAGTCTTAAAAGACGTGTGCTGTACAATCATTCCACCCTGGAAAAAGAACAGTTCAAAGAAATCATTAAAAGCCCAAAATTACAACAACATTCATGCACACGACGAGTGGATGTCAGTTTCTCACCACAACATGTGTTTGAAACTGATCTCAACCCTGGAAACATTTGGAACATGTTAAAAATAAATCAAATTTTTGCTTTTTGTCTTAATAAGCGTAGAGTTTTGAAATATATGAATGTTTTACAATAATACATGGTGCAGTACAGTAAATTATATTTATCCTTTTAGTAATATACAGTATTGACTTCTCTTTATGTGTAGAACACATCCTACCTCGAGTCAGTGTGTTTATCTTTAGTCTTTATTTCAGTGTTAGACATGTTTGATGGACAGGTAAAACTGACGGGTAAAATAAGTTCAATCACTGAGTGACCACAGCAGTTCCCACAGGCAACCTTACACACAGTTTTGGCTGGTTGTTCCAGGTATCCTGGAGACTTTGCTTGTAGTCTAACAAGTAATGAGTGGCTGTAAAACTACTAAATGCTATAAAAATGCCAGCCCAGTTCAGAAATTACCAGAGATTTAGTCTGTTTCAGTCTCTTGTGGTTCCTCATGTAATCCCAGACTGACTCTGTGATGGTAGGATCAGGGCTCTGCAGGGGTCGTACCATCTGCTCACAGTTCTCCTTGTTCTTTTTGGGACTCTAGCTGTATGTTGGAGCTCAGATGCCTCCTAAAGGCATCCTAACCTTGTTATGGACAAGAATCGGAAAACGTTTGAACATTTCTAGCTAGTTTCCACAAAAAACTCTTAAAGTCTGGGTAATCCTGTTTCCCTTTTGTTTATTTTGCTAAACCCATCTTTATCAAATTAAGAGTTCACATTTTAAACATATAAACTCAGATAAACAATGTGTTTTTAAAGAGTAAATCGAGTCTTTTTGGTTTGACTCCTTAGAAAAATATTCCACTGATACAACATTTCAGTCTTCTTGCCAGTCGAAAGCTGCAGTATCCACATCGCAGCTCAAAAAGTCCAGATTCATGATAGGCTGGCTTTCAGCCCGCACTGAGTTTAGGTATTCAGGGTATTGTATTATCTCCTGTATTTTTGTGATTCTTTGGATATTTTTATTGATGTGTGAATGGTGGATCTCTTATTTTACTGAATAACCCTTTGTTTCATGTGCAGCACTTTGGTCAACATTGTTTTAAGTGTGAGTTATAAATAAATTTGGATTGGAATCATGACTAAAGGAGTTTAAGTGCAACTTTTTCTTGTAATTGGATATTTCCTCATGAATGCATTAATACTAGCTTTGGTTCGATTGAATCTGTGGTCCAGCCTGCAAGACACTCTCGGCTCTTAGTAACTTTTTGTCCGGTGCCGCAAGGAAGGACTGCAGTCTATACTGCAGAGTTCCTTCATTGAGTTCATGTAATATGATATAGCAGAACGAGAACAGAGGAGCATTTCTCTTCAGTCTGAACTCTTCTGTTGTGATCATAGCAGGCTAAGCCTTCCTAACACTGAGAAATACTGCTGGTCAAGAAATATCACCTCACAAATGGGAAACAGAAATCAGTGCTAAACTGACCCTGATTAAGATGAACCATCGCTACAAAGTGACACATTTCAAACAGCATTTCTTTTTTTTTTTTTTAATGCAGCCCTCAATTGTATGCCGGCTCCTTAAATTATCACAGAATCATCAAAACTTTGAGTACACATTTTCAATAATTATATGTTGTTTTTACCAAAATCGTCCAGCAGAGGGCTGAAGAGTGACGTCTCATTTCTAGGGCCTGTAAGGGTTATAAGATACTGAAACTGACTGTGCATGTTGGATTTATTCTTTAATAGACTCCTGCGGCTATGAGGGGTCAGGTTTGTGAAAGACACCGGGACAGGCAAAATTAAAACACCAATTTTTTTTTAATGATTATTCACAATACACAAAGTCCCAGAATTAAAACAGGGATCCAGAAAAGGGGTATGGGGAATACAAGGTAAACACACAGAGCACAGACAATCTGACAAATACAGAAGGAAGGAGGCCACTTTGTTAGGTACACCTGTTCAACTGCTTGTTAATTTAAATATCTAATCAGACAATTGCATTGCAGCAAGTTTGAACCAAACATCAGAATGGGGGGGTGTGGGGGGTGATTTTAGTGACTTTTGATATGACAGTGTTGTTGATGCTGGTCTAAGCATTTCAGGAACTGCAGATCTCCTGGGATTTTCTCACACAACCATCTCTTCGGTTTACGGAGAATGATCTGGAAAAAGAAAATATCCAGTGAGCGGCAGTTCTCTGGATGAAAATGCCTTGTTGATGCCAGAGATCAGAGGAGAATGGCCAGACTGCTTCAGGCTGATAGGAAGGCCACAGTAACTCAAATAAGTGTTTGTTATAACCAAAGTATGCAAAACAGCGTCTCTGAATGCACAGCACATTGAACTTTGAGGCAGATGGGATACAGCAGCA
This sequence comes from Archocentrus centrarchus, assembly GCF_007364275.1. Taxonomy (NCBI): domain Eukaryota; kingdom Metazoa; phylum Chordata; class Actinopteri; order Cichliformes; family Cichlidae; genus Archocentrus; species Archocentrus centrarchus. Next base: position 6,653,515 of record NC_044352.1, on the reverse strand, counting down.
GAAGACCACACTGTTGAATAGAAGACTGGAAAAACCCTGGCCTGATGCTTGATGAGTCTCGATTTGTGCTGCGGGTCAGAATTTGGCATAAACAACATGAAAGTATGGATCCATCCTGCCTTGTATAAATAGTTCAGGCTGCTGCTAGTGTAATGGTGTGAGGAATATTTTCTTGGCACACTTTAGGCCCTGTAGTGCCAACTGAGCATTATTGAAACACCACAGACTACCTGAGTATTGTTGCTGACCATGTCCATCCGTTTATGAAAACATTGTACCCATCTTCTGATGACTTCTTCAAGCAGGATAACACAACATGTCACAAAGCTCAGATCATCTGAAAATGGTTTCTTGAACATTAAAATCAGTTCACTGTAGTCAAATGCCCTCCAAGGTCACCAGATCTCAATCCAATAGGGCATCTTTTGGATGTGCATCTGACAAATCTACAGCAACTCTGTGATGCCGTCATGTCAATATGGACCAAAACCTCCAAGGAATGTTTCCAGCAATGTGTTGAATCTATGCCACAAAGAATTAAGGAAGTTCTGAAGGCAAAAGGGGGTCAAACGTGATACTGTACCTAAAACTGTAAAACTGTACCTAATAAAGTGGCCTGTGAGTGTATATAAACACCTGTGATTAGTGATGTTTTAGGTGGGGCAACAGGTGGAACTAACGAGGGCGTACAGTCACAAAGAAGGAAAAGAAACAAAAGCAGGAAGTAAAACAAAACTAACTTTATGATGACAAAGACAGGGACACAGAAGGCAGGAGAAACTAAAAAGACAATTAAACACAAAAAGCAAATAATAATTAAAGCCGCAAGCGGCGTTTTACGGCCCTCGCTGCGTGCGCGACCACCAAACCCAGCGCGAGCCGCAAGTGAGCCCCCGCGAACCCCCAGCGAGCCACCTACGAGCTCCGCAAATCTCCAGCCAGCCACCTGCGAGCCCCGCAAACCCCACTGCATGCCGCCTGAGAGCCGCTGCTCCTGCAACCTGCGACCTGCCTTCCCTGCGAACAACGTGCCCTGCAAACAGCCTGCAACCCACCTGCGAGCCACCTGAGATCCCCCTTCAAGCTGTCAGAGAGCCAACTGTTCTGCCAAATGTAATCCCCACTGGCAAAAGATGAAAATCTTGGCAAGGATGGACATGATAACACCGTTGAATCTATCTATTTGACTGTGGCGAAGTTTTCTACCTTTTTTCATGCATTTCAGAAAACCTAAATGTGATTCCCACTATCTAATGCTTTTGTTCCATCTGTAGGGGGCACTAGTGCACTTGTTGCTCTGAATCCACAAATCTAAATGAAGTCTTGTACAGTACATAAGGGAAAGGAAAATGCAAGCAAAGTGCAGAAAGAGTGCGTGAGTGATTGCTCAATACGTGTGAGAAGGTTGTGGTTTCTCCATAATGATGTCATCTTGACATTGGGGTGGTGGTCACGGCTGCAGCGTGCAAAATAGGGCATAGGTCTGATTGACTTTTCTGATCAGGAGTATCTGACGAACATGTAAAAAAATTTTCATGCATTTCAAAGAAACCAATGCGGTGGACCTCCATACAAAATTTCAGTTTCTTCTGCAGGGGGCGCTATTGCAGCAATCGCCATTGTTTCTCCACGTATGGATTCAGTGTAGGTGTGTTCATAAATTATTCTATTTTGGGGCAGATCGGGCAAAGCACGTGCGATTGATGGCAGGAAAGAGGACGGGAATGTTTGGTCAAACGAACGCCAAAGTCAGGGGCCTCATGTGACAAGCCCGTTGAATTGAATACGAAGCCTTCGATAACTTTGAATGCCCTATGTCTCTAGATGATGCAGAGGCATTTTGGTGTTAGCGCGTCAAATGCCCTAGGAGAAGTTCGAGCAAATATGAGGTGTCCAACAGTGCAAAATTGGCAAAAACAGAATTTCAAGCCAAGCTAGCGGATTTCCTGTGGGAATGTGGGCATGGGTCTCATTGACTTTTTTGATCGTGCTGGGGTACAGAATGTTTGTCTCGAATTGCATGCATGTCTGAGAAAGTAAATTGTTGGCTCCCCATATAAACGCAACGCACATTTGCGGTGTGGTGGCGCCTGTGGCGTGCAAAATTGGGCATAGGTCTGATTGCCTTTTCTGACCAGGAGGATCAGAAGATTGTGTAAAAAAATTTTCATGCATACCAGAGAAACTAATTTTGTGGACCCCCATACAAATTTTCATTTTGTTCTGTAGGGGGCGCTATGGCATCAATCGACGTGGTTTCTGCACTTATGGATTCAGTGTAGGTGTGTTCATAAATGATTCCATTTTGGGGCAGATCGGGCAAAGCATGTGCGATTGATGGCAGGAAAGAGGACGGGAATTTTTGGTCAAACGAAGGCCAACTTCAGGGGCCTAGTGTGACAAGACCATTGAATTGAATACGAAGCCTTCGATAACTTTAGATGCCCTATGTCTCTAAACGATGCTGAGCTGTTTTGGTGTTTGTGGGTCAAATGCTGTAGGAGAAGTTCGCGCAAATACAAGGTGAGCGAAATTGCTGACTCGGCGAAAGCCAAATTTCAAGTCAACCTGGTGGATTTCCTGTGGGTCATGGAGGGGTGCCTCAAGAGGATTTATTGTTTGCCCAGACATGCTCTATGTGTGACGAGAATTTCATGACTCTAGGGCAAACTTGAATTTGGCCTCTCCCATAAGGGCACCGAAAAATGAAATTTCCAGGGGGCGCTGTGGAGCCGTGTTTTGGAGTTAGTTTGTGGCGACATTAAAATACGTAATTTTTCGCCAGACCTGACCACCATGCAAAAAATGGTGACTTTTCGTGCACATTCAGGGGGTCAAATTTGGGTTCAAAGAGAGAGAAAGTATAATAATAATAAAGAAAAATAATAATAATAATAAAGAATAATGGAGAATTCGAGCAAAAACAATTAGGCGTTTTCCCAGTCACCCCGACGCATACCTTTTCGGAAACGTCTCGACCTGACCCACGTCCCTATGAGTTCAGGGGTCACTGGCGACCGCGTCCCATGCGACCGTGGGGATTTTAACGCATTTTGGGGTATGTGGCATAGTGAATCCAATAGGCTCCTCGCCGAGACTTCGTCGGCTCGGGCCTAAATATAACAAGAAACAAAAATCTGGATCATGACACCTGCAGTTATCCATATATTATGTGAAATATAGGCTATGGTTAAAAAAAAAAAATGTTAAAGCATTCTTTTCTAACAGGACAGTACCAAAAGGGATGTATATACAGGCCGACATATGTGGTCAAATTACTTTAAGTCCACAGACCACAGGTACACGTGCTGCAGGCTAATTTGCAGTTGTGGAAATACTTGACTTAATGTCATGTAAACCACAGACGCTTTGCGTCATGCAGGAAGATGAATGGGATATGACATTGGTGCGTGTGCGCTCAGATAACTCTCTACTCAAGCTTAACAGCCAATTAGAGAATAATTGTGTTCCAACTGCATTAACTATGCGCACTTCATGTGTGCAGCGGTGAAAACCTATGGAGAGTCCTGTCCCGAAGTGGCAAGACTCTTTGGCATGGCTCCTTGCAGGCAGCAGAGTAAGGATTGGGTTGTATTTTTGGAAGGGTGTGTGTGTGTGGACTGGTCGCCTTGTTAGGTCTGCTAAAATATTTCCAACAGCAGCGACTGTGGGGAGATAGCTGGGTGGCAGGGACAGGGGGAGAGGGGCTTTTCTCTGTGGCCACCTGGTAAAGCCATGTAAGATCCCTGGCTTTTCAAGACAGAGATATAGAAACAACTCCGACTCAGTAACCGGCAAATAATTGGATCCAAATTAGCAACTAGGTGTAAATTATCCTGGAGGGAATCTGTTGAGTGGGTAGTTAATTAGTTTAATCGACGAATCCAATAAGCAGTGGAGTAATCCGGAGAAAAGAGGGGGGACAAAACAGAAAATAAAGTGTCAAGTGCGCCCCGGAGCTTCATGGACACGCTCGGAAATCCCCAAACCAACTTCGAAAGAAGAAACCAAGTTCAGCTCTGAGGATATCTGCTGCCAGTTTTAATGTCAGGTGAAGGTGAAGTCAGGCTGACGGAGCTCTTATCTTTAGCCAGGTAACGGATAAAATCAGCTTTACTTTCTGTGCGTTTTTCTGCGGTGAGGGATGAGTGGAGGTCGCTTTGAGTTTGATGACGGCGGAGCTTATTGCGGAGGCTGGGAGGGGGGCAAAGCCCACGGCCATGGCATCTGCACCGGACCCAAAGGGCAGGGCGAGTTCTCGGGCTCCTGGAACTACGGCTTCGAGGTGGTGGGAGTCTACACCTGGCCCAGTGGGAACACCTACGAGGGCTACTGGTCGCAGGGGAAGCGTCACGGTCTGGGAGTAGAAACCAAAGGACACTGGATTTACAGAGGGGAATGGACTCATGGCTTCAAAGGGAGATATGGCGTCCGCATCAGTGTTGGCAGCGGAGCAAAGTATGAGGGGACCTGGAATAACGGGCTCCAGGATGGATATGGGACGGAGACGTATGCGGATGGAGGTGAGAGTCACATTGAATATGTATAAAAGGATCAACAAGTAAAAATCTTATTTCACATTGTTTGTAAATTGGAGTTAAATTGTTGAATATTGATAACTTTATAGGTTTGGTTTGCAGAGATCCTTAAGTTAGGTTTAAGTAGCCATATGCTGTTGGAGCTTTAACTATTACAATTTAATTGTATATCATATTTTGTATGTAATATGTTTCTAATGATTATCATTAGTCTAGGTAGGCTACCTCTGGGTAAATCATGACTTATATGATAGACTCGTCATTTATTCCACATATAAATGAGAAGATACTAAAGTTACCACATAAATAATGAAGTGAAAAGTAAAAGTATTACCTCTGAAATCTATATAGGATGATAATGAAATATAGTGGAATGTATAGGTGTATTCAAGTTAAATCTTTTAATATGGTATATGTACTTAGTTATTATTGAAATAAATGCACATTAAAACTGGCGCTTCAGCTTCTTTAAGTAAAAATGAAAATGCTTACATATACATGCACTCAAAGTACCTTAAAACTATATTTAAAGTGAAATACTAACATATATGTACTTAAGTTACCACAGAAAAAAAAATGCTTATGAACATTAAAACTGCTAATGCAGATCTCTGCACAGTTAGTGAGAGTATTCAGATTTTTTTTTTAAGTAAAAGCATTACTGCTTAAATATATAAATATTCAAATAAAATACTCGAGTACATGTATTTATTTGGTAAATGTTTGTGGTCATTAAAACTGCAGATTCATGCCTCAGAAAGGTAAGTTCAGAGTCTTTGAGTAAAAGTAATCATACATAAATAAAAAACTACTCAAGTAAAATACATTATAACTGTACTAAAGTAAAGTGCTCAAATAAATGTACTTAGTTACTTATTTAAAAAAAAAACTGCTGCTGCAGGCCTCTGCAAGGTTAGGAGTATTCAGATTATAGCATTAAGTAAAGGTAACTGAAGTAACTAAAGTACTTAAAGTGAAATACTTTATTTATAAAAACTGCAGCAGACCACAGCAGGGTCAGAGGTTTGGATTGTTTAAGGAAAACTAAACATACTTAAATAGTCAAACTCAAGTAAAATACCTTATAGCTGTACTATGGTGAAATACTCCAGTATGTACTGAATTACCACAGAAAAAAATGCTTTTGCACATTAAAAGTGTGGCTGCAGACCTCTAAAATGTTGTGAAGTAAAAAGCAAAATGGAAATGGACCTCAGGATAGTCCTGAAATGCCGTACTTTATCACTTTCGTGCCTCTGGATTGCAGCTGTTTTGTTTTGTTTTGTTTTTTTAAAAACTGGATGGTTAGTAAATTGTGCAACATCACAACCAAACACCTCCAGCCAAGATCGTTGGAGACAAATCACTGAGTGCAAAACACTGCGGTCTGATGAACCCAGTGGTCTTTAATGATGCCTCTGTAACCAGAAGAAAACACCACCCTGCTGCTGTCAGTCAAGAGGTGCTCAGAGCTTGTTGGAAATAAAAACCCCTACAGGAAAGTTTCCATTCTGTTAAACTACAGCTCATGCACAGAGGTAGAATAAGTACTCAGAATTAATAAAAAAGATATTTTTTAAAAAGCCCTCATCTTACAAGTGCTGTACATACCAAACATGTATTAAAGTGTGCAGTTATGCAGCAGCATGAGTCCTCACATATGTTAGGTGCTGTATATTGTCATTATATTACTGATGGATCTGGCCACTATTTTAATGTTACAACTGAGGAAGGTAAAGTTACTATTGAACTTTGTGTGTGCATTATACTTTAAAAAAATATGAGCATGAAATACAATATTACCCTCTGAAATACACCTGAATACCTGTTTGTTTTTTGTTTTTTTTAAAGGCATTAAATGCAATTAAAAGTTAAGTACCACTAAATTGGAGCTGTACTAATTAACCCTACTATTTCCCTGTAAGTTTCCAGCGGTCCTCCTTATCCCTTCAGGTTACCTTTTTAACTAAATGAATTAGACAAATATATTTCATTGTTCCTGTAGTGGGTTCCCTCCTTAACAGCTGACTCATCAGCTTTGAGGTGAAGTGTACTGGAAGCTGTGGTTGGAGGAGGGTGGGTGTGAGAGCACCACATGTCAGGATTTAATAATAGCCCACAAGCTTCGTGCCCTCTTGGCCTTGCAGGCTGGGGCCTTGCTGTCACAGTAATACACACACACACACACACACACACACACACACACACACACACACACACACACACACACACACACACACACACTCACTCACACATCTATTTTATCTTGAGAGCAGATGCTAAGATGACTTGTCAGTGAGCATATTACTGAATGAGACTCGTCACTCTAAAGATATCCATGACATTCTGGCAGAAATGAACGTTTGAACAACAGCAGCTCTGTGAGCCTGGACTCAAATGCTAACATGTTAAGAATGGCACTATTAGCATGCTAATGAAGCTAAGGTGTTAAGATTTACTATTTTCACTATCTTAAAGGAATGCATTGAATCCCTGCTGTAGTGGGCGATGTGTTTGCACTGCTCTGTGGTTATGAGTGTGCTGGTCATGTTGGAACAATGATAACTTTTACTGAGACACCAGCTTAGGACTAGGCTTCCTCCACACACCGTTCTTAAGCGTTTCGCCGGTTCATTGGGAACAGCACGGGCACTGGCACGCGAACCGGTTCCTCGGCGGTGGGAAAGTAGCAACAGTCACCCAGCCGGCCTGTTTTCCCTGCTGCTCGGGATCTGCTGGGGCAGCTAACGGCGGTTAAGCTACCATGGTCCGCACCCACTACAGGAGCCTGGCTAGCTATAGGATTTTCCAGGTTGCGCAGCCGAGTGTCAACAGACTACATTTATTACAAGTACCGTTACTGCTAAAGGAGGCCAAGGAGTAACTAAACATGTGACACCGAGAGCAGGAAAGTGCAGGAGGGACAGGAAAAGAAGCCATGCTGCTAGTGAGTCGGCTAAGAGCTAAGCTACTAGCTGCGCTAAGCTAGCGAGTTTCTAAAAACAAATAAAGTGAATAATGTGAATACAGGTGATTCAGCAAAGAGTGTGCTAGATAAAGTAGGTGAAGATTACACTGAATGTTGTTATCCAGATAAATCGAGCTATATAGATTAAACCGCTAACAGACAGCAAAACACCACTGTGATCAATTGTTAGCAGTGCATAGACAAATGTTACCAATGCATAGGTAATTGTTACAAATGCACACATAAATGTTACAAGTGCATAGATAATTGTTACAAATGCACATATAAATGTTACCAGTGCATAGATAATTGTTACAAATGCACACATAAATGTTACCAGTGCATAGATAATTGTTACAAATGCACACATAAATGTTACCAATGCATAGATAATTGTTACAAATGCACATATAAATGTTACCAATGCATAGATAATTGTTACAAATGCACATATAAATGTTACCAGTGCATAGAGAATTGTTACAAATGCACACATAAATGTTACCAGTGCATAGAGAATTGTTACAAATGCACACATAAATGTTACCAGTGCATAGAGAATTGTTACAAATGCACATATAAATGTTACCAGTGCATAGAGAATTGTTACAAATGCGCACATAAATGTTACCAGTGCATAGAGAATTGTTACAAATGCGCACATAAATGTTACCAGTGCATAGAGAATTGTTACAAATGCGCACATAAATGTTACCAGTGCATAGAGAATTGTTACAAATGCACACATAAATGTTACCAGTGCACATATAAATGCTACCAGTGCACAGATAAATGTTACCAGTGCACTAGCATGTTTTAAAAAAAGTTTCATTACAAATGTATCTGAGCTTGGAGGGGTCCTGATACATTTGTATCAGGACCCCTGATACAAATGTATCAGGGGTCATTTGTATGCTCTCTAGGGCAACGACATGTTGCCCTAGAGAGCAACATGTCGTCTATGCCTCGGGCCGGCTGTGTTCATGGCAAAGTTCCGACAGACCGTTTTACCTCATTCCAGAATTTCTGACTCCTGCTGCTGTCTCCCGCCTCCCGAACACTTAGAGCTGATAATTAATTAATCCTGTAATATTTAATTAATCCTGTAATTACAAAGTGGTGGGTTTGTCATCAGTAGAGCCATGTTTCTAGTGTAAAATATCTCATAATCAAGATCTTTGATGCAGTAACAAAATATTTACAGTCTTTTATGGTTTCCAGGTACTTTCCAGGGTCAGTTCACTGGTGGGATGCGGCATGGCTATGGTGTTCGACAGAGTGTCCCCTACGGCATGGCAGCAGTTGTCCGCTCCCCTCTTCGCACCTCCTTGACCTCCCTCCGCAGCGAGCACAGCAATGGCACCATCCTGCAGCAGGATGTCCCAGTCATCACTACCACAAATGCCTCAGGTGAGGAGACACCCATCTCCACCCCTACCCAGCTGGGGCCGTCCCGCGGAGGCTTCGCCCTCACGCTCCAGGTTGACCCCGAGGCTGTTAAGAACAAGAAGAAGGGCCTGTTTCGCAGGAGCTCCCTGCTGGGTAAGCTGAGGAAGTCTGATTCAAGCACATCGCTGTCCAGCCAGAAGAGTAAGATCAGCTTCCTGAGGCCGGATTCTGCTCTCAGCTCCAACGCCAGCGACACCAACTCCACAGTCAGCATTGGGGATGAGAGCCTGGCTGGAGCCGAGGATTTTCCCCCAGTGGAGGCCGACATTGATGCCACTACCACAGAGGTGTACATGGGTGAGTGGAAGAACGACAAGCGCTCAGGATATGGAATAAGCGAGAGGTCCAGTGGGCTGAAGTATGAGGGTGAGTGGCTCAACAACCAGAGACATGGCTACGGCTGCACCACATTTGCTGAGGGAGGGAAGGAGGAGGGCAAGTACATGAACAACATGCTAGTGAAGGCCATGAAGAAGAGGGTGATCCAGCTGAAGGGAACTAAGATCAAGCAGAAGGTGGAGCGGGCGGTGGAGGGCGCTCAGAGGGCTGCAGCCATTGCCAAACAGAAGGGAGAGATCGCTGCGTCCAGGTGAGAAAAAACAACCAGAGAAATCCTTCTTCTTAGGCCTCTTTTTTTATAGTCTTTGTTCTGCTGTGGTATTAATTTTTGCAGGAATAGTTAAGACAGTCAAACTGCACAGCATCGTATCTTCCATGATTGATGTACACTCTATTCTGTGCTTGGGTCCTGCTGCTGCTCTGGTTCACGCATTACAGATATGCACATGGAAGGGCAGTTATATTACCAAATATAAATCACAGGAGACGGACATGTCAATCTTTTTTTGACTACAGTAGTCCTGACCAAAATATCTATGAATAAAAATCAATATTTTAAATTAAATCACCTGTCTTATACCCAGATCCTACAAAACTGACTCCAGATAAGCATGTAGGCAGACCCCCTCCACATCAACACACAGGGTGCTGTAACTGTGTCCACCTCTTCTTCCCGGCTGTGGCTATTGGGATTGTTCTGGGATAATTTTTATCAGCCATTGACCTGTTTTCTCATGCAAACCTGGCAACCCTGACACCACTTACTGCTTTCTGGAGATATTTCATGAATCCTCGCCTTTTCAGTTCTTCTGGACAAAAGAAAATTGCTACATGTTGAAACAATTTTAAACATTATGCCAACATTGTGCTTCTCTTTCTTCAGCTTGTGATTATTTCAGCCTAAAAGAAGGTCAGGTTTTAAAATAGTTTTTATTTGCCCTGCTTTCTTTAATTATTTTTAATAACATAAGAAAGGACTTGCTGGGTGTAATTTTGAATTATGAGTGTCTGAAATATAGTTGGCGACCTTCACAGCAGATGAGATATTTATTTACACAGATGGCTAAAAGAGTCTTTGATGGTCCGGGAAATACCCTCAGAACCTTTCAGCAGCGCTGGTTTTATAACAGGTGCTCAGCCCTGTGACTTCATTTACATTTAAGTGCATAAAAGGCTTAAACTCGGAGCAGGTTTAGTTAAAGGTCAGTGTGTGAAGGTAAACGAGGGAAACATGTCATATAGAGAAGTAGTAATATTTATTTAGAGCCTTCATCTTTAATTATCTTCATCACTTTGGCTGCAAGTCCCAATAAACCTAAAATAGAAAAATCACAATAAAATGTTTTTAGTCATTACATTACATATTGCTTATATCACACACTGGACAACCCATTGTTAAAATTCATGCTGGCTCTCCAGGTTATCTGTTTAGTTATTGCAGTGGTTTTTCCCATTTGAAAAGAAACTAAGAGTTCTATATTTAAAATACTGGATTTTTTTTTTTTTTTTTTTAAAGCCTTGGGAAGATCAATGCCACGCTCATGTCTGGTTTGCTAATAGTTTAGCACAGAGACTACAAACGGGAATCCATCGTCCTCACCAGATTTCCTGCATTCCTAAAGCTCGCTATTTAATATGTTTATATTTGAATTGTCGTGGAGTTGTGCAGGCTATTTGAGAAATGGCAAAGCTGGCCTTTAAGTCTCACATGTTTCACAATCTGACACTCTTACTGCCTGTAGCTGCCAAAATGTTGATGCATCTTACAGTAGTTGCAATGGAGCAGGCAGTGTCGCTGTATCGGTTTCCAGCTCACCACTGCCGGCCTTGAACGCGACTTCTCAAAAATGACTCCCTGCTGGCGTCTCAGTGTCCTTACAGTCCTGCTCCGCCTGGTGTGAAGATGTTAAAGCATGTGTGGATGTGCATGCTGTGATCTTATAGTGGCGTGCTGTTACAAGAGGTGATTAGTTTTTAATTACAATCTGATTTTAGAGCAGGTGTTTTGATTTTTCAGAGTTTGGGGTTTCATGGTTGGTGTGACAGAGGAGGATGCGAGGGATAGGGTGAGATGGAGGCAGTGGTGACCCCTAAAGGGAGTAGCCAGAAGAAGAAGAGTATGTGATTTAATGTTTAACAGGGTTTCTAATAATCACAGGATCAATGGTTCAATTCCCCTTTGGGTAATATGCTGAACCCCATATTACCCCTGATGCATTCATGCATCTATTAAAGACTGCTTTGCTTGGTCAATAAGAGTAGAAACATGTGACATGAATACCAGTCTGAAATATGGTAATTATTATTTTAGTTGAATGGGAATCAGACATTTGGCAAGTTAAAGTGATAATAAACAATAAATAAACAGCACATCTTTTTGTGAAATATTCTGACTTGCATTATGGCTGTTAGTCAGGTGGGCAGGTGGTTGTCCCTCTGTTGTACATATGACTCTACAGTCAGCAGATTTTAGCTTAGGAAAACATAAAGACTGTAAGTAAAAAGGGCGACTTTTTGGAGTATTTCTAGCCTAGGGTCCCTTTTTATGTGAGTCTGCACAGCATTTGTATCCCGTGTTGCTCCGTCCCTTATATTGAGATCCTGGTCCACATTCTGATTGACTCTAGTGTTCTAAGCTCATCACTGTAAAACAGACACTTTTCTAAAGGGTGATCTTGTTGTTTTTTGATTCTCACAAGAAACCTGCAGCTCAGGAGAGATGTTTAATTTAATGGATGCATCCCTGCTGAAACCCAAAGGATTACTAAATTTAAAAAAGCAACTGAAATAACAGCCAAAAACAGTTTTAAAGTGGAATGGAGAGGAGGCCACATGAGAGTAAGAGAGGAGGACTAAACAACTTCCTTTTATGCACATTGTATTTATTTAGCAAGGGAGATGAGAAGGTTATATTCACATAAAATATGTCCTTCACATGCTAAATTCCTCTGAGCATTAGAAACCTGCCCCACACAAACACACTCTTTGTCCCATGTGTAGTTTGTTGGGAGTTGGTCACCCTCATATAACTCCCTGTGGTGCCAGAAATAGTCGTTGTTGAATCTTATTATAAAGGAAATGTGTATTAATTGCATGACTGCATATTAAAGTTGGACAGTGGCACCCACTGGTTTCTGCACTTTGCCTTTGGAAGCTTCAGCTTTAGTGTTTTGTCTGCTGACCATATTTAGAGAAAGGGGAGTTATCAGTTAACACTAGCGAGCGTGGTTACCAAGCTGCATCCATAAACAGTACAGATGCAATGCACAGACAAAGATACCTGCTTGCTGGTGTTAAGTAACAGACTCATAAATTACTAGACTTTCACTCACCAAAACTGGAGTACAAAGTGTCAGAAGGTCTCTTATCATTATTAACCTTACAGTGACCCATATTATTTCAGGTAAATGAGCTAAAAATGCTCCAAAAGGCACAAACGCAGTAGAGAGATTGCTTATCCCTAATTAGCAGGCATGTGTAGGCTTACAGTTTACAGTTGATAACCTAACATGCTACTCTCTCATCAAAATTAAGTCATTTCCGACTCCAAAACAGAATCAAAAAGAGAGACTTCATGAACCAGTGGGTAATGTCACAGTGGCTTATTCTCTCTTTATAGTCTTTATGCAAAACGAACAGGCTCCTGGCTTTACCCTCATTTTTAATGATGGGTATAAGAGCAGCATTTTTGCAGTGTCAAACTATTCCTTTAACTATGTGAGGAAACCTACTGGATGAGCACATATGAGAGTAATCACTACCCCGACCCGTCTGATGGATCTGTTTAAACCTCTCTCTCTCTCACATATTGCAGTATAAAATCAGATCAAAATCAATACGGGAAATCTTTTTTTTTGTTATGTGATTCATGTATACACAGACATCTATCTTCAGTTCGTCTGACCATACAAGGCGGTGGTGTTTTTGTCGTCTTCAAAACCTGAAATGGGCTGAGTGTTTACAGCAGTGAGACTTGAACTGATGGACTGCAGACCCCCGTCCCAGCAGATTGAAATCTAAATATTGTACTGCACAGATAAGCAGTATATGAGAGTTATTCATTGTGTCAGTGCTTTAAGATCACCTACAGCAAGCCTGGACAGAGCAAAGTATTTAAACAGGACTGTCATCAGGAACGCCTCAAAACACCAAAGTGTTGGAAGGCCAGTGGAGAAATGAAAGTTCAGCTGCACCACATTTGAAAGGCAAACTTTTTACATATTACCTTTTTAGGGTTCCCAGTCTTTTTAGCTCATTAACTCTCTACAAAAACAGTGTCTTGTTTAGGATTACTTGGCATTTCCACCAAACATTTTAACTCTAAAAGTTATCCAATAAAGTGTAATTGCAGTGCAATTAGGTCATATAGTCAGATGTCACGGATGAAGATCTTTAATGCATCTAGAAATCACTTTTTTTTTTTAAAAGGCTTCATGGTGCCTCGATTAGCCCTGATTGGTGGAAATTCTAGTTCACCGGATTCTCTGCAACAGAGGTTGAGAGTGCAAATTTCTGTGTCTGAGCCAGGTCAGGCTGCTGGGTCACACTGAGCAGTCGGCTTCAAGTGATAGAAAGATGTTTCCCTTCTGTTTGCAGCCAAACTCTTCTCGAAACCCAAAAACTTCCCAGATGCTTCTCCAGTTGCTAGCTGGCATTGCTTCTGGTAGGAGCTATAATTGTCTTCAAACTTCAGACTTTCATTACTGATTTAATGAAAACATTCCTGGCAAATTATTTTTGCTTGCACCCATCTTAAATGTAGTGCCTTGCATAATAATTGGGAAGCACAAACCCAAGAAAATGAGCATGGTTAGGGCAGCAGATAGCGCTGCCTAAAATCCGTCGTGGTGTACAGAAGCCAGTGCTAACTGTGAGCAGGTCTAACTGACCGAGGAGTCTTTGGCTTAAGTGCTTGGACTTACATGCTGTTTAGTTTCTCTTAAATCTTTCAACTCTGTGGATGAAGTCAAGAGCCACTGGAATAAGATTAAAATTAAAGTCGTCTGCAACTTCAAAAGTATTTTTTTTTATATATATATATTTTTATATTTGTAACTAAACCTTCCTATGGTCCTGAACATTACACTGAAATCCATTATTATATAAGCAGAGCAGACATGACACATCTGTTCCTGGCAGTGGTTTCCTCACACTATGATCCTTTGGCAGTGATGTCTAGGGTTTAAAAATACAAGTACAACCAGCACACTGCATGCGATCCCAGACGTGGCCTCTTCAAGCCCAGTTAGTCAAAGTGTTTGCTGATACTCAGACAGTCTGTGGACATTGTTCTGCTGTGTGGGCTGGCTGTTGGGCGTCTGGAGGAGGACCTGTGTGGCAGAACAGGGTGTAAATGACGCAGACACAGGGGCCTTGTAGTCACAGAGGAGCCCTGACTAAATATGGACAGGCGCACTCTTGCTGTATCACAATCACAGGGGAATGCAACAGCTGATTGTCCCCCCCCCCCCCCCCGCTGCTGTCAGACTCCATCTTTCCTGTCTGGTCACACACACACAGATCCTTCTATTTTTTTTCCTGCAGGCAGCAATCAAATACTTGCCCATTCACCACACAACTCGGCTCAGAAACAGCCGTCAGCTTGCTGCTTTTCTCTTTCTGTCACCTCCTGTGAGCTTTAGCGCCACTGCCAGCCGGCAACAGTTACAGATCACAGATCTCAATCCATCTTGCGTCAGCAGCGGTGTCGAATGCTTCCATGGATATAAATATGAGACACCTCATAAGCAAGTGCTTGGGTATAAAGGGTTAGTGTATATATGTACCACACCTAGCTTTAGTTGTGGGGCTTGGATTACATGCTGTGCTGCTGATGCTAGCATTTTGTGCTGGTGAGCGATCAACCGGTCGTAAAAGTTGTAAACAAAGTTCAAACTGCAGCTCAGGCCTCTTTGAGGGCTGTTTGTACAAGTGTCTTATTTAATCTGAGAGGGAAAAAAATAATGGATTAGTGATTATAGAAATAGATGAGATATCTGTACTATTCAAGCAATGTTGCAATAATGTGGTTTCCATTAGCACTTGTATGTATTTTGGCAAACAGATTCCATTCTATTTTAAAATATTATCTTTTTTTTTAACAACTAATCACTCTTGTGTACTCGTCCATGCATATATAGTTGCAACAGAGCTGGAAAAGACCCTCCACAAAGATCCAGTGACACATGCCAAAATGACAGAATATCTCTCGCCATCAGCCGGCTCCGGGACAGCAGTGGCAGGACAAATAACAGACATTACAGAGCAACGGCGCACCGGGACTTATTTGAAAAGCCAGATTTAAGTTGTACCTTAATCTGTGATCTCACATAAAATAAAGTACATTATTGTACCTCACAGAAACCAGACTTTATCTTGTAACAATTAGGTAGAAGTACTCATTAAGTTATATTATTCATTCATACACTACACAACTAGACATGTGTTTGTATAGCACTTTCCTAGTCCTACCCACTATTTAAAGCTTTATCTATCTCACCACTAAAGTTACTGGGCGGGGGAGGAACAAACACTTGCTTTGAACCCAGAACTTTCTTGCTGTGAAGCACCTAATCTCTGCTAATCTCCGTTAATATCTGTTAATCTCTGCACTGTACTCATCGTTTAGTGCCATCTTGGATGAATGAGGGGTTGATCATACATTAATATAGTAACATGTGCCTTTTCTGAATTAAAAAAGTGCACAGTTATTTTTGAGTCAGTTGCACAGATTAGTACATGTGTGCAGACTGACCTTTACTGTACTATTTCTGAGTGTTCCTGCAGCTGAAGTCTCATCGCTCCTCAAAGTACAAAGTTCCTAGACTGTATATAAACAATAGCAGGGTCTGAAATGTGAGGTCAATGCAGAAGTGTCAAACTTTTTTTTTTTTTCTTTTTTTCCTAATAACCAATAGGGGGGGAGATCCTCTGATTGCAAAGAGACTTCTGGTTGTCTAAAGGCTTACACAAGGACTTCTCAAGACTTTCTTGGTCTGTGACCTCACTAAACACTCTCCTGATGACTTTATGGGCTCAGTCGATAGCTTCTGTTAATACTGAAGAGACATAAACTTTGTTTAGTAAATTATGGTCCACATTAGAGCCAGAAAGGAGGCTAAACCAAAGTATTTTCACTGATGAATGGCATGACATTACCTATTGTTTAGTGCCATCTTGGATGAATGAGGGGTGCCTCAGACAGTAAAAACATGTCCATCGCGCATTTTATCATCCTTTTTAACTCTAATTGGGATCATAACTTACAAAATGAATGTAGCGTTCTGTTAAGTATGACTTAAAATGACGGATTTAAACTATAAACTCATCATTTAAGTGTTTGTTGAGGTCACAGATTAGGAGAACTGAGCACTGTCTTTCCATAGACTTCTATACAATTTGACTTGTTTTGGAAACCAGAGGCGTTGCCCCCTGCTGACCACCAAAAAGAATGCAGGTTTAAGGCATTTCTATGCTGGCTTCACATGAAGGGAAGCTGCCTCACTGTTTTACTCCACAGTAGTGTTGTTTGAACTCTTGTACTCAACAAATATATATGTATATATTTTTTTTAAGGTTAAAAAAAGCAGGTGAGATATCAGCTGGGTGCCACACCACAGCATCTGGATCAAACAGATCTTATGATATAACATTACTGCTGAAATGAGATGTGCAGCTGTACCCAGCAGCTGAGCAATGGCTATTCTTGCAGGTGAGACTTATCAATCCGAATTTCTATTCAGTCACACTATTAGTAGCTATGCTAGACAATTTTTAGCAACTGTAACCACACTGGGAGATATATTATTACACTGCGAGTCCTAAACAAATATAGTGTTCCATTAGGAAAAGACTGCTCAGTGCTCAGCTGCTTTAATCCTTCATGCCAATGGTTGATTTTTTTTTTTTTTTTCTTTTTTAAGTAAGGGATATGCACTAATACTGCATCCACTCATTTTGATAATGACTGTTATTTACAGACTCAAATTGATTTTTACCACGCAGAGATGAGCTCCTACTTTTCACCCCGTGATGTTTTGTGCTAAAGATTTTGGCATATTTATGGTACTGAGAGCCGTGAGGTCACTAATACCCAGTGACAGACGAGCTCAGTGAGCTGTGAATGGATGTGAGACAGCTACAGTGGTCACTTTATATCTGTCTGCTGCCTTTTAGCCATTTTAGTACTGAACTAGTAGTAGCACATGTCTGCTATATGCTGAGCACTTTATAAGAAATTCCCCTGCAGCCCAATAACGAAGGCTTTTCTGTAGCAGTGGATGTCATAGGTGTTTCTAATAGAGCACACAGCGAGTGTTTGTACTTAACTACTGAATAGGCTATATATAAAAGATGGACACAACGACCTTTGCATCACCCTGTGCTGCATAAATTTCACCTGTGAACCCCAACATTAGCTTTATGACTGCCATCTTCCTGGCTGTAACGTCCTCGTCCAGCTCCTACGCTGCAACAAAAATGGAAAGAAGACAGTATTTCATGGTGAATTCAACTATTTATGATGTTATGGTGACGAGATGCAGGATGCTGTGGCGCATAAACTAAACTAAACCAACAAAGTGTGCAGTTACCAACACAGCAGGTAGCTGAGCTGAACTGGACCAGGTATCAAATCTGCTCAGCATTACCCATGTACCTCCAGGTATACCTAGGAAAAGAGCTGTTAGCCATTTATATCTCCACACACTCAATTAGGTGGGGCTGTCATGGTAAGAATATGAGCTGGACTTGATGTGAGTTACAGCCATTATTGTGTGGGCCAGATGTTCAAATGTCACAACACATCAGACATCTGGCCCATTTCAGGTGGCTCTGAAGAGAAATGAAGCAGTCAGATCACCGCAGAGTTAATGCCATTAGCCAAAGCCAAATGTGACCAACAGAAAACTGCAGATGTGGTCCACATTAGGGCCAAACATTGTGTTAGCTGGTGGGTTACTGAGCTTAACAGCACTACAAACTGCAGCCTCCTAAATGAACAAACAGTTGAAACTCTATTTTTACTTCCTATTACTGAAGATACTGAGCCACTGTGAGGTGGAAGGTAGAGTCGGTTTGCAGGAAGAAGCCATGTGTCAACATCTTTCTCCTCCAGCTGGCAGTTTACACCATCCAAACTGACTGGCTGCCATCTTGCCTGCTACTTAACACACCACTCTGTCTGCAGGCAATCAGGAACCAAATCAGGCACCTTTGCTTATTGCATGTTTAAAGCTTGTAGTGTTGCTGAAGATATGTAATTTATTCTGGCTCTCATACACCCAAATGCGGATTAATCTGCCACTGAAATTTGTATTTAGAAAATGCAGTATTTCCTCCTTTTTTTTTTTTTTTTTAATAAAGTTTTCCCTGCTGTTTTAGGAAGTTATTTTTCTTTGGTTTAATGAAATTGTATCCTGTGACATATTTTTAAAGATTTATGGCAAAAACAAAGATTTTCTTTTACCTAATGATTGTATAGTGTTGAGCAAGTTAGGGGAGGATTGTGGCTTTTCAGACTATATTTTTAATGATAAGAAACATATCTGCATATTGTGTTCATTACTGCTTAGCCTTTAAATTAGAAAAATCGACCACAAGCTTCTAAAGAAATAGTACAAATAGCAAATAATAACTAAATAACTCTGAGAAAACATCTTCCTGAGTAGGTGCTGAGTCCGTGTGGACAGGTGGAGCTCATTTATATCAATGAAGGGACCTCATGGACCTCTAATTGTTCCTGGTGGGAGCATCTTCCCTACCGAAGAGGAGCTATTTTCATCTCAGTGTAAAGTTACAACATGTTGAGTATGCACAGACTAATCGCAATCAGTAAATCCTGCAGTTACTGTGGACAAACAACAGCAACTTTGAACTCATTTACCTGCTGAGTTTTTGATATATCAGCAGCCCAGTAATGATGAAAATATTTCAGCTTTTAAATACTGATGCACGTGTTTCCCAAAACAGTATGTTGCAGTGTGAGTCCCTGACGTTCAATCACTTATTAACAAACATACAGTTTTGAGGAAATATCTCATTTTGTTTAAATTGCACCCTCAGCTGACATGTGGTGGGAAGTTTATCATGAATTAAAATCATTACATGAGTATTTATTCCCTGTGATAGTGGTGGTTTGGAGCCGTTTGTCATAGTGGCTGCTCTTGCAATGTACTGAATCTCATTTTCCATGTCACATGTTGCTATTGTAGTGACAGTTTTCTCTGACCAGTTATTGGTCTTTCCAGATTGTCATCAGTTTAGCTAACTCACAAAAAATGATTGGCTACTTTCCACAATAGAAAGTTAAGTCGCACTAAGCTGTGAGCTGTACCGTGCAGTAGAAATTAGGTTTAATATACTTACCATAAAACATGTGCGAAGTTAAAAGGCCTGGCGTGGCATGCTTAGTGCTAAAGAGCCAACATTAGCATGCTAACAAGGTAACCACTGTGCCTGTTAAACAGCGTTTATTCGACAAAACTGTAGCAACTACAGTCTGTGCAAGTATTTCAGGTTTAGTCATTTATTTTGTGTGTCCATATTTTTTTTCCTTTTTGTTGCTACCTGTTCTTTACTGATTTTTTTTTTGTTTGTTTTTTTAGGAGAAATCCAGAGAGAAAGGTCATGAACTCTGCATTGCAAAGTGTTGCATGTTAAGTAAATGTTTCCAGTGTGCAGCAAAACATCTATAAATATACAAATGTTTGCCTTCTCCCTGTCGCGCACAGATGTTTGTGTGATGATGGAGCCCTCAGCAGCTTGGCAGCAATAACTCATTGTCTCACTCAGGGTGACAAAAGCACGATTTATTTCTGTCACAGGTCAACGGTAGAATAGGACACCCCCTTTTTCTCCAAAGCTAATAATACTAATGAGCCATATGACCAGCGACGGCCCACCCCTGGCCTTCACTTGAACATGATTAAATACTATAAACAAGCTCTGTATTTTTGGTCACGCCGTTTAAGAGTGTTTCTTTATGAAGGTCGAGGTCAGTGTCTCGTAAAGCATTAAACCATCACAATATGACGTAATGAATAGAATGCAGAAGAATAAATAATTAAAACACCATTTTTTTTTATACTGCATTTTGCTGCACAGTGGCATTGTGGTTAGCACTGTTGCCTCACAACAAGAAGGTACTGGGTTTGAATCCACCATCTGGCTGGGGAGATGGTGGAGTTTGCATGTTCTCCCTGTGTCTGTATGAGTTTTTTTTTTTTTTTTTTTTTCCTTTTCCAGGTACTGATTCCTCCCATAGCCTGAAGACATGCACATGGTAGGGTGATTAGGTGATTCTAAATTGCCCATCGGTGTGAATGTGAGCATGGATGGATGGAACGAACTTCAATATACTGCATTCTAATTTTTTTATTGATCTATTTCATATGCAACAGTGGAATTGTGCCATTTAACATTCATTGTACAGGAACAGAGTCTCTGTTTGCAAAGACAGGTGGCAGCGTCTCAATCGATTAAATATGATTTGTGATCATCATTTATTTATTTTGTTTTACTACAAAGGAAAAGTTTAAGATCGCTAATAAAGTGGTGCTCAGGATATAAAGCAAGTGGTCAGTGGAAATGTCACTGATGAAATGGTGATATCAGTGTCAGGCTTAGCCTGAGGGTACCTTTTTTCTTTCACTTTAATTTTGTATTTATGAGCAAAATTAAGCCTGTTTTAACTTTATAGGCCAGTCTAAACTGTCTTGGTGAAACTGCTCTGTAACTGATGTGTAAGTCATTTCCTATAGTTTTACATATTGGGAAATACGTAGATTTGTTCTCTTTATTAGCACTTACAAAATAGAAACCACACTCATGTCTGTGCTTTAAATAGGACTTAATTTAGTATTAAAAAGAAAAGACAACAGTTATCTGGTGGTTTTGGTATGGCTGAAACAAACTGTAGTGTGTAAATGAGTGAGATTCACAGGTGGATTTGTTATAGCTTCACATTTAAAGTAATAACTGTTTAGCATTTCAGGAGACACTTATTTGCTTTCTTGATGATGAAAACACTCTCGTGTCCCACTCTCCCTCCCTACAGCTAGGCTAAGCGTGGGACTGACCGTGTCATTTATAAAACAGACTGAAGTGAACCTCAGATCCTTTCTCAAAGAAAAGCATGTCCATTGCCAGCATATCAAAATGACAGATTATAATTCAGGCCACTAATAAGATGAGAGGAAAGATGAAAGAAGACATTGTGAACTGTGTTCCATCTCTCCACTGCAGGACAGCACATGCCAAGGCCAAGGCAGATGCAGCTGAGCAGGCAGCCCAGGCCTCTAACAGAGAGTCCAGCATTGCCAGACTGGTGGCCAAAGAGCTCTCCCCTTCCTTCTACCAGCCAGGTTAGTGGGCATCCACTGCATAAAAAGCATGCAGCTGTATTCAAGCACTGACTTTCACAAATGATCTGATATCACAGAGGGGGGGTCGTATTTACCATATGCGACCACAAAATGCACACTAAAGCCAGTTTTTCCTCTTTTACATACTTAAGTATTGTTTTTTCATGAAGGAAACGGCAAATATAAAATGCCAGCAGCAGATCTACTTCTCTACTTTGTCTCTGTCCTTACAGCTTGTGATAGTAGATCCTTCTGCTGAGGCCCATCACAAGGATGGTCGCATTTGAATGTCTAAAAAAAGCAACATCTTACTGGGTCGAAGGGATCATATCAGTTTCATCGCGGGGTCTGTCCACACACACGTTGACACAAAAGCAAAGGAGCTATTTAGGAACCTCCTGCATTTCTCTCCTGCTCTCTCACTCAGCAGAGAGCTCAAAGAAGTCAGACGAAAACCGAAAGCTGCCCGGCTTTCTAAATGACTTCTCTCTCACTCTCTGAATGACTAGTTTCTCACTAAACGTCTGGGTGAGTCCGGCTCTCACCGAGGAACATCTGCTTGAAAAACACCGCTCTAGATTCACACATTAAAGATTGGTCTTCTGATATTCTATACTTTTCTTATTTTTAGCAAATCTAATTAAAAGCATATGCCATTGAAGAAATTTGACTAAGCTTATTCCTCTGTGCCACATATATAAAAACATATTACTTAGCTTACAGTGACATAATACATATCCTGCAGCTGGTAATCCTCATCAGCACATGTGTATTCATGCACAGCAAGAAACAGTTCACAACAAATCCACTATTTACCTCTGTTTTAGTAGCATTTCATTATTTTATTTTATTATGAATAAAATCTGCTTGGGAATGAGGGCCAAAGGCAAACTCGAGAAATGATTATAAATTAAAACAAAAGAAAATATGAGCAGAGTATTAGTGCATTGTTGGGTCTTTTCAACATCAAAAATACCGATGCTGAGAATCCTCTTGTCACACAATCTTTTTTTTTGTTTTTGTGTATTTAATGATGGCACAGTGTTTCCCTTTTGTATTTTTCTAAATTGTGAGTGAAAGGAAGCGCTACTTGTGCTCATTAATGGAAAAAATGTGTACTGAAGTATAAGCTTATTAGGAATCTCCAACATCCTCTGTAGCTGCTTCTTGCGCTCTCGGGACGTTTTGGGAGATGATACCATAATTATAATGATGATCTCTGAGCTGGAAGCCCTGCCATACCGGAGCTAACGTTTTAATTAAAGGAAATTAATCTTTTTTTTTTTTTTTTTAATGGGGAAAAAGTCAGTTTTTAAATTGAACTCCCTTGGCCATTTCCTGTTGTACCCAACAGTAATTTGTTATATAAATGCGCCACAATAATTATGAAACAACAGAAAGATAGTAATAGTACTAATACAAACGAATGAGTGCAAATAACTTTGAACAAAAAAATGTTTAAATATTTAACTGCATTTTGTATTTTTTCAGGTTATCTTTGTCTAATATTCAAATTTGTTTGATGATCTGAAACATTCAAGTGTGAGAAATGTGCCAATAAAAAGTAAGACGTCAGGAAGGGGGCAAACATTTTTCACGGTACTGTATATGGCTTCATTGGTGGATGCCATTAAATATGGCCAAAGTTTCAAATAATGAGGTCAGTGGATGTACATGTAATCTCTGTGAGCTGAAAGCTTAGGCTTCAGACTGCTGGAAACACTTTTGGAAAACCTGCTGGTTTTCCACTCTTGGATCTGATGTCAAAAAGATGACTGTGGTTTCTGCCAGTGTGTTACAAGCCCAGCAAGCCTAAATGAACCTAACACTGAGCCGTACACCACGAACTAGGACTGGCTGTAGACATATTAGCCACGCCCACCTGCTGTTCAAATCTTTTATTTAAGAGTGACAGCCAATCAGAAGAAAGTTGACTAAAGTGAGGGGGGCACTAAAACAGCTTGTTTCTGACAGTGAATGAACTGAGGGGCTCCATCATGTCCCAGTTTAAAAAGAGAAAAAAAAGGGATTATTTTAAACTTTAAGTCATGAAACTCTCACATGATTAAATATTTATGGTATTTCTAAATCCTTGAGGGACTGAGGGATTGTCACTTACTGTTAAAAATACCATGGCCTTGTTGTGGAAAAGGAATTCTAATTATTGTGACTAGTACATGCCCATGGTACGTTCAGCAACATGGCATCATAATATATCATGCTTAATTTAAGTTTTGTGGATATAAATTAGATGTTATTGTTATGAAATAAAATATGATGCTGAATGAGGCTGTGTAGGTGCATAAACACATGACATAGACTGTTGGTAGGTGGTTGCTAGGCAGCATGATGACATCATAATATGTGATATAGATAAGAACCTTCACAGACCTAAGATGTGTGCCAAGTTTGGTTGCACAACTATAGGAGGAGATAATAGAAAGACAGATTTTGTGTATCATAAAAGCTATTCGCAGTACAAAGCTCACTTTCCACATCACTTATTAGCTCATACCACCAGTTTTCTTCTTAATATTACTATATATAATATATATTTAAAATTAAGGAAAAACAATTATCTGAATCACCAGTTATATAAACCAGTGTTAAAAAGTGTTTGAACTGGCTTTCAGGTCCCGAGTATCTGAAGAAGAGAGTGTTACAGGAAGCCATGGAGGGCAGTGAGAACACAGACACCATCATGCATGAACCCCTGCTAGCTGAGGAGGAGCCGCTCCCCACACCACCTGAAAGCCCATTTATGAATGAACTGGACAGCCTCATGCCTGGCTCATCCCCAGGTCGCACCCCTTCTCCAAGTCCAGGCATCATGAACAAGGAAGAACCCAAACTCCTCGGTCCAGGTGGCTGGAATGAAGACAAAACCAGTAAAGGTGGTGTCAGCAGTAAACCCAACAGCAAGCAAGGTAGTCGTCCCACTACTCCCTCAGTTTCTGCTCCTGCGTCTGCTGCACCTGAAGAAGGAAGGGCCCCCAGTAGTCGTGGTCCCTCTCGTACCCCAAGCCGTCAGAGCAACAAGAATGAGCAGGGCTCTGACATGGAGATCAAGCCACTGCAGAAGTTTGACTCTGAGGCAAAAACTTCAGATGCCACTACAAGCCTTGCTGCCACTACAGCCCCTGCTGCCCCTGTAAGGAATAGCCTCATCTCACCAGATGAAGAAGAAGAAGAAGAAGAAGCACCACCACGTCCCATCTCCAAAGCACCTTGCAAAGCGCCTTCCAAAGCACCTTCCAAAGCTGTAACCCCTGAGCCTAAAGCCACTGAGGTAAAAACGGAAAGAGCGCCATCAACAAAAGAGAGAGCAGCGCCTATATCTGAGAACAAAGTGGAGTCCAGGGAGCCGAGCAGACCTGCCAGTAAAGCAGAAACAAAGCCGCTACCAAAACGGCAACCCAGCCCAGCTCCAGCTCCAAAACCTGCTCCAAGTCTTGAACCTAAAACAGCACCAAAGCCAGCGGAAGCCAAAGCTGTAGTTGCCAAACCGGCCGCGAAGGTGGAGCCTAAAGCCGAAGCCAGACCCAAGGCCATATTGTCGAGCCTGAGTAATGAGATGACTGCAGAGTCTTTGGAGATGGAGGTAAGGCAGTAAATATACACAATGACTTATTCTTCATTATTTTTAGCCACATAGCAGTGTGGCTATATGGACGACAGTGTCTGTCTGTCAGTCCAAGACTTTCGTCAACAGCTTCGGGTGGATTACTATGAAATGTTCCACAGACATTCATGGTCCCCAGAGAGTAATTCCTGCCAATGCTTATGTTAGCATTTAGCTCAGAACAGCCTTAAAAATATACACTAGCATTGCTGCAGACTGTTAATGACCATCCTAGTCCTAAAGTCCTAGTTCCTAATGAACATTGCCTGACACCATAACAGTCATTCTACCTCAGTCAAGTGCTGATGAAGTGTCCTATTTCCAAGATAAGGTATATATTTATGTACCTTACAGGGGCAAGACCGGACTACTTTAGTGGTTTATTTGTGGGGAAAATAATTTAAAGGAATGGCATATCTTTTGGCAATGGCATATTTTCTTTATATACATTTTCTTTCTGTCTTTCTTTCTGTATTGTCTTATGTTGCCTGCCGATCTCAGGTATTTACACTAGTTTTAAAGTTTTAGATGAGCAGGTACATGAAGGACTAACAGTTATGACTATAAATATATCAGCCGCACATGGTATCAGCTGATATTAGCGTCCGCAAAATAAGATGACATTTACTAGTGTCAGTGGCTGATAATTATCCATTGTGTCCCAGCAATTTTGTTTTGGCTAAATGATCATAGATGGTGTGATGAAGAGGTGAAAGGCTCTTAAAAAAGTTTTCTTTTAAAATAATATTTGTTTCCCTGGGACAAAGAGAAGAATAAATAACAAAAAATATATATATATATCAGTATCAGCATTGACTATTGGCTGAATTATTTTAAACGCTTGTATCAGTCCAATTTCACAATAAGTATATCTGTAGTTCTACAGATGACAAAGAAATGCTCACTTTTACATTGTGATTATTTCCTATAAGAAACGATTAAAGCAATAGTTGGTTAACTGTGCTTACATTTGCTTTCTAGCTAGGAATTGGATGAGAAGATTGATACCTCTAATGTATCATCTAATATGAAGCTGGAACTCGGAAGTAGCTTAGCTTAGTTTAGTTTAGCACTGGAAGCAGGGGAAAATAGCTAGCCTAGATCTGTCTAAAACTAACAGATGGCTTCCATCAGCAACCCTAAATCTCACAGAAGAGATAAAACGTGTTAATTTGTGAGATTTAAAGGTGCTGGTAGGAGGATTTTCTTACCCTTGGACAGGGCTACTCTAGCTGCTTAGCCCCTTTTAAACTCTTCCTCCTCCTGTGGCCTTATTTTGAACTCCTAGACGAGACATTTCAACTACAACAGTGAGAATGTATTCCCCACTGTGTGAAACTAATTTTGGCAATCCTTTATTAATTATTTGCATTCAGACAGTGAAACCCAACATGAGCATTCACAGATTAAAGCAAAAACCGGCACAAATTGTCTTAGTAAGTTTTGGGGCAATCACATGCAACCAGAACAGTTTCAGGGTCCTCTGACATCCAACTCTTCAGAACACTGTATACACCATTCTTCCAGAAGATTTTGCAACCTTTGGTGTGTTGATGGTGGTGGGAAGTGCTATCTAATACATAGGTTCAAAATCCACCCACAGGGCTTCAGCTGGGTTGAGATTTAATGCCCATGGGGGAAAGTGGGTAAGTTGAGCCAGTTGACAAGATGACCCACCTCCTGTATCTTTGCAATCCTACACATTGTTTTTCATTTGACCCTAAATTTAGTTAGAGATACAATTTTCTGTAGTTTTTTTTAATAAATAATAATAATTATTATTATGACGAACATTTATATGACATGCTACAAAGTTTGTGATTATAAAATCATTTGCAGCTTTAAAGTGAGTTAGTACCACAATGTTCAAAAGAATCAAAGTTTCAGTTTAAAACTTCAGTGTGTTTCTTGAAAGGTCTTGCAAATCTTTCCTAACTTCAGAGAAAATATTTGTAACATTTATTTCATAATCAAATCAGCATTATCATTGTTTGGTTATTAATATTTCTTAGAGTACTTTTTTAGAGTTATATTTAATAAGAGTTGTCTCCGACTCATCTTACCCCTTTGATGAGGCAAGTTGATCCATAATACCACTTTTTGTGGAGTTTGTATTTAATTGTATATTTTAGTTAGGCCTACTGCTAAGGTTTCAATTGATAGCGAACCTTCTGAAGGTGTTGTTTCTTTTATTTATGTCTCATATTTCCTTAGTCAAAGGTTGACTTATGTTACCAAAATGGCTCATCTTACCCTCATATGCTTGCCTTTGGGGGAGACTGCAGCAAATTAATTGTTTCCCCTAAAAACAATAAATATAATTGATACCTTGTACATGAATGGAGTCATTTTATTCCTGGAAATGGTTCTTCCCACCAGTACACCATAATCCCCCCCTTAGTACAACAAGACCACTGGGTCCCTTCATTGCAGGGGTCAAGGTTCAAGTTTTTCCTTCAATTTTTCACTTGTGTAGTTTTCACTGAGTTCACCGTCCTCATGGTTACTATGTTACTTTACTTTTTTTTTTTAAGGGCCCAAACACCATCATGATCTGCATGGTAATCCTGCTCAACATCGGCCTGGCTATTCTCTTTGTTCACATTTTGTCATGAGACATTTTGCACCACCTCAGGTAATAAGCACATCATCAAATTGTACTCAGAAGAGGCAATATTGCGGAAATAAACACAAATCCACCCATGTCAGTTTGCTACAGGTTAATGGCAGCGTCGGAGAGAGATGGCGTTCCTCCTCAGTAAAGACCAGAGATCAAAGACGGCACTGAAGGGGAACAGAAGCCTCATGCAGACTGCTGCAGCTCCTAGGATGGTTTTTGTTGGTGTGACTGTGTGAGGCTCTGTGAAGCGCCTCTCTTTCCAGAGGTTAGAGAAACTGAAGGACATTGAATGGCCGACACTGTTCGATGCTTTATTTTTTTAAAAACTGGGGGCTAAATGGTAGGTTATGTCCCAGTGATGATGCTGAGGAAAGAAGGGTGGCACTCAAGAATTTAACTTTATCACAGTGTGTCATAAGCGTGTCAACATTTTTGCAATATGGCTTTTAAATAAATCCTTAATTGGCACTCTAACTGGCTCTCACAAGAGTGAATCAAGCACATTAGACAAACCCAGCAGATAATCACATTTTGCCACAAGATATGTTTGTATCATGTAACCCCCAGACTGAATATTTCCTCCATTATGCCTTGTTTGAACACGCAAACTGCAGCAGACGTGCGGAGGGTTTGGGAGTGATAACTGTTGCTGTTAAAAGTAGGAATCTCACGTGTGTCTCAAGTCTCATCGAGAAGCCCTCCGAGTGCTACTGCAAAAACAGGTTTTCATTTACCGTTAACATTTTCTGGTTTCAAAATCTTTGAGACTGTGGTGTACGACACTGAAGTTTTCAGTTTTAACCGGCATTTATGTGCATTTGCCATCGTTCTGCTGCTTTGCTTTGGGGGGCACTGATATACCAATGCACAAGGAAAATAAGAAGCTTATGAGTGCCACTGCTACTTTGTATGTTCCTGCGGTGTTGTGCAATTCTGTTTAAACACCCAGGCAGCTTTAAATGACAGTTGTGTAAGTTTTACGAGAGGAAAACAATGGCTGGAGTTTACCTAATTTGAAGCAGTCACCGTATGTTGTCGTAAGGTTGCTGAGTCTACATATTTATCTTCATGCAGCAGGGAGTGGGTTGGGTTCATTATTTTGTGTATCAGTGCAGAAAAATGCCTGTTGAAAATTCAGTTTTTGTACACATGAGGGCACTTTGTGTGTATGTGTCTATTTTTGTACCATTTTGAAGTGCACATCTATTTGGCATTCAAAATACTCTATTGTAGGATTTTTTTGGGGGGGGGTCATTAGTACAATCAGAAGTTGTAATCCTAAATTTGCTTCCCAAATGAGTCAGTTTACCTCATGTTTGTGAGATGGAGGGAAAATATTGAAAGATTCTTAACTCCATGTCTTATGTTGAGAAGAGTGCTTTTATTTTCTTAACCCAATTAGGATTTAAAAGAAACTGTTTTAGCTGCAGTTGTGTTTTGCCTTTGAGTTTGCAAATGTACACACAGACCACTGGTGAAAAAAAAGAAAGTCTACAAGCATTTAAAAACTAGTTTTAATGAAATTCCCATGGTGGTTTACCTGTAACCAACAGTGCATTAAACGAGTCATAAAAGTGTCGATGCAAATGTGAAAGTCACTTTGTTTTTCTGTTTTAGACCAGAAATACAGCTGAAATCAAATAAAAACCTTTTACACTTGTGAATGTTTGGTGATTCAGTTGGACAAAACAGATATCCTTTCCCATGTTACAACTTGCAGCTTTGGTTTTGAGATTTTGAACTTACTCATAATCACTCGTTACCCTGAAGAAATCCAGTCTAGTAACAGCAGAAGAAAAGTATTTTTAAATACCACCTGTCTGCCAGCATGAGACACCCTCTGTCCCTCCCTTAGGCCACAGTGAATACCACACCCCGTTTTAAACCAAGGCAGCTTTAGGCCTTGGTTCCTTCTCGGGCAGGCATGTCCTCAGAGGGGGCAAATTGAACCTCATTTGAACTGTAAGGGAGTAACAATCCTGAAATCTACCAAAATCACAGTCGCAAGAGATCGCTGTTAGAGCTTAAATGATGATATCCAAGTTTATGTGTTACTCGGTTAAAGGTGTATTGTTTAGAAGTTGTTAAGATGAGGAGAAAGTAGAAAAACATAAGAATGGAGGGTTTTGCTAGAGGTAAAGACATTTTTGATTTTGTTTCTCATTCAAATAAAGAAAATTAAGAGGTACAAGCATGAGTGGAATATCAAGTTACAAACATCTAGGAACCAATGTCTCATGGGTCTGGATAGGACCCCTGGCCACATGAACAGAATGCCCATTGGATGATCCAGCTCAGGATATGAGCCAAAACTAAGGTGTTAAATGAACCATGGTTTGAGAGAATTATTGCACTCCTAATTGTGATATCTGCAAATCTGACACTGTGGAAGTCAAGTGGAGAACCTGCAACAATTTATCAGTGTCAAACATTCCAACATTTGTGGAACATCACTGCCCTCAAGTGAGTAGAAATGAGTACAGCTTCATCTGTACATTGAGTTTGAGAGTCACCATGGAGGCAACATCCATATAAATACATTAAACACAGTGGACAAGAGTAAGAAGCCATTATTTTGATTCCAGCCAAGACAATGTTTTTAGCAGGAATGACTAAAACTGAATATGTAAATTTTAACATCTTTCTACTACTATCCTGTAATTCATTAGCACAAATAGTGCTTTCAGTAAACAAACTATGACAATAACTGGTAGAGATCAAAGGAGGGAACATAGAACCATTTAGTACTCCTCTCCCTCATCATCATTTGCCATGCTATCAGTTCCCACCTCCTCATAATCCTTCTCCAGAGCTGCCAGGTCCTCTCTGGCCTCAGAGAACTCTCCCTCCTCCATGCCCTCACCCACGTACCAGTGAACAAAGGCACGCTTAGCGTACATCAGATCGAACTTGTGGTCGAGCCGAGCCCAGGCCTCTGCAATAGCAGTGGTGTTGCTCAGCATGCACACAGCTCTCTGGACCTTGGCCAAGTCTCCGCCTGGAACCACAGTGGGGGGCTGGTAGTTGATACCAACCTTGAAACCAGTGGGGCACCAGTCCACAAACTGGATGGTGCGTTTGGTTTTGATGGCGGCAATGGCAGCATTGACATCTTTGGGCACCACATCACCACGGTACAAAAGGCAGCAGGCCATGTACTTGCCGTGGCGAGGGTCACATTTCACCATCTGACTGGCTGGTTCAAAGCAGGCGTTTGTGATCTCAGATACAGTTAGCTGCTCGTGGTACGCCTTTTCAACAGAGATGACAGGAGCGTAGGTGGCCAGGGGGAAGTGGATACGAGGATATGGCACCAAGTTGGTCTGGAACTCTGTCAGATCAACATTGAGGGCACCATCAAAGCGCAGGGAAGCAGTGATGGAGGACACAATCTGACCAATCAACCTGTTCAGGTTGGTGTAGGTAGGACGCTCGATATCGAGGTTCCTACGGCAGATATCATAGATGGCCTCATTATCTACCATGAAGGCACAGTCAGAGTGCTCTAAGGTGGTGTGGGTGGTCAGGATGGAGTTGTAGGGCTCCACCACAGCAGTGGACACCTGGGGAGCTGGGTAGATGGAGAACTCCAGCTTGGACTTCTTGCCGTAGTCGACGGACAGACGCTCCATCAGCAGGGAGGTGAAACCAGA
This sequence comes from Archocentrus centrarchus, assembly GCF_007364275.1. Taxonomy (NCBI): domain Eukaryota; kingdom Metazoa; phylum Chordata; class Actinopteri; order Cichliformes; family Cichlidae; genus Archocentrus; species Archocentrus centrarchus. The sequence continues at coordinate 6,621,964 of NC_044352.1, read as the reverse complement.
GCCGGTGCCACCACCAAAGCTGTGGAACACCAGGAAGCCCTGAAGACCAGTGCACTGGTCAGCCTGAGGACAGAGAGGGCGAGACCACAACCAGGGATTATTTCATTTAGTCTCTCTTTTTGAAGATAAACTTGAAACTAGCTGCCATAAATATAACCCACCAGTTTGCGGATCCTCCCCAGAACCAGGTCAATGATCTCTTTGCCGATGGTGTAGTGCCCACGGGCGTAGTTGTTAGCAGCATCCTCCTTGCCAGTGATCAACTGCTCAGGGTGGAACAGTTGGCGGTAGGTCCCAGAGCGCACCTCATCTATGAAAACAGACATTACATTGGATATGCTTCAGAGATATTTTGCATTAGTTTTCCTAAATTCATATTCAGCCAGTGGTGATGACACTTACCAATGACAGTGGGCTCCAGGTCCACAAAAACAGCTCTGGGGACATGCTTTCCAGAGCTAGTCTCACTGAAGAAGGTGTTGAAGGAATCATCACCTCTTCCAATGGTCTTGTCACTGGGCATCTGTCCATCCGGCTGGATCCCATGTTCCAGGCAGTACAGCTCCCAGCAGGCGTTGCCGATCTGGACACCAGCCTGACCAACGTGGACTGAGATACACTCACGCTGTGAAGGGAGATGGAGAGCCATTTATTTGGTGACCTCATTCTATTTTATCCAAGTATCCAACAATCGCATGGTACGACCAGTTCCTAAACTAATGTAAAGTTGCCTGAGAGGACTTTGAGTCCATGGTTTACTTGGGGCTGTTTTCATATCATGTTTCTAATGCACTTAAAATAATTCACTTCAACAATAGTAGAATTCTAGCATAGAACACAGGATTCTAGCCATGCTGAGGTCATCTGAGAATTTCACCGGTTCTCTATCACTGCAATTAACAAGAGGCAACCTCTTGTTAATTAAGCACTTGTCCCATCACCAATACCCATCTTACTGGCACTTTAGCATTTAGAGGCATTACTTCTGGTTCTGTCTCACCTCCACCTTTTAGACCCTCTCATAAACTGGAAACCATAGTAGACATTGGAAAGAGATCATCAGAGAGAGAGAGATGACAAAGTGCACAAATTGACAAGACAATCTTTTGTGCAAAGAACAAAACATTTTCACATCAAAGTCCAGCAAACCAAACACAGCTGTAGATGGCTAAAAAGTTTCATACAAAAAGTAGCCTATACACACCCTGAACTACTAAAGACATCAGAAGAAGAAGAAGAACAATGAAGCTTTAAGTGAGCTGGTTTGTTTACAGTCTGCGGTCGCAGTTTAATGAAGACCTGACCCCTTCAAAGAGGTGCTAATCAGAGGAATGCTTCAGGCTGAAAGTAGGATGACCTTTTCCAGCTGGCTCACTGCGCGCATGAAACGCCGGAAACAGACAGCCAGGACTCAACTTGATTTTTGGATGCGTCCTCACATTACATCAAAAGTGCAGTCAAAACAGCTTAGTTTGGTTGACAGTTTGAAATTTACCCTTTTTGAAATTAAACTGTTGACACTAAATCCTACTGATACTTCCAGCTGATTTCTGCCACAGCTGGTTAAGCATTTCAATTCTGAATTTGTTTAAATCGGCACTTGATACGAGAAAGAAAACTTCTCACACTCACCATGTTTGCTGAAGTTAAGACGTTTCAGGGCTGAATTAAAGACGAGGAGGAGAGGAAATAAGTTAACTCCCACAAAAAGGCCTTAATGAATCCCGTGTAAGAGATAAATGACGAGCGCCTGTTACGCGGTGCTTTTTATAGTCGCAGACCCGCCGGAAACGCTCTGCTGAATCTGGTTGGTTTTATGTCACATGAGCCATGTTCCTATTGGTTAAACTGGAAGGTGCGGTAGGGTGGAGAACTGTGCAGGTGCTTTCTTGTGAGTTCTTAGATATTAGTGGAGTACAAAATGGTTTCAAGAACTTAAAACGTTTTTTTTTTTTCAGTAAGAATAAAGAAGTGGCATGTTGCACTTGCATATGGAAATTAGGCTTTTATGTATTTCAGAATTATTAGGGAACAAAATTAAGGTATAGCTTAGGCTTGATGCATCTAGCCATTTGCCAGCTATTTGCAAAGAACAATTATTTTTCTAACAAGAAGGTTTGTGAACTAAGATTCCAAAGAGATGCTAGGAACGGGAAAGAGGAGGCCTGATAATGGAATTAGATCTGGAAATTATTTACTCACTTTTGTGCACACCTCTACCTAAAACTCCAGCTCTGATCCAGAGCAGGGTTCAGTATAACCAATGGCCTTGGGCTAGAGTGAAGTATGTTGGTCACCATCTTAAAACCTGGCAGATTTTTTTTCATATATAAACTTGCCCCCGGCTAACTTCAGCCATCCTCTATCTCTCTTTCTAGCAGACATATTGGGAGCATGCAGGGTTGAGTCGAAGAAGGGGCAAATATTCTGCAGAAATTGGAGCTGTTGTTCAAGGCTGTGTGAAAGGGCTGGAAATCCAGTGGAATGGAACAGATAATGTAGTGCAGGGTTGGCTGACCAGGTTAATGCACTGAAAGAGAACCTAGATGAGGCTTAGCGAGGAGGTGAGAAAACAGGTTATGGAAATTGTCTCTCTTGCTGGTCCAGGCCTGTTTAAAAAAGGTCATTGTTCCCCATCAGCTGTGTGCTTCTGACACACTATTATAAACTGTGAGTATGGATAGGTTTTATGGTTGAAATAGTTAAAAAAAAAAATTTGCAAAAAGTCACGACAATGATAACAACGAAGCTCAAGCTGAGTGCAACTGCAGTGATAACGGTGACTAATATGGCTGATGACACTGAGCCCACACTGGGGCTTAAAGGATGAAGTAGACTTAAATCCACCCCGATGATTATAGAAAAGATGCAAGTCAGACTTTGTGAAATTCTCCTCAATCCTCTCTCTTTAAGGGAAAAAAAAAGGTTATTCATCAGCTTGTGCAGCTTGCAAAACAAAAAAATGTGTTGAGAAATTCTGCACTCACACTCGGTGACACCAAATTTTCTAGTGTGCGGTGAGTTAATTCATCCACTTGTGCACTTTGAAAAAGGATCACTTGTGATTTTGTACGCCATCTCAGACAGGAATTGTTTACACTTTTCAGATTATGGGTACATTTAATTTTGCAAATTTTAAATTCAATTCAATTACATTCCATTTTATTTATACAGTGTCAAATCACAACAGTCACCTCAAGGTGCTTTATTGTAGGGTCTTTACCTTAATATAAAATTATAGAGAAAACAACACAACCCCCTATGAGCAAGCACTTGGTGACAGTGGGAAAGAAAAACTCTCTTTTAACACGAAGAAACCGCCAGCAGAACCAGGCTCAGGGAGGGGCAGTCATCTACCGCAACCTGTTGGAACTGAGGGGAGAGAGACAGGACAAAAGAGACACTGTGGAAGAGAGCCAGAGATTAATAATAACAATTGATTAAATGCAGAGTGGCGTGTAAACACAGAGAGTGAAAAGAGGTAAATGAAAAAGAAACACTCAGTGCATCATGGGAACCCCCCAGCAGCCTAGGTCTATAGCAGCATACTGAGAGGGTTCAGGGTCACCGGATCCAGCCCTAACTATAAGCTTTATCAAAAAGGAAGGTTTTACACTTAATCATGAAAATATAGAGGGTGTCCAAACTGGGAGCTGGTTCCACAGAAGATGGGCCTGAAAGCTGAAGGCTCTGCCTCCCATTCTACTCTTAAGTATCCGAGGAACCACAAGTAAGCCAGCAGTCTGAGAGCGAAGTGCTCTGTTGGGGTGATATGAGGTCTTTAAGATAAGATGGGGCCTGATTATTCAAGACCGTGTATGTGAGAAGAAGGATTTTAAATTTAATTCTAGATTTAACAGGGAGCCAATGAAGAGAAGCCAATATGGGAGAAATCTGCTCTCTCTTTCTAGTCCCTGTCAGTACTCTAGCTGCAGCATTTTTTATCAGCTGAAGGCTTTTCAGGGAGCTTTTATGACAGCCTGATAATAATGAATTACAATAATCCAGCCTAGAAGTAATAAATCCATGAATTAGCTTTTCAGCATCACTCTGAGAAAGGATGTTTCTAATTTTAGAAATATTGCACAAATGCAAAAAAGCGGTCCTACATATTTGTTTGATATGTGCATTGAAGGACATATCCTGTTCAAAACTGACTCCAAGATTTCTCACAGTGTTACTGGAGGCCAAGGTAATGCCATCCAGAGTAAGTATCTGGTTAGATGCCATGTTTCTAAGATTTGTGGGGCCGAGTACAAGAATTTCAGTTTTATCTGAATTTAGAAGCAGGAAATTAGAGGTCATCCAGGCCTTCATGTCTTTAACACTAGAACTCCCAGGATTTTTATAACCACCCATGGGAGCTCTACTGTTAAGACATTCCTGCAGTTTAACTAATGGATTTATGGTTGCTGTTATGAATATCCAATCCTGTCATGTTTATTGTGTAGCCTGTAAATGTGGCCAAATGTAGTTTCATCATTGCCTCTTGCAGTAGGCCTACTGTTTTAAATTAAATGTAAATCCAACGGTTTCCTGTTTTGCATTTTAGCTCAGAAGCTGTTTTGTGGATTTATTCCGTGAGTGCAAGCACAGCTGTGCACATCAGAGTTATTGTACTGTAGCTTTTTTTTCATTAGTTTCATTTTTTATGTTCAATACATTTTAGTTTAATAAGTGTTTCGGATCATTTCAGTTTAATTGTTATTGTCTGAGAGTTTAGTTTTAGTTTAGTTTTCATTAGTTTCACTGTTAGCTTTTAATTATTATAATTTGAATACAAACACAACGTTTCAGGTCACGCAGATGTCCCAGTCGCAGTAAACAAATTGATCGAAGCTTCCTGTTGCCTGTTAGAGTTACAAATTTGACCACATTAAAGACTAAAGCTGAGAAGATTTACCTTTTATTTTTACTTTATTTTAGTTAGTTTTGTAAGATTATTATCATTGAACTTAACTTCCTTTATTTCAAAAGTCTAGTTTTTATTTCCCTATTTTTATTTTAGTTCATTTTAAATGTTTTATTTGTCACACCTAGTTTCAGTTTTTACTTTGGTTTTTGTTTGATGCAAATGGACTTTTTTTCCCGCCCCTGTGAAAGTTGCGTTCCTGCCCAGCGCTCATGCTCTGGCACTGACCCTGTGGAGGGCTTCTCTCAACAACAAATGTCACAAAGAATTCAAATCCTCAGCTGGCAGAGGATCAAACTTATCAGAAACAAATGTGCGCTGATGTATAAGATGACGCTTTCACTGTATAACCTACATTATTCCACCTCTAAGCCTATTTTTCACTGAATGACATGTCAGCTTCATAGGTTTAATAACGTGTCTTAGGTACTTGATATTTAGGGGTTGTTTTACACTTGAGAATATCTCATTTCTTACAGTTCCGGTCCTTGTTCTTATCTTTTATGGCAGACTTATATTTCAGTTCTTTAAAAGTAAAATCTCTTAATGTCTCTTAATACTGTAAATGAAAGTATAAAATCATGATCCATTTTATTAGAGACATTTAAAATCCACAAAGTTCAAAGTGCCATTTTAATCCATTTTTTTAAATTGTTTCTAATAAATCAGAATTCTTGGAGTTTCTGAAATTCATAACAAAAAAGAAAAACATGTCAGTTGTTCAAATTTAAGAAGAAATGTTTATCTGAAGAAGCCTATCCTTTTTTATGTTCTTTAACTGATTACTTGATGTATATGCAGCCTTTGCTGTATGAGCTGAAATAACTGTTATGATGGGAAAGAAAATAGGGAGCTTCCCCCTCTCTCTGATCAATAATCAAGTCTGTGGTAAAAGTAATTTTTCATTTTACATCCACACTAAAGAAAAACTGGAGGTTACAAAGCAACTTAAATCTTCAAAGCATCTATTAAATGATTATTGAGCTGCTCAAGCTTTTTCATAGTAATACTCTTTAATATAAAAGTGTAACTACACACACTTGACACCTGGGCTCATGACCAGACCTCATTTTATGGTCTGGGTATAAGCCTGAACTGAACCAGGGTACACTAATTATGAGACCTGCAAATCGATGCCATGTGAAGTACCATCTGAAATGGTGATCAGTTCATTTCACCATATTGATTCAAAACATCTGTGGAACATCACTGCCCCCAAGTGACTAAACTCAGCAGAGCTCCATTGATACAAACAGTAGTTGTGATCATGCATAAGACACCCATTAGATTGTTAGGTTGAACCACAGTGGTTCTTGAACTGTTTGGGTGTGGAACCGCTGCAGATGGATGCTGATGAGGTGAAGCATTAAGTGAAAATTTGTTAGGGAATTTAAAAAAAAAAAAAAAAAAAAAACTTTGCTATTGCTACTGGGCTGACCTCAGTAAAATTCAGTTTGTATCCTTTGTCCCATCTTAGTAATGTTTCATAAAACTAACGCACAGGCTTTGAGTTTTTGGATTCTGAAGTGCAGTGTGTAAGAGAAAAAAAAAAAAAAAAAAAAAAGAAAGATAAAGTATGTGAGCACATTTACTCTTAGACACAACTTAAACCTTGAATGTTCTACCATTAATTAGAGTTTAACTATCCTGTGTTTTTTTAACCACAGTATAAAACAAAGCACACAAAAATAAAATTTAGTTACTGAACAAACTTTATTTATGACATCAATAAATGGCACAGATCACATGAAGGGGACATACAGCCATTTAATACTCCTCTCCCTCATCATCATCTCCCATGCTATCAGTTCCCACCTCCTCATAATCCTTCTCCAGAGCTGCCATGTCCTCTCTGGCCTCAGAGAACTCTCCCTCCTCCATACCCTCACCCACGTACCAGTGAACAAAGGCACGCTTAGCGTACATCAGATCGAACTTGTGGTCGAGCCGAGCCCAGGCCTCTGCAATAGCAGTGGTGTTGCTCAGCATGCACACAGCTCTCTGGACCTTGGCCAAGTCTCCGCCTGGAACCACAGTGGGGGGCTGGTAGTTGATGCCAACCTTGAAACCAGTGGGGCACCAGTCCACAAACTGGATGGTGCGTTTGGTTTTGATGGTGGCAATGGCAGCATTGACATCTTTGGGCACCACATCACCACGGTACAAAAGGCAGCAGGCCATGTACTTGCCGTGGCGAGGGTCACATTTCACCATCTGATTGGCTGGTTCAAAGCAGGCATTTGTGATCTCAGATACAGTTAGCTGTTCATGGTACGCCTTTTCAGCAGAGATGACAGGAGCATAGGTGGCCAGGGGGAAGTGGATACGAGGATATGGCACCAAGTTGGTCTGGAACTCTGTCAGATCAACATTGAGGGCACCATCAAAGCGCAGGGAAGCAGTGATGGAGGACACAATCTGACTGATCAGCCTGTTCAGGTTGGTGTAGGTAGGACGCTCGATATCGAGGTTCCTACGGCAGATATCATAGATGGCCTCATTATCTACCATGAAGGCACAGTCAGAGTGCTCTAAGGTGGTGTGGGTGGTCAGGATGGAGTTGTAGGGCTCCACCACAGCAGTGGACACCTGGGGAGCTGGGTAGATGGAGAACTCCAGCTTGGACTTCTTGCCGTAGTCGACAGACAGACGCTCCATCAGCAGGGAGGTGAAACCGGAGCCGGTGCCACCACCAAAGCTGTGGAACACCAGGAAGCCCTGAAGACCAGTGCACTGGTCAGCCTGAGGACAGAGAGGGCGAGACCACAACCAGGGATTATTTCATTTAGTCTCTCTTTTTGAAGATAAACTTGAAACTAGCTGCCATAAATGTAACCCACCAGTTTGCGGATCCTGTCCAGAACCAGGTCAATGATCTCTTTGCCGATGGTGTAGTGTCCACGGGCATAGTTGTTAGCAGCATCCTCCTTGCCAGTGATCAGCTGCTCAGGGTGGAACAGCTGGCGGTAGGTCCCAGAGCGCACCTCATCTATGAAAACAGACATTAGATTAGTTTTACATTATTTTAATTTTTCTAAATTCATATTCAGCCAGCAGTGATGACACTTACCAATGACAGTGGGCTCCAGGTCCACAAAAACAGCTCTGGGGACATGCTTTCCAGCTCCGGTCTCACTGAAGAAGGTGTTGAAGGAATCATCACCTCCTCCAATGGTCTTGTCACTGGGCATCTGTCCATCTGGCTGGATCCCATGTTCCAGGCAGTACAGCTCCCAGCAGGCGTTGCCGATCTGGACACCAGCCTGACCAACGTGGACTGAGATACACTCACGCTGCAGGAGGGGGGGTTAAAATAAAAAGCCCATTTATTTGGCACTCTCATTCTAATTTAGCTGAAAGCTACTCATCACATGTTGAGGCTTGTGCTTGATCTAATGTTAGATGTGAGGAAGACAATAGGCTCTTTGTTAAGAGCCAGATGCCACATAATCATGATTATAGTCCCATGAAGCCTGTTACCATATGAGCCCTTTAGAAAAATCACATGTGGTTCAGGACAAGAGAATCTTTTGTGTTGAGAACAAACATTTTCACATCAAAAGTTCAAACCAAACAAAAGACACACACAATAAAAGGCCCATGAAGTTTTAAGTGAGCTGATTTTGTTTGCAGTCTTTTTCTGCTGTTTCAAAGAGGCCAGCCCCTTCAAAGATTTGCTAATCAGAGGAATGCTTCAGGCTGACCTTTGCCAACTGGGTCAATGCGCGCATGAAAAGCCGGAAACAGGCAGCCGGGGCTGAACTAAATTTTGGGTTGTGCCCCGTCACGTTACACCAGAAGTGCAGTAAAAACAGCTTATTTAAGATTAAAGATGGTTAACAGCCTGACATTATGACTTTTAGTTATTAAAGTACAATGGCTATACTTAACTTTGCTGATTTCAAATTAGTTTGAATTGAATTACCCTATCATAAGAGAAGAAAAACCGTCAACACTCACCATGTTTCTTTAAGTTAATTTTCAGAGTTAAAACGAGGAAGAGAAAGCGAGAAAAACGTTAGCTCCCACAAATAGGCCTTTATGAGTCCTGTGTAAGAGGTAACTGTTGCGCTCCCTCTAGGCGGGGCCTTTTATACTCGCTGGCCCGCCGGAAACGCTCAGCTAAATCTGATTGGATAGCGTCACATGAGCTCTATTCCTATTTGTTACTTTGTAAGCGTCACATTTTGTCTGACACGCCACGGGAAGTTGAGGCAATCCCGACTGCCAGCAGTGTGCTTCATACAGGAAGTGCATACTTTTTCATTAATCTGACATTTTTATGTTTTTATTGCCTGTACTCATACGTTACTTTACAGAGTCCACTAAATATAGTCAGATTCACTGTAGGAGGGAGAAATGTTACTCAAAGTAAACAGAACAGAAAGATATGGGAGAAACACAAAGAGGGTGGGCGAAGGATAACTTCCTGGGGGCGGGGGGCTTCTTAAAACCTTATTTTTGGGCAAAATCAGCAAACATTTTAAACAGTTTTTATTTATTATGACTGGTGATTCTCCTAACTGAAGAAAAGTCTCCAAATAAAACAAATGACAAGTAAAAATCCACTAAATGCCCTCAAAAAGAAAATCAAGCACAATTATCAGTAAAATTTAAAAGAACACCTTTTGTGAAATAAATAACGACATTGTTCAACCAAACTGATGCATTTTACTGCTGCAAGCTTGTTTTTTAAATACCTGTAGTCCATATTTCTAAACAGTGAAGATTTATGTTTCCCAACCTGGTGCTTGGGGCCCAAAGAGTCACAAGTCAAGTTTATTTATGGAGCACATTTCAAAAACAGTACTCTTTCCCCTTCTTTTCACAAAACAGGAAGCCAGACAGAGTAAAAACACAAACATACTGACGAAAGCAAACACTAACCACTAAAAACAAGAAGTATAATATCTTGAGCCACCCTTATTTCTTTATAGCTTACCTTCAAGGAGCCAGACTTCTAGTAATTTTTTAAAGATACAATAGTTTCCCCATCATTTGTTTAGTTGAGTCTACAAAAAATGCTTTGAAAGACATAACATAGTGTTTTTTCACCAACAGGTGATTTCTGCAGAGTTATTAGCTGAGCACTTGTGCATGTTTTTAAATAATTTGAGGAAACTGGACAAATGGAGGACAAAGGAAGAAATGGCATGCCCAAAAAACTATCTATAGAAATCAGCCCTTCAGTTTATTCATCTACTGTTCACTGAGGCCTCCTCAGAAATGGTCTCAGTGGAAGGGTGGCTGTCAAGAAGCCTTTCTTGTGGAAAAGAAACAAAGGGAAAAGACTGAGGTATGCCAAACTATACAAGAACTGGACTGAAAAACAGTGGTAGCAGGTCTGATGAAGTGATCAGTGGTCTGATCAGTCATGGATTGGCCTCCCAGAGCCCGGACCTCAACAATATTGAAGCAATGGTGAATCATCTTGACAGAGAACAGAACAAAAGGCAGCAAATTTCCAAAGAAGAGCTCTGAATGTTCTTAAGGAAGCCTAGAGAACTATTCCTGAAGACTACTTAAAGAAATTACAAGAAAGCTGCCTCAGAGAGTTCAGGCTGTTATGAAGAATAAAGGTGGTCACACCAAATATGGACTTTCAAGCTCATTGCAACTGTACAAACTCTGTTTTTGCCTTATATACTGTATTTCCATTTATGTTTGGACATGTTTCAATAAATCACTGCACCCATTTCCCATTTTCCTAGCAAAATATAAAGAATTTAGAGGTTGCTTAAGACTTTTGCACAGTACTGTAATTAAAATAAAAACAATGATAAATTCTCAAATCAAGCTGGATTTAAAGCCAAGTTGTTGTGGTGTGCCTTAAGCATCAATTTAAAAGTGGCCAGTGTGACAGACATGATATGAAAGAGTCAAGTTTTATACAGCTTAGGAGCAGCAACTGAAGAATCATATTCCCACCATTTGCTGGATTTTTATTGGTTTTTATCTTTAATCCCTGTTTTGTTTTGGGGTTTTTTTGGGTTTTTTTTTTTTTTTTGGCAAACACAGGATAAATTTTCCTCACTGAGACTGAAATACAAAAATGTCTGAGTTTAGAGAAGAATATTATCTGAAAAACCACCAAGACACTGTTCCTTTGTCAAGGGTCATAAGCCTAAAAGACTAGAGAGAGTCATTATATAAAATCATAAAAATCTAAAAAAAAACAAAAAACACCTGACCCCCTTAGATATCAGATGATATATTTTGTACAATACCATTAGTATATTTACAAGCCAAGCAAATTTTAACTTCTTACTGTATGAAGATTTTCCAAGTTTTAGGCCCTCAAACCTCATAGTGGTGTATTGAAATGTGGTGTCTCTTAAGGTGGTGTATTAGCAAAATAACTCAGTGCATTCATTCAACCAAATTATTCCTCAAGGATACTAATCTGAAAGTGTTTATGAACCCTTCATCTGTTCAGTTTATTAAAGTGGACATGGCAGGAGCAGAGTTAGCGGCAGCTTTAAACCTGCTCATGGAGACAGTAGCCAACTGTGCCACAAGGGGGCAGTAATTCAAAGGATGGATGCAAACTGAGAGACTGTTTTGAATCTACAGACTGGCAGGAACTCTGCAGGCCTCACGGTGAGGACATTGACGCCCTCACCCACTGCATCACAGACTACATGAACTTCTGTGTGGAGAACACTGTGCCAACCAAGAAGGTACGGTGCTTCTCCAACAATAAACCGTGGGTGACCCCAGAGCTGAAGGCCCTGCTGAACGAGAAGAAGAGGGCCTTCAGATCTGGAGACAAGGAGGAACTGAGGAGAGTGCAAAAGGATGTGAAATACAAGATCCGGAGAGGCAAAGAGAGCTTCAGGAGGAAGATGGAGGAACAGCTCCAACATAACAAAGTCCGAGAAGTCTGGAGAAACATGAAAAAAATCTCTGGCCACTTCGAGGACAATGGAGGAGCCACAGTGTCTGCTGACCGGGGGTGGGCTAACGACCTAAACCTGTTTTTCAATAGATTTGACTCTGGGTCGTTGACCACCTCCCCCACCCCTCAGCTCCCATCTGCCCCCCTCCGTATGCTGACCCCCCTCTCTCCTGGTGTAGTGCTATCATTGCCTGCACTCTCCTCACCCTCACCTACAGCGGAGCCAGCCCCATCACCCACCCCAACCCAGCCTCACATCCACCTCACAACTGATCAGGTGAGAAGTCAGCTCAGAAAGACGAAGATCAGGAAGGCAGCGGGTCCAGATGGAATCAGCCCCAGACTGCTCAGGGATTGTGCAGACCAGCTCTGTCTGGTGGTACTGCATATCTTCAACCTGAGCCTGAATCTGGAGAGGGTTCCTGAACTGTGGAAGACTTCCTGCATAGTTCCAGTGCCAAAGATCGCACAGCCCAGGGAGTCCAACCACTACAGACCTGTGGCCCTGACTTCTCACCTGATGAAGACCATGGAGAGGCTCATCCTTCATCACCTCCGCACACTGGTGAGCTCAGCGCTGGACCCCCTGCAGTTCGCCTACCAGCCCGGCATTGGGGTGGACGATGCCATCATCTACCTGCTGCACAGATCCCTCTCTCACCTAGAGCAGGCAGGAAACACTGTGAGGGTCATGTTCTTTGACTTCTCCAGTGCTTTCAACACCATCCAGCCTGCACTACTGAGAGGGAAGATGGAGGGAGCCGGAGTAGACAGTCAGCTGACGGCATGGACCATCGACTACCTCACCAACAGACCACAGTATGTGAGGTGCCATGACTGTATGTCTGATGTAGTAGTCTGCAGCACGGGGGCGCCACAGGGCACGGTCCTCTCACCCTTTCTGTTCAGTCTGTACACCTCAGACTTCAGGTACAACTCGGACCACTGCCACCTACAGAAGTTCTCAGATGATACGGCCATCATTGGATGTGTATCAGATGGGAACGACCAGGAATACAGGGGTGTCATCAGTGACTTTGTCGGCTGGTGTGAGAACAACGCACTCCAAATCAACACCAGCAAGACGAAGGAGATGATCATAGACTTCAGGAGGAAGCCACCCCCTACAGCACCGGTGAACATCCAGGGAAAGGACATTGAGACAGTGGTCTCCTACAAATACCTGGGTGTTCATCTCAATAACAAGTTGGACTGGACTACAAACACAGATGTCCTGTATAAGAAGGGCCAGAGTCGACTCCACCTGCTGAGGAGACTGAGGTCCTTTGGTGTCTGCAGGACTCTGTTAAAGACCTTTTATGACACAGTGGTAGCATCTGCCCTTTTCTATGCAGTGGCCTGCTGGGGGGGTGGATGCACCGAAAGGGACAGGAGCAGGATCGACAAACTGGTGCGGAGGTCTAGCTCTGTGTTGGGGTGTCCTCTGGAGTCTTTGATGGTGATGGGTGAGAGGAGGATGTTAGCAAAGCTGACATCCATCATGAACAACCCCCATCACCCTCTGCATGAGACCGTGGGTGAGCTGAGCAGCTCCTTCAGTCAGAGACTGAAACATCCTCGCTGCAGGAAGGAGCGCTTTCGCAGGTCATTCATCCCAACAGCAGTTAGACTGTACAACACTTCATAATGTCTTGAGTCACTTGGACACTTTACCTCCTCTGCCATCACTTTATCCTTACAGTCCAGATACATTTTATTTATTACACTCACCCATATAATGCATACCGTGTATGCTGTGTACCTTACCGGCTACAAATGTATATAATATTTTGATATCTGTATATAGTGTTTTGATGTGTGTGTATATGTGTGTATATGTACATGTGTGTATTGACTATATATTTTCTGTATATAGTGCTTATGTATATGTGTATAGTGTTTTTCTATTTTATTTTATTCTATTCTATTTTTAGTTTTCTGTACTGAGCTGCTGTAATGCGCAAATTTCCCCGTCGTGGGATCATTAAAGTTTTATCTTATCTTATCTTATCTTAAACAGGCCAGAAGTTTTATGGCAGAATGCTGTTTGAGATGCAGGCAGTGAGATTTCTTTCACTTTGGTAGGTTTGAAGTGATGTCTATTTTTAGATTTCACTGGGCAAGCACCGTTAGCCTTGCTTGCCCTGACAGACCACCACTACCGTAGTTGTGATTCCTTCTAGGTCAGAATAGTTTTCTAGTCATTTTTTACTTGCCCATTTTTAAATGTAAGAGTTGTGGAGTAGGGCTGCAATGATTAGTCAACACTGTCGACAATAATCAACAATAAAAATAGTTGACAACGAATTTAATTGTCGATAATAGTCGTTTATTATTACTGGTGATTTTTTTTTTAACATAGTGAGACATCTTCCTGGCGAGCTTCACACATGCGCAATCCGGTTGTTAAGTGATGATGTAGATTTCCATTTCCGGGTCCAAACTGTTACGTGATCAACTTGCCGCAATGCTGTGTCCCTGGTTGTTTTAACTCGAAAAAAACACACTCAGCTGTGATTTTACCAATGAGAAAAAGAAGCGGAAATGGCTGCAGTTGATAAGGTATGTTACAATCATCTTTAATAGTGAGCAGTCATTGGCATACCTGTCAAGTCTCCCGTTTTGGCCGGGAAATTCCCGTATTTTACCCCTCTGTCCCGGCGTCATCCCGTATTTTTCCCGTATTTTCAGTTTTCAATTTTCAATTTTTTTAAAGCATTCCTGTGCCGCTCCAAACTGAATTGTCACTATCACTAGTGCCGACAGCCGGATCAACCCCATAAAAACAACTAGACCTCAGTTGGGCTCAGTGTTGCGGTTTTTTTGGGGGGGGTTTTTGCCCCATAAAGCGATATAGCGAGAGCGAAATTCTCCGCCGTCACCATGTTTTGTGTGCATAAAGCCTTCTTACTGTGTCCCTTCGTACGCTTTGGCACCCCCAGACCTCACGTTGTCTCCACCCTCCAACCCCCGAACCTCAATTAAACACCGAGCCTACCGAGCCTGCCCACCCGCTCCCTCCGCTCCCATCCCCGGTCCTCGCTTCAGCCTTTATCAACCTTTGAGACAGTCGACAGCCAGTTTTCTTACACAAGTTGGCAACAGTGGCCCAGATAAAGGAGCAGTCTCACCCCACATAGTTTTCATTAAATTTGATATTCTAACATTAAACAATACGGGACAAAATTGATCTATGTAATGTGGGTCTAGGCAAAGCATTAAAATTATTAAGTTATTTCATAAAGTTTATTTGTAGTTCTAAGCATATTTATGGTGGGTTTTTTCCTTCTGCTGTTTATTTAGAAGCATTTGGGCCCGTAAATGACATCAGACTTAAAGACGGATAGCATTCAGCGGCATGTTTAGTGATGGGGGATACTGGTGAAACTGTGCCAACTTTGTTTTACAGTACTAGATTTTTTCTTTTTTATGGTTGGAAAAATGGACCGTTAAAGTTATATCAGCAGCAAACCTGATTAAAAGTTTTGAAGTATGTGTTTACTACCACATTTTAAATAACCTTATGCTAAATGTAAAAGCTGATAGCTAAATAAGTGCCATTTCATAATTATGTGATTCATAATCCAATTAGTCGACTAATCGTTTCAGTAGTCGATGACTAATCGACTATCAAAACAGTCGGTAGTCGCAGCCCTATTGTGGAGCGGGTGTTGTAAACTTATTTGGTTACAGTATTTTAACAGAACTTAAATGTGTTTTTCAGGCCTGAAATTTTCATGTGGATATTTCCGGTACTTAAGAAATCAAAAACACTTCAAAAAATGTTCGCCCACTTTGTAACTTTGCTTTCAGCTGCTCCTTTACTTCCCAGGGGGTTGCCACAGCAGATGGATGCACTTCCTGATGCAGCCTTCCCATTTATCCAGACTTGGGACCAGCACTAGAAGAGCACTAGCTTGTGACCCCCTCAGGCTGGGTTTGTGTCTCCTCCGGTCTCAAACTGGTGATCTGTTGTGAGTTGCACTGGGGTAAAGCATGAAATAATACTATGTGTTTTTTTTACAGGTCACAAAAACGGCAGAGGGTTCAACTATATCAGTTCAAACAATTTTAAAACATTTTTTTGAAGGCAGCATTGTAAACGTCAGGCTCCTCCTTAGACATGCACCAAAGCACTTGTTATAAAGAAATGTATGAACTCAGATTACTGTAACCTGCAGGTCAGCCAGTAACAGGGAAAAAGCAAAACACCACAAGATGGCGACGCTTCCCTAGAAACACAAGATCATCTAGACAAGTTTTTTGTCCTGTTGACAGCTGCTTTTCAGGGAATTGTTAGATTGTTTACAGAACATTAGATGATCAGTTAGAAAAAAGGGAAAAATGTCCACCTAACTCAGCAGAATGTACCACTAAAATTAATAGAGGAAGAAACAGAAAAATATATTTTTATAATGTACTTTAAGTCTTACTGTCCTCTAAAGAAGGCTAAAGGCCACTCTTACAAAGGAACTGCTGCACAGACATGTGAATTATCATCCTCACACAACCAAAGACCAGGCAGCATCTTATTTGTAAGGTAACATGTTTCTTAATGATAGAAGGCCTTTAAACTGACCCATTCACTTTATCCTAAAACCTAAAGATGACCATGATTTTAAAGTTGTAAAGCTTTGGGAGTCTTCCTCCTTTCTTCAGGTCGGCTGAATAATTGGTTTGTTTTATAAGCGCTTTGAGTGCTCAGACTGAGTAGAAAAGCACTGTATACGAACTAGTCCATTTACCATTTAAAATATCTGTTGGAAACACTTCTGTTAGCCTGCCTCTAAACACTTTCCGGCAGTGGTTCACATCGGTGTTAACATGTATATGTGAATGTGTACATATCTACTGTACTCTGGAAAATGTACATTTCTTGCATTTAAAAAGCAATACGTATGAAATTGCTTCCAGTATAAATTACTAGAAGAAAAATATTGGCATGCTACTGAGGAAACTAAGCAGATTCCTTCCTCCAAGTGTTGCAAAAATTTACAAATTGAAATAGTTATTGTCTAGTATACAATTTAAGCTGCATCATTTAAGCATTTTTGGACTACTTACTCATGACTAATACTTCATAAAAGTTCAAAGCTGAATAATTAAAAGACAAACAGTTTCAGATCACAGATGTTTTATTTAGAGCATAGCCAAACTTGACATATCCAGGGGTTTAGATCTGAACAGCCAAAATGACATAACATTTGTATTTGGAATGCTTTAAAGGACACATTTCAGTCAGATATCTCCTTTTTATCTAATGCCTTCAAATCCCTTTTAATACTCCTCTCCTTCCTCCTCTCCCTCGCCCTCAATGGAGTCAACTCCCACCTCCTCATAATCCTTCTCCAGAGCTGCCATGTCCTCTCTGGCCTCAGAGAACTCTCCCTCCTCCATACCCTCACCCACGTACCAGTGAACAAAGGCACGCTTAGCGTACATCAGATCGAACTTGTGGTCGAGCCGAGCCCAGGCCTCTGCAATAGCAGTGGTGTTGCTCAGCATGCACACAGCTCTCTGGACCTTGGCCAAGTCTCCGCCTGGAACCACAGTGGGGGGCTGGTAGTTGATGCCAACCTTGAAACCAGTGGGGCACCAGTCCACAAACTGGATGGTGCGTTTGGTTTTGATGGTGGCAATGGCAGCATTGACATCTTTGGGCACCACATCACCACGGTACAAAAGGCAGCAGGCCATGTACTTGCCGTGGCGAGGGTCACATTTCACCATCTGATTGGCTGGTTCAAAGCAGGCGTTTGTGATCTCAGCCACTGAGAGCTGCTCATGGTACGCCTTTTCAGCAGAGATGACAGGAGCGTAGGTGGCCAGGGGGAAGTGGATACGAGGATATGGCACCAAGTTGGTCTGGAACTCTGTCAGATCAACATTGAGGGCACCATCAAAGCGCAGGGAAGCAGTGATGGAGGACACTATCTGACCAATCAGCCTGTTCAGGTTGGTGTAGGTAGGACGCTCGATATCGAGGTTCCTACGGCAGATATCATAGATGGCCTCATTATCTACCATGAAGGCACAGTCAGAGTGCTCTAAGGTGGTGTGGGTGGTCAGGATGGAGTTGTAGGGCTCCACCACAGCAGTGGACACCTGAGGAGCTGGGTAGATGGAGAACTCCAGCTTGGACTTCTTGCCGTAGTCGACGGACAGACGCTCCATCAGCAGGGAGGTGAAACCGGAGCCGGTGCCACCACCAAAGCTGTGGAACACCAGGAAGCCCTGAAGACCAGTGCACTGGTCAGCCTGAGGACAGAGAGGGCGAGACCACAACCAGGGATTATTTCATTTAGTCTCTCTTTTTGAAGATAAACTTGAAACTAGCTGTCATAAATGTAACCCACCAGTTTGCGGATCCTGTCCAGAACCAGGTCAATGATCTCTTTGCCGATTGTGTAGTGTCCACGGGCGTAGTTGTTAGCAGCATCCTCCTTGCCAGTGATCAGCTGCTCAGGGTGGAACAGCTGGCGGTAGGTCCCAGTGCGCACCTCATCTATGAAAACAGACATTAGATTAGTTTTACATTATTTTAATTTTTCTAAATTCATATTCAGCCAGCAGTGATGACACTTACCAATGACAGTGGGCTCCAGGTCCACAAAAACAGCTCTGGGGACATGCTTTCCAGCTCCGGTCTCACTGAAGAAGGTGTTGAAGGAATCATCACCTCCTCCAATGGTCTTGTCACTGGGCATCTGTCCGTCCGGCTGGATCCCATGTTCCAGGCAGTACAGCTCCCAGCAGGCGTTGCCGATCTGGACACCAGCCTGACCAACGTGGATAGAGATACACTCACGCTGTGGAGAAAGAAAAAAAAATTAATAAATAAAGGGGGGTTAATTTAGCTGTATATTTATTCAATTGTAATGCAAATGGGAAAAAAGAAAAGTATAAAAAATGTTTAAAAAAAAACAAACTTTTTTTAATATTCATTAGTATTGGTTAAGGGTCACTTTTATTGACCTAAACACTTTTTTCTTTTTTTTTTAAAGCAACAACTAGTCCTTTTTCCTCTCATCAGGTGCACTGCACTGTGTCGGCAACTGCGTTGCTATGCGACAAGCCCTTCACGCTGGCAACCGTTGCCGTCGGGACCGTCGGGAAGCGTGCATATTTTACCAGGGAGGGCAGTCAACGGAGAAAAGTTCAGGCAGTTAAACAATGGTCGCCACTCGGCAGCCATACTGGTAACGCCTACAGGTATTTATTTTAACGCATAATAACAGCATGTGTGGAACCATCAGTCAAACGTGGGAAAGTGGTTCAAAAATCTGCCGGTTTAGCCCCAAAATGTGGTTTTAAAAAGGCCCCCGCTGTCCTCGAAGTTACACTTCTAGCTCCATATTTGCCGTTAAAATTGTTATAATTGTTGACTTTAATTCAGTGTCACGTCTCACTCTTATAATGAGAAAATAAACCGTTGTAACAAAAGACTCGGCTGGCTGTACATCAGTGCGGCAACTAGCAGGGGGCAGCCCAAGAGTGTCCGATACTCGCATGCATTTTTAATGGCCGGCGCCGCGCTGACAGGGCTTTTTCATCCACTTTCCCTAGGGATTGGGTTACTATGGGTGTGGGGCTTTTTTTAAGCTGATACAGCTTAATGCCAGTCTGACTGACAGTGAAGTGAAGTACCGTTACAGCCCGTCGCAGTCACGAATCGTTATGACCGGGGCTTTAGTCATACCGAGTGAGAGAATAAAATACCGCAGAGTCGGCGGCTGGACTAGAGCCTCCCATTCTTCACCCTGTCCATCCCTGAAAACATCTTTTGTTCGGTCTGCCCGCCACGTCCCGCACCCGAAACGCGCCAGAACATCTCCCCACATCGACCTGGGACTATAACCTCCACCTAACATTTAAATATGTACGATATTTCTAAAGTTACATCACCCACAAAGCTTTAAATCCCACTTTTCATTTAAAGGTAAAGCATCCCTCCCAGCTCCTCCCTTAATGCTCCTCAACTTTACAAATCACAGCCCACTTAAAAAGTGTACTTCAAATATGGCTGGTTAACAAAGCTTTCTTTTTTTTTTTTAATTCTTACCATTTTGTTGTGTTATAGTCGCAGAAGAGGGTGGCAGAAGCTCCTCGACAAGCAGTCTTACAATTCGACTGTTATGGGGTCGATGTAAGAGATAATGGCGCACATGAGGATGGACAGCGGTATATATGCAAGGGAAACCCCGGCGCCGGTGGCTGCTGCAGCCTATTGGTCCATCCCCTGTCAGTCTGACGTTTCGAATCCATCCGTGGCTTTCTATTCGATGACCGATTCTACTCACCACAAGGCCCGCCCCACAGACCCCACCCTAACAATCCTGCCGTATTGTGCTGCAAGCATGGCGCCTCTGATTATGGGAAAAGTGCTGCGTAATTTTCAGCATTTTGTGCCAGACAGGCCCAGACTGCTATACACAAAGTCTTCATATGCTTCTCCTCACGGTAAAACTAATAAACAAAAACAGAACAAGTCATAGAAAAGCTTGTAATGGAATAGAAAAGACTTAAAAAAAAAAAGTGCACCACTGTCTGCATCTGAGATTGAAAACTGTGTTCACTTTGATTTATATTTGATTTTGTCAGGCTTTATGTATAATGCATCTTATTTATTTCACACTTGCTCAGCTAATCTTTCTTCATATGTTCCCCTAATTTGTAACCACCAGATTGAATTTCAAACCTTTCGCTGCATTTATATATTTTTCCAGTGTCTTACTAAAGCCCATATCAGTGAAATGTACATTTGCAGTTAATCCAAATAGAAGTTTAAACCACACTTCCAAGTAGAAAAAAAGCTTAATTTATTTTTTTACTATTGCCTGTATTTTTGATATAACCTTTGCAGAATGACTTTCATGCATATTGATTTTTACATATTATTCAAAATTTATCACCTTTTACATGATATCTGTGTTTTATTGAGCAGATTAACAGTCCTTTGGCATTGTTTTCTTGTCTTCTTCAGAAAAAGAGGTCAAACTGCCCAGTCATACATGAGGGACATGTAGGCCACAGACGCCCAACCCCCAGCCCCCCTCCCAAGATTTAACGGTTGCTAGGAAATGAATAAAGGAGTTGCCTGGATACAGCCCAGTATCCACATAGACCGCCTTTATCTGGTAGTCACGTGGCCCGGCTTAAATAGCAGCATTAAGGGCCTGCACTGCAGCTGCCTCTGTGGTGGGATGTAAGTCATGTCCTCTCCAAAATCTATCATCACGTCTCTGTGAAGAAACTGACTTTCTCTTCCCTGCATGTGCATGCATCCTCATCTTACAGAGCCAGTGACAATAAAAAAAAAATGTCATCAGGATGACTGGATGGGGCGTGACTGATTCCATGCACAGGATGATGATGCACAGCAGCACTTCACATCCAAAGCAGCACTGTTCCTGGAGACTGTGAATGCAGCTCTGTCGGTGTCTTAAACCTTCAAATTTCAATGAAATGGACCATAAATTGGTTTTCATGGGCCGCCTAACAGGAAGTTAAGCACCTTAGTTGCTAACAACAAATGAAACTATGATGGCAGTTGTCCCAGAGGCAGTAGTGGTACCTCTGTGAATGAGGGTCTGCTTTTTCTTAAGATCTAGATTCAAGAGGTGTGTGTCTACAGTGACAGCAGTTTAAAAACATTAGAATTTTATGTCTTTTCTCATCTTCCAAAAAAAGAATCCCATGAAAACAGTTGTCAACATTTTTAAAAATCCAGATTTTTTTTTTTTTAAACCTTTTATCATTCATATTTTTATGCTACATGGTACAGTCTGGTTATTGAGTGGCAAGAGGGATGTGTAAGCATTTCTAGGCATACTGGATTATATTACTCATGTCCTGCATCTTGGATATTTATTTGCATTTTATAGCTTATTAAATATTGTTTGTAGCTTCACAGTAACTGCAGGTACAAACACCCTGTCCCTTGCATCCTGTCCTGTAACACCAACCCTCTATTTCAGTGAATCTTTTCTTTGGTCTTCCCCATTTCCTTTTGCCTGAGAGCTCAGTCTTCAACATCCTTTTTCCCAGCGTATCCTTTTCCCTCCTCTGCACCTGTCAAAACCATCTCAACCTTGCCTCTCATACTTGGTCTCCAAAGTGTCCAACCTGAACAGTCCCTCTGATGCACTTGCTCCTAATCCTGTCCATCATTCCTGATGAAAATTTCAGCATCTTCCGCTCTACTAGCTTCAGCCGCACTTTGTGTCCTTTCATCAGTGCCATTACCTCCAACAGCAACATAGCTGGTCTTATAAAAATCTTATATCTCATCCACATATTTGGTTTGGCAAAGCCTTCACTTCAGATGCCCTTCTAGATGCAACCCTCTCCATATATCCAGGTTGGGGACGGGTGCCAGAGGTTCTTGTGGATTGTTGCCACACAGTTGCAAACCATAGATAGTCTAAAAGACTGACATAGCTTGTAGGTATGGAAAGTAAGGCCTGCATTCTTTTTAATGGCTACTGAGGGGTGGGGGGGGTACCTGTGACTGCAAAAGCACTTCCAGCGTCATAAAAGTCAATGGGGAAAATGGTCCTCAGTTCGGCAACGTATTCCTGACTCTTTCTGGGTCATCAAAGTGCGTATTCGATTAATGTTCCATTATTTCATTCGATTAATAAAATATTCAGTCAATATTTCAAATTTTGGTTATTTCAAGTTTCAGAAAGGAGGATTATCCAGCATATGCTCACTGGCTAGCGACTTAGCAATCACAAAAATGGTGCTTCACTGTTCCACCCCGACTCACTTGTTACACCAAATTTTAAAACACCACAACGGCAACGGCAACACTTCTTATCTCAAGGCTTCAAAACGGGACTTCACAAACCGGTGGATGACATCATGGTTGATGCATACATCTTTTACACTGTCTATGATGCAAACACTGACCTTACCTAATTTAAATGAATGTACTATCTTATTTTTTGAACTTCACTTACTTGTATTGATATCTCTACTCGTTGCTCAGATGCTGAGGAGTATTACTGTACATACTTGTTTTAGTCTGTATTTCTATTTTGTTTTTCTTAGGAACATTTCTGTACAGGGACGTATGAAGGCTATTAGGACAGTTAATGTTTACCTTCAAATCATTCATTTAGTCATGCCGTCATCATTATTTAGGTTACGCTGGGTTTAGACTTTGGTGCTTGTGAATTTGTGAGTGGTTTCCAGGATTTGTGTGGCCAGAAGCAGCGTAAAGGGTTAGCTATTAACTGAAGCTCCTGCAGTGTTTGGTTCAAGGTTGTTGTTTAAATGGTAATAAAATCATTCTTCCTGTAACTGTGCAGACACATTAATGTTTATCAAACACTTTAACACAGTTTGGCAACCTGTCACATTACATTCTTTGCTTTCTAGTGTCTCTTCAGTTTATTTGGCACACATTTTTCTTGATAGATATGTTCAGCTAAGCGCTGTTGATGTCCCTAATAATTCATTCATAACTGTAATAATATATGGTTGTCTGACATTTGCTCTGCTCTATATTACATACAGTATATGATGCCACAGATTTAAAATTACCTGTGAGACTGAACGAGCTATGAAACACTAAGAATATATTTTCATAATGTTATGTGTATATGTTTGGCTTCCTCCTTTTCAATCCCAAATGGACCTGCACAAACTTGCTATTTCCATTTGCTGTATGCATGCTTTTACATTGTATTTTCAGTCTTTATTTCTATTTTCTGTTACCATGCAGACTTCAAGGATATAATGTTTGATCATCTAGATCTAAAAATAAACAATAGCGGGTAGTTTAATATCAGTTGTAGCATTGATTTTTGGTTTGTGTGTAGGCTTGAGTGTGTTTCTTTATGTAAGCTGCTGTGAATTATGTGCAGTCAAAATATTGACCTATATCAGTCATGTGCCCTAAATTCTCAGCCATTCACTAACATGCTCAGCATATTAATTAACAATCATTATCTCTTTTTTATTTTTGTTATTCCTTTTTTTTTTTTTTTTTTTTTTTTTTATCCTTCCAGGCCGGTTTTCCTGTGAGGCGCTGCCCCACCCTAACAACCTCACACAAACAAAGGCTCAAAATGCTTCCCTGTTTCTGTTTTAGAGGATAAATGTGCCACATCCAAGTAGTCGATCTGCCTGCACCTGCGTTAAGACATTCAACATACGAGCTCCACTGTGACAGATGGAAAACATGCTCGGTCACTTCGTGGGGTATCAGATTCTCAGTATGCAGGATGCACTGCGGTCAGTTTCAACGCCATGAAGGACCACTCCCATCTCTACAGCATTCCCATCCTCCCTCTCTCCTCTTGGTGAGCAGCTGCTCAGACCCTCCCTGTCTCACAGCTGCTGAGGAGGAAGAGGAGGAGGAGGAGGAGGGAGAAGAGTGGAGAATGTTCTCTCAAGAAGTCCTGGCTGGCAGCCATTGCTGCTTCCTGTCCTCCTCTTTCATCTCCTGCAGTTCATGTTGAGTGCAGCAACCACTGAAGGCTGGCTGTAAATCATACATCCTCACTCCCCTGCTGAATAATTAATGAGAGATCCCACATTAAGGTGGCTGCTAGTTTATGCTGCAACGAGGGTTTTCCCTTTTTTTCCAGCCTCACTTCTGAAGCATTAAGCAGCGTGGCTTTTTTGATGACTCCCCTTCCTTGCTGGATTTTCAGACAGCTTAAAGGGAAGGGCTTTAATGCTGTAACTGCAGACTGTTTAGTCTTTAGCCAGTAGCAGTCAAGTTCCCTAACACAGCCATTATGTCACATAAACTGCAATTCAGGCCATTTCAGTTCCTCAAACTGGACAGAACCAGAAGAAGCTCAACCCACACCGGGTGCTGCTGAACAACAGACACACAGGCAGACATGCAGCCACGTGATCGGCCCACTGAATGACATCATTGCAGAGAATCTAGGACAAAGAGGGAGGAGAGCTGAGGAGCTGGCATGCCAGGCAGATACCATGGCAGACTCCTGCAACATGGGCACCCGGATGATATCAGCTCCAGTGCAGCCGATGCAGCAAAAGCATCATTTTTAATGCACCGTGTGTTTGTGGAAAATCCACAAATATTTCCATTCAGATTTTCCCCCAAAGAGGACAGTTATGTATTGATTTGCAGCTTGCCACACCTAAATAACACTCTAGTCTCTGTATGCATAATAAATGAGCTTTGTTTGAAATGGCCCTTTATCCACTGAACATGGATTCAGGCTTCTGCTTCTTTTAGATTTCTTTAGACTTCTTTGGAATTTAGATTGTAAGTGATTCATGAAAAGTAATTCTTATCATGTAATATATGTGAATATTTTTAACCCCACAAAGAACTTAAAACACTTAATTATCCAGTAGCAATAATCACAATATTTATATTTATCTTATTTCATTGCAGGTTTTCCACTAATAATAAATTGTTCTTCTTATATTTAAATGCAAAAATACGAAGCTCTGTCAGAGCTGCATTAGCCACCAAATGGTGGTCGTAAACCCGTTTTTTTTCCACAGTGCACGGGAGCAAATCCCCTGCCCTGCCTGTATAAATCTGGTAGCGCCGCCCTCCCATTCAGCAGTTGTTGCATCGACCCCGTTGGGTACAACACGCGACGCAAATAGACCGTTTTTTAAAAAGCCTCTTTCTTCACATTTTCTCCTCTTCCTCTTCCTCTTTGAACCTCAATCATGGTAAGTTATTTTCTCTTCGTTCCTCTGTCTGAGATCATTTTTACGAGGTGGAATTTCAGGTTAGTCAGGCGCCGGTGTCTCGGTTGTTAAACGGGTTTCCCATCGTTAGAAAACCATTTTTAAAACGCACTAAATACAAATGCATAGAACAGCTACATTATAACTTAAACACTTACTACAGGTATATTTTAGGATGAAAACAAACCGCGTTTTATAGCTGATGCACAGATTTGGTCTGCGGCAGTTTCACGATGTGATTGGCATTGTGTAGCGATGAGAACAATGCGCCCAGTGGCGGCGTTTAGATTGCCAATACAGGCAACAGACCTGCTTTTTATATAAAGGAATAACATTATTTATCTAAATATTCATATTTTTGCCATATTTAATATTTGAATACTCATAAATTAGGCACCTTGCAAAAGCCCTACCCTGTGTAAAGGCAGGGAGGGGCAGATTGGGTGGGGATGGATGGTGACATTAAATTGCAGCTATCATTTTTAATACATAGGATGGAGCAGAACATTTACTTTTAATCTCATGTAAAGGGTAAAGGAGATAAATTGACACAACACAATGCCTCTGAAGTAAACACTGTCTAAGATGATTTTTATCTATATGATGATTTAATCAGGATTAAACGCAGGTTTCTGAATTACAGAATGACATACAACTGGCAAGATGGATTTTATTTTTTTTTCTTCCAAGCATTCGCTGTGATTGTGCATCCTCAAGACATGAAAACAAGTGGAATATTCCAGGCTGTGCGCCTTTGCACAGGGAAATCAATTTGCATGTGTGCTTTTGCTTGCAAAATAGGAGGAGAATTAATAGAGTGGGATAAAAGAACGAGAGGACAAAAAAGACAAGAGGAAAGAGGAGAGCGTCCTGCCTCTGCGGGGGCTGCTGCTGTCAAGCATTTCTTTCCCCTGCTGATTGTGGTGCAGGGAGGTACCTCCTGCTGCACTGCTGGTTCATCTCAGATAGGGGGAGCAAATAAATGCATCCAATCTTAACACAGGTCAATAACCTTTCTTCCTTTTTGTTTTCTCTCCACAGCGTGAGTGTATCTCTATCCACGTTGGTCAGGCTGGTGTCCAGATCGGCAATGCCTGCTGGGAGCTGTACTGCCTGGAACATGGGATCCAGCCGGACGGACAGATGCCCAGTGACAAGACTCTTGGAGGAGGAGATGATTCCTTCAACACCTTCTTCAGTGAGACCGGAGCTGGAAAGCATGTCCCCAGAGCTGTTTTTGTGGACCTGGAGCCCACTGTCATTGGTAAGTGTCATCACTGCTGGCTGAATATGAATTTAGAACAATTAATGAAAAATATCTCTGAAGCATATCCAATGTAATGTCTGTTTTCATAGATGAGGTGCGCACTGGGACCTACCGCCAGCTGTTCCACCCTGAGCAGCTGATCACTGGCAAGGAGGATGCTGCCAACAACTACGCCCGTGGACACTACACCATTGGCAAAGAGATCATTGACCTGGTTCTGGACAGGATCCGCAAACTGGTGGGTTACATTTACGGCAGATAGTTTCAAGTTTATCTTCAAAACGAGAGACTAAATGAAATAATCCCTGGTTGTGGTCTCGCCCTCTCTGTCCTCAGGCTGACCAGTGCACTGGTCTTCAGGGCTTCCTGGTGTTCCACAGCTTTGGTGGTGGCACCGGCTCTGGTTTCACCTCCCTGCTGATGGAGCGTCTGTCCGTCGACTACGGCAAGAAGTCCAAGCTGGAGTTCTCCATCTACCCAGCTCCTCAGGTGTCCACTGCTGTGGTGGAGCCCTACAACTCCATCCTGACCACCCACACCACCTTAGAGCACTCTGACTGTGCCTTCATGGTAGATAATGAGGCCATCTATGATATCTGCCGTAGGAACCTCGATATCGAGCGTCCTACCTACACCAACCTGAACAGGCTGATCAGTCAGATTGTGTCCTCCATCACTGCTTCCCTGCGCTTTGATGGTGCCCTCAATGTTGATCTGACAGAGTTCCAGACCAACTTGGTGCCATATCCTCGTATCCACTTCCCCCTGGCCACCTACGCTCCTGTCATCTCTGCTGAAAAGGCGTACCATGAGCAGCTCTCAGTGGCTGAGATCACAAATGCCTGCTTTGAACCAGCCAATCAGATGGTGAAATGTGACCCTCGCCATGGCAAGTACATGGCCTGCTGCCTGCTGTTCCGTGGTGATGTGGTGCCCAAAGATGTCAATGCTGCCATTGCCACCATCAAAACCAAACGCACCATCCAGTTTGTGGACTGGTGCCCCACTGGTTTCAAGGTTGGCATCAACTACCAGCCCCCAACTGTGGTTCCTGGCGGAGACCTGGCCAAGGTCCAGAGGGCTGTGTGCATGCTGAGCAACACCACTGCTATTGCAGAGGCCTGGGCTCGGCTCGACCACAAGTTCGATCTGATGTACGCTAAGCGTGCCTTTGTTCACTGGTACGTGGGTGAGGGCATGGAGGAGGGAGAGTTCTCTGAGGCCAGAGAGGACATGGCAGCTCTGGAGAAGGATTATGAGGAGGTGGGAGTTGACTCCATTGAGGGCGAGGGAGAGGAGGAAGGAGAGGAGTATTAAAACAGGCATCAACAGTTAATAATTGATTGCAATGTGTTCTCGAATGCATTCCAAACAGAAGCGTTTCTCAGTTTGGCTGTTAAGACTAAAAACTCCTGAAAATGTCAAGTTTGGCTGTCTTCTAAATAAAACCTCCGTGATGTGAAGCCCTTTGTCTTGTATTTATTCAGTCTCTATATATATATATATATTAAATGTAACATGTATATAACAAATGCTGCAACTCTTGAGTTTTGAGCTAAACTTTTGAAGAATCACCGTATAAATCTTAAAGTTTGGCAGAATACATACATTAATAATTTTTTCTAAACATTTACAATCTTGGAAGCTAATTTGAGTTCCTTCAACAGCAATCCAGTACTGTTTTTCTAGTTGGTATCATTAATTCATGCAGGAATAATCAAATAATTTACAAAGCATATATTAATATCTCTGCTGTATCCTCAAGGTGATACTCTCCACTTTTTTTTTCAAATGAAGAACAAGTGCAGGGTCAGATTAACTTGGGTACAGAAGGGTATTGAGGAGTATGTCTTTAATGAAGCTCCATGAAGCTCTGAGGCACATCAGTGTCGTCACTTGCAACTGCATAAATGAAAGACAACTTTAAACAACTCTTTTAATGTAATGTTTATTGGAAAAACATTCAAATTTTGTCCAGATTTCAGCACTGATGTCTACCACACTTGCTTCAAGTAGGTACAAAAAAAAATCAGAGCATGTCTAAGGTATAATTCCAGGAAATATTTTTGATTTAATCCAAAATATGAGACATCGGTGATGTCTGTAATTCAACAAATGTTTAAAAAAAGAAGTATAAAAAGACATCCCAGGTGCCTGCGACAAGCATAACCTCTTGTGTTTGGCTGTGCGAGGTTGTGATGATTCACACCGGCCTGTCCTGCAGCAGGGGGCGGTTGTCGATGACTCCTCGTCGGTGCAGGATGCTCCAGAAAGCTGAAGGTCCAGAGGCGCTTTGAGCCCCGCCGAGCTTTGGGCCTCCAGACGCAGTGACGTCTTCCTTCAGAGGACGGTAGGATGTAAAGCGCCTGTGGAGCAAGATACACATACTCACAGGCTGTTTGCAGCATTTCTGATTTATTCAAGAGAAAGTATGAAATAATAATGTGAACAGGGTTGCCTGTAATGGTAAATTGTTATATGCAGATCACCTCAGCTCTATGTAACTTTTAAACAAGTTTTACTTCACTGATTGTAATGTGTTTTTTCTTTTGTTTTGCTCTCACCATACTCTTAGTGTCTTTTTGGCTGCTGCATACATCTGTTCAGGAAAGAAAAACTAAAAAAAATAAAAAATTCTTCATGCTACATGTTCTGCACCAAAGTGAAGACTTACAGACTTATACGTCTTTTTACCAATGGGTCAGGTTTGTGAATCAAGGACTGCATCTAAAAGAAAGACGTAACCACAATAAACCAGCCTGAGCCGCCACATTCGTGCCAAAAACTGCAGTTCTTCTTATGGCCACTTGAGGCTGGCTCCACAAGAGAGTCAGTCCCCATGGACTGAAACGTTAAAATGCCCAAACTAAACATGTTTACAGCCAGGTACAAAAAACACTTTACTCTCTGTGGATAGTTTCACCATTTATAACAAGTGTTCACACACTTGTAGTCTGGGGAGGTTGGCTGGTTTGATTTACAGACCCACTCACACAAGCAGCTGTAGCTGATCACTGCCCACTAGACCCCCCCCTCCATTAAATTGAGTGGCTGAAATGGAAATCTCTGCCATGATTGTGTTCTTGGTGTTTTTTGGAGTATGTTTAATGAAATCATCTGACTAATGATATGGCTTCCTGTGAGGAACAGACTATCTGAAAAGTTTGTGTATCAGTTTTGTGGAGCAAAATTCTAGTCTTTTAGTTAGGACTAATTAGCATATATATATATATATATATATATATATATATATATATATATATTAGGGGTGGGACTTTAACGCGTTAATTTCAATTAATTAATTAGGGGGAAATTAACGAATTAAACATTTTAACGCATTTTAATCGCACTTTGCACCGGAACGTTTCTCAGTGCACGAGTTCCAGGCATACAGATTATATCGACGCACGATGTCAAAAATTCAGCGGCCGCATCGTTCGAAGGACCCGGCCCACGTCCTTCGCAGCCCACGAAGACTGCAAAGACCGGAAGTGAGCGGCTCCTGCCCTCACCTCTGCGTGGCTCATGTCGCAGCTGGTTAAACGGAGAACGAACTTTTTCTCCTTTTTGTGGTTTAATTTTAAGTCTTTAATTCAAAATAAGCTGTTAAAACAAGCATAACAACATCAAGGAATACAGCTGAGCTAATGATTAATTTCCAACTATATTAAGTGAGACATTAATGTTGAATAAAACTATCCAGTTATGATGCTTAACTTTAATTTCAGGAGTTTGCTTATCACAGGAGCACTTCCACCCTTGGTGGTCTGTGTAGTAGACTGGTGGGAAAATAAACAAACTTTTGAAGTTTAAGCTAATGTATACTGATTCATTCATCAACCAAACTTAAATTAATATTTATCGTGTTAAATATTTAAATGAGATTAAAATGCGATTAATTTCGATTAATTAATTACAAAGCTCCTAATTAATTAGATTAATTTTTTTAATAGAGTCCCACCCCTTTTTTTTTCACCCTATTCACCTGTATTGCTCATAAAGTATATAAAATAAGAAAACGGACATCTAGAAGTCGTTTGAAGTTAAGGTTCTTACTTGTAAGAATATGCCACTATTCCAATGGCTAGAACAAATACCAGGACACCCAGCAGCATGGCGATCGTTTCAGAAGAGGACAAACCAGAGCCTGAAAGAAGGATGACACTGTCAGGACGCAGCAGACACATCAAGAGCTGTCAAACCAAATAAATTCATGTTACTGGTGGTTGGGGCTGGGGGGGTTGCGTACCCATGTCAACATGGACTTTGGCGCTTGTGACAGCTAAACTGACATCATTGGCCAAGGAAACATTAATGCAGTAGACGCCAGAGTCATTGAGGAAGTGACGGAGCACCAGCTGGCACTCTTCGGATGGCTCCACCATGTTGCACACTGAATGAATTGGCCTCAAGCACTCCGAATCCAGAAGCACACTGCAGACCTCTTTGGGAAGGCTGTAGGAAGAAGAAATCCCAGTGAGTAAAAAAACAAACTGTGAACTTTAAAGTGGGTCTGTTACACTCATTTCAAGCTACTTGTTTTTATTCTTGGACTCTACTAAAGTAGCTTTGCATGACTCACATGTCAAAATAATACATTTTTTTTTAATCAAATATTGGACACCGGTGCATCCCTTTAGTTTATCCACTATCTCAAACAAGCAGTTTCAGCTCCCTTCACCCTCCTTTTCTGATAGCTTTCTTCTGAAGTCAGTTTTCTTCTTACAAACAGAGAGTTTGAACAGCTCTGAGCCTAAGTTTACGACATAAGGAATATCGCATCTGTTTGACATCATACATTCAAATTTTAGGGATTAGTTACAGTACAACATATCTTAGAAGATCATCTGCGCGATTATCGTATCATCCCCCAAAAACCTCCAGAGGAAGCAGACGAACATTCAGCTGCTGTCCCCTCTGCCTTTTTGATGGTTTCAGAGATAAGCCAGTCAGTGTTATTATGATCAGCAATGATACCACAAAGCTAAGCTTATTTTTTTTAAGAAAGGCTGTCTGTAGCTGAGTGTTTAGAGCCATCTGGAAGCCTGGGGTTCTTTGTTTACAAAGGTTCATTGCACATAAACTGACCTCATTATAGGAAATTCTGGTCATGTCTACCATGAACTCCCACCTCTGTAAAAGCGATAAGATAAATAGATCTCCTTTAAAGGATTTTATTTGTTCCGTGGCTGCTTAAAGCGTAGTGCAGGAGCATTCACCTTCCCTGGCAGGTCACGGTAATATCCAGAACATTGTTCTCCATCCTGGGTGTTGCCATCAATGTATTGTCCATGTGTACAATCTCTACCTTTTCAATTCCCTCTGAAAACAAAGACACGGAGAAGAAGTCTTACTCATAATCACTTTTTAATTAAAAAAGTCTTACATTTAAGGAAAAATAAAATAAATAAAACTCACCAACTATTTCAATGCCAGTGCAGAAGGATCCATATCGATATATCACACAGTCATCATTAGAGGATTTATCCCTCTTTGCCACCACGACGACCGGAGCTTGTCCTGTGAGCATCACTGTTCGCTTTGAATCTGGTGAGGACAAACACAATTTATTACATGAACACATCATAGTGGTATTTGTAATTTGTACCAAAGGTTCATCAACCCCTTTGGCAAATTGTTTTGACTGCTGTGAAACAGGATTTGTAACATCTGTAAGGACATTACAGCAGCGTCAGCAGAGCAAACTGGTGGGAAAAGGCAAGAAAATGCAAAAGGTAAAACATTTTTATTGTGTCTTTGCTGTCCCAAAATGTGCTTTTTGAAGAGCAAACTTGAACATTTCGTAATTTAAAAAAATAGTGGACATTTTCACTCCAAATGAGGAGTAGAATCGAAGAAGCAGACACAATGAGATACATCTCCTCTGCTTTTTGTAGGGACAACAAGACTTTGATGAAAAATCATTTATTTTACTGAATAAAGTTCATGATGAGTTTAGAGTCTCACCGCTCAGAAGAAAACAACAGGAGCTGTGTTGTATTTGCACGCCCCTGAGCGTTTATCTTTTACAGACCACAGCGCACCAAAGTGAGGAGAACGATAACATCATCTGTGTTCATTTAAAGGGAATCTTCTAAATAATGTGGTCACAAGCTGCTTTTATGAAGCTGGTGATGTAACACAGAACTGATGACTAGTCAGATCTCATGTATGGAGTAAGATGACAACAAGGTTAGTCTATGTCCATATTTATTTATGCATTTTCCTTACCTGTCACTGATTCTTTAATATTATGTTTCATAAACATGGCCTGTCTTTTACCATCTTTTTAAACCATGCTGTGAATACATTTTCTTTGACGCGTCGTCTCCTAGGTCAGCGTGTTTTGTAGCTCCATACTCAAATATGAAGTAAGGAAAACTGAGTCCAGGTCTCCAGGCCAGTTTGCAAATCACATGTAAAAATGATAAAGCACAACTGGGCAGTTTTAATTTGCTCTGCTTGCTCTGTACAATGGCGGCATTTAAAAAAAAAAGATTTACATCACATTTACATTTTAGGAAATCACTCAGTGATCTTATCCTGATCATCTGGAAGTCCACTTGCTGATGTGTTTTGCACGTTAACCGAATACTTTGTTGGCTTTGCACGTTTTAATAGGCTCCTGTGTTTGGCAGTGAAAGCAACTGAAAGCTATTCATAGATTAACAGATATTTAATGGAATAATAGATATTTCTCTAATGCACAGCATCAGAGCAGCTTAGATCTTAATGCAGGCCGAGGGGTGGGTCTTGTAGCCGTGTCCGTACATGGACACACGCAGTATGCACGTGGCTGCTGTCTGTCCATGGTGTGCATGAAGTAAGCCATGTATTGTCTCTTTGTGCAAGACAAGAATCACAACTGTATGCGTGACTGCTGAGTCACGCTCAAGCCATTCACCAGCTGGACAAAAAGAAAAATAGACAGTTTAGACATCTTAGTTTGTACTAGATGTTGAACATTCGATTATTCATTTATACCTTATTTTATGTGAGACTCAAGTTATGAAATTGTGTTTTTAAATCCATTATTGTTACTTTGAAATACAGATGAAATGCTCAGTAGTTTCATGTCCAGTTGGCATGTGCAGGTTATATGTTTTTATGCCTAAGAACATATTTTAGACTCTTAGTGTATGCTAAAACAAAGATTTATATAAGGTTCGGTATCTCCACAATTTTATCTTTACCAGGAGTTTTTACATTTTCAATAACAGCGACCCATTCAACTCTATTTAGTTTTTTTAGAATGGCCCCAGTTCACAACAACAGTCATCTCAAAGTGCTTGATCATCTAAGGAGAAGACCGTAAAATATTAGAGTGAGAACCCCAAAAAGCAGACGGTCCCCTGTGAGGAGAACTGGGTAACATTGGGACCAAAGAACCTCCTGTTAACAGGAAGAGAGGTCCCTGTTAGAACCAAGCTCAGGGAGGGATGGCCATCTGACAGGATGGGAATTTGAGGGGAAAGAGGAGAGAAGAAAGAGCTGGATGAAAAGACCAGATGTATGAAACAGCTGCATGCAGTAGCGCCCCAGTGGTGTTTTACAGTATGTCTACCAGTGATGCACGTAGGACCTTTGGTTAGAACTGAAACATTTACCTTCCAGGAGTTATGATCATTTTTATGCAAAGGTTGCTTACCTGCTGTCAGCCTGTTCCTTTCCTCACTGTGAGCTGGCAGCTGGTTGATGGGAGATGGAGTCTTTGCCACAGTTGGCGTTTCCTGGGCCGGCTGAGTGTTGGAGGTGGTGGAGGCCTCATATTCGGTGTTGTCCTCTTCTGTGTCCAAAGGAGCCGCGTTGACATTCAAACCAACTGACTTGGTGGAAACCAGTACGGGGGCGGCAGACGCCAGTACAGCGGCTTTCACTGCACACACAAAAAAGTGTTGTTATTTTCATGAAGCGAGGATCAGTACTGCTCACATATCTGTCTGTCTGCTCTCCTTTTCTTCTTTTAATTAACTTTTAAAGCTTGCACTCATGTGAACTTAACTTCTGATGATGTGTTAAGTTGATTTGAGATCCACACCCTTTTTTTTTTTTAACATTTCATTTTACTGTTTAACTCCACCCACGCTGGTGAAGCGAGTTTGCCTGTTCACCCGGTTAAGAAAGGTTGTGTTCACTAGCTGCACCATCTTGTGGCAGCTTTCATTACATGAAAGTACGGCCCGACCCCAGTTTAACTTCATTTGAGATCTCACTTTGTTATTTTAGATATGAAGTCATCACAGTTGTTTCTTCACATTCTGTTCATAGTTTTTAGAAATGAAATACTTTGCATAAAGATCTAATGCTAAATTTAGGTATATGTGGTTGCTTTGCTTGAAAGCAACAGATTGTAAAACAGATTTTGATGTGGGAGGAAATCTTCCTCTCAACATTTCTTTCAGTCTGTAGGAAACAGTTTTTACAGCAAGTGATGGAAGTGTATTTTTGGACCAAATTACACCTTTAACATCTGTGTTTTACCTGTGGTGGCATGATGATTAGGTGGACCAGGGGTCTTGGTTGGGGTATGCACTGGTGGGTCGCAGGCCTTGTCCGGGATGACCGCCTGGATCACCACTTTAGGTTTGAATGAGCCCGAGCTGATGTAGGTGTGAGTGACAGTAGGCTCCCTGGAAATGAGGGCCCCACTTGCATCCCCAAAGTCCCAGTTGAAGGTGATGTCTGCATTGCTGAGGTACTCGCTGGGGTCGTGGAGAGTGATGGTGAAGGCGATCGCCCTGTTCTGGATGAAGCGCATGTCGGCCGCCTGTATGTCATTGACTTGGTCCAAAGAGACAGCGAAGGGGATTTGATCTGAGGAAGACACCAAAGAGTGATGTCGACGAAGAAATAGTCAGCAAAGAAGACAGCACGTTTTTATCCAAAAAACATAAAAAAAAACAGAGGCTATAAATTGCTAATGCTGCCCAGTCACAAGTACCAATGTGTGACCTCCCACTGGGACACAAACTTCAATACAAGAGCACTAAACTTAGGTCATAGTAATGAGTAATATCACAAACTAACCACCTCCCATCACCAGTTTTAATTCACTTTTTATACAGATAAATGCATTCATATAAATATGAAACTGTACATACTTGTGAGTAATTTCAAACTGAATTTCAGTTATTACTGCGGCCCACCTGCAGTACCTTCGGCCCACACTGCTATACACCTTTGTTTAATGTTTCAGATGCATATTTCTGTTAATATTAATATCTACTATTTTATTGCTTTGCCTGACCTGAACTGTAAGTTTCTGTTTATAAAAATAACTCTTTGTTGTATGAGAGGACAAAAATCATGTTTCTATAGCAAAGTTTTATTTGTCCAGAACAATTAGCCTAACATCTAATTAATTAAATTTTTACTCTGCATCATGACAGAAAGCAGTTGCAGAAATGTGACCATAATATGTTGAAAGTTTAGCATGATATACTTTTCTTGCAATTAAATGATCTGCTCATAGATCATTTTGCAGCAGCATCTCCTGTGATACGGTTGACTCAAAGACTCAAACTGTACATAAAAGATGAATGAAAAATGAAACCAATATGGAAGCAATTTAAACCTACATTTTTTCTAAAGGCCAGAATGGGGTGAGAAAATGACCCTTGAGCTCCCTTCAGCTTTCAGAAACAGTGACACCTCACGTGACACTTTATTGGGTACACCAGTTCAGCACCTTAGTACATTTAGGCATGTAGGCATGGTCGAGATGATCTGCTGAAGTTCAAACTGAGTATGAGAATGAGGAAGAAAGGTGATTTAAGTGAATCTGAATGTGGCACGGTTATGGTGCCAGACAAGTTGGTCTGAGTATTTCAGAAGCTGCTGATCTACTGAGATTTTCCCACACAACCATCTCTTGGGTTTACAGAGAATGGTTTGAAAAAGAGAAAATATTCAGTGAGCAGCAGTTCTCTGAGTGAAAATGCCTTTTTAATGCCAGAGGTCAGAGGAGAATGGCAAGACTGCTTCAAACTGATAGAAAGGCAAGGGTAACTCAAATAACCACTTGTGACAACCGAGGTCACAAGTGCCTCTCTGAACGCACAACACCAGGAATTAAGGCAGTTCTGAAGGTAAAATGGGGTCCACCTTGTCCTAACATGTACCTAACAAAGTAGCTGGTGAGTGTATGAGTGTGCAATGTCTTCAGTTTCTCAGTCAGATGGCAGCCGATTCGAATGTTATCAGTCCATTAAATGCACGTTATCAATGATTATCAGACCCATAGTTAAGGGCCAGGAGGAGACTCCTCCACCTCCTAGCCTGCAAAAAGGTTGTTATCATCATTCTAATCGAGGATCAAGGAGTTCAAGGAGTGGATCTGGATTCCGCTCTAATTAGTGATAACGGCCTACTGAGATGGCTAGCAAGTGCAGGAGGGCCAGTCTGAACTACACTTATGGGTCTGATAAATGTTGATAACGTGCATTTAATGGACTGATAACACTGGAAGCGAGTGCAGATGGAAGTCACGCAGTGGTCAAAAAAATTAGATAAACACTTTTTAGTCAGAGTTTAGCATCAAGTCAATTAAACTTTTGGGATGCTGATCTTGATATTGAAGTAGCAGAGGGGGTTGTTAATCAGACACCATCCGTCGTCTCATTAGGACCCCCAATGTTGTCAGGCATACATACTTGGAGGCCACGCAAAATACTGAGTACCCCTTTGAGCTGCTGCAATAAAATGGACTAGTCTGCACCATCCTTTTTTCAGTTTGCTTTTTGTGGTGTCTTTGAATTCAGCCCTCTGTAGGCTGATAATTTTCATTTCCATCAAATGATGTGACATCCTTTCATTATTATCCAGTCCATATCAGTATAGATATCAGCATGATTTTTTTCCCTATTGAGATCTGATGTGTTTTCTAAGTGTCCTTTAATTTTTTGAGCAGTGTATAGTACTCTTAGGCCACATTGTGACTTTTAAACTATGAAGCTGACTGAGGTTAGTGACAGTGACTAATTTGCTCACTAAAGTTTGAAAAAGCATTTAAATAACAATTTTTTGTTGAGCTTTTTACACTGAGGTTTAATTGGTTCTAGCATTTCAACACTCTTATACTATTCTGAGATAGTTTAGTCATTTTGGCTCAATATAAAAAAAAAAAAGAAAAGGCAAACTGTGCATGATAATTACCAGTGAAGGTGAGAAGGATTGTTATTTTTAGATAACACATGATACATGAGGTACATTTCACAGTCTGTTACTAACCAGTGATGGAGAACTGTGTGGAGGCATATCCCAGAGGAATGAACTTCTCCTTGCTGCGGAAGTGGTAGATAACGATGTCCATGGTGTAGGAGCCCAGAGGGATGTCATCTGTGCCGATAGTCAGGGAGGAGGAGGGGCCGTCTGCCACCTGCCAGTACTGGCCTGCCAAATGAGCAGCAAGAGCCCAGTGAGACAATTTAAAGAGAAACTGCAGTGCTTCATTATTTTCCATCATATAGACATATACAGTGTGCATATACATGCTTCTTATTGAACACATCAATTTTTTTGTTTAAACCTTTATTGTACCAGGTAAAATGTTTGAGAACTAGTTCTCATTTACAAACATGACCTGGCTTCAAATGCTTCAAGTAAAGGTAATAAAGCTCAGTAAAAAAGAAAAAAGCTCAGGCTTCAGGCTGCTCTGAGTGCCTGGTTTTCAACAGGTTTTTTTCTGCTCTTGGGGATGTATGATGTACAAAGAGCAGACATCCATATTGTGGTCATCGCAGGCACAGACCAACCCCACCAATTTCCTTTCAAACCTTGTGTTTGCAGGTGACAACCGACCTGATCTACTTAAAGGAAGGCGGGTCTTAAAGGGAGACAAGTTAACACAGCTTGTTTTGTCAAATGATGTTGCATGATGATCTTGATGTTACCTCTGCTCCTTGCAGCTGCACTGCTACACCTTTCACCCTCTCATTCACATGCATGTATTCTGTCTTGCTTTTACTAACTTTTACTCCTTTTCTCTTCAGAGCATTCCTCCACCCCTCCAGTTTCTCTTCCACCTGCTCCCCTGTGTCATCTGCAAACATCATAGTCCACAGAGACCTTATCTGTTAGCCCATCTGATACCACTGGAAACAAGAAGGGGCTTCAAGCTAGTCCCTGATGTAATCCCACCACCACCTTGTTTATACCCCATTCTGCATTTAATCATTAGTTATTATTAATCTCTGGCTCTCTTCTACAGCATGCATTTTGTCCTGTCTCCCTCCCGTCACCCCCTGCCCTTCTCTTGGGCAGTCCCAAGATTGGTTCTGCTGGAAGTTTCTTCCTGCTAAAAGGGAGTTTTTCCTTCTCACTGTCTCCAAGTCCTTGCTCATAGGTGGTTGTTTTGACTGTTGAGTTTTTTTTCGCACTATATAAATTGAATTGAATTGAATTGAATTGAATTGAATTGAATTGAATTGAAATGAATTGAATTGAATTGAATTGAATTGAATTGAATCGGTCACTCCTACCTGTCTCTGCTCATTTAATATGAGAAGACAGCTCCACTTACCCCAGGTCTTCCACACAAACACATAGCTGGGCTTCTTGTCGTTGTTTACTGGTGTCCCATCAGGGAACACAGCCTCCCAGTCTGTGTTCTGTGTTGGGTATACTGGCTCAGACTCAAGATACTTTGTTCCTGTAACGAGAGGAGAGTTTGAGACTGATACACACTGGCAAAACATCTAATAAGATTATGATTTCACAGCCATGCCAACAGAAACTGCAATGCCTTGAGCTAAGCCGTACACACTGGTGTTAAATAAATGATGGTGCAATATGGAGAGTTCATCCTGTGGGGACTGACCCTCGTAAATCACTTTAAATTGCACTAAATTGTATGAAAGTATAAGAATAACACAGTTTGAGTGATTTAATGAATGCATTATGTCACTGAACATGCATGTGTGTTACCGTTGATTATGCAGTCTTCAGCCCAAACCACCTCTCCATCAGACTGCACCTTTTGGTTATGGGGAAACTGCAAGTCAATGGTGAAGGTAACTCTGGCTCCAGTCAGAGTTGGAGAATCATTTCCGACATTAAACGTCACTTTTCCACCTGCCCCGGAAGATAGAAATGAACTTGACTGTGAGTATGATGCTTCCATATTTTCTGCCATACATGTATATAAATATAAACTCATATAAAACATGGCAAAAGTTTCATTTGATGAGGTACACTCCCACAAAATAAAATACCTTATTGTACTTTTAATAGAGTGTCACTGCAGTACAAAGACACTCGTTACAACAAGGTACTTATTTGTATAGTTTGTTTCTTAAAGAGAGACCAGTCTTGAACATCTGGTGACAAATTTGTACATAAAGGTTAAAAAACCCTGACCTTTTAAAAAGAAATTCTTTTGCACTTGAAAATGGATTGGCCTTTTGTGTAATGCTTTTCTAGCCAATTTACTGCCCAAAGCTTGGCTCACTAACATGTAAAATATAGAGTGAAACAAAATTAAGCAAATATGATTTTTTTGAATATGAATGAGTTTACCAATGCTATCGTGTTGATCTTTACTGAACTAAAATTACACTTCTCTTTTTTATAGTGACAGAAACTGCTGGGTTTTTGTCTTTGGACTGCAGGATGAAACCCAACAGGCACAGGGAGAGCCATAGGCTGGACATTAAAGATACACTTGGCTTCTGGATCAAACCACTATACTTTCTAATGGCCAGCAAGGGGCAACTTCTGGTTTGCAAAAAGTGGAAAAATGGGAAGATGACCTTCAGATAGATTTCTTGCTCTGTGACCTCAGTAAATACTTTCCTGATGAATTCATGGGCTCGATCTCTAAATGAAGGAAACAGCATGAAATTCATTTTGTAAAGTGTCATTATTATTGGATTCAAATAGGGAGATAAACCAGGGTATCCTTGTGATTGACAAGTCATTAGCCAATGAGAGTGCAGTATTCCTCTGTCTCACCATCAGATCTGCTCCCCTGCTCTTCAAGCCCAGTTTTAAAACACCAAAACAAGTGATGAGAACACTCAGCTCAAGACTTTTTTAATCAATGGGTGAAATCACGGTGGCTCCATCTTTCTTGTATGCCGTCTATGGGGAGAACATAGACCTAAATCTTCTTGCTGTGATGCAACAGTGCTAACCTCTGCACTACTCTGCCACCAACAGACCAAATAAAAACTTGGCAGAATATTTCTTCTCTCCAAATAATTCTTTTTATTTAAGTTTCCAAACACAAGAAATCAGTAGAACCTTAAATTGTAACTGCAACCACAGAATTCTTCTTCCAAATCTTAAAATTTAGAGGAGGAATTGCAAACATGCACCTGTTACTGCTTTTTGAACATGTTGACTCTGTGTATGTTTTTATGGATCACATGGATGCAATTCCAGTCTGGCATGCAACCTTTACACACTTTCACTGTGTGTGAGCGTTCACTTGTCTGCCATGTTCAGTACTCTTTCAAGCCGACTAGCACCTGTGATTCTGCACCTGTGCTGGGTCACTAACCACACTCTGGTGCAGCAATGGTTTTGTGTCCAATATGAAGGAAAATACACACACAAATGAGTTCTGTGTGATGATTTCAGGGCTGTGCAGGGGTCAATAAACAAAAGGGGGAAAAAACCTTCAAGAATACATGTCCAACTTTTGAAAAGTGCTTCATTTCTTATTTCTTTCTTTTTTTTTCTTTTTTTTTAGAATTTCTATTAGATATGAACAAATACATGGGTGAGATTTGAGAAATGTTGTAAATGTCTGAATGAAAGTGATGGAGGTGATCCTCACGCATCCATTTAACAGGGACATGAAGCAGCACAGGTGCTGGCTGAGGGCATCCAAAAAGCTTGTTCCTGTGTTTCTATTTTCCTTTTAATTTAGAGACACTTTAACAGCTGCAAGTGTGACTCC
Organism: Archocentrus centrarchus; assembly: GCF_007364275.1. Classification (NCBI taxonomy): domain Eukaryota; kingdom Metazoa; phylum Chordata; class Actinopteri; order Cichliformes; family Cichlidae; genus Archocentrus; species Archocentrus centrarchus. The sequence continues at coordinate 6,580,290 of NC_044352.1, read as the reverse complement.
ACCACGTGGCAGTTGGACCTGGACCGGAGTGTCTAATTTTCAGCCCTGTGGGACACATTCATGTAGACTGCACATGTAGGTATAGAAATGGTCTGCTATTTTTTGAGAGCGTACGTACAAAGAAATCCCTCCAGCTTCAAACCACTCTAAACTCTCAGCGTCAGACAGCTGCTTCTCCTCCTGGCTCTGTATGATGTCACAGAGAGGGGAAATCCTTTGTATGGTCATCTCAGGCATGCAGCTCAATAGCCCCACCCACCTGCTGCTCAAACCTTTTGCTTACAAGGGGCAGCCAATCTGAATAAAGTTGACTTAAAGTTTAAACAGGCTCTTTCAGACAGTGAAAAACCTTAGTGGCTGCACCAAGGCCCTGTGTAAGATACATAAGGATTATTTCAAACAGTGGCTCATGCAAAAGCAACGCTAATAGAGTCAAAAATGAAAAATATGAAGCTGGAAACAAGCATAATCCTTCCTCTTTTACAAGATGAGGTATGAGCATTTATAAGACTTTATCTTGTATTAAATAATGATAATATTAAACATGTACCCTTCCAGGAGTCTTTGTATCGCGGGTCTCCATCTTTCCAGATCGGGTACATCTTCGTGTTCCATGACGGGTAACGAGTGAAGCGGTTTTTGGGCTCTGAAATATCAGAAACAATATATTTAAAACAGAACACAACCTCCCCTCCACGCTCATGATTCAATTGGTTATTGTGTCTTTAAACCTATATATAACCTATATAATACTGGGGGGGACTCTGGGGTAATTAAGGTTAAACAGAACTGGTACCAATAAAGGGAATTTTCCCAGTCATTAAAACCAGCTTTTAGAGTTTTAAGCCACTCTTTTAAATCTCTCTGACAGCAGTCCAAACTTCATCCGTGGAATTTATTTATCCATGATTTGATTAAAAATGTAGGGTGGCTAAATGAGGGGAGTATGGATCACTGCTCCCAATCCCTCTCATGTGATGCTCAGCTGAGTGTGTGTCACACGCAGGCCTGAGTTTGGATTAAACTTATTGGCAGATAAAGACTCTCCAACGTATTACGACTTTGGCCTGAAATATTTTACAGCAGTCACCTCGCTCTGTAAGTCAGCTGACTCATGGGCAACTTTGATGGTGATAGTGAGGTTTAGGTGTGCAAATTTTTTTGATTTTGTTGCCCATCATTTACAAATCACTGTAGGAAGAAAGCTATTCAGAGCCTGGACAAGAGGAATTATCATCATGACAGATAAATCACACCATTTATTTATTTACTTATCTTATTTCTTAGTTTTGATTTTTCCTCTGCAAACCTAATTTCATGCACGGTTGAGTAAAGAGATCACGGAAAATCTAGACTCAGATCTCAAAGACCAAAACATGTTTAAGACCTCTGTAGAAAGTGAAAGTTACTGCAGGTGAAGGAAAGAAAATGCTGCTTTAAATATATCAACAAAATTAAATAGGGATATTGATAAAGCCTTTATTAAATATGCAGCGTGCAGATTTCTTGTCTGGACAGGTTTGCAAATTAGAGCCATGTTAGAAAAGAGAAAAAAAAATGCTTCATTTGCATTTCAGAGAACTTGTAATACAAAAAGTAAGCGGCTCAATGTAAACAATGGTGGTGATACTATATCTAAAGTGTAAAGATTTCACCCCTTTGCTGTCTCATCTCAGAGGTTTACTAATCTAAATGATCTAAAAGCCATGGATTAATAACTAATTTGTAAAGTATGCAGAGTTTTTCTTTTTCTTTTATTGTTGTTTGCTGGGCGTGGCCTTTTTTCTGTTTTCTTTTTGTTAATTTGGTAGTTCTTGTTTACAATAAAAACACAGATTAAAAGAAAATGAAAGAAAATGTTAAAAAAATTTCAAAAGAAGTTGCATTGTTCTACTTTAACTACACAGTTTAGTCCCTTTGCAGACATTCGTATATTTGTGCACAATAACACTTTTAACATGCCCAAAATACTCAACACTATAAAAATGGTTATCACACAAGACATTAAAATCCCAGTTAAATGTTAAAGCATCAGCAATAATGAAGTGTATGACAGTACAACACTCACATGGCTATATTTCTGATTATTAATAAATCTGTGCACACTGTTGATTTGAAAGCTTTCTCCACTGGGTGGTTCAGTTTGTTGGGTCCAACTTTCAGTTTGTGATGCAGCATCAAACTCTCATCCCAATACTGAAAATTGTCTCTTTGGTTCATAAATTTGAAGATTTCTATCAGTAATCATGTCTGAATCTGCAGGTTCGTGGTAGCAGTTGTATTAAAAAAAAAGTTTTTTTCTTTACTCACTCGCCAGCGTTTGTGAAGCTGCTGCCAGCAGCACCAGAAGCAGAGCAGACATCCACATCATCAGTGCACCTCTTCTTTATGAAATATCCCTTTAGTGAGCAGCAGGCGACAGAAAACTGGCTTTATAAACTCTCTGATGTTTGACCTCACGCGGTGTATTAGCAGCAGGAACGCCTCCTTTCTCTCCTTGGAGTTCGGGTCGGCCTGGCGTATTTACAGTTAACGCTCGTGTTGGGGATTACACTCACGCCTCCAGCAGAGTGTGAGTCACACAATCGCGAAAGAAATGTTGAATTCCACTTTTAACACAGGCTCACAAGACAATGAGTGTAAACTGAACTAAAGAAATGAGAAATGATAATAGTATAAAAAGTACCTTTACTCAAATTCTGCGTACTTCTTTGTGTTCTACATTAAATTTAAGAGGGAAATATTTCACCTTTTATTCCACACTTTCACAGCTGATGTTAGTGTTTGCTTTCCAGGTATAACATATAATTTATAAGGATGAGCAGGTCTCCACTGAACTGTAAAGCATCTGCCAACTAAAATATCTGTTAAAATAAATTATTTATTAGAGTTCAGCAGACCAGGAACACACCGGGATCCTCACTGTATTCTGGTGGGTCTTCAAATAAAATATGAAAGCTCCCAAATCTCTCCAAACACAGAATTTACATCATGAAAAGCTCTAAAATTATAATAATAATAATAATATTGCTAATCTGATTATATCAGCTGTAAATACTTATGTATATGCTTCAGTTTGGCACTCAGATACAATATAATGTCCAAAATGTTAAAGTGTGCATGCTGGAGAGGGGCTTTTCATTTCATTCGAACAATAGGTCACACACAATGCTAAGCGAGGCCTGCAGAAAGAAATGGGAGGAATGCAACCTTAATGAGGATTACTGAAGGACTTGTGACTCCTTAAATTCATCCGGCTTTGTCCTTCCACCAACTTTAAAGTCACTGCGCTGAAAGTTTTATTGTCTCGGTATCATATGCCAAACGGCCACACTTTTTAAACCTCTTTTCAAACAATGTCCGCATTCACACCAAATCCTGATCAGACCTGTTCCATCTGCTGACCGTGAACGCTGTGGAACCCTCAGGCTGCAGCTCTGATATGTACCGCCCCGCAGCATGAAAATTATAATTTAAAAAATGCTATAAATAACATGCAGTAAGTAATGCAGTAAGAAGGACTGCAGACTTCACTGCATCTGTAGTTAACATGCTGATGATGAGCAGCTACTGTGTTACTGAGGATCATAGTTCATTAGCTAAGGAGTGACACAATAATCCAAACCAAACGATGTGGATGAACCAATAATTTGGGGGTCTGTGTCTTTCCAGATGGGACATGAAGATCTTTTTCCAGTCATAGTGAGTTTAAGCTTGTCTTAAGTCAGCACAGAAAGAAGGTGGGAAGGGTTTTTTGTTTTTTTTGGTGTTTTTGGCCTCAGCTTGGAGGTCTGGTCTTGGTTTTATGGCCCCAAACATGGACTCAGGCTTGAATTTGTTTTTATGTGTAAATTTACCTTTTAGTCCACCTACTTTTTGTTTTGCAAGTCACTTAAAACATGCCTCGACTGCCTCTCGCATCCAGTTGCAACATGGTGCCAGATGAGCTATGTTCAGTACCTTGTTGCCTAGCAACAAGAATATGAATCGTCTCCCTGTCCAGAGACAAACAGGAAAGCCAAAGAGGAAGAAAAATCAGGTGATGAAATCAGTCATGAAGACTAAGAAGCTGACAGAGAATCAACGCATTTTGATAATATGTTGTAACAATAAGAACCTGTATGTGTGATAAGAAGCTGTTGGCTCCGCATAGGGTAGTGGCTCACACATTTGAAATATCTCTAGTTTGATTCCAGGTGGAGATACAGATTCCTTGAGGGATGCATCAGGAAGGGCAAAAAAATCTGTCAAATCAAACATGCTGTGATGACTTCTTATTAATAAGGGAGCAGTCAAACATGATTTTAATATATGTAATGAGAACCTGTGACTTTTTGAATTTCCGTAATGATAAAAGCTCATTTATTATTACTGCGTTATGCTGAAAAAATGTATTTTAGTAGTTTGAGCAGCCACTTAAAAATAGACTTTCAAGCAACCAAGCTATTTAAGCAAATGAGTTTTGGCAGCGTGGTTCAATTAAATCAAAACCTATAATGTTAAAAAATATATATACATATATCATCACCTGCTTCTTTAGCTACACCTATTCAACTGCTCATTAATGCAAATATCTAATTAGCCAATCACATGGCAGCAGCTCACACTCAGCAGGTTGACTAGACATGGCCAAGTAGACCTGCTAATGTTCAGTCTGAGCATAAGAATGGGAAAGAAAGTTGCTTTTGAGACTTTGAATGTGGCATGGTTGCTGGTGAGTATTTCAGAAACTGCTGATTCACTTGGATTTTCCCACACAGCCAACTCTGGGGTTTACAGAGGATGCTATGAAAAAAAGAGAAAATATCCAGTGAGTGGCAGATCTCTGGGTAAAAATGTATTTTTAATACCAGAGGTCAGAGGACAATGGCCAGACCACTTGTTACAGCCAAGGTATGCAGAAGAGCATCTCTGAATACACAACACATCAAACCTTGAAGCAGATGGGCTACACCAGCAGAAGACCACACTGGGTGCCCCTCCTGTCAGCTAAGAAGAGGGAAAACGAGGCTACAGTTCACGCAGGCTCGTTTTCACGCAGGCTGTGGACAACAGAAGATTGGAAAAATGTATCAGTGGTTCAAGCTGGTGATGTCATGGTGTGGGGGATATTTTCTTGGCACATTTTGGTCATACTGTTGGCTCAGCATTGTTTCAACGTTGCAGCCTACCTGAGTACTGTTGCTGATCGTGTCTATTGTTTTATGACCACGGTGCACCCATCTTCTGGATGCTTCCAGCAGGAGAACATGCCATGTCCCAAAGCTCAAATCATCTTAAAATGGTTTCTTGAACATGATAGTGAGTCCACTGTATTCAAACGCCCCCCACAGTCACCAGATCAATCCAAAAGAGCACCTTTGGGATGTGGTGGAAAAGGAGATTCACATCATGGATGTTCTACCAACAAATCTGAAGTGACTATTTGACGCAATCACATAGTCACTTCAGACTATGTGGACCAAAATCTCTGTGGAAGGTTTCCAGCACCTTGTTGAATTTATGCCATAAAAAAATCAAGGTAGATCTAAGGTTTATATTTACTTGTTTTTTTCCCAGATCAATACTCTTATGTTCTGTTCATACAGACGCCTGCAGGGTATCATCCCCAGCAGCGGGCGGCGCTGTGACGAACTGAGTGAGACTGGTGGCGCTGAGAAGGAGAGCAGCTCCGGTTTGATTGGAGGAAGTAAACACATCAACAAAGAAAGATGACCGAAGTGATAGAGCTGCATAAGCTTAAGGTTGGTACTGCCCTAAATTATGCAGTTTATTTCACGCATTTGGTCGTTTTTTTAGGAGAGGATAGCTTGTAACCGAAGTTGAATGCAGGACCGGAGGTCGGGGTTGGGTTAATTGACCGGTTTGAAGAACAAATTGACGGCCGGCTGTGAAGGCGAGCACCCGGCATGTGTTCAGAGCGCTAATGGTAGGCTAACGTTAGAATACATCAGCTGGGAGCGGATAAAACCACGGGTACATTATGAAATTAATTTAAAATGACAAAGGCTGTCATATGCAAAGTTACGCACTGCTTATGTCCTTCTGTAATTTAGTTAACAGCTAAGTTAGCTTGACCGAAATTAGCCGAACATTAGCTCGTAAAAGTGCAGCTCCCGTCACTCGGTCTCTTGACTTTATCCAAAGCTGGTTTGAAACGCTGCCGCCAGACTCTTTCCCCTGTGTGGACTTAGTATCAGTGCTTTACAGCCAGATTATAGTTGAACATTTTATTGTTTATTTTTAAGTGTCCGCACTTGTTTGGCGCCTGTGGGTAAGTGAAAGAATAACTCAGGCCGGGAGTTTGGCTCCATCGCAGGCCACACAAACTAAAGTGAGCAGTATGTGTAAACCCCGTGTGTTTATGACATGAGATATAATTGATTTATCACCAAAAATGTTGAGATTCCTGAGTCAGAGCAGCCAAAACATTAAACACAACCTACAATAAAAAAGTATTAAATAAAGTCGAATAGCCCAAATTAGACAATGCTTCAGAAAAACATGCCAGCATGTGTTAAATAACATTAAATTTATTGAAAAGGTGCTGAAGAGATGGATTGTATAATTTGGAATAGAAGTTTCATAAAAAGCAAGTGGTGCAGCTTTATTTACTTAAATGGATTCCTTATGTGACTTAATCCAGTTTGTTTTGTGTGTAATCATGTGTTGTGTTTTCATATTTGTGCGAGGACTGGGGACATCTGTGGATAATGATGCCCTTGCCGAGGAGGCAGGAGAGTTATGCTTAGAGACAAGATTGTTGACTGATAGGGGTGTTTTCATTCATTAGTTATTGTCAGAATTTTTTAAGAATAAGTTGTCACAGCACATATATAACTGCTCTTTGTGCAGGTGGTCATATTCCTCTGATGCACCCTGACCAAGATTTGTTTTCCACAACAGAACTGGTTCTCAAGTCCCATTCCCCTCATGAAAGCAAAATCAATCCACATGAGATGGGTGCTGCAGTGCATTACTGACAGGGAGAATGATGAGTACTCATTCTTGTTTTGGGGTGGCTAAGGCGCAGGATGTAGAGCAGGTCAGCTATTAATCGGTTCGATTCCTGGCTGCTCCAGTCTGCATGCCACAAATATCCTTGGCAAGATACTGCACTCCAAGTTGCGCTCTGATTCATTCATTGGAGCATGAATGTTAGATAGAAAAAAGTGCTTGTATAAAAGGGTGAATGAGGCATGGTGTATAAAAGTGCTTTGAATGTTTGGAGCAGAGTAGAAAAGTGCTGTACATTATACTTCTTTGAAGTTCACCTTAGTAGTAGGTGCACTGTAGTGTTAAAAATGTTAAAATCAATGAGTCTAAGTTACATGCATTTCATTGCTATTTTAGACCATTTTATGAACAGAAATGTCTGCCGTGTTTAACTAAATGAAATCTGGTGTTTTTGTTTGTAGCTTGCTGAACTGAGGCAGGAATGTGATGCCCGAGGTTTGGAGACCAAGGGAAACAAAGGGGAGCTCATCGCCCGACTCCAAGCCTATCTGGACGAACATGGTGAGGCAAAAATACCGTTCATACTGTGACTCGTTTAGATTCTATGCACACACAAGACCTCCAGAGGCTGTTACAGCTACATATGATGGGGTTGAGATAAATTATTTCTACAGACAATGCAGATACATAGTAAGAGTTTTTCATGGTCATTTTTTTCTATCTTCTATGCATTTTTAAAAAATACTCTTTACGTATGCCTTCTTTTATTTTCTTCTCCTGTACTCCAAACAACAGAGGAAGATGTGGACGTAGATGATGTGCTTGCAGAGGATGCAGCGGTAATTCATTTTCCCACAATATGCTCTCAAAAAGTCCCCCTCTCAGCCCTCTTCAGACCTTGTGTGGGAGTAATTCATATCTTGATTTTCTTCTCAGGACTTCACTAAAGTTGAGAGTTCCAACAACGTAAAAGAAGACAAAGACTCTGAAATGACCGAGCCCGAGCCGTAAGTTTATCTTTAAGTCTACATCCTTTTTATTTTTTCTTCTTTACTTTTCGACTGTGGACAACAGGACATTGGGCCTCATTCATTAATATGTGTGTAGAAATGTTCTTACTAACTAAAAAAAAAAAGTGTACATAAAAAATTGCTGTCAGTTTTATGAAGCATACACACCAGCCAATAATCGTTACCACACAATACCAGCTCTTTATCCTCTTGAGGATATTCGAGAGTGCACGGGAAAATTTGCCCAACCAGTCTACGTGTGTTTATGGACTTAAACACATGAGAGAGGGCATTCGACCACATCCCTCGAGGAGTCCTGTAGGGGTTGCTTTGGGAATATGGGGAATCAGGCTAGGCTGTTCGGCCTCTGTCCGACTGTAGTGAGGGCTTAGTTCATAGTGCCAGCAATAAGTTCAACTCATTTCTGGTGAAGGTTGGACTCAACTAGGGCTGCCCTTTGTAACAGATTCTGTTCATAGTTTTTATGGACAGAATTTCTGGGTGCAGCAGAGTTGCGATGGGTTCAGTGGTCTTAGGATCTCACCTCTGCTTTTTTGCAAATTATGTTGTTCTGTTGACTTCATCAGACGGTGACCAGTTTAAACTGCAGCCAAGTGTGAAGCAGCAGGAGTGAAGTGTCTCAGAGTCTTGTTCGTGAGTGAGGCAAGGAAGAAGTGGGAAACTTGCTAGACGAACTGGTGAGGTGTCAGCAGTGGTGCTAGTGCTATACTGGTCTGCTGTGGTGAAGAGAGTGCTGCGCATGAAAGTGAACAAAGGAGATGAGCTAAAGGAGCTCAGTCATTCAGGCGGGGCTTAGAGTAGTCTCGATTCTCCTCCATATCAAAAAAGTTGTGGTGGTCTGGGCATCTGACTAGGATGCTTCCTATGTGAAATATTTCAGGAATGTCCTAGTGGGAGGAGGGCTCGGAGCAGACCAAGGATACAGTGGAGAGATTATTTCTCTCGGCTTGGGGACGCCTTATAGTCCAACCAGAAGAGCCTGGTGTCATGTTAAAATAAAAACCTTTTCTGGAAGTCCGCCAAATATCATTTTTGAAAAATGTCGGTCAGGTGGGTGTTTATTGGAGGTTCACACAGAGCTGTTTTTGAATGCTGAAAGAAGTACCCATACTGGGGTTGTTTAACTGTCTTTGAACTGTATATTTGTACTTTTGTACACCATAAAATAGATGCAGTGTAAAACACAAAACGTATAAAATGCGCTCAGGTCAAAGAAATGTCCATTCACTTTCTGGCATTTATATCACGATAAACAACTTGGACAATTTCATCCATTTAGACATAGAGTAATGTGAAATTGGCAAAACGGGCTCCAGAAGAGCAACTGCAAGAATAAAGAGTGTTTTGCAAAATTCTTCATTTTTAGGGTTTCTAGGCAGCCAGCAGAAACTGAAATTTTTGATTTGTTATGCATCTCGTATCGTCTGTTTTGGTATGAACGTATCAGCACTGCACATTACATTTTCTTTTTGATGTTTGAAATGTAACCTTTCTACTTTCAGACCTGCTGAGAAGAAGGTGGTGAAAATAGCTCCTCCATTATCTGCCAGCGAGGTGTGTACAACGTGTTTGCATGCACTAATGACAGCTCTCATTCATAAAGCATTACGAGCATGTTAGAGTTTAATTGGAAGTTTTTAATTGCTGATCTGATTTCAGTGCATAACATAATTAAGTGTCAGGTTCTGTGCGTGTCAGAGGAGAATTTCTGCACATAGTATCATCCAGTGGTCTTCACACGGTATTTTTAGGATACCTGTGAAAAACCGCTGAGGTCATTTTTGTTTAATGTTCCCAGATGTTTCAGGACATCATGGTGGACGTCTGCATCAACGGTCTCTTCATGGAGTACAAGTTCAGGGTGCACAACCCTGGATATGTTTTTTTTGTTTTAGATTGACTATGCTCCTGGTCCCACTCTTTCCTTCAAGGCTGGAAACTGTAGATTAACTGAAAGGTCTCATCATCAGTAACGTTGCCTCTATACAAAAAAAAGCTTGGTCTTTGCTGTCTCTGTAAGTTTGCAGAGCAGGAGAACATGACAGATGCATAGGAGCAATCTTTAAAAAAGGGAAAAAAAAAGTGGCTGGCAGAGATGACCTGCAAGGGGAAATGAGCCAAATTAAAATTGGTTTTGTTTTGTTCTTTTGGTCAGTTCCTCTTATTTTTGTATCACACCTCGTGCATTTTAAATAGCAAAAATAATAACTCTGCTTAGGAAGTTAATTCACTTGCAGGTATTTTCAGTCTTTCTGAGTCACCATGTCATCGCCGTCCCAACATATTTCTGTTTTTATGGTGATTTGACAGGGCTGACAACCTCCCAGTTTATTGCAATAACATTTTTACACATTTTAATCAACTATCTGTCACTTCAACTTAATTCAGTGGGATTAAAGAGAGAGAACCTTTTATCCTTGTATTTGTTCTAATATTTTAGATATCATAAGACATCTTCATGCTTCATGTACCGCTTAATTTAGCCTTGACATAATGTCCTTTTAAAAAATTTTTTTTTTTATACCCTTTTGTTGAGCAGCGACTTCAGAAGAGAGCCGAGCGTTTCAACCTGCCAGCTTCATCTGAAAGCAAGAAGGCCATACGTGCAGCAAGGTGAGGGCTTACCTCAGTAAAGCTTTAGCTGTAACTCACAGCTTTCATTATTACAACTCATTAAACACTATAAAAGTCATTCACTGCTTAATCCTACCTTATTGTTTAATGCTGGCACGATGTGGAAACTTTGTTTATTAACCTGTTTTTTGTTTGTCTTCAAAGAACTGTTAATACTGGCTGAAACTAGTAAAGTTACTGAAATACACGATGCAGCTAATTCATGGAGCACAATAAACGATGAATCGGCTGTATTTACTGTAAAACTGTTGAATATATCACAGAAAAATGGCTCAGGCATGGTGACTTTAATCCTTGAATTGTTTTGTTGTTATTATTATTATTATTTATTATTATTTATTATTTTAGTATCTTTTTTTATTGCTCCTAATTTTATTGATGTGCTGTTATTTGTCGGCCATCTGCGAAGCGCTTTGAACTGCACATATTGTATAAATAAAATGTGTTTGCATGACTAATGCGCCTTCTTTTTGACTCATCAGTCATTTAGCTGAATCAAATCTTGTTATTCATGATAGAAATGGTCATAATTTCACAAATGGCACCCATGAAGCCATAAAAACTGATTTCTTTCAATAAAAATATAAATTTAACTGAAATGTGCATTCTCTTATTTTGCAGGTTTGGCTTACCCGCTACTTCAAGTCCCTCCCCAGGTCTGTTGTCACTCTTCACACTTTACTAAACAGAAGTGAATCTAAATTATTTTAGATTCATCCTTTTCTGCTTGCTGAATGTCACGGCATGCAATCATTTGTGAGAGACAGTGAATTTGTAACATTAATGGTTACACATTTACCAATGTACACCACTCAAAACAAGATTACCACATAGCATTGTAACCAGTATACAGTTTATTGACTTTACTTGTCTTTCTATTTTATTCATGTTTTATTTCTTTTTTTAGTTGAACTGTCAAATGTACACGATGTGGGATTTGTATAAAATATTTGTATATGCCATATAGGTGTTGGCACTCACAGTGCCCAAGGCAATGTTTATGCAAAGTTTCATCAAAATTAGTCCAGTCATCTAAGGTGAGCTAGAGAACATACAAACATGCGTACTGTACATCCATCCATTATAGAATGATGACATTATAAAATGGTTTTTTTTTTTTTTTTTTACTATTGCGAACAGAAACTCAACTGTTTGTAAAACTTTATAAATGCCTCTTTTTTTTTTTTCGTAGTGCAAAAATAATAAAACAGTGAAAGCCAAAACTTGCACTACTGCTGGGGAAAAAAATCTGATTTTCATAAGTTAAAGGTATTTATTGTAAATCAGTGTGTTCAAACATAATTTAAAATCTTCCAGAACTAACCAAAACAGTCAACAGAATTTAAACAACTGCTATGAGTTTATATCCCAAAAAAATGCTGTATTGTGTTGAAGAGATAACGACTTAAGCTGAACTAGGGCCCACCTGGTCTTTCATGTAATACCAGTTTGCACCACAAGGTGGTGCAATGAGTCAGTCTAACCTTTACTTAAATGGGAAGGTCATTTGAAACAGATTCTTTGTTAAAATGGCAGCCTGGGAAAAGTCAAAGCCTATTAGGGGGGTGGGGGGGCTGCTGAAATAAATGTAGAGAGTTAAAATCACACATCAGGAAATATGTCAACAGACCCATTAGCGAACTCCTGCCCCGTTGTGGTGAAAGTGTAAAATTCTGCAGAGGGTTTGTGTTGGCTCATGTTAAATGCATTGATGTCTGTAACTTTCTTAATGTAAATGGCTGATTTAAATTGAGCAGATCTCAGTTTCAGCTTCTCACACACCTCCAAACAGCTTTTAGTGTAGCTTCTATTTTTAAATCACTCTCTGAAAGTCCAGTTCTGACCACTCCATTTGTGCCTCTGTTGAATACGCTGGCGAAACAACAGCCCGTTAACTGGATTTTCATTTTGTTGATTTTGATGAAGCTGCGAAGAGTCAAACCTGGGCAGTAGAGCAGACGATGGTAAAACTCCTGTGTTTTAATGCACTGTGTGTGTCAGCAAAGTTAAGACTGTTTCTGCTGAATGTTTTTGCCTCAGATGACTCAGGACGTTACAGTGGCAGTCTGTGTTTATAGTCTGACCCTGTGGGAAGAATTTGCTGTCCAGAACCATCAGAAATACTGAAAAATAATAAGTATTATACTTGTTTTAGCTCTCACTTGAAATGTTGCCTTTGGGCTTTAAAACTGTGGACTCATCAGGTAAACGCTGCTCGGTTGTAGCTGGAAAGTCAGCTCTCATCACTAGCGATAACATGATGTCCAGATGACTAAGTTTACGATCCGTGTAGAAATCGCAAAGAGCGCCGATTCACTGGTCAGGACGAGACATCCACAGCACGATCTAAAAATACCAGTCGTGCTGGAAGCCGTCTGGATGTGTTTGAGAAGATGACATTGAACTGGAGCCAAATCAGGTTTTTTTTTTTTTTTAAATGAGGTAGTATCTGGAACTGTTTGATTATTTCATATTCAGTGGCCTGTGGAGAACGGTGAGCTCAAACACTGAACCAGTACAGAAGATTTTTACACGTGTTTCTGTATGTGACTTTTATATAACTACCGTATTTTTCGGACTATACGTCGCTCCGGAGTATAGGTCGCACCAGCCAAAAAATGCATAATAAAGAAGAAAAAAACATATATAGGTCGCACTGGACTATAAGTCGCACTTTTTTGGGGGGAGGGGGGGGGGGTGGATGATATAACCCGAGACCCAGAGCAGAAATTCCATCTTGAACGGCAATTTAAAATAATAATGGATTAAAGAACAGGACGAACACGGTTACGCCTACGTTATGCTAACGTAGCACATTCAGCTACATGACGCACAACGAACACGTGTTCGGTATGTTAACGTAACATTAAGTTATTCAGATAACCATAGCATAAAGAACATACTAACAAGTTAACCAAACCATCAATCCATTGAATTCTTCATCCTCGGTGTCACTTCTAAACAATTCCCGTACACTCCGTAGACGAAGCGCCGCTTCCTCTTCTGTGTCGCGTTAGTCAGACTCGTCGTCAGCTGCAGTTCCAATTATTCCAGCCTTTCTGAATCCCAACAGGATGGTTTGGTTGTCACTGAAGCCCATGTTTTCTTGATCCATCCAATGACTTCCAGGAAAGTTGGGTGGCGCATCCTCCCAGTTGCTGTTAAGCTGTGCTCTCCATCCATCATCCACTGCGCCCACAGGTTACGCAAGACTGCCTTAAAGCTGCAGTTCACGGAGATGTCAAGTGGCTGGAGTACTTTGGTTCATGTGTTATAAATGTCACATACACGTCGCTCCGGAGTATAGGTCGCACCCCCAGCCAAACTATGAAAAAAAGTGCGACTTATACTCCGGAAAATACGGTAGTTTAAAAAGAATAGAAAAAAAAACTGCTTCTGAAAAATTGTTAGTGCAGTAGTTTCCATTTAAAGTGAGATTTCAGGTTCAGCTAATAAGTTTGAAAAGACGCCCGTGTTTCTGTTCATTTGACAGGTGCTGAAATAAAAACTGCTAAACATTGTGGATTTAATCTGTTTTGTTCTGAGATTGTTTATTGTGTTCTCTTTGTTTTTTTCCTCACTGTTTTCTGCTTTCTGTCTTCCAAACAGGTGTCGTTGCAGACAGTAAAGCTGTAAGTGTTGAACAACCTTTTTATTAACTGCTGATCATGTCTTTCTTTCTTGCTCTGCTTGGTTCAGATGTTTATTCATCATTTTTGTGTCTGTTAAAGGTGAACGTCGATCAGCTGAAGAAGAGAGCAGAAAGATTTGGCGTGAACGTCTCATCTATTTCTCAGAAGGTGAGCTTGTGTGGTTGTTTCCGTGGAGCATAAATTCCTGGATTTGGGTTCGTGCTGGACATTCAAAAGCCTCAAATTAAAATAATAATGTACAAAATCAATTAATGAAAAAGGTAGGCTAATGTGATACATATAATAACACAACAGATGTAGCTTATCCCTAAAAAGCATCCCAAAAATGCAGAATTTCATGGTACTTTGGTCAATAGTTTAATCAAAACATTAAGGCAACCTTTAGGTAATAAATGCTGGAGTGCACAGATCAAAGACACATCTCCCAGTGTCTTATTTTGTCTCATAAAATTGAAAGAGAATCATTTTGCTGTATAGAAAAAAGGCATTAACTGCTGTCACTCATAGATTATTGGACAGCTGAGAAGCTGTATACACAACTATTAGCTATGACCTGTTTATAAAAGCCTGAATATATGTTAAAATTTTAACAGTTTTTCTTTGCTCTGGTCTTAGAAAGCATGGATTTTGAGTTTTAAAATAGTTCAAGAACCCTGATGGATGTAATACAGATGATTTTGAACTTTTTTGCCCTTCTGGATCTTAACTTTGACACAAACAGGATTCTATCAAACAAAAGCTCCTCATCACAAACCTCAGCTTTGATTCGAGCCTTACTTATATTCTCCTTCAGGAGCCAGACAAGAACAGTGGGTTGAAACCTGTTGGATAATCCTAATTTAATCCCCTTGACTAATTCACGAATTGCCACAAGACTCTGTTGGTTGGTCGCAGCTGCTGTTGCTGCCGCTTCTCAGTCAAATCTGTCATCAAGGCTAATTAATAAATCTGTCTATTCCCAAGAAACGGTAACCTCAGATAATTACTGACGAACAGGAGCTGCTGCTTGGGTTGCAGATCTGTAGGTTTTGAGTCCACATATCCTTCATGAATATCACAGTAACATTAAAACAGTTCTAACTTTTCTTTATTCCAACAACTTTAAAGGTTATTCTGTGTTCTTTGTTCATAGCATTGTTTCAAAACATAAAGAAATGGTTTTCACCAAGCATTAAGAAGACACTTTTTTTAATCTTTCTCAGATTGAAGAGGATGAAAAGCTGATGAAGAGGAAGGAGAGGTTTGGGATCCTGACAAGTGCTGGTTCAGTCGGCGGAGAAGACGTTGAGGTGAGATTTTGTTTTTGTGCGATTCATATTTTAACACATTACCAAATAATTTAACCGTGGTGAATGAATTAATGTTTTCTTTCTTTTTGTCTCTGCAGGCAAAGAAAATGAAGCGAGCAGAAAGATTTGGAAAAGTGTAAATAAAGTTGGAAGGGTTTTTTTTTTTTTTTGTTGTTGTTTTTTGCAAAGGCTTTTTGTGACTGTACACCTGAAGGTGACAAATAGGATTCCTTAAAATCAAAAGTACAGTTAAATATAATGATAAATGGGGTTGTTGCATTAATTCAGCTGTTTGGGAAAACGCTGTTTTTTTTTAAATTGAACCTCAAGTCCAAGAAGGCCATTTTCTGTGTCCTGTGAGACTTTTAAGATCATGATTTACAGTTTTTCTAGCTTGTTTTTGTTTTTGTTTTTTGTCAGAATTAGAGGAACAGTTTGAGCTTCTAAATAATCCAGAAGTTTCTCTCTGTTTTAAGGTTTTTGCTCATTTTTGCAGCAGTAATACTGTAAGTGTATATCAAGCAAATAAATTAAGAAGCAGCTGCTTTACAGTAAAAGCTGATTTTTAATTTTCCTTCATGTATTAATTAATCATCATGTATTAAGATAAACTGCCTGATCAAATTTGACATTTGGATGCTTTTTTCACGCTGTTTCAGTTATGACAAACCATGGAAGTGATGACAGATTAAAACACAAAACAATGGTTGAAGAGGAAGAAACTATATTTCTGATTATTGACTGTAATTTGTTCTCACTGTGTATTTAACTGTACTTTTGATTATTGAGGGGGTGGGGGTGGGGATCACTGGTACACTGATTCAGTTATCTGTCCATTTTATAACATTTTGTGATTTAAAATAAATTTTCAAATTTTTGATATCTGCTTTCTTGCTTTTTTTACTGTTATTGTGGGTGTTTAATCATCAGTATGGACATTTTAGTACTAAAGAACAACACATCTAAAATTATAATGTGAAAATCTCGTTTCTGTTTTCTTCAAATGGTTATTTAAATTTGGCTGGAGTTGTATATTCATAGAAGTGTGTGATCATTAAGAAAGACTACATGTGACCCAGTGTCAGGCAAGTTAGGCTACGTTCACACTGCAGCCTGAAGTGACCCAAATCCGATTTATTTTTGCCTTCATGCGACCTGTATCCGATCTTTTCATGCCAGTCTGAACAACACAGATCGGATTTTTTCAAATGCGACCCAGGCCACTTGGATATGTGGTCCTAAATCCGGTACGTATCCGATCTTTTCAAATGCGACCTGTGTGTGTACGGCCAGGTCGCATTTATCCGACCTGCACGTCATTGATACTTGACAAACGTCACTATTCTGCGTCCCGTTACGCGGACGCGGGAAGGAAAACGTGTGACTTCCGCAAACATTGAGCGCGCTCGCTACATGTGACGTTATCGGGTCCTCTACTCCGCATGCGGGACACTTTCAGGTGCGTCTGCTGTTCACACACAGATCACATCCAAGTCGCATATATTTGGAAATGTGAACGACCACGCAAAAAAATTCGGATTTCACAAAAAATCGGAATTGGGTCACTTCAGGCTGCAGTGTGAACTTAGAGACCCCAGTCAGAAGGTGCATGATTGCAAGGTAGTCTAAATATTTCAGAGTTAACAGAAGGAGGCGGACGTGTTTCCAGAGCAATGATGCAAATGACAAAGAGCATCTGGGATTAAATGACCCCCTAATGGGCGCTGATGTTACACAGGGATCGAACTCGGTTAACGCTTCACTAAAGGGGGCGATGGACACACATCGCAGTAACGAAGCATCTGACAGTCCTTTACTGTGTGCAAAAGCACCAGAGAAATAAACTAAAATCTGTAAATAGCATAGGCATAAAGCCCCAGAGTGCAAAACCATGCCAATTGTGCCAACTGACAGTTGCATTTCTTTTATAAAGAAATTAAAGATTTGTCTGCACTGTAAACCCCAAATAATAATAATGTAAAACAACCTTTTATATAGCAGTTACATGGGCAGTTTGAGTTTCTCCTTTTGGCAGCCTTTTTCTGTTTTAACATTTTTGCAGCTGGTAAAAAAAAACCAAAAAAACATTGTTTTTCATACCTTTTTTCAGGCAAATCACCTTCCTGCTGCCATTTCAGAGGAAACACCTTTGAGGTGATCGGGGCAAATCATTTTTCCTCCTCAGATTAGTGGATTATTCATGTTACAGTCTAAACTCGTGCATAAAACAAATCTGGATATTTTACAACTGAAACAGTTATCCTGGGCAGGTTTTACTGTGAAGCAGCTGCAGAGAGGTTTACATTAGCAAAGGGCCAATTAGTTCCTAAATAAAGGGTTGGTTTCAGTCCTGTTTGGGACATTTAGATGTTTGTTTTGTTAATGAAAACGAAATTTTGTGGACTGTTCCCAGTATACCAAATGATGTTATCACTGTGATGACAGATTAAACCACCTAGCTTGCAAAAGGTAGAAGATTTTATACTTCAGCTGCACTGTAAAACTAAAATAATAATGACAGAAAGGTGTACAAATACTAACTAAAACTAAAAAGCAGAAAAGTATATATGAAAGAAAAAAACAATATCCAGATTATTAAAAACCAGTGAGCCATGATAGAAGACCAATAAAGAAAATCAAAAGACATCAGTCAAAAATAAAGCCCATAAAAATTCATTTTTTTATATAGTTTGAAGGACTGGAAGCTCATATGGGCAACATTTCTGCTGTGTAGCTTGGGATCGGAGCCAGACAAGCTTTAAAAGTGATCAGAAAAATCTTGAAATCAATTATAAAACATACAGGAGAGAAGCAGGGTTGGAATGATTTGGTGCTAAAACCAGCATGAAGCTTTGCTGCTGCATTTTGAAGTGTTTGCAGAAAGTAGGGGGTAGAAGACAAGAAAAAGAATGAGATTATCTTTATTATTTCACAGTGTGTGCTGTTACTTAGCTCCAATAGTCTCAAACAGTATGTGCAGTTCAGTGGTGGGTTAAGTGTTGTTGTGTTTCTTTTTTTTTTTTTAATCCTCACTGTTAAAAATGTTGCCCACTCAGGGTTATCTGTGTTTGACACTGATTAAAGTGGTTTTATGGTTTTGGAGCCACATCACGCCTGCTTAATGTGCCCTAACCAATCCAGCCCCCCACCCCGTCAACTGAAACCTACACCCACCTCACAGCTCACAGTACAGAAAGAGACCGCCCCCGTCTGCATTGATTTCATGAGAGAATGAGGGTGATCGTTCTCAACGACTCTGTATTGATGTGCAGCTTAAACTGGCTGCAGTTTGCTGGGGGACAGCAGCAACCCCCACCACTTCCACCCAAATACAATACAATCAAGAGTGGGCTTTTACCATCAGTGCTCTGTGACAATGCAGATGATACTGCGTGGGCAGCTGACAATGCACGAATCAGTTCCCTGACATATGCATGGCTTTTCAGTCTGTCATCAAGCACACCTGTTTCAGTGTGAAAGCTCCCATTAACCAAAGAAAAGAAAAAGGTTTCCTTCCCTGCCTGGAGACTTGCAGACATGTGGGTAGATGTGACCTGCTGCAGGTGACCTCTCCACAGGAAACGTGGGATCGATTTTTGGCACATTAAAAGTGCATTTCATCTTTTGTATTATGCTTGATTGCCTGAGAATATTGCCCAGATTAATACATTTAATTTTAAATAAAGAAATTCAGTGATTAAATGTGTGCATCGACTGCACACTTTTTAATGGTGCGTGATACTCCACATCATTTATCGATTCATTTCTCTTAATTTTCTTTTTGTATCCACACGCTCCAAAATATTGTTGTGTGACAAAATCCTGAAAGTGTGAAACATTTCTTAAAACATACATAGACACCTATGGATATATATTTTTTTAAATTTACATTTAATGTCATTTTAAATAAGATTTATAATACAATTAATCAGGTATTCCTGAATCATTTTTATGAAAGGAAAAAAATCCCTTCGGGATGAGATCTGCTGGATCGCCTTACTTTTGGGGTTTAAGGATTCAAGTTATTCCTTGTAATTTCTCACCTGTTTGCCTTTTCCCACTTTGATATTGCAGCTTGCTGGAAGTAGCTCTCTCCCGTTGTGCTCTGGGACATGAGTTTGTAGATGTGTTTAAAAATAAAAATTATAATAAATTGTTATGAATGTAGAACCTTTAAAACAGGGTTGACAAAGTGCTTAAACAGATAAGCAAAATGTGAATTATGTTTCACTGTAGTTATCTGTAATAACTGCCTTACCAGTTTATCATGTGAAGAAAGTATTTTAAGATATAAACAGTCACCAGTCTTACCTTTTATATCACTGTTGTAGTGATAAAGGAGTAGTGATGGGTAATAAATGCAAGTGAAATAATTAAACTTTATTGCAAATCTTATCTCAGATTACTGAACAGGAGGAAAGACGCTTACAGGAGGAAGAGTCATCATAACACATTGCATCCATAGACTGTATATGAAAGATGGATGGATATGTGACACTAGTGCAGAAGTACCTTAAACCTACATTCAAGTAAATGGGAAAATGCCTACAACTCTGACTTTCCTGATGAGTTCTAGTGCTATTTTTCAATCATACTGAATAAAACATTAAGTCATTTTTTTAAATTATGGTCATTCTAAGAGTCAGAAATGAGGGCCATGCAGAACATGTGCATTTTGTCAATTGCATAGTGAGTAAGTGTGCAGTTTCCTGGGTGTCTGATGGGGAGTAGGTTACTCGATTGATGGCACCCATTTCAAAATGATAACTTCACTGGAGGAACATTGGTTGATGCAATAACCCTGTAATTATGGATGAATACCCCATTAATATTCATCCTAGTCACAATCTTATCAGGACCCACCCCCTCTTGCAACCAGTGTAGAATTAGAGATAGGTTAGCATGCAGCGCTTTTTATGGATTTCTACCTGTTTGGTACATCCAAAAGGTAAAAGATAAATACTCTGCAGTCATTGCTTTGATGTGCAAACTGTGATTAAATTGAAGGGGGGTGATGGTGTTGTTTAACTTTGGATCATCTCTTTGGGAAATTTCACTCATCAACCATTCAAGTGACTTCACTTCAGATGATTATCTGCCTTGATTAAGAATTTATGAAGGCAGGTAATTAACTGAATTGTTATTCCAGCTATAGCATCATCTTTTGAATCTGCTGATCATGGATACTTGGTCCTTAGCCGTGACTGGGGATACACAGGCTGACTTTTGTCCTACAAATCTGAGACAGTGGGCATGAGTTTAGTGTTAGTATAGAACTTTGTTTGGTTTATACAGATGGCCCACGACTGTGCTGTTAGAGGCCGACTGAACAGGCAAATGCATGAAAATAGAAGGGAAGAGAGCTCAGCTCTCTGTAAGTGCCCGTTGCTAATCATTTCTTGCCCAACATTTGCATGCTTTCAAAAAGTAAAGCCCCAGGCACAAAGGCCTAGACTGCCCCACCCAACGACCCAAATTTCTTGCGCCCTCCAGCAAGTACTAAACAACTGAATTTTAATGGAAGGCACCAGGGAATACACATTTATCCCTACCAACCGGTGACGGGGTTTTTGACTGTTTGTCTGGGCCTTAAGGATTTAGTCACCAAATGTCCTGTGCTGGTGGGGTTAAAATATTCCTGTATGAGGGCTGAATGGAATCTCCCAAATGACTCTGGGACAGTGTGTCTGTAGGCTTAAGTTTACTGATAATGATAAGTTTGTTAATAAAGCCCTTTGTGAATATAGCACTCTCTCGAGGAGAGATGGCCCAAAACTGTGCGCCTGGAGTCCCATATCATTGACCACCAATGCACTAGTCTTGTGTGTTAGAAAAGTTCAAAAGCAGTGAAAGGCTTGTGTTGCGTTCCACATGCCTCGGAAGTTGGATGTCAAAACTGGGAATGATGTTACTCCAGAGTTGAGCATTTTTCAGTAGTAAAGCCAGAAAGGGGAAATACAAGATTTGCTGTGTGAAATTCAAACATCCAAATTCAACTGGAATGCATTATTTGTTGCATATAGGGGTGGGCCTTAATGCTGAGTGGAATTCCCCAGCATGCACTGGGGCATTGTTTCTGTGAATTTAATGATAATAACAACTTTATTAATGCAGCACTTTAACAATGAGAATTGGTTTCTGTTTCACTGTAGTCTCTTTAATTGTTTTAAGTATTAAGTTTGTTATTATGTTGTATTGTTCCCTTTAGTTTACAGTTTGGGGCCGGGGGGTGGGGGTTGGCGGGGTTTCTGTAGTAGGGCAGCACCATGAAAAAAAGGTATGCACCACTTTGGTAAGTACCTGAGAAAAAGCGCGGGCGTGTACTTATGCAGGGCCAACAGATGTACCCCTGATGCTGAGCGGTGTATGGAGCACACGGCATTTAGCGAAGGATAGTAGCGTTCTTCGGTTGGTTTATTACAGCTCTTATATGTGCCAGAAGAAACTCGTCGCTATTTTTTGTTTTTAAGACATCTCTTCGCTTTGGAGACATCTGCTGGACCGCGGGTGGACGCAAGCTGACGTCGCCGCCCGCTGTGACGTGTGTTCCTGTGACGCGCAGAAATTTTAAACTCTTGTCCTTCTCAGTGATGGCGGCTTCGTTTCGCTCTCTCCCCGCAAGCAGTAACAACAAATGGTACTTCATCAGGCAGCAGATCGACAACAGCCCATCTCGGCGAGCTGGACTTGATCCCGACAAGGAGCTCTCGTACAGACAACAGGCGGCGAACCTGCTGCAGGACATGGGACAACGTCTCAATGTGTATCCTTTTGTCGTGAGCGCTTGCTAGCTCTCTAACTTTAGCTTCTCCCCCGAGCCGGCTCGGAGAAGGAGCGCGGCTGGTGTTTGTTAGTTTGTTGTTGTCGTCCTTTGTTCGACGGCTTCTCTTTTGTTTTTGTCATCCACATATGTTTAACGCTGTGGAATGTGGTTTTACGAGGTCTACGTGAGCATACAAGCGTGATCCGATAGCGGCGTAGTGGGCTAAACCCTGGGCCGCCGAGGCCTGTGTAGTCGGCGGCCCTCTAGGTTGTTAGCATGTTAGCGCTAGCTTTGCCGCTGGTAAATATCTACGAAGAAACGATATTTAGAGGAATAGCGTGTCATCCTTAGAAATATAGTGATGATGTATGTTTCATAATAAGTGTTGTAGATGTGTTAGTTTTAGAGAACATAGTTTTGTGTTTTTAAGCGTCTTATCCAGGCTATCCTGTGGCTAATGTGTTGTTTAACTTTCTTATTCTGTTGCTGTTTTCATAACATTCTTATCTACACTATATTTTAAACCTAACTACCCAAATTAAACTTTAATTATTTTTTTTCACACGTAGACGACTCCAGCCATCTTCACAGTATGCAGTCATTACAGGCGTTATGTAATTTGTTTCCACTGTTTATCTGTTTTCCTTAACTGCCATGTATTAGCTCTCAACTTACAATTAATACAGCCATTGTGTATATGCATCGCTTCTACATGATCCAGTCATTCACCAGATTTCACAGAAATGTAAGTAACGTTTTTCTTGCTTGTATTAATGCAGTTGTTTACACTTAAAATAGAATACAATAGAATGCCTTTGTCATTATACAGAATGTACAGTGAGATTGGAAGGCCACTCCTGTTTCAGTGCCACACCGTAGAAAGTCTTCACATAAATATATAAAATAAAATAGAATGTATAAACAAATAAAATAATTATATACATGTAAACATGGTGTACAGTGGGTGAGTATTGCACTTTTGTGAATGAATATTGCACATTATAGGAGTGATAGATATTGTTCAGTATGAATGATATAAAAGTTGCACTGAGATGCAGGTATTGCCCAGTTAGACTGGGTGAGTGTGTGATTTCAGGATGGTTATTGCTTTGGTGAAGAAACTGTTCTTGAGTCTGTTTGTTCTGGCTTTGATGCATTTGTAGTGCCTGCTAGAGGGCAGCAGGTCAAACAGCTCAAAGCCAAGGTGTGCGCTGTCCTTGATTGTTTTTGGCTCTGCTGAGGCAGTGGGAGGTGTAGATGTCCGTCAGATAGGGGAGAGGGCAGCCAGTAATTCTTTGTGCTTTCTTGACTACCCTCTGAAGCCTCCCTTGTCACTTAATGTGAACCAACTTTTAACTTTTTTCTTTTAAATCCCTACCACCAGGTCATCGCACCCGCCGCTCTGTTCCTGGCAGCAAAGGTAGAGGAGCAGCCCCGAAAGCTGGAGCATGTCATCAAGGTGGCCCATGCCTGCCTCAATCCTCAGGAGCCTTCACCAGATGTTCGCAGTGATGTAAGTATTTTGCTGCAGTTGTGCGAGGGAGGTTTTCTTTGTGTGTGTGAAGCGAGAACCTACAGTTTTACCTCTAGCCCTTTGGTATTAGTGGGCCACCTAATCAGCGACTCAAGTTTAGCAATTTCTTAAAGCAAACAGCAATCTTCTTTTTTCACTTGCATGTGATCTGAGAACATTTACTTGATCAGGTATTTGTTCTGAGCTGTTGAGGCTGCTTGATTACATGGGTTGAGAGAGCAAAAGGCAAAATGCACCTTAGCCTGTGTAGGTTTTCAGTCATGCAGGCAATGTCATGTCTAGCAGTTGTAAAACTCGAGCATCTGTACTTGCTATGTAGCTTTCCTCATCTCATGGCTTGTATCTGAGGCTTCTTCAACAAGCATACGCCAGAAAGCCTTTCAGACAGATGATCATAAATTGTTAGTCACATAGCGTGTCCAGTTGCTCTTGTTTTTCAACAATTGGAGGCCTCCCAGTGAGTAACGTGCCTGTCCTCTCAACCTCAGGCCTACCTGCAACAAGCCCAAGACCTGGTCATTCTTGAGAGCATAATTCTCCAGACCTTGGGTAAGTTTGGAAGGAAGAACTGGGTCCCTTGATTTCCCTCCAGAAAACATGTGATTGCAAGAATAGAGATAACCTGTTTTACTTCTGTTTGCAGTTTGCTGTTAGCAGCACTGGAAAGCGATATTTATGCTTCATAACTGAAGCACACACTTTTACATTTCCTGTTTCAGCTTTTTGATTTTTGTCACAGCCCTAACTTTTGACATTTTCCCTTTTTCGTTTGCGTATTTTTGAGACATTTAAAGAGGGATTTGTGAGCCTCGAAACAACTTTTTCCCTTCGTACATGCCATTAATTTTTTTAAAAATTTTTTTTTTCCATGTTCAGGTGTTGACATTTTCATGTTGTCCAGGATGTTTTCGCATGAAAAGTGACACTCCACTCTGACTCACCACCACTTTGTTTGATTTAACACAGTGCTAATTTTCTGGTTTTCAGGGACTTTGTTAATGTTATCTTTACCAGTGGGGACTGGATTTATATTCCATATGGATCATAAGTATAAGATGACTTTTGCATTGCATTTATTAACCTCTACCTGCATTTTCTTTCCTTTGTATTGCAGCTTTTGAAATCACCATCGATCATCCTCATACTCATGTTGTCAAATGCACTCAGCTTGTCAGGGGTAAGCACCAGTTTTTCAGTTTTGTGCAGTTCTATTCTCGCAAGTATTTATTCTCTGCATAAAGTGTTTCTCTCTGTTATTCCAGCGAGTAAAGATCTGGCCCAAACTTCATACTTTATGGCCACCAACAGGTATGTACAGCTCACTCACATATGGGTTGTCTTTCTATATGAACATTAGGCTTTCAGCTAAGTGTGTGTGTAATCATCCTAAGCTGAATACACTAATTGTCTGTTCTTTCCCTTTTTTTTTTTTTTTTTGCTTTTTTCTTGGATCTATCCTGCCATATAGCCTGCACTTGACTACGTTCTGCCTGCAGTATAGTCCGCCTGTTGTGGCCTGTGTGTGCATCCACCTTGCCTGCAAATGGTCCAACTGGGAGATCCCCGTGTCTACAGATGGCAAACACTGGTGGGAGTATGTCGACCCCACAGTTACTCTTGAGCTGCTGGACGGTATGTGCGATAAATGCTCTTAGTTATATTTTATAAGTATATTATAAACACACAAAAATGTGGCAAGTCCAAAGCCAGTATAAGAAATTAATTTAAGAGCTGATTTGGCTTTTTCTCTCAGAGCTTACACACGAGTTCCTGCAGATCCTGGAGAAAACGCCCAGCCGACTGAAGCGAATTCGCAACTGGAAGGTACAGCGCTCATTCAGCTGCTCTTTTTCTGGCAGAAATTCCTAAAGCATTGTGTGTACATTTTTATTGACTCACTTCAACTGTCTTTTCTTCTTTCAGGCTGGAGGCCAGACACCAAAAGTCAAGCCAAAGGTCCAGGAGGAGGGTGACCAGAGGGACGCCATGATCAGCATGATTTCCATGGCCTCGTCAGAGAGTACCGTGGCAGGCCTGATGAGCCTTTCTGCTCCACCTTCTGCCTCCTCTTCATCTGTGGGCGACAAGGACAGAAGTGCTTCTGGCAGCGCTCTGACTTGGAGTGGAAAAGGTCAAGCTGGATCCGAGCAGCAACCACAGCAGCAGCCTAACCATGAGGTCCACGCCCCTGCTAAGGTATCGCTGAGTGAGTACCGTGCCAAGAATGCTGACGTCCTGGCTGCCCAAAAGAGGAAGCTGGAGAACATGGAGGCCAGTGTCAAGAGAGATTATGCCAATGCTGCCCAGGCTCTCATTGGCCAGCAGCAGAGGAAAGAGAAGCAGCAGCAGCAGCACCACCATCATCCGCCCAGCTCTTCTGATATAGCCAACCCTTCACCCATCATTCTTAAAATCCCACTGGAGAAGGAGAGGCATGACAAGAGTTCTCTAAAAATGCGTTTCCCACTCGCTGGAGGATCAGCAGGAAGCAGCGGACACAGCAGCAGTGCTCGAGGCCAGGATCCTGACATCAAAGTCAAAATCCGAGTGCCTGAGAAGCAGAGGGGGAGTTCAGGAGAGGATGGCAAGAGCAGGGACAAGCACAGGGAGCGGTCTAACCACCACTACCATCATCATCACCATCACCACCATTCCTCTTCCAGTAGTGCCTCACTTTCCTCTTCACACAAACATTCATCTAGTTCCAGCGGGGCGCTGGGAAGCAGCAAAAAAGTACCAAGTGACTCCTCTAGAACAAGCTCATCATCTTCATCCTCATCCTCATCTGCCTCACGCAAGAGGACACACTCCCAGGATCCCTCAGCAGGATCTCACCCACCCTCCAAAGTGGGTAAGTCTGCTAGGAATCCTTACCAGTTATCTTCCTCCTCTGGACAAACTTTGGGTCACGGTTCTGACATTCTCCCCTCGCTGGGCCTCCCCCACCACCAAGGAACCTTTTCGCATTCCAAAAGCGACAAAACTGACACTAATGGACACAGTGCAGCTGGCGGAGCCCAGTCCAACGAGTACCAGGACACTTTTGAGATGCTAAACTCACTGCTGAGTGCACAGGGTGTGCAGCCGTCCCAGCAGTCTATGTTTGACTACAGATCCCAGTATGGTGATTATCGGTACTCCAGCAGCTCTAGAGGAAACAACCCCAGGCCCCCACCCCTGCCCACAGAGCCACCTCCCCCACTGCCACCTTTGCCCAAATAAGTTTCTGATCAGGAGACCACATTATGTACATTTTACTTGACATCTTGAACATCCATCTTGTTACATAAAGTGTTGTATGATATTTTCCAGCCGCCCAACATTTTTATAGTTTTCAGTGTGACAGCAGAGAAATGTACTAGGGAAACAAATGGGTTTTATGGTGCACTCATGGGGCAATAATTACAAAGAATGAAATAAAAAGAATTACAGGAAAGTGTAGATATTTTTTTTTTTGCTCAATTCAAATGATATGTGGTGAGAAGACCTGATTTAGAGTATGTCAGTGTGTGTGTTCTCCATCACATACCTGGTAGGTGTTCTTACTGATTTTTTTATAATGTTTTTTATAGGGTGTTATTTATTAATTGAATGATTTTAAAAAAACATAAAAAGGTCCCCTTTTCTACCTTTTTTAGGGTTAAACCTCTGTTCTTTTGGAGCAGATGGCCATTTCTTTAAGACTGTACAGCCTAGTTAGAGAGTGCATGTCTCCAAAGCCATCTTTTCAATATATTTTTTACTTTTAATATTTTTTCCCTTTTTTTTTTTTTTTTTTTTTTTAAGTAGCCATAAAAATGGCTTCATCCCTTGTGTATATCTGTTATATTTGCTGTGTTTGGTGATTTTAAGAAAATGTTTAAAAAAATGTTTAAAACAAACATTGGAACATTATATTTGCAAATTTGCAAAAAAAAAAAATATGGTGTAAATTAGGAAAAGCTTATACTTTTATTCTTTAAGTTTTTAAGTCTTGCAGTCATTGTTTTAAATGGTTGTAAAATATTCATATTTGGTTCTTGAATGAATACACTAAGTTCATACCAAGAACATTCATCTGTTCACAAACGGTTGAAACATATCTGTCTGCTATGGTCACAATGAAGGAAATGCCATCAAAAAAGAGCATCTGTCTACAGGATTTTTCTTTTCTTTTTTTTTCTTTTCTTTTTTTTTGGGTCATATTTCCTCAGGAGTTGTAGTTTTTAGGGTGATCACAGCTAAATGCAAAGAAATAAGCATCATATATGGAAATGTATAATTTTCAGTAGACAAGAAATCATGTCAGGAAAAACACTCAGACTTACTTAGACCCTGTTGAGCACAGTATACAGAGTTTTAACACAGTATAAAATAATAGCTCGTGTTTTTAATTTAACTGGGTATGTTTTAAATGTATAAACCCTAGCATTCACTCTGGTCTCATTTAATCATGTTAAATTTGTCTTTTGAGTCCATTCCTTTGAACTAAATTGGTGGGTGTTTAACTAGATTTTATCTACCCACATGCCATAGTTCATGATTTAAAAAAAAAAAAACATGTTTGCATGTTTTCTATAGTTCTGTAAAATCATGTGATCAGCAGGTTATTGATATACCTCCACTTCTTGAGCATGAAGGCCAATACCTGAATTAATGTTTAAATTTTGTTAGCCAGATAAGCAGGTTATCACCTATACTTTGAAAAAACAAAAAAAACACCTTTTGTTTAGGATAGTGCTGTTATTTTACAGTAATGTAGCACAACAAATCAGCCATACAGCTGTAATTCCCCCCCCCTCCATATATTTGAAAATGTGCTTGAAAAGAAAAGCTTCTTGCTCATGCAGCAGAGGTTTTATTTTTAACTCTTGGTTGTAACAGGGAAACAGTAAATGCACTGAATATTTATCTCAGTAGGTTTGCCTACAATGCAATTGACAAAGTGTTACATGTATAATGGTTAGCCTATTAGATTTTCTGGTGTGTAATTGCCACTGTTTTTGAAACCTTTTGTTTGATCTGGGCAAAGCTTCCATTTTAAGTATTACCATTTTGTTGAGAGAGAGCCACAAAAAAGGACACATTTCATATTAAAACCCATATGTAAGAAAAACACGGACGACACTCATGCAACCTAACAATGCAAAAAAAAAATCATATAGCTACAATAAATTTCATGTGTTTTCATGTCTTGGTGTTTTCGGTGACACTCAGGTCTGAAGAAGAAAATGTTTTGAGATGTTTTGTTTTCAGTTAAAATATGTGAACACTGTTCTTTTTTTATATATAATGTGGTTGCTTTATTCTCAAAGTCAATAAAAAAATATTTTAAGAACACCGTTTTTTTGGGGTCTTTAATAAAATTGCTGCAGTTTTAAGTGAAAATCATACTAATTTGAAACAGGCCTGCTAGAGTGTTTGAAAATGTTGTGTTTAAGGTGCAATACCTGCAAAACTGGATAACTGTGGGCACTGGAGAGCCACTGTGATCTGTAAATGGTAATATACATATGACAGTAAACTTGCTGTGAGGAAAAAAAACAAAACTGTTGAAATTGCATTTATTTTCCTTGTATCTTTTTTTAAAATATAAATTAAGGATTTATTTCATGTTTAAATGTGAGTGTTTTTAAAGTGTACTTTATGTGTAGGATATTGGGAATTGTCTGGTTTTCTGGGTCTGGCCCACTTGAGGTCAAATTGCGTCTGTAGTTCGACACCCCTGTCTATGGTGAAAGTGTAAATGTGTAGGGTGGGTGCCACTTTGAATGACGACCGGATTGGCCAATGAACTACCTCCTTCTGGGGTTCTGGCCAATCGGATCTCTGAGTGGGTGGGGTTAGTTGTTGTAAGCGGCGGCTGTGGCAGTTATCCGAGAATGCAGGAAAATCGACGTAACAGTGTTCTTCGGGAGGTGAAGCTGATTTGGCCGTCCGAGACAAAGGTAGGCGGTCAAAAGTAGAACTTAGGGATATGTTCGTATTTTGGCATCTAAGTATGTCAGTGCTATCGAGGACTACGGCTGCCTTTTGATACCGACCAGCCAAGCTTTCATCTTCGCTGCAAATTGCGAAAATTAGCAGTTAGCTGCCGTTAGCAGCGGTTAATCAAAGATGGCGGATGTGTTCACTGTTCGGGTGACGCAGTAAGGAGAGGCGGGCTGAAGCTCTGTGTGGCGCCTGGTTAGAGTTTACCCATTAACACGGAGAGGCTTTCTTCTACATTTATATCTGAATAAAAGGAAAATATTTCTCTTTTACATTAGTATGACCTTTATTACTCCCATTCATTTGCCTTTAGTCTGTGTGCGTGATATTTATAAACTTTTTGCTTAAGTTAATCTGCACCAACTGCTACCGCCTGATAAAACGTAAATAAAAGCGATAATATGAAAACACTGCTTCTTATCCACTTTCTTCAAATTTAAATACTCATAGTGTTAGAAGCTGTGATACCTCATGTTTATATCGTCAGTATACGTAAAAAAAATTTTTTTTAACTAAATTTGGGATTAAAAGGCTAAAAACCACGTGTATCTGTCGATAGCTGCTGAGGGATTTAAGACATTTACAGAGTTAAGTTTATGTGTAGTTGCTGTACTTCTGCTCGAAGTGCATTGATATTACGTTACTCGATTAAGCTATAAATCGTTTTGTCTATAAAATGTCAGTGAACGAATACAAATCAATTGTATTTGCCCAGAGTCTAAGGGATGTATTCAAGACTTTTACTTACATATTATTAGTGACAGCGAGTTATGTCATCTAGCAGCTGAAACGAGGGCAAAGTTTGGTATAATAATAACGACAATAACATTTTTATGTTTGTATATGAAATTCTAGTTTCATTGACTTTTTATGATTTAATTTCTTTTGTTACATCCCTTTGTCTGTAAAACGTTAGAAAACAACAAAAATCCGCCACAAAAGCTGTGGGCAGTCAGAGCCTACCCCAGCGGGAGACATTGTGCACACTGAATAGGTCTGTTGCAGAGAGACAGCCATTCAAACTCACCTATGGGCAATTTAGAATCACCAGTTAACCTAACGCCACTATAACTGCATATCTTTGGACTGTGGAAGGAAACTGGAGTGCCCTGGAGAAACCTTATGCAGACATGGGGAGAACATGCAAACTCCACACAGGCCAGATGGTGGATTTAAACCCAGGGCCTTCTTGCTGTGAGGCAGCAGCGCTAACCAGCATGCAACCATGCTGCCTTCTTCTGAACATTGTTTTCATTTTAATACTGTAAATTTCAAAGATTTCAGAATAAATTCTTTCAGTTGTGAAGCTTTTTGGTCTATTGACTTGTCAGCTTTTTATTTTCAGTGCTTAGTTTGACTCTAGCCTCCATTTCAGTGTCTCTATACACTCACTGGACACTTTATTAGGTACACGTTGCTAGTTTTTGCTTTAATTTGTGCCAGAGGTTCAACGAGGTGCTGGAACCATTCCTCAGATTTTGGTTCATATTCACATAATAGCATTACAAAGTTGCTCTACATTTGTTAGCTGCACATTCATGATTTGAGATCTGGTGACTGTGGAGGCCATTTGAGTACAGTGAACTCATTGTCATGTTCAAGAGAACAGTTTGAGATGATTTGAGCTTTGGGACATGGCATGTTATCCTGCTGGAAGCAGCCATCAGGAGATGGGTACACTATGGTCATAAAGAGATGGACATGGTCAGGAGCAATACTCAGGGTAGACTGTGGCATTTAAGCAATGCTGACTTGGCACTAAGGGGCCCAGTGTGTGCCAAGAAAATATCCTAGACACCAGAAAACACCTCCACACCATTACGCCACCACCAGCAGCATGCTTTCATGTTAACACCAAATTCTGACCCTACCATCTGAATGTCACAGCATAAATTGAGACTCATTAGGTCAAGAAATGTTTTTTCCAATCTTATATTGTCTAATTTTGGTGAGGCTCTGTAAACTGTGTCCTCAAATTCATTTTCTTAGTTGACAGGAGTGGCACCTGGTGTGGTCTCCTGCTGCTGTAGCTCATCTCATTTAAGGTGCAACGCGCTGTGCGTTCAGAGATGCTCTACTGCAGGGATCCTCAAATCCAGGCCTCGAGGTCCGGTGTCCTGCAGGTTTTAGAGGTGTCCCTGATTCAACACACCTGATTCAAATGGCTGAATTACCTCCTCAGTATGCAGTCAAGTTCTCCAGAGTCCTGCTAATGACTTCTATATTTGACTCAGGTGTGTTGGATCAGGGACACCTCTAAAACCTGCAGGACACCGGACCTCGAGGCCTGGATTTGAGGATCCCTGCTCTACTGCATACATTGGTTGTAACAAGTGGTTATTTGAGTTACTGTTGTCTTACTGTAAACTTGAAGTAGTCTGGCTATTCTCCTGACGTCCCTTCACTTTTTCAGACCATTCTCTGAAAAAAAAATAAAAAATATGGTTGTGTGGGAAAATCCCTGAAATGTCCAGACCAGCCCGTCTGGCACCAACAACCATGCCATGTTCAAAGTCACTTAAATTAACTTTCTTCAGTTTGTCTTGACCCCATGTACATGCCTAAATGCACTGAGTTGTTGCATTGTGATTGGCTGATTTGAATATGTAACAAATAGTTGAACAGGTGTACCTAATAAAGTGGTCAGTGAATGTAAATTTGTTCATAAAATGCAGCTGGAAGAAAATGCTTATCGATTTCCTTTACACATGCTGATATTTTTAAATGTCTGCTTTTGTCTGATCACAGGGCATTGAAAAAACATATTCTAGTGTTCAGGAAGTTAGGAGTAGACAGGCATAATACAGTATCTTATAAAATTCAGTTTGTTTTTTCCATAGCAGCAATTATGAACAGTTTGAAATATGCATTTCAAAAATTACTGTTGATTAATGTTAACTTTGTCTTGCACTTCCTAAAACACACAACTACAAAGTGCTTAACAATTTGAATAAAAACATTAGAGGTCTACGTTATCCCAAAGTTCAAGCATATGTCCTTACAGTCATTCATACATGCACACAGCTTCAGGAGCATTTGGTGTGAACTATAGCAAAATGTATTTATTTTTGTTTTTAAATTTGCATGCAGACCTGAAATGAACAGGATACGAATCCACGTTTTGCCCTCAAGTCGGAACCGCGTGACCCAGACGCCCCGACCTCAGGAGCCCCAGGCCTGCTCGTTCACCCAGCGACCCTGCTCTCAGCCACGACTCGAAGGCCTGGACTTCTGTATCAAACACATCCTGGAGGACAAGAATGCGCCATACAAGCAGTGCAGCTACGTCTCCGCCAAGAACGGCAAGCGGTGCCCCAACGCCGCTCCAAAGGCAGAGAGGAAAGATGGGTGGGTGGAAGCCCCAAATTGGCCTTTAATAATAGAAACAAATTGAACCTCATTCTTATGAACTATGAGTTTCAAAATTGGTAGCAAGAAACTTGATTTATTTTTCAATGTCTGTTCTGTAGGGTGACCTTCTGTGCAGAGCACGCTCGCAGGAACACCATGGCTATCCGAGCTCAGATGAGAAGGGCTTCTTCTGGTCCATCACCAGAGGCTCTGTTATCTCAGCTTAGTGGGTACAGTCGAGCAGAGACGCACAGCCTCGATGGAGGACGATCTGAAGCTAGCCGCATTCTAGGTAACCAGCCTTGTTTTGACTTGGAAATACACTGTTCAAAAAAATAAATAAAAGGAACACTTGTTAATCAGAGTACAGCATCAAGTCAGTTAAACATCTGGGATATTGATCTGGTCAGTTAAGTATCAGAGGGGGTTGTTCACCAGTTTCAGCTGGTGCACTAGAGGGGCAACAAAGAGAACCCCCCAAAACAGGAATGGTTTTACAGGTGGAGGCTACTGATGTATTTTCCATTGTCATTTTTTTTTTTTTTTTTGCGTTTTTGGCCAAAGCGGCTTTTGTTAGCAGTGGAGAGAGACAGGAAATGGGTGAAAGATACGGGGGAAGACACGCGGGCAAATTGGCGACAGACCGGGATGCGAATCCGCGCCGTCCGCACCACAATGCAGCATACGTATGTGGTCGCCGGCTTCACCACTAAGCCACCCAGGCACCCCCTCATCTTTTCTGACGGTTGTTGCACTGTACAAGTCCAGATTCACTCCCCACCAGGCTGTGGCAGGTTTAGTTCAGTTATTTCTTGAATTTAAGTTCAAAGAAACTCAACTAAATCCTAAAGACATTACTTATTTTTTAACTTCTACACATAATTGTGTCAAATAATGGCAGTGCCACCATTAACCAAAGTAATTGTGGTGATAACTTTTGGCATGATCAAACAGCCATTGTATGAATGGGAGGTTGTGGCAAAGAACTCTGCTGTTGCTAGCATTGCTACCATATGCAGTGCTATGCACAGCACAAATTGCCACACATTTCATTGTTGAAGAAAAATGTTAACAGCTTAAAATGACTGAAGTGCAGACTTTGTACAGATAATGTTTATCCTCGTCTAGGTTTTTTCTTTTTTTTAACTTTTAACTTTTAGACTGAACTTTTTTTTTCCCCTCACCTTTTAAACAACTAGTGAATTAGTCCAAAAGAAGATCACTATCACACAAAAATGCTGCTGTTCCTTCCTTCTTGCTAGATGAAGACAGCCTGAGTGAGGAGGAGCAGGGACCCTTAGTACTAGACCAGACGTGGAGAGGAGACCCGGACAGTGAGGCCGACAGCATTGATAGTGACCACGAGGATCCTCTGAAGTAAGTTTCTTCTAAACCCACATTGTAGTTTTACTGTACTTGCATTGTAGTTTGAATAAGAATCTTCACTTTATGGTTAAAGGCTGAGACCGCTATCTATATTAAAAAGCAACTTCACTGGAATGTGAGGACAGAAAGATGTAGTTACTTTTAAAAAACTGTGTGGTAGAGAAAATGTGGCATACTTTGAAGTCTTTTATGTTCAAAGTGTGTCCCCAGGCTTCTGGACAGGCTTAACACAGTTTGTAGTAACTTGAAGTACAGCATGAGCTCTCATGGAAGTAATATATACATGGCATAAATATACACCCGTTTTGGGGTGGTTGTGGCTCAGGAGGTAGAGCAGGTCATCTACTAATTGGAAGATTGGTGGTTCGATTCCTTGGGCAAGATATTGAACCCTAACCGTTACAGTATATTTAAACAGTTTGTCTTAATTTACCCACATTGCCTCACTCTGCTGCATTATGGTTTGGAGTGGCTTTTTAAAGACACAAAACCTTCATATTCTGGTTGTAAAAGCAAAACTAGGGAAAAGGGTTGGATATGAGCCATAAAATCGCTGTGCAGCACATCAGTTTCATGTTTTGTATTGGAACTGTGTTAAATACATCATCCCTATCAAATTAAAATAAATGTTGTGCTCTTCATGGATTAGGAGTGCCAATGTTTTATTGAAAATATTGTTTTGAAATCTTTACAATTATCACACACTCGGTGGACCAGTTTTGACACCCGGGCCGAATGTTTGACACCCCTGCTTTAAACAATTTTTCCCAATTTTAACATAATTATGAACAGTTTTGGTGTTTTTTTGTTTTTTTTTTTTTTTGGGGGGGGGGGGGGGGGGGGGGGTGGGGTGGGGAGTAACAAGTCAGTATGCCAACCTGAGAGCATCATCCATCTGCACACAGAGTCTTTAAGTGTGTTAGCCACTGACTAGTGGGACATTTTGAATCTGAGTAGAAGTAGATTTTTTTCACATCTGTGTTTGCAGACAGCTGGAGTGTACACCGCAGAGGAAGTGGCGCTCACACACGAGAAAAACTTATCAGACTCCAGTCCTCTACATCGATCAGTTCAAACGCCTGCAGCAACCTGCTGAAGGAGAAGAAGCGGAGATACCTGCACAACCGCAAAATGGAGCATGAAACTATAGGTAAACATAGGACACATTTATAATAGAGCTCACTCCTCATGACCCTGAGTGATTATTTATATTTAATGTTGATGACAGGGAGCAGCCTCCTGACGGGGGCTGAAGGTCTTTCCATGAAGGAGAGGGACAACCTGAAGAAGCTTAAAGCTCTGCGTCGATACCGTCGCCGGTACGGAGTGGAGGCCCTGCTGCACCGGCAGCTGAGAGAGAGGAGGCAGGCTGTGACAGAAGGAGCCCCTCAGGTGGGAACTTGAATGCAAAGTAACAGAACCAGTGAGCGTTCATACTCATGTTAAAGGACACCTTTTCATCACTCATTTTTCTCTGTTGTTGATGTTTCTGCCCTGGTTTTGTGTTACTGTCTTATCTAATGCTCTTCTTCTGTTGTAGCCACACACAAGAACAGTGACTGAAAAATGCACGTCCTTCATGGATGGAACCCGATGTACCAATCCCTGTCTGCCCATGGCCCGACACTGTGTCTCTCGTATCCTCTGATGGTTTTAATTGTGTGATCTGGTTCTACACATTAAACCTGGAGTTGAATGAAAGATGGTGGGCGTCATAGTCCTGGGTGGTATATGAATTTTTCAAAAACAGCATACCGGTGAACTTCTATGGCTAATCAGTGAGTTTAAGTATAAAATATTATTG
Source organism: Archocentrus centrarchus (assembly GCF_007364275.1). NCBI lineage: Eukaryota > Metazoa > Chordata > Actinopteri > Cichliformes > Cichlidae > Archocentrus > Archocentrus centrarchus. The sequence continues at coordinate 6,543,918 of NC_044352.1, read as the reverse complement.
ACAGTGAAATGTGTATTGAGAGGGGTTCTATATGTAACTGTACATATTTCTCACTCCCAGTTCTAATCTATGAATGCTGTACAGCAAGAGTAAAGACTCTCTAACAGGGCAAACATTGTAACACACAGCAATTTATGGGAAAAAAATATTATACTTATTTCTATAAAACTAACCATCTTGGGCTTTCTGCTGATTTTTGCACTCTTCACCTTCCTGTTTCCGACCTCCTCACCTCGGCCCCAATCAAGACCAGCAGCTTGGAGTAGCTGTTAGTTTCAACGGGAGCCTAAATAAACTCCTTCCTGTGGTCTGTTGATTTGTTTTCCAGAGTTACAAAGGGGCTAATCAATTCAGTTGGAAGGAACAAAATCTGTCAATTGCTGAACGTAGTCTCATACCTTTTTTTTTTTTTTTAAGTCAGCAGGATTTATGTTGTAGTTTCTGATGTGTGAGGAGAACATGATTCCTTCATTGCATGTTAGGAATTTTGTGGCCAGTTTAGTTTAATTAAACTGAGCCCAGACATGAGTGTTTCATTGTGGTCAGACAGTCCTCACTAAGGTACTGTACAGAAACATTCAGGCATCACTTTAATACAATAAGGAGCTTTATGTTAAGAACTAATCAGCTTCCATCAGAATAATTGTAGTACTTCTAGTATTTCTTTCTAGATTTTTCTAATTAGTTTTTAGATCTAGTCTTTAATCATTTATAAATGTTTAGTTTTACTATTCTCTGGCTTTTTAATTATAAGCTGGAGCGTTTTTGTCAGGGGCAAGATTTGAGAAGGTCAAATGGGTAATAAAATAACACTTTGTGAAGTCATCTGTCTCATAAATAGGCCTGCTGTCAGTAGATGCTGATGGGTGACAAATGAAAGCCAATTAAAAATATTTGAAGGTGCTGGGCGACTGTGTGCCAAACTTCAGTGCAGTTTGGCATTGATTTTTCTGCATCTCTTCCCCATTAATTAGTTTCTTTTCATGATTCTTTCTCTGTTCTTGTCATTTTTATTTATTTGTGTATTTTTGGTTGAAGATGGATTTTCTAATTCTCCTTGACAGCCATGTACTCAGATATCTACCAGGACAGCAATCAGGTCCTTTTCAAAATGTGTCCAGGGTTGAAAGATGTTCCGTGTGACCGAACGGTGCACATGGGTCAGTCCGAGGACCCCCGCTGCCCATTGCACCTCACTCTGCCTCCACCCATGTACCAGCCTGAGCAGGAGGCTCCGCCACAAGATGAGTTCACCCCTGTGAGCAAAGACATGTACCTGAGTGCAGCAGAGCTTCAGCCCACAGAGAACCTCCCCCTCGAGTTCAGTGATGTATGTAGAAATGGTCACCTACCAGCCTCTTCTCTCTAACGCACATATGTGCAAAGATTGTTTGAACCAAGCATCACTAATTAGATATGAACATACACTTCTCCATTTGGTCTTCATCAGTTTTAAATGCGTTACTGAACAGAAAAACAAAAAGCAGTTGGTTCAGATGACATACCTGTGGAGGTATGGAGATGTCTAGGATAGAGAGATGGACTTTTTACCAGATTAACGCAATCTTGAGTGAGAGGATGCCTGAGGAATGGAGAAGTGTACTGGTACTGAGAACAAGGGTGATGTTCACAATTGAACTACACAGGGTTAAAGCCAATGAAGCTATGGGAAGGAGTTGTTTAAGCTAGTTAAGAGCAGTGACAATCAGTGAGCAGCAGTATGGCTTCATTCTGAGAGAGAGCACTACAGTGATGTTTGCTTTCAGTGTTGATGGAGAAATACAGAGAAGGTCATAAGGAATTGCACTGCATCTTTGTGGATCTAGGGAAGGCATTTGATAAGGTGCCAAGAGAGGAACTGTGGGTACTGCATGAGGAAGTCAGGAGTGGCAGAGAAGTGTGTGAAGCTGGTGCAGGACACGTACGTAAGAGGACACCGAGACAGTGGTGAGATGTGTGATAGGAGTAACCGGTGGGTTTAAAGTGGGGGTGATATTACAAGATGGTAGCGAGACCTGCTATGATAAATGGTTTGGAGATGGAGGCACTGACAGGAGAACAAGCTGGAGGTGGCAGAGCTGAAGATGCTCAGATTTTCATTGGGAGTGAGCAGGACGGACAAGTTTATGAGTATATCAGAGGGACCGCTCAGGTTGAGCAGTTTGGAGGCCAGGCTGAGATGGTTTGGACATGTGCAGCGATAGTGGATATATTGTCAAAGGATGTTGAATAGGAAGCTGGAAGGGGAACATCACAGGGGAGGTTCATGGATGTAGTTGAGGACATGCAGAGGGTTGGTGTGACGGAGGAGGATGCTAGGGATAAGGTGAGATGGCGGCAGATGATCCGCTGTGGCGACTCCTAAAGGGAGCAGCTGAAAGAAGACGACTGAGTGGAAAAGTGCAAATGACAAAAGCTACAAATGATGGCAGACAAAAGACTTACTGGGGCTGGTGACTTACCCTCAATCGACCAGGCTATTTTAACAACTAAAATGACACCATTTTTTATTTTTAATACATCTGTTTGTCTAATGATGCCTACACTGTTTCTATGACAGATATTCTAAAATGTTCTGATTTCATGAATTATGGTTTTCACTTATTTTGATGCAAAAAGGAGTTGTCGTGACTCGTTTCCATCAGTTCAGCTGTTATCACTTCCTGCTTTAAGTCTCTCCCTCAAGGTTGCTGCAGCAGGAACTCTTGCCAGCCTAGGTCTGTTAGCCTTGATTCACTGCAGAACATTACAACGTAGTGATCAGAAATGGAAATTGACAATAAAATCAAAGCCTGAAATATTGTTTAAAAATTTAGCCACAGCTCTCAAAGACTTGTCAGTACTGGAGGACATTAAGCACCTGGACAGGCTGTGCTTCTGTCTGTATTTCTGCACCATTAATTTATTCCAGCAAAGCTGTAAAAACCTTCACAAAGCTGCATTTGTCATGGCTGTATTTTACTTTTTATGCTCTCAGATTATGACACTGAGGCAAAATATTAAAAAGCATCTTCACACTTGACTGAATTGGGTGCCAGTTGCACGCTGCGTTGAATGAGGAAGAGAACAGCAGCAGCTTCTGAAAAGCCTTAAAAACACAAGATTCATTAAATATGCTGTGCAGCAGGTTTGCTTTCAGTAAAGCCTAGCAGCATCTTAATGCAGCTTTCCAGCTCCAGCACTGTTAGGTTTGCCAAATCTGAAAAATCCAACTGATGTCAGGGTTTTTCCTCACTGAGAGTCAGTCTTTTGTAGGTGACTGCCAACATAAGCACTATTTGTCCCTATATAGTTGGGGGTTTAAAAAAAAAAACCCTCAGTTTAATCCATCTGCTAATGGATCCATTAAAATTGATCTTTGTTTATGGAGTGTCCTCGAACATGGGTCAAATAAACCAAACGACAGATATGAAATCAAGCTTAGAAAAACTACACAGGATGTGATTTGTGAATATACCAAAAAATGGCTCTAACAGCAACTTTGGTGTTAAGATTTTATTTCATGGGCATCCCTGTTATGCAGGATCTGGATGTGGAAGGGGACGGTATGCAGGGTCCTCCGTCCCCTCTGCAGTTTGATACAGCCCTGGCCCTGGAGGACCAGACCATCAGAGCCATAGCTGAGGCCCCGATGGACATCCTGACTGGAGAGGACCCAGACCAGGTGGACCTTGATACCTCAGGACATGAACTCTCAGAAAGAGACGTGGATGCCATCATGAACGATCAGGTTAACTCTCAGTCAGGGCTTTTGTTGTCTTGAATATCTTAAGTCATTTTTTTTGACAGGTGATGCTGTTGAAGTTTATTCAGATTGTACGGCTTGTCAAAGGGCTTTCAGGTGAATCACAAGGTGAAGGGATGAAACTCAAAGGCTAGGACTGCATTTTGCTCCCAATTCTGTCACAAAACTAAACTCAGATGCCCAGATGTACCTTTAGGAGTTTTTACTGAGGATGCAAACAGCTCACTCTTTTCTCCGACCATCTGAGGAGACTTTCGAATTGTCTGGATTTGAAGAGTCTCCTTTATGATTCCGTCCTGTTATATTTCCATCATTCTCCTGTAAACGGTGCTAAGCAAAAAATTTTTATGTACTTGAGTTCTGATATTTTTCAGTTTGCTCATGTGATTTATGATTTTATTCATAAAGCCCTTTGCACAAAACAAACCTTTAAAATACTAAGGATGTAAAGAAACTGTAATTATAAAATAACAATTACAAGTGTATTCTTTGGCGTCTGTTGTATGATAGCTGTATTCACTAAAGAAATAATCACAAGTCTTAACCCTACTATAAATTAAAAAAAATTTTTTTTTAAGATAGGCACAGCTGCATCATAATGCTACACAGTTCGTGTGTTGTAGTTTAGTCCCACGCCTCTGTCCTCCCGGTGCATTTTAGAAATTTAGATGTTCTTCAGTGAGGTGTACCAAGATTCATTTCTCGGTCACAGGCAGAGTGAAGAACACAAACTGATGAAATGAGAGAAACTTCATGGCAGATAAAGACCCAAGAACAGAAGTTTGCAGTTCCACATATTTTTGGCTCCGCCCCCAAGTGGTTGTAGATGGTTAGAACATGTATTTGTGTGTCTGCGGGGACCATCAGAACTCTGCTGACCACCAAAGATTTCAGACTTTGCCTCACATTCAGTCTGTAAAGCTGTCATTCTCAAAGTGTGACCCACAGACCAATGACAGCCCTCAGTAGCATTTACTTTATTCACAGTTTGAGTCATACTAAGGTGCAGCAGTGCAGGACAACACCAACAACAAATTTCCCAGTTTCAGTAGTACTCTAATAATTCTTGAATACATTTGCTCACAGGAAATGTAACGGTCACCTCACTAATGCGTAAACTATTTAGCAGCAGAAAAATTCCAGTGCTTTGAACACACATCAGAAGCTTCACCTGAATCAGGGTTTCTCCAGCCACAAAATGGGTCTTTGTGGAGTCACTACACACCTAAACGTGAGTGATCCGCCGGCAGTGAAGGCAGCAAGTCGGCGCTGTATCTCTCCACCAACAAAAATGCACCGTAATCTGGACTAAATTAAATCCTACTAACAAAAATTCTTGTTTTTGTAACACTTGAACTTTGAAACATAAAATGTCAGACCATAACTCACTACAGACTACTCAGTCCATCACAGACGTTTGCAATAAGAGCAGCATTTATAACGTCTCTGGATTGTCAGACTGCCCCCCACCCCCACCACACACACACACACACACACGCATCTGGTTAGGAATGTAACAGCCTCTCTGCAGGTTCTCCCATGTTGCCATGGAGGTTTGGTTTGGGGGTTATTTTATGTGATTGCTGTATTTCTTCTGTGTGCCCCTCAATCTGTCTCCATAAATTTGGTAAGAACCTACATGTAAAGAAACTGTAAAGTGACCTGTTCAGTGGAGAATCATTCAGCCCTCTTAAAAGAAGTGTTTGTACTGTGCTGTCTGTCCTTTTAGACAGACATCTTCTGAACTGGCAGTAAATATGCTTCATCTTCTTGTTCTTCCACTCAGGTGGTGTCAGAGGAGGTTGGAGGTGGGGAAGACGCCACCGACAGCTCGCTCCAAGACATCGACTCTGCTGCGCCCAGATGAACCAGCATTTCAAAGAATGTTTACTGCTACCTGTTTATAATACCGCCCACAATTAGGTACTGAAGAAATACTCAGCTGGGGCTGAAAGCTGGAGTAGGCAATGTGTTTTTGGAGTCAATGTGCAAAAATTACTTGATAACCTTTCAGCTTATTGTAATTCATGAGGGGAACTAGACTCATGGACCAGACTCTTGTTTTCAGACTTTAGAAAATCCAGCCTGAGACGAGAGACTTTGGCCAGTCTCAGGCCGTTTGAGTCGCGTAAAGATGCAGGAAGTGAGATGTGGTGGTGCCGTTTTCAACCGAGGGAGAAGGGTTTGAATCGGGTGTAAAGCCAAAAATCGGCATCATCAGTTTTTGTTTGTTTGTTTTTTCTTTTAAAGGTTTATGCCTACTTCAGCTTCAAATGTCAGTGCAGAGAAAGCAAATGATACTGTCGACCAGACATCTTAGAGGAATGCAGGAGTCAAGAAAACTTTAAGGGAAAATGTTATTGTGTGCAGTTTCAGTTATAAACATCATTGTGATGTGCACTCACACTGAACACACACACTTGTTTCTGTTTGCCTGATTTGAAATAAAGATGAGAAAAGAAATGGTTAACTGTTCCTAACAAGCATGTTTTCACCACTGCAGCAGAAAAGTAAAAAACCCAAGTTTCTCTTAAACTATAATCAGATATAATGATGATCAAACACAGATGCAGGCATGTTAGTTTCTAGTTGCCTTAAAGTTTTTCTCCATTGAAATACGTTTTTTGATTGTGTCCCATTGCTAATTTTCTTTTTTTGCAGAAATACTTAATGTGATATTCTGCTTGTTTGTTGATACAGTTTGGGGTGACCAGTTGTCCAATTCTTATGTGGGACTGCAAAGCAGTTTATCTCCTGTCCCACAATTTGATTGGCTCTAGTTTTTTTTTTTGTTTGTTTTTTGTTTTTTTAAAAAGGCACTAGTGTGCTGATCTATGGATGCCTCCCTACTGAGATTCAAAGAGAGTTAGAGCAGGAAAGCAGCTGAAGAATCAGTGTACAGCTTCAACGGTTACTGCAGTGGAAAAGGGGAACCTCAAAGATGATCACGTGATGGTAAAATGTGCTTTATACCTGCAGGAAGCTGGGTAAAATGCATTTAAATAAAATACTATGATTGATGCTAAACCTTAAATGTTAGAAATACAAAAACTTCAGACCACCTCTCAGTAGAAATGTGTATCACACATGGTCACCCCAATCTGGCTTTGGATCCAGGAACTTCTGGAAGGACTCTTTAGTTCTAACAAAGGGAGCAAGTTACAGATATGGTGTAATTTCACACATGCCTATCAAGAAGATTTAAAAAAGGAAAAAAGATAATGTCTTAATTTTCTCATCCAGATGTCCCAGTTGAATTGCTGCAGTAGTGAGGAGGTTTGCAGTTTCCTGTATTTTTTTCCTCTGCACCTCCAGTGAAAGCAGACATGTTTCATTTCCACAGACTAGTCCTGAGTTGCACTTAAACGGTAACCTTGAGAAAAATGACCGTTTTTGAGGCCTCTCTAGTCCAGTTACACCCATACCCTCAGTGAGGCGACCTCTGTTTGTCATCTGGCTGTTTGTCTCCATTTGTTTGGGTTAAATTGCCTTAAAACCTAAATGCTGTCTAAGTTTTTAATCTGCTTGTGTGATAACGTTTTGGTTTTTTTTTAAAAAAAGTGACACTTTCAACCATAAATTGTTTTCTTATAGATTTCTTGAATATGTCCATATTCACGGTGGCTGCAGGAGTATTTTAAGTGTGCAGAGTGTATTTTAAGACGGTGCAAACCGCACATACAGGGCAGTTTTTTAAGTATATAGTGAAGTTATGTTTGGCAGCGTGGGACAGCCTCTGAACGAAAAAAAAAAAAAAGTGGGGCGGGTAATGTAATTTCATACAATGACATCACTTTTCCTTCAACCCAAACACTTAAACGGCGAGGCAGAGGAGGAGTGCGGCCGCTGCAGGGGGAGCAGGACACCGCTGCAAAAATGAGCACAAGATAGATATTTTAGAGAAAAGAAAAAAATAATAATTAAGTAGTATATTTTTTATCTTTACCGGCTATGGCAACGCAGCGGCAGTTTCCATCCAAATGAGGTGAGTTTTCAAAAACGGAAAAATGCCGTTTCATGTGCTGAAATGTTCGCCTGGCCGATGGATTCGCAGGAATACCGTCACTGAGCCGTTTGCATGCTCTTCATTGTTTTAACATCACCGGGAATGTAAAGATCTGCGCGGATACACAGCTGAAAATGTTGGTTTGCTGCGGTGGTGTGTTTCAGTCTTAAACGCTTTGGTGTTTTTCCTGCGTTTTCTCCGTCTGTGGGAGAAACGCAAGGGCGTAACAGCGCATTACCCGCGGCAGAGAGGACCCATTTCGGCGCAAGGTTTGGGTTTGGAGGGCCTGTCCCCAAGAAAAGCGAGGAAAAAAAAAAACCCCGGAGGTCCAAGCCTAAATCCGGTTTGGTTCAGCTGCGTTACACGATAGCTGAAATACACCCTGTCGCCGTTTGAGCCTCGAAAACCTGAAAGGGGAACATGGAAAAGGAACTGTCATCAGAGTCCTGTAAGTGCGGCTCGTTTTTCATTTGTCATCTCGCAGCGATGCAGAGGAAAGGCAGTTTATGATGGGAATGAACTGCGTTTCATTAGCGCAGGCTTTGTCAGGGATCCTGGCTGTGAAAGGAGGCTGACGCTCCACAGACCAGCAGGATTAAAGTACATCAAATTAGGCTCGTGGTGATGGATGGTAGTGTCTGCAGCAGGGATGCAGAGAGGGATTGCCACCCTGCTTTAGATAATATGAAGTTTAGATCATTTTTGAGGAGGAGAGGTGTTGGTTTGTTTATTTTACCAGGTGATTTGCAATCCAGTGCCACTAAAAAATGTGACTTTCACTGTGCAAATGGAGGAATTTAAGTTCAGCTGGTCTGTGCTTACCTCCGATCTGATTTGAATGTGTGCATGTATGAATATGATGAGTTTGGAAAAGCTGGACGCTGGTGGTTTCTTGCAGCTGGGCAGCGGGATGCACAATGTCAAGCAGTTAAGCTTTAAAAAGGAGATATTTTTATGTTTTTAATCCATTTTTTAAAATTCAAATTGTATTGGCACGGGTTTTAAAAGCTAAATATGGCAATAGTGATGTAGTTGTGCTGATAAAAAGAAAATACACTCAAGCAGCAGTTGATGAAGATATGAAAAGTCATGCAGAGGTGGATAACCTTTCTCTAATTAGCACATGAAACAAACAGAAATGCCATATTTTCATCACATCTTTCGAGGTTTGATGTTTGGTTGGTGCTCTTTGAATTATACATGACATTCACAAAGCAGAACGCTCATGAATTTGTATTTGATTTTGCAGATTTGTTGAAAACTTTGTTTTAAAATTTTGTTAGACGGTTGACTTGTAACTACTGCAAGAACAGCATCAGCTCATTGCAGGTTTAGTGAATCGGTCTATTTGTCGGGCCATAAATTTTTTTATTTTTTTTAAAAAGGCAGGTTTTGTGTTTGTTTACAACTTTTACAAAGAAACAAACTTCATCTGAGTCATGGAAAATGTCAAGGTCCGTGTTGGCCTTAATAATCCAGCTGTCACATTGGTGCCAAACTAATGCAGGGTTTATTTTCATTATTAACAGTTTTATTTATAAAATATTAGACTAAGTAGCAACAGTAGGTGTCACATCCACTCAAGGTTCATTCATAAACATAGACTGTATATAAAAGCTGGATGCAGCCCCTGTGTTGGCTGTACTACACTTATATTAGGGAAAATGACCAAAGTTACTGCAACCATGCCCAATGAAATGGTTGCTTCAAAGATGGGGACCAGATCTGCAACCACTTGCAGTCAGTCTCTGTCAAATTCACGAGTCAGTCTATCAGCTTGGGACTGAATGGGGTCAAACTGGCAACTGCATGCAATCTGTTAGTGATGATACAGCAATTAACTGTGACAAAACTGTTGCCATCTGTTGAAAAATTGTTGCTGTCCACATACCCAGCAGATGACCTTGTGCAATCACCTTGCGACTGAAAGCGGTCTTCCAGAGTTTGAGGGTGCTGTACGCTCAACCTCTGGGCAACCAGCCGGTCGTCACAACTTCTCGCAGTCGGTCACCAAATGCAAAAAAATAAACCAGTGCAATCACTGGGCAACCACAGTTTTTTTTTCCCCCTCCCTAGTCACAAGGGAGTTGCCATCCTATTGTTACTCTAGCAGCAACCTTTGTAGCTGAAGTCCCAAAAACTGCAGTTCCTCAAATCGCCACTTGAAGCTGGCTCCTTTTTTTTTTTTTTTTTTTTTTCTTTCTTTTTTTAAAAAGAAAGAAAAACTCATGCCTCATTGACTCCCATGTTTAAACCAAAAAACAAAAGCTTTTGATCCTCATGAACAGTTTCCCACGTCATAATAACATGAGGGCTGAATTGTTCTCTAACTCATCCATTTGGATCCTGGAGTCCGGGGCGTGGCTGCTGTGATTCACAGCTGACTCGACACAGGGAGCTGAACGGTGTCTGCCAGACCTTACCTCCACTAACTGGAGTCAGCGAACTGAACCTCTCTGTGTTTGTGCTGCTGACTACTTCTGAAACATTTGAATGGAGACAGCTCATAAATACTGCAGTTTGCTGTGATACAGAGCATCCAGGAAGTTTGTGCTTCGGTTTTGGTGAGTGGAGTTCTGGTATTTTATCACAGATTAGCAGATATGTGAGTGAAGCTAATTTGAAGCCAGTAGATGATGCGAGCTTTGGCTGCCGCAGCTTAATGAAATTAGATGTGAGGAGCCTCATTAATACCGGAAACTAGTGACTGAGACCAGGGAGGACACCAGAAAAGGCTTTGCTGTTCAGAAGACAGACATACAAAAATTCCCAAATTTGTTTGTGAGATTCTTCTTAAAATGTCCTAAAACAAGATGTAATGCCATTAAATTATTCCCTTTTTTCTCTCTTCTTTTTCATTAAAATCTAAAGATATAAAGTTGCAATCATAAAAGACAAAGTAAAGTAGAAACTGGAGAATTTTTAGCATCTTCATCATAATTTTCCCCCCCCTTTGTTTAAGTTTTGATAGTTCAGCTCCTCACTGAAAGCAGCAGCTTGCATGCATCCATGTCACCCAGTACAACAACAACTTATCTGCATCTGCTGGGTTCATGTTAACAAAGCTGCTTTTTTTTTTTTTCTTTTTTTTTTTAACTAACTGTGATACCTTCCACATTTTCTGAATGGGGTGGATTGTTGTTTTGTTTTTCACCTTGTGAGGAATTTTATAGGCCATAAAACATGTGCCAGCAATCTTAATAAGTTGTAGGCCCATTCTGTGATTGCACGAGAGTTAAAACATCTTAGAAATTGCTGTGTAGCTATTAAAGAGTCCTCTGTGTTGGAAGAAAACCATCCACTTTAATGATCTGTGCCTGTTGGTTCAAGGCCAGATATACGCTCATGCTGTTTCCTTTGTCTCATCGTTTTCTGAACAGGGACCAAGCTTTAGGTCAGAAGAAATGAGGACACAAGGATTGTTTGAACCCTTCTGGATTATAGGCTTGCATAGATGGCTGGAATTCAGGCTGTAAAACATTAAACTTTCACTGAAGATCTGCGATGAAATGCTCGATGAATCTTTTAGCGTTTGCAGGCTGCTTTTACCTGAGTTTTTTTTTTTTTTTTTTTTTTTTTGCTTTGAGAAGAAATGACGTACGCTCAGTTCATCATCCAGATTGTCTGCTCGTGTAATGATGGAGTTTGTTGTTTTTGGCAGTTGCAGACCAACACCATATATCATGTAAGAAATCCTCAATGACCACATGGCACAGAGGAATTTAGAAACCATTACCTCATATTTTAAACACAGTGACTGATTAGGTCCCAGATAAATTTTTTGAGACAAGGATTTGAGGTCCCTCAGCTAAACCTTTGATATTTTAAAGCTGTGTTTCTGTGAATTTTAGAAAGCTTTAGCTGCAGTGAACATCTGCAGTGCTGTGCTGGTAAAGCTGCCATTTATTAAAAGGTTGCTTTTATATGAAAAAATAAATAAATAAATGTAGCCACGGTGACATCAACCATTGCTTAGTGAAGCCCCGTCTTGAAACCTTGACATCTTGGTGTTCTGCAATCGAAAGTGACAAGCAAAGGGTGGAGTGGGACCGCACGCTTATACTTATTATCATGTCATATGATATCACATCACATTCAAGTCCTTCCTGAGTCTAATGGGGACCATAATTTACAAAATGAACATCATTATGTATACACTAAGACTTAAAATTAGCGACCGAGGCCAAAAATGCATCAGGAACATGTTTATTGAGGTCATAGAGGGGAATAGAAGGGACAGTTTCCCTCAGACTTATATATAGTCTTTTTGCAAGCAGAGTATTTGCCCCCTGCTGGCCGTTAGAAGGAATGCAGGTTTAAAGTGTCAATCTTTTATATACAGTCTGTCAACATCTACAAGCCGTGGAAGCATTATTGCAAACCAACCACACCTGCAGAAGCTCGCCAACTGCAACAGAGAAACAAACCTCTTCAGAAATGCCTCGAGGAGCACAGCGAAGAACCCAAGGCCTCCAAATTCTCCAGCTTTCAGTCTAATCAAGCATCTGCAGGATGCGCTGAAACAAGCCCCAAACAAGACCCAAAGAATCCACTGTCCACTGGACAGACACAAGAGAAGATTCCAAGAGCCCCCCCCCCCCCCCCCCCCCCCCCCCCCCCCCCCCCCCCCTGTCACGCCTCAGTGGACCAGAGCTGTTAGAATTATGGAGGACATTTCATGCAAAGACATTTCTTGATATTCGGTATATTTCAATAGTCCTCAAATGACAGCACATAGTCACGGTCCCTGTCAGCTTGTAACCATTTACTAACCCAATTTGTTGTCAAACACATGTTACATGCATTTTATTCACTCGTTGCACTAATCAGATCAACATTTCTCGCTTTGAAATGCTTTATTATTATTTAATAACTATTCAGATACTTGAAATGACTAACTGTTCTACACAGTATTGGGACAAGGAGCTCAAATGTGGTGGCTGATTTGTGTATATTCAGGTCATCATGGTGTCCTCTGAAGCGCTATTAGAGAACCCCCAGCAGAGATTTCCCACTCATTTAGCATAGGTGCTACACACAAACCTCATTAAAGTAAGAAAATCTTACAACATGCCTCCTGATTTGTAACAAATTCTATTCTTGCGGCTTTAATTTGAAGACTGTCCTGCTTGTCGGATCACATCTTAAGTACAGATTTAAAGTGAGCTCAGAGAAACTTCAGCAGATGTTTGTGAAAACAGTATTTCAGATTCAGAATCTGCAAACCACCCCTCTGTTTGTGTGGAGGATGGGATTAAATCACACCGCAGCAGCGAGGCATGCAGAGCTGTAAATGTGAAGTCTACCTTTTGCTCACTGGGTGGAATTATTGGCATTCTTTTGGTTGAGTCATGTAACTAGAAGACTTTAAAGACGAGGCTGGGAGGATTTCAGAATGAGCAGGCCGAAATGTGTCACATTTGGAACAATATTTGATGAAGAACATGCAGTGCACTGAGCATTTCTTCCTGATAAAATGAACTCCGAGTGTGTGAGGGAAAGGGGGGGTGTGGATAAATGTGGTTCCACTCTGCGCTCGCAAGATTACATTTATGGTTTGTGTGCCTGCGTTTGAGCTCGATTGAAGTTTTGCGAGCGCTCCATCCCGGTGCAACTTTGAGATAGGGTTTGCGAGCTGTGCTGCATTGCATCATGAAGAGCCAAGCCAGTGACTTATTCAAGTGTAATGGGCAGTATAAGTGCTCGCCCGCTCGGTTCTCCTCTAATTGTTCGCAGATGTTCTGCACGCCTTTGTGTGCCGCAGCTTGTTGTAGCCGGCTCGCGCAGACGCCACATACGTTGTTCGGGCTTTATTGCAGAAGGGAAACGTGGCATGGAGTAAGTGTTTAATTTGGCTGCCAGTTCTAGTAACTGGCTTCAGTTATTAAAAACTTTATTAGCGGTTGCGATCCACTGGGAAACGTAGAAGAGTTGAAGCGATCAGGCGACCCAAACCGTTCATTTATGGACAGAAAATTAATTGGCAACAATTTTGATTAAAGTAACAATGAAAGTAAAAAGAGTGAAACGAGGGGAAACAGATTTGTACTGCAAAACTTTAACTGACCAATAAAATGTTAATCATTGCAGAAAATTCATCAGCATACTTTGATAATCAGGGAACCCATCAGCTAGCCTCTGAGGGTAGCAGCATATAAAAGATGGAGTTAGCCACCGTGTTGGCGCCCATTTGTTTCTGGATTCTTCATTTGGGCATTGTTTGTCATTGTTTTGTTTGAGTCCAAAAGAATGCCAAAGTTTTCAGCTGCAGTTATGGTTGATGCGTTGAACTGTGACCGACTGGTTTAATTACTTTTTTTTTTTCTTTTTTTTAGCCTAAATGGTTTTTGGTTCCAGTGCAGTCAGGACATCCTGATTTCTGCTTCCATCCTCAAGTCATGGTTTACGAATCCAGATAAATTAAAGAAAGCTTTTTATTTATTCATTTTAAAGCCTACTTGTCAGACAGTAGATGGTTTCTAAATTGCATTTTGTCAAAATCAGAGCCTCTTTTGCGCTCCACGTGGACTTTTTACCTGCACACCAGTGATGCGAAGTTCGGCTCTTTTCGGAGAGCTTAAAAGAGGAGCCGGCTCTTTTGGTTCCCAAATGGCTTTTTACTTGTTATCATTTGCAGCCTTGTATCTTAGCCTAACTAAATACAAATGAAGGGTTTGCATGTTGAGAAGTCCTTTTGCATTCACTGTTTTTAACTTAATAATTGCTTTATTTTGTGAATTTGTCCTGCTTAAAAAAATCTTTTCCTTTCCCTGCAGACTCTGCATGTTAATATGCATGAGTCTGTTTTTATATAGATTTTTATATTTTCAATTGTAAGTGCAAAATGAGTTCTTTGAAACAGGATACTGTGATTTTTAGAGGAAATTGAACTTTCTGGTTTGACAAATCAAACACTGTAGAACTGAGAATTTACCTCATCTGAGCTGCTTGTTGTTTATTAATTTAAAGTTGTTTCGGTGGTGTGAAGTTATGCTGGTTTCCTGTATTTTGAACGAGTGCAGATTAAATATGTTGCTGAAAAGAGCAAAAACATTTGAAGACATCCTCTTGCAGGTGGTCGTGGCTCTGGTGGCAGAACAGGTTGTCCTCTAATCAGAATCAGAATCAGGTTTATTTTGGCCAAGTATGTTTACACACACAAGGAATTTGGTTCCGGTTGATAGTGTCTCTCTAGTATTATACAGTGTCCTGTAATTGCTTTGTAATGTGTAAAGAGGTGTTCTTGTGCAGGATGATACAAACCAGTGTCCTCCTGATGGCAACTGGGCTAAGGTTAAAAATGCAGCAGGCCAGGGAAACTGTTGCCAATTCATAATTCAAAAAAGAAAATAAAAAAAAATGTAGTCATAAAACTAATGGCGTTTTGCAGATGCACACATGGTGTCTTTTGGTGTACAGGGTTATGGCACTGCTTAAGTGTAATTTTTGGTCACTCAGAGTTCATTAGGAGTGGGAGAAGGGTGGAAAAAATCATCAAAGTGACTTTGCAGTGGACACTCTTGATTGTTTTTAACACTCTGTTTCACTTCACTTCTTTATATGTTATAACCTCACTCTTTTCTCCACGGATGGCTGACAGGCAAACATGTGATACAACCGGTCTGTAGGCTACAAGCAAGAGTAGCCCACAGACGGGTTGTATCACATGTTTTTGACACTGGCCACATGTAACAACAGACGCTGTCTGCAGGTAGACGGGCAGTCCGTGGACGTCCTTCATGCTCAAACATAAAACAAGCATCAGATGTCAGTCTCTGCTCGGCACACAGGGAAGCTCATTAAAGACCACTTGGCGTTACATTTAAAATCAATGGCCAAGCGTCATAATCTATATGTTGCATTAATGTTGCGAAGGTCTGTATTTTAACCCAAACCGCAATCTTTTCCTAAACCTAACAACTCGTTTTTGCTGCTTAAACCTAACCAAACAGCCTTGAAAGTAAATTGAGTCCACCACCACCCGTCTGACCTTCATCCACAAAATGCAGATTTGATGCTGTTTAAAAGACGACCATGAAGGGGCTGACGCCAAAAGGACACAGCTATCTATTTTTCTGTGCCTTATCTGGGTTGCCGAGGCAGCCGTCTAAGCAGAGCTGCCGAGACCTCCCTTTCCCCAGCCGCCCCCTGTAGCCCTCCAGGGGATACAGAGGCATTCCCAATCCAGCTGAGACAGAAATAACCAGGGGGGAGACTCTGGGTCTTCCTCAGAGGTTGGACATTCCTCCCAGTCACATCAGCTACTGACTGAGAAGGTAACGCATTAGAAGTAATTTACAATAAACAAATATAGGTAATTTAAATGTTTTTAATTTAGTTAGTTGCCATTAAATATTTACATTAAAAAGCCAACTAATGAAGCAGTTCCTTGAGCTTTAGAAAATGTTATTTTCTGATTAATCTTTTGATGCTGAGCTGGCCTTTTATAAATGGAGTCGGTGGCTGTCGTGTGGAGGAAGTAAAGCTGTCGCGTGGAGGAAGAATCTGAACGAGCATATCAGTGAATCAGGATTTTTTTTTTTGGCTCGAGCGATGATCTGATGTGTGATTAAAGTTTGGTGGGTTGCAGAAAAATTTATATATATTTTTTAAATGGGCTGCAGCAAACCAGTCAAATGTAACGAAAATCTAATTAAAAAAAAAAAAAAAAAGGTTTACTGAATGTAGTAAAAAAAACAAGTGGAGCACAGAGTTATGACATTAGAGTGGCTCAGACACAGAGTGTAAACAGAGCTGAGGATCCTCTGCGAGACAGAAGTGTTGTGACGTACAAAGTTATTGCATGAGGTATGAAAGATTTCCTGTATCTGGTACGGGAGGCAGCAGCAGAGTTACTGACAGGATAATCTGCTGTATTAACCTTCAAGTGACTGAGTGACCTCAGCCGTATATTTATGCACCACTGTGATATACATACATATATATTTTTTTTAGCTGTAAAAATGTTTAGGATGGATTTGTCAGTCGGCTTCTCCTACAGCAGTTTGTTGGTTTGTGAAAGTTGTGTAGGGGTCATTCAGAAATATATCCTTCCTTTTCTTTACATACAGAAATTTTTTGGTACCAGAGCCACCTGCTGAAAAATCACCAGAATCTTAATGAAGTAATTTTTTACTTCATTAATTTGCATGCCATTTACCTAAGTACATTTAAAGTTTTTGTTTATCGGAGGCAGAAAGAGGCACAGATTCCTGCCGGTCACTGATTGCGCTTACAGACTGTGGTGTGCAGTCAACCTCAGAGCTCATAGAGGCACATTCAACATTACAAGTTTTGATCTTATTCAAATTTTCTCGTTCTCTGCACTACATTGTAATGTTTTACAGTGAATCATGGCTAACAGACCCAGAGCACAGCAAGATTTACTGCCTCAGAAAGCCTCGAGGCAGACACTTAATGACCAAACTGACAATGAAAACAACTCAAATGATGGAGGTCTTGCATTAAAAAGTGAAATTTTAAAACCATTTATAATTACACTTTCGAATATCTGCCACGGCTAGAGGCAATGGTGTTGGCGTGATAAACGCAAATGCAAATTGTGTCATAAATGGCCACACTCAGCGCCTCAGACTTTGGTTGATACAGTAACATGTGTCTCAACGGACTTTTCTGATGCTCAAGGTCAGTCCGACTGTGAAATATCAGTTTATTAGGTGGTGATTCGCAGCTTTAACTGGAAGGAAAGAGCAACGGGACAATAACTTAGTCGGTTTTAAGTCTAGCAGGGGTTTGCAGACAGGTCAGAGCCTCCTGCAGCCGTCCTATCTCACCAGTATCCCCCCCCTCCTCTTCAAGCTTTGAAGATAGGCTGGGGCTGGGGCTGCTCCTTATCAGCTATCAGTTCAGCCATTTATCACCCTGCTGTCTGATGCATGCAGGTAGTGTAGTTACCATGGTTATACACCAAAGGCACTCCTTCATTAGCATAGCAAATATTCATCAGTTGCCCCACAGAGTCGGCGCAGTACGACAGAGCTCACAGCAGGAGGCAGGGCTGATGGAGAGCTCTGCAAGGCATCTGCATCCTCACCCCAACTGTTTCCACGCACACGGTGCAGATACTCGCATTGCTATCTCTGCCTGCATTGTTCCCCCACACACCCCTTTGTTTACTCCCTCCCAAACCCCGCCACCTCAACACGAAGCTTATCCTGATTATTTGTATGCAAGTCAGAGAGAATCAGTCTAATAAGTCACGAGCCTGAAGCCTTGACCCCGTGTTCTCCGTCTTCGCGTAAACTGCACCGGAGTCTGCTGTGTCAAATGCGGCCTCTGAAATATGCATGATTGAACGTGCTCGAGGAATGCTAATAGAGCTCCCACCAAATGCAGAGGCCACCCTACAGAGGAATCTGCGGCCATACAAACACTGAAGCTGGCAAAACACCACTTCAGCCACCGCAGCTGTAACAAACATTCGATTCATCCACACAGCCAGAGAAAATATGGCTTGGAATGAAATTTTAATCAATTCAAGTTAACCGGATCCCCACCGCGTCCTGCCTGGCCAAAAAATTAAAAAAAAGGACTAAATGGCCACATTTTGTTCAGTTTTAGATGGAGGGACAATCTTGTAGGATTCCTTTCTCAGATTTATGCTTGGAGTCGTGACCCATGATAACTCTGCGGTTAAAGGATAGCGACAGTGGGACGTTTTCTTTTTAATTCAGCCTGTCTTGAATGCTACATCTGTGTGCACCGCTGCAGTTTATTTTCATTTGTCTTAAAATAAGTTGTTATTGAGGAGCTTTATGCACCCCCACCCTATCCCTTCAATCCCCCCAATCCCCTCTCCCGCCGCCCACAAGGTGCTTAGTGAGTTGCTGCTTCAGTGTTTTCAGAATCTCATGAGCTTCCTGTTTCAAAAACCTCTCCCATCAGCTCCAGTCATACAGTTTGAAAAATATCTTCCCATCGAGGTTGTTTGTCAGTGAGATAGAGAACACTTTTTTTTCCCCCCTCCTCTTTTGGAGCTCAAGCAAAGCTCTCCTTCCATATGTAACCCTCCATATAATCTGTACCATAAATAGGTCTTCTTCCTGGCCAGACCTTGGGAAAAGGATGTGGATGATGATGATTACTATGGCTGAATCCTGGTTGAGTTTGAGCTGCTGCGGCTGGCGAACAGATGTAGCCAAATTTGCAGAAAATGTCCATCTTGCTCTCTCTTTTCTCTGGTGTCACTGTTCCCTAAATGGCTGCTGTTTGGGGGGTGGAGGGGTGCTCACCCCAGATCTTCTTTGGGTTATCAGGCTTCACTGAGCCGAACGTCTAGATGACTGGTATCTCCATTTGAAATGAGGCGGTGTAGTTAATTACAAGCTAATCCCCAACTGCAGCATCAGATAGAGCATTTAATATGGTAGGGGATGAAATGATGATCCCTGTGAGGATATACAGATACTGCAGCAGGGAAACCTTACTGAGAGTGAAGTGAGATATGTAAGATGTAGCCACACAACTGGAACAGACCAAGATGTAAATAGTTGATAAGACAGGATTACTACAGTTTATAGACCTTTTACATGCATTTTCAACATGGTCAGTAGTCTGCCTTAAGAGGGGGGTGTTAGAGGACTGTATATAAAAGATGACAGTAACCACTACAACATCGGCCATTGGTTTGTGAAGCCTCAGGCTGAATGTTTTCACCATCTTGGTTGTTTTGAATCTGGATGCTCATTGGCTAACGACTTGTGATTGAGTGTTAACCAACGTTGAGGTCAAAGAAAAGGAGCTAAAGGTCATTTTCCGATAGACTTCTATGTAACTGGAAGTCTTTTTGCTTAATGTCTGATCCGAGTACCTCATACTGCTGGGCTCATGTAGCTCTGTAGGGTAAAGTCTAGAAAAATGTGGAAATGGGTATAAAGTGCTTTTCCACCAAAAACTCCAGGAAACTGAAACAGAAGAATCTTTAGTGTCATTACATTGCTGTGCAAAAGACAACACCACCATGCCATTATGATGGCATTTTCTGAGTTATGACAGCATGTCTTTTAATAAACAATGAAAATGCAAATATAATTTTTTAAAACAGGGCCAAACCAGAGCAAAGATTATCCAGGTTACCTCTGAATATTTTCTGGTGTCAGGGCTTTTTCTCGATCCTATAGAAGCTTGTTTCTGCCACTAAAAAAAAAAAAAAAAAATTGCCATCCGTAACTCGAAATTTTGAGTTACTTCCTCAGAAATTTTGAGTTGTTTTTTCGAAATTGCGAGCTATGTATCTCAAATATTCGTGTTAATAACTCGAAATTTTGGCTTACCTTTACCAATTAGGAAGCGCCGTGAAAGAAATCATTTCCTTGTTACCCGGAAGCAGATGACGCCAGTGCATGCGCACTAAAAATGGGGTAGCGACAGTATCAGTGAGCTAGCAGTTTCTGGCAAAGGTGAACGAATTGTCGGCATGTTTTTGACAGTCAACGGTCAAAATGTCTTCTAGCAAAAACCAGCTGCATAAAAGTTAAGGAATCAATGTTTTCATGTCGATCTTTTGGACAGCTGATACTTTCCGCTTCCTGCTTCCGGTTAACAAGGAAATTATCTACGGATCACGAAACGTCCTGATTAGCAGCGCTAACTCAAAATTTCGCGTTATTAATGCGAAAATTTGAGATACATAACTCGCAATTTCGAAGAAACAACTCAAAATTTCGAGAAAGTAACTCGAAATTTCGAGTTACGGATGGCGACTTTTTTTCTTTTTTTTTTTAATGCGCAAACAAGCTTCCATGATCCTGATTGTTTGTCACAAACTACAAGCTGAAAAATTTCTAAGGTGGGAAACACTAGTGTGCTAAAAGTTCCCGAAGCTTCTAGGGGGGTAAAATATTTTGATTGCAGCTGTGGTTTATTTCCTGGAAAAACAGCTGGAACTGTTGGCTGTTTTAGGAATGGAATAAAAAAATAGTTTTTTTCCAAACTGAAGATCAAAACTGAAGGGAAATTATTTTTTACTCATTTAAATACCTTAATGTGGTTTTTGACCCAGTAGCTGTTTTGGCCTTGTTATATGAACACTGATACAAAAAGCTGGATGAGTGTATACTGGATATTTCTCCAAGCTTTTAAGTAAAAGCACCTGTAGTGGAAGTGCACATAGAGGTGATCTGCTACAGTTCAAACTAAATTGGCTTTGCAATGCCACAAAACCTGACTTGAGCCCAAATTTAGCTGGATAACATGCTAATCTTTGTGCTAGAGTTGGTTTCACCTCTTTTAGAGTGCCCTAACCCTACCACACATCTCGGTAGACTGGACACAATACTGGCCTTTGTCCTGGATTAGCTTGTCTGGCCTCCTCAGCATGTCTTGTTCAACCTTCACATTTTTTCCAGGCATGTCAGGGTTCAGTAGTTTGATGTAAAAATGAGTCACTGAAGATCTGTAGTAAAGGCGTTTGCTGACACACATGGAAATGCGGTGCAGCCGTCCCTCCGGCAGGCACTCTGGCTGCAGAGCTCGTCGTCTGGTTGGCAGAGGACGGCACCTCTGCGGAGTATTTACAATGGTATGAAACCTGCCTTTACAGGGGCCACAACAAATGGTTTTCATTACCAGGTTTTTAACGATCACAGAAATGGACTGCGGAGCATACTTTGAATCTTTTCACATGCGAGCGATTTATTAAGGTCGCTGTCTGGAATGAGACTGCGCTACTTTAAAGTTTACACAGGAGAAAGTGGCTGCACCTGAACACTTTCATCGTCGTATCGCTGATTAGTCGGACAGTTGTGTATCCATTATTTGGTCTTTAAAAGCTTAAAGCTAATTACAGTTTCTTACAGCTAAACTTTACATCGCAAAATTACATGTTTCATCTTAAAAAAACAAAAACAAAGCAAAAACTGTTAAATATGCAAGAGAAGCCAGAACCAGTGACTGCTGATCACTGTTGGCTTTTTATGTTAATAAAAAAATGACATTGGTTAGTTATGTTTCCATTTTGTTGATATTCATTTGTGGCATTTTCATTGTTGTGGTCATTGTGAGCTTGCTGAGATAACTTCCGCATTTCTAAGGAATAAAAATACCTTTACTGGCAAAGGTAAATGAAGGGGGCATTATTTATTAACTTTGCATCAATGTGTTTCACAAACTGGTGGTTTGTAGCTGCTGTGCTGCAGGTGCTGCAAACAGTTCTAAGAACATTGTAAACAGAGTTGGAGCCGGTCTGCATGCAGGATAAATATTTCCCGTTTCTAAAGGACCTCGAGCATATTTTATCCTGCATAGTGTCCATTTAAAAAAACACTCGTGGCAGACTGATATCAGGTGATATGTGAAATGGACTAGTACTTGCATTGAGTTTTTAGTCTTATTGATTACTAATAGTGTTTTTAAAGCCAAATATTGAGATTTATTTATGTCATATCTGTGACAGAAAATAAGAAATTTCTTCCATCATATATATGAGGTGTGATTTAAAAAGTTTGAAGAGGTGTGTTATAGTTTCTGTGTCCGTGAGCCCACTGGCTGATGTCTGGATGATGTAAATTTTGTCATCAGATGGTGAGTGTGAAGCGCCCTGCTTATTTATTTATGTTTTTAATAACCACACAGACTTTCCTGCAGAAAACCTCAATGCAAGAATTACGTAAGCGCCCTTCAGTTGGACTTCAGATAACAGGAATGAAGTTTGAACCCCACCTTACACTGTAAGCTCTATGATTTCACTGTGGACTATAAACTTATACCATCACATCATATTTGGCTCCGTTTAACTTCATCCACGTCCTGAAAGTTAAAATCAATTTGAAGGCTTGCCATTTTGACACTGTGGGTGGTCCAGCGCCCGCTGCAAATGGAAAGGATTTCCCCGGCAGTCCTTCCAGTGTGAATGGAGCGCTGGGAACGGTCTGTTGCTGCTCAAGGAGACTATTTTAAAAGGGAGGGCAGCCAAATTTAAATCAACTACAGTGTTTGTTTTCTATAGGATCAGTCTCATAACTTTCTGCACACACACCTATATTACTACAATGGTGAAGGCACATATTAAATGTGGTTTGGCTCCATATGATGTCAGTGAGAGCTGATATCCCTAATATGGTCATCTCGGGTCCTGAGCTCTGACTGTGAGAAGCCCCGCCTGCCTGATGTTCAGATTTGTTTTTTATGAGGGGCAGCCAATCAGAGGAAAGGTGGTTTAACTGGAGAGGAGCTAAAACAGCTCGTTTTAAGCAGAAGATGAACTGAGGGGCTGTAACAAGGCCCAGTTTAAGATAAATAGGCATCATTTTTTGACCCATGAATTATGTAAAGATGATCGGCTCCAGAGTGGTGCACATGAAGTGCTTTAAAAGACAGAACAAATTTAATACCAATACTGTGTATAGGACTCCAACTTACTTTTTCTTTTTTTTTTAAATAATTATAGAAAAGGTGGCATTCACCGTTTAATATTCACTGTTAAGTCTTCTGCTTGCTAGATTTTTGTCTCAAAGCAAGATAATCTATTTTTTTTATTTAAGCTTCTTGAGTAAGAGGAGCTTAAATAGAGAATATTTTTTACTTTGTTGGCTCTTTAAAGCTACTGAGGCTGTTTTTATAAGGAGTTGTTGACTAATTTTCTGCCACTGCCTCAGTGCTGCATGCAAGTCGTTACTGCCGGCTTTGTGCTGCACAGCTAAGCACCGTCAGCCAGACAGACGAGAGCCAGCCGGTGATGATGGCTCACTGGTTACAACTGCTGACTTCCTAATGAGGTCCGACTAAGCTGAGGCAAATTAACACAAGGCCTTCACTAACACCACTAAAGTTTTTGTTTTTTTTTTATAGCCCCAGCTGTAGACCCTGTTGCACATCCCAGTGTCGCATTTCATGTTGGTGGATTAGCGCTCCATCCTCACTCGGGGCTGTGCACATTACATTAAACTGTCTGCCCCTCAATGGGCGTTTGTACCCCGCAGCACTGATTTACAACTCGTATTCAGACAGTTTCTTCTCTTTGCCCAACCACAAATGGCAACGACAGACCATCTGCTGGCAAATCTGCCAGATGTTTTTCTCAATGAATCTAAGAGAAAATGGGGGGGCAAATCACAATTTACCAGAGCTTAGGGCGATGTCTTCAGATTGCTTGTTTAAAGCGAGAGTCCAAAAATAATCAGTTATTTTAAAATCTGAGAAATGTCCCCTTTGCAGGACAATAAAGTCTGTTTCTTCTTCTTCTTCTAAAGGAAGAAACATCTCTCCACATTTACAGGAAGCTGTTGCTTCAGGTGTACAAGAAAATGCCATCTTAACAAAAGGTTTTAACCAGCAGATGATGCCGTCTTCGATCTTTAATCTTTTCTTAACCCATTTTTCTTTAAAACTTACAAAGAAAATATTTAAAAGGTGAGATTTCCATATTTTTTTTTTTTTTAATGATTAAAAAAAAAAAAAAAAAAAGATGGAGCAGCTTCATGAGCTCTGTGGAAGTTTTAAAACACTCAGTCCATGAAAGAAATGCACACATCCCATATTTAGAAACTGTCTTGAAAGGAAAGGTCAAGCTGCTTCAAGCTGATAGGAAGGCAGCAGTAACTCAAATAACTGCTTGTTACAATAGAGGTATACAGAAGAGCATGTCTGAATGAACAATGCGTCGAACCTTGAAGCAGACAGGTTACAGCAGCAGAGGACCTCACTGGGTGCCACTCCTGTCAGTTAAGAACAGGAAACTGAGGCCACAGTTTGCACAAACACACCAATAGAAAATCGGAAAAATGCTTCCCGGTCTGATGAGTCTCTGGCCCAGTTTACACGACACCGTTTCAAAATGAAAATAGGTAAGTTTTGATGCGTTTCGGCCTCCCGTTTACACGAGAATGGAGTGAAAACGGTACCTTTTGGAAACGGGTTCCAGAGTGGAGCATTTCTGAAGCGCTCCAGTCTCCATCTCTGTGTAAACGGATGAAAATGATGCTTTTTGGAAATGGGGGCACTCGCACATGCGCACTATGGTTGCGGCTCCTAGATCCACACCGCCAACTGGTGGCCTGGCAATGGGAACTTTACTTGGACTAACTTTACTGTACTCTGAACTTGCGTTTTCGTGTAAATGGAGATCATTTCTGAAGCGTTTCTTTTCGGGAACGACAGCAGCAAAACAACACAGTTTCCACTCGAAACGTTGTCGTGTAAACAGGGCCTCTAATTGTGCTGCACAATTTGTCATGAAAACATGGGTCCCTGCTGCCTTGTATCAAAGGCTGGTGGTGGTGTAATGATACTCTGGCACACTATGGACCCCTTAGTACAGATTGAGCCTCGTTTAAATGCCACATCCTACCTGAGTGTCCCCTTTATGACCACAGTGTACCCGTCTTCTGATGGCTGCTTCCAGCAGGATAACACACCATGTCACAAAACTCACATCATCACAAACTGCTTTCTTAAACTTGACAATGAGTTCACTGTACTCAAATGGCCCTCTCAGTCACCAGATCTCAAGCCAATAGAGCACCTTTGGTTGAAAGACGAAAACCTTGTGCATTGTGTACTGTTTAAGCTTTTTGTTAGCGTCTGAGAGTTATTAAAGAGCGACACCAAACTCAAAGAGTTTGGCTAAGTCACCAGAGTTTCTTTGCCTTGTTTCTGGCCTCAGGACCAAAAGGAACTGTACTGAGAGGGCCGTGATCAGCACTGATGTAACAGCCCAGGCTGGAACTGGGCTAAAACCGGTCATGTAAAGGCATGAAAAAATTATTTGTTCAGATGAAACTTTAAAGACACGTTCTGGGGGAATTGGAAAGAAGGTTTAAATAACTTGTTTTCCCCAATAAAGTGTCCAAAAACCTGAATAGTTTTTTTGAATTTTATATCTGGTTCTTAGAAACATGCAGTAAATTCTCTCAAGTGACAACTTAAAATGAGGCAATGATTTATGTTTCTGAAAAATGGAAACAAAAGATTAAAATATTTTTCCTTTTAACAGATTAAGATATCTTGAGGCCTGGTGCTTTTAAAGCTGCTTGTTTTGTCCAGTTATCACTTTTTTTATTTTATTTTTTTAGCTTATGAAATTGTGTGATCAGTATTAAAATGGATGGATGGTCTGTTTGCTGCTGTCCTTTGTTGTGGGGGTTGGAGGGCTTCCTGTGTCATCTTATGTAATCAGCACATGAAGAGCTGATGGACTGTGTGTGTGTGTGTGTGTGCGTGTGTGTGTGTGTGTGTGTGTGTGTGTGTGTGTGTGTGTGTGTGTGTGTGTGTGTGTGTGTGTGTGTGAACAGCATGTTTGAGACAGAGGTGTCAGACGGCGCGATGACACTGTCACAGGCCCTGTTTCACATGTTGTTTGCATTGAATTTGAAGTCAGTCACATGATGGTTTCTAGCATGCCTCCAGGAGATATTCTTCCCCTCGAGTTTCCTTCCATTAAGATGCATTTTTAGCACCCTTTGACACTCTTAAGTTTGGCTCTCTTTTTGGTACCATTAAGTCTCTCTGAACTGCTGCTGAAGATCCTCACTTGAGGGGGAAAGTGGATGGCGGAGGGGGGTGACAATAGGCCTTTTATGTTGCGAGTTATCCTCATTCCCTTGTGTTAGCTCCAGGGGAACATGTGACCAGCTCTCATTCAGGTCATGTTGGCGCTCTCAGTCTTTGACCCTCTTAGAAAGAAGCTACTCCCTCAATGTCCCATTCATCCCATACAGATGTGTGTGTGTGTGTGTGTGTGTGTGTATGTGTGTGTGTGTGTGTGTGTGTGTGTGTGTGTGTGTGTTAATGCCTGACAGCAGCATTATGACAAACCCCTGACAGCACTTCATTCAGCTTTTTCAAGTGACACATTAACTGCTGATGCACTGCTGGTTGACAAGTTTAGTTGCTTTGTGCCCAGGTGCCACAAAGCCAGATTATATACTGAGCTGTATGTGACGGTTAACCATAGACTTGCTTTTATTAAGTATATTAATAAAACAGTGCTGAAATAAGAACACTGAAATCCTATAATATCAAAGAGGATGTATCGGGGGGGGGGGGGGGGGTTGTTTGTTTGTTTTTTCTCTTCATGGCTTTTTATGAAGTCAGCTTTGGCTGTGGGCACAGAAACCCCACTCACCTGCTGTTCAGACCTTCTATTTAGGAGGGGCAGCCAATCAGAAAAAAGTTAGTATTTGTTAGTATTTGCTTCAGTAAACCAACTTTTCCACCACAACAAAGTGTAAAAAAGTTTACTCCCACTCAGCTCTTCCAGTGTAAAATTGAAAAAAAATAGATTCCTCACTGAGCTTCAATGAAAGGGTTTTAAAGGGACAGTTCACCCCAAAATGAAATTTCACCCCCCCCCCCCCCCCCCCCCCACACACACACACACAGGCTTTATTTATTTTTTCACCTATATTATATGAATTGCCTGCTTTAGTCAGCTATAAAATGCCTGCCCTGATTTTAAGGTAATGCAACTATATAGCACTAAACAGCAATGCCTCCTCTGTTGAAATTATGATCCACTTACTCAGAAAAATCACAAACCTTGTGATCAGTTTCATGCAGGAACTATTTTCTTCTGTCTGCATCCGCCAAAAAAAAGAAGCAGTGAGCTTACATCCTGTCACGCTGTGACTCGCACTCTCTTCACAGGATGAACACTTCCTTCTGCAAAGTGATGCGATTGGCGGGTGTAGTTTGGCAAAGTGAAAAATAGATTTTTTTGGGTGAACTGTCCCTTTAATACAAAGAGGAACAAACCAATTTGATTAGATCGACTTGGATGGCTGTTGCTGTGCATTTTGTCTCTTATCTCCTCATTTTGAAGCACATTAAGCAATCATAAACACTACAAACCATTCACTTTCTTCACTGATTAATCTTCTGATTATTTACTAGATTAATCAAGTAAATTTTGGTACAGAAACATACTAGATCGTCTTCGGACATCTTGTTCTGTCCACACAATTTAAAGCTATTCTGTTTGATATAAGTCCAAACTAGAGAAAAGTTAAGAATTGATCAAAATAAATGCGCATTACGAGTTTTTGCTGCAGCTCTGGAAAGATAATAGCATGGGTTCTCAAAGTTTTGATGACTGAGTGCTGGATTGAGGGGCCACACATGAAGAACACACACATCAAACAGTTTTTATTGGTGTAGAGTGGTGGTTTTTGGTCGGTGACTGTCATTTTTGTGCTGGTTTATAGCTTTTTAAGCATTAGTGAGGTGGCGTTTCTTGACCGGGGCTGCATTTTTTTCACTTTTAGAGCAGTTCGGTCTCTTCAGAAGAGCCCAAATTGAATGGAAAGGCTCTTTTGGTCTGTATCACAGTGTAACATGAATTCTGAATGAACGCACCGCCCTGTAAGAAGCCTGGGATTTTGGCAAAAACTGTTTTAAATGTTCACATGGGCATGTGACGATTAAGACTGCTTCTTCAAACTGAGTTTTTAGCCACTAGGTGGACACAGATTAGAGGCTTGGCAGTGAGTACAGACTGGGCAGGACCGCCATATGTGTCAGCAGTAAGAGGATAAATCCTCAGTGGACACAAGCTCTTTTGATCTGGGTGATTTTTGATGTGAAGCTCGACATCTGTCGTGTTTTTTCTTTTCTTTTCTTTTCTTTGTTGTGGTTGATTCTCAGTGATGACCTGTGCAGTTTTTTTCCCCGCAGACAAACAGCTCATTTGAGTTGATAAAGCAGCATTTTGTTTTTGGGGGTTCCCGTGATTTTTCCATGTGGGATTCACGAGTGTCAGCGTTAATCTTGGAAAAACAAAGCGTCTCATTTGAGACAGTTACTGAATCTGGGGCAGTTCTATACTTGCCAAACAGGCTGGGGTGTTTTGTTGAGATCTGAATGCAGTCGTATGAAACAACTGACGTTCATGCGAGCACCCCGGGGCATTTGATTTCCACTATAGGATGTCTGGTGTGGGGCAGAGCCGATTCAGGTCATGCCTCTTTTTTTGTCTGCTTAATTAGGGTCATATTATCTAACTTTAAATCAGAACCTATACATTTGTTATTAAAAAGTTGTTTACGGAGGCAGGGATGCTGCAGGGATGTGTTGCTATCCATTATTGCTTTATTATATTATCCTCCCACATTCTGCTCATGAAACCCGTGTTTTCTTCCTCCTGCTGCTGCTGTGGCTCCCAGTCATTTTGTCATCAGACTTGGTTTATTGTGTCTGGTATGTGAGGATGATGTGGCTTCGTTAATAAGGACAGCAGCTGAGTCACATCGGGTGAAAACCTGGAGAGAGAAACCACACTGAGACGCTGCGCCGAGAAACCCGCCGCGCTGCTGCTGACCAGTTCAGACAAGATGCAGATTGTAGAAACGCGCTGCTGTCGTGACATTCATTCACAAAAATCACTGCACAACAGCCACACTGTTAACTCAATAATCTTTTGATGCGATTAATCTGGAACTAATAACTGTATCAGTTTCAAGCCCAGAAAATGCCTTCAACAAAAGAGTCACTTGTGAAATTTTGCAGTTTAATTTTCTTATGTATTTTTTAATTTGCCTTTTTTACTGTTGGTTGGACAGGAAACTGTAACCCTTCCTGTGCATCAACAGAAGTTAAAGAAATAACCGCTGTGACTGAACTTGAGCTAGGGTCAGGCTGAACTTTTGTGTAATAGCAATTTCTATCACAAGAGGGAGCAGCAAGTCAGCCAGGCTCGTCATTAAACCTGGGATTACACTTTTCATGTCCATGAGTCCGCTAGGGATGTCCGCGTGCCTGCCTGCTTTTTGTGACCGCGTGGAGTCGCAATGCACCAACTACACAGCTGCCCCGGGTGGCAGATTTCAAGTGGACTTCAAAGAAGTATAAACAGGAATGACTTCCCAGCTATCGGGTCTCCAGCTGTCCGTATCTGAGTCCGCAACAGAGTGTAATTGAGGCTTAAGAGTGTTAGTGGGGTTAAAGAAATATACCAAAAAAAAAAAAGGCAGCTCGTGTCCCAAAACATTTCAACAAGCCCACTGGAAAAATGCTGCTCTCTTGTGGTGAAATCTTTAATTACATTTTAATTTTTTTAAAAAAGCACCTTTTTAAAGCGACAGTTTTAAAGTGCTGTTTATCCACTTTGATTATTTTGGTGTGTTCATCTACCCATACGAGAGGCTTGTGACCACATGACAGTTTGTAAATACTGATGGCATCCCCATCAGCTGAGCTGTAATGCCAGCAGGCTCCACCCATGTTTTTAGGCATCCACAGATTGTGAAATTCTGGATGCAGAGATACAGTTTTTTTGTTTGTTTTTGTTCTTGCTGTTGTTTATCTCCCTTTTTGTTCTAGAATATCAAAAATTTAATACGCTCTCTTAGGTCATATCTTCATCCCACTCCAACACAGAACAGATGTGACACAACACATAAATATCGGCTGCTGAAATCAATAGATTGCATTTTATTTGCAGCTATACGAGTATCAGTGCATTATTTCTTCTTCTGTTTGGTGACAAGCGACAACTTCTGGGGCTGATAAACCGCAAACAAGCAAACATGGAAACGT
The DNA here is from genome assembly GCF_007364275.1 of Archocentrus centrarchus. Lineage (NCBI taxonomy): Eukaryota > Metazoa > Chordata > Actinopteri > Cichliformes > Cichlidae > Archocentrus > Archocentrus centrarchus. The sequence goes on along the minus strand of NC_044352.1, from coordinate 6,513,679 downwards.
GTGTGTGTGTGTGTGTGTTTCTACATTTCTAAAAGGGGTGAGCGGGCAGTTTTAAAGCTGTCAAATGAGGAAATCTTGATAGCACAGCATGTGTTTTCTAACATCTGAATATTGTGCATTTTCCTCTTGTGTCCTGCTGGTGCTCAGGTTTCCTTCCACGCTTCAAACGCTGTGTGTGTAATAAATAAATAAATGGCTCCATAAATGGCTGAAATGTGAAGCCAATGCTGCAGAAAACTGCAGTTCTTCTAATGGCCACTTGAGGCTGCCTCCAAGAGTGGGTTGATCCCCATTGACTCCCATGTTAAAATGTCTAAATTCACAGCTTTAAAAATGCATATTTACAGCCTCAGACAAAAAGCAGTTTATGAATAGTTTCCTGCATCATTTTTAATATTTTTTTGGGCTTTTTAGCCCCAGGACAGAATCAAACCCAGGCCACTTCAATAGACTTGTGGCACATGGGTTACCTACTCAACCCAGTGAGCCATACTGGCACCCTCAAGATTTCTTTTTCATCCATTTGGATGCTCACAAAGGTTATGCTGCATTCTATGTCAAGTGGGAAATCCCACGTTCATGGCCGGACTTTCCACTCAGAAAGCCAGAGCAAATGCACCAACCATGATTTCACAATCCAAGAAGGCAGGAGTGCATGTAAACAGTAAAAAATGTAGAACTTATAATCTGTTCTACCACTGTTGTGTATCAGACAATGTTGTTTTCTGTGTCCGAGCGGTTTGTGCTTCAGTTTCGGTGAGTGAAATCCTAGCTGTGTATTGATGTCTTACTTGGCACCGATTTGCAGATGTTTGTGTCTTGTTGTTGCTGGTAACATAGCGCACCACCCAGTCAAATAAATACAAAAAAAACAACATGCCTGCAGCTGCAGCTCTAACTTTGAAGGCTTCAAAATACGGGTTCCAGAAATCAGCTGGAGATGTCCCAGTGGCCATGTCCATCTTTTATATACAGTCTATGGTTGTCACATGTATAAAGTAGAAATAATAGTTCCTATTACCCCATCTCAGCAGATGATCTGGGCTCTGATCATATGGGATGGCCTTTTTTTTTTTTTTTTTGCTCCATTTTCTAAGCCACAGCATAGAATAATTGAGACTATAATTGATAATGAAGGTACTCATAAGCTGCAGCCTCCTGATTTCTAAATTCCTTCTGATTTCCAGTCACTTCTTTTCCTCAGAGCAGTCACACAGGACTCAGTCCAACACTTATTGCCAATGTGAAGACAATCCTCTTAGCGCAGAGCCTGTTTTCTTTCTAGGGCACTTAATGGCTCTGTTCAGAGCTGCTGTCAGTTCAGCCGGGATGTCGGATATCCTCTCTCTGTTACGTCCCTTTGTCCGTACAAGGTAGGGTCTCCTGTGAAACACAGCCTCCCCCCTACTCCTCCTCTTTATGGCCCAAACCGGCAGTTGCGGGGTTAATGTTTAGCAGCAGCAGCAGCATAGGCAGGAGTTGTAGGAGGTGGAGGAGGAGAGCAGCCGAGAGGTGGGGGCTGGTCCACAGCTGTTGTAGTAGGCAGGGTCTGTTGGGGTAGAAAGCCTGCCTCACTCGCCCTGGAACAATGGGAGACATGGCAGCCTCTGCAGACGCACACACAGAGCTCATGCCCAAGGACAGGCCTTTTTGAGCCATAGCATAGAGGAAACCGGCTTCCTCGCCACGCTCACAAAGTGACGGCACTTTTAACAGGACGGGGGGGGGGGGGACGTAATCTCCCCGGCAGCCGGAAAGCAGAAATGTAAGGTTGTGGCCTCTTTTCATGTCCTTTTTTTCTGCCCCCTCTTTTTGCTTCTCGTGCCTTACGTTTCATTCTGCTGTGAGGAGATCTCAGATGACTGGATGACAGAAAAGGCAGAAGGAGAAAGGTGAGCTGACACAAAATGTGTACTTTCGGAGGAGGGGGGTGGGGGTAAATTTGTATTGGTGATGCAGTTTTTACAGCTGACATGGTGTCTCCAGCGCCTCTCACTCAGCCTGCATGTTGGGACGATGTTTCTGTGTCCAAACGAAGCAGATTTTTATTTCTCCCTGAAATGACAGCGAGGAGACGCGTGTTTGGTGGCGTTGACTTGACATGAACGGGCATGAGATGACTGCTAAAGGAGGGCTGGTTTTCTTTGTGTGTGATTGTGTGTGTGTATGTGTGAGTGATTGTGTGTTGAGTTAGCTGTATGACAGCAGCAGGTCGAGCACTGTTAACACTCTGTGTGTATTTAAACGTTGGCTGAACCAGCTCAGGATCCTGTTTTGGTTGCAGCTAACAAAGTGTCATAAATCTGCCAAATGTGAACGAGGGTGGGTGGAGGTGGTGGATGGTGCAGCCTGAATGCTGCCTGAATGCTGCCTGAATGTGTGATATCAGGAGGATGAAGGGACCCTTGATGTGCCTCCTCCCTGGGTTTGGAGGTTGCCTGGCACAGATTTAAGAAGGATCCCTGCGTTTTGTGTGATTGCTCTCAGACCTGCATGGCTCACATCCAATCTCTCAGGCCCCTTTTGGGAAGGGAGCTCCCCTCCTTCTCCTTCTCCATCCCTTCCCCCACCTCCTCTTGCTCCTCATCCCCAAATATTGCTTGTGTGCGATTCGTCTCGGTTCATGTAGCCAAACATCAGACAGGAAGCAGCGCCGAGGGAGTCCGCCAGCCTGATTCTGTCTCACCCACATCTCAATTCCTCTTTGATATTTATCTGCATCTGTATTAATGATACCAACAACTGTGTGTCTGCCAAAATAAAAGATTTTTGGCCTACATTTATTTTTTTCAGCCGTCCCCGAGTCTTTTTTTTTAAATCCAGCGTGTGAGGATTGAGGTTTTTGTCACATTGTTTACATCTTCCGCCTACACACTTTGCCTACACAGCGAGAACTTCAGTCTTTGCCTTCACAGATTGGCAGATGGAAAGGGTGGCGTTTGACGTATCCTCAGACGGCCTTGCCTATGCCAAATCCCCAAGAGTGAGACTGACATGATTTAAGAAGCTTTTGTGCATTTCTTCTTCCTGCTTTGGCTGAATCGCCTTTGAATTCCCCCCCCCCTTCCCTGCCCTCATTCCATGAATCTCCTCATCCTCATCCGCAGCATCCCACCAACCCGCTTTGAAGACCTAAATTTTATTCTTTCAATATTTCATTTTTTTTGTCCTTCCCACCTTCAAAAATCGAAGTGCAGGAGTCTTGTTTTGGGGCTTGTTGATCTGCTGCCTCCATGGCTTCGTGGTTTCTCGGCACCTGGTGTGCAGAGGCCAGAACAGCTGATCTGCTCTTACTCTATTAAAACCTCCAGATTGAGTGGGCAGATGCACAACACCTCTAATCCCATTTCAGTTTGACAAGATCTAACGGGATCAGGCCCCGTTACCTTACAGAAGCGCGTTTGGAGATGAAGAGTTAATGCTGCAGTTCGGTGCCCAAACATATCTGAGTTGACGAGACAAAAAGCCAGCTGAGGAGACCCTGCAGCAGACGAGGCGCCCCACTTAGGCTGTAAACCTTTGTAGAAAGCGAACGTAATTAACAGGGAGCTCGATTAATGGGGGAATCCCACATTAGGCTCAAACTTTAAAGGAAATCTTTGTGTGGCACTGTCCTGCATTTTCAGAAAGACATAAAAGGGGAGTTCTTAAATGCTGTCTACTGAATTATTCATCCATCTTTCTTTCATTACACTTTACAATGACTCAGAGATGAAAGGAAAGACGAGATTGAGGAAAGAGGGCGAGATCGAGGAGTGGGGGCTTGTGGTCTTTGCATGGCTGGCGTCTGCCGAGCGCTGGTGTCTCCCGAGGGCAATGGAGCATCTTCCTCTGCTCTCGGTTTCCTATTCGCTTGTGGGGCAGCGGAAGGCTGCAGCCTTTGCCCGCAGCCTATCACAGAGGTGACATTGGCCTCAAACCTCTGCACGCAATCCCCCCTCCTAAACTCCAGCTATCAAACTTTTCAAGATCTTATTACACGGGGGGCAGATTTTGTGGTTTCTGTCTTATGATTTAAGACACAGAGAGGAGGAGGGGAGGGGGAAAGATGAGGTTGGGGGGTTTATTACCTCCACCAGGGAGGTTCTGTGATTGGTGGGTTTGTCTTTGTTAGCAGGATTATTCAAAAAGACTTGATCCGGATCCAGGATTCTTCACCATTGTTTGATGGGACAAAAACCACACGTTTCACTTCATATCTTCACGAATGTGTGTTAAATTATGAAATAAGACAAATATAGAGACGTGATGTTTGCTAGAAAATATCACAAACTAATCTGAGCTTCAGATATCCTTCTGCGTATCCTCCTGGGACTCAATTCATGCAGTGCTCAGAGGAGATTTTCAGCCTTGCTGGAAGCTTTCGGTCTCTTTCTCCCGCTGTGTATTAAAACGTGTCCCGGTTTTCTCTCCCTCAGCTCCGTGGTTTTGCTGTTGGGAGACAGAGGTGCCTGACGGGAGACTGACTCCTCTTCAAGGATCATTACAAGAGCTGACCCCTCAGGTGAGTGCAAGATTCAAAATGGTTTTTGTTTTTTTTTCTCTAGAAGTTAACAATTATTTTTAATTTAAAAAAATCCTGCAAATTAATTTGTGGATAAATTGATTCATCATACAACTTATAAAATATCAGCTACATGGTGAGAAATGGTCATTACAGTCCTCAGAAGCACATATTTTTAAATGGGTGCAAAATGGGCATTGTTAGCTGTACATTTCAACACGCACCTGCATTCATATTTGGAGAAAATAACCCAGATGTCATCTTAAATGTCATCAATTCATCTTTTAGTTATATTTTGTCAAACGAAGGCACGTTTGATGGCACTAAACCTACAGTTTGCTCCACAGAAGAAAGAAATGTTTTTCTTCCTCGTTACTCAGAGCCTGTGACGTGTGCCAGCAAATTTAAATCTCATTCATCGCTTCTTGTGCACAAAATCCCAATGAACACAGTGGGATTTACCCCGTTAGTGCTCAGTTTAGACCATGTTCATTTTGCACTTTAGTCTTCCTATGGTAAATATTTCCCTGTCTTTTTGCTGTGAAAGAAGGGGGGGGGAGGAAAATCTGACTCATTGGTGATGTTTCCCTCCAACTCTTTGGCACGTGTCCAATCCTACGATTGTGTCAGGGCGCATATTAAAATCAGCTAGCAACGTGGCAGGAAGTATGGGATTAAACACGCAGAATAATCGTGTACCAAATTTAAATGAAAACTCAGATCGCATTAATTTTGCCTATTTAGATTTCACGCCATCAAAGCCGATCTAAACTTACCTTACACTCATTTTCTTCTGCAATAAATTGAAAATCTTCTGGGCTTTTGAAAATTGCTCAGTATTAATTTAATGCTTGTTGAGTTCTTGATTTGTTGTTTACTTGTTTATTCCACAACATCTTGGATGGGGTCAAAAATTGCAGAGACCACAGTTCTTATTTTGTTTAAACCACAAAGTATCATACGCACAGTAACTGTACACACAACTGAGAAATAGGCGATTATGAACGTAGCTGCAGATGAGCTTTCTGCCCTTTGATTTCTGCTGCTTCGTTTTTATTTTTTTCTTCCCCCCTGAGACAAAGAAAAGTGTAACTTTGACTCGGTTTCGGTGCCACTTCTCTGTTTCATTTCCTCTGTCTCCCTGCTTGTTAGTCATTGTCAGTGCTTTACACCCATGAAAAGTTAATCCAACCTTTGCAGCAGGCGCTGCTGGCTGATTTGTTTAAAGGACACCACAGCTATTTATTTCCAGCAGAAGACATGTTAGTATTCCTCTGGTGTCAAGTTGCACTTTATTTGTTTGCTGATGAATGCGCAGCAGTGTCCCCGCAGCTCACATTTTTCATATGCAGGTATCCGCTTGAGTCATTTTTTTTTTTTTTTTTTTTTTTTTTTGGAGGAACAAAAGCACCACATGCCCGCTTGGCTCAGAGGCCAACATGTGATCCTGCCTGTTTTCTTCACTGATTGGAGCTTTAAGCTGTGAATGCAGCGCCTCGCTGCTCTCTGTTTATACTTAGCGATGTCTGATTGAGTGGCTGTGTTTTCCAGAAGGATGCATTTACACAAACAAAACACTTTGTGCTGACTTTGACCTTCACGCTTATCTGTTTGTTCTTTTTTCCCCCCTTTTTTATTATTATCACTTGCACGCATCCTTGCTTGTATCCTCTTGTTTACCTCTTTATTTCTATAGACAGAAAAACAACCAAAACTTTGATTCAGCTGAGTTTATTTTAGGAATTTATTCTACTTTGAGACCGAGACCTTAAGCTAGTATAGAGGGGAAACCCAACAAGCCCTGCATGAGCCAGCTCTTGGTGACAGTGGGGAGAAAACCTGTTAAACCTCAGACAGAGCCAGCGAAGGCTGCTCAGTTATGGCAAAAATCCTAATCATATTAACTCAGCTTTTGAAATGTCACGCATGTGTTGAGGAAAAACTGTGTTTTTTGTTCCTCTCTAGGTTCCTTCAGCTGAATTGGTTTTAGGTTTCTTGATGACCAACGTGGCTTTTAGTCATCTTGGTTTGACTTAAAGTAAAACTGCCAACCCTCACCTATGGTCATGAGCTGTGGGTACTGACCAAAAGAACAAGGTCAAAATGAGTTTCCTCTGAGGGCACAGACGTCTAAAGGAAGCTCAGAGCAGAGTCACTAACCCTTCATTTCATTGAAAGGATACCAAGATGCCTCCATTTGCATGTTTGACTAGGAGGAGACTCCAGGGTAGAACCAGACCCCAGGAAAAACTGGAAAGTGTCGCTAGGGAAAAGCCACCATGACCTGACTTCAACTTGTTGATTATCTTGTTTTTATAACGGCTGTCGGTGTGTAGTGATATTGATGATAAAAATGAAAAATTCACATTGTATTAAAAATGTGTGCATGGTAATATGCAGCACACTTTGAGTTACAGTCTCACTTTGCAGGTTCTCTTTCAGTAACTACTTTACTGCAGCCTCAGCTCATCCACACACTTTATGGAAAGTACGGCGACAGCCACTGAAAGCACTCACTTTTCTGTCTCTGCAGTAACTTCTCACACACTTGGAGAGATTCACTTTCCCATAACACACCAGCTCAGTTAGGCTGAGTCACTCATACAGGTGCAGTCAGGCTGGAGTTATGATGCTGAGTGAAGCTCTGGAGACGGTTGAAGATTTAATTCTTAATTGAATTACTGTTTTGTCTGCTCTTGCCGTTGCTCCTCTGCTTACCGAGCGTTCGGACTAATGCCGGTTCCTCGGAGATGGTGTTACAGTGCCCTGTGGTTTGGTGCTAAACTTGGATGAATTGCATGGTGTTAGTCTTAATTGGTTTGAGTAAAGGAAAAGGAAGAATGTAAATTATTGCAGTCAGTATCTGCAGATCAGAAACATACAGCTCCATAAGCTGCAGGGAGGAAGGACACAGCATAAAATATAAGAGAAAGAAGACACAAAGATCATGACATCTGAAATATTAAATGCACAGAGAGTAAATTAGAGGAGAGGTTCTCAGTGCATCGTGGAGGTCCTGCAGCAGCCTGAGCTTGTCACAGCAGAACCTAAGGAACGGTTCAGGGTCACCTGATCCAGTCCTGACTGTAAGCTTCATCAAAAGGAAAAGTTTGAACCTCGGAGTAGACGAGAGAGTTTCTGTCTCACAAATCCAAACTGGTTCCACAGGAATAGATTTTTATTGCCAATGCAAATGTTGTGCACAGCGACTGTGCTGTTTGTTAGTGGTCATGCATAAAGGAACGGATGAATATTACACTCATTGCAACTTATCGCGTCTCTCTTATAATATTTATTTTTATTATCAGTTAATCTGTTTTACAGATTATTTTAAAACTGTATCTGTGTAGCACATTTTGTGTGATTCAGTTCAGTGATGTGTTTCAGTTCTAAATAATCCTTATCTTTGACTAGTGCAGCTTCTCAGTTCCTCCTCTGTTAGCTCCTCTCCTGTTTTCCTATTGGCTGCCCCTAACAAACAGAAAGAACTGAACTGAGTGTGGTTTATGAGCCCGCATTGGTGCAGACTCGGTGTACTTCATTTGAAACCACACTTAATGTGGCAGACCCTCCACTCAAATACACAAACTGAGTGAAAGTGTGTGAGAGAGAGAATGTTAGACTTGGGCTAAGATGCCCCCTCTATTTGAACGGGACACCTCCAGCTGAAGGTTAATCCTGCTGGGTCTAAATTGTCCTTGATGATGAGAACTGTTGTTGTTTGTTTGTTTTTGTGTGTGTGTGTGTGTGTGTGTGTGTGTGTGTGTGTGTAAATACTTTGGGATGTGTGTCAGTGAAATTGTTTATTAATCATTTTATCCCTGGACTATCAAGAAAAAGGCCAAGAAGCACATCTTTATGGCAGTCAGACACACATAAAAGTGTGTTATTGTTTCTGCATGCACGAATCTGCTCGGCTCCACTTTGGTCTTAGCAATGGTAGATCTGAGGTGCTGTGCTGACACCGCAGAGTCATCCACGGAAACGCTGCTCTACCGTGAGCTCAACCTGAAGCTGATATAACCCCAACGACCTCATCGTTTTCCTAGTGATGATTAAATGCATGTGTAAAATCAGTGGAATACCCCTTCAAGCCTCTGTCTTGCACCTGAGAATAAATTAAGTGATCAGGCTGTTAATATGTGAATAAATAAGCATCCCACATCGACCTCGTCACACACTTGTCACATCACTGTCCTATCAGTTGCAAGGATATTTGTTTTTATCATGACTTGCTCTCAGTGATGAATAAAAATGTGCTCAGAATATTGCCTCGCTCAGTAGTAGGTGGATTAAAAAAAAAGGAGCTGAGGAGAGCAGCAGCATCGGCTCTGTTTGCATTCCCCTCGTGGTTTCTCTCTGACAGCACCAGCGGCTGTGAGTCTGTGGAAGGAGCTCGCTGGCACTGCTGCAGCCCCGCCGGGACACACTGAGCCTCTCCTCTGCCCTGTCAATGAGCCTCTGTGTGCACTTTCAGGCCAGTCACAGCCTCTTAAACCACCCCCATCGCGACAATACTGCAGCTCAGAAAACAGCCAGAAGCACTCTCCCTCCCTTACTCCCTCTGTTAGCTCATCTCCCCTCTCTGTGTTTCCAGAAGACGTTAAAGCAAGTTTATGTCTGTAGTACCAACAACAGGGCAACGAGTGTGGCTTACGTTACATATAAATCAACACTGAGACAAAAAACGAATAGCTGCTAAGATTTTGATGCATTTCCTTTTCATTGGTAATCCACTGCTGCGTGTATCATGTGCTGAGGCCAGTGCCCCCCAGAAGCACCAGGCTCAGGGAGGGGCGGCCATCCCTGTGACCAGTTGGAGGGTGAGGGGAAAGAAAAAAAAAAGACAAAAGTTAATAGCATACAGTGAGTATGTCCACACATAGTGGTAGTAAATAGAGAAGAAATGCTCAGTGCATCATTGGAAACCCCTCCAGCAGCTTGAGCTTATAGCACCATTACTCAGGGAGGGTTCAAGGTCACCTGATCCAGCCTGAACTATAAGCTGTATCAAAAAGGGAAGTTTCTAATCTTTAAAGCAGAGCGGGTGTCTGTCTCCTGAACCCAGACCAGTACTGCAGGAGAAGAGCCCAAAGAACCACAAGTAAGCCTGCAGTCTGAAAGCAAAGCGCTCTGCTGGGATAATATGATACTGAAAGGTTTTTAAGGTGCGTATGATGGAGACGTGATCATTCAGGACTTCATATGTAAGAAGAGGAATCTTACATTAAAGTTTTAACAGGGGGTCAATGAAGAGGGGGGGGGGGTGTTAAAGTTCACTTTCTTAAAACAAAGACTGTAAACAGACAATGGCAGCTGAAGCAGCGTGTATGATATTGGTGGTCTATTTTGTTTCACAGCTCCACCAAACGACACCGGCTACATCAGTCATCTTCTGCTTTTGCCGTGTTTGCAGTCGTACACAGCTGAGTGGCAGCGGGAAAGAACCGGTCAGCGTCGCAGCAGTGAGGGAACTGTGGTGGAAAGGCTTCATGGTGGTTGTTTTTGTCACACATTATGAGGCGTATCAGCTGCAGCATCAGTTTTTGGCTGTTATGACACACTAGGCAAGATGAGACGATAAACTTTTGTTGTTCCAGTCTCAGACACTCTCTGTGGTCCGGATCAGATGGGCTGATATTGTGTATTTTGAACCAGCATAAATGTTAGAGCAGGATTCAAGTTTCTTCATGTTTAATAGGAGCATCCACCAATGTAACAACACTTACAAGTTACAGAGTTGCTGTTCTACTTCTCGCTGTTTTTTGGGAACACGGAACAGTACCGTCAGATTTTGATCCACCATCCTGCGCTATCTGATAGCGTCTGATCGCCAACAGACGAACTGCTGTTTTATGTCACAAGACACTGAATATCTTTGGCTTTTGAAGGAAACCGCAGATCCGAAGACAGCTGCTGAGGAATTAGGATGGACACAACAGGCAGACTGACTATTAATTTTTCGCTCATATTTTGGCCCTTTTTATAAACCAGCTGTAGTCTAAAGATGAAAGGCAGTGCAACAATGTGAGTATCTCATAGTGAGTCCCGTCGTGTGTCGTCGTGATGGCTGTTTGGTTCTGGAGAAAAAGGAAGACAACTTGTTCTAACAGATGCTTCTTTGCTGGTAGCTTTTTTAAAAAAAAAAATGTTTGTTTATTTTACTAGCAAAGCTTGTGACATTATCTGTGCACTTCAAAAGAAAAACCACAGGCAAAACCGCATTTTCATGTTATATTTAGAATCACTTTTGCTGGCTTTTGGTCCACGCTGTAATTTCCATGTGAATGTTCACAAACACAGAGAGAGCGAGAGAGATGTGTGCTTGCTTCTCCACCCTGCTGCCCGGAGCTTTGATGTGCATTAGTGAAGAGAAGACCTGGTATTTATAACCACTCAGCCATCCGTTTGACCTTGGATGCAGGAGCGATACTAATATCTGCTTCCGTTCTTAGATGGGGTTCATTGATCATCCCTCCATTATACGTGTAGATTCAGCTGTGTGGAGTCGATCGTGGCTCAATAAGCAGCCTACAATTTGGATGGTGCTGCTCAGGTTTGCCAGTCGGCATTCACAACCCAGTGACGTTCAATAATCTTCCTGTAAACGCTTTGCAAACAGCTCCTGTTACACAAGGCCTGGAGGGTCTCCGCTGTTTTTTTTGTTTGTTTTTTTTTTAACTATTGGAAGCTGCTGAAGTTTTTTTTTTTTTTTTTTTTGGCCACAGCTGTTTTATTTGTAGTGTAGACAGACAGGAAACGGGGGAAAGATACTGGGAAGACATGCAGGAAAATCGGCAACAGGCCGGGACTCGAACCCGTGCCACCTGCACCGCAAAGTGGTCGCCTGCTCCACCACTGAGCTACCCGTGCGCCCCCAATCATTGCTTTTAATTCCCTCTTCACTTGTTCAGTTCATATTTACAGCTTGCTTTATTTCAATACTGCTGCCGATAACATGACACTAAAATTATGCTTTTTTTTTGGCACTTGCAAACTCTACAATCCTTCTTTTTCTCAATTTTTGCTTTTTGTCTATTGGAGCTAATGTCCACAAACATCTCTAGTCTCTGGTACTCTCTGGATTTATTGATTCATGTATTTTATACAGCGGTGATCCATCAGTAAACATGATGACCTGTTTGTGAAATGGCTCACAGATTCTCGTATACAAACATACTCATAGACAGTGTCTTATATGCTGTTTCACTAAATAACAATATCAGACATTTCATAGATTACAGCATTAACTGTTGTTGCTCTCCCTAAATGATTTCTGACCTGATGAAAGGGACTGGAGGTGCTCTGCTCTGGACCAGCCTCTGGTCTGCTGTGTCCTGCTGCCCTCTCCCTCCTCTCACCCTGCTCATTTTCAGCTGGCAGACTCACTCTGCTCAAAAACTGCTGAATTCCCGCCTGAGACTGACCCTTTCTTTTCGCATTCTTCTCTGTCACTGCCAAACATTATAGTTAATGTTAACACACAAATGCAAATTACAAAGAAGTACATGAATTAGTAAAATGCTAACATTCATGTCCAAACACAAGTAGGGCCTTAGTTAACATTACTCTTCACTAACTTTGCTTCTTACTTTAATGTTTATCAGACTTGCGCTGTGACAGCTTTGAATAAAAAGGGATTTATGACTTATCATTACCAACAAACTCCTCAAACTGGCATCGGTTGTCGGTTAAAAAAACTTTCTCCACGAGATCGTTCAAATCCTTTTTCTTCTGTAAGCTTTACTCACGCTGGACATTCCTATTTGGCTCATTAGCGCTACTGGTGTTTCGGCATGGAAATGCATCCACCTATAATTTGATCCTCGTTCTTGAACAAAGGACAGATGAGTGACAGGACAGGGGCACTTCAGGGGGCCAATCAGATTTCAGATGGGGCCAATGCCCCTAGAACCGCCCCTGCAGAAATGGGTTTTCGCCAGCGGTTGGTTGGCCCCTCCGTTAGAAATAGGATAGGGTGAACCCTGCAGCCATTCAGGAGGAGTTCAGAGTAGCGCCAATACTCCTCCACATCGAAAGGCGTCAGTTGAGGTGTTTCAGGCATCTGACTAGGATGCCTCGTGGGTGCCTCTCAGGTGAGGTGTTCCGGGCATTTCCTGCTGGGAGGAGGCCCCGGGGTAGACCCAGGACACGCTAGAGATATTATATCTCTCGGCTGGCCTGAGAACGCCTCAGTGTTCCCCTGGATGAGCTGGAGGAGGAGGTGGTCCTCCTGGCCCCGTGACCCGGCCCGGGATAAGTGGCAGACAAATACATTTAGGAGTAAAATAATAAAAGGCAGCTGCCCAGGATAAATGAAATAAAAACTCACCTGAATTATTATACTAGACTCACTTAAGCTCAGCGAGAGTCATTGCTGCATGTTGCTATCATTTACAGTCAGGTTGTTTCTCCTTTACTGGAGTGCAATAATATTAACTGAGTCGACAACATAACAATATGCTGGTGTAAATGCAGCAAAAGCTTCCCAGCAACCGTTAAACCAAATCTAATGAAAGAACAAGTGAGAGTTTATTTCTTTTCAGCCACGTCAACTCACTCGACCACAGTTAAGAATAAAATGCCTCCAAATTGCTGTTAGCTTTCTTCATGTTATGTGAGCTCTTCTGCTACCAGCCGCTGTACTGCTGCTGACAACTGAGTTGAGCCAATCAGCTTGTTGTCACTGATAACCGATCCAGCTTTTTAAGTCAGGATTGAACTGACGTCTCAACCATATATATTCACTCAGATATTCACTCAGATATATATATAAATTATAAAATATTTTCCGCTTTCCGTCACTTTCTGGCAAAACCTGGCATGAGTCTGCCAGCAGGAGGGCACAGTGAAGGGAAACGACTGCTGCACGCCTCCAACTGTCGCCTGCAGCTCCTCATCTAACGGCTCCTTCTCTGACTGTTACTCCTGCAGCATCTCAAACTGATCCGCTGATAGCTGTGAGCTCGCTGACGAACACCTTGCATTTCCTGTGGCTACTTTATAACGAGCATCGGCTCGGTAGGAGAAAATGTTCAGTTTGTACAACGATGGCTTCCCTTGGAATGTCGCCATCAACATTCCAAGAAAAGTTACTAATCCTGAAAATTTAGACATGTTGCAATACTTTCATCATGGGCCACACTGTAGGTGTGATGACCAAAAACAATCTGTCTGGAGCCTGTAGTTTTTAACAAACCTTAATCACTGGGAGTAAACCGTGTGTTTCTTAGGGACTATTTTGAGCATTGGAGTAATCCAGATTTGTTTCTTTAGTGGGTATTTGTGGCAGCAGGAGGGTGTATATGGGGCTTATGTTAAAGAACAAAGGTGTAACCCTGTGTAACAGTGAGACTGATGTAGTTTTAATAGCTTTTGGATGACGAAACTCTGTGGCTCAGAATGAGAATGCAACTGTTCGGTTAAGTAATGAAGAAAGAATTCAAATAATAAGACCAAACATTTGATGCCAGCTTCAGGCTTTCAGACTCCAAAATATGCTACAGAAAACAGAACCGAGGTTGGACGCCCTGCCCTGAATGTTAGAGCGTCTCTGCATGCGTTAAGTGCACACGGTGGTTTGTTTGTGTGTCACCTGTCCGTGTCAGGAGGACCGGAAAGTGTGCCAGTTCCTGATTGGCCTCCAGCCATAGAATCGGCCTCGTTTCATCCGCTCTGACTCCTTAAGATGCGACTTTTGGATCTGGGTCCACTTTGTCACACCTACTTCCTCCCTCTCCCTCTCTCTGTGACTGAGACACACCTGGAGCTGTGCCTGATAGACTGGTGCTCAGCCATATGCCCTGCAGTGTGCCATGCTCGCAGACTCGGGCAGCCGGTGCACTCAGCATGGAGCTGCACGTCGATCTGTGGATTTACTGAAGCAGAGCAATATGGACACAAAGGCTTATCTCTATCCTCACCCTGAGTGTCTGAAACAATGCAGGATCCATGGATTCGTGTATTTCCGCAGCAATCCTCGATATGTAGTAGGTACTGTGATGCGGAGGCAGTAACGGGCTCCTCGTGTGGTGTAGAGCACTTTGCTCTGAAGTGATGTTGAAACGAGACGCCGCCGCTGTCAGAGCACAGAGTTTAATGGTGGTAATAACGTTAACGTCACTCCTGGAGATGAAAACGGGGTCTGATGTGAAACAGAGCTCGGTTCAGTTTACTCGTATCCCCGGTGTTTGTTTTGGTTTGATTGGAGAGCCAGACGGGTGGAGTTTGTGGCAACGGCACAAACAAGATGCAGTCAGCAGGAACTGAGACAACACTAAATGACTCGTTAATATCACTGTGTCAGATGTGAGAACTTGATCTTTTTTTTTAAATTCACCATCCTGGGAAAACCATACAACAAAGATCAATAAAGTATTTCTGATCCTGGAATCAGCAGATAAATATTCTTCTTAGTATTTATTGCTGGGCAGAAAAATGTTGAGGTGATCTTTGTTTGTGTTGCTTTGTATGCATTACTCTTTTCTTTTTAAAAAATTGCATTATGTTGCTTCTAAGTTGAACACCACTTGTTGCCAGTTAACATCATCGTTGTCTGTTTGTTTTATGTATTTATTCTTTTTTTTTCTTTGACAAGTTTCTGAAACCACAGAAGGATTTTATGAATCTTAGCTGCTGTCTCATTATAACCTATTTTAGTCTACACTTTGTGATTTATCAGCTGCAAATAAGATGCATCGTATACAGACACCCCACGGAGCAGCTGATGTTTTTGGTCTCGTGTTTTCAGATTAATTGGTGCAGATATCGTGGTAACACTGTCACCTCATGTTGTTGCAGATGAGAACAATGTCTGATGAGACAGAACAGAGAATGTGCGACGAGGATTTCGGTTCGGACGAGGAGGGCGAGGAGGGAGACGTGGAGTCTTACCTGGAGGACAACAGCGGCGAGCTCATGGACCGGCTGAGAGAGCTGGAGGTGAGGGAATGAAACACACTTTTTAAAAGGCTGCTGAGCGTGTCATCTTCTTTCAGTCAGACCTGCCACTGGATCATTGGCAAATCAAACCACTTTCACCAGTGGCCGAGACAGATCTCTGTTGTTTCCTGTCAGATTTGTGCAGATTTCTTGAATTCCCAGGTACAAATTTTTTTAAAAGATGATTTTTGGTGCCTGTTATCTGCCAAATTGTCATTTGAAGTGACTTTCACAGTGTGTGGATCCCATAAGAAAGGATTCAGGTTTTATAGGCCTCTCCCTGTGTGGCTGTGCTGTGGCCCAGCCTGAATTTAAAGGCTTCAAATTTTAATTGAAAGTGCAAACATAACTGCTCATATACACTGAAATGATTTGCTGATCATGAGTCATAAAATGAATGCTTCTTTTTTAATGATTTTAAAGGAAAACTTGCTGATAAGTCGCACTCGAGTATACCGCTACAGGTTGCAGCCAGTTAGCTTTGACTGTTATTGGGGAAACTGCTCACCTAGCTCTCCTTAAAGCTAACAGAATCTTCCTGTTGTCCTCTCTAAATGTGAGCTGAGGGATTAGCATGCTGTTTCAGCCTCTTTATGTGTGTTGATGCAACGTATTTACAAGTAAAACTGGAATATGTGGGTGGATTTTAAATCAAATCCTTTAGATGTAATTGGCTCGCTGGGAAGGCAAGATGTGACTCCCTCGCCTGTGCTAACTAAAGCACCTGTGTTAGTGTAATCAGGTTTGTTTGTGTCTTTTGTTCTTGGCTTTATCAAATGAAATCACACTTCCTTTGCTAAAAGTCTGGAAGCCACCCATCAGCTAACGATCTGCAGAGCATGCTCGTTAGTGTCCTGCTCAGTGAAGCCATCAGGCAGTATGAAGTGTTGTTTGACCAAAATGATCAATCCATTCAGCCCTCGATTCTCTTCCGCTTATCCTGTTCAGGGTCGGGGCGGGGGGGGGGCTGGATCCTATCCCAGCTGTCGTGGGGCGAGAGGCAGGGTACACCCTGTACAGGTCTCCAGCCTGCCACAGGGCTAACACAGAGAGACGAACAACCATGCACACTGACAGTCACACCTATGGGCAATTTAGAATCACCAGTTAACCTAACCCCAGTAACTGCATGTCTTTGGACTGTGGGAGGAAACCCACGCAGACATGGGGAGAACATACAAACTCCACACAGAAAGGCCTGGGCCAAGGTGGTGGAGTTGAACCTAGACCTTCTTGCTGTGAGGCAGCAGTGCTAACCACCATGACACCATGCTGCCTCCAAAATGAGCAAATTCTAATATTTCAAAATGAATCATTTGTGAGTTTTGGGAACCTTTTTTTTTTTTTTTTTAAGGTTCTGGTGCTTAATGTGATTCGTTAATAACCCCCAGCTCAGTTTCTGGAGACTTAATAGCAGAATGGACACAGAGGTACAAAATTAGAACTCGGAAAGATGTATATTTGCATTTTATTGGGACTTTAAGCCACAAAAAACAGTGTGAAAACAACAAATTGACATTTTACTGTGCCTAATGTTGCGTACCATTTCTTGACTGGAATCAGTAACTTCCTCAGGCCTCCTCTGCTGCAGTCTTGGTAATAAGCTCATTACACCAAATGTCAGACACTTCCTAAAGGCTTTGTTTCTAACAGGTTTTTCTGGTTGGATGATAATGAAAACATCTAAATTGTGTTTGATGTTATAGCAGCTTTTTTTTTTTTGCATTGTAATGTTATATGGAGGAAGTCAGTGGACTACACTGCATTGGTAGTTTTGGTGTCTGCTGGGCATTCGTATGTGTACACCAAAGTAAATACTGTGAAGTTTTGAATGTATTTTTCATGTTTAATTCATTATTTACTTCACAGGCAGAGAATTCAGCTCTCATGTTGGCCAATGAGAGTCAGAGAGAAGCTTACGAGAGATGCTTGGATGAGGTGAGTCCATAATGAAAGTTATAAAATCTGCAAATTCGCTCTTGAACTCATGTAAATGTTCTCTAATGTTATCAGGTGGCCAACCACGTAGTCCAAGCTCTGCTGAATCAAAAGGTAACTTGAAGCTAAATATCTGCGTTCAGGTCAATTTATTTTACATTTTAGACTCAGCTCCATCTGTGATGCCTCACTGCTCTGTGTGTCCCTGAACAGGATCTGAGGGAGGAGTGCATCAAGCTGAAGATGTTGGTGTTTGACCTGGAGAGGCAGAACCGAGCGCTGTGTGAGCTTTTTCAGCAGAAACTGCCCAATCACCCCACTGCTCACTACCAGGTAACTAACTCAATTTCTTCTCTATTTGGAAAAAAAACTGAATATGGAAATAGAAATAAATGAGTTTATGAGATCTCTGAGGATGCACCTTATTTCTGCTGCAGGCTGCAACAAGCTTAGTCGGCAGGCTGTAAGTGCACTGATGGTCCTGTTTCTGCTGGTATGCATGTTGCAAACTAAATGAGCTAGAGGTGTGAGCCTGGGTACAGAGTCATCTCTACAGTCCATCAGTAAGAAAGCGTCAGATTCCAGGCAGCACAGAAGTTGCAGAAAACTTAAGAGAACCTTTTATTTTTCTTCAGTAATTCCCATTATTTAAAAGGAACACACAACCTGCTGCTTGAAATGTTGTCTTTCAGACAGGTTTTTTTTTCTCCTCTTGGCTATGTGATGTCAGCGAGAAACACCGTACCTAATATGGTCATGTCGGGCACACAGCTCTGGCTAAACACCCACCTGCTGTTCAAACCTGTGTGTGAGGGTCAGCCAATAAGAGGAAAGTCGGCTTAAAGGGAGAGGAGATGAAATGGTTTCAGACAGAGGATAAATTAAGCAGCTGCACCAAAACCCAGTATGAACCGTAAGAGTTCGAGAATAATAATATGGACGTGGAAAACATTAAAGGTCCACCTTAAGAGAAGACCGCAGCAAATCAAATGCCTCTCGAGTAACCGTAGAAAAGGTTATGTGTTCATGTCATTGCTTGCATTTGCAATAAACAATGTGTCAAGTATAATCACGGTGTTGGCCTTTGAAAGCACAACACACCTGAATCTAGACCCACACTATCAGTTGCATTGTGGGTAGTGCAGTTGTGAGGCTTTTACAAGGAGAGAAAAGAGAGAGAGAAGAAATGGTAACACGTATCTCGTTCTGCTGTCTGTTCAGCAGAGTTAAGAGGACTGCAGTGCTAAATCAGGGGAGTGCAGGGACAGTTCAGCCTAAAATTAAATGTGCGTATCTTTCCTCTGGCCCAGAGTGCTCTTTATACAATAGATTTTTTTTTTTTACCCTGTCCCCTTAGGGGGGAAAGGGGGTATTGTTTTTGGTATGTTTGTCTGTTTGTTAATATTACAGCAGAACTACCGGTCCGATTCATACAAAATAATTGGGTCAAGGTCAGAGGTCAAGTTTTTCTGAAACGCGGTAACTCGGTTGATGTGAGGTAGGATGTTCAAATTCACATCATCTACTAAAAGTCTTGGAGTTTGAACCTCGGCGACCTTGACCTCAAGGTAAAGGTCAAAGGAAAATTATGGGCATGGACAACGGGACCTATGTGTTACTGCGGTGATTCACATGTTTGTGAGACGGACAGCGTTCAAATCAGCTAAAATGTCTGATGGGGGCGGGGCTTGTTGTGCCTGTGCATTAAAAAAAAACAAAAAAAAAAACTCAGCTGGTTGTTTTTTCCTGGAAATATTTATCTGGTTAATTAAAAAAAAAAAAATCCAAAAACCCTGTAAACATTTTTGTTTAGGATCTATTGCATCTAGCTAATATTACACCTCAGCTGAAGGAAATGCAATTGATATCTACATCCTGTTGCAATGTTTCTAGTAGATGGGCAGATATGCGCTTCCTTCAGCTCAGTGATACAGTTGGCAGATGTATTTTGGTAGGAGGAAAACAGACATAACACTGCTTGCAGTGTGGTTTGTGTTTTCTTTAGTTTTTTTATAAACTGGGTCATGATTTCTGGAAAGAAACTTTGCTACTGAGTATATTTTTGGTGCTTTGGGCACAACAAAGCGAGCGCCTTTTAGCTCGATTAGAGTCAAGAGTAGGCAAACATCTTTACATTTATTCCCCCCACTTGCCGTCTCCTCAGATGGTGCAAATCCATAACAGTTAAAGTTAGAATTTTTCACTCCTCATTCCGCCACATCTTGCACTTTTTCTTGCTTCCATGTGGTTCTAAAATGATATTTTTTCCTTTTGATTTCTGTGGTTTCTGTTCTTTGTCTCTGCCAGCCGTAAACGGCGGGCCCGAAGACTCCTCAGTCAGTTTGCAGTTTGTTTGGCTCCTTCTGGAGATGATGTGGTGTACACATGGTGCAGCTGGTCATGGTGAAGCTCATTCGAACTATTTTTAACTGCTGTATAATTGAGTTTCATGATTCATTATATTTTATTATCTTTTATTTTTTTTAATGCAAGGTAACCAATAATTACAGCTTTCATGGTATATTTTAAGTGTGTGTTTTCTTGGCCTTTTCACCTGTGCTCGAAATAGTTTCTGCAGATGCCAGGACAATGTAGCTCTTAGTTGTCTGTGTGTATATAATAGCCTGTAGCGTATACAGTCTCATTATAATTGCCTCATGAATCTCCTTTTACAGGTTCAGGCGGGACCGCTCCCAGACTACAATGCACAGCTGCACAATGACTCGGCCAAACAGGTGGAGCCTGCACAGACTGAAGCACAAGCCAAGGTGACTGTTACAGACCATAAGAGCCTCTGAATCAGACAGAAATCCCCATCTGCGTGTGATGTTTGAACTGCTCTGACATTTGCTCTATTGTGCTTTAAAAAGACTCCATTTCTAATCTCCCTCACACTCTTTCCTGTACGCATGCACTCAAAGGTCCTGATGAATTAAATTGTTTGGCTCTCTCATTGAATAGTATACTGATGCTAATCTCTGTCTGTCCAAAGGGAAATGGTTACCGCACACAACATGCCTCCCCGGGCCCTCGGGGCCCCGCCGCCACCATGGAGGCCCTGTCTCCCTTCTTCAAGAAGAAAGCACACATCCTGGAGGTCCTGCGCAAGATGGAGGAGACAGACCCCCTCAAGTTTCACCCATCCACTACGAGCTTGTCTTTCTGCGACTATAGCCAGGTGCTCATGTCCACAGAGGCTGTTTTGGCTTCTGCGGACCCCCTCCCGTTGCAGTGCAAATCTCACCACACACACTGCCACTGCTCATGCTCGGACACAGACGCACACCAGCATGTGAATGGCGACGGAGCAGTGAAGTGTGAGGGAGGGAACACCTGCTGTTTACACTGCAAGAGGAGCCCGGACAGTCCTCCAAAGCCATGCAACCATGTCTGTAGTCCTTCAAAAGCCACCCAGAGCCATATAGTTCCTGCAGCTGCTATGAGCGAATGTCACAGTAAGACCAGAACTGGAGAATCTAAACAAAGCACCAAGAACGAAGCCAACCAGCAACCAGCGGGCGCCACCGCCCACTCATCCATCACAGAAGCAGCCAGTAAGAGTCTGGAAGGGGAGCAGGATAACTCGGAGCCAAACGCTAATGCCTCTGAAGAGCTCAGTGGTTTCTCTGCCACCTCCCACCTGCCTCGTTCTGTGCAGGAGGCCCACTGTGACTTGGATACAAGCGATGATGTTCCCAATGGTTTGGCGCTTTCGTTTGGTGACGAACCCTCAGCTGTCCCCGAGAAAGACAGCACAGATCCGGAGGTTTCCTGTGTAAGAGCCAGTGCGTCTGTCAGCCCCAGTCCCTCCTGCCTCAGCGACGTCAAAGCCGCCGCCATCAATTCCCCATCCAAACTGCTCAAGTTCCTGAAGATTCCCTCGATGGGGGAGAAGTCGCAGGCTCCCACTTCTTCTGTCCGTCTGAGCCCCCAGCTCACTCGCAACTCCAGGATCCCCTGTCGCACCAACAACTACGAGGTGTACCACTCACCTGTTCCCACACGCAGAGCCACCACCACAGAGAGGTGCAGGCAGCCCCCTCCTCCACCTGCCCGCTCCGAGTCGTATCCCGCCACACACTCAGCACCAACCTCCCCTCCACAGCCCGAAGACCCCTGTTCCCCACCCGCTAAAGAAATAAGCTATAGCAGCCTCTCCGCACCTAAACCCAGTGCGGGCTCAAAGGTCGGAGCTCCCGTCTCCTCACCAAAAGTTTCTCAGAGGGTCCCTCATTATGAAAATGTCTGTGAAATGTCCATCAGCTCTAAAGAGGAGGAACCAACCCAAGGTCACGAGAAAAGAACCACTCTTCCATCTCAAACGAAGGCAAATGGTGGTGAGAGGAAGCTTGTTAAATCCCTACCAGAAAGCGTCCTGAATCCTTCTCCGCAACGAAAGCAGTCTTCCTCGTCGACATCAGAGTCTACATCAGATGATGAAGAGGATTCAGACAGCCCTGTGTGGGTTAATCATCACAGCCTACCCAACTCCTCAGCCCTCAGCAAAGCTCAGGGCAAAACTAACTACTCACAAACCAGAGAAAAACAAGATGGGCACACAAGGGAGGTAAACATGGTGAGCTCTGAGGTCACTCAGGGTCCACCTCCACCTCCAACCAGGAGGAGCGACTCCTCGTCCATCCCAAAGAGGCCTGCGTCCGGGGCAGCAAGATCCCAGGCTGACTCAAGTCACCACGCTTTCAAGGACAGGCTGGCTGCACTCGGCAAGCTAAGGAGCTCGGAGGATTTACAAAGCGGCCTCAGGCCCACGGATGCAGTGAATGAAGGCACCTACGGAGAAGAAAGGGGCAAGACAGCAGAGATCCACAAAGAGGAACAGAGACATTCAAAGTTCACAGACTCTTCAGATGGTAAACCTAAAGGTAGCAGTGGTGGTTTGAAGTATCCTGGGTCATCTCAGCTGTATGAGCAGGCAGTAAAATCTGCTGGTCCCACTGTGGTTAAACAAGAACTCTGTGTGACCAAACCAGAGGGACCTAAGAGCAAAATGGGTCTGCCATCACCCAACACAGACGCTCCGCAGGTACTACGCAACAACATCAAGTGTCCTGGCTCCCTGAATCTGGCCTATAATGTTAAAGCCAATGTTGGTCCTCACAGTAGCAACAGCCCCAACAAAATCCCTCCAAAGTCACCGTCCAAACCTTGCCAAGGTCCGTCCGTTCACAGAGCGGGGAAGTCCTCAGAGGCCCCACGTTACTCGTCCAAATCAGAAGAGAGGACCAAGATCAGCGGTAAAGGGAAAAAGAATCCGATGTACGGAGACAGCCTCCCACCTCCTCCTCCGAGACCTCCAGTGTCTGAGGGGGAGAAGCCTTCGCTGCCGGTCCCCAGCCCGCAATCTGCCATCGAACAGAAGGTGATGAAGGGCATCGAGGAGAACGTGCTAAAGCTTCAGGAGCAGGACAGAGGAGGGCAGGGCGGAGAGGTCAAACAGAAGGCCTCCAATGGCATCGCGAGCTGGTTCGGCCTGAAGAAAAGTAAGCTGCCCGCGCTGAGCCGCAAGACCGACGGCCCTAAAGCAAAGGAGGAGAAGAAGGAGTGGAAGATAAACATCCCCTCGGTGGGCAGGGACTCTGTGAAAATGGCCTCCAGGTGTAAAGAAGGTGTGGAAGGTCTGAACATCTCGACCCTGATGGAGAAGGCTGAGGGGCTGAGGAGAGCCCTGGAGGAGGAGCGGGCCTATGTGGAGAGGTCAGGCAGAGGTCACTCCTGTGAGGTGGTGATGGATCAAGCTCAGGGACAGCTGGCAGTCATGTACAGGGGAGCGCGCTCTGACAACTTCATGCAGCAGCTGCTAAACAGGTGAGCACTCGAGGAAGGGCATTTCAGAGCGAATTATAGCTGTAACATTTTGAGAAGTACACCTCTTAGTACTGTTTTGCAAAAATTTAAGCCACCTTTGGACATGCACCACTTTTAGTAAATGCAACATTAATTATAGATGTTTGTCTCGCCTCAGGAATTAATTTTATGTAGAAGCCAAGTAGCATTTGGATACTTTGCATAAGCACAAGCCTGGAGCAGCTCTCCCAGGGATTAAGATCACTGTAAACATCCCATAAAAAAATTAAACCTGCAAAAAGAAGACAACTTGCACAGAGTACTGGGAGATTTTTTTTATGTTAGTATTTCAAAAAAGGATGATAATAATCTCACCAGCTGCCCTAGTCTAGTTTTCAGATTTCATTAATGTCACTTACTTTGACTAATAAAAAAAAAATACTTTCCCACTGTCAGACATTATAACGAAGGTAGCACAGTTTTCTGTCTACTAAATTATGAAATTCACAAGTAAATGTCGTAAATTTACTGGAATGGAACGTGCAAGTGTCCTCTCACATGCTGCTGATGGTCATTAACTAAATATATCTACAATCCATCAGAAAAAAGGGAACCTTCCAGTTATATCATGAATCTTTTCCGCTGTTTTCCAGCAGTGACCGCTCTTCCTCTCCTACACCAGCTGTTTGTCTACTCCATTAAGTACTTTGAGAGCAAAGGAAAAAAACAGAGCCCAGTTCCTTGTATGCATACACATCCTTAGCCAATAAAGCCAATTCTGATTTTAAATTCAGAGTGGACGGAAAGGAGATGATCAGCGTGCCCCAGCGCCGGCTCTCGTTTGACTGTAAGACCTCGAAGCCGGTGTTCACCCAGCAGAGCGACGTCATCAGTCACACCACCAGTCACGACGATATGGAAAAGGTACTTCTTCACTTATTTGTCTGCAGTTCAGAGACCGACACGGTTTTAAAAGAAACCTGAGGGAGGACATGAGGAACAGAATTCGCTTTCATCAAATCCAATCTGTTTACATGGAAACGACTTTCAAGTCTAAACCTGGCGTCTGACTCGTTAGACTCGTCTCCTGCATCGAGATCTGAAGATTTCAGCGCAGTCACCGCTCCTTCTGCATCTTTGTTGTTCTTTCATGCAGGGATCAGAGAGAATCGGCAAGATCACGTCAGATGAAAACCTCGCGGATTCGGTTCACTCTCAGCACTTTGCAGGTAAGACGAGTCTGCCGGGAGTCTGAAAAGGTTTATCAGCTTTGTGGAGGATCAAAATAGACTCATGTGGAAGTCACAAGGAAGTAAGGTAAATGGAAATATAAAGACAGTCACAGATGGGAAGGGAAGAAGGTAAATTAAATGCAAAAAAGAATGTACATATAGTTTACTATGTGTAAAACTGAAACTTTTTTTGAGTATTTCTGCTACTTAATATTACACATCTCTACCCTGCTACATTTTGGAGGGAAAATATTGCACTTTTTATTTACCAGTTATGGCTGCTTTGCATCCAAATGGTTCTCTGAGAGCAGATCAAGGTGTACCATCATGGAGACAGTGGAGCTGGAGTCCATCTGAGACCAGGACATGAGACTCACTACAGGCAACTGAAATATACTGAAGACTGCCACAGCGGTCACCTGCACGTCCAGAGACTTTCAAAATAAAAGACTTACAAATAACAACTTTAAACAAAGAATTAGTTTTGTTTATGTTTACGTGCTTGTTGCTTTCTCCTTCTGTGGGGTTTTACAACATTTGGCAGGTTAGGATCGCTGATGATTGCATTGAAAATGAGAGTATTTAAAATAAAAAAAATATAGTTTAGTGAACTTAAATTTTTTTCTTTTTTTTTTTTTTGAACAAATCATTTTAGGAATTGTACATGACTAATATTTTTTTGAGATCAACCAAAACACCCCTGCAGTACAAATATCCATGTTGCAAACCCTCTAAACCATTAATTTATTAATCTGCAATAATTTAACGCTTTCATTTTTGACTGAGTACTTTCATTTTTGATAATTTATGTATTTTATTGTAGATAATAATTACACACTTTTCCTTAAGGACTTGCAATCGCATATTTTTGTGGTATTTCTTCACCAAACTTCAGGCGCTGAGAATCAGTGACACTCTATAAGGGTTTGACTGAAACACTGAGGGGAAATAAACTGTCTCACACCTTTATTATCATATCAAAGGTAAACAAACAGAGCACACCCCTGAGGGGGCCTCATTCTGCAGGCTGCAGTAAAAGATCAAATAAATAGTAGGGACTTCACCAATTTACACATTATCTGTTTCTTCCAGATTCATAAATTATTCGAGCAGTGATTAATTCAGATTCTGTGAATCTCCCTCCCCTCTTTTTGCTCTGCAGGCTCCGGTGCTTCCACGTACACCTTGGACAGCGGCATCGGTACGTTCCCCCTGCCTGACTGCAGCAGCGGCGCAGCCGCACGGGGCCTGTCTAAGTCAAAGACCGGGGCCGAGCACCACTCCGGCGGCGGCTCCCCGGGCAGAGCCGGACGGCGGGCCCGGACCCTGGACAGAGAGCTGACATCGCAGGAGGAATGCTACACGCCACACAAACAGCTGATTCCCACCATTCAGTATGGCTCCGTGTTGGAGGGAAGAGGCCCAGCCGGCGTCATCCGTGAAGGTGTCAACAGTCCGCCCCACTTAGACATAACAATAGCAGATGGAAGAGGTCAGGTTGTTGGACAGTGTTACTTTAATGGGACCTGTTATGCCCATTCCCAACTCTATATTTATGTGTTTTGGAATGGTTTGACAGTAAATAAAAGCATAAAGGAATATAGGATTATAAAAGAAACAGGGCTCTAAGAATAGAGGATAATACTTTATCCTCTGGAAACCATGAATATCTGTTAAGCAGCTTCATTTTGGGTCAGACCTTTTTTTTTTTCCTGTAAGGCCCTGTAGCTCCAGTAGCACGGTTACAAAACACATTTATTCCCTTTCGTAGCCAGACTAACACTTAAACACTTTTAACGTTCCTCGTGTTGGGAATTTCGACGAGTACTTGTGCTCTTAAATTCACTTCAGTGATAACCCACAGGAGAAAATCCCCGGCACAAAAACTAAAAAAAAAACTTATCTTTAATTGTTCCATCTGCAGACAAAGAAGCACATGGAGCGAACATGTTTTCTCCTCGCTCCAAGACTTGGACTTTCCCCAACCTGAAGACTCCAGCAGGACCTGCGGAGGTGTACCTGGCAGTTGAGGAGGAAGAGGAGGAGGCGGTATCCTTTGGATCGCCATTCAGAGGGGTAGGCATACTGTGGTTTGACTGTTATTCAGATGCAACTTTTATCTTCTCCAAATGAAGGCATATTAACAGGTTTGTTTCTTTCTTTCACTGAGGATTTTTTTTGTGGCACAGAAAGAGCTCTTACAGAGCTGTAGAAAACTTCTGTTAATTGGAGTTTGATTTTTTTCAGGCATAAAAGACATTTTTCATTATCTAATGGTGAGAAATAACCGGAGAATGCAAAGATTTCTGCAAACGAAGGTAAAAGGCAATCACTGCCTTTAGTGTTTGTTTAACGCCGTGCGTAAGAACCCACCAAAAGCACATTTGCGAGCCAGAAAAACCTCTGACTGATGCGCTAATTTTTCTGTTTAAGTGCTCACATCTGCAGCAGAGTTGGGCTCAGAGTCCACAGTGACAGCGTTTTTTTTTTTTGTTTTTTTTTTTGCAGTGGAAGCATACATGACCTCATTTTCAGAGCACTTGTTGTTGCTAGGTTACGGAACTACAGTGGCCCTGAGGGGCAAAGACGGCGAAGGAGAAAACACGACGACATTTCGCTTTACGGGAAAGGTTAGGCACGGCGCTTCTGCTTTTCGGCTGGAAATCCCTTCTGCTGGCAAACTAATCGGAGAAAAAGCCGCACCTTGATGTCACCTCCTTGCTCCCGCTTCTTCCTGCAGTGCCTCCTGAAAGGAGCTGGAAATCCTGTTTTTACTGCAGTACAGGGGTTTCAGTCCTTCCCCAGTTTCCCAGTCTTGTCAGTCCCAGTTCTTGAAGTGTCTCTGCAGGGTTGGATTAATCTCTCGTCTCTGGCTAGAAGCAACATTTTAATGTCATAATAAACTCTGTTTACAATCTTCTGTTGTTAGAAACAAGCAATGATAGCCATAACCACAAAAATGATTGACTTGCCGAATCACTAACAAATGTTGTTGAGCTCTGCACCTCTGGGCATCTACACAAAAGAAAACTTTTGTTGTTACATCATAAATAACTGACACGTCAGTAATGACCAGGATCAAGTGGACCTGTCACAATATCAGATTTTCACTAAATTTCTATCAATCAACGTCTTTGTGAACTTTCTTTTGTTTTATTAATTCATTATTCTCCCTGATAAAGCTTCAGTCACACAGGTCGGTCAGTGATCCCTGGCAACCTCCAGTTGCTAGAGAAAAATTGCTTAATAACCACGGAGCGGGAGTGAGACTTGGAAAAAGTCGGACACAAACGAGATGGAAAATGTTCGCCTTCAAATTAAAAGTCCTGCCTGACCGATTAAATCAACACGTTTCAAAAGGCACAACTTTTGCCTTGGAGTCGAGCAGCATCAGTTCCGGTTTTGGTCGCAACGGTTGATGGTTTCATAACCACTTAGTGAGTTTGGACACAAGTCGCCATCTTTCATACAAACTGAGTGACCGCAGCAGTCTGCTAATGACAAATCAGTCACAAGGAGGTTTTTGGTGCAACGCGCACACACACACACACACACACACACACACACACACACACACACACACACACACACACACACACACACACACACACACGACAGCCAGCAACCATTTGCCAAACAGTCTGGGAATACGCTGACTGGTCTTTGGGCCTGTGTGACTGGGGCCTTATCAGGGACAATGAAAAATTAAAAAAGTTACATAAACAAGAAGAAGTTTAGGATGATGTCATAATTGTATAGTCCCACAACCACTCACCAACCAGTTGGGGATGCACAGTTTTCCCTAGTGACCGCTCTGTAGGCCGGCATGCCTGTGGCTTATGGCAAATCGCATATAAAAAAGAATTGATTGAGCTATTATGAACAAATGTCCAGTGTACTATACAGTCCTTAATTTTTTGCACAAAGTGCAGTGACTCAGACCATCCACAAACCTGAAAGAAGCACCTGTGAGTCAAGGTGCAGGGCACAGTCTCACAGAGGAGCTACTGTTAACTCAGATATTTGGAACGCACACAAACAGCGAGGAGCAAAAATAAGAGAAGACAACAAAATGTTAATTTAATTAAGGATGGATTCCTCAACAATCTCCACAGCTTCACTCAGCAAAGTAACAGATTATCTGCACCTGTCTGGCTGACTCAGTCTAACGTACTGGGGTTTTTGGTGGGAAAATGAATGCTGTTAGCAGTTTGTAGATATGCTGTGGCTGCTAAAATAGCTCCTGTAAACTGCAGTGTGAGTCTCCAATCACAGAAACTCAAAAAGAAGAAAGTAGAGACTAGAAGAGTCCTTAGGAAGAACAACCAGAGACAGCTTTGAAGGTTATTATGCTTACGTTAATGGGTGTTTAATGAGAATATTATTCCGTACTTAATGAAAAGTGCTCAGCAAAAGCATGAGAAAAAGATTCATCTGGGTCACTTGCAGGCAGTAAAGTAGGGGTGCATTTTTAAATCTGCACTCACGTCTTACATAATGTAAAAAAAAGCACAGAGCCACATTCTCCCTTTACAAATTATTCATGAGCTGAATATTAAAAATTTACAGTTGGATGAATCCTGTAACCCACTTTTTTGGTGGCACCTGAAGGCGTTACATAAGATGATAACACTGTTTCCCACCCTTCTGCTTCCTTTCAGAGCATGAAGGCCAGCGGCCCCTCCTCCAGCCGGGTGGTTGACCCAGGCAGCCTGCCCGTCCCCGCCCAGTCGGGCATGAGCCGCAGGGGGAAGACACGCACACCCAGCGTCCCCGAGATGAGCCGGGAGGCCGGGCTGGAGCTGCTCAGAGAGCGGCCGGAGGAGGCTCTGTCCCCGAGTCGGCCTCAGGTCCTGGAGACTCCCGAGTCTCTGAGCGATTCTCTGTACGACAGTCTGTCATCCTGCGGCAGCCAAGGATGAAGCAGCCCAGGACAGGGAGGACGTGTCTCCTGGTCACTGGCTGTGCTGAGATGCCGCTGAGGAAAAGAAAACTGCGCCCTGTCGACATCCGCAAAGAATAAACTGGTGATGTCCCATCAGCTGTTGTAACTGGAAAGATGGATTGATCTCCTCAGGATTTCCAATAAACATGAAGCCAAAAGCCACCCAAATCGTGTAGGTTGTTCACTTTTTCACGATCAGACTTGACTGTGGATACTTCTACTTTAATTCATGTGTACAGGACAACAAAACGCATGGCCAAGCTAATGAGCAGCACAAAAAGTTGTCACTCCCGGTAGTCGTTTGGCGACCTCTCTCTCTCTCTCTTTCGTTTCTTTCATCCTCATAGACGGATCTTCGTCATGTACGTCACAGAAATCGGCGAGCGGTTCAACAGATGGCGTACAGTACTGTATCAATATATCCATCCTATTCGACATCCTTTCACCGCATAATGTATTAAAAAGCAAACAAAAACCCATAAAAAAAAAAAAAAAACATGGAGCGCCTTTAAAAAAAAAAGAATGTTCATGTCTGTGACTCTTAATTGCTGAAACCATGCATCACAATTTTAAATGTATAAACAACTTTATTGACCATGTTGATATTGTTTTGCGGCCAAGGAAGGTTTCAGAGTATGTTTGTTTTAAAATCATAATACATTTAAAGGTAATATATACCAGCAATAATAACATAGATAAGAGAAATGGCTACACTATTCAGTGAATATGTATTTCTATTTATTTATTTTAAATGTTCATCATTTGCAGTCATCTTTTTTTTTTTTTGTAATCTTCCTGTGAAAACTGCAGTCTCCTCGCTTAGTAGGTTATGTTCATATCTTGTGTTTCATCATCTCTATTGCCGTTTGTTCCCTAGCAAAAATAGAGGTCCTATGTACCTACTGCCGTTTTTCAACTTTCTAATTAAAATGTTTTGATTTAGCTCTGTGTGAGTGCTTTTTAGTAACTAATCTGAGGTGGGAGCAGCACACAGACTTAAATTAGATCGAAAGTACAGCTGCAGCACATTTGATTCTGTGCACTAAGTACGCCCTTACTAAGTATCCCCTTACTGCCTCCATAGATGGTAAGTCGCAGCAAAGTGCTGCAAATCAAATGCACCTTACTGATCATCAGTGAGTGTGACCACCTCTACACAAGCAGAAGCTTTGGCAGTTTTACCCACCTGGAGCATCCCATGCCGCACTCTTCCCAAGCATGCATGTCTCATCAAATTCACTCCCAAGTCAGACCGTGCAGTGTTCAGAGAAACTGCACAAAACTGAGGAGCTGCTTCTCAGACTCTACAGGCTTCAGTTAGCATGTTAAATGTTAAAGTTTGTGATGCCAGAATTAGAAAAAGACTGAACAAATATGGCTTGTTTAGGAGAAAGCCTCTTTTCTCTAAAAAGTACATGGCAACATGGCCTAGATTTGTAAAGTTCATCTGAACAAACCACATGACTTCAGGGTGGAGATGTTTGGCCTTAATGCACAGCGCCAGGTTTGGTGAAACCCAAACACAGCATGGTGGTGGTGGTGGTGCTGATTGTTTTTGCAGCCACAGGATCTGGGCACCTTGCAGTCATTGAGTCAGCATGAGTTCCTCTGTATATCAAAGTATTCTAAAATAAAATGCTAAACCATCTGACAGATAAAGCACGGCTGAAATTGGGTCAACAGGACAATTATCCCAAGCACAGCAGCAAATCTATATGACTGAAAAAAACAGCTGAAAAAGAAAAGCATCACGTTGAAAGTTCAGACCTCAGCCCAGCTGAAATGTTGTGATGGGACCTAAAAGAGCTCTGCATAAACAAATGTCTGCAAACCTCAATGAACTGAAGCAACCACTTCACCAGTGAGAGGACTCAGTCACATCCGGTCCTTGTTCATCACATCCAGTTTCCAAACACAAAGACAGCAACGGTAAAAGCACATCTCAAGCCTTCAAAATCAAACTTCATTAACCAATGAATGCTTTGACAGCAGGTGGGTGGGGCTTCTGTGCCTGAGATGACCTTATTAGGAATATCCACTCTCACTGACATCATACAGAGGCAAAAGTAGAAAAAAAACCTGTTATCAGCGTGCTTAGAGCACTCTGAGTCTGAGCTTTTGGCTCATAGGGGTTTACTTGCACATATGCTGACAATAACCACTTTAACACGAGCTTCATCTAAATGAACTGCTGACCTACTGCTTGTCCAAGAATTCATCAACAATAGTACAAAAAATTGACCAAAGTACCTTTTTGCTAATAGTCATACGGCTGTAACAAACATATCAAATAAAAATCAAATAAACCATGTTGTGAGATGTTTATTGTAGGAATTATTTCTATTGTATACATCCTCCTGTGTCAGAAACCCAGGCAGCTATCATTAAGACTCAGCCGAGGTGGCGCCATTAATGTCTCCGTCCTGTCAGGCTGTCATGAAGCTAGCGGGTGTAGCTCAGAAAATACTCAATGCATGAACCTGCACACAAGTTTGTGGGTTTCTTTGAGTAACTGGGTCATGATTTTTGGAAAGAGACGCTGAAGTCACACCAAAACAATCTAGATGGATAAACAGCACTACAGACCAGAGGAAACATATGTAAATTAATGAGCGAATGGTTCCCTTAAGTTATAAAGAAACAAAATACAAAAAGGCATTTATTCAGAATAAAGGGAGTCTTCACTAATGTCTTAAACTCTGCAGGCTGGAGGACAAATGTTACATTTCCCATCAAGGCAGTGATTTAGTTTAAGAATATTTTATGCAAATGTAAAAAAAAAAAAAATTATAATTTCCATTTTTCGTTTGAAAAATGACACTGAATTAGTTATGGAAATGACTATAAATAACATTTTAGCTTCAAAACTAGTCAGTCTTTCAAAAAGGTATTTTTAGTAAATCCTCTGAAGCTTTGAAAAGACTTTATTTACCTGAAGACCGTGGGGTGCTGCAAGAGGAGAAAAAAAAAAGGAGTTCAAATATTTTACTCATAACCATAAATTCTGATCTTCCCGGGGAGGGGGGGAGGGGGGGGAAATATGAGGTTCGGGTTACTTTATATGTACCTACATTTGTTCTGCAGTAGGCGCGTCCTCCATTCTCGCATGCACGTTTCTCAAAACAACAGACAAGCATAATACAACATAATTATGAAAAAAATAAATAAATAAAATCAATCTGTCCCACATCATGTAGGATGTAAAAGCTATGGAGTGATGGACGCTGGAACAAAGCTGCTTTTGTAATGCTGTTACTCAGAGATCCAGGGAACCAGTAAAATTAAAATACAATTAAAACACTGAGGTTCAAGCAGGCTAGCGACCCTGTCCTGACCTTTAACCCCAACTCTTTGCTTTGGAAACTTATAACAGTTTTTGTTCTGACTGTAGTAATATAGCGCTTTCTCTTCATTCATGCACACATTCATACAAGCGCTTTGCTCCTCAGCACTCTGCCTGGAGGCTTCAGCTTCTCTCACCACTAAGTATGCGTGTAATGAAGACACACTCACTTTGTCTCAGTACGTTCAACACATTTATTTGACCAAATGTATCAAATTATTAGTTTGTTTTATGTCAATAAAATAAGTTTTTCACAGTATACACTTTCAAAAAAAAAAAAAAAAATCATACAAATGCCAAATTATCAGGTTAACATCCTGCAAACTATTTTCTAGACAACAGAGAAATTTACAAGGGAAGTGGTCTGAATTACTTGCCTGTCGATTCAAACTGAAGGAACAAAAAAATGGACAGATGGCAGCGATTTTTCCTCCTCCATCAGGCCAAAATCCAAAAATCAGACCACCAAGTGGCTGAAAGTCCCTCTGAATGAGTTCAGTGTAGATCATCGAGAGTCTGACAGGCTTCTGGGGTTTTAATCAGTGTCACCACACTTCACAATTCTGACCCCCAAACCAAGAAATATGGGAACAAAACAATTCAGAGGAAAACTTCTGAAAAGGCGGATGTGCTGTCAAAATTATGGGACATTTTAAGTGGGAGCATTTCACTAAATAGAACTGAGGAAACCTATAAATAATGACATTACACAAAATATTACAATAATCAGTTTCAGAAGCTCACATGACTCACTAGAAAAAGGAGCCTATCATGTTAATTTATGGCACTAAAGAACAGTAAATATGAAAAATCCTCATTAGGTGTTGCTCAGCTTCTGGGAGCCATCATAGGGCAAGGCTCCCCTCTACAGGCCAAATGTTATCACTGCAGCATTAAAGTATTCATTCACAGCCAGGATGGGACGAGCATTACTGTAAACTTACATTCAATCCTTGTTGTAAGTTTAGAGAAAGAAAGAAAAAAAAATTAAAGAATTTCCAACAAAGTAAGACCACATAGGAGTTAAATTTGAAAAA
The DNA here is from genome assembly GCF_007364275.1 of Archocentrus centrarchus. NCBI lineage: Eukaryota > Metazoa > Chordata > Actinopteri > Cichliformes > Cichlidae > Archocentrus > Archocentrus centrarchus. Next base: position 6,479,934 of record NC_044352.1, on the reverse strand, counting down.
TGAAGACAGAAAGTGAAAAGCACCAAGTGCGTTGCAAATTGTGCCTTTTCTGATTGTTTTTATTTTCCTGCTACTCAAAGATGCTTTACTTCTTCTCCTTCTTCTTGTCCTGAAAAAAAAAGAAAAGGGACAGTTAATTTAGTCCAGTTGTTATGAGTACTGCAGTTTTATATTATGAAACAAAGACTGACTTTAGCCTCAAGGTATCGAGCCATGCAAATCTGATAACAGAAGATATTGATCATTTGCAGTTATCTGCCGCTGAGTGACGTCATCACTCCGATATCAGATGTCTCATTTAAAAAAAAAAAAAAAAGATTTTTCTTAACTACAGAATTTTATTTATGAATATGTACTTAAATCTATCTGTAGAAAATGCTGACCTATATTTTATTACAGGTGTGAATGGAAACTGTCAAAGGACAAACGAACTATTTTATTACATTGCTCAAAAATTTGATATATATATATATAGATATATAGATATATATAGATATATATATATATATATATATATATATATATAAAAATAAAAGGAACACCCTGAAAACACTGGTATCAATTCCTTCATCTTCCAGGAACTGTTGCGCACCAGGAGGAACCCAGGACCCACTGCACCAGCGTAGGGTCTGACAGTAGCTCCAAGGATTTTATCCTGATACCTGATGGCAGTCAGGGTGCTGTAGCCTAGCCTATAGAGCCCTGTGTCCCTCCATGGCTATGCCTCCCCAGACCATCACTGACCCACCACCAAACCGGTCATGCTGAATAATGTTACAGGAAGCATAATGTTCTCCGCCGCTTCTCCAGACCCTTTCACATTTGTCGCATGTGCTCAGAGTGAACCTGCTCTCATCTGTGAAAAGCACAGGGCGCCAGCAGTGGACCTGCCAATTCTGGTAGTCTATGGCAAATGCCAAATCAGGCTCCATGGTGCTGAGCAGTGAGCACAGGGAAGACTAGATGATGTCGTGCCCTCAGACCACCCTCAGAAATTCCAGGCCAGCTCTAGTGCACCTGGAATTTCATTAACACCAAAGCAGTTGTGCTGGCATGGTGGTTAGTGGTGAGAATGGGTTTGATTCCACCTTGGCTGTGTGGAGTTTGCATGTTCTCCCCGTGTCTGCGTGGGTTTCCTCCCACAGTCCAAAGACATGCAGTTACTAGGGTTAGGTTAATTGGTAACTCTAAATTGCCCATAGGTGTGAATGTGAGTGTGAAAAGTTGTTTGTCTCCGTGTTGGCCCTGCGACAGGCTGGCAAACTGTACAGGGTGTACCCTGCCTCTCGCCCTATGGCAGCTGGGATAGGCTCCAGCTGCCCCACGACCCTGAACAGGATAAGCTGAAGATGAAAATGATTAACAAACCCCATCACTACTTATCTGACCAGATCAATATCCCGAAGTTTGACTGACTTGTTGCTCTGATTAAAAAGTGTTCCTTTAATTTTTTTGAGCAGTGTACTTCTCTCTGAATAAAAAAAACCTCTAATATTACATAAAACAACCTTTCTGTTATTAAAAAAGGAAAATGCAAAGTTGTAGACAGATCTCTGCGACCCTGTTTGTGAAAATACATGATGCTACACAAGTTATTCAAAAACTTTGAGCTTGGTTTTAGTTTTCAATGTTTTATGGACCACAAATAAAAATTCCCCTCACAGCCATTGTACTGTGGTGCTTTCTCAGATATCTCAAAACCTCAGCAAATGAAACCAGAGGAATGCGCATAGCTCAATTTCATGTGGACCAAATGAGAAAATGTGCTGTTTTTGTGTGACTTCAGCTTTTAAAACAACATCTGCAGTTGTTTAAAAAAATATATATATATATGAAACATATTAAAAGGTTAATGATAGAAATATTCTATATTTCTGTTACTGTTGACAAAGAGCATAAAAACCAAACCAAAACCAACAATGAGGGTTCTTTATACTTCACTAGATTTCAGCCCAAAGTCCATTTGTGTCTGCTAAAGAGCTCTAGCTCACAAAAATGTTGTTATAAACACTTTCCTGAAACCAGCTGATCAGCAAGACTTTTAGTCAAAATAGACACCATTTAGACCTGATGTGGACTACACATCTGTTGCTCTTGTGAGCAGCAGGATGGTGTATTTGGTGTATATTACAATGCTTTGTAGTTCCTTATGGGTTTAGATTAATGAGCTAGAGCAACAGTGTAACTCCCATGTGTGTTTTTAACTGTTTAAGATGTACACAAACAACATTCATTGCTGCCCATGGTCTTTTCACTTGGTTAGCAGACCATCATAAAAAATACAGTCACCAGAAAGAGATCGCTGAAATGTTCGAATAATGCAGTAATGTCCGTACCTTATCGTTCATAGCGAGGATTACCATCAGTTTCCTGAAGATGGTGATGAAATCAAGGAACAAGTCCACACAGTGCCTGAAAAATGAAAGACATACAGAGTTAGTTTCTGAACAGCAAAAACAAAAAGGGCATTTTCATTCATAATGCAGCTTTTCTAGGTCCAGACCTTCGAATCCATCCTCTGCACCAAGTAGATGGATTTGTGGCCTCATAATGTGATACAGCAGCTTCTTGGTTGAAAAAAGTAAGCGCGGGTCTGAACCTCTGTTCACCTTTGAGCGAACGTAAAGCAATGTTTTCACGATTACATCCAAAGTCTATGCAACGAGTCAAAGTGGCACAAATGGGAGCCGGAGGATTTACCCAGAGGGACCAGTAAATCCAAAGCTTTGCCTTCTGGCTCAGCTCTCTGCACCAGCAATCCACCAGTCCAGCTCAAACTCCTGAAGTTGGGGTGCCTTCAATCGGAAAAGTACGCATCATTTGCTATTTTTTCCAGGGTGAATAAAATTTCTTCAGAACAGAGGTTCTCTCTCTCAATCAGCACAACCATGTGTATAAACACCATATTAGAAGGCCGTGGTTACATTAATCAGCTACCACAGGTACACGTAATACAACAAGGTGTTCAATATACAAGTTTCTCTTTAAATAAAGGTTTTCCTGCATTTCATCAAGGCTGCTCACAGCCTCAGGTCCATTATCACATATACTGGGGTCTAGTACATGACAACGTCCTCTCGCCTACAGAAATCAATCAGTCGAGATAAAATCAGAGCGAAAAAGAAAACAGAGTAGAACAAACTGACAGTTCTGCCTGATAGACTCTGATAATACAGTGTATTTGCATCAAATTATTTTTATAAGAAGTGATGCTCAGTCACTGTGAGATGATGTATTTGCATAACATTTGGTTATAAGAAAATAGAGGCCAGGAGATAAAGGGCTCATGTGGCGTTTGCTAGCAGGGAACACAGCTCCTCACCAAACGTAGTCCTTGTCTCCGTTCTCTGCTTTCTCGATGATGAGCTGAGTGTCAAACAGGACAAAGCCGCACATGATGAGCAGCCCCAGGTACATGTGTGCCTGTTGGAGAAGATAAAGAAGTTAAATGGCCCATCATCACACACAACTGCTCAAACCTGTAGGAGGGGTGGATGGCACCGCTGGTTCACTCACCTTAAACAGAATCATAGAGCCAAAGAACACGTTCATCAGAGACATCAGGAACAGGATGGAGAGGCCAGACATGAGTGTGCCTGAGGAGACAAATAAGAGAAGTGAGGGAAAATTTAGTAAAAAGGTTCGTTACACCAATGATGCTAAATATTGTCACTGCTTATGTCAGGAGTATTCAAAGTTTTAATAACTGAGTGAGCGTTTAGGGAGCCAGCATGAGATGGAGGGCCACACAGGGGAAAGAAATGCACCCATCAATCAAAATAATTATTTATGCTTCCCTGAAAGCTTCCCCGGGAGCACATAAAACCTTGCAGAGAGGTTATTACACTATTCCAGTCATTACTGTACAAAAATCCTGATTATTTGGTCATTGATTATTCAGTAACTTAAACATTAAGCAGTTACCAATTTTAAACATCCTTTTAGTAATTTTTTTGAACTTAAAATATAATTTAAATGAAAAAAAATATATATATAATTGGAAATAAAAAGTGGTGAGGGGTGATGGGATAATCTGGTAGAGTTTTAAGCTTAGATCAGCGTGTTTTGGGGTATAACGCCCATCTTCCAAGGTCAACCGTAACACCTAGTTTATGCTCACTATCACTTCCTGCGAATGTCACAGTTGCTCCTGACAGACTTTCTTAATTTTCTTTTATTCACTTTGGGTCCAGCGAGTGAATTTCAGCTCTTAGGAAAAGTGCACTGCTATCAGTTTTGTCCTGAAAATGTAGTTTTCATAATCACTGGAAGCCAAAACTGAACAGAGATTAAACTTGTAATACAGTAAATTTAGCCTGTGGTGTGGCTCTTATTTCTCATCAGGCTGTGATGGACTGAGCAGTCAATGCCAGGAATATATACAGGCACTGTCTCTACCTGAGCCTGTTCAGTAGCTACCTGGTACATAGTCTGTGTATTATGTACAATCTAGTACTGTTTACACTGTATAACATGTGACGACTAAATAAAAGATTAAATAAAACCACCTAAAAATGGTAATTGTATTTTAATGTACCAGTTTATAGTTTTTTGTTAGTGAGATAACAGTTACACAATCATATTTGGGGAATATTAAAAACTTTGTGTTCACTGATGTCTGTGACATTGCTGTGCTGCAACTTGAATTCTGTAACTCATCTGTGACTGAATGAAATATACAGAGGGGTCTGAAGTACACGGTTACAGTCATGGCTGGCAGGGATGTGTAATTACCTCCGAGGAACAGGTAGCTCCTGCGTTTGGCATAGAGAGCGCTGAGAGTGAAGCAGATGAAAATCACAGAGGTTCCCATGAAGGCAGTCACAATGATGCTGAGGAACAAACCAGGACAGATATAAATATGTTCTTTATTGACACTGTTTTGTTTAGAGCTGCATAGAGAGGTCAAGATCAATGTGATTAACTTTCATTCACTGAGCTGTTAGCAGACATTCAAGTATAATCTGTCACTTACCTGGGATTGACAGAGATGACAAAGTCCAGTGTGGGGCCAAGGCCAACACCTGGTGAGCAAACACTGCGTTAGGCTCTTGCATGTTCACAGACCAACGGTTCACTTCTGTTCACACGTACAGTAACGCATTTTAATCTGGAACATCGTGAGCTTACCTGTGAGGAAGGCAAATCCTGCCAGGATAGCCAGTCTCTTCTTTTCTGTCTCGGGGTTGTGGGGGGTCATGGCGAGCCAGAACATCAGCCCCAGGGATCCAAGCACAGAGAGCACACCGCCCTGAAAACAAGGGTACAGGGTAAACACAGGGAACCAATACTGTGGCCAAGACAATACTTGCATGAGGGGTTAAATACTCCAACAGCTCATTCAAGACTAATACACATTACTAGGGAAAAACTACAAGGTGTTAATAAAACACCTATATTCAAATATTATTCAGATCCAGATTCAAATTACAGATGTGTACTACAACCCATGGTACAAGCATTATTTTAAATGTACCTGAAGAGCACAATAAATGCTCCTGTTATTGGCGCTTGTTGTATGGCTGTTACGTCATCTGTACATTTTTTATGGTCATTGAGTTTGGTTTTAAATGTTTGTGCTTCTTCCAAATAAAAATGTTCACCTATGAAGCAATGCCTAAATTAACTTTCATTTCATGTGTTTCACTTCTAGAGGACAAAGTTTTTAAAACATACAGAACTGCTGCTATTCTCCCACAGATTTCTATTCAGGCTTTTTTGAGTGTCATGACTCTCTCTTATAATGTCTCCGGAAAAAGGGTATTTCATCGCCAGTCTTTAGCCCATATAATAACCATTTTCTACTTTTAAATCTCCCTAAAATAAAGTGGAACAGTGGTAGAAATACAGCCCATGCAGCCTGTTTTGCTCAGTTTATATCAGGAGCAGACACGACCCTGGAGCAATCCTGGATGTTGCTGTGCAGACATCTGCACCGCAGACGTTCACAACTGTTTTGGGAAACTGTGCTCATATGTAGCATAACGTGCAAGTTAAAAAGCTTTTAAAAAAATTATTTTGGGGACAAAAATCGCCCAAAATTTTGAAGCGGTTTTAAAATTGGATTTGCTTTGTGAGTCCCAGTGATAACTAAAATTTAAATTGGCTCCGTCCCCATTCACTTAGACAGTAGCTTAAAAGCCCCACCCAGACTCAATCTAGGATGGCTGCTGAGTGGTGGGACTTGCTTCTAGCAGGACTTTCGTGTTCGGCTGGAAGCTGCTTTTGTTATTACATGAAACATGGGACAGAGGTGACTAAGCCACAAAGTATGTGCTCAGTGACTTAGTGGTGGTAATCCTCAATGGAAACAGCCAAAGATGACCTTCACAAAAAAAAAAAAAAAAAAAAAAAAAAAAAAAAAAAAGGCTTCAAGGTTTCTCACAGTATTTAAACTTTCAGGTAAGAAGAGGCAACGTTAGACAGGAAATACCACCTGTTATTTACACCATCATCTCTTACTGTATGGGCCAGGGTCAAGGTTATTGTGGTTAAATTGCATTAAGCTAAAAAGTAAAACTGTGTAAAAGGAAAAAAAAAAAAAAACACATTTTAGGTAACTTAATTAGAATAAAAACTTGATTTAAAAATAACTATACTGTGTACTTATTAAATAAAATATAAATATGCAGAAAATGTCTTTAGTTTTTGTCACTTTCACAAAGTGTTGCGTTTATGTTGTTTTATTCATTCAAACTTAAACTTCTCAAACATTCAAAATGAAACTGAAACAGTCAGACTCACTCTGGAAACTACCTGAAACTCAAATGAAATGGGAGAAACAAAACAAAACAAAAAAACGTATCAGAAAGTATAAAACCACATCTCTGGTTAGGATACAAACACCACCTCATCTAGCAGACTTGCTGAAAGAAAGCTGTCAACATTTGGTGTTATTCACTACTCTAACCAGACCCATCACCAATGGGGGATATTCTCCCACAATGAATGAAAATTTAAAACAAATGTAGACATTGGGATAACATTACAGCTTCATTTCATAACAGAAAACCCTTCAGCAGATATCTTATTACCTTCTGCAAAACTATTTTGGCCTAATTTGGAGGCTTTGTCCTAAACTTTTATCCAAATAATTTTAGTCATCCCTGGATTAGTAAAGATATAATACATATTCCAGCAAAAATATGTATTCAATATTAACACTCGTTAAATCAAAACGATTTTAATCATGCTGTAAGCGACTGATGTTCTGTGATTATCTTTAACATTTCTACAAACACACATCCTAGACAAAAAAATGTCCATGGTAAACAAATTAGTATATATTGCAGTCTTGTACAAGGGTGAATATTACATAACGCCTTTATATTTATATAATCTATAACAATAAGCCAGATATAATGCATACAGTGGTTAGCACTGCTGCCTCACAGTTAGAATAACATCTGGAAGGCCTGGGTTTGATTCCACCTTGGCCCAAGCCTCTCCCTCTCTCTGTGTGGAGTTTGCATGTTCTCCCCAAGCTTGCGTGGGTTTCCTCCGGGTACTCCGGTTTCCTCCCACATTCCAAAAACATGCACTTACTGGGGTTAGGTTAATTGGCTAATCTAAATTGCCCATAGGTGTGACTGAGCGCGTGAATGTGAGTGTCACTCTGTGTTGGCCCTGCAACAGGCTGGCGACCTGTTCAGGGTGTACCCTGCCTCTATGCCCTATGACAGCTGGGATAGGCTCCAGCCCCCCCGCAACCCTGAACAGGATGTGCAGAAGCGGATGGATGGATGGATAATGCATACTTTCAAGGTATTCATATCATATTATACTTGTGTGTACAGGAATATTACTACATAATGCACCCATACCACATAATCTGCTGATATCAATGCATTATATGTAACATGACTATAATCACAAGGCAATCAAGTACAAAACACAATGCAACCATGTTGTTTAGATTTGAGCAATACTGTTGAGCAGTAGGTATGGCTTTAATATTGCTCAGTGATGACAAAGTCTGTACTATTCATCCCTGACCAGCATGTTAGACAATGCTCAGCCAATCAGAAGTTGGCATCACAGGTTAATCGATAAGACTGCAGCCTGGAAGTGATGTTACTATAAATACCCTGGCTCTGTACCTAGAAATTTGGGATTTCCCAGTTTCTCACTATCTAGCTACTGTCCAGTGACCTTGGTCAGTTACTTGATTTGGGGAATCCCCACTTTCTCCATTTCAGTCAGTGGTCAAGGAGGTACACAGAACAACATGATCACATGATTAGGCTAAGCCAGTCAGGCATGAGAAAGAGGCTGCATGTTATTAGCATATACGTATTATCGCATTAGAAGTCTAAAAAAAAGAATACATGCTAAATTTCATGGCTCAGTCTACAGACTGGAAAGGTAAAAACCTCACAGACTGATAAACAGACGATATGACCACAATATCCTCCCATTTTATTTTGTGTGGAAGGATAAAAACAGTACACAACACAAGTGAGTACACCACTGCACAATAATCCCTTAAGTGTCAAATTATTTGAAACTGTTTAACAATTTGTAAAGTTGCATGAATAATCAAAAACATATGCCTAAAGGTGTCTAGTATGGCAGTGTGTTGGTCCATAAGTGTGATGCAGAGCTTTGCGGACCCACACCTATACACAGTAGCTGTACACTGTCACTAGGAGAGCCAAAAATATGTGGAACCACCACATAATGTGGGCTATGCTTGGTCCTGCTGTGGACCAAGAATAAAGAAAAAAAAAAAAGAAAAAAAAAAGAAAGCTGTCCACTGCAGCCACTGTTTATCCTTCTAATTGCTGCCCCTTCCCCCCAGCTTTTTTTTTTAATCTTTGTTTTGTTTTTTTCCCAAACTTCCCTTTTGTGGTGAACTCTGTTGTGGTTCCCCTTTCCTGCTCAAGTGAACTAATCAGCATTCGACCTCTGCATAGCATCATTACTGCCGGATGACACGGCTTTTTTTGAGCTCCACAGCATCTAACCTTCCCTCAGCTCTGCCAAGAACAACGCAAACGGACGCAAACGCAGAATCACAAATCCAGCTTCTGGGTTCAAGGTCAGGCTTACTGTCCCGGGGAAATGCATTTTTTAAACAAGAGTTCATATAATAGTAGTAAACAAAACATAAGAGGAAATGCAAGAAATTAGTATGCAATAAAAGCAAAAGTGCAAGCATAGTACTAGAACTACAGAGTGATCACTTTGTCTTTGATGGCTGCTAGCAGGTATTCTAGGCTCCATGTACTTGTGTACTTCTCTAAAGCATTTACCACCCTATCACGTCAATCACTGGTATCCTGTGCTCTCATTGGCAGTTGGTTCAATCACTCACATTGAAGTGAGCAAAGATTAACTTGGGACTCATCTACTTTGCATTATCGGGCTTTATTTTGCCTGTAGTCAGTTTAAGTTGCGAATTTTGACCTGCCTCCTATGGTATCTGATTGCCTTGTTGGTGCTAGTTGCTTCCTGTGTGGAGTGGATAGTTGAGAGTCCTACTGGGTATCAGAACTTTGCCTGTTATAAATGTCAAAAAGCTTGGACCGAGTCCTACCTGAGATCTTACTCGGCTGTTTTCAAGAGACTACCAAGTCTATTTTTACTGATGACTGATTTAGGTTCCCAAAATAAGCAGTAATGCAAAAACTAAAATATAGATTTAAAAATATGAAGAGCCATCATCTCAGTAGAAACACTGAGGGAACCGAATTTCCTCTCTGATGGAGCATTTTAGCTGCAACATCTTCACTGGATTTAAACATGTTTGTTAGCAGAACACAAATATTTGTAGCTCTCTGCTACGTCAACATCTGTTGGAGGAGGGACTGCTGTAGATTTTCTAAAATCCATAATCACGTCTTTTGTTTTTGACACATTTGGCTCAAGTAAAAAAAAAAAATCATCCACCACTAGTCCATGATCCAATTCCCCACTTCAAGAAAGTTGATGTTATGATGAGCACTCAGTGAACACACTGTAGGGGGAGTGGGGGGGTTGCACTATACTGAAAATAGAGGCTTCAAACTAGGCTACACCTGTGATTACACAAGTTAGAAAGCTCTGGATTACTGAAACAACACCGACTAAAAGTCAAAGTCATAGGATCAATGCTTACATATGGATATAAAATAAGCTAATTTTGATGTATGGGCTATCTGCGCCACAGCTCCATGTGGGAAAGAACTGAGAGGAACTGAAACTTGATTGTAAGCCTTCACAAAAGATGAAAAAAGGACATATAAAAGGTCTATTACCAGTCAGAACATGGCTGAAGCAATAATCACAAGGTACAGAACAGGCCACTAATCAGAGCCCTGATGTCTGTCCACCTACCACAACGTCACAGACTGAGTGCTTACACAATCTAACCCTTGTGCTTCAGGCTTGGCACGAGGATTATCGACAGGAAAAAAAAAAGTTTCTATCACAGCTCAGAGTACGAAAGTGGTTGCATAATGTCAATCTCTTTAGATGACATCAAAGGAAAAAAAAAAAACTGCAATGAACATAGAAAGAACCCTGATGAACATTGGAGGCACATCCTGTGGTCAAATGAGACCAAAAAAAAAAAAAATATATAGATATATAGATCTAAATATACAGCTATATAGAGAGATACAGAGATAGAGAGAATTTGGCTCAGATGCTGGGGTCCAAAATGTTTCATGTGATTAATCATGACAGTGAAGCATGGAGGAGGAAGTGTGGTGATATGAGTCCAAAAAGCATTTATAGATGGCAATATGAAAGGAGATATCAAAATACTGGGTGGCAAGATGCCTGCCATTCTGCAGACACCTGACAGAGGAAGTGGACTGCAGGATAATAATGAGTATGCTGCCTCCCTTGAATCCAGTAGGACACCTTTGGTGGGGTTTTAAAGAGAGGCAGAGAAACACATCGCCCTCAGCAAAAAGAGCAGCTAAAAAAAGGTGTCTGAACAGCAGAACATCTCCCAAGAAATGAATGCAACAGTAGTAACCTCCATGCTGAAAAGAACTGAGTCCGTCATGAATAACAATGGTGAAACATAAACCTCAGTAATGGAAGTTAAGCTGGTCTTTGTTGGACTGACTTCCTACCTTAGCTGTGGGAACATCTTTCATGTTGGAGGCGCTGTGAAGATGGGACTACAAGTTGGCTAGCACCCTCAGTACCATATAAAGAAGAGCTGCTTAAGTTAAATATGCTACAAAAATGTTCATGATTTCTAATTTGACTGTGGTCCTTAAAAACAAGTCAAATAATATTGGTCTCTGAAAGCATAAAATTTTAAAAAGACATCGAAAATGAAGGCTAGATACACTTTACTCAAATGTTAATGATAAACCAGTGACTGCTGGCACCAATTTATCATCAAAGACAACACTCCACCTTCACTGTTTAGCATAACACCCTGACAGGGAAGCCAACAATGATCCAATGATAAGCAGGCCACAAAGTATGCAAACCATGTAGAAAAGGAGGATTTTAGGTGCCGTTTACACGAAGCCGTTTTCACTGGAAACGGTGTCGTTTTGATGCGTTTCAGCCTTTCGTTTACACGATGGCGTTTCAGAAACGATCCGCCTTTACACGAGGACATGTGAAACGATGAAAACGATGTAGTTCCCATGCCAGGCCACAAGTTGGCGTTGGTTTTCTCTTTGCAGTTTGTTTACGCAAGACGCGCATGCGTGGAGTGACACAGTAGGTAGTGTGGCAAATTGTTCATTACTTACAAAACGGCCAATGTGAGAGGTTTTGTGTGGACCGATGATGAGGTTGGATCGCTGCTGCACACAACGCTGAATTACAAAACGGTCAAAACACAGGAAAAGCATAAGAAGCACTCGTGAATCCGCGAGTACTGTTTATCAGTTTGCGCGTGCGCGAAAAACTGGCCGTCGCAACCATAGTGCGCATGTGCGAGTCGAGCGTTTTCAAATCACCCCGGTTTCAAGTGTTTACACGAAAACGCAAGCCGGTGCGTTTCTGAAACGCTCCACTCTGGACCCCGTTTCTGAAACACATCGTTTTCACTCTGTTGTCGTGTAAACAGAAGGGCGAAACGCATCAAAACGACACCGTTGTCGTGTAAACGCAAGGCCGAAACGCATCAAAACGACACCGTTTCAAAATGAAAACGGTCTCGTGTAAACGGCACCTTAGTACACTGGCCTTTTAAGCCAGTTTTCAAAAGAACACGTTCATAATCAAACCATGATTATACTCAGGCAAAGCAAGAGCAGGGGGTGTGCCTGCTATGGATAGGGTGACCAAACAAACTATATTATTTATTATTATACTTGTAATTATATTATTAATTATTATACTTGTGAGTATAATAGCAGTTTTCTCCAATGGGCAGATGGTTACAGGTTAACCTGCACTTGAGCAATGGCGACAACCTTTCCAGCTTTAATCACAGTCCCTGGACAAAAGTCAGCCTCTAGAAAAGGGACTGTCCTGCAGTGGTTCACTTTGAAAACTAGAGACAATAAAAATACAACAGACGAAAAAACAATAGATAAACAATGGCTGTGAGGCCTGTATTTTGAATATATTAAACATGGGCTAACATTTTTTTTTTTTTTTTATTTTACATAGAGTGCCCATTCTGTTCAGCTGTAAGTGAATATAAATTTTATGTAATCTGACATTTAACTGATATTGCACAGCAATGTACTCACTTCTTTTGTATGCTGTACCGAGGTACCTACCTGAGGTCGATAGTTTCAACCCCAGGTAAGTTACATTAACGTGTAAATTAGGCTAGAACATGAAGGAGGCCATTTGCTAGTACATGTAGACCCTGCTGTATCTTATTGAGGTTACCTGAAAGAGGCGTGTGACGACATGGACATAGGAGCCGGCAGCAGCCACAAACATGCAAACCGCCAAGCTGGAGTACACATTCTTCAAGTGCACCTGGGTGGAATGAGATCTGTAGGAAGAGAGATAATACATGAAAATAGCATGAGCAGTGGAAATGCAAATTAAAAAGCAGACCATGCAACCATCACATGAAATGTTCACGTACATTTGGGAGAACTTGAAGAGGGCATCGATGTTGATGCTGCGGTCAAACACGTTCATGATGAAATCAGGAACTGGGATCAGACGACACTTGTGATCAGGTGATGTCTCCTCTGAATAGAAATTAAAGTAAATTACACCTCTGCTCCACTTTAAACAGTCACAGTAAAAACTCCTCTATAACTGTAAGCCTGCAGCAGGTAGTACAAGTGCGGGGCGCCTGGGTGGCTTCGTGGTGTAGCCGGCGACCACATACATATGCCGCGTTGCGGTGCGGGCGGGTTCGCATCCCGGCCTGTCGCCAATTTGCCCGCGTGTCTTCCCCTGTATCTTTCCCCCATTTCCTGTCTCTCTCCACTGCCAACAAAAGCCGCTGTGGCCAAAAAACGCAAAAAAAAAAACAAAACAAAAAACTGTAAGCCTGCAGCAGGTAGTACAAGTGCAACTATTTGTTAATGATTTATGGAAGAAAATCAGGTACATATTTGCAGTTTTCTCTGAACACTTAAACACTAACAGTGATTCCAGAAACACTGAAACCATCGACACTTGCAGCCAAAACATTCGCGAAGTGTGCCAAAGCCTTCTCCTCTTTACACTCAGTTTCTAATTTTATAACACAACTTGCTGCTTCACACTCAGACACAGCACTCCTGGCAGTACTCTCACACTGCCTACATCAAGGCAACACAGCATGCGATGTGGAGGAAGTCTTACTCCCAAACCTATAACAAATGGGAGATTTAACTCAAACTTTTTTTTTAGGTTTTTTGAGGAAATTTAGAACATTTTGTAGAAAAAAAAATACTTTTTAAAAATTCATTTTTGTAATTACAGTGCAGTGTGAAATAAATAAAAGCATTCTTTTTTTAAATTACAAAAATTTAATTTAATCTTCTTGGCCCTGCATACACAAAAACCAAAAGCCCTAGGCAGTTTATGTGTGTGTGTGTGTGTGTGTGTGTGTGTGTGGGGGGGGGGGGGGGGGGGGGGGTTACTCTTTGTCAACATACTCAGTAGCATAATTGTGCAAACTTGTTTAAATGGCTACATAATTTGGTCTGGAATTTTCTAAGTATGGAATATTTCTGCAGAGACTCACAGAGGTTAATTTAACCATTATTTCAGTTGTGATGCTGTATTTAGACTGTTATTCTTCTGGATGGGTAATGCATTTTCCAGTGTTTATGTGGCTAAGAACAGGGTATAGGTTCAGCTGTTAACAAGAGAACACCATGACTGAACCTGGCTTTTGACTGCGTAAGCATGCTTTAAAGATGTTACTTTACATTCATTTACATTTAATACTTAGTTTTATTGTATTTTAATTTTTTAAGCTTTTTAATCTTTGTGGGGCATTGCATTATTTAATTTTTCTTCACTGATTAAAGTTAACCAATTACTTGATGTACTTTTATGGTGCTTCTAGGCTACTTTAAATTTTATTTTGCAGTAACCTGCAGGAAAGGTGCCATAAAGTCTGACTGTAGCTGTGGTGTATGGGGCACATGGATGAAGCAAAAGCTGAGATAATGAAACTCTGTTCAGCACATCAGTATCATGCTTTTGTGTATTGGAACCATGTTAAAATGAATCACATTTATTAGATAAACATAATTTAATTTTAACATTTTTTACATCAGTGTAACTGAAAAAACTTGAAATCAATCTTAAAACTAAAAATAAATAGTAGATTTAGTAGTTATTAGTTTGATTTGGTAAACAAAAATTGTATAAAGAGCAATAAAAATTAAGTAGTACTCTTAGTTTAGCATGCTGTTAAGTTCATGTGTTTTATCTCTCTTAAGCAATGCACACTCAATATAAATAAGATAGCACAACACACCCTCCTAACTTAAGCCATCTAATTTTTTGAGCCAGCAAGTTACGATTTTTTACGTAATGCCAACTTATAAATTGTATAAGTGTGTCTATTTAAATGATGATTTACGTGTAATGCACGGGCACAAAAACACTAGAATTTGATGGGGTTTTTTGTGGTCAGTGTGTATAAAGTTATAGAGAAACAGCACAAAGCTACAATTAAAGTGACCAAACAACTCATGAGTGAAGTACGTACTTTTACTTCACAACATTTTGAACAGCTACACAAGCTTCTCACACTAAAATTTCATACACGAAACGACTTCAGTGTCACAATAATCTGAATTATAACACATCAACAACGACATGGGCCTTTACACAAAGCACACTATTTTACTGGTAATATAAAACGCAAATTTAGCGACTGGGCGTGTAAGCTATGAAAATAATGAATCTTACTTTCACTATTACAGTGAAGTGCGTAGTCTAGTTTGATGAAGTTACACAACAGGTTAGCTTTAAATGTCAAGCTTTGAGCACCATAACTAGCACACAAACATGCTATTGCTAACAAGCTCTTTAATAGTCAGCACACCTCCGATTCGGGCTACCACTGCTAGAACCTCTCATCCTCACATAAATACGCGAAGAGCCCATTCGGCGTAATGGTCGAGCACCAGCCAAAATAGACGCCCGGGACCATATTAACAGCTAACGCTGCTAGCCAGCACACGCTAAATAACAAGGAGCCCGGAGAGCTAACGACAGTTCGACGTCTCCTTCTTTCTCCGGCGGATATCGCCGATCATTTTCAGCCCCCCGTGAACGCGGCACACCGGCAAGCGCACAAAACGGCTGCATTTGTACATGCCTGTCCTTACCTCTCTGCAACGCGCTGTTTCCTTTCCTCGCTTTGCGTTACTGCGATAGTTTTTTTCTTCTAAAACAAAACCGTACGTGTCAGCTCGCGGCAGCCTGCTGATGTCACCATGGAAACGCCCAGAAGATTGTAGTCCAGACACGCGCAGCGAGGTCGGAAATACGGCCTTTCACCGCCTTTCTAATGCAGTTACTTGGACAAATTAACTTTTTATAATTACAAAAAATAACCCCCCAAAATGTATTTACTCTTCCCTGAGCGCCACTTCCGAATAACATTCATATTACGCTGCACTTCCTGGTGTGACACCGAAGAATGACACCGGTATACCTAAAATGGCCGACTCATAAACGTAACCGATATCAACGGCAAAGCGTATTTTGTCCGTTAACAGAGAAATTTGTTTCTTCGCAACATGAACGCTGTGAAGGAAACACTTTGCGGTCTCAGCTGTTTCTAATCAAACCGAAATAAAAGCAGGATTTAAGCGTAAAAATGGGTTTAAGTGCGATCACATGACTTAGATATCAATCATGACGGATGGTGCAACTGCATGCAACATGTGAAATATGTTCACTTATGTTTCAGATTATCTTAAAATGTGGTTTGTATCTACAGTAATGCAATATTACCTTGTACTGTATAATTTGCTTAATTTTTAAGGTCCGCAGAAGCAGAAAAATGGTTTTCTTGACGACTTCAGAAGATCTAAAACGGCTAAATCAGGAAAACTAAAATCAGCCTCCAGTGAACGCCTCATTGGTCAAACAGCTTTTGACTTATTAACTGGTTCCCGATTAAGCTCTTCAACGTTAACACCTCCAGAAAGAGTTTAAGAAAAATAAAGTACATGATAAATAAAATTAAACAGTCCCAAAGGCCAGTGTTACATGTATTTTTTTTAAATGTATAATTTGTAAGTAGATTTTTAATAACTCTAAATGAGTCAAAACATATCTGCTCTGAAATGAATGACGTTTAAAAACATGACAAAACAAGAGAACTTTGCTTCCCAAGTCTTGTCTTTGGTAAAGTTCGTTATACAACAGCAGTGTGTGATCTATAAACAAGTAAATATTTTTGTTGGCCCAACAATTTCCTTTACTTTTTCCTTCTAGCCAACAGTAACTCAGTGATATTTAATACAGTATGGTGACTTTTTTTGTGTGACATGGGAAACATACACACACAAAGATGTTAAAACAGAACCAATTTTTATTTGAAAATAAAAATCGGAAGCACCTTGTCTTTCAGAGTTTTGGTCAGACCAGGTGGGAAAAATGAGTTTTGTATTTATTCTCATACAAAAAGACAAATCGTGACTTTAAACAGATACTTTTGGTCATCACAGCTGGTTTCAAAGTTCTCATCGTCATGTTTTACTCGTTGACATGCAGACATAAAACATCATAGAAACCCCCCCCCCCCCCCCCCCCCCCATTAAACCCAAGAAAACCCCCTCAAAAAAATATGTTGTACTGAATTTCAAATTAAAAGTGTTTGCTTGAATGATTGAATCTCTGGTTTACATCGGATTGTTGATTTAACTGTGCAAGTTTTTTGAATTATTAAACGTTGACAGCAAAACGTGCATTATATAGGCACAGATAAAACAGATAAACACAAGGCCAGCCTCAAAACAGGCCAACGGAGTACAATACAAAATGTTGAGCATTACAAAGTACTGGACACTTACAAATTTTTTGGCCAATAAATATAGAAAAAGAGACATTAAAAATATATATATATCAAATTTGATATTTTCAAGTGTTGCACTGCAAGTACCACAGCCCCTGGCATTACACTTGCTCTTGACAGTGTTTTCTCACGCTCAGCATGACACATCAGAGTGTGTAGGCCTGCAAATCTCTGTTCGGGCAGAACACCATTCTCTGTCCTAATTTCAAAGGCACAGCTTTACTTACAGCACTGTCAATATAAAACAAGTGCAAGTTGTTTGCCACTTAGCGATAGAAGAAAAATATAGTAACAAAACGAACTATTATTAAACCTTGGCTGAAAACTGTGGCATTTCAAAATAAACGCGTGTCCTATGTGCCAAAATATTCCAGTGTGTCTGTTTTCAAAAAGGACCAAAGACAAGAGTTCGCCCCATTTCCCCAACTTACAACCACCAATATCCAATCTCAATTTGACCACTTAGAATTTATATTGCATGTAATGTAGAAATCATTTTTAACTGTACAAATAAGTAAAATACTCTTTTGTCACTCGTTTGTAGGCAATTAAGGCTACAGTAATGTCTGCTTGACTGGCTCTGTAAGAGGTACTGTCCATGTGATCACAGAACTGGGTTGCATAGTGGAACCATACTGACTGCTTAAAATAGATTTCCTTATAAAACCTATTTAAAAAAGTCATTAACTGTATAAAATGTGTAGTGTTAAAAAAACCAAAAAAATAAAAAATAAAAAAACCTTTGTTGGTGTTCCATAAAGGCACAATACTCTCCAAATATCTCCAAAAAAATCAAGTCAGGACAGGCAGGCTTCTGCTTTGGCAAAAGAACCCCTTTATAATTCATACTAACTGGAGTGACTGATGGGAGCGCTTTGGTTGGCTTTTTTTTGTTTTGTTTTTTGCAGATCTATATCATGGTGCTTTCAACTAGTGGTTGTGATTATTGTCAGCAGTGTGGATCGGAGGAAAGGCCTCAGTTCAGCCGAGCCAAAGATATCTTGATTTTTTTTTTTTTTCCCCAGGCTTTGGAATTTCCTTAACCCTGTACTAATACAATTTTATAAACAAGAGGATTTTGTGTACAGAGGAGGAGAACACAGTCGAGAAACCGTTATGTCTATATTCTCAATACACGAGGCTGTATTTTAGGCGGAGTAGTCTCGCGCTGGAGGTCCACTGAAAGCTAATGGCCGCGAAGCTGGTCCAGCCGGGTGTAAACGTTATCAGCTTGGCTAAGGTCTTCAAACACAGGAAGAAGGTTGAGCAGCTCAGTGTCATCCACGTCATCAAACCATGACACCACAGGAACCTGAGGCAAAGAAATACTCAGTTAGCCGAGATGCACCTCAGATTTCAATAAGATGCTTTTAAAATCAGTACTTAACACCGAGTCATGACACTAAATAACATTTAATTTTGGAAAAATAAGACAGGTGCTTAATTTTGTGTGGTTTATTTTCACATCCATTCAGTTTAAGGTCACACAAACATTAAGTATTAAGGAGTTTATAAGTTGGTTGGCTGACTGGCTTAATTTACCTTATTTGATAAGCCAACTTCTCTTACTCAGGCTTTTCAGACCCTGATTGGACTCAATTTGATAGCTGCAAATCAACTGAGCCCTTTTTAAACAACTGCACCCACAGTAGATTACAGAGACAGGTCCAAACTCACAGCATTATTTGGGTGGAAGATGTAGGAGGCAGGAGAGTTGTCCAGGATGAGGGTTTTGTGGAGGTCTCTGCCCAGGCGGCTTAAATCCTTGACGTAGCAGCCCTGGTGGAATACGCAAGATTCCCGGAATAACCGGGTCCGGAATACGCCACACTGGTCCAGCAGGTCTGTCACAGGGTCTGCGTACTGGTGGGAGGATTGGGTAGCAGGTGAGACAAGAGCAGGGATGTGTAGACTACTGAAGGAAAGCTAGGCTAATACATCCAAAATCTACTCAACAGGACTGGGCGTTCCAAGATATTGGCAGCTATGATGTTGCAGTAATAGGACTTTATAGATTATAACTCAGCTTAAATTTTAAATTAGGTTGACACCCATCCATTCATTTAAGCATTGGGGGGGGGGGGGGGGGGGGGGGGGGGGGGGGGGGGGGGGGGGGGGGGGGGGGGGGCATGCTAAGCAGCTGCTATCACAGTAAAGAGGGAGAACTAAAAGGTGAGAGAAAGCAGAACATCATCTAATAGATCAGACATCACATTATCCATCAAACAAAACAGCTGAATAAAACGTGAAGATCTATTTCAGGACCACTGTCAGTATCTGATGTGAAGTACCTTAGCAAGACTGGCTGTAAACAGCACACATTCAAACAATTCGCCCATTCTCTGCAGGAACTCGTCCACATACGGCCTCTTCAGCACATACACCTGAAAAAGAAGCAGGCTGTCAGTGAACAGCTCAACATACAGGACTGTCGTTTTATTTCAGTCATTATGTACAGTTTTTCCAAAGACAGCAACTAAAAAAAAAACAAAAAAACTTTTAACTGCTTCATAAACAACGATAATCTCACCTCATTTTAAATATTCATTTACTGCCTCACTTCTTTTAAAACTTACATGAAATCACAAACTGGGAATGAGGATAAGAAAGCAATGGCACCTTTATCAACTCTGAATAATACACTGCAGATTTAAAAAAAAAAAAAAAACATGATGGGAAGCTGAAACAAATACAGAAAGCACAGGATAAGTCAGGCAAAATATGCCAATCCTAGAGACATACCAACTCGAGTACATGGAGAGAATTTAAAAGGAAGGCAGAGATGAGTCTTCTGGACACCAGTGATAGTGACTAAAATTGGTGCAGCACCCAACACAAACAAAACAAACAAAAAACAAACAAACAAAACAAAACAAACAAAAAAAAAACTGGTGGCCATACTCCATATTCTGGTCAGGTCCCAAACTAAGTATTTTGGAGGCAGGTATAAAAGCACTTAAGAGTTTCGCAATGGATGTGAAGGTGGCACTTTTGGGTCAAATATCAGAAAGCATCTATTTTTAAGCTTCCTAGAAAATCTGCAGCTCTAGATCTAGTTCTTAGAAGATCTGAAGAACTTCTAAATGCAGCAGTCAAATGTGCCACATTATCTGGGCTGAGAAGGTTTAGGAGCAATATCAGAAGGAACAAACAGCATACTCCCTTAGATTCCAAGATGCATTGTTCACAAGGTGGAGCCTGGACATTATTGTTAATCAGATTAAAACACACACACGTGTCATACAGTCATCCATACCAGAGTGTTTTGTCTTCCTTGTACCATCTTTTGTTTTACACTACCCCTCCTAATCAGCACATTTTAGCAATTTTGTTTTCATTATCACAATTTTTATATACACTTTAGCTATAAATCATGTAGGTACAGATTTAAAAAAAAAAAAAAAAAATGGAGAGCCTTAATTGTATATGAATATGAGAAATTTCCCAAACTTTGGGATCTTGTACATGTTGAAATGGAAAATAAAGATATTTGTATCTCAGTTTGGTAGCACATTATTTTGTGTGATGTCCATCATGAGTGCAACTAGACTAGAAAATCTGAATGCATGTAATTAAATAGGCAGTTGGTTCATAATGTGATCCGTAGTGTCAATTCATTGCTTTTTGTTCAACTGTACCAGTCATTTCCATCCGTTAGCCGCTTATGGCCAGTTCCTGAAACAAGTAATCAAGAATAGGCCGTGGCAGTGTTAACCAGCCTATCCTGGATTACTTGAACCAGGCAAAGACCCACAGGATTCCTTACCAGCACATGGGGTCCCCAGAATCACATTTCTGAGTTAATTACATTTCCACATGTCCAACTGAAAGACACTCTGCCCCAAAGTTCAGCAAATGGGCCAACATAGCATGCTATACTTGTGCATTTATTTCAAAAGCTTCTTCACAGAGGGACTTATCAATTATTAATGACATTTAAGCTGAAATGACTCATTTTCCTGCTAGTGCATCCACTTTGACTTGTGCAGCCTTGTTAAACATCTGGCCACTAGAGGGCTCTGTGCAACCATTTAAAAAAAAAAAAAAAAAAAACTGGCTGACCCATCCCTTTTCAGCTCAGCAACCACTGCAAACACATCAACATACATACACAAACAAGCCCCCTCCCTATTCCATCTACAGTGCACACACACACACACACACACACACACACACACACACACACACACACACACACACACACAGTAGTTTACCTGGTGTGTGGTCCCCTCTATCTCCACAGGCACGATGAAGTCTGCATTACTAATAGGCTGGAGGGAGAACACAGAGGGAGATGGTTGGCATGCTTGTTCACATGAGCCACGCTGTGTACATTCACATGGCATTACATAACAGCTGAACAGTAAGAACCAGACTCCTCATCACTGCCATAAATCACAGCACATAGCCTACACAAATAGAACAGGACTTGCTTTGATGTTCCTCAAACACATGTGACAGCTTTGGTAACGAAACAAAGAATTGCAGCAGAAACACGCCCAACAAACAGGCGCCCGTTTAATGTTACCCAAATACGAGTGTTATTTCTGCAGGATGGAAAAAGCTGAAACAACAGCAAAAACTGCCAACTGACAGGGTTGAATATGTTGAAATCATAAAGATACGAGTGTTTGGGCGATGGCATTGTTGGTACCTTGAATGAGCTGTGCACCAGGGTCTCATCCAGGTCTATGACCACGCATATCTTCCCTTGGTCCTGGGCCTTCACCTCAGGCAGGAGGCTGGGTTCATGTAGCTAAGGAAATGCATAAAGACGGTCATATCCATGATTACAACTGAAAATCAGGAGTAGCCCCAGCAATGCAGAAAAAAAAAAATACCCTTGGCCATTTTGCTTTTTACTTCTGGGAAATTAGATTAGACTTTGTTTTTTGGTGAGGTGTGTGGGGAAAGACTGAAAAGCAGCAAGTTTAATTATTTACTGTAACACCCTCTACGTGGTATATCTTTACAATTAGCATATTTATGCCTTTGGATATTTCCCTAATGTGTCTTGTCAAACTCTACAGGAATTCACCTGCAGGGGAAAACAATAACCTTGATTCAAACTCATTTTCAGACAGCCCATTTTTTCCCCTCTGTTAATTTAGTTTGATTCCGGGCTCCTTATGAGTACAGTCAAAGTGAAATTAATTATTAATATATTACATAACAGAAATCACTTATTACTGATAGCAAATTAAGATCAAGGAAAGAAGGGGGGGGGGCTAAAACAATTTCATTCACCAACCAAAACCGAGAAACTGAATGCAACAAAGCCAGCGGTGCCAAATGTTTAATTTGGTATAATTTCAGTGGGAGCCTGCCAGAGAATAACCAGGGTCCTACAGATGCTGCTTCCTGTTTGCGCCTGATGCTGGAGGACACTCCTCAAAGTACCCTTAACATGGTGGTGAAGCCCTGATCATGCTGACAGTGCTCACCAGCATGGCCAGCAGTGTGCAGCCGGCACTTGGAGCTTTTTTTTTTTTTTTTTTTTTTTTAAATACCCCCCCCCACCTCAGCAATTATGAGGAATACAATACACTGATTCTCTGCTCGCTCACACAGCCTGCCTACAGGAATGATAGTCACTCTCATTTCTTATCTTCCTCGGAGGGGGGGGGGGCATCAAAGTGATTCCATATCCGCAGACAGTTGCGGTTAGCTTTCAAGGCGTTCAGAGCAGGTGCAGTGGTGGTTTAAGTTGTTATAAAGAAGGAGACAATAATAAGCGCTGTTTTACAACAGCGTGTTAAGTTTATCCGTACAGATGGCCAAACTATTCACACACCTCCTCTTTTATGGTGAGCAGTGTGTGTGTGTGTGTGGGTGTGACAAGGAAGTAAGGTCTTAAATAAACAAGGCTAAAAATTTTTTTTTTTAAAGGCAGGGACTGAAGCTGAGGTCTTCAAATTGATTTCAGCTGTGGGGAAAGATCTCCGAAATGCGAATACTGTTACCTTGACAACCATCCCATTTTCCTGCGACTCCAGCAAGGCCTGCTGGGTGGGTGATGGCGGTGGCGGCGGTGGTGGTAGTGGCAGTGGTGGTGATTTGGGGCCATCCTGAGCTTGGAGGCAACAGAAGAGCGCTTTGAAGATGTTGCAGCTCCGAGGCTGTTTCAGGGCAGACCGGCTCACCTGGCCTGTCGGGCACAGAAAACCAAACACTCTTAATGAGGAACCCACAAAGCCAATGCTCCCAGTCTATATGTGGACCAATAAAAAGGTATGCCGGGCAAGCTGATTGGCCAGCCGCTGCATTTTCACCAACTGAGTTCATCTGTGAAGCAAATTGGCTAAAATGAACTCTCACTAAGGAGGATTTCTTTCTTAGTTTTTTTTGTTTTACATTAAAATGTCTGCAGAGAGAGTTTTAACCTGCTGGTTTACACAATGATGGCACAACTGAATTCAGAAAGAGCTAAAATGAAAACTGCCTGTTAGTTTGCAAAGATCTTAAAATCATATAACACAGAAAATCTTGTAAACTTAAAGGTAACAGAAGCTGTCCTCTCCCTCTCTTTCTAGCAGCGATACCTGCAGCGTGCATGAATGTGTTTCCGCATGGAGCACTATTTACTCCAATCCATTTATTTTAAAGCTTTAGTTTCTAATTATTTTGCAGATTCAGATGAAAAACTAGCAATAATTAAATAAACATTTTTTTTGTGGGCTGGTAACATTCTCATCTCCGGTGCTGGACAGTGAAACTGCTTGTCATCAACATGGAAAATGTTAAGTGGAGCCCTAAATTACATCTCACAACTTGGGTCAGCTACGTATTATCTAATCTTTTTTATTTTTTTCTTCATACCAAAACAAATCTTATTGCAAACACACTGAAATGTATTTATTTTTTTACTCAGCATCCATAAAAACATAATTAGGCAGGGGCTGCTTGTGACACAGATTGAGTTTCCCCTATTCCTGAAGGTACCATCCATCTGTCCACAGGGATGGCACAGCCTCCACATGAAATCTGTTTTTAATGCCTCTGCCGCTGTTGCTGTTGCTGCTGCTGCTGGAAATGGCTGGTACATGTTATATAATCACAGAGGGCGGGAAAACCCACACTTTTCAGCAGTACCTTTCGACAGACAGAAAACATTCCAACCATTTTAAACTCGGGGACCTTTCAGGGCTGCCTGAAGCCAGCCAGAACAGCCAGACAGGCAGCTGGTCGGGCAGTCAGGCAGCCAGCGAGCTGGACAGGCAGTCACACCTCAGTGCTCTGTGCAGGTCTTTGATCAGCCACTGTGACCACCAGCGTCCCGGCCTCATACAAGACTTGTGCCACCGCCAGTGCAAGAAAAGGGAAGAAAAACATCCCTGCGAGTCCCCTCGAGTGTGTTTCATGTGAGGACTTGCAGAATTTATACCCATCAAAATAGTTCATAAACACTCTCGGTCCCTGCTAGAAGGAGGAACTGTGGAAAGAGTGACAAACAACTGCATACTCAGAGATTTACACATTTATTTCTTCTACGCTGTGAAGACATAATGCAGGCGACAACAAGCATGTTACACAACTCCCATGTTTAAGAGACAAAGGACACTGGATCTTGATTTGGCAATTCTGCACACAGCGTTTTCACTGGGGGGGGGGGGGGGGGGGGGTCCAACCTTCCTTATTTATAGCCCATGAATGTGCATCCTGCCATGTAAATCAGCCTATTGATTTCCACAGGAAGACATTATTGGTCATGTATGACATAACAGCATACATTAGATCTCCCCTGCATGTAAAAGGATAGACAGATGAGGAAAAAGGAGATTAATCTTTTAGAGAATTATGAGTGGCACACACGTAAATCCAAAATCCAATACACCATTTAATCGCACAAAACATGCAACGCAAAAATGATTTAAAAAAAATAAAAAATAAATAAATAATAATAATAATATACCGCAAATTTATTTTCTAAGGCCAATACATGACCTGGAACACCACAGACTGGTAACAATTTCAACCAAGACGTTGATTTAACGAGCAAAGCCTCTTTCAAGCGTAAGGAAAGTGTGCAAACAACGAAATCTTTGAAACGGCGCTACAACGGGCGTGTGCAGAGAGGTGTGTTTGTGCATTCCGCTGTCAATACCGCGGCACCGGGTATTTCTATACAGTCCTGCCGTATAATCAGCAGCCCTTATAGACCTCTTGGCCTGTAATATGCAGCATAGTGTAATACAAATCCCATTCAGGCTGTTTTGACTAATGAAACAACAAAATAATAATGGAGAGAGTAGCGCTACGTCGTTTCTTAAAGCCACCGACGTCGCACGGATATGTGACCACCATGATCAATTACTAAAAATGTGAAGAGCAGTTTATGAAGGCTTAAAAACACTGAGCTGCAGGGCTGCCTGTGGTGACAGACTGGCAGGGCTCCCCATGCTCTCTCTACCTGGTGGTGGTAGTAGTAGTATAAGTATATGAGATGGTGCCAAACAAGCTGGAACCTGATAGATATAAATACAGCAGCTTGGCTTTTATTTTGGAGAAGGTGGGTATGGCACATCACCGAAAACAAGTTTAGTTAAAACAGAAGAAAGATAGGTTTGTACAACAAGAGCACGCACTGCAAAAAAAAAAAATGAAAGAAAAAAAAAAGAGACAAAAACTGGATCAACAATAGCTAAGCTCGGAGAGTAATGAAGACTGTGAACTTATACCTGAGCCTACGTCCAGTGCATTAATTGAGCTATAGTGACGGAGATGGAGCAACACAATAATCTGCCCCCTGATATAAAAACAAACACTTTATTCATATTCACAGCTTTATTTCTAAATTCAACGCAGCCGACTGGTGAAGGAAAACAGCAGGGTTGTGGGAAAACAGAATAAGCACATTAAGGTAGGTTCTGGCACTACATTTGCGTTTTCCAGTGATAAGACGTAAAGATTACAGCTCCGCTCGGTGGATGTCAAAAAAGGGCAATGCGCCTCTCGTACCGCGCGTCCGCAGCGCGCAACTGTCAGATAAATAAGCGCACTACAGTATTTCTTAACGCACTAATCACTTATAAGAAAAATATATAAATAAAGGGGGGGGGGGGGGGGGGGGGGGTCGGGGAATATTATGGACGTAAACAACACCCAATCTCACCTGTTTTCGGTGATACTTGGACGTCTTCTTTCTGCACTTGGGTGATAACAGAACTTTCCATCTGACAATCACGGAGCCCTCAAAATCCTCAAATCCTGTCCCCGAGTACTGATGGGTGTCCCTCATTGGGTTTTATTGACAAGCTGACTTTATTATTCGCCGAAGTAACTTGTCATCCGCCCCAGTTACGATCCTCGATGAGAGTAGGATTTATCTTGTTCTTGGCTCTATTATTCTCCCGTCCACCGCCTCTTCTTCTTCTTTTTTCCTCGGAGGGTCCGCCAGGGGAGGGGGCAAGGCACTTGGATATGTTCTTCGGAAGCTATTTGAGACTCCGTGTTCCCCGTCTTCTCGGGTGTACCGCTGATATTGCTGGTAATATCACCGAGAAGCCCCCCTCTCTCTTTTGAGAGTCCTCACTTTTGCAGCAACAACATGGAGAATCCAGGCGAGAGAAGGAAAACAACCGAGGAAATGGGGCAAGGGAGGGCGGTTTCAAGGCCCCCGTTACTACAGATAAACAACATCGCCCGAGAGGCCACAAAGAGCGACGGAAAACAGCGAGAATCGGTCTCGTACGGAAAATCTAGCACAGAAAAACGGATTCTTGTTCGTACTTCGTTGTAAAATGAGAGTTTTGTTGTTATCCCGGGTTTTGTTTTTCTACGGTTGGGACTCCGCGGGCGCCTTGAAACGGTCCCCGCGCTCTGATTGGACAGCAGGGAGGAGGGGGGCGCGGTCAAGGCGTTCCTCCCCGTCCAGCACGCGCCGCAGCGAACACATTCCAGCGCTGCTCGTACAACAAATGAGATCACGGTGTTTGTAAATTATTAAAAAATAAACAAACAAACGCTGACGAGCACAGATCAGTCAACAAACACGCGAACATACGAGGAATAAAAATATACCAACTGTTAAACCAAACACTGGGGACGTTATTTGTTTGCATTTTCTTACAAATGTTTATTTTGTTGTTTGTCACGTGCATTTTTTTGTCATTAAAACTAAATCAGAAGAGACTGAGATAGGGATTGTGACTAATTAATAATACATTTATTTAGTCTGGGGAAAGTTAAATTATACTATATAAAATATAAATCATCTTTAGGGTCACTATTCTAGTATACGCTGAAATGTTGTTTGGTATCACTCAGGGATATAGAAAAATATATATATAATATCTATATATACATATGGTAAAGAAGAAGTAGCTGATCAGTGTTTCAAAGTGACTTTGCAGTTCAGTTCTCATACTAACAGTCTTTGAAGATAGGGCGTTAACAAAAATAGAAAAATATATCTACATTCAAAGACATATTTATAAAAGACATAAAATAATGATAATGGAAAAATCATTATACTGTAACATTAGTCAAGGACAAGGTGACACAAAAGTTAAAGAAGAAGCATTCATTTTATAAAACATCACCCAACAGAGGCTTAAGCCTTTCTACAGTGACATAATTGTCTCACACAAGACAGAATAATAATAATAATAGTCATTAGGAAATGTAGTTTTATTCACAAATGGGATATACAAGGTAATGCATTCTTGTGAATGTGCACTGTGACCTATATTTCTAAACCTTAAAAGTGATGACGTGCAAGAATGGCTCTGAAAAAACAAGGTAAAAAAAAACAGTATTTTTCTATTCTAATGATACCTTATTGTAGAGGATACAATGATGGGAGACATCATACAGCTTAAGAGTGGTGGCATCTGCAGAGTCAGGGACTGGTCTACAGCCTTCAATCTACTGCCAAAAGATAGGTTTCTGTTTGAGAAACAAGCATGAGCTAACTGAACTTTCAGGCTTCTCATCAGCCTCTCAACACAACTTTTAAAAGATAATGATTCATCTAACCAGATGCCCAGGTACCTCTTTTTTTTTTTTTTTTTAATTATAGCCCCAAATAATAAACACTCCCACCAGCACCTCTACAAATACTGCTTCATCATTATTTTTAGTGTTTTTAATACCTGGATTTCTGCCTCTAATTGGCATTTTTTTGGTTTAGCTTTTACTTTGTCTCCCTAACTTCCAGGTTTGTCCAATAACATGACCTCTGATTAAAAGGAAAAGAGGAGGAAGAGCGTAGGAACAGGCTCACTGGAGGACATAAAAGTGATGAACATTAAGCATATAAAAGAATAGCTCCTATTTGGAGCACTAGTAAAAAATGAGCACATGTGAGCTTCTAAAGCACCCTGACGGTAAGAAATTTCAAGCGTCTATTTATGTATTTTCCAACTGACTGTTTCCTTTTAAAAGTATAAATAATTATACTCTACCTTTAAACCATGTAACAGGAAGAGCTTTTCACTTTTTCCTTCATGGAGATGTGAAAGCTTTTGCTGGTAGTGCTATAACTCCATGCAGGAGTGCATGGGAGAGCATGTACGGAGGTAAGAGAGGGCAGAGTGAAACCAGTGACCCAAGCTCCTTTCATTTTTCTCTTTCATTTCACTTCCTACTAAACTGAAACTTGTTTTTTTTTTTTTGCCTAAAACTGCTTGGGTGGAGGATGAGTGGAGTTTGGGGAGGGAGGGGGTAAGGGGGGGTGCGGCTCCAGCCTTGGGAGCCACTGTGTTATGGCAATCACTGAACATTTGCGCAATAACGCACCCAGGCTGCAGTTACTGTACTTTAGCATTAGGCTGCTGCTCATAAACATTACACGATGGTTGCATCATGTAGGAATAAAGACGTGCAGCATGGCATTTAATAAAACCATTTGTCTTTAAATCCAGTTATTCATTAGGGGAGGGGGGGGGGAACCCAAACAAACAGTTGTGGTTGTAGTTGTTTTTCATCTGAATAAGTTGCACTGAAGTGCAGACAAATCCTGTGTGTTATATAATCATTTTCACTACACTGAGTATAGTGATTTTCTGAGCAGCTGGAACTAAAACACATTTGTTTGACCTTGCTCAAATAAACAGAAGTGGGTTTGACATGATGTTAGGCAATGTGGTCAACCATTGGGTCCCCAGATATTTATATTTACAGTGTGGAGGTTCTGCAGAGCGCCTCCTCCTCATCCTCTGAAAGCTCAAAGACCTCTGAGTAAATCAAAGTGATCCTCTCCCCTGCAGCATACAGTAAGCAAATATGGTGTGAAATTAAGCAACGGCACATATCTGCTATATTTAACCGCACGAAACACACATGTAAAGCACGCTCAACGCAACGCAGGCCGTAAACCTGTAAGAAGAAATAGAGAAGAAACTTGTTAATAGAGGAATAACTACACGGCTGAGACGGTCCATTCCAAACACATGTGGGCCCATTTTACCGCGAGCTCAGCCAGTACCCACAGCGGCCACAATGCAAGACATAAACAAGAATGGCCCCGCTGTTTGCATTCCTGGTGTGGGACATTTTAAGGCAGCACTGACAGCTTGGTGTAAAAATATATACAAAACAAGTATGGGCCGCACAGCTGGAAAATGTCATGTGGTTTAAAGCTGATGCCACTGTTTACTAAATCAACTTGAAATTCATTATCAGTGCCTGCTTTCTGCTGCCCTCGTCTTCTGGTATTCCTCTCCAAGAAGACAGGCGGACAGAAAAGGAGCAAAGGGGTCAGCAGCTGTTAAAAGGGTTGACGGTTCGGGAGGGGGGGGGGGGGGGGGGGGGGGGGGGGGGGGTGCTGCTGCAGGCGTAAACCTCGACCCATCTCCCACCAGTTAACAGCAGAAACGCTCAACCACTCAAGAGTAATAAGTGCACCTTTGTATCAAAGTCAAATCACAAAACAGAAGTAATTATTTTAAAATTAACATGTGAAAACATGTTTGTGTTTATTGCATTTTTTTTCCCCCAGTGTAGAGCTGTTTGTTTACAATTCAATCACACAGTTCATGATTTTTATAATTGAAACTCATTAAAACAGTGACTTCTGGTGAGCAACAGCAATAAAACACTATGGTGCTTTCTGCTCTAATGAAGGTATTCACAAGATTTTGCAAAAAAAAAAAAAATCTGTCAGCAACTTTTTAATCTCCGCAGCGCTTCTCAAATTTTGGGGGGCCCGAGGCCACTTACAGGACAGAAAAGTTTCCAAGGACATCATTATAATCCTCCTAGTATTTAAATTATTACACGGGAACTATTTTTAGGCTACATACGTCAGACACGTGGTGTAATGTGTCACAACATATCAGAGCTTCTGCTGGCTCAGATTTAACATGGCTGGGAGTAAAGGGCACAATATATTTGTTCGGATGTCAGAAATCGCCCACATCTTTGTGGACTTTGTTATATATAGGGACACAATTATCTAATTCATAGCAAATTATTATTTTAGTAACATCATCTATGTTCCGATGTTGGCCAAAAGGCTAAAATGGTCAAGATAAACTGATGAAACTGTCACGTTTGACCTTTTCTTTACTTAGAACTTAATAATTTTTGTTAAAACCACAGATGGATCTACTGTGAAGGCAAAGACTGATCCTTGGCTATGAACCCGGACCCCACCCTGAGAGCCGCTGCTCTGACAGGTACATGGCTGTAAATATAGAGAACAGAAACACAGTAAAGAAGCTTAATACTTCAGTTTAAAATAAGATGAAACATATCACTGAATATTCCATCAAATAGGGCTGTCACAACATCAGATTGTTATGGTCAAAACTGAATCAAAGTTTGTGAAATATCTGTAGAAAAAAAATAACTATAAAAACAGTTATGATGCTAATAACTTTGTTTATGGTTTGTTGTTTTAGCAACTGAAGTCAACTCAAAATAAGTGCACAGATTTCATGAGTCTGTAACCATGAATGTGCAAAAAGGACACAAAAAGAACAATTACACAACTATTCATGATATTATCACATGTGCATGATCAACAATATATCAGTATTACATTTCAAATCTCATGGTTATCATGACAATGCCATAATCAAGTATTAAAATAAAAAATACACAGTTATATTTTGACATTAAGGCCAACAACATAAAAAAACAGTAATCACATAACTGTCTTTAAGAACGCACACACACGCACGCACGCACACTCTGTCCATCAAGTGTTGTGGTTCTACTTCTAAATGTCACACCTGAGGATCCACAGCTTCTGCTTGCAGCCTCATGCACTCTGCCATGCATTAGAGCCACATCCAATCATGCTGCTGACACACTGGCTGCTGAAATGTGCTTGCAGCATCTGAGCCTCATGTAGAGAGCTGGGACTGTAGGGTCTACAATCATGTGATTTGCTGGAAGAGCCCCCCCCCGCTTCCCCTCCCACCTCACAGGCCTGCCCCTGAGTGGCCTCTGCTAGGCTATGTTTCCAGGAAAGGGGCCTACTGGACAGGCTGTGAGGCCTAGGCAGGGAGACATTGGCTCATTGAGAAAAACAAAAACAGAGAGGGGCGGTGGGAAGACTCTCCCCTCTTACATAAGTCTGCCTCCATGACAGGGAGAGCGAGAGAGAGAGAGGGAAAAAAAAAAAAAAAGTTCTCCACCACAATGCAAAGAAAAACCTGTCCATCCGCCTCTCCTCAGCTTGCAAACCCCAAGCACTTCAGCACTGGAATTCAAACACTGAAACAGGCAGCGTTGCAGTTGCACAATAGTTGCAACTCTTCTGACATACCACCGCAGGCATGCCAGGCAGCAGCGAGTCTCAGCACTCAACCTTTGGTTTGTTTCACACAATAATGCCGCTCTGGTGGCAGCGCACATGCATGATGTTAAGGCTGCACGTCCTTTAATGCGTTATGCTGTAAGCTGTGGTGGTGAAATGTTTACTGTAAATGAGAAGTCTCTCCTGCAGCCTGCCACACCTCCCTGTGGCTGAAAGAGAAACTGCAATTTGAATCAAGTTACCTAAAAAAAAAAAAAAAAAAGACCCTTTAAAACCCTCTGAGGCCTCTTTCAAAATACTACTGCTGGCTTGTAAAACACACGTTGTTGGGATATTTCACCTCTGATCCTCCAGTCACTTTCGAACCATTTGTTTACTGTACCCCTCAGATTTCTGTAAATGAACTTTTGTCTTTTTGCACACTTCCAATGCCTTTTATGAAACAAAATTTGGGTCCATTTATTTATAATTTGCACATTATTCTCCTGTTTAATTAGGTTAATGCAATTTCAGCCGATTTTGCTGCTTTATTTTATTGTTTCTTTGTCTTTATTAATGTCTTATATTTCTTTGTTCCCCCTCTCCACTAAAATCATTTTCTTCAGATGCTTAAAGTCTAATTTTGTCATCTCAGTTGTTCTCGTTGTAAATCTGCACTCTTTTCTGTGCACAACATCCTGGATCCTTCCTCAGTTGCTCTTCCTGACCACTTTTTTTTTTTTTTGCCAGTGACTTCCTGCATTTGGGGAAGTTTCTCCTTATCTCTGTTGCGTGTCAGAAGATACTGTAAGCTGCTGAGATTCAGCCTGTAAAAATAAAATGATATATCTTCTGTAAAGCACTTTCCGCTGTCTTGTTGTTGAAAGGCATTTTTAAAGCCATGAATTTTTCTTTAAAAGTTTAATACTCCTTCCTAAATGTGGAACCACTGACTTTAAAAGCCTGGATATCACTTATAAATCAAGTCATAAACTTAATTTTTCTGCTTCACTGGGACTGCACCTCAGATTTAGTCTGTTCAGCTCCTTTAAAAAGTCCTGACATTTTTTGTTATATTAAATCCTTAATAAAAAAAAAATTATAAATGATTCACTATAAATCTGTAGATCTTTAAAACTCAGTGACATTTGAAAAAAGTTAAAATTATAAATACATCTGTTTCTCCATTACAAAAAAATCTGTAGAGCAACATCCAAACATCAAAGTTCATCTGAAAGTTAACAAGCTTCCTGTATAAATAAATCAGTACTATGGAAGACTCGATGTGCTGAAGTTAAAGTCAGTCAGGCAGTTAACAGCTGCACCTTTGACGCAAACATCACGAGTCAAACTCTGGCTGCCGCTCGATCAGGATGGTCGTGTCGTTCCCTCTCCTGGCGCTCGGATCGAGCCAGGACACGCCCAGAGCAATAAGACACAACCACACCTGAAGCACAGAGCAACATTCAAATCAGTCACACATAAAAACAAAACATAACAAAAAACCCAACATCAAATTCTTAACTTTTATTTTTCTTGTTTGATGAATTTGTCCGAGGGATGCATCATTTGAGAAAGCACTCAGACTTGCTGGAGTGCCTTCAGGACATGTCTGACTGTCCTTGAGTGGCCCAGCCAAAGCCCAGATTTAAGCCCCACAGAACATCTGTGGAGATGAAGACGGCAGTTCAGATGCTTCCCATCCAGCCTTACAAAGTCCGAAAGGATCTGCTGGAAAGAAAACTGCCCAAATTCAGGTGTCCAAACCCTGCAGACACTCACCCAAGAAGATTTAAAGCTCTAAATGCTTCTGAAGGGGCTTCTGCAAAGTACTGGATAAACAGTACTGCACAGAAAAGCAGACTTTTTAAATGTTCGAATGTTTTTGCATTCAAAAAGTGAAGGGCTCTGAATATTTTTCAAAGCAACTGTATACAGGAGAAGCATCCAAAAAGTAGTACTCTGAACATTTAAACAACTGCAATGCAAAATGCAAAATACCCCCACCCCCCCCCCCCCCCCCCCCCCCCCCCCCCCAAAAAAAAGAGAGAGACAATGCAATGCAAAAGGAAAGTAATTAATAATTACCCGTGCACACAAGAATTGTATACATTGAGAAAATGTGCTTTTTATTTGGTCTTAGTATTTTTGTTTGGTCTTAGTATGTCAGATATTATTTCCCACACCAGAACCTGGCATCTTAACATTGCTGAAACCCTTCTGCAAAGTCAACTGGCCGTGCTATAGCTTTAGCCTGCCCATAGTTACTGCACATCTGCACACCACTTTGCAACCCACCTCCACTCCAGTTCTTTCACTAGATGCTCTTTTCTGACTTACTCAACTTCAAATCTGTTGTCGCTGATGCCTGCCCTGTTCTGTGCTGCTGTCCCCACCTTATGCTGTCCATGTATGCACATGCATGGTCAGGAGGTCCCAGGATAGAGCCATACTGGCAAATATGGCCCAAATGGCCAATTATGAAAATATGTCAATAAATTTTCTTTGGATGAATTAATCATAGGAGCTCACCTCTTTTCTTTCTTTCTTTTTTTTTTTTAAATCTATGCAACTATGGACAAAATTTAAATAACAGGTGTATGTATCTTAAACTTCCCCCTTTATGGCGTTTTTTTTTTTTTTTTTTTGCCTTTTTTGTATTTTAAATGACATCTTTCAACCACCAGGCATGAAAAGGAGGGATTTGGATTTTCCCAACACATTGAGCAAAGACAGATAACAGGCAGCAGCAATGTAAATGTTGGCAGACCCTGCAGAACTGTTAGCAGTGACTACTGACTACACTTTAACTCTCTTCTTTAAAAAGTAGAGATGACTGACTTTTGAGAAAATCTAAATTATCACAGAGTTCTGAACCCATATACACAAAACTTCCCAGTACTAAACGTACCTCACTGTAAAGGCAAAACATATTCACAAAGCATCTCAGTCCTTAAATAAGGCGCTAAAGTGAAAAACTGATAGGAGTTGGGAAGGAAACTTTTAAAAACTTAAGGACTTTCTTATGCACAGGGGGAAAATAGCAGGAGGACAATATTAAGTGCTACAGTAGTGAACCAGACTGAAGCTTTGGCACATTTTTTGGCACATCTATAGTATATCTATAACTTCTCATGCAGACTAACATTTGATTGGGTGGCTAGTTACCTAATTAAACTTGCTACTATGTGGCTGCAGAAGTGTAGAAACTAGATACAACATAATTGTGCACATACATGTGTGTCATCACTGGGCTCCAGCACTTTAAAAGTAAATGGTCCATTATACCCACAGCCACACCTCCTCACTGAGGTAAAAGGTTTTAGTCCTTTCCTTGCTTGGAGTTGCTCTGAGAATGTTCCTAAATCACTCCTGTTAGTAGCTCTCAAAGAATTCTCTTAATGTCTGTGAATAAAAGCTCTGACTGTTTACAGTCCAAGAAGTTGAAGTTCACATTGTTGGGCAAAGTTTTAGGTCAACACAAAACCAGCTCTGCTACAACCTGCTGTTACCTACCAAGTATCCCACAAATGCCAGGTATGCTATGGAGAGGAATGCCGCCAGCACGTACAGCCACACGCTGCCCAGCGTGCTCACGTAGACAACGACAAAGTATGTGTTGATGGCGCACACAATCAAGATCACCAGTCCTCCTCCTATCTTAAATGCCCTGCAGATAAATAAGAACAAACAGGTTTAAGGTGTGGAAGGCAGGCCTGCTACCAGAAAAGTTAAAATGTAAATATATTTAACTGACAACTGCAGATAAACATCATATCAACTGTTGAACTTTTTTTTTTTAAATTGGCTTCTTTTTAAGTTTCAAAAATAAATTGGGACAGAGGCAAAGTTTTACTTTTGTTTCATCTCAGTTTCAGAGACTTTCTGCTGAAAGCCAAATGCTTTCAGATTCCTGCCTTATATACATTTTCAGCTGCTCTGAAGTTTTTTCATCATAATTTTATTTCCTCATGCTTGAAATGCTTTCTTTGGGTGGCATGTCTCGACTGCAGGCAGGCCAGATTACCCATGCGATTGGGAAACGCGCAGAACATGCTTTGGTATTGTCTTGCTGAAATAAGAGAGCTCTTTCCTGGAACGTACATTGTCTGGAGGGCAGCGTCTATACATCATTAAGCATTAATCGTGCCTTCACAGATATGCAAATTTTCTATGCCATGTATACTATCCCCCCCATCCCTTCACAGACACCAACTTTCAAGTGTTGATGATAAACAGGATGGTCAGGACAGTTCTCCACTTGGCCACAGTCACCTTCAATGAGCTCACGCCCTGAATAGGCGTTTCTCGATCTTGTTTACGTCTGTCTTGTTCCCAGCGTGGTGGAATTTTAACAGTAAACTGGACTCAAGCTGTCTGTAGATAAGGGGCCAAAGTTGGCTCCATCTGCTGGGCAGGCTGAGGTCTTTTGGGGTGTTCAGGACATTACTGGAAACGTTAACGACACGATGATGGCTTCTGAGAGGGACAGGACACGACTCAATGGACTGGTGAAGAGGGCCAGCTCTGTCCTGGCCAGTCCACTAGACTCCATAGAGGTGGTGGGTGAGAGGAGGATGTTAGCAAAGCTAATGTCCATTATGGACAACACCTCTCACCTCCTGCATGAGACTGTGGAGGCCCTGAGCAGCTCCTTTAGCAGCAGGCTGTTACAACCACTGTGTAGGATGTAGCGCTATCACAGGTCCTTCATCCCAACAGCAGTCAGACTGTACAGTATGCACACATGATAAATACCTGCTAAAAAATACACGTGCATATACTATCATTCCCACTGCAATGTATGCAAAAAAAAAAATCTGATGCCTCTTCTAGTGTATTTTACTGTATATAGTACCTTTTGTACATAATACAAATGACTCTTGTAGAGTATCTTATTGATTCTGTATTTATAGCAGTTTTGTCTTTTTTGTCATCATTTTTCTTATTTATTTTTTCTATTTTTATTGTTTTCTAATATATCGCTAATTCATATTTTCTGACGTCGTGCTGCTGTAACACGTGAATTTACCCACTGCGAGATTAATAATGTCTAAATCTATCTATACAACTTTAATTTAAATATTGGCTAGAAATGATTTGTACAGCACTGCTAAATTCTTTGGAAACAGGGTTATAAAACAATGAGCTGGGTATCATTTGATTTACTTACAGTCCATTGGCAAACTCGTTCATGAGAGATGGCAAACTGGTAAATGTGAGGATGGGAATGAGGGCGAATGGCAGCTGGGAGGGAAGAAGAAGAAGACGTATGTGTTACACTAAATCATCCACACCAACTGCTCCTCATTCAGTCCACTGACTGAATGAGGAACAGTTGAGAAACATTATCATATAATTATGATAATAAGGTTTGGCTAGACTACACTAGTAATCAAATAAGAAATTTCAAATCAATAAAATAATGTTTTACTGTTGTGATACTCGTTTAGCTGCGGCTCCTGCTGGAGTTCATTATAAGATGTTTTTGTCCCTCTGTATTGTCTTGCAGGCTCCTGGTAGGCGGAGCTAATCAGTGCAAGTGGCCGCATTTAAGTCTCAGTCTTTCTTCTCTCTACATTCACCTGCCTGCTTCCAAACTGTTACAACTAACACTGACAAAACTTACACCCCTCATACGGTATGTATTGTGTTGAAGTAATACCTGCTGAAGTTTGGATAGGGGTAGGCATTGGTGAAATACCAATACGTACCACAAGATGGTGCAGCAGGTCAATGTAACCTTTATTTAACGAAAACAAAAAACAAAGCAAAACCAAAAAAAAAAAAAGGAGTTACATCTGAAACGCATCATAGACTGAAGCCTACCCCCAGCTGTCGTAGGGTGAGAGGTAGGGCACACCCCAGACAGGTCATCACATCTGTCACAGGGCTATCACATAGAATCACCAATGAACCTCATGCATGTCTTTGGACTGTGGGAGGAAGCTGGAGTACCGGAAGAGAACATGCAAAGTCCACAAAGAAAAGCCCCAGACTGGATTCAAACCCAGGACCTTCTTGCTGTGAGGCGACAGTGCCAACCACCGCACCACTGCGCACAATGCAATGGCGCGTCATCACAAGTTTTCACCCAGTACGTCACCGCTGCTGTCAATAACCTGTTCTGGTTACTGAAGGGAAATTAACCTGTGGTTTTAGGCAGGTGTGTTTGGGATAGTGGTGACGCAACTGTTTCAGCTTGTTCCCCATTGTTGAGCAGCTCGTATAGCACTCTGGGCACACAGGAGGTGCAAGGCAGGTAGGTACAAAGCAATGTGTATTTGTCCCCAGTCTTATCTGAGTGACTCAGGAAAAAAAATGAGCCATCACCCACTGGTAAAATGCTGCCTGCTGGTGGTGAAAGTTTTAGGTAAATTCTGGAGAGGGTAATTACCTTTAAATATTACTAGTTAACTAATAAAGGTTTTTAATTATCAATTTTATCATGTTTAGTATGAAGTGTTCCAATTAAAGGTTTGGACACTCCTAATTATTCAATTACTTTGTACAATGCAGAGTAAAACCAAAGACTTCAATGTTCTTAAATGACACATTTGGATTTATGTAGCGAGAAAAAAGTGTAAAGAAGGTAAAATGTGTTTTGTATTTTGTATTCCTTTGGTTTGCTTTGGCAGCTTTACACAATATTGGCTTCATAAAGTCATAAATTGGAATGATTTTGCTTAATAGATGAGCCTCCTTAAGCCATTTTAGACCCTCAGCTGTTTTTGTGTTAAAAGGTAGTGTTCGTATACAGCATATGGCCCTATTTGATCAATAAAGTAATCAATATTATGGCAAGAATTGTTCAACTAAGTAGAAAGTAATGAGAGTTGATCAGATGAAAACTAAATGGTTATTTCTTTAAAAAAAAAACATCTATAAATTGGCTCAGAGTTCAGAGTTTTGAGCCTCAGAAATCAACAATTTACATTAAAACTCACATCAGAGTTCAAGGAACAGACACATCTCATTACCGTATGCTGGGAGGTGACTGATGATGCCTTCATGATGGAAATGCTGCAATGGAGCCAAGACTGAGGGAGACCAAGAAGAAGAAAATTTCAAGGACATCTGAATGAGTCCAAATGAGAGATTTTTGGTTCCAGCTCTGTGCCGTTGTGAGACAGAGCCAAGGTGAACGGATGTTATCTGCATGTGCGGTTCCCACTGTGAAAATTGTGACGCTGTTGGAGATTTATTGAGAATTCAAGGCAACACTTAACCAGCATGGCTACCACAACATCCTGCAGCGGCACGCCATCCCATCTGGTTCGTGTTCAGCGGAGCCATAATTTGTTTTTCCAACAACTCCGTAAGAGCTGCCTGACCAAGAAACAGAGTGATGGAGTGCTCCATCAAGTGACCTGACCTCAGCCACCTGACTGAAACCCAGCTGAGAATTAGCTTCACTACAGAGCGAAGAAAAACGGCCAACAAGTCCTTCCTCGAGAGCATTGATTTCTTCAGTATTGATGTCATATTATATGTTGTACTATAGAAAAAAACCTTGAATGAGTAGGAGTGTCCAAACTCATCTATTAAATGGAACCCCACAGCAGATGACTGCCCCTCCCTGAGCCTGGTTCCGCTTCCTGTTAAAAGGGAGTTTTTCCTTCCCACTGTCACCAAGTGTTTGCTCATAGGCAGTCATCTGATTGTTGGGTTTTCTCTGTATTATTTTAGGGTCCTCTACCTTACAATATAAAGTGCCTTGAGGCGACTGTTGGTGTGATTTGGTGCTATATTCAAAAACTCCTGCATGATGAAGCAAAACCTCCAAAAACCATTCTTTCATTAGAACCTTCAGGCCTACTAAATGCCCACTGGAATTTGATTCCACAACCCCAGTTTGTAACTTCAGCTTTCCTTTCAAAAACAACAGTTAAGACCTCCAGCTGAGAAAAACTCTGACAAAGTCCTTAGACTTTTGTTCCTCCAAAGACATATTCCTAGTCTGTAATAAAGT
Source organism: Archocentrus centrarchus (assembly GCF_007364275.1). NCBI lineage: Eukaryota > Metazoa > Chordata > Actinopteri > Cichliformes > Cichlidae > Archocentrus > Archocentrus centrarchus. The sequence continues at coordinate 6,439,872 of NC_044352.1, read as the reverse complement.
CAACTATCTTGGACATATTGCAGATCAATTGAGAAATGATTAAAGTATTTATAGGCAATGTCATATGATGTATGTACAAGCAAGCCTTCTCCTACTCAAGTAATGGAAAGAGTGAAGATGCCTCTTTACACCTGCTTGCAGCACACTTGTTGACTTTAGGTGGGTTATAATGATGCACAGCTGAAGTGTTTGTAGCTGCTGGAATTAATTTGCAGGATAATGCCTCTTAAATTGAAATAACTGTATTATCAGCTTTAAAATTTAGTACCACACATGATCAATCCCAACTGTGGAGACACTGGTACAGCTGTCTTTTTTCCTATAATTTTTTTTCTTTATGTGATACATATTGCTATTCTTTTTAAGCAATAAAGATTGATGATCATTATTTAGCTGTTTCGCACACCGAGCAGAACAAACCATGATGAGTAAATGAAACTTTGTGAGTAACATCAGAATAATGCTACTTCCAACCAGTTCAGGTTCTAAGTTGCTTTAATTTTTTTAGTAACTAAAATTTAAGAATCCAAATTAGATTTCACTATAAAGAGATTAGCAAGCATTTATGTTTAATCTAGAGAGATTAAATATAAACCCTCACTTTTATTGTCTCAAACTAGCTTTTTCCAAAAGAGCCTATTGATAATCAAACACTTTAGAAATTGGAATGCCCCCCTGGGCTCTTTGTTATGTTCATATAACTGTCTCTGAGCTGTTGTTTCAAATAATCAGTGCATGTACAAGTTAACCACTGTGAGCCAAAACATCAGGCTCTAAACTGCTTCCATCAGTATGGCATCATAGGGAGGGAATATCCCTAACATGGCCATCTCAGGGATGCAGAAGTCCCAAGTCAAGTCAAGTCAAGTCAAGTCAAGTTTATTTATAAAGCACATTTAAAACAACGACGTTGACCAAAGTGCTGTACAAGATCTGTAACCCCAAGGACTATACTAAATAAAAATAAAAATATATAAATAAATAAATAAAATAATAAAATAAAAATAAATAAATAAAAACATTAAGAACAATAAATAACATAAGAAAATTAAAAATTAAAACGTTTAAAACAAGTACCATAAAATACCATAAAACAATCATCTAAAAGGAGGTAGCACTGCAGCCAAATGCCAAGGAAAAGAAATGTGTTTTTAATAGAGATTTAAATGTGTGTATCGTCTGAGCTGTGCGAATATGGAGAGGTAGATCGTTCCATAGCTTTGGTGCTGCTGCTGCAAAAGCTCGATCACCTCTCTGTTTTAGTCTGGTTTTAGGCCTCTGTAAGAGCAGCTGGTTCGATGACCTCAGAGCTCTTACAGGGGTGTGACAGTGAAGCAGCTCAGACAGATACAAAGGTGCCAGTCCGTTTAAGGCTTTAAAAGTAAGCAATAAAATCTTAAAATCGATTCTAAAACGGACAGGGAGCCAGTGAAGGGATGACAGGACTGGGGTAATGTGTTCATGCTTTTTTAAACCGGTTAAAAGACGAGCTGCCGCATTCTGGACTACCTGCAGGCGGCGCACAGATGATTGATCTATGCCAAAGTACAGAGAATTACAGTAGTCCAGGCGGGAAGTAATAAAAGCATGAATAACTTTTTCCAGGTCCTGCTGCGGGAGATAAGGTTTTACCTTGGCAATGACTCTGAGTTGGTAAAAACTGATTTTGGTAACAGCACTTACTTGCTTCTCCATTTTAAAACTACTATCTAAAATGACACCCAGATTTTTCACAGCATCACGACAGTGAGGAGCCAAATGACTCGGAGTGCCAGAGGAGTAGCTTGAGGGGTCAAATTTACCAAAGCATATGACCTCGGTTTTGCTTTCATTAAGTTTTAGGAAATTGTTTCTCATCCAGGACTTGATGTCACTTAGACAGTTCAGCAGGGGTTCCCATGGATCTCTGCTGTTCAGTTTGATGGGCATATACACCTGGATGTCGTCAGCAAAACAGTGGAAACAAATATTATGTTTCCTAAAAATCGACCCTAGAGGCAACATTTACAATGAGAAAAGAATTGGGCCCAGAATGGACCCCTGAGGCACTCCACAAGAAAGCTTTGCTGTGGTAGAAAAACAGTTTCCTAGATGGACAGAGAAACTTCTATCAGTAAGATATGATCTGAACCAAGTCAGAACCGTGCCTTTAATGCCAATTTCATGTTCTAGGCGGGATAGAAGGATCTCGTGGTCCACAGTGTCAAAGGCAGCTGACAGGTCTAGAAGTACTAAAACTGCAGGACTACCAGAGTCCACAGTTAAAAGCAGATCGTTAAAAACTCTTAAAAGAGCCGTCTCTGTGCTGTGACGCATTCTAAAACCTGACTGAAACTTTTCCCACATTCCATGTTCACTTAAAAATGCTTGAAGTTGCTTAAAAACAACTTTTTCAAGAACCTTGGATAAAAATGGTAATTTAGAAATTGGTCTGTAATTTGAAAGAACATCAGGGTCACCCACTTACAGCTCAAAACTTCTGTTTGTGAGGGGAGCCAATCAGAATAAAGTCCACTTAAAAGGAGAGGAGCTGAAACAGCTTGCTTCAGACAGAGGATGAACTGAGGCACTGCACTGAGGCTATTCCAAGGTTATTCTGAATTGTGACTCATGCAAAGCTACTCTGGCAGAGTCCAGGGTAAAAATATGTAGCTGAAATAGAGCACAATGGGACCCCTTAAAAACCCTTGTGACCTGCCGGCGCGCCAGCGCTCCCAACTGCCAACTGCTTTTAAATGATGATAGTGAATGCCGATTAAAAAAAAAAAAAAAAAAAAATATGCAGATAAAATTGCAACCACATACGATAGAGCAATAAGTATTTTTGCATATAAAACCAGAGGGTTTACACTTAAATATAATGCATTCAATGTGTCCCAGAGCACTGTATCCTTCCTCTAACGGATTTGCAAAAATCACGTAGAAAGCGCTAACAAAAAAACATAGTTCATGCACTTTATCGCGTGCATTAGCATGTACAGCTATGGCATTTCTGTATCTAGCACAATATGTAGATACAGAAAATAGTTTTCAATTTCTTTGTGGGTTAGTGCACTCTTTAGCTACCTTATATAGTTAATATGGATTACCTTCATACATATTATAATTAGGGTTCTGAAGGTTCTATAGTGAGTATAGTGAGTTGAAATACTCCACACGATGGTACTACAAACAAACAAAAACACCAAACAAATAGAAATCCAGACAAAATATAACTTAACAAATACAAGATGTCAAGATTAGCTCAAATTAAAAGTCAGAGAGTAGAAATGGGTCTTGAGCAACGACTTAAATGTAGAAAAAGTCCTAGCAGTTCTGATATGAAATGGTAAGGCATTCCAGAGGCTCGGCGCAACAACTGAAAAAGCTCGGTCACCTCTATTTTTAATTCTAGATCTAGGAATTTTTAGGATCATCTGTTTGGCAGACCTCAAGGCTCGGACAGGAGCATGAACACAAATAAGATCACACAAATACGAAGGGGCCAGCCCGTTTAAATCTTAAAAACAATCAATAAAATCTTACAAGTGATCCTAAAATTGACCGGATGCCAATGAAGTAAAGCTAAAACTGGAGTAATTACGCTCACGCAGCAGCATTTTGGCCCAGTTGTAGGTGACAAAGAGATGACTGTGGTAAACCTACACATAAAGAATTACAATAATCCAGTCTTGACATGATAAGAGTATGTATGACTCTTTCAAAGTCATTATAAGAAAGATAAGGCTTCACTTTAGTCAAAAATCTCAACTGGAAAAGAATAGTTTTCACCACAGAACTAATCTGCCTATCAAAGTCCTCATGAACACTTGGACCTAAGGTTCATCCGCTTTCCTTGGAGCCTGTGGATCCGTGTTTAAGTGTACAGGAACATTAATTACATGCAAATTAATAAAAAAAAAGAAAGATGTTTTGCGGCTCATTTGTGTTACATATTCAGTATTTCTGATGTATCCAAACCCAGTCTGGTAACATTTTAATCACTACAGACAATAAATTCCTTCATGCTGCCTGATTTCATTCTTTTTTCCAAGATGGCGCTTTTATTGGCATTTTGGTAGTTTTATCATTTCATGCTAAAATTCTTTATGAGTACAGCCTGTTTTGATTTTACCAACCTAGAACTTGATCCCAAACTGAAACCCAGTCCTACTTGCTTGTGCATTTAAGTTATGTTAATGATCTATTGTTAATGACCTTGTTGTACTTAATATGAACAGCACTAATAAGATAAATTAGCCTAAAAGAAAAGTGGTGTTGGTGGTGGATGCTTGAATGAAGCTGAACTGGTTTTAACCTCTGTCTGACCTGCATGCTCTGGAGCACATTCAGGAAGTCGTTCATGCCCGTCAGGTGCTGCACGTCCTGGAAGATGGCCACGAGCAGGGTGGGAGTGATGGCAAGCAAGCGGGTCAGCAACACCCGAGCGAAACGTGACCAGCGCAAGTTTAAGAAACCCTGAGGGACAGAGAACAAATCAGTCAGTGACATTTTCAAGAAAATGAGGCTTGTTTGTTTAAAAAAGATTTAGAGAAGCAAACTGACTGCAGATGTACTTGATTATAAGCAAATAAGTAAATTACACGCAGGAGCTTTTGAACAGGCCAAATAAAGGGCTCAAGTAAAGAAAGAATGGGAGAACATATTTATGTTAAAGGGGAAGAGTTAGTGCTGACATTTCCACTGTTTGAGCTTTAAATGTGTTTTTTTGTTCACATCTGGTTCTTCATTTCTCACTGACCTCCATGACAAACTGGCCGGAGTACGTTCCAGTCATGGTGGAGCTCTGACCAGCTGCAAGGATCCCCACGGCCCATATGTAGAGAGCAGCTGGGCCAAAGGAACAGCCCAGCACCACTCCCTGTTACAGACACGCAAACACAGATGACAGTCAATAAAAAAAAACAGAAAACATGCACTGCAAAACCAAAGCAGTCCCACTTTGCTGCCACCAAAATAGTAAATGTTCACCGTTTTCTCCAGATCTCATAAACTATAAATACGATACAATAAAATGATGTAACCGTGTGCTCCAAATTTGTACTGTTCATATGATTTTACAATATAATCAATAAACTACATAGCTGCTATAAAAATAATGTGTTCTGTTTGATTGCACAGAGCAGCAGTGTCAAATATGCCATATAATTTTACACAGTGAAAAATTTTCACAGATAATTTCTGATGATAAGATGAAATGAGGCTGAGTTTTTCCATTTGGTTTCTGGGTGGTGACTGGAGACCTGCCTCTCATCAGCCATGATGATCCTCAACAACATATTCTGAGCCAGTTTGACACAGAAGTTGATGTTTGCTCTTTGTGCAAGTTAAAGGTCTGTGGTGAAATCATAGAGGCACAAGAATAAAGCTGTGTTCAGACGAAACGCACCCTCATAGCTGTAGTTTCTGAAAAACCCACCAATATTTGCCCTTAACAGCCAATGGCAGAAAAAGGAGTACGACTGAGGTGTTATTTTCCTCAAGTCAGATCCCTCCTATTCTTGTTCTGCTGCTACATACACTTATTTCATTAGGTGCACATGTTCAACTGTTTGCTAATGCAAATATCTAATAAGTTAATTACACTGTAGCAACTCAACGCATTTTGGCATGCAGACATGTTCAAGACAACCTGCTGAAGTGACTTTGAACGTGGCATGGTGTGCCAGCTGGCCTGAATGAGTATTTCAGAAACTGCTGATCTACTGGGATTTTCCCACACAACCATCTCTAGTGATTACAAAAAGTGATCTGAAAAAGAGAAAATATCCAGTTAGCAGGAGTTCTCTGGGAGAAAACGCCTTGTCAACGCAACTCAAATAACCATTTTTTACTCCATACAAAGTATGCAGAAGAGCATCTCTGAACGTAGCTGGACTATAGCAGCTGGAGACCACACCGGGTGCCACTCCTGTCAGCTAAGAACAGTAAACTGAGGGTACAATTCACACAGGCTGACCAAAATTGGGCAATAATAAGAAAAATGTTGCCTGGTCTATGAGTCTTCATTTCTGCTGCAACATTTGAATGGAAGATCTCGATCCAGTAGATGTAGTGGAGCGGATGACTTGCATCATTGATGTGCAGCTGACAAATCTGCCGCAACTGCATGATGGTGTCATGCAGTTGCGGCTGACAAATCTGCCGCAACTGCATGACACCATCATGTGAATATGGACCAAAATCTCTAATGAAAACTTTCCAACACCTTTTTGAATTTATGGCACAATGAATTAAGGCAGATCTGAAGGCAAAAGGAGGTCCAACCAAGTATTAGCAAGAGCTCACTGAGTGTAAAGGAAATCATACACCTACCCACAAATAAACTAGTTCTTCTTTTGTGTGTATCTACGACTGCAGACATGCCTGCCTCTAATAAAAATCACCTGCTGTGAATTTGCATCAATTCACATGTTATGCACAGACTTTGTATTTAACTGTCCTTCATCAGTGGTCTGAACGGGATTTCCAGGAAGCATTAAAAAAAACAGCAGAAATGCACAAGAACATGACCTTGAAGAAGTCTTGAAATTAGCTCAAGTTTTTGTTTCTGGAAGGCTGGAGTCTTATAACTATAATCATACAATTACACTCCATTTAAACCTGTGAACATTTTTGTGTTCAGGACTGACTGAGTGAATGTACTGAGAGGTGTACATTCAAGAATACATTTATTTATTTGTCTGTTAACACCAATAAGAGTCAATCTGAGTAACTGATTAATGTAAAGCATGCCATGTTTGGTTTGTTATATGCTTTGACTGGGCGCAGATTTTTGTTAAGGCCTTTTCCTGTCATCAAAACGTACCCCTTTGTAGATGTCGACCTTGAGGGTTTCATTGTTCGAAGGGAACAGGTCTGAATGAGGACTGCCTGTCTGATTGCAGATGTTGAACTGAGGAGAAATAAAACAGAGCAAAAGAAAAGCAACACAGACTGCTGAATTTCCAGAAGACATCTTGACACTGAACTTTTATTAGATTATAAAGCAGCTGCAGAGATACTTACCACCTCTTCATTTGTGCGCTGATAGAAAGCCTCAGCAAAGACAGCCACTACAAACACATTGATGAGGAAGGAGACAAACAGTGCGATGGTTGACTCAATGAAGAAGTATTTGTTGGCCTCTTTTACTTCTTTTTTGTTTGACCGATCCACTTCTCGAGACTGAGGGAACATTTGGAAACGCACTGATGAGATGACACAAGTTGCATACAGCTGATTAAGCAGGGATTTCATTACAGTCTGACCTTGACCAGAGCGGAATGGAGGTAAATGTTGTGAGGCATTATGACGGCACCCACGATGCCGACGGCCTGACCCAGCTGGACGGGTCCGCAGCCCTCGCAGTACGGCACAAACATTCCCTTCAGCAGCTGGCCTTGGTCCGGACCCACTGTCACATACTGAGAGGGAGCAGAGAGAGACTTCAGATGCATGGCTAAACATTTAGAAGATGTAAATTAGGACGAACCTGAAGTAACCAGAGACACTTGGTGATTTTGCACCACGTGCTCAGATTTCAGACTGACTCGACATACATTTATAGTGCTAAGAGGTGCTTAGAGGAAAAGTCTTGATAATGTGACCAACTAATGCCAATGTGGCATTTGTGGATTTGAGTGAAGCTCATGTGTCATGGTCACAGTTTTTTGTATTTGATTTTGGTTCCTTTTTTGTGAAGGTTCCTAGATTCTTGTTGTCTTTGCCTTCCTCTATCTTCTCTATGTGATTATTGCCTTTGTTCACTTGTTTTTTTCCATGTTCTTATCAAAGTGTCAGGCATGTTGTGATATTTGGGCCATGTCTGGTGTACACATTTCTGACATGGGCTAGTGGGAAATGTCACAGTTATTTTGGTCAATATCTCGATTTTCTTGTTTTAATAACTGGTGAAAAACAAAATTTCATCCATCCATTAATTTTTTGCAGCTTGTTCAGGGCCGCGTCATGTGTGCAGCAGCCTCAGCAGAGAATCCCAGACCTCCGTCTCTGCAGCTCATCCGGGGGAACACTGACGCGTTCCCAGGCCAGTAATCTCTGCAGCATGTCCTGGGCCTACCCCAGGGCCTCCTACAGGTAGGAAATGCCTGGATACCACATCCACACCCAAACCACCTCAGCTGGCTCCTTTCAATGTGGAGGAGTAACAGCTCTATTCTGAGTCCCTCCTGAATGACTGAACCTCTCTCTCTAAAAGAGAGGCCAGCTACCCTTTGGAGAAAGCTCATTTCTGCCTACTTCTATCCACAATCTTGTTCTTTTAGTCACTACCCGGAGCTCGCAACCAGAGGTGAGTGCAGTGTGACTGGTAAAAATTGCAATTTCAATTAAAAATTGCACAGCCCTGTTTGCCACTGCCATAATTGAGCTGTAAGCTCGATAAGCAGCCCAGAATAGGTTCAAATACGTGTCTGCTAACTCACCACCAAACACCAAACCACAAACATAGACCTGCAGTTTTATTATAACCTTAGCTAACCTTTGGAATTGATTTGGGGCATTTTTTTTGGAAGGATTCTTAACAATTCTTAACAACATTCACCTCCATTACTTCATCCCGAACCTCGCTTTTTTTTTTTAGCCATTGTCACTCCCATGGAAACTCTTTGAAGAGCTGCACCTTTCCCAGTTTCCTCCTCAGACACTGTTGTTTCAGTTTCCTCTGTGGGACTTTCTCCTGTTTTTTTGCCTTAGCTGTGCAGGCTTCTCTCTTACAGCACTGTCACTGCTTTCTCTGCTTCACCTCAGTGTAAATGTATTTATATATAGAAAGAAATGGGGGTGTGGAAGTATGCAGATTGCATGCAGTGAGTAGGAGCCCATGGACTTAGAATGAGTCTGATTCACTGACATATGCATGGTGGTAAAAACAAAACCAAGTAAGAACATTTTTGCACACATTATTGAATGAGGCCCATTGTCTTCATATTCTTTAAAAAAAAAAAAAAAAAAAAAAAAATCACACACCAGTCCGGATCCAGACATCCTTCTGGGATCCAGGGACTTCCAGGGAGCATTAAAAATATTCAGCATACTTGTTTTCCACTGACATACATGTGACTGACTGAAGACTGCCAATGCCAAGTTTGAGCTGTTAAAACAAACTGACAGTCAGAAAAATCTAATTTCCAGATAATCATGTGCAAAGGTTCGTACCTCATATCCAAATGTGATGGCCATGATGGAAATGAGGAAACCAAAAAAGGCCTCCAGCTTTCTCAGGCCTGCAGAGAAAGAAATGAGTGTGCTTCATTTATTGCTGATGAGCCAATGCTTTGCTTGAAAATGGTTTTTACAACCTACCATACTTGTCCAAGAAGAGGAAGACAAACGTGTCAGTGATGGTGATAAGGACACCCCCCCATAAGGGGATCCTGTGGATAAACACAAACAGCGGAAATAATCATCGTCAAGGAAGTAATCAAGTGATTTTATGGCACTTATCAAACTGCGACTGAGTCCCAGTGGCCATTAAACGGATGCTTAGTCTGTTTACACCACCTGCCAGAGGAGAGGAGGTTGAAAGCGATGGCGCAGCCGATGACCTCCTGCATGTCTGAGCCGATGATCGCCAGCTCCACCATCAACCACAGGATGATGCGCGGCACCTGTCAGAGTCAGGTGACATTCATGGAGGTCTCAGCTGACATAAAGTTCAGTTTATGCAACACACTGGACACCTTTTGTTGGATATTTCTACTCTATGCTACAACTATTACTTTTCATTTATGTGTATATTGGTCTCACACTGTTTGGGAACTCAACTGTCTTATCGGCTTGTCCGTCACCTGTAAAGCACTAAACAGTATGAATGGTGCTGTTTTTACTGGCGTTTTAGGATCCAGCAATTTCCTGGCAATAAAAGTCAGGACATTTCGCCCTCTGCTGTTTCAGTTACTCATTGCCATCTCCCTCATCAGGACAACGCGAGTGTCTCAACACTCTGCACGTGGACAAATAAGCATGTCTCTTCTTCTTTGCTCCTCAGCAAAAATGTGAGAGAGACGTGAAGAAGAGAGGACAGAGGATCTGAAGCTGCCGAATGAGAAAGATCTCTCCTGCGTTTCCTTACTGTAAGCTGCCCTAGAAGCCTCCGCTGTCCTCACTCCACGATGGGTAATGATTATCCGGACCATGGGAGGACAGATTATGCACAATGAAAAGCACAAACACTCATAAACAAAGCCCCACCACGTGCCTTAAACCTGTATTCTTTCTAATGGCCAGCAGGGAGCGACTGCGCCCCTGGTTGCAACAATTCAATACTGCAAAACTAAACTATGGCAACAATGCGGCTGTTGCTTCACAGCAGGAGGGTGCAGTATCTGTGTGAATGCACTCCCTGTGCTTGCAGAAGGGTTTTCTCTGGGACCTGCTAGGTTAACACTGCCTATCTGGGGCTGGGGACACTCTTGCAAAAGAGATTCTTGTTCTCAAGAGTTTCCCATCATGTTAATTAAAGGTTAAATAAAATAAATGGTGGAATACGTATTGGTACTGACATTAGAAACATAACAGATCCAATACATTTGTGTACACAGTAATTTACTGTGAAGTTACTAAGAAGCTGGTCCATTCATGTAGCTCTCTGCATGTGTTTCCCTCCTGCAGCTTATATAATGCTTCCTACAGTGGGCAGTGTAGCCCGAAAGGACAAAAAAAAGAGCAAACAGAGCGACATTTGTAACAGTTGTTTTCTCTCTTCATGTTTTAGGGATGCAAATATTATAAGCTGGATTTAAAAATATATCCACATGAATAATTCAAGCAGTCACTGTTTTGTAACTGTCACCGGCTCACGCTGGTTTGATTTAATGTTTTGAGGCACATAATCCAAGGATTACAGCTACTGTAACAGCAATGCTTGTAATGCAAGGAGGCAGTTTCAGTAAACTAAGACTGCTTCTGCTTACAGCCTCTCAGTCAGGCTTCATCCTGCATGTGTTTTATAACTGTTGTGAGAACAGAGGAAGCAGAAGCAGACACTGTAGGTTTCCAGCAAAAAAAAAACAAAAAAAAAAAAAACTCACAGTGTGGTACTGGCGGTTGCAGACTTCAGCCAGGTGCATCCCGGTGACCACGCCCAGCCGAGCCGCCAGCCGCTGCAGCAGCAGGCCGATGATGGTGGCACCCAGCAGCACCCAGAGGAGCTGAAAGGATGAGAGCTGATCAGTTAATCAGAGTTTACGAGCTCAAACAAAGTCAAAGCACAACACTGCTATCAGAGGTAAAGGAAGAGAAGAGAAATTCAAGTTTGTGTTAGGATTTACACATGATGGCAAAGTTGCACTGAGATCTAAAAAACAAACTGAAACCAGGAAGTGGCTCAAAACATGTAACCTCACTACCAGCAAATAAAGAAGTAGCTGCATGCCTTTTTGTCTGTTAGAGTGTGCTGCTGGAGTATGTGTAGTGCTCAATTTGAGGTCATTTAAATGACTGGTTCTTATCGTCTGTCTAAAAGTCTTTCTTTGGTCTCAGAGTTTTGCCCTACAACGATGCCTGCCTGCGTACATACATGCACAACCACATTTGTTCGGCTGTCTTTGTGACTTCACTGACATTAGTTTATTCCCCAGACTCTTACCTCTGATTTAACCTTCACAAATACGATTCCAACTCTTAACCCCCAAACAGGATATGGGTATATCTGGCTTTCTACTAAATTTAGTTAGCCATTTTTATGCTACTTTATTTTTGGTTTTATTGTGTTTTATTGAGCTATTTCACTTTATAGCTCCACTGTATTTCATTGAGCCCTTTTATACTGCTCAAAAAATGAAGGGAACGCTCGAGCGTCACAGCTCAACACCAAGTCAGTTGAACTTCAGTTAGGAAGCATAAACCACTGTGAATCCATTTTACCTGCTTTGGTGCAAATCAAAGTGATGACAGGTGCACTGGAGAGGCAGCAACAAGCCAACCCTCAAAAAGGGAATGTTTTTACAGGTGGTGGCCACAGACCATAGCTCTCTCCTTGTCCCTCCTGACTTATTTTTCTCTAGTTTTGCTTTTTGTTAATGTCTTTGACACTGCTGGTAGCATGAGATGCTACCTGTAGCCCATTCAGGTTGCAGAGGTAGTCTAGCTTCTTCAGGACGGCACATGCACCATCACAGGAAGGCTCGCTGTGTTTCCCAGCATAGTCTCAAGAGTGTCAGGAGACGGGGCCATTACACGCAGAGAGCTAGACAAGGTTACCGTCTCGTGCTACCAACAGTGAAGAGGACATTAACAAAAATCAAAACCACATCGAGCTACTTTCTTTTTTTAAAGTGTATGCTAAGTAAGTAAGCTCTCGTCTACTTGAATAATTCTATTTTTCTTTTTTTTTTTTTGGAGCTATTCTGTGTTATTAAGCTATTATTGCGTCCACCAAAGCAGACATGTTTTGGTAGTGTCTGTGCATGCTTTTCATTCTATATGTTTTGAATAAATTCTAATGCAGGGGTGCAGAGTGGGTTCATGCTAACCATTAAAACTAACATTAAAATCTGGCTTACATCCACCAAGGGCTTCAAGGTCAGTGTCATGATTTATTGGTCAAAAATTGGCAAAAAGCCTTCTAACTTATAAAACTACGATTCTAATAAGTGTGGTGTGTATTGTCAACATATAGATCAGGGCTCTTCAACTCCAGGCCTCGAGAGCCCCTGTCCTGCAGGTTTTAGATGTGTCTCTGCTTCAACACACCTGAGTCAAATATAGAAGTCATTAGCAGGACTCTGGAGAACTTGACTGCATACTGAGGAGGTAATTCAGCCATTTGATTCAGGTGTGTTGGATCAGGGACACATCTAAAACCTGCAGGACAGGGGCTCTTGAGGCCTGGAGTTGAAGAGCCCTGATATAGATAGTAAAATATGTACATTTGACCTCTGGCCTCTCCTTCAAGGTCAATATATTGAGCTGAAGGTCAAACTGATAATAATTGGCGACCTGTCTTGGGTCTACCCTGCCTTTTGCCCTATGACAGCTGGGATAGCCCCCCCCCCCGAACAGGATAAACGGAAGAGAATGGATGGATTGATGTTACTTTGGACCTCTGACCTTTTCTTCAAGGTCAAATAAGGTCAAACTTTCATAAAATGTCTTTTACCTTTAAAAACAATGCTAAAAATTCTGTTGCCTTTTTTTGTACTGGCAACATTTAGGAAGTGATACTGGCATATGGGGATTCTAAATATCACATTATAGTTTGCATCCAAATATCACATCACATTTGACCTCTGACCTCACATTTACATTTCAAATCTGCCTTTCTTCCAAGCTGACCCCAGTATTGTCAAGAGAAAAAGAATGACCTGGCTAGTTAGAAATATACCGTACTATAATATTATATAATAAGCTATTCGTGTTATTTATAGATATAGTTATTTATAGAGCCTACATAATGTGTAATCAAAGTAAATATCTGTTACACTGCCCTTATCTGATTTTTAGTGTGCTACAAACTTTGTAAAGTAATTACTGCTAATGCTTTAGCTGCTATAACTAAGGAAGTTTCCAACATTTGGGATAAATAAAGTGCATCTTAGGTCAGCTTGACCTCATTTATCTTATCTTAAGATGGCCTTCTGACAGAAACATATTTGCACATATAATAAACTGAAACCTTTGCACCTTAAGAGCCTTGTCTACTTTTCAGTAATTGTGTGAGTGGTTTTTCAGTGAAAAGAAACTGTTATTTTGTGGTCACATTAACCTGATAAGGTCCTGTGCTGCTGCTTTACCATCTGCATCTACCTCCCCTTTTGTAGCATACCTCCGCCTTTGATAAAAACCTTCTTTCTTTGGTGGAAAACCTAAAACGATACAGGAAGTGGAGTTCTATTTTTATATCGCATTCTCTTTGCCTCCCCTATTAGGAAGAAGTTGCTTCATCTTTTTGGATATAATATTTATTTCCTTATGACTCAGAATATAATCTGTTGGTGTTTGAGTGTATTTTGATTGCTTTAGATGAATTAAACTAATTAAATTACTTCTTGTTAGCACATTGTTAATTCACTGTTTGAATCCAGCATACTGCTGATGCTGGTTTATAAACCAGCATTTCTGATCCGCTGCTGCGTTTTGACCCCTGAGGTTACTGGGTGCAGGTCTGCTTTCAGTCTCCAGAGTTAAAACTAAACACAGAAGAAGCAGGTTTGAGGTTTTTCCCTCCACATACCTGGAACAAACTCCCAGAGAGCTGCAGATCTGCTGCAGCAAACTTTACATAGTCTTTGTTGAAACGTGCTAAACACATAAACTAGCCTCATCTACTGAGCCACTGTGAGGCTTATTGTTTTTCTGTGAATGTGTTGCAGCCTTGTTGCAGTGATTGGCTGCAGGTCAAAAACCTGAGGAGGCCTGCATACCTCTGGACTGACGGTCAGGATTAATGCTCGGGGCTCAGCCCACTCTTACACCAGTGCCTGTAAATGTTCACTCAGTTTAAATGATGTGACTCTTGAGTTCAGGCATGTTTCCACCTGTTTAAGGGCAAAGAACACTTTTGTTAAATTTTGACCTGTAGTATTGTGGAACATGAATTTCCTGCCAGTTCAGGTAGAGTGGGCCCAACCTGTCCTTCAGGAGCCATTACTGACACTGTTGTTTAGAGAAGTTCTGGGTGAAAGTTCCAGCAAGACAATGTCAAGCCACATTCTGCACATTTTCCAACAGCATTGCTCCACAGTCTGAGCCTGAGTGCTAAACCGGCCTGCTGACAGTCCAGAAGGGTCTGCAGCAAAGCAAGTTCAACATAGCCAGACTTTCTTTGTGTTAGCAAAACCTAAAACCCCACACAAAGACAGCGTCACTGTGCACGCTCACATAAAAAAGGGGCGCCTCGCACGTCATTTAACTCTTCTTCTGCACAAAATCTATTCACTGAGTGCCACCTATGTCGGTCAGAGATATTATCAGAGGTAGTGATAAAGATTTATGAATACTATTAAAAATCAAGCACGCCACTGGTGCTGCAAATAAGTCTGGAAGTAACGCTGCAGAAAATCTTGTGAATACACGAGCTGAAATATTAAGCTGCTGTTTATTTCTAACACGACAGCTGCGTGTTAGAGCTCAGAAACTTTAAACTTAATGTGTTTAAAAAATGAAAAACCTCAGGTCTCACTCTGTCACAAAGCCTGATGATGAAGATGTGAAAATCACTCTGGTTTAGTTGCCAGATGAGTATGAAATGAATTTTATTGACTGAATGTCCTTGGTGATAAACAGCCTGCAAACACAGTGATTAACTTTTTAAATCTACTGCATGTTATAGCACATTAGCTACAATTCCAGCAGTGTAAATCATACTTGGCAGCTGGTTGGGACCAAGGCCAGAAACTGTTAAAATCTCATATCAAACAATAACAAGAAAACATCTCTGATTTCAAAACTGCAGCAGCTGGTCTCTGGTTTTTGAAAACTAAATGAAAATATCTTGCTTATTGAGATTATGTTGCATTTCTTGGCCCTGATTTAATGTAAATTAAATATTTTGGGCCATTAAACTTATACAAAATTAGAAACTTGGAACATCTCCTTTGAAAATTATTTAATGACAAATGATTCATTGCTAATAAAAAATAATCTCAGTCCGACCTTCTTTGACCAGAACAGAAACCAAGCATGATCTCAGTTACCTTGAAGCCAGCTTTGGCACCCGACTGCAGGTCAGACTCGATGTTACCTGGATCCAGGTAGGCTATGCTCATCAGAAACCCCGGCCCAGTGAAGGCCCAGAGCTTACGGAGATTTATCCACCTCTACAGGAGCGGGAAAACACAGGTTGCACCAGTAATAACACCAAATCCGGGTTTGCAGTCAAGATTAACACAGGTTTTCACATATAATCCAGGTCTGATTTACCTCACTGTCCTCCTCGGGGATGGGGACCCGCTCATCAAAGTAAGTGCTGGAAACAGGCTCATTATTGTGATTCTGGAGGAAGACTGAGGGTGTGGCGTGTGCTCTGTGAGTGTGTGTGGTCTGGATCACCACTTTCTCTTCAACCATGTCCTCAGCTGAAATTTAACATCAACATCATGAAACAAGCATCAAAAGAAAGTAGAAAAAGTGAACGTCACAAGGTTTAACAACACAAAAAATAATCAGGAGATTATAGTACTGTATAATAACAATGCTTTCCATGTTCATCTCTTAGTTTGTTAAAAATTTAGTTTTGTCTAATTATCAACTTTATGCTACAGATGACAGTTCAGACACGCTCAGTTTATTTCCTTCTGTTTACTGTAAATCTGTCTGGATCAACTGTGTTGTGTGTAAAATGCTACAAAATGTAAATAGAGTTGGGTTGAGTTAAAGAGTCTATTATCCATCCAAACATCTATTTCATATAGTCAATTCATTTGTAAAGCACCAGTTCACAACAGTCACCTCAAGGAGCTTTACATTACATCATAAGACCCTACAATAACACAGAAAAACCCCCAACAATCAGACAGAAACGACCCCCTATGAACAAGCGCTTGGTGACAGTGGGAAGGAAAACTCATTTTTAACAGGAAGAAACCTTCAGCAGAACCAGGCTCAGGGAGGGGCAGCCGTCTGCAGCGACAGGTTGGGGCTGAGGGGAGAGAGACTGGCCAAAAGACGCACTGTGTAAGAGAGCCAGAGATTAATAACTAATGATTAAATGCAGAGTGGTGTATAAACACAAAGAGTGAAAAGAGGTGAATAAAAAAGAAACACTCAGTGCATCATGGGAGGCCCCCAGCAGCCTAGGCCTGTTGCAGGCCTATTGGGAGCTGGTTCTACAGAAAGCAGAAGGCTCTGCCTCCCATTGTACTTTTAAATACCCCAGGAACCACAAGCCAAGAGCTCTATTAGGATAATAAGGTACAATGAGGTCTTTAAGATATGATGGGGCCTGTTTATATAAGATTTTTCTGGATTTAACAGGGAGCCAAAGAAGAGAAGCTAATATGGGAGAAATAGTCTCTGTCTTTCTAGTCCCTGTCAGGACTCTCGCTGCAGGATTTTGGCTTTTCAGGGAGCTTTTAGAGCGACCAGATAATAATGAATTAATGATTATATTATATCCATGTGTCCTTTGAGATCATAAGGGCTGGTGCTCATCAGTCCCCAAACACATAAGTGAAGATACAATAAAAATACTCTGCTTTAAACAATAATTTCACACTCAACAAAAACTTCTTTAAAAAAAATTAAAACATGACACGAAAGTCAACATTAAAGTCTTGAGTTCAGGCTCAGGCACACCTTTCAAGTGGCTGCATGTTAATCTTACTCTTACACATTTACACATTCATGCATTTGAGTTCACGCAGCTCATCCCAAACAGCAACAACTTGCTGACTTTGCCAAACAAAGTCGAGATATGGTTAAAAAGTTTTCAGGTCAGGGAAAGATCTAGAGAAAGATTAATTTCATTGATTAAGCAATTAAAAACTCAGAAACTCATGAAAAAATAATCTGCTCTGGCATTTACTTCTTAGTCTGCTGCGTTTTTTTTTTTTTTTAAAGGAATATTTTCAGCTTTCTGACAAGACTTCTTTTTGCCTTTTACTTTTCAACCAGATTTAGTCATAAAAAGACGTCTTTCTTAATCCCGCGGATGTGTGGTGCTTGGTGGGTTGTGCCAGAACTATTTTGGTGGTCTGGTCAGAAATGCTTACGATGACCCCTGCCGCTCACATTATTTGAAGCCTTCAGGGTTCCAGGTCATGTGAAGGATTTCTTGCCTTTTCCAGCAGGTCTCTCCCAGTTAGCTCTTAACCTGAGTCAGCAGTGTCTTCGCTATCAGGAGCATGAGCTGCGTGAGTCTTATCTGAGTAGATGAGCTGAAGTTATGACTCAGCATAAATACTTTCTGTTAGAACACAACATTCGAACTCGTTCTCCTCGATATCAAAAATGCCACGTAAAGTTTCTGCCTCAAACATCTCAAGTGCTTGAGAAAGCTGTCTTAAGGCTTCCACGACACATTAACCCAGTTTAAGTTGCCTGTTGGACCAGGAATGATTTTGGAGACCAGCTGTGACATAAATGCTGCTCACGGCTTCACAACTTAAAGTCGGATTATGTGTGAGCTCAGAGAAACTTTGAGCGGAAGATTTTGAGCTTTCTGCCTGCATCTCTGCACGGTGAAGCTCAGGCATCCAAGAGAAAAGTTATAAAACAGAAATAATAATTATTGCAATTTAAAATAAATTAAATTAGAGCAAAAATTAAATTAACATTCAGCAAAGTTCTTATGAATTTTGAGCGTACAAATTCACAAGTTTTTATTGCTTCACATGACCTTTTTGGGGCCTTTCTACAATATGAAAAACATCAAAACAGAATGGGCAGTGAACTGGGAAAGAAAGGCAACAATAAAACCTTTTTCATCAATGAAACTCAAATCCTATAAACAGCAGCAAGTAAGACGTTACAGATCCAGACGAGTCGATGAGCGCCAGCCCCATCCAACTAACAAGAACAAAAAAACATGATGACATTTATCATTATAAATATTGATACCGAACAATATGAAGATGTTTATCCTGATGGTGTTTTAGGCAATACTGTCCAGCCCAAAATAAGCAACAAGCAATATATATGTTTATGAGTGGAAATGGCCTTTAAGAAGTACATTACCTATGCAGTGGTTCCCAGCCTGAGGAACTTGTCTCAGTCAGGAACACACTGAGGTTCATATTTGTTTCTTTACCTTCAAAAACAGAGTATGCTCATACCTGGGGTGGCTACGGTTCAGATGGTAGTGCAGATCATCTGCTAACTGCAAGGTTGCTGGTTTGATTCCCAGCTGCTCCAGTCTGCAGTGCAAGATATTGAATGTTGGATCGAAAGCACTTCTAGAAAAAAAGTGCTTGAGTGTAAAAGCACTACGTAGCATACAAAACAGCAGGTGACCAACAGTGTCCCCACTAAGGCTTTTAATATCACAATTTGTGCATTTTCAGGACTTCTAATCCAGCAGTTTTCAAAATGTTCTTGCCCACAGCACTTTACAAAAAAAAACAAAAAAAAAATGTCTTTGGTTCTTTCTGCTTTCCTTGTATGGTCTTCTTTCAATGCTTCTGGACTTCCTGCATCTAGATCATGAGCAAAATACTGCCCCAGGGCCAGAACCTGTACTCCTATCTGACTCTATTTTAACTGTGGGAGTTTATCACAAAAATTTTGTTTCCAAACTATATCAAATTTTCTCTAATGGTAAATGTGAGAAAATGGAAGCTGACACAGCATTTATGTGGATTACTGTCACAGAGCACTAAATTAACAAACACACAGAAAAGAAAAAGAATCCTTGGCCCTTTGTTTATCGGGTCTAAGTCAGTCTGCCTCTCTGAGCTGATCAAGATCTAGCGTGACATTTGCAATGTCTTTCTGCAAAAGTGTCACCACTCCACTAGCATATGTCTCACCTTCATGGTCTTATGAGACGCTGAGAAAGCCAAGCATCTCTCAGAACAGATGTTTGGTTTCCAGCTTGCCTGGCATCCCATTAACTTTAACCAGCTTTTCCTGACAGATGACACACTTGGGCTGAAGGCTGTTGACATCCTCAGTCCAGCTGGAGCCAGAAGACAGGAAGCTGTCACTATGCTGTCTACTGACTCTCTTTTCTTTAGGTTTTGGATCGTCCGCACTGGTGGTTAGTTGCGGTTTGTGCCACAGGAAAAAAGTGATCAGATTTCCTCCCCGCTGTCAGTCAGGGTTGTTGATGTGTCACACTCTCATAATTCCCACCATCTGGGTGCAGCATGAAAGACTGGGCTCTGATAGAAAGTTTTTACAGAGCTTTTTTCAGGGGTGAGTCGAGTACATGCAAAGTACAAGTACCAATAAAAGGAAGCCAATGTCAAAGTGCCCTAAAGATGTATCCTTTTTGATGGCCAGCAGCGTGTGCACCCTCTGCTTTTGTTGTGTAGTTGTATAGAACTCTATGGGAAAACAGAGATCACAGAGAGGTCTCCACAACCTCTCTAAACACTTTCCTGATGATAGTCTCAGGTCACATCAAATAAAACATGACGTTTATTTTGGCACACGTGTTCAGCTCCATGCTTTGTAACAGGACCTCGTTAACCAGTGGGTGATGTCATACCGGCTGTTACGACCCGGCTCAAAAGCCGCAACGTAAAGGCTACGTCCGTCTTTATATACAGCCTATGGGAAAAATTGGTCTAATGCTTGCATCCATTTCCTTTCTGTGTCCAAGTTGATCTCTCGGCTGGCCTTAGAACACCTCAGTGCCCCCCGGATGAGCTGGAGGAGGTGGCTGAGGAAAGAGAGGTCTGCGCTTCTCTGCTTAGATTGCTACCCCACAACCCGGCACCGGATAAGTGGAAGAAAATGGATGGATGGATGGAGTTGTGGAGGAGCAAGAAGCAAGGTACACCTGGGTCAGGTTGCCACTGTAACACAGAGCTAACACAGAGCCAGGTCCCCTAACATGCATTCTTTGGACTGTGAGAGGAAGCTCGAGTAAGTTTTCACTGAATGAAAAGATGAAAAATAAAACAAAAAGAGGAGCTGATGCTTAACTTCCCTTGACACCGAGCAGATTTGTGTTTTGTTGTCACTGGCAGCAGCAGTTTCCTGTAGCGCTCCGTGTTGCTGAGTAAGTCTGGCTGAACGGTTTCATGTATTTCATAAAATTGTGATGAGTCCAAAAAAAGAAAAAAAAAAATGCTGTCTACAGAATAAACATCCTCACCTTGTCCTCCAGTTTGCTGATCTGGCTCTGGATCTGTGGGAATGCTGGGAGGTAGGGAAGAAATGTGGATATCCTCAGGAGGGGGGTTTCTGTCTGGAAGCAAACAGGTAATTATACTGAGATTAAAGTGATTCATATAATCACAGCATATACACACAATCAAATCCTTCACACGCAGGAAACTATGAGAAAAAGAAGTGTGCTGATTTTCCTGTTCATTCATTCAAGCAGCTGGATTTACCTGTACAAATGAGTTTTGGGGCCTCCATTTGCTTCTCTTATATGAGTTTCTGTATCCCAGTACCTTAAAATAAACATGCAGTATTGTGCAAAAGTCTTGAGCCACCCCTCGTTTCCTGATATTTTGCTTGGAAAATGTGAAATGGGTGCAGTGATTTATTTAAATGTAAATACAGTATACAAGACAAAAACAGAGTTTGTGCAATGCTAACAAGCCTGAAAATCAATATTTGCTGTGGCCACCTTTATTCTTCAGCGCAGCCTGAACTCTCTGAGGCAGCATTCCCGTCATTTCTTTAAGCAGTTTTCAGGAATAGTTCTCCAGGCTTCCTAAAGGACATTCAAAGCTCTACTTTGGATGTCGGCTGCCGTTTGCTCTGTCCTCTGTGGAAATGATCCCACACTGCTTCATTAATGTTGAGGTCCAGGGAGGCCAATCCATGACTGATGGAGTTCTTTTGTGTGTTTTTTCCTATCTAAGAATGCTTTTGCATCGTAAGCAGTGTGTTTGGGATCATTTTCATGCTGAAAAATGAAGCTGTTGCCAGTCAGATGCTTTCCAGATGGTTTTACATGGTTGATCAAATCTTACTGTACTTTTCTGGGTTCATAATTTCATCAGTTTTGACAAAATCTCCAACACCGCTGGCTGAAATGGAGTCAAGTCATGACAGAGCCAAGATGGCTGTAGACCCACTGTTGTACCTCTCTCCTGATCTCCTCCGTACATATTGAGAAATTTTGATTCAGACCCGTTGCCACTGATTTTCAGTCCAGTTCTTGTGTAATTTGGTAGACCTCAGCTTTTTCTCCCCGTTTCCCTTCCTTAAGAATGTCTTCTTGACAGCCATCCTTCAACTGTGAACAGTAGATGGATCAGCAGAAGGGTCAGATGCATCTCTCAGGTCCTGTGTCAGGTCTTTGCTGGATTATTTTCCTGTTTCTTAAGGAGATGACTTTCAGATACTAGTTTTTTTAGACCTGTCACTTCTTTTGTCTTCCACTTGGCCAGCTTCATTAATTTGCACACATACCGTTTTCAGCTAATAGTTCTTGGGGAATCACCCTTGTTGGTGCAAAAATACAATTTTATGTCTGTCAAACTGTGTTATCTTTGGTATTTTTCACAGATTCAGCTCAAGAAATGGGAACAAATGATGTGTTCTGTGACAGGCTGCCAGTAACAAAGTGCTCAAAGATTCAATTTAAAATGGGTTCTTTACCAAACTGTCTGTTATTGTAGACACAACATCGGTTCATCCTTTGTGTTAGGTGCCTTTTTATGCTTGAATGATTCACAGGTCCGTGTTAAGTGGCTTTCCTCTGAAAATGGTCAATATAAGGAGGAAAAAGCAGCCAATGTCCAAAGGAGAAAAAAAATTAGACCTTCAGACACCCTGGAGAACTACTGCTCAATAGCACTTAAAAAAAAATGAACATTTATAGTTTTTACTCATGACATTTGCCTTAAATGGCCAAAGATTTTATTTTACACACATCAAAAAAAAGAAACATCTGTATTTACACATTTATAAGTATTTTAATAATATTGGTACAAGTAAATCCCCACAGCTGGAGCATTACTTTCACTACACTCATTTAGAATTTAGTTTTTATTGGTTTATGTTTATACATATATAACACATGGGTTACTTTACTGATTAAATAGTTGATGATATTGCTGGGAAATTACATAGAATAGTAATATTCTGTTTACAGTCTGACAGGACACAGATATGAACGTGGGAGAGAAGAATGTGTCGAAATCCTTACTGATCCTGTTGCAGACAATCAAACGATGATTTAATTGCAGCTTGCATCAATACTGTGGTTTAATGAGGGCAGTTAGGGGCTGTAATTGTCCTGCCGTGCACGTGGGAACAAGTTGCTGTGATAATGAAACTTTATACAACAGGAAACGATAAAACTCGTTAAACACGGTTACAGGGTTGCTGTCAACTCTATGACACCGTAAATCCCTGTTATAATATCCGAAAAACATTAAGCTAAGAGGGGACGTCTGAAAAACGAATGAGGAAAAATAACTACTCGGACAGGTGCTGCATGAGGAAGCAGTTCAAAGAGAAAACTCACCTGAGCGCAGGAAGGAGAACATGTTTGTTCTTTGTGTCCTCAACACTGAAATCTTCGCTTCAGGAGAAACTCACGCAAACTCCTGAACTCCAAGCCGGTAAATGCCTCCTCGCTCCTTCGTTGATTCCAGTGAAATTTATATGGAGCGGGAATATCCGGCAGGTTGGACATCCTCCCCCTGAGTGAAGGTGTTACCTCACCGGGCAGGTAAAGAAGAGCAGGAGGAAGCCACCTGACTCTGATAAACGACCCAGTTCTCGACCCACTTTCTATCACGTGATCTGAGCGGGCGCTGTAACAGGAGGAAATGAGACGCGCAGGAGATTGCAAAATAAAACAAATGACCTGGTCAATATTTTAATGGCGCGTCTATTTTTTTTTTAACTTTTTTATCAAGTTAAAAAAATCCTTTCTAAAATAAAAGACAGCAAACAGCGGTGAGTGTTCCGGGCTGCAGTTTTCAACCTAAAGTCCTTAAGAGGTAGTGACCGCTGTAGAATCAGACTTCAGTTTAAACTTCAAACTTTGGATGTCAAACACAGTTATTAATTTTTTAGCCACAGAATTCAAACGTGAACTTACATTTTTAACCAAAACTACTTATGTGAACATACTTTATACCTTATATGTATGAATACTTATATAGCTGGCTTTGGAACAGAGTGGCCCCATCTCAGTACACATATGCCAATTTTCTCCAGCCAGAACTTGCATTAGAGTACATAGGCTTAAACTGCTCATAATGCAAATGCATTTTTTTTTTAAACTATCCATCCATCCATCCATCCATCCATCCATGCAGCCATCAACTCTACACTTCATATTCTTTTAGAGACCCTGTATGTAAGGCTGTATTAGCTGGCAGTTGTCATCTCTGACAAAATTTTATTTTTTGCCCTTAACTATAACTTTAACAAATAAAACCTAAAAAGCACTTGATGTTATACTATATATATATATATATATATATATATATATATATATATATATATATATATATATATATATATATATATATATATATATATATATATATATATATATATATGTAGTATATTATATAGTATTATGCAGGATAATGTGCGGATTAAAGAAACTCTAAAAAAAAATTCAAACCTGCAACCAAATCCTGTTTTTAAAAGTCATTAAAAGTGTGAGCTGTACAGTCACTCAGCCCTGGAAAAAGAAGAGTTAAAAAAAAATCAATCAAAGTTACCCCGACATTCATTCCCGTGACGAGTGGAAGTAAACATCTGACCACAGCTGTTTATTTGACAAAGGTGCCATTTCACTGGCAAATGATCCGTTATATTTAAGGTTTGTTGGTGTATTGACATTATAGGTTTGATCAGAGATTCTGAATATTAAACATTTATAGTCAAGTCAAGTGACTTTTATTTATATAGCACAGTTAAAAGAGCAGGAGGTGACCCCAAAAACAGTTACACTCCACATCTCCAAACTCACACAAGCATAAAGAAAAGCAGATGAAGAACAGTTTCTCTCTGATGAGTGTTAAATGCAAAGTCTCTATACTGGCTTTGTAAAATAAATCAGTATGGTTAATCAATAGTGACCACTATACAAATACACAACACATAAATATATTTCCATATTGCCAGGATCAGCAAAACAGACACTGACAGAAAACCATGAAAACATTGATCTGAGGACTCTAATGCAGCCCCCATGACAATTTGCACTTCAGCAGATTTGTTCAGCACAATTTGTTCAGCAGAAACTTATTTTTAGACGTTTAATGAGGTAAAACTGTACATTTAGCTGAAGAACTACGCTTTTAATGATTTAATACAGACCTGTAATCATCTTTCAAGACACTTAGTGTGGGACAAGTCCCTAAATTGGGAACCACCAGCTTATTTATTGATTTGTTTTTATCTTAATTTATAGCCTGGAACCAGTGCAGAAACCAGGCTGTTTGATTTGTGCTGAGCTGAGTCAGTTAATGATGGTTAATTGATTCTGTAGCTGGAGAAGTAAGTGATGAAAAAAGTGTGAACAAAGTGTTTTTCCATCTAAAATATACAAACACACATTCATACTTTTGTGTGTGTGTCTTGCTCTTATTTTAACGTTTAAAATGTCGCCACAAAAAAAATATTTAAAGGATGTCACTCCTCGAACCCTTTAATTATGTTATATTGTAGTTGCAGCATTCTACCTATTATTTTCATGCAAAACAAAAGAAAATCGAGATATCTGCTTTTTGAACTGAGCACATTTATTCCAAAGCAAAAATGATTGTACCTAGCAGATATCTTGTCGTAATGATGCCTTTAAAGGGTCCCGTTACGTCCTGCTGCAGGTGTTTGTACGCCCTCTAGCAGCAGAGAGAGCTGTGATTTGTTTTTACGTCCAAGAGAGGCTTGGAACAATGCTCTACAGTGAGTGACGACAATCGGAGCAACCACTAGGTGGCGACAAATGCTGACTGATTTACACCCAGGAACAGCCACCGTGTTAGACTGTACTGAGCCTTTATTCACTGACACCTCAGTTACAGGTGGACTCAGCCTTTGAACATCAAACATCAGCTTCTTTTGTCCTCCAGTGTTCATCCTCCTGAATCTCTGGATTTATACTCCGTTTTAACAGCAGGGATTTTGAGTCATCACAGTAGGGAAAAGTGTGACTGATAACATTAACGCTGGCACAGAGAACCTGACACTGAGAATCTATTATTATTATTATTTGCACCAGTCAAGGTTAATATTGTTTATTAAAACTAAATAAAATACTAAAATTAGGTGTAATTCTTTTGTTAACTAAAGTAAAAATAAAAACTAAGTGAAACTAAGTGAAACACAAACAAAACTAAAAGAAAACACAAACTGTGCAGGAGGTGTTTAGTGATCAACTGATCAAATTTATCAGCGTAACACAGGGTTTATTACAAACAGATGTTCTTAGTCTTTTTGTGGATCTGTAGTTTAACCAATCCCAGCAGATGTCAGCCCAGCTGATTCTAAGCATCCATTTAATAAATCCCTGCTTTCAGGCATGCTTCAGTCTGCTGCTGCACACCTGCAAGCTGCTTTGCAAACCACCTCCGCATGTTCAGAGTGTGTATTTCAACACAAACACCTCATTACTTTATCAGAATAACTGCTTTTTGTTGCTTTTGTGTATGTTTTGCATGTTAATGCTTTAAGCTCAGGCAGAGACCTGCCAGCAGAATCCCTGGAATACCTGTAATGTAACTCTATAGTGATCTTATCATATTTAATGGAATTCCAGTGGATTTACATCCATTTTTAACCACTTAACCGTATAGGGTTCCATTAAACTTCATCTTATAACAGCTGACTTTGGGTGCTGCACCACCGTGCGGCTCAGATTTCCAGAATATTATCACTGTTGCATCACAGAAAAAAAGGTTCTGGGTCCAGTTTCCTCTCACAGTTTAGGTTGTTCAGAGTTGCCCATATAGCTTGGCCTTTTTACGGTTAGGGCTTAAGATTAATGACTTAGAAAATCGTGACCAAGGCAACTTCTCAGAGCCCAGAGTGACCCCTACATTTTTGTCCAGAATAGTCCAAAAATGTTGGGTTTATTTCTGGATTTAATACAGAAGAAACAGGTTGCAGCTTCGAGGACCTTGGAAAAGCCGCTCCCCGAGGAATGAGCTGTTTAACCAACTATGACATAAAGTGTGATCTTCTTGCATCTTACAGAAAGACTTTTAGTCAGTAAGTTTTTTTAATTAAAAAAAACATATCTATAGATTTAGTCAGTAACAGCTCCACAGCTGTGAGGCCAAACTGAACAAGAATGGGCTCCGTGAATCAGCGACGCTTATTAATACAACAAACCTGTGAGTGAGAATAATAATGAGTCACTAAACACTGACATTGTGCACTGACAACACAACCTGTTCTAAAAAAAAAATAAATCTCAGTTTCAGGTCAACAAAAACTGATGCATCAGAAATAAAGGACCCTTTTTTACTACTCACCGTACCAGAGAGCCTCTTCACTGAATGTGACACATTCTGCAGCCTTTAATGTTCATTTTCAGCTCCATATTTTGATTACTACAGTAGCTTTGCATGACTCAAAGTTCAAAGTAATCCTCATTTATCTTATACTGGGCCCCTGTGCAGCCTCTCAGCATCCTCCCTTTGAGTCACATGAGTCAAAATCAGCGTCCGATCGGGCCCTGGTCAAATCTAGTCAAATTTCAATAATTTTGATGTTTGAATTTAAAAGATATGAAGTCAAAGACAGGGACCTGCGGCACAGTCAGCAGTGATAGAGCTGTAAAGGCAAGCTTCATTTTTATGTACCACCAGCTGCAGAAGGCTGCACAGTATGATCAAAGATATTTTATTTTTCTTTAGTTTGTTTTTGATGAAATTTCCCGCTCAGCCCCTGAATTCTCCTCTTCACGCCTGTCAGACATGTTACTTACAGGCTATTGTGCAACAACAAAATCAACCAACTACTTTAGTTTCATTAAATGAGCCAAACTAGGAATAGCTGTGTTGTTCAGGCTTGTGAAACAGGTTGTTGTGAGTTAGCTGCACAACTGACTAAATGCTAGAAAGGCTAAGAAACGTTACGGGGACTTTGTGTGGAGTAAACTGTTCACTGTGAGCCTGCATGAGATGTACATTTTTATTAAAAAATGTTTAGTTCCTATTGGTGTGTTGGTGTAAGCAGACTTTGATTTTTGTGTCTGTTAAATATCAACTTGTGTTTATCATTCTTGAGACTCATTTATTATTATTATTATTATTACATTTTGCTTCCGGCCTTGAGGTTTTTTAATTATTATTGTCTTCCCAGTGTTCCTCTGTTTCATGTTTATTAGGGTTGTTTCCTGTTTTACTTTGATAGTTTTTTCCCGTGTCTCCTTTTGGGTTTCACTTCCTGTCTGATTGTCTTGCTCTTCACCTGTGTCTCATTCCCCTTCGGTTTCCAGTCTCCCAGTTAGTCCTAAGTGTGTGTAAACACACTGCAATCCTCTTTGTCTTTGTTGTGTGGTTTGTTATGTTCCCAGTGGGGTTCCTTAGTCCTTAGAATTTGTTAAATATTCTGCTTCCTGTGTCTTGTAATCGGGTCCGCGACTACAATATTACACTCCACATTATTTTTATTTTTGGAGTCTATTAGAGAAGCTTGGCATGAAACATAGTTCTAAATAGTCTTTATTCATCTTTTACTGGGGTGCGCTGGAATAGTAAGAAGGTTTCTAACTGAGTGAAGTGACCTTGAAGTATCTGCATGGTCGCCAAAATAAGAGCTGTTTGAATTCTCCGAACACTGAGGAAAGGAGCATAAGTGCATCCTTTATTACTTCCTGTAGCAGATGATACATTTGAACATCCTTTATGAAAGGAGAAAAGAAAATGCCATCCCATAATTCATAGCAACGGACCATCCAACCATTCACAAAGATGCTCAAGAAAAGTGACAGTAATTGTTCATCATAAGTGTGTTTTCCATTTTATGCCATACTCTGCTGAAATGTTTTGAATTTTCAGGAGCAGCCTGTTGAACACAGAGCTGAACTTCTGCATGTCGAAGTATCCTCGAGCAAGGCACTGAACCCTGAGTTGCTCCTGATGCATCCATCGGAGTGTGACTGTTAGGATGCGCTGCATGAATGTGTGTGATTGAGTGAATGAGACCTGAAGTAAAAAAGCGTTTTGAGGGATCAACTGAGTAGAAAGGTGCTACATAAGTCAATTTACCACCTGACAGGCAAATGTGTAAACCAGCACACTATGTTGTTGCTTTGCAGCCTTTCGGATTATCATGAATGAGTGTTTACGTTGGGTCAGCTGGGATAAGTGATGGATGGAGACAAATTTAGTTTCATAGATTCACAGTAATCTTAATCAAGAAGGAGGAACAGAGTTACATCCAGGCTCTGTGTTGCTTTGTCTTTAAAATGCCACCTTTTTCACCTGAGTGATATTTTCACTGTTAGTTCTCATTTATATGACCTGCATGAAACAACACAGTAAGAACATGCCGGGGTGGAATAATATGCACATTGGAGTGGCTGTGGCTCAGGAGGAAGAGCAGATAATCTACTAATCAGAAGGTCAGTGGCTCAATTCCTGGCTGCTCCAGTCTGCATGCCAAAGTATCCTTGGGCAAGATACTGAACCCCAAGTTGCTCTCCAATGCAACTACTGGAGTATGAATGTTAGCACTTAGCTATAGAAGGAAGTGAATGGGTAAATACAAATGATGCTGTATAAAGCGCTTTGAGTGCTCAGCTAGAGTAGAAAAGCCCTGTATAAGAACATTTTTTAGTTAATCTTCTGGACATTGTAGTTTCAATACAGCAGACGCCTGCTGTCACATTATTAAGGAGTCAGGTGTAATTGTGATTGGACTCTCTTAATCCAAGCGTCTCTTTTCTTAAATCCCTTAATTTCTCCTTCACACCTTTCCTTCACCTCATGACATATTCCATCGAGGGAAAGGAAAAGAAGGTGAAAATTATTGTGTTTGATTCGGTTCATCCACAAGCTGTTTCTGTCATGTCCTGGGCCGGTGGCCCAGTGTTTTATGTTTTCTTGGTATGGTTTCCGTTTTCTCAGGTTGTTTTATCTGTTAGAGTTGCCCTCAGTTATTTCTAGTCCCTCGTGTCTCTCTGTATTCTGTCAGGTTTGCGTCTCTGTTCCCTTGTCATACTTCCTGTTTTATTTTGATATTCATCCAGCCCGTCTGTTGTATTCAGTTTTGCTTCCCTCTGGTCTCGTCTTAGTTATCAGTGTCACCTGTGTTCCCACCTGTTTCCTCTTCCCTCATCAGCCCTTCTGTGTATTTAAGTCCTGCGTTTTCTATGCCTGTTGTCGCGTCGTTGATGTTGTGTGCCCGTGTGTTCCTGTGCTCCCTGTGGTTCCCCTTCGTCTCCCTTCTGAACGGTTTTTGTATTGTTTTTCCCTACATTAATAAATGCCTTTGAGTTATGCCCATCTCCGGAGTCCTGCATGTTTGTCCTTCCTCGTCCGTTTCCTCCCCGGCCATGACAGAACGACGCGACCATACTAAAGACCTGGCTAGCTCCGGCTGCTTCAACGGCACTCGTCTGGCGCTGGGGGGCCCAGCATTTCAGAACAGTGCCCGTCAGCGTCCTTCATCTGCGGCTCCGCTCACTGGCTTCCCCCTTCCACTGCAGTCGCGGCGGCCACGGAGGAGGGGGAGTTCCCGGCAGCATCGGTGGGGGGCCCCCCCAGACCCGAGCGGTATAACGCCGCGGATATTGTCACCGCGTCATGCGCAAACTACCGTCTCTGACCCCGCTGCTTTTCCCCTCCCTGAGGTGGCAAAGCAGACCATCATTCGGTGGGTGGACTCGTTGGTCTTTGAGCTGCTGTCTGACCCATGCGAGATTGAGCAGAAAGCTATCACAGCCAAACTGCAAGGGCTAGTGTGTGACCATCCTTGGCTGCTGGACTCTCTGCATGGGCTCGTGAAAGACTTTGTCATCACCACCCTTCATCCACAGCCAGCGCCACAGACCTCAGCTGTAGCGCCAGCTCCTCCTCAGTCGCAGTGTTCCCAGTCAGCTGTAGCTCCAGCTCCTCCTCCGTGGCAGTGTTCCCAGTCAGCTGTAGCTCCAGCTCCTCCTCAGTCGCAGTGTTCCCAGTCAGCTGTAGCTCCAGCTCCTCCTCAGTCGCAGTGTTCCCAGTCAGCTGTAGCTCCAGCTCCTCCTCAGTCGCAGTGTTCCCAGTCAGCTGTAGCTCCAGCTCCTCCTCAGTCGCAGTGTTCCCAGTCAGCTGTAGCTCCAGCTCCTCCTCAGTCGCAGTCTCAGACCCCTCAGTTAGCTCCAGCTCCTCCTCAGTCGCAGTCTCAGACCCCTCAGTTAGCTCCAGCTCCCTCTGCTCACCCTGCTCCCGCTCCCTTGGCTCCAGCTCCCCCTGCACCCGTACCTGTTCCGCGGGTGGGGGCAGCCGCGGACGGGCTGACCTCTGCACCCGTACCTGTTCCGCGGGTGGGGGCAGCCGCGGACGGGCTGACCTCTGCACCCGTACCTGTTCCGCGGGTGGGGGCAGCCACGGACGGGCTGACCTCTGCACCCGTACCTGTTCCGCGGGTGGGGGCAGCCACGGACGGGCTGACCTCTGCACCCGTACCTGTTCCGCGGGTGGGGGCAGCCACGGACGGGCTGACCTCTGCACCCGTACCTGTTCCGCGGGTGGGGGCAGCCACGGACGGGCTGACCTCTGCACCCGTACCTGTTCCGCGGGTGGGGGCAGCCACGGACGGGCTGACCTCTGCACCCGTACCTGTTCCGCGGGTGGGGGCAACCAGGTCCAAGCCTTCGCATCGGTTTTCAGCGTTAGCAGCAGCAGCAGGGTCTCCCTCAGCCTCAGCTCTCCCTAGCTCTCAGTCAGTTTCCACGCAGTCATCTCTCCCTAGCTCTCAGTCAGTTTCCACGCAGTCATCTCTCCCTAGCTCTCAGTCAGTTTCCACGCAGTCATCTCTCCCTAGCTCTCAGTCAGTTTCCACGCAGTCAGCTCTCCCTAGCTCTCAGTCAGTTTCCACGCAGTCGGCTCTCCCTAGCTCTCAGTCAGTTTCCACGCAGTCGGCTCTCCCTAGCTCTCAGTCAGTTTCCACGCAGTCTGCTCTCTCTAGCTCTCAGTCAGTCTCCACGCAGTCGGCTCTCCCTCAGTCTGCTCCCACGCAGCCAGCAGCTCTCCCTCGCCCTCAGTCAGCTCTAGCTCCAGTCGCTCTCCCTCGCCCTCAGTCAGCTCTAGCTCCAGTCGCTCTTCCTCGACCTCAGTCAGCTCTAGCTCCAGTCGCTCTCCCTCGCCCTCAGTCAGCTCTAGCTCCAGTCGCTCTCCCTCGCCCTCAGTCAGCTCTAGCTCCAGTCGCTCTCCCTCGCCCTCAGTCAGCTCTAGCTCCAGTCGCTCTTCCTTGGTCCCCAGTGTCAGCAGTTTCAGTGCCCTCTCAGTCAGTTCCCTCAGCTCCTGCCCTCTCTAGCTCGCAGCCTGCTCCCACGCAGTCTGCCCTCTCTAGCTCGCAGTCTGCTCTTTCTGTCTCCCGGCCTGCTTCCACGCAGCCAGTCGTCTCCCGGCCTGCTTCCACGCAGCCAGTCGTCTCCCGGCCTGCTTCCACGCAGCCAGTCGTCTCCCGGCCTGCTTCCACGCAGCCAGTCGTCTCCCGGCCTGCTTCCACGCAGCCAGTCGTCTCCCGGCCTGCTTCCACGCAGCCAGTCGTCTCCCGGCCTGCTTCCACGCAGCCAGTCGTCTCCCGGCCTGCTTCCACGCAGCCAGTCGTCTCCCGGCCTGCTTCCACGCAGCCAGTCGTCTCCCGGCCTGCTTCCACGCAGCCAGTCGTCTCCCGGCCTGCTTCCACGCAGCCAGTCGTCTCCCGGCCTGCTTCCACGCAGCCAGTCGTCTCCCGGCCTGCTTCCACGCAGCCAGTCGTCTCCCGGCCTGCTTCCACGCAGCCAGTCGTCTCCCGGCCTGCTTCCACGCAGCCAGTCGTCTCCCGGCCTGCTTCCACGCAGCCAGTCGTCTCCCGGCCTGCTTCCACGCAGCCAGTCGTCTCCCGGCCTGCTTCCACGCAGCCAGTCGTCTCCCGGCCTGCTTCCACGCAGCCAGTCGTCTCCCGGCCTGCTTCCACGCAGCCAGTCGTCTCCCGGCCTGCTTCCACGCAGCCAGTCGTCTCCCTGCTCCACGCAGCCGTCCCTGCTTCCACGCAGCCAGTCGTCTCCCGGCCTGCTTCCACGCAGCCAGTCGTCTCCCGGCCTGCTTCCACGCAGCCAGTCGTCTCCCGGCCTGCTTCCACGCAGCCAGTCGTCTCCCGGCCTGCTTCCACGCAGCCAGTCGTCTCCCGGCCTGCTTCCACGCAGCCAGTCGTCTCCCGGCCTGCTTCCACGCACTCAGCTTCCCCAGGGTCAGCTCCCACGCACTCAGCTTCCCCAGGGTCAGCTCCCACGCACTCAGCTTCCCCAGGGTCAGCTCCCACGCACTCAGCTTCCCCAGGGTCAGCTCCCACGCACTCAGCTTCCCCAGGGTCAGCTCCCACGCACTCAGCTTCCCCAGGGTCAGCTCCCACGCACTCAGCTTCCCCAGGGTCAGCTCCCACGCACTCAGCTTCTTTGTCTCAGCCCCGGTCTCTCCCGTCGACTGCTGTTGAGTCTCTGGCCTCTGAGTCAGAGTCCCAGTTAACTCCCATGTCGCCATCATCCTCACCATCAGACTCACCCGCACTATGCCTTGCAAAGCAGCCCAGCCTGCGCATCCAGTGTTCGAGCATCCGGAGAGTCCTGCTCAGTCCGCGCCGCCAGAGTCCTCAGAGTGTTCCGCTCAGTCCGAGCCGATGGGGGTCTCCGCTCAGTCCGAGCGCTCCGCGCCAGAGGGTCCCGCTCAGTCCGAGCCGATGGGGGTCTCCGCTCAGTCCGAGCGCTCCGCGCCAGAGGGTCCCGCTCAGTCCGAGCCGATGGGGGTCTCCGCTCAGTCCGAGCGCTCCGCGCCAGAGGGTCCCGCTCAGTCCGAGCCGATGGGGGTCTCCGCTCAGTCCGAGCCGATGGGGGTCTCCGCTCAGTCCGAGCCGATGGGGGTCTCCGCTCAGTCCGAGCGCTCCGCGCCAGAGGGTCCCGCTCAGTCCGAGCCGATGGGGGTCTCCGCTCAGTCCGAGCGCTCCGCGCCAGAGGGTCCCGCTCAGTCCGAGCCGATGGGGGTCTCCGCTCAGTCCGAGCGCTCCGCGCCAGAGGGTCCCGCTCAGTCCGAGCCGATGGGGGTCTCCGCTCAGTCCGAGCGCTCCGCGCCAGAGGGTCCCGCTCAGTCCGAGCCGATGGGGGTCTCCGCTCAGTCCGAGCCAGGGGGTCCCGCTCAGTCCGAGCACTCCGAGCCAGGGGGTCCCGCTCAGTCCGAGCGCTCCACGTCACCCGAGGGTTCCCCACCAGAGCCCGGGGTCGCCCTTCTCCGCCGCCGCATGCCCCGCGGTCGGCCTCCAGTGTCTGCTCCCCGTCGCCGCCGCCGCACGCCCCGCGGTCGGCCTCCAGTGACTCCCCCTCGTCGTCGCCGCCGCCGCTGGGAGCGCGGTCGGCCTCCAGTGACTCCCCCTCGTCGTCGCCGCCGCCGCTGGGAGCGCGGTCGGCCTCCAGTGACTCCCCCTCGTCGTCGCCGCCGCCGCCGCCGGGAGCGCGGTCGGCCTCCAGTGATTCCTTCTCGTCCTCGCCGCCGCCGCCGCCGGGAGCGCGGTCGGCCTCCAGTGACTCTTCCTCGTCGCCGCCGCCGCCGCCGCTGGGAGCGCGGTCGGCCTCCAGTGACTCTTCCTCGTCGCCGCCGCCGCTGGGAGCGCGGTCGGCCTCCAGTGACTCTTCCTCGTCGCCGCCGCCGCTGGGAGCGCGGTCGGCCTCCAGTGACTCTTCCTCGTCGCCGCCGCCGCTGGGAGCGCGGTCGGCCTCCAGTGACTCTTCCTCGTCGCCGCCGCCGCTGGGAGCGCGGTCGGCCTCCAGTGACTCTTCCTCGTCGCCGCCGCCGCTGGGAGCGCGGTCGGCCTCCAGTGACTCCTCCTCGTCGTCGCCGCCGCCGCTGGGAGCGCGGTTGGCCTCCCTCGTTGGGATTTTGCTTTGTGGCCCCTTGGCCTCTGCGGCCTCCTGAACTATGTTTTCTGTTTTGGGCCTTCCCCTGAACTCTTCTGACCTGTTTTTGGATTCCTGTGTTTTGTTTTGGTTTTCCCATGGACTCCCCTGCACTTTGTACTGTTTTTGGCCTGCCTTGTTGTTTTTTGTTTTGTCCCCTGTGTTTTGGTTTTGTCCCTGGGCCTTCTTCCTTGTTGCTCCCTGCCTGGTTTTTGTTTTTTTGTTTCGGGCCCTCCTTCCTGGTCCCCCGCCCCCCGCCCTGGTCTGGTTTTGTTTCTTGTTTTGGCCGTCAGGAGCCGGCCTTTGAGGGGGGGGTACTGTCATGTCCTGGGCCGGTGGCCCAGTGTTTTATGTTTTCTTGGTATGGTTTCCGTTTTCTCAGGTTGTTTTATCTGTTAGAGTTGCCCTCAGTTATTTCTAGTCCCTCGTGTCTCTCTGTATTCTGTCAGGTTTGCGTCTCTGTTCCCTTGTCATACTTCCTGTTTTATTTTGATATTCATCCAGCCCGTCTGTTGTATTCAGTTTTGCTTCCCTCTGGTCTCGTCTTAGTTATCAGTGTCACCTGTGTTCCCACCTGTTTCCTCTTCCCTCATCAGCCCTTCTGTGTATTTAAGTCCTGCGTTTTCTATGCCTGTTGTCGCGTCGTTGATGTTGTGTGCCCGTGTGTTCCTGTGCTCCCTGTGGTTCCCCTTCGTCTCCCTTCTGAACGGTTTTTGTATTGTTTTTCCCTACATTAATAAATGCCTTTGAGTTATGCCCATCTCCGGAGTCCTGCATGTTTGTCCTTCCTCGTCCGTTTCCTCCCCGGCCATGACAGTTTCAGCTCCTCCCCCTTTAACGCTAACCTCCCTTTAGGCCAACTTTCTTCTGATTGGCTGCCAGCCACCTGCCAGAGATGACCATATTAGGGATATCCCCTCTCTCTGACATCATACAGAGCCAAGGGTTCATGAAAATGGGTGTTTAGAGCAGTGTGAAGCCTGAGCTTTTAGCTCACAGAGATTATTTGTACATACACTGACCTCATTATTTGAAACTTTGGTCATGTTTAATATGAATATTCACCATAGTAACAGTATATATGACAGAAAAGTAAAGAAAAGCGGAATAGGTCCCCTTTAAATCGGGTTAATCAAGTTAAAAACTGAAAAAAAATATATAAATGAAAGACGTCCCGCTTTATTTCCAACACATCACTACATTTCCACACCAGAAAAAACAATGACACACTCGACCAAACCATGCGTTATGCTACAGGGTGGGTAAATAAGAGACTGAGTGAGACTGAGAAGTAAGAGATCATCCGATCTCGTTTTTAATCCAATACTTTAACTTATTATCAAATCTGAATCAGCACACAGCAGCAACAAACTGTATCTTAGCTGAAAGAGCTGCAACACACTGCCATTTGTTCTGCCGACAAAAAGTTGGTGCGATGAAATCAGATGTTTTTAAAGTGTTTATTTTGGCAAGCACCATTCGAAATAGAGCAAATTTTGTCATGTGCTTATGTAATGTGATCAAGAATAAAATTATATACCCATGCAAAATTCCCTGTGAAATGTACATACGTATCTTTATTGCAGAAAGGTTAAAAGTGTAACTGAAATCTTATTGATTTCTTTTTTTAATTTTTTGTTTGTTTCCTTTTTTTTCCCCCCTTTTTTTTCTTTTTTTTTTTCTTTTTTTTTTTACTCATTATGACTTATTGTCCTGTTGTTGCCTCTGTGGAGCCCACATGTTTGTTTATTTTCAGTTTTCGGTCTGTTTTACCAGCATCGGTTTAGCGTGTAGAAATTTTTAAGATCATTATACATAGCTGTCTGGAAATGCTTGGCATGTATTGAGTTACATGATTTCCTCTAAAATCATACATCCGTACAAAATCAAAGTGAGTAAAAAAAAAAAAAAAAGAAGAAGAAGAAGAAGAAGAAGAAGAAATACAAATCAAACCAAGAGGATTAAAAACAAGGAAAAAATGTTCTGTGCATCCTGATATTGAACTGGAAAAAAACGTCTCATCATCTTGGATCAGGTTTGTAAAGCCTGTTTACGCATTTCACGTTTGATGTCTTTTAATGCTTTTTCATCGTTTATCTTCATCAGTTCTTTAATTATTGAAAAGGAGCATCTGGCTTTCTTTTGTTGTATGAAACAAGAGGAGAAATCCTCGTGTGTGTGTGTGTGTGTGTGTGTGTGTATGTGTGTGTGCTGTCTGTTGATGCTCCGGGCATCACTCAGCTCCTCATGGGGTTCCCATTTCTTAGTCTTTAGTATTTAACATTAAGTCCCTCCTCTCATTTACATCAGGACACAGAAGAGGGCATCTCATCCTCTTGTGCCACTCATACGGTGGTGACCCTCATCACCACCTCCCGGTTGGCGGCAGCGCTGATCCGCGGGTCATTGGGCCTCAACTGGCTCAGGATGTGCAAGATGGTGTATCCACAGTGGTGGTTCAGAATAGTTCTTAGCCTCCTGCTCTGTCGCCCGCTGCTGCTGCTGGCCAGACCGTGAGGGTTACCGCGAGAGCCGCGAGCGCCCGTCTTACTGCTTGAACTCACCGGGTCGCCCAAGTCCTTCGATTTCTCATAGTTCAGTACTTTCCACTGCTGATTGACAGCCTGCCATCGCTTGAAGATTCGATACACTGACGATCCCTCGTGGATTATTAGGCCTGGGTGGGGAGGGGGGAAGCAGAAGAAGAGGCAGGGTGAAGGACAGCGCATGGAAGCATCAAATATTTCATGAAAAGTAGCCTGGAGCTGCATCAGCACCACAGGTAGGAACTTTCCATCTCATCTGTGGTTGAGAATAGACAGTTGGCAGTAATCACAGTGCAGATATCTGATGCCATCTGTTCTCAGTGTTGTCTTACACCGGCAACTCACAGTTACACAAGAACAATCAAGTCACTCCTAAAGAAAAAAAACTAAACAGTCTCTTGTAGTCTGCAACATCATCAAAAATTTGTTTGGCTTTTAGTGTAGTTTTTATCCCCTACCTATGCACCATCTGCCCACTTAGCTTCGTAATTGCGCATGACCTTAAAAACCAAGAAAATGTGAGCCGAATACATGCTTTCATCACCGCGCTAGTTTGTCCTTGCATAATGCAACTTATGTTTATTAATATTTTTGTCATTGCACAGTGCATCCTGTTTTTCTTTGCTCTCCTCGTTGTTGCATAATGTAGCCTAAGCCTTCAATCTACATCTTTTCATGTCTTTAGCTCCTGCTGCCGACAACTCCTGCGTGACATTTTCACACCTGCACCGAGGCTGGCTCCAAAAAGCGAGTCGATTCCCAGACTTGAACTTTTCCAGGACTTACTGGATAGAGGTGGCATGTGAAAATTGGACATTAGCCGGTTTGAAACCTTTACCAACTTACCAATAATGGACTATGGTGACAGAGCGTATCAGAATGCCTCTAAATCTGACCTTCAACTCTTAATATTATATACATATATATGAAATGGACTCTAAAATATCATTTTTGTTCACCATGATCTCAGCATCAGTGTCATGGGATATATCATAGTTTCAATAAACTGCAACAATTTAATGTGTATGACAAAGAAGAACAGAAACAACTGAAATGTTACCCTGGATGTTTCATCTGGTTTCACTGGAGAAAACTTGAAAAAGTGCATTTTGGGTGAGCGTGTGCGATAGGTGGCTGGTCAAGGTATATAAATAAATATATATATATATATATATATATATATATATATATATATATATATATATATATATATATATATATATATATAAGAATAATGTGTAATACGTTACTTTTTTTGAGTAATAACCCCATTACTCTGGTCTCATATGTGCAGCTTCCTGCAGCTCCTTCACCTAAATTACAAAGATCATTTCCAATTGTGCAAACACATCTGAAGCAGACTATTTCCTGCTGTGTGCTACATGAAGGAAACAACTGTGGACTATTTCCCATCTTAAAAGTTTACTTATGAAAATGTCCCATGTTTGTGCGTCAGACTTGCATCTCTTTGTCCTTTACCTATGCACACAATATCCATGAAGCCGTACATGCCGTAGCAGATTTGGAAGAGCAGGTCCTGACGTTGCCACTTGGCCGAGGGGCTGAGGGAGGACCAGATGAGCCAGGAGATGCTGGCGATGAGGAACAGGGAACCCAGAATAATGGCTGCTATCTGCACCTTCTCAATCACGGTCAGAGAGATGGCCTGCCACTGAAGGAGAAAAGAGTCTAAATCAGTAATGGGGAAAGAAGTCTGATCATTTACAGGAACCAAAGTGCCAGGGCAATAACGTAAACATACTTCACTGAAGTTACCCTGCATTCAGAATAAACACCACGACTATCTTACTGAATGATAATTCAATTAAGAACTAAACCTATATGTGAAAAATGAAGAGCTTCCAAAATCTTCCCCTTGACAAAGACTCCAGTATTATAGTAAAAAGATAAAACTTGATACAGAAACTAAACTAAAACTAGCTAAAGCTAAACCCAGTCTGGAAACTAACTGAAATCTAAATGGGATATATTCTTTGTAGTCTCGGACTCTACTGGAGTAGATGTTTCTGATTCAAAGTTCAAAATAATTCCTGTTAAATCCCCCCGAGCATATTCTGTCTGAAATAAGCTTCCTCTCCCTTTAAACAAGCCTTCTTATGATTGGCTGCCCCTCACAAACAAAAGGTTTGAACATCAGATGGGTGGGACGTTTGTGCTCACAGCCAGAGCTGTGTGCTGGAACCAGCCATTAAAGGGATATTTGCTCTCAGTGACGTCACGCAGATGCAAGAGAAGAAAGAATCTGAAACTTTGGGCACCATTATAACAGCATGTATGACAGAAATAAGGAAAAACAAAGTAGACTGCCTTTAACTGAATGTAAAACAGCACTAAATACTGTAAGGACTCATTTAGGTTCATCACTGATGACTTCCTAAGCATCCATTTTTGTGATATTTTCCTTGTGTGTATTTGTTTCATCGTGCTCCTCTTCATGCATGACATTCTGCCCATTTTATGGACTTTTGTCTTTCCTTTGCTGGTCTTATTTTCCTGTGTTTGACTGCTGCCCAGTAATTAAAGTTTAATTTGGGGATTTTACTCTGCCCCCCGTGTCCCACGTTTAAGTTCTTTCCTTCCTGTGCACCATTAAATTTATGAGTTATAAGAGTAATAGATTAAATAAATCACACTAATTTAAAGTCTTATTTGGATGTTTATATTCCTTCCGTGCTCGCATACTTTTTAAAATTATATGTCCCATGGCCTGTGCAGAAGTACTTGCTGCTGGAGGAAAATTCAGCAAGTGGGGCGCAGGATCGAAGACACAGAGTATTAGGATACAAAAAAGAACTTGGAAAAAAAAGAAGAAACCTGGCAGGAGAACCCAGTAGACCAAACTGAAGGAAATAACTGGGGTACAAATAAAAAAAGAGAGGACGACCAGACAAAAACAAATGGAAAAACAGGACCATACATACACACAGCAAGACACATGTGGTAACAATAAAGGCAGGCCAGACCATCACAAAGGAGGAAAGACACAGACACAGGAAATGCACAGGAGACATGCGAGGAAAAGCAATTACCAAAACAAAACAAAACAGAAAGTAGAAACAATAAAGACAAGGGAAGAAGATCAGAGCGAGACAAAGACAAGGAAACACTGGGGAAACCAAGAAAAGAAGGAACGGAGGGACAAAAACAAAAACACGGGGCAGACACAAAGCAGTTTACGAAGCCTTGCTGGTAAATGTGAAGAAGAGCACTTAAAATACTCAAGTGTAAGGGTAAAGTAGCACAGGACGGACACGCAAAAGTACCTGTAACTTGTGCATAATTAGT
This sequence comes from Archocentrus centrarchus, assembly GCF_007364275.1. Taxonomy (NCBI): domain Eukaryota; kingdom Metazoa; phylum Chordata; class Actinopteri; order Cichliformes; family Cichlidae; genus Archocentrus; species Archocentrus centrarchus. The sequence goes on along the minus strand of NC_044352.1, from coordinate 6,399,405 downwards.
CACTTTGCACCAATCTTCTACATTACTTGTCACCAGAGAGAGAAAAATCCACACATTTGACAAATTAACACACACACCAACACATACATGGCATCTTTTCAATAGGTTTTAGAGCGGTTGGCTGCCTCTGAAAAGGAGGGCAGACGGACAGTGACGCAGAGGGAAAATGTGTCAGCACAATATGGCAAACAGTCCTCACACCACAGCGATGGCTGAGAGATTTGTTCAGGCAAAAGAGTGTTGGGTCTGCTGCAGCAGCGTTTGTATATTTTATTATGAAAGGTTAGCTGACAGCAGCAGCTCCTCTTTCCACGTCATTAAATCTCCCTGCCTGCATCACTCATGTGTTTTAGGAGCTAGTACCTCACAGGGGAGAATGTTTTGTCATCATCTCCATATTCACACACCATCATCGTCTTGTTTATGTGGCTGTTTAGCCAGGACTTTGAATCTTAGTCAAAAAAGCACACTGGAGTGAGCCATGCTGTGCTGGTTTGTTTGTGCAGACAGTGTGAGTCATCTGGACAGACTCGGAATCAGTGTTTTTAGATCAAATTGTGCAACAGTAATAATCACAGCAGGGAGTGTGAAGCTTTGTTTTCCCAGACTTCAGCGTGTTTGTGGTGCAGACTCTCCTCGTGTTACCTGCAGCGGATTCTTGGTGCTGATGGCCAGGACCTGGTACTTGAAGTAGCAGAGCTCGCAGCTCCAGGAGCCCCTCTCGCTGATCCAGCGGATGAGGCAGGGCTGATGGGTGCAGCGCACTGAGCCGTCACAGCGGCAGGGGCTCAACAGCTCGCCCTGCAGGACACAAAAGAAAGAGAATGTTTGCTCATCTGATCAGGTGCAGCTGTGTATTTATCAGGCTCTTTGAGATAATATGGAGCGAAGAGAGGGGGAAGGGGTTAAATCTAAGAAAAAAAAAAATTTTAAAGCTGTAAATTAACAAAACAAAACCACATCGCTGGCCCTGGCACACTGCCAAAACTGAAAAACTTTATTTCGCTCATTAATTTGCAATTTAAAAGGGGATCCATTCTGCTCATTTTCAGCTCCATATTTTAAATCTTGGACTCCAGAAGTGTAGCTTTGCATGAGTCACAGTTCAAAATAATCCTCATTTATCTCATACTGGACTTTGATGCTGGCTCTTGGTTCATCCTCCATCCAAAACAAGCTAGCTTTCTTCTGATTGGCTGCTCCTCATAAACACAGGAGGTGGGTGGGGCCTCTGTGTCTGTGATGACCATATTAGGAATTTCTACACTCTGACATGGACATGGACATGCGCAGTAGTCCCACTTTAATCTCTTTCCTTAGAGGTTCATAACTTACAGTCAAATAATCTGGATTTTTTTTACTCTTAACTTTAATCTCAGAGTAACCCAGTTTTTTTCCTTATAAATTCATGACTTAAAAGTTAGAAACTCTCAGTCTGAGCTGTTTGTTGGAAAATATCATTTTAAAGTATTATCTACAAGAGATATACTATAAATAAATGCAAATATTCTACATTTAAGAACATTTATTTCCATATTATGCCCTAAAACATGGAACAATCATGGGATTAAAAAAAAGTTTTTTTTATGTTTTATCTCAGAAATAAGCACATTAAAACTGAAACCGCCAAACTAATGGCAAACAAATACTCATCCCTTCAATCAAATATTCAAATATTCCAGCCCCACACAGAGAGCTACAGATTGCTGAAGCCCACACAAGACAGTCTGGACTTTAGAAAATAATAATTCTAATGTTTCTGGTCATTGTTTGGACGGAGGAGGATTTCACACACTGACTCATATGTTGTGGTGCAGAGGAGATGATTAGTATGTCGTCAACAATATTAAATATAAAAATTTAAAAGAACAAAAAGGCAACAAAAAAAACAAACAAACACCAGTTTATTTTGATTTTGGAAAAGCTGAGTAACTCGCATCATAACTCGCGTTAAAGTTTGTATCTGTTTAAAAACTGTTAATTTCTTAAAGGTAAGAAGATGAGTACATGAACAGGTTCACAGTATAATTAAGAAAAAATGTACTATTTTCTCTGCATTCTTGATCCCACCTCATGCTGTAGATTTTCTGTTTTTGTTTGTGTTTATTATAATGAATACATTAAAATAGCATACATTTGGTTTACCTCGAAAATGACAAATGGGGCTTTATGTGTGTGCGGCTGGACGAACTGCTGGTGTATGAATTAAATTTTGTGATTATTATTGATCCCATCAGCTAATTTTTGGTTTGTTTGAAGGGGAAAAATAAAATCTTGACACAGTGACATGAATCATGTTCTCTGCATAAATCAAAATGTGTTTTTTATGGTGATTCATGTCACACATGAAAGCCAGGGACAGTTTTAGTCTTTATATCAGGGTGGGCATGCAGGAATACCATACAGGAAATGAAGGAGGTACACATAGCTCAGAGCTACAGAAACAGGAAACAAACTGGTGATCTGAAGGCCGCATGCTAGTAAAGAACTGAACTAATTTATTCAACACAAATTTCTTCCAAGCGACGCACAGAGGAGCTTATATGTGTTTGTATTTTTGTTTTTATGAGTATCTGGAGTGATTGTCTGCTGTCTGAACTAACAGAGGTCAATCTGTGCTGTGGAGGGTCTGCCACCAAGCTCTTCCTGCATGGATGAAGTCAACAAGAACAAGACTATGGATGCGAGCAGCAGAAATGAGCTTCCCCTGAAAGATGTCTGGGCTAAGCCTTAGATAGAGATTGAGGAGCTCGGTCATTCAGGAGGGGCTCAGAGCAGAGCTGCTACTCCTTCACATCAAAAGGCACCAGTTGAGGTGGTTTGGGCATCTGATTAGGATGCCTCTTGGGCACCTCCTAGGTGAGGTGTTTCGTGCCTCAGGGCAGACCCAAGACACAGTGGAGAGATTATGTCTCAGCCGGCTTGGGAATGCCTGGTTCAATTCAATTCAATTTATGTAGCGCCAAATCACAACAAATAGTCGCCTCTAGGCATTTTATATTGTAAAGTAAAGACCCTATAATAATTACAGAGGAAACGCAGCAATCAAAACGACCCCCTATGAGCAAGTGGGAAAGAAAAACTCCGTTTTAACAGGAAAAACCGCTGGCAGAACCAGGCTGGTTGGGGCTGAGAGGAGAGAGACAGGACAAAAGACACGCTGTGGAAGAGAGTCAGAGATTAATAACAACTAATGATTAAATGCAGAGTGGAGTATAAATAGAGGTGGAAGAGTTTTTTTTTACATAAGAAACTCATCTGCAATGCAAAGTTTAAAGAACATGGGCAGTATAAAAGATGAACTGAGCATCTGAATCTGAAACTTGACGTAAACACAGAAGTGCATTAAGCCCGCATTTTTCTGAGTGGATACCAGGGGGCAGCTCCTTTGGCTGCAAATGTACTTCCCGTTGTGGAGAAGTCTTTGGGAAAATGGCCCTCAGTTCCCCTTCTCTGTGACCTCAGTAAATACTTCACTAATGCAGTATTCATGGGCTCAATCGATAGATCAGAGTAATGCTGAATTTGGCCTACAGTGACATAAAATAATAAATATTGTTATCTGTTTAGATAAACAATATTTATCATTAATTATATTAATAGGAACAGACAAAGGAGCTGCTGTTGTACATGTTGCTCCACAGAGGTGTGAAGATCGGTGAGACGAGAGAGGATATTAATCTCAGGTTAGACAGTCGAATACTTTCCTGCTGATAAAACGGAACAGACCATTTTAATCCACCCGCCGTGTAAAAATAAGCGCACCTTTGTTTTCCCCGAGTGCCGTGCTTCTCACTTTAGTTTACTATTTTATTTTATTTTTAAAAAAGGTGGGTAGGAAAAGCAAACTTGGAAAGAGTAGCGTGCATGTTGTTATCTTTATTATAGTGAATGAGTAATGAATCACCCTCCTGCATGATTCATACATCAATAACAGCCTGAGTTTATGCATGAAGCATGATAAAGATAAAGATACAGAAAATGAAGTGCACTGCAAAAATAGCATATTGTGAGCATTTTGAAGGCCTGCCACCCCACGGCAAAGAAAAAACTAAATAAATAATATGATAATAATAAATGAATATGAATATGAAGTGTCACTCATGTAAAACTAGTAGAGTCCAAGAATAAAAATATCCATATATCCATCATCCTCTTCCGCTTATCCTGTTTAGGGTCATGGGGGGGGGGGGAGCAGAATAGTTTCCATTTTAGAAATAATTACAAGTGGTTCTTTGGTTTTTGCAGTTCAGGACCGTCACTGATTAAGATTATTTGGTTGTACATCAATAAAGAAATTTCTCAAACTGTGGGGTGGGCTCGGCCGTAGATGGGGCGTAGACGACCAGGTGAAAAATGCTGTGGAACCAAAATGAAAGGAAGTGATCTTTTTGAGGGAATGGGAATTTTCTGACGCTAATGTGCTGATATTTATTTCAGTGAAATTAAACTTGGGGGGGTGGGGCACGAGCTGTTTTTTGGCAGTGATGCTCAAAAAGTTTGAGTTTGTCCTAAAGTTGTGTCCTAAAGCGACAAACACTCCTAGTGAGGCATTACTTTGCAAAGAAGCTCTGAGAAATTCACGAGATCACGATCAAGAGAGAGTACATCTTTCTACCTTCGAGCTTTACACTTGAAGCGTCATGTGAGAAACTAGTTGCCCAAAAAGGTCTCAGTTACAAATGTTTTCTCAACGTGTTCTGATCACAGGCGTCCTCTGGCATCAGTGCCTTAGGTTTAAGCGCTGAAATCTACTTGTGCCCCAACACAACATTAACCCTGCACATGGAAAGGCTTATGATTATTCAGTGCACTTCAAGTTGCATGGTGGAACAGTGGTTAGCACTGCTGCCTCACAGCAAGAAGGTTTGAATCTACCAGCTGGCCGGGGCCTCTCTGTGGGGCGTTTGCATGTTCTGTGCCTGCATGGATTCTCACTGCATACTCAGGCTTCCTCCCACCATCCAAAAACATGTTATTTTAACTAGTACATGCCCAAGCTACAGTATTGTTTGTCCTACAACAGACTGACGACCTGTCCAGGGTGTACCCCGCCTCCTGTGATGGCTGGAATAGGCTCCGCCCTGTCCTGAATTGGATGAATGATGTTTTCTCTTGCAGTTCAAACCTCAATATTATAAAAAAGCGCACAAAACTATTTTACAAATCTAATTTGTAAAATAACCCTGACAGGTAAAAAGCAGCATGAACAGAAAGGTGCGTTTCACTAACATATTTCCTGAATGAAAAACAAGATGACTAAAAAGGTTTGGGGGACCTTTCGTGAATTTTGAAGGGAATGTTGATCTAACCCAAAGTCAGTCCTTATTTCTTGTAAAATACGTGTTATTTACATTTGTTACATTTACTGACTTGTTTACCGTCCTTTTTTTTCTGTATTTGTACTTTTTTTCTTTTGAGAATTTGTTGAACATGAGGAGCAAATTGTTTTCTTTCCTGTGGTTTTCTTTTTGGTTTGTGTTTGTCACCATTGTGTAAAATAAATAAATGCATATTATCATTTCTTTGCTCTCTGCCATGCACCGAACATTAATTACTCATCTCTGTTATGTTCGCCACAACAGCAAGACTTTAGTGTGTAATGAAACAACTTACTCATGAAGAAAGAAATTCACTGAGCGCTGAGCTTTTTCTCTTTTTCCTCTAAATTAAAAGAGGAGCTTAATAAACTCTCCTTCTCTTTCATGAAAATTAAATGTTGTGTTTCTGCAGGGCGAGTTGAAATAAGGCCTCCTGGTGAGTGAAAACAGCTCCCCCCACCCCCCAAAGCCACAGTTTATTTCAAACCCTGGGAAGGCTGAAATTAAATAAAAATAATAATAATAATAATTCCCCCCAAAAGTCACACTCTTCTCCTGTCAGCAAAAATAAAACTGGCACTCTTCTGCCCATCCCTTCCCATCCTAATGATATTCATAGTGTCCATAAGATGCAGGCTTGAGTGGCTTATGGACCAACTGTCTCTTCAGCACTGCAGCAGCACCTGAAGCCTGTTGGCATGCTCACCACATTAAGGATGAGCGCGTTCAGGCTGTCACCACCGTTCAGCATCAAACATCCATTTTGTCAGGCGACTCAGCATTCGACGACACGTTTTTATTTCGCCCCGTGTGCCTCAACTGAAGGAAAGTCTTAACAGCAGCAAAGACAGGGGGGAAGTATCAGCGCAAATCAGTTGTAAATCAATGAATGGGCACAGCTTGATCCGGGGCCCAGTTGGTGAAGGGCCATGTTAGCACTCTGCAACAGCAGCGGGTAGCGGTGAGGCTTCAAGGGCAGCCAGGTGAAGTAGAGAGGAGCAACTGAGGCCTGACGGCAATTCACAAAAAACTCACAACCTCACAACAAACTACTGTACACCCCAGAGTGAACACAAACAAATCTGGAAAACATCAAACACACCTACTGACTGTCAGGCTGGTGTACTGAAATTTAAGACATGGGCTCAGTTTTCTAATTTTCTAGTATACTCTTGGCTCTGAATGACATCAGAGAGCAGATATCCCTGAAGGTAAACAACAAAAAACATGTTTATTTAAAAAGTGCCGAAAACCTTTCCACAAAAATGAATGCCACAGCTGTCATGTTGCAGTGATATTAACTGAGCTGAAGAAATGACGGGCCGTACTGTCGTGTAATACCGCTTTGAACCGCAAGGTGGTGCAGCGAGTCAGTGTAGCATCCAATCTGCCTGAGTCTAACATGACACACCTCAACATTTTTATAAAGCTAAAGATTTAGATTTAACTCATGTTACGATCGTGCTCAGCTCACAGGCTAGCTACTTTCAACTGCTCCCTTCTCATAAGGGGTCACCGTCCCAGGTAGCGCCGCATGTTTGATTTGGTAGAGAAAAAGAGGACAGACTTTTAGCACAGTTTCTGCTAAATCACTTGTTCAGCCCAGTAAGTGTGCGATGGGAAAGCACTGGTCAGTAAGGTCCCAGTACAAATGTCTTTTCAGGGTCTTTTCTCATCCCAGGTGTGCTTTGGTATCAGTGCATGAAGTTTAGGCAGTAAAATCTACTTGGTTTGATTTCGGAAAAAAACAGTGCTTTTAAATGTGAGTCTCCACATGTTGATATAAACCCTTTGCGTTTTGGTACTGAGAGCAACACCGTAACACCCTGTGAGACACCAAAACGGCAGCATTTGATGCCCTGCAACATGGTTCTGTATTTTCTTTGGAATCATTGTTCTCTCAGGTCAGCGACTGTTTACGGGAATTTGTAGGAAGCAGAAAAAAACCTTCAAGAACTGCCTGGCATTGATGTGGAATTTGAATTTATGACACCTAGATGAAAGAATTGGAGGATTTTTCTGAAAAATAAATAATTCCAAAATATATTAACTCTGCTTAACTCACCAACCCAATAACATAATAGTTAAAAAAAAGAAATTCCTTTTCTTTTTGTATTTTTTAATATTGACCAAAAAAAGGCACATATTTGTGTGTAAACTTCGTAGCAATCTCTCATTTCCAGACTGTGACTCAGAAACATGAATCTCAGTCTGTTCACAGACTTGGCAGAGTACTACCTGTTTCATCAGTGCAGGTTTTATGCACCAGAGAGCTGCGCTTATACAAATAACACTTCATGTGTTTTTTTTTCCTGTCCGTCTGCACTCTGTCGTTTCCCCATCTGGCTCGTTTGACCTTCCCACTTATAATAAAAGACTTCAAGTGTCCCACTGCATAGAGATTGGGGTTGGCAGATGAGCCACATGCCACTCATAAACTTTAAAATAACTCGGCTGCTGACATTATAAAGATAACACAGAGAAGGTCAGAAATATACGAGGAGCTAAATAAAAAAAAGAACCAATATGAAAGCAAACATTTGTAAAATGTCAAAGCCGTTGTTGAGTCTATGTGCATCTGCATTACGAGGCTGGACTGAGAAAGTTAATGTCATGATCAACTAGAGCAAACTAAAAACAAAGACCTTTAAAAGCTGTGATTATCATTTTAAACCTCGGAGCTGTTTATGCAGAAAATACGATACAGGTAACGATCGGAACTCTAAAGCAGAAAATGGCTCATTTTTTGATGCCCGTCCATTAATGATGACTCGGAAACCTCACTTCAATTAAAGGCTTGTGTCGTTTGCGTTCACCGTTCCCCGAATTCAGCCCAAACTCGGGTTCGACGTTCAAACTCTGAGGCAGCCTCGTTTGATGTTTGCAAATATTGATCATCCTGCTCGAGATCACAGGACATACATGAGTGAATTTAATCTGGGGAAAGATGGGGAAGATGTTTTTCATGTGGAGTGAGTCTAATAATGAATGAGCACATAACTGTTTTTAAGGGGCATAAACAACTTCATGCAGCAAGTCTCAGCACCAAAAAAAAAAAAAAAGAGCTAAAATCAACATAATTAGTTCCAAGGTTATCACAGATAATAATAATAATACTAATAATAAGCTGTTAAGCTTGTTTAATGAGCTATGTTTTTACATTAATCATTCTGTACTGAACACCCTGTTTCTCTTTTTTTTAAAGCTTGCGTTCCATTTGTGGGGTTTTTTTTGCTTTTGTGAGTCAACCCCTGCACCTGAAGGCAGCACACAGTGTAAAAAAAACACTGAACGAGACATAAAAGGTCACATCTGGACAAGCGGGATGAACTCATACTAAAATAAATAAACTGAACACGCAGTGATAGACTATGCTTGGGCACACAAAGAAGCCCGCTCTAAAGCACCGCCGTATGCTGTCACAGTCAAAAGAACCAACCCACCAACACCTGTCTGTGGCACTGAAACTGTGACATAAATCATTAGAAATGGATCCCAAAATATGTTGTTTCTTTAAAAAAAGAAACAATTTAAAGCTCGGTATTATTTAAAACAGGTGGGCGCTGTGGTTTTACGTAAACCTTGCGTCAGCGAGAGGAAATAGTCTATTTCTTAGGGACTATTTCAGCAGCGGATTAATACACATTAGGTGCTCTAGTGAGTATTTAGGACAGGAGGTGTATGTGGCACTGATTCAGAATAAACTGTGTGTTCATGGTAATAAGGGAACATGTCACCCACTACAACTGTGTGGCTCATTAACTCCTTCATTGAAAATCTGCCAACATTGTGTTTTGAAAGGATCAAACTTAGCAGGCTGTCCACACGTCATTTGAAAGCACCATACCTGATTATTCAAACATCTTAAACCACTTTAAGAAGACAATGCCAAAGCAGCTGCAGCAGCTTCCTATCTTGATATAAGAATGTGCACCCAGTGAAATAGCACTTTATTGCATTTTCCATCATCTGTAAAAGAACAAACATGTTGAATCACTATTTGTTGCACATTGGCTTCCAACAAATAAAACGCTCCCAAGGTTCAGTCTTTTTTTTTTTTTTTGGTTTAAAAAAGGGAATTTTAAGGGGTAAAAGGGGTTACTTCAACCTAAAATTACATTTAGACATTTTCCATCTGGTAGTACTGTTTGTCCATCTACTTTTTTTTTTTGGTGTTTTGAGTTGCTCAGTTTTGGAGATGCTGGCTGTAGATGTCTACTCTTTTTGATATAATGCAACTAATGACACTTGGCTTGTGGTGTTCAAACTACTAATACTAATACTACTACTACTACTAATAATAATACTGAATACTGAAAACTCACCACTTTTCCAGAAATCATGACCTTGTTACTCAAAACAAGCAACAAACCTGCAATTTTCCTTCTGCTGAACTACATGTCTGCCTTTTATTCACTATAACGGAACCAAATGGCACTCGCATTGTGCTTCTCAAAGCATGGAAAACAAAACAACAAATAAATAAATAAATAAATTGCAAAATAAAAACGGAAAAATTCAGCCGTAATGTCTCTTTCCAGAAATCATGACCCTGTTACTCAAAAAAAATAATCCACAACCCTCATTGTGAGCAGTTTTATGTAGGAACTATTTTCTTTCTGCCACCAGGCAGGCTGAATCTTTCATCTACCTGTGATGAGAAGGTCGTGTACATGCATGACAGGAGTGTGTGTGTGTATATATATATATATATATATATATATATATATATATATATATATATATATATATATATATATATATATTGTGGGCCCTGTGTGGGCACACCTATTTGGGGCCTGAGAAGGATAAGTGTGGGTTTGCTCTGCCCACACAGCCCCACAGTTCACCCACAGCTACCCACTGTGGGCCTACACAGGCATGTGTTGGTATCCACTGTCTGAAACAAGCTGTTTTTAAGGTCCTCTCCCTGTAAGCCAGCTTTCTTCTGATTGACTGCCCAATTCCAGGTCCATATTAGCAAAATCCCCACTCACTGACATCATACAGAGCCAAGAGTAGGAACAAACTGTCCGAACCAAGTATATGTGACATGTCTGACAGAATACAAGGAAAAGCATGATAGTTCAATTTAAACAAATTTATAGATTTAACCTTAACCATGGTCTTTCTCTTCCAAAAGCCAGGTCATCTTTGCCTGAGCCTAACCAAACCGCAACCATAGCCAGACATAACCATAGCCAGTCCTGCCAACATGGACATCAGGTCAGGCTTGTGTCTGGAGAGCATTTTTGGACGCAGTTTGCCATTTACTTGGAAGACCTGTGTTTTTAATGAGCAGCAGCAGCACTCTAGAGTGCAGAAGATTTAAGAAAAACAGACAATAATTTTAATTTGGATCAGCTGATTGTTTTGTTTTCATGGGATTTGTTAACACAAATACTTAGCTAGATTTACCCTCATAACAACAAGAGGGCCAACAAACACGAAGCTGCCTGCTACACACACAAATACACCCACACAAACACACACTCCTCCTGCTCGGATGAGCTGTCATGCATTTGTCCCTCGAGGCCACTTCACAGAGCACGAAGGTGTTAATTTGGTGTGTCACGTCATGACTAAGAAAATGGTCTTCCTCCTCAGTTGCAACCTTTAGACAAAAAAATTTAGGTGTGGAAATGCCCCCCGAGCTCCTGGCTGAACGTGCCTGTGGAAACACACCGCTGAGCACCACAAGAGTAAAGGGCAGGCTGGGGTGATTACCAGCACCCATGTCCGCCACCTCCTCTTATTCCAGCAAACCCGTAATTCCCCGCCAGCCCTTTTGTGACGACTTTTGCGAATCCAGGCTGCGTTAAGCAGAATCAGTGTCCCAGCTACTGTACGGCGGCGCCTGCTCACGCCTTTGACAGACAGTTAATAAAGATTCATGCTCAATGCAACCCACAGAGGAAGGTGATTATGTCTGTAGGTAATTGGCCCGCTGACAGCGGCATGATCCCTGGCCCCTGTTGTGACCCGCTTGAATAATGAAATAACAATGAAATGGCAAACGTGAGCACCCCCCCCCCCCCCCCCACACACACACACACACTTTGCACCCAAGGAGGTATGAGGCACTTTCCCTGTGAGTAGAAAGCTGAGTGCCGCGGAGGCAAAATAAAAGCAAATATGAGTGTGAGGAGCTGCTGTAGTAGTGTAGTTCAGGGTTTTCCCTCAGTGCTTTGTTTGCTTGCTCTTTGTCTGTAGCTAAAAGAGGCAGCTCAGAGCCATGCTGCACGATGAGTCACCTTGCCGGAGAGCCCAGAGCCCAAAACATGAACCTTTTATTAAAGGAAGATGTTTGAGTGGGCAAAGACAACAACCTGGGGTCGATCCCTGTCTGTAACATCAAATTGCCTTGTATCCAAAACAAGACTGAAGTGATTTATACTCTGTCCTGTGGCTCTCACAATACAAACTCTCAGGCAGATGTCATAAATTAGCACATGGGCTGTAATAACACTATACGCCTATCTTAGGGAAGTGACTAAATGGTAATATCCATCTGCGCTCCTACAGGATTTACAGGGTTTCTAATTATCTCAAGCTTCAGGACTACCTGCTGATCCAGCCGGCACAGGTTTCTTCACATCTGGTGAGACCAACATTTGGCCACAGACCAAAGATACGCACTACTTATTGTTTTGTTTGCGCTCAAGCACTGGAAAGAAGGAGGGAAAAAAATGGAAGCAATAATAGAAAACGTGTGACAAATTCATCACAGCCGACACCATTGTCTGACCAGGAACTGTGATCATCACAAGATCAATAGTTGATCATCGTGTTCTGTGACACATGCGGACGGGGGACAGTTGATTTACATTTACAAAATGATTGTGACTCATGCATATTCAGTGCCTCTCACTCTGTTTGTCATCCTGCAGGCCTAATTGGCTAACTTTCTTTGTTGCTATGCTGGCCGGATTTCAGATGTGTGGGAACTGCTGCCTTTCTGATTAGCTTACTTATGAAAACAGTGTTATTTAGATAACCAGATCACTGAGAAATCAACTATTGGGGGGTGGGGGGGTGGGGGGGGGGGGGCAATAGTTAGCTCTAATTTGAAGCTAGGAGGACTGAGGGTGTGCTTGGATGCACAGACTGTAAAAAAATCTCCTGAGGCGAATTTGTGATTTTAGGCTATAAAAATAAAACTTTATTTATTAATTTTTTTTTACATGATTATTAGAAACCTAGGCCTCATCCTAGATTTTCTTTTTCCAAAGGAGGTGGGTGGGAGAGATAGAAATGTAGGACAGGATGGTAATAGTAGAGACTCTGTGATTTGATATATATATATATATATATATATATATATATATATATATATATATATATATATATATATATATATATATATATATATATATATATATATATATATATAAATGGCAGATTAGACTTGAAAAAAAGAGCAACTTCCTAAACCCCCTCCTGATCTGGAACAATTCATGCGTGGCGAAATGGCTCTCTACAGCCCCACAAAGGCTCATTCAAAGCAGTGAGATGTGAAACAAACACGCTGCCTGCCCGCCGTCCACACAGGACGTGGCATCAGCAGCATCATCAGCATCAGGAACCTCATTCTTTTTTGCTACCTGCTCTGGGCCTTGGAAGCAGATCCGGCACTGGGGGGTCCGCAGACTGCTGGCGGTGCTAGCCAGGGATACGGCGTCCAGGCCCACTTGCAGCTTGGGCTCCTTGTCCTCAAACGCCAGGCTCCGGGGCCGCGGGTCGCTGCCGTAGTACTCCTCCTCGTCGTCCCGGGAATGGCAGTCGACGAAAGGCGGCCAGCCGCAGCCGCCCATCCCCAGACCTCGCATGGTGGTAGTGGTGTTGGACCGTCTATCTGTGTCTGAGCTGGACTGTCTTGAATCGGATCGCATAAACACCAGGACTTTCAGTTCATTAAAAAACATGCGGATTCGATACTTGAACATGTTTGGCCACATAAAGAATCCGAAATAAATAAAGTGTTTTTGTCTTCTCTCCTCTCCTCTCCCCTTCCTCTATTATTATTATTATTATTATTATTATTATTATTATTATTATTATTATTATTATTATTATTATTATTATTCATACATCCGATATGTTCATGTTTACTGTAGTATTTTCTACAGTGCCACAACTGCTAACTGGAAATCCAGAGAAGAGATAAAGGCTCTCGCCCCACTGATGGCATGTGTGTCTAAGCCAATGCGGATGAAAGATTTTCCCTTTCAGCTGGCCGACACACTTTCAATATTCATTACTCAAACAACTCAGCAAACGCCGTCTAGCTGCGTCTTCCACCGCACCCCAGAAAACATTACAACTTGCACGGTTTTTGATTTCCACTGTCCATTTTCTGCGCTCTCCAATACACCTTTTTGTTTTGTTTTGTTTGCCACATGCACAGAGGCTTGCAGCAAAGAAAGAAAGAAAGAAAAAAAAAACAGCCTACATGTTTTTGCTACCCGAAGCAGAAGACTGCGAGAGAGTGGACGAGTGGAAGCGAGAGCAACACAGAGCCAGGAAATAGAAGATGGGATGTAAAATACAACGACATGCCATCCACACAGTCACATCTGGGACTCTTGTCAAGAATCATAATCCAAAAACGACAAAAAAGGAAAAAGGAAAAATCAGGGTTCGGAAGATGAAATGGAAGTTTGATCTGGATGTGATTATAATGTCTTTTTTTTTTTTTAATTGTTCCTCTCACTGTAGCATCCCAAGCATCAGATCATGGTCCCCCCCTTTCCCCCCCTTCTCTCTCTATTTCATCTCCTTTTTGTAAAGCTCCGGGTTGATCCACGAAGAATCCGTGCCATTCACCCCGACAATCCACGTCGACATCAAAAACACAATCCTGTGCATTTGCATTTCTTCTTTCTTCCTCTCGCTCAGCAGCCTAGCTGGAAACACAGCAGCGCAAAAGCACCCGAAAGCCCCGTGTTTCCCATCTTCGCTCGATGTCCATCAGCATTTCATTGCAAGCCCAGAATACGGGAGGCAACGCTGAAATGTCAGAAAGAGGCAGAATAATAAAGGCACCCTGCGATTTTTCTAATTAGAAAGACGGGGAAGACGCGTGAAGATGTCTTCGCTTCCGACAGCAATTACACAGCAGTAATGGCATTGATTATTGGATCAGATAGATGGTGGTGATGATACTGCTGGCGCTGATTTTCCTCCTCGAAATGGTCGGCTTGGAGATTGAACCAACGCAGCAGCTACTTCCGGAACAGGGAGAGAGAAGGAAAAAAAAAAATAACTGTCATCCTGTAAACACGTCGCTATTACTCCTCTGGTCATCCATCCGTCTCCGATGGTTGAAGCGCCTCTCCCCGTGCTCCCAGCAGCTGGGCAGGAAAAAGAGCTCTGGCTGCTTTATTATTGACCAGGCGCCGCTGTCCAGGGTGCTGATCTCCCCCTGCTGACGCGCGCGCTGCAGCCACATGCGCTCAGAGCCCGCGAAGTACAAACCCGCGCTCAGACCCCTCTGCTGGGGACACCTAATAGCAGCGGAGGTCCCCAGAAGTGTGGCAAAGTTTACCTACAAGTTCTCAAGAACCAGTTTGGAAGGAAGGTTCAGTTTAAAGGATGTGTGGCAGTACACGTAATACAAAGTAGTCACGTGCATTGGGCTGTTTTCTGGTGACAATGAGCATTGTGTTTTAATGGGACGCAGAGGCTATTTGGTAGAGGGGGTGCCTCACCAAGAGAACCCTCAGATTTTGACCCAGACTTCCGAAACATATTTTTCCAAAACTAATAATAACAATAATAATGCCTTAGACTTATATAGCGATTATCAAGGTACTCAAAGACGCTTTACAATTCCATGCACTATTCATTCATACCTCAATCATACTTGGTGGCGGTAAGCTAC
This sequence comes from Archocentrus centrarchus, assembly GCF_007364275.1. NCBI lineage: Eukaryota > Metazoa > Chordata > Actinopteri > Cichliformes > Cichlidae > Archocentrus > Archocentrus centrarchus. The sequence continues at coordinate 6,384,201 of NC_044352.1, read as the reverse complement.
TAATGTAGCCACAGCTGCCCTGGGGCAGTCTGACAGAAGCGTGGCTGACAATTCGCACCTACGGCCCCTCCGACCACCACCAAACGTCAACCACACAACCACATACACACTTAGGCAATGTGGGTTAAGTATCTTGCCCGGGGACACAAGACAGCATGCGCTCAGACAGGGACTCGAACCAGCGACCCTCCGGTTGCGAGGTGAGCACCTACCCACTAGCCATGTAGTTTTTATTAGTTAACCCCAACGCAGCGCTTTTTAATTCTGGGTAATTCTGAATGATAATTATTGAGGCGCTTTAACTTCTTAACACATTTTAAAATAATACAAATGTCAAATGCAGGACTGGTGGTTAAGATTAGAGTGAAGGGCTAGGTGACACATGGGCAGAACATGGCCTGAGGTCCAGAACTGGCCTGTCCTTGGACCATCCCAGTGTCCTAAAAGGCAAATGGCCTGGTACTTATAGCGCCTTTTCACTCAGCTGAGCATTCAAAGCACTTTCTACTATGAGTCTGATTCACCCAATCACACACACTCCAATGGATGCATTGGGGGGAACTTGAGGTTCAGTGTCTTGCCTAAGGGTACTTCAACACATGGACTGGAGGAGTCAGGGATCGCTCCACCAATTGGTAGGTGACCCGTTTTACCACCTGAGCCACAGCCAACCCAAGGCAAACAAAACAACCTTCAAAACTAGGTAAATGAGTCTGAGGTGAAAGACTGTAATGAGTCCTGATAAACATAGATAAATATCTGTCCTGTATTCATATCTAAGACTATAAATTTGTTCAAAATTAGTAAGTATTAGCCTATAATCCTTTCCTTTTTTGATGGAGTTTTGTAGTAAAGTAATAATAAAGCATGAATTACCTGCATAAAAAAAACAGTCTCAAATGCTACACAAACACAGCTACATATAATGGCAGTTATAATGGTATGATGAGGTTAAACTGCTCTCAGTGTTTAGGGTCTTTGACGGGCAGAGACAAATACCATCTATGGCTGGAAGAAGACACCAAAAACAGACCAAACTTCAGCCATAAGAACATCTGCATGGGATGGATTACTCCGTATGCAAAAGCCCAGAAGCATAAAGTCCACACTAAGATCTTAGATTGGGATTCTTTTCTAAAGCATTTAAATGTTTTGTGTTTGGTACTGAAAGGTTTTAAAACTGAGCTCAAATGTGCTAATAAAAAGCTACCTAGAACTAACCAGAATAGTCGCAGCCTTATCCAAAGGGTCAATGCGTCACCATTGCACAAGCAGAAATTGGGCGCACACAACAATGTGCTGTCCTCAATAGAAATGTTTTAATTTATCGATTACGTGACCCAATTTGTATGTGCTGCCTCCTTTTTTTTTTGTAATTACAGGGTTGGTTTTGTAGCTTACGTTAGTTGGCCACTGAGAATGCAGCTGCACACATGCAGTGTTTTGTAAGTGGCTCATTTATTACTTTTGACTAACTCTAGTTTATTATTTATTATCTAGTTTATTTATTTTTGTGATGTTTTTATTCTTGTTAATTTGAGGAAGCTAATTTGAAGGTGCTACCTTAAATAAGTTACCTTGTTAATTGTGAGTTTGATTTACTATGCTGAATCTACTGTAATTTAAACATAATAATATACGTTCATATTTCTGTGATTTTTCAGTGTTACAGTACTGAAAACGAGGACTTCTGGGTTGACTGAAACATATGAGTGCTAACTGGTAATCTAGCTCGGCCTGAAATGCAGTGCGAGGAGAAGCATACACAAGTTTAACCTGAAGAGTAAAGAGATGATTAATATAGCAAAAAGGAAAAAATTCTGACAGTTCTTAAAATAAACTCTAGTATTTAGTGTGGTGAAATATTATGTAATTTGACAGTTAAGTCATCTGAAATGTCAAATGTCTCTTGGGTGGAAGTGCTAATAACTCTTCATGAGTTATGAGTTAAATAGACACTGCTTTTTGGTAAAACACTGATTTAAAATGCTGGAAGCAACTGGTTAAATACCAGAAAGCATCTTAATTCAAATTAGTAACAAAACTGCTGAATCAAGTACAAGTAATCTAAATTGTACCCAAGCGCAGTCATTTTTCTACCCCTGACCTCATACCCGGGGTACTTTCTGGCTTACTTCGCCACCCTTTCCAGACCTAACAGAACGACTCTGCCTGCAGGGTCATTTCTGAAATACTGAGACCCTGTTTTACTTATTCACTCCCGAAATGAAACTCTTATTGCAGTTTCTAAGCCTCCTCTTCACGATAAGAAGTGGGTATTGAACCTTAAAGAACTAGTTTGACATTTAGGCTATGTTCAGACCCACTGTAGCTCTGCAGAGAGATTCAGCACAACAACGGTGCAGGATTGGCAAAGAAAAAAAAGGTTGAACCACCTTTTGCTGCAGGATCATCTGGCGATGTGCTGTGAAATCGAATACATGCTGTGTTTGTACCTTGCAGTGTAAACAGGTGCCACTACATTCCCAGAGTTGTAGAATCCTGTCTGAGAGTCATGCCAAAGAGTCAACACAAAGGGACAGGAAAAACAGGCCAACCATCACAGGGAGAGACCAAGATAACTGTGAAGCCACACAAAAAGAACACAAAGAGGCTCAAAATGAGCACACAGTGACACAAAACAGCCGCAGAAACTGAAACATCTACAAAGAAACAAAGTGATAACAACAATATATCATCATAAAAAAAGAGACAACACAACAATAAAGAGATGTAAAATGACCCCAAAGAGACTTAAAATGGCATTAAAATGACACAAAAGAGACTGCGTTGTCTCACAAAATGACCACGCAGAGATGCAAAACAGATCGAGAGACTGAAACATCACAATAGAGACACAAAGTGACAACAAACAGGAGACCAACATCACAAAAAAGAGACCATGAAAACTATGAAGAGACACAAGAGACTCAAAATGTCACTAGTGACAAAATTACCAGGGACTTAAAACAGCTACATAGACAGAAACATCTATAAAGACACACAAAATGACTACACAAAACCATTACACCACAACTATGATGAAATGCAAAAGCACCACAGAAATGACAGCAGGTACTAAACTATCATAAAACAAATGAAGATTAAAAATTACAAGAAAATAACAACAAAGCAGGTTAATGACCACATGAAGAGACCACAACAATGATGAAGAGATATGTAACCATAAAGAGACTCAAAATGACTACACAAAGATGCAAAACAGCTATAGAGACTGAAATATCTATAAGGAGAAAAAAAAGAGCTAATCTATCACATAAACAGACAAAGACAACCATTAAGAGATATTAAAGGACCATAAATGACTCAAAATAACATTAAAGAGTAACAAGATCCAAATCATCCAAATCATCCAAAAGAAAATGACATAATATGACAACAAAAACAGGTCAAATATCAGATAAAGAGCCCAAAACAACAATAAAGAGACATGAAAGTATTACAGAGACTCCAAAATGGCTATAAACACATACAAAAAAAAGACACAAAGTGACAACAGAGCTACAAGAGGACCACAAAGAGGCCAGTCATCACAAAAAGAGAACAAGTCAACCATGAAAAGACATAATACGACCAAAAAAGACACTCAAAATGGCATAAAAGAGTCACAAAATGACAACACAGAGATGCACAATGACAAGAGACACACAAGAAGGCCACACAGTTGCCACTATGTTAACTTACAGAGTTGTAAAGGCCTCTTTGAGGGTCATGGTTGGATTACTGAATTAGCCCACAGGGCTCAAAGAGCCAAAGAGTCCCTGGGACCACATGCAAAGTGTCACACGATTCAACTGCAAAGAAACACAAAATGATATTAAAAGGATGCCAATCACAAAGACTCCAAGACAACAATGAAGAAACATAAAAAGACCACCAAGAGTCACAAAATGACTACACAGAGATGCAACACAGCTGCACAAAAAAGTGACAACAAAAAGTAGCCAACTATCACACAAAAAGACCACCATAACTGTGAAGAGACACAAAAGGACCACACCATGATACATGACAGCTACAGAGAGTAACATCCACAAAATGACAGAAGTGCAAGAAAATAACAAAAAATAGGCCAGTGGTCATATAAAGAGACTGCTACCATGAGGAGAGAGATGTGAGGACCACAAAGAGACATAAAATAACTCTACAGAGACACAAAACAGTTAGAGAGACTGAAACACGCACAAAAAGAAACAAAATCCCAAGAAAAAGATGACAGTTATCACATGAGGAGATAAAGACTCCTGTGGAGAGACATAAAAAGACCACAAAGAGACTCAAACTATCACGCACACCAAATAACCATAAAGAAACCCCCAAAAAGACATAAAATGACGACAGAGATACAAGAAGACCATAAAGAGATGCAAAAACGGGGGCCAACATCACAAAAAGGAGAACAAGTCAAACATGAAAAGACATAAAAGGACACAAAGCAACTCAAAATGGCTTTAAAGAGATACAAGAAGACCACAAAGTTGCCAGTATGTTAACTTTACAGAGCTGTAAAGCGCTCAGATTGCCAAAGAGTCTGTGGGCTCACACGCAAACTGTCACACATTTCAACTACAAAGAGAGAGAGACACAAAATGACATTAAAGACAATTTAAATGACCACGCAGGACTGCAAAACAGCCACAGAGACTAAAAACGTGTACAGAGACACAACATAACATCAGAAAAACCATCACAAGGAGACCAAGACAACTATGAATGGATGAAAAATGTAATCACCATACAGGAAAAAAACAAAAAAGGGACAAAATGACAACAAAGCTACAAAAAGACCACAAAAAGACAAAAAAAAAAAAGACAAGAGATGCATCTTCCAAAATGGCAACACAAACAGGGCAACAATCACACAGCGCTCAAGATAAATAATACCACAAAAAGACACAAACTAAAAACGGAAGATGTCCACAAATGCACGTGTCAACAGAGAGAGGAAAAAAATGGCCACAGATATGAGACGATAACCACAAAGCAAGTCATAAAACAAAATGTCTCATGAATATCAATATTCAGAGTCACTGTGTGTCTAATGAGCCATTAAATATACCAATATGATACTTCAACAAAAACCAAAAAGCGTGAAAAAGAGAATTTGTGGTTTTATGTGGGGTTATGTTTGAGCAGGACTATTTCTTGGCGGGAGTCCCAGCCAAGCCCTCGCCAAGAAACAGTCCTGCACATAGCTGCTGGTGCTGCCGGCTGGCTTCATTTCTGCTGTACAAACCGTGGTATCAGCCATCTCTTCTCATCTAACTCTTTTTTTGAGACTGTTTTTTTTTTTTTGCCCTTTTTCCAAAGTATATTCAAGGGCTTGAAGCTATGGGTCTTGCTCAAAGGCATACCGACATGGTAGGTGGACGAGTACAAGAATGGGCCAGATTTGTCAGAACCACTATAAATACAGTTTCTTATTCGGTGTTTTTGCTGCCAGTTATTTTTAGAGCGCCACAGCAAATCTTGGCTTCATCCAACTACCACCAATACTAGAACTAATACTACAGTCCCAGAAAATAAAGCAACTCATTGTACCTTCTTGCTTTGAAGCACCACTCTGCAAATACACAAGACAGATACAGAATGAGACGTGTTTAAGTGGATTAAATGCTTTCCATTTAACACAAATAAACAGTAAAATCTGAGCGCCGCTCTACATATAGTTACCTTGAGTTCCAACTGTTAACCCACGAGGGTACATTAATGCAGACTATGCCTGTAGGGACAGAAATGGACTTTTACTGCATCCTTATTTCTGAGAGTGTAACACTAATACTACTTATTTTGATGCACTTTTTATAACGTACTTACTGTAAAGTTCTGTGAGTAAAAATAGTTTCAGAACATCCAAAATCAACCAAAGCTATGAACACAATGTGAAGAAATAGCCACTATGACTTAATGCCAAAAACATCCATTGTGTTGATGAGACATCAACTCAAGTAAAAATAGGGCTGGCCTGTACTTTTGTGTAAAGCCATTTTATACCACAAGATGGCATGGTGAGTCAATGCGAGCTTTATTCAAACAGGAAAGTCATTATTAACACTATCTCCGCCAATGACAAGTTTTTCTGTCATTTATGACGAAGCGTTTCTTCACACAATTTGTGTCTTCTCTGTCATTCAGTGGGGGCACTGTTATGTATCTGGTGACATAGCACAACACTTCTAAGTTGGAAAACAAGTGAAGAAGAAGATGCACTATGAACTGAGAGAAGAAGAGCAGAGTATACAGTTGGGCAAGTCTTGGAGTTATTGAAGGACTCAAACTCTGGTAATCTATGCTTCAGTTCACCTTTAGAATCAGATTTGGATGAAGCGACTAACGAGTCCGGTGGGTCAAATCATGACAGTGATGAGCAATACAGAGGTGAGGGGAACGACGGAGTCGATGCGAGATATCATCCAAATCGTAGACATGCCGGAGTTAAACAGACAGCGGGTGCCCTTCCTCTTTTGTGTCCAGAGAGTCGGCAACTTGATATCTGAATGCATTAATCCTGCTAACTCCCAACAAGCAGAACAACGTATCAGTATGTAGCAAGATGCTGAGATGAAATCGTTTATGCATACTTATTCACTGTAATATAGACCCCAGCAAGCCTAAATTCTCTATAATAGCTGCACAAAACTCCCACTCTCAATGTTGGCCATTTGCTCCACAGACGTCGTCCTTGTGTCAGGTTGTGAGGCTGTAAATGATGCTGTAAGGAAGGGAAGAGGAAGCTGCCGCATTGCTTTTTATCAGGATGGCGCGACAAGGTAATTAGGGAAACATCAGAGGCTCAGGTCAAGAGGTCACTTTAATCTGCAGCTTTCAGAGAAGAAGATGTCTTATTGCATCTCCCTCTCTCGCTTTCACACACTTTGTATTCTCCGCCATAGCAGCCCTTCTCACAAAATCCCCTGTCACATTGATCTTGATTGATTTTTCACACTCTGCTTGTTACAGATATGGATTTATTTTAAGCGTTTGTTTTGAGATACAGTGCCAGACTTCAGCTATCATGCCACCATTTCCTTGTATCTACAGCTATATTGTATGTGCGCTATTGCAGCGAGTTCACGATTAAGCTGGGATGCAGGGATGTCCAGTTGTCTCTTTATAGATTTTTGACCATCACAACAGTGGTAAAATTCAGGTAAAATTCAATATGGACACAGAAAACAGGTGTAACATACATGATTTTTCTGACATAAATTAGCATCACACACCACAGAAATAAATGATTTTGCAAGTAAACTATTACATTGTGTGGGAGGGCTTGTTATGATGATGCTGTGGGGGGTAAAGTAGGCTAGTAACATTTATGTTTAATGGTCTGTAAACTTGATTTCCTCAACTCATCTTCTACCTTTCCCATCCCCATTTTTCCTCTGCCTCCTGTAACTCATTTTTAAAACTATTTTCTTTATATTGCCCATCAACTACACCGCTTGCTTCCAAATATTTTTTTTTTGTCTGATGTATCAACAGACTGTCAGATGAGTTAAATTACTTGCTTAGACTTACATTGTTGCAACAGACTCATAACTCCATTTATTAATCATTTCTTGGTTGCTTTCATTAGGTATTTGTATAACTACCTTGGAGTGGCAGAAACCAGACATTTCAACCATCTGTCTGTTAGGCTTAGATATAAAAAAAGAACACAAGCCATTACTTTTATCTTTGTAAATATTTGAACAGTTTCCATAACTTTTAGGAAACTGTTAGTATGGTTTATCCATTAATTTTAACTATCTGAGACAAAATAGATTAGCTATCTGTTCATCTATTTCTTTTTGGTATCCATTCCTTTTAGCTATTTGAATGGTTTATCCCATAAAAATATAAAAGGTGGACATAGCTACTGTGACATCACAGTTGACTAGATATTTAAACATTGTCAGCCATGTCAAAATAAACTGGAATGTAACCAAGCAAGTGAAACCAGGTGTCACCATTTTTGCACGTCAGTGTGGAGTATAACTGATCAAAGTAATCTGATACTGTGTATATGCAATGTTATGCATGGTGCAAAGTGATATTTAAAATGTGGTTTGAATAATGCAGAACATGACTAATGTTTCATATAGCTTCCTGTTTGACCTATGTTTAACTTCATCTGTTAGAACGAGGATGGGCAGTTCATTTTTCCAAGGGGCCACGTGAAAAACTGGGACTGTTGTGTAACTCACAAACGCGCAGCTTAAAGCAGGCAACCCCTAAGCTGGACAGGAAATGGCATCTCACTAATTTAGAAGATCTTCATTTAGCCCGGAAAAAGAGTTTGTTGCTATGAAAAAGCACTAGGCTAGGACATCTTACTATTCATCACCGATTGAAGAAAATAAGAACAACCCCAGGTATTCTTTAACTTTAACTAGTGATGACTGCATGAATTTCTTCACAAATAAAATTTTAACCATATCTTTATGTTCAGCTACTTTCAATACTACTGATATTTATTTAGACTCTTTCACTCCAATTGATCTTTTGGAGTTAACTTCAGTAGTTACTTCCTCCAGACATCAACATGTCTATTAGACCCCATTTCTACAAGATTTCTAAATGAATTCCTTTCATTAATTGATGCTTCAATCTTAATTGAACACGATCTAACAATATGATCAATGTATCTTTATTAGTTGGCTATGTACCACAGGCTTTTAAGGTGGCAGTAATTTAACCATTACTTAAAAAGCCATCACTTGACCCAGCTGTCTTAGCTAATTATAAGCCAATCTCCAACCTTCCTTTTCTCTCAGAGATTCTTGAAAGAGTAGTTGTAAAACAGCTAACTGATCATCTGCAGAGGAACGGTTTATTTGAAGAGTTTCAGTCAGGTTTCAGAATTCATCACAGTACAGAAACAGCATTAGTGAAGGTTACAGTGGACTCATCTCTGTGCTTGTCCTGTTAGACCTCAGTGCAGCTTTGATAATGTTGACCATAATATTTCATTACAGAGATTAGAGCATGCCATAAGTATTAAAGGTACTGCACTGCAGTGGTTTGAATGATATTTATCTAATAGACTCCAATTTGTTCATGTAAATGGGGAGTCTTCTTCACACACTAAGGTTAATTATGGAGTTCTACAGGGTTCTGTGCTAGGACCAATTTTATTTACATTATACATTTCATACATTTCCCTTAGGCAGTATTATTAGAAGACATTGTATACATTTTCATTGTTATGCAGATGATACCCAGCTTTATCTATCCATGAAGCCAGATGACACACATCAATGAGTTAAACTGCAGGAATGTCTTAAAGATATAAAGGACTGGATGACCTCTAATTTCCTGCTTCTAAATTCAGATAAAACTGAAGTTATCGTCCTCGGCCCTACAAATGGTGTCTAACCAGATACTTACTCTGGATGGCATTACTTTGGCCTCCAGTAACACTGTGAGAAATCTTGGAGTCATTTTTGACCAGGATATATCCTTCAATGCACATATTAAACAAATATGTAGGACCGCTATTTTGCATTTGCACAATATCTAAAAAAAATCAGAAGCATCCTTTCTCAGAGTGATGTTGAAAAGCTAATTCATGCATTTATTATTTCTAGGCTGGACTATTGTAATTCATTATTATCAGGCTGTCCTAAACGCTCCCTGAAAAGCCTTCAGCTGATCCAAAATGCTGCAGCTAGAGTACTGACAGGGACTAAAAAGAGAGAGCAGATTTCTCCCATATTGGCTTCTCTTCATTGGCTCCCTGTTAAATCCAGAATAGAATTTAAAATTCTTCTTCTCACATACAAGGTCTTGAATAATCAGGCACCATCTTATCTCAAAGACCTCATCGTACCGTATCAACCTAATAGAGCACTTCGCTCTCAGACTGTTGGCTTACTTGTGGTTCCTGAAATGCCGTTTAGCTATTAGTTTTAGATATTTTTAGAAATTATTTTTAGCTGTAAATATTCACACAGTTTAATACATAGTAATACACATGTACTACTCTTAACTATTATAACAGTTAATCCATTACATTTACCTGACTTACTTTTAGCTAACTTAAATGTTTTATTTATTAATTCTAGTTAACTTACTAAAACAGTTTATCTGTTACTTTTAGCTAACTTACAAAGTTTGAAGGTAAAAATTTGAATAGTTATCCATTTGTCAAATATTTTATACATTTAGCTAACTATTTAAATGGTTGCTTGATACATTTCTAAATAGTACTTTTAGCAATCATTTAATCTGTTATAACCTGTTAGCTTTTGCTAACAATTTATTCTTCACTCTTCGCGAACTTGAGTAGCTTATGTGTCATTTTTATCTAACTGTTGGGATGATTATTCATTTCTTTAATCAGTTTGAACTGCTTTAAATCTTTATCTTAAAAAAAAAAACAGCTACAACTAGTTCATGTTACTTATAAATAAATGACGCAAATTATCTCAATACCGTCTCTGCTACTGGTGAGGCAAAATAAATAAATAAAACAAAATAAAAAAAAAAAAATCAAAATGAGTCTCCCATAACCAAATAATTTAGGGACTTTTATTCACATGGAGGTGAAGCCGTGAAAATGAAACGTCTTATGAAGGCGAAATACTAATTCAAGACTCGAATGCTTGGAATAACTCCTCACATCACCCGCACTGCCCTTCCATCTGTGGTCTAACAACATGCATCCCTGCTCTGTTTCATTATTGATAGGCCATATTGACCTGTTTGTCTCTCTTAACTGATGAGAATGATTTACCTTCCTGTTTGTCCTCACTGAGCTGTGAGAAGAATCTAGATACAGGCCCAATAAAACCACACAGGTTTAACCCCAGTGCCAGAGGAAAAACTTGCACTACTGATGGAGCAGGTATGTATGCATAAAAACATTAAAAAAGCTGAAAAAAATAGTAGAGCACAGTAGTATTTTTTGATGAAGATGCCAAATTATAGTTATTTACTTGCATCCCTGAACAGAAAAATTAGATTTAGAGGTTAGATGTTATTTATCCATCTATCCATCCATCCAGCTGCTTGATTAATTTCTGACTTCTCAGAGAAGTCCGGTGTGCCGGCTCAAATTTGGGTATAAAAACGTGAATTCAGTTTGTCATTTGCCTGATAAATAACAGTATAATTTTTAGTTTTAAACATGTTTTTAACAGTTTTCCAAAATATTTGTGTTTTCTTGTTTTTATGGCAGGTGGTCAAAAAAATTTGTTAAGCACTGTGTTCCATTAAACCAACAGCTTGAGACTTCCTGGAAACAGATCATTCCTCTGCGAACAATAAAGGGTCAGTGAGGTCAGTTTATATTTGATCATAACTCACCTATTGTCAGTTTAAGTATTTTAATGAAATGGGGAATTCTAAATTATAAAGTCACAAAAATGAATATTTCTCATCATAGATCTTTAATTTTTCTCATTTCAACATTTATCATCTCATGACCTCATATTTATCTATCACCCTTTGAAGGGGCTTAAACCCTTGTTTGGGAATCACTAGATTGAACTACATAATTGTATTGACAGTCTAATATAAATATATTAATATATATTAACAACCACAGGGGACATTTTTCTGCAGACTCACTGCTTTTACTTTAATTTTACTGCAATATTTCTCTTCTTAGGACTGATTACTCAAAAATTATTCAAACTGTTACTACCAAAGAGTAAAACATCTGTGTATGTTTAATTTATGCAACTTGACAAACATATTTATCGGATTTCTCTCTTCATTGCAAGATTTTTTTTTTTTTTTTTGGCCTAAAATCAAATTTGCATCATTAGTGCCCAAATTTAGCCTTGGGATGAACACGATTGTTTCATGCCACAGTAAAAAAATAACAGCATTTGTGAACATTTCATTAAAAAAAATAACCCTTTGAATGAAACTCATTGTACTTCAGGTTTATTTTTATCTTTGGTTTGCCAGTTTGTTTTTACCTTAGGGACTTTTTTAAAAAATATTTTTTTTATTAAATTTAAAAATATAAATTATATATCTGTGAGTCTCACACTGTGAACTCCTCGAGTAGATTCTGAATGCAGGGTTTTTGGTTGTAATAGTATAAGTATCCTCTGCTGGAAATACCATACAACAGGAAGCAGTTTGTTGGTCCCTACTGATCTGAATATCATGCCCCATGCTGAGAAGCTATACATAATTAGTTCTGCCTAACGGACAAGCCCTTGTAAAATCCATTCACCAGAGCACTGTGATATAATGGACCAAATGTTTTAAGATCCTGCCTTCATGCGCTTGCAGAGCCCATGCTATATCTGTAAGAGGACAGATGGCCATCCCTGTTGGTGCGATTCTCCACAGCTTCTCCAAACTAATACACCCGGCATATGGACATGCATCACAGGGTGGGGACTGGCACCGGGCCCTTGGGATAACACGCTGACAGGACAGGGGACAGTTTCTAAAATGCTGGTCCCCGGCCACCGGAAACACTCAAGACCCAAAGCCCTTAGCAGGCACATTTCACTTACATAAATGTTCCTGTGTCTCAGGAAAATGAACCTGCAGGTGCTCTCTGGCAGGGTCAATCCAACACCAGAGATTAGGTCACACCTTTTCTGAAGGGGGTGGGGGAGTAGGGGGTTGGGGGGGTGACAGTCTGCCACGGGCCATTAAGATGAGGGCAGAGGAGCAGTTTATCCTCATTTAGGATAACCTTGGTTGAAAGGTATCAGGATAATTTCCTTGTGTGTTGTCTCTATTCTCCTATCAGAGTGTTCTTGAGCTCTCCTTCTGCTCTCTCCACACTACCCCCCACCCCCCACCCATCCACCCACCACCACCACATTTCTGGACCGATCCCAGCTGAAGGGATTAATGGCCTTCTGAAGGAATATCGCAGGATATAACAAAACCTACTACTTGAGTGAATTAATTTCATAGCTGCCACGTCCATGCAGTCCACCTTCAGCTGGGAGGAAATCAATCTGTACGATGGCACTCACAGGGAAAAGGCACCTCTGTGCAGAGATTCTTTGCTTGTCTTGAGGTATTTACTCATGTCAGAGCGGGGCTGAAATAACAGTGAGTGGTGGAAAAAAAGAAATGGCAGCTGCACAGACTCTGTACTGCCATCCTGTGGGGAGATGTGGCACATCAAGAGTCTCAACTGCAAGCTGGCTCTTCAAACAAACATTAAAGGAAAAATTCACATTAATATCACGCAGATGCATTTTTTAAAAAAAAGAGTTTAAATGTGAGGAAAAGTGTTGTTTCCACCACCAGTTTGTTTTATGCAGTGACAGCACAACTAAATTAAGAGGAAGCTAAAATGAAAGCTTTCTGTACCCAGACAAACTGTTTACTTTGCCACAGTGTTGCAATGTGGCAGATGCTGAAGGCTGTGAGGGTCTGGGTTGTACCTTAGAGACAGATTGGTGAGCTTGTCTTCTGGGAGTGGCTCAGGGTAGAGCCTCTACTCCTTCACACTGAATGGAGTCATTTGAGGCTAGGATGCCTCCTGGGCAGACCCAGGACATGCTGGAGAGATTATGTCTCTTGGCTGGCTCAGGTGTCTCCCCGGAAGAGCTGGAGGAGGTGGCTGGGGAGTGGGAGCATCACAGCTCAATCTGCTGCCAGGACCAAGATAAGCAGCAGAAGATGGATGGATGGATGACTGTGAGCAGTCCACCCTTTGTACTTCTAGTAGTGATGCCTGCAGGGGTGTGTCTAAAGTGGGGCACAACATTTACTCCAGTACCTTTTCCTTTAAAGCTTTAGTTACTAATTATTTGGCAGATATATATGTATAATCTCCATTCATCCATCTTCTTCCGCTTATCCAATTCAGGATCGCGGAGAGGGATGGAGCCGATCCCAGCTGCTATACAGCGAAAGGTAGAGTACACCCTGGACAGATCGCCAGTCTGCTGCAGGGCTAATCTCCAGTTAACCTGAGTGTGGGAGGAGGTACCCAGAACAAAACCATGCATGCATAGGTAGAATATGCAAACTCCACAGAAGGCGGCCCCAGACCTTCTTGCTGTGAGGCATGCCGCCCTGTACTGAACATTGTTGATTATCATCATGAGGATTGGGTTGCATGTGGCTCATGCACTAAAACAAGTCTGACCCTACTTTAGGTGCTTTCTGATACGATTCTCACAATACTGCTTGGTCAGCAATGTTCTGGGAAAACTTGCCTCGGCATGTCGATCACAACTGAACGATGGCTGTAGATTGATTTATTTGCAAAGAGCTCTGATGAGTCAGTACCCCCCCCCCCCCCCTCTTACTGTCAGCTGAGCATGGCTACATCAGGAAGGTACACAGAAATCTGACCTTTTGCACACGGTTAACATGCTCAGTGTTACTAATCTGCTTCAGCTTGATTGATGGCCTTGAAATGGAGATAGGATCTGAAACCTTTCTTCCTTTCACGTGTGGACCGTAACAATCTTATCTGGTCAACAACAACCTGGTTACCAATGATTATTCATCAGTTTACCCTCTTATCACCCTACAGGTCATTAGCGACCCAAGGTGTAGATTGGGTTTTGTTTTGCTCAGATGCAAAAGAGGCAAATTTTCAGAAACTCTGAGATGAACTTTAAAACAGAAGTTTTTTTTAATAGTATTACAGTTTTTCTGTTTAAGGCTTTTCCATTTGGGAATTAAAAATATAAAAACCAAAACCCAACCCTAACTGTAGATGGGCTGCCAAGAACCTACAAACATCACGCATTTATTGAACTTTAAAATCGTGTTTTTGTACAGAGGACTCTTTGAACTTTAAAAATAATAAAACAGAAATTTGTTTTTAGAGAGGACATGGACTTTGTGTGACATACAAAGTTATCTGATAGAGTTTGGTTCAGATTAGCTGGTGTAAGGTCAGCTACAGTCTCTGCCAACTGGATATCCAGAGACAAAAGCAGATTCAGGCAACCATTAATGATCCTTCCGTAGGATCATTTATAGAAACCTTATACAGATTTGACTTCAAAATACCTTCATTTACCCCCTCGGCACAAATCACTGGAAAGGCAGTGAATCACCTTAGACGGATTCACCTGCACTGCTGCAAGGACAGAAACGGGAAATCTTTAATACCACATGCATTCATCAACTCTTAAATTTTAGCAGGTCACCATTTAAAACCCTCTTTTCCTTTGGTTTTAACATGTGAAATAAACTTCTGTAACAAAAGAACTTCACAAATATGGGATTTAAACAGTATATATAATGCATTCTTAACAGATCTTATTGGCTAAAAGTCATTTTAAAGGTTTTGGCTCAAGCTTTTCTAAAGTGTGAGTTTACACCGCTGTAAAACACAGAGGTGCGCTCAACTGATAAGACAAAACTGCAGCTTTGCAACAAAGACATGCAAAAAAAACCCCCCCAAAAAACCCAAAATTTTATTCTGATTGTATTGTTTGTGTAACTCCAGAAATATGCTGGGTGTGTGTCTGTGACATTGCATTAGTGCTACAATAATTAGCATTTTAGAAGTGGAGCACTTCATTTCCTGCTCTACATTTAGAAGTAACGGGTTGGGTGCTGCGTTGCGTCTGGTGGAATTGCAACCGTGGTCTTGACTGGATGCATCTGAACCAGAACAGAGCCGGTGCAGTCCCAGTCCGACTTCCCAGTCCTACCCACAATAACTCGAGGAAAACAGTTTCCAATTTTTATTTGGTTTTTATTATTTGGAAAAATTAAGTCTCAAAAATTACATTTGAATAACAACTGCACACAAATTCAAATTGAGGTGTAATATATGGCATAATAACGCTTAAGATCTGTCAATGTTTTGCTTACAACAAGAACTCCAAACCAGCAGCAAGAAATCCATAATCAGTAAAGTGAACAGGTTCAAGTAAGACATAATTACAGCTTGTGTTAGTCCTTTAAGTTAAAAGCAAATCAAAAGAGAGGAAAAAAAAACCTGTTTAAAGACAGACTGAGCAATTATTCATCAACAGATAACGTTCAATATCGAGCAAAAACGATAAAACTACAACAGCTGTTTACTGTGCATCCTTTAACTTAAACAGATGCTGAAAATATTTAACAAGCACATTTTACAAAGTGTTTTAACACTGATGAACAAGAAAAAAAAAAAGCTGGTGGTAGTACACATAAAAATAACTGCACCAAAGAATCACAAGCTTTAAAATATTAAAAAAAAAAAAAAAAAAGAAAAGAAAAGCAAACAAAAGCACATTCTCACAATTAACACAATAAAAAACAAACTGGATTTGCAATAAGCAGTTTTGGCCAAATTCACTTGATTATCTCAAATCAAACAGCACTTATTAATGTTTTACGTTATTGAGATTTCTTCCAGTTACACAGAAGGTAACAAGATGTACCTTAATCCATTTTTCTACAACCAGAATCTACGCTAAGCAACGTCACTGTGCGACACTGAAGAAAATGTTAAATACAAGAAGAGGCGAGGATTATTCAGGCTTTCAGAGACGCCGAATCTGCAAGCAAACCTCCCGGCTAAAAGGGGGAAAAAACTACACGGCAAACCCACCGAGAACACACTTTCTGTGAACTACAGTATGTAAAGATTATGTACAACATCGAGGCTGCAGCCCGTTGGCATCACTAACGGTTTAAAAGTTAGTTGGCTCAGTTACAGTTCATAAATATTTTAACTCCAAAGACTAGCAATTTCATTTTCTAAAATATACTACCTAATCCATAATCCTGGTTTTTGTGTGTGTGTGTGGGGGGGGGTATACATTTTTTTTTTTTTTTTACCCTTTCAAAAACTACTTTACACCACATGTCAAGTATGTGCCTTCTCTCATCATGCCGGGACATGTTTGGATACACATCACATCACCAGGAGGAGTATATTTGTCGTTAAGAGGTGGCACTACATTAGCAGAAAATTCAAGGTGCATACAAGTTATGTCGGACACCGCGCAGTCGTTAGGTTTGACTGTGGAATGAGAGCCTGTTGGTTTGTGCAGGCGTGAGAGGACGCATGCAGAGATATCTCGCTGCAATCGGGAAATCTGGTACTCAAATCAAGGCTGGGTTGTGATACCAACAAGTACCACTTCTCATCCTTTCACACATAAGTATCCAAGTCTTCCAGCTTGCATTTTTCTGGACAGTTTGTTGGAGTTTCTCAGTCTCACGGTGAAGGTGTGCATTTTGTTTTTCTCTGTTTTTCAGGTGCTGCGTGCGCTCGTCCATTCTGTGTTGTGGTTGTTGTGGCTCTGTATTTATATGCCTGAGTGTCTGCCTCTAGATGTGCGTTATTCTGTGTGTACCAGTGTGTCTGAAACTGCACCTACTGCGCCGTGACGTGGGACAGACTATAGGAAAGCACTCGGGTTTGCTCGTGGATCCTTCTGGTTTCTGTAGCGCACAGCGAGCCACACCCCCAGGATCTGTGAACGAAGGATATACATGCGAGATCAGAAGATCAAAAGGCCCTTAAAGTTAATTTTATCCAGAAAATGAGAAGCAGCCAGCAAACACAAAGTCTTATGGCAGTCTGTGAAACAGTCACAGCATTAGGCTGTGGCTCAGGAGCCACTAATTGGAAGGTCTGTGGTTCGATCCCCAACTCGTCCAGTCTGCATGTCAAAGTACTGAAAACCAATTTTCTCTGGGTTGCATTCACTGGACAGTGTGAGTAGGGAACAAGTTGAAGAAAGCCTGGAGAAGTGGAGGTATGCACTGGAGAGAATAAGAATTAGCATCAGTAGTAGCAAGACAGAATACATGTGTGCAAGTGAGAGGGAGACAGGAACATGCAAGGAGCAGAGGTAAAGTTAATTTAAAATACCTGAGGTCAATCATCCAAAGCAACGAACAGTGGATAAGAGAGGTGAAGAAGAAGAGAGTGCAGGCAGGGTGGAGTGGGTGGAGACGAGTGTCAGGAGTGATTTGTGACAGGAGAGCAACAAGAGTGAAAGGGAAGGTTTACAAGCTGGTAGTGAGACAAGCTATGATGTATGGTTTGGAGATGGCGGCACTGACAAAAAGACGGGAAGCCGAGTTGGAGGTGGCAGAGTTAAAGATATTAGGATTTTTATTGTGAGTGAACAGATAGACAAGATTAGAAATAAGTACTTCAGACGGACAGCTCAGGTTGAGCGATTTGGAGGCAAAATTGGAGAGGCGAGGCTGAGATGGTTTGGACATGTGCAGAGGAGGGATATTAGAGAAACGGTGTTGAATATGAAGCTGCCGGAAAAGAGGAAAACCACAGAGAAGATTCATGGATGTAGTGAAGGAGGATCTACACTCTAATTACCCTTATTACCATGCATTAGATAAAAACAGTCATGAAACATGACCATTTCATGGTTTGGCATGAGACCCATCTGATAACATCCACCACAGTCCAATACAATGGAGACTGTGGCAACTGGGCAAAGTGAAATTCAAGGAGTGTGTTCACATTTGGGCAGGAAATGTGTAACACAGCCCCCCCAAAAAAGTAGCGCTGTCACATTATCAGATTTTTACTGAAGCTTATAACAACAAAGCATACGGAATAATAATAATGCTATCAGTGAGACTCGTCTTTAACTTTATTTACAGTGTTCCCTTCATTAGGAATAAGGAATTACACAGAAAAAAATTAAGTACACTCACCACTTTATTAGGTACACCTGTTTAACTGCTCATTAACCCAATTATCTAATCAGCCAATCATATTGCAGCAAGTCAATAAATTTAGGCATGTCACAGTGACCTGATGGAGTTCATTTAAAGGATCGGACACCAACCTCTGTGAAGCTGAAGAAGAGCCCCACGCCCCCGAGGATCTTCAGAGCCTCTGTGGCATGATCCAGCATCTTGTTCCCGCAGGGCACACATTCACCTTTCTTTGCGCATTGCTAGAGTGAGAGACAAAAAGAGAAAGGCATTCAAGTCTTTTACAGCATGAGTCAACGGTTTGTCAGATAAGCCAGTATTAGCTACCAAAATCTATTCTGAAAATAACAGTAAGCGTCCTACTTTTTCCTAAAGGAAACGCTTATGTGATTGTTGCTCTGGGCTCATTGTGCAACTGGAAATACATTTTCCATCTCTGATGAGAATCATTTATAAAGTGGGTAAACCAGAAACTAATTATGGTTTAATTGGGTGATGACTGAAGCGTGCACCTGGACCTTTTATGTGGGTTTTCCGTGACAATGTTTTTCTTTTACGTAATAATGAGAAATGTGATATTTGAGACTTACAGCAGGACAGCTCTTGAAGTCCCGGTTAACCTGGTGTTTTTCAGTGCTGTTGAACAGCCCACAGCAGTTAAGCTGACTCTCCAGGTCTGCCCGGGTCTTGTTTTCCATCAGTTCCCATGCAGAGTTCAGAAGTTTCTCCTGGAAAATGTAAACATGACAAATAAAAGTGAAAGGTGTTTTTTTTTTTTTTTTTTTTTTTTTTTTTTTACAGAAATAAAGATACTTTGGTAAAGCTTTTGAAATTGGCTCACCTGCTGCTCACTGTTCATCGCCAAGCAGGAACATGAAACTCCAAATTGGAAGAGGAAGACAATGAAGAGAATGACCATGTACTGAGAAGCAGAGGTCAAAGAAACAGCAACAACAAATTCCACCTTCCAAACCACACTGAGCTCATAATTATCTGAACTGTGAGGGATTTTAGCACTGATACAATTCCTTTCTGTGTGTCTGATGTTTTGGCCACAGACTGTATATAAAAGATGGATGCAGCCATCATGACATCATCCAGTGGTTTGCAAGACCCTGTTTTTGAAGTCTCCAGTTGAGTTTTTTTTCGCCATTGGCATCTTAGCCATTTGAAGCCATTATAAGAGCACAGGATGGACACGACTGAGAAACAAGGCTACATTGCTTGCTTATGTGGTAGTGATTTGTTAATCAAGAATTAAATAAGACCTGAAACCGAAGCTTGAAACTGAGCCCAAATTCATTAGATTAAATAGATCTTAGCAGCACAGGGCTGTTTTTCCATAGGCTTCTATATAATGGGGCGGCTTTTTTTTTTTTTTTTTAAAAAAACCACCACGGTCCCCTGCTGGTCATTAAGAAGAATTTAAAGCACTTCAGCAGTGGCTGTACATTCCAGACTGAAAAGCTACCTCCCAAATATCTTGTGATGCAGAGTGGAGCTGTGTTTAATTTATTAAAAAAAGGAGAGAGAAAAAGAGAAACTTGTTCTGCTTCGTTTCTGGCTGTGCTGGACTTTCACCATGGGTGGGGTGAAGGCTGGTCTTTGACGCACAGCAACAGGGAACCAGGCGAGATAAAGAGAATGTGCTACTCAAGATTAACAGGTGTTTTTACCTGGACACAGAAAACACTTTGGGACAATAATTCCAGATGAAGTTTGTTTCAAAGCTGCACTGCAAAGTTCTGCTGCTGAATCATCAACCCCAACGATCCAGATGCTGACTCAACAAAAAGTGTCATTACTGAGTCGCTCTAAGCTTATAAAGATTGACTTTATAATATCAGTTTGATATTACTCACATGTATGTATAGTTACATATTTATATAAATGTATTTATGTATATAAAAAGTTAATTAAAACTGGTAATAGGAGGTGGTTAGTTTGTGATATTACTCATAACTCTGACCTAAATTTACTGGATTTATATTGAAGTTTGTGTCCCAGCGGCAAGTGGGTCACATATTGACATTAGCACTTTATGACTGGGTAGTGTTAGCAATTTATAGCCAACAGCCTGTGTTGTTTATATTTTTTTAGTAAAATTTTCAAGAAAATACATCACTTTCTCTTTCTAATTTGATAAGCGTGAAGACAGGCTTCTAGTCAGGACAATTTCACAGGCCGGTGCTATCAGACAACCAGGGGGGTGGGAGCCGCAGCACTCTTGACTTTGGGAATGGCTGCACTCTGGAAACCATGAGCCACACCTCAAAACTATGGGAGAGGGCTGAACGTGACTTGGGAATGGCATAAATTTAAATTAACCAAAAAAAAAAAAAATAATTTTTCCCAAATTTGAAAACTAAATAGGTATTCAACAAATTAATCAAATTCCCAGCTCTCCTCTGGACACGTGGATCAACAAATACTTAAAGGATACAAAGAAAAGCATGACTTGGTGGTGGTGGATGGCTCCGATCAGTCCTACAACAGCAATGAGCAGCAGGAAAACGCCCACCGCGATGACCCCACCAATGATGTGGATGCTCGACACCAAGCCGTAGCCCTTCCCCCACGCTGCTACTCCAATTAGCAGCAGCCCGACCAGCTGAAGAGAGCAGAGGGAAAGAGGTTAACCACAGTCAGCTGAGGCAGAGCACATCAGATGGATCGCAGCTTATCACGAGGTCACGGCGCTGTGGTTTGATTACTAAAAACACAGCTCAGTCTGTAAACAGGAGTTCTGTTTCGGAGTTTGAGTGTGAGGAAAAAGGCCGATTAATACCTCTCACAGCTTCGGGACATAAAGCTGCTGATCCAGGACAGTGTTTTAATGTATTTTTAAATCATCTGTAACTAATTACAAAAACACTGAGTTCATTTATATTTACTTCAAACATGATAAACAAGATCATCTATTTCAACTGAGCACAAACACATAACATCACTAGCTGGTCTGGTAAACAAATGTTTTCAGGGTTGAACTGACTCTGGCCTTATTGACTGATATCTGCTGGGTCACATCGATTTTCTGCTGGTGCTTAAACTGCGTGCCAAAGAGCTTAAAGACTCAAACACGTCAGTTATATTTATAAAGGAGATTTAGGAGAAGTAAAATAATACTTGAAGGGAGAGAAATAAATGCAACAAAAACGAAATAAAAAGGACTGACTGCCACGGTTTTCCAGAAACAAAAGCAACACTTCAAACTGCTCTTTGAGTCCAAAAGTCAAAATTGACACTGTCACATGAGCCTTATAAAACTAGCAAATATTCACCACTGAGATATTTCCTGAGTGACAATTTAGCATGTTTTGATAATGATTAAAATATTAGATTAGGGATGCTCAGATGTGATATTTGGATGAGATAATTGGTCCAATCTAAACTCAAAAAGCTGGATTAATCATCAGTGGCTCATCTACTTATCCACACAACAGTGGCAAACAGCTGGAGAGCTAATGCAGCATGGAGGAAGCTAACAGCAAAGCAGCAGTCTGGAAGTATTTCACAGACAAACAACTAATTTTCTTTGTATGCTTGCAAAAGTTTTTTACTTGACTGCAAACTGTGGTCAAATGAGTTGACATGACTGAAAAGCTGAGACTTATCGATGCTTTGGCTTCCTCCTCTCCCTCTTACTGTTGCTCGTTATATTCAGCCAAAGAGGTATTATATAAGTTAACATTTGCTGGAAAGCTTTTATCGCACTTACAGTAACATAATGTGTTGCTGTCAACTCGATATTTCACTCCAGCTGCCTCCTGTCAGCTCCACATGTGAAGCGTGTTTGTGTGTGAGGAGGTTCAGGAAAAGGAGAAACTGGTGAGACTGTAAATAACAGCAGCATGCAGCAGCCTAATGAGATAAGTGCAAACAAACACCCACACACTTCTATTTTTTTTTTTTCCATTGTAATTGCCTTGGGTCTGTTGTCATTTATTATTTTAATAAACCAATTCAATAAATGGATTTTCACAAAGTTAGGAAAGCAATGCTTAAGTCACCCTGATGCTTCCTCACACATAAAGAAAGATTTACTATTATTAATATAACACTGGTGTCAGATCAACACTCCATATCAGCAGACACCAGAAGCCAAGGTATTGGTACTGTATTGGAACATTGATGAATATTGTTAGTTCCAATCAGTTGTTCGGGTTGTTGGAGTCATTTATTCAAACTGCCTACATGTTCCAATTTAATTAATTCATGTTTTATTCATATTAATCTAAATCTGCAAAGTAACATTTCTAAAGTCTTGAAATAAATATGGTCTTGTACACCCCATGTCCCCCTTTAGACTCAGCCCTGCTTGTTGCAGGTATCGTTGCCATATAAAGCAGGACGGCTGCTGTCAGCCTTCTGTGAGCTGCCTGATTTAAATATCACATCAGACTACATTAACAGTTCTGCATATTTTATTTTAACTTCTGTATCATTACTGTAGATTTTAGCTGTGTAAGACAAACAGCGGTGGATGGGAGCAGCTACAAAATGTGTTTTTCTTCACGTTGGTGTATTCATACCTAGCAAGCAATCTAACATAACAAGCATGTCTCCGGATGGTGGGAGGATGCCAGAGAACCTGAAGCAAACCCAGACAGTAGCCTCTTTCCCACCAACAGGGTTCCGGAGCCGGAGCCGTGAATTGAACCGTTAGGCGGGTTTTCCACCGCCGAAACACTCGGTGCTCGGCCGAAAAACGGGTTCAATTCCGGTGTTACACCAAATTCTGCGACCCATCATATTCTGCGACCACAGGGGGCAATAGCGTACATCCCTCTGCATGTACGTGCTGAATACGAGCGAGAAGGACACTATTTACGTAAACTGTGTAAGCACCAAAACAGGAGATTGTAAACCTTACGGAATATTATTTCGTTCGCATTGACGAAGGAAATGCGTTTTTTTAATTTGACATTGAACACAGCTGGACGGACCGTTGCATTGAATGCTTTTATTCTATCGTTTGAAATACATAAACCCACTACTACCCATCCTTCAATAAATTGGTAAACGATAAATAAATGTTTCCAAGCACTTTTTTGGGAAGGGGTTCAAACGATTTATAAGATTTTCTGCCACCCAGCTCAGCTCTCATTCAGCACGTACATGCAGAGGGATGTACGCTATCGCCCCCTGTGGTCGCAGAATATGATGGGTCGCAGAATTTGGTGTAACACCTGCCCCGCAAACTAGCTGGTCTGGAACCAGGAACCCGTGCCGAAAGCGGCAGAGGGGCGTGACTCTGCCGTCTCAACATCAAGTTTTCTACCATATTACATGTGTATTACATGAGAAAAGCGAAGCGATTTTCACGGCTGTGAATTAGGTTGGGCTCTAAGGGTGAACTTGCTGCTTTGTATCAGTTCATATCACAGATAAAAGGACACAAAGTGCGTACTTGTCGTCTTGCTCTAATCGCGGTCTGTGTTTCCCTCTCTGCTGCACACAGATGCTGCAGTAGTTTGGTTTGGACTGTAAAACGTATTTGCAGCTCAAGAAAGGAGAGCGTGTTCTCCCACGTTTGTGCGCTTCAGCTTCCGTGTCCAGACGAGGACCCGCCCACACTCATACGTAAAGGAGCAGTTCACAGAAACGCGGTGGGAACGCGGGCCCGTTCTTAAGCGTTTCGCCGGTTCATTGGGATCGGCACGGGAACTTGCTCCGGCTCCGGAACCTCGGCGGTGGGAAAGTAGCAACAGAGGTGCCCCAGCAGGCTGCTCGATTCGAACCCAGGGCTAACCACTGAAACCAATTAACCTCAAATGACAATGCTTTGACTTCCCTGAATCAGTATTAGGTCAGAGACACTTTATAGAAGGCAGAAGTGAGTTCAAAGCTGGATCGGGGTAACACTTGTGGGGAAGCATGACTAAGTGGCAGCAGTATGGAGCAAACATCTCACTATGAGCCAAAATCAGACTACTGCAAATAAATTAGATAATTCATTTCATTTTCTTAAAAAAAATTGGGCCCTTTTTAAACATTTCACATTATTAACAATTACCAAGTCAGTAAAATTTTACTTTCCTAAAGTTAGGAAATTAGTTTCAGATTGATGTTTTCCTATACATAAAGAATGATTCACAGTCTCCTCTTCACAGTGAGGAATACGGCTTATCGATTTAACACTGGAATCAGATGAATACTCTGTATTAGCAGACACCCAAAGCCAAGGTATCAAATCGAAACTGGAAACGGCTGGACTGGTACATCCATATTGATTACACACCGAGTGACTGGAACAACAGAAACAACATCCTGCTAATAGCGCTACAGAGTTTTTGTACTGTTACAGTACTGTGCAAAGGTCTCAAGCAACCGCTCATTTCTTTACATTTTGCTAGCAATATGGAAAATTGGTGCAGCAATTTCCTGAAACGTGCAATACAAGGAAATGCAGTATATGAGACAAAAACAGCGTTTGCACAATCATAACGAGCCTTAAATTCTATATTTGCTATGTCCACCTTTATTCTTCAGCACAGCTTGAACTCTGAGGCAGCTTTCTTGTAATTTCCTTAAGTAGTCTTCAGGAACAGTTCTCCAGGCTTCCTGAAGGACATTCAAAGCTCCTCTTTGAATGTTGGCTGTCTTTTTCCTAATTCTCTGCCAAGATGATCCCACACTGCTTCAATAATGTTGAGGTCCGGGCTCTGAGACAATATTTTTCACGTTGAAAAATGATGCCACTGCCAATCAGACACTTTACAGATGGCATTGTATAGTGGATCAGAATCTGACAGTACTTTTCTGTGTTCATAATTCCCACAGTTTTGATGAGATCCCCAACACCACTGGCTGAAATACAGCCCCAAACCATGACAGAGCCTCCACCGTGGCTGTGGACACTCACTGTTGTTCCTCTCTCCTGACCTCCTCCATGCACATTTAAAAAAAAAATAAATAAAAAAAATTCTAATTTGAAGTCACTTCACATGTTGCCACTGATTTTCAGCCCAGTTATTGGGATGAAAACCTGATACAATCTGATAACCTGATACAGGCTCTCAGATCCTGTATCAGGTTTTTGCTGACCCCCCCCCCCTATTTCTTAAGGACATGACTTTCAGATGCTGCTTATCTGCCGTATAGGTTTTTATGCCTGTCACTTCTCCTTATCCAGTTTCCTCAGATTTTTTTTATTTTTTATTTTTTTAATAGTGCACAACACGCGGAGAAATATGCCAAATTTTCGGCTAAGAGCTCTTTATGCCTGTTATATTGTTATTCTTGGCATTTTTTCATAGATCCAACTAAAGAAATGGGGGAAAAATGTGCTGCTGGGAAAGTGCCTAAAGATAGCAAAGAACCAGATTTAAATTCTAAGTTGTCTGTTATATGTAGACACATTGGTTCATCCCTTTGGTTAGATGCCTCTTTATGCTTTACTGATTCACAGGTCAGTGTTAAGTGGTTTAACAAACAAAAACCATTACTTTGAAAATGGGGAGATACAAGAACTGGACTGAAAATTGGTTAAAAAAAAAAAAAAGCAGAAAACGCCCAAAGAAAAAGTTTGTAAGACCTTCAGAAAGCCTGAAAAACTGTTGCTCATGACCACTTTAAAAACAATACATTAAAGTCTGGCTGCTTGGAAGGAAAATTAAAAAGAAACGTGGAGCAGTTTAAGACTTTGGACATTATTGGATAGAAGTTAGAGAGCAAATCAAAATAATGTTACACAAAAATCACGTATTACAGCCTGAAAACGCCCAGAGTCGTTTTTTTTCTCTGGTATTCTTCACGCTTATTTTGTTTAAATGTTAGAAAAGCAGTATTTTCCCAGACAACAGCTGAACTGGATTTTGTCAGTGCAGGAAGTGAGTGGTTGCTGTTTTCAGATAAGAATTTGTATCAGCTGAGGACAACATGTTGACTATCACAACTCGCATGACTGACACAAAGGACAAAGGCAGACACACGAGCTGATTACCTCCTGTTAGCACACACCCAGGTGACTGCTAACAGAGATGATGAAGACGAGAACCAGCTGAAGCGCGTTAGCTTTGTATTTTAGGTCAGCTGGCCTCCCCGCTAACGGGACCTTTCATACGCACAACGGCGACAGCTAACAGGCTAGCCACTACTTCTACTCAGCTAACCTACACTACATCACTTTATCGTTTTACTATAATATTAGAATAGTTTACATACCAATAACCATCTGTAGGATGAACAAAGAGGCATGCCAAATAAAAGGTTAAATCAGGTCAGTACATTTGCTCGCCAGCGTTTCGCTTCTTCATTCACAAGCTAGTTAGCCAAAGCTAATGTAACTAGCAGAGACTTAGCATCCGTGTTGCACACTCACCATGTACACCACATTCAGGGAGCACAGAGCGTTTTTGGAACAAGTGAACCCGCCGCAGACCATCTTCAAACACCTCCTCCGGCTGAGCGAACAAATAAATACGAGCTGAGAGTGCCTGCTATCCGGCTCTCTGGAACAGCTGCGCGGATCTCTGGGAGCAAACTGCGCGGAGGGCGGATGACGTATGCGCGTGTCGTCAGGGCAGCGACCTACGTCATCGTCTAAAGTTAAATAACCGGTTTTTAACCGAGAGAGAGAGAGAGAGAGAGAGCGCCCTATCAGCAGGGGTGCCCAAAGTTGCGGCCCGCGGGCCGCTTCCGGCCCCACCCCCTTCTGGTCCGCAAATGGATGTCAAAAATAACATAAAATTTGGCCCTTTAAGTTACTTTTTTGACATTTCACCACCAAAGGGGATTGAGAACAACAGGGCTAAGACCCTGTGGTATTTTGAATTCCAGACAGACAAGCAGCTGTTGGTCAACCAACCAGACATAGCAGTAGTTCACAAGGAGCAGAAGATGACAGCTGTGATAGATATGATAATCCCAGCAGACAGCAACATCATTAAGAAAGACCATGAGAAAAAAGAGAAGTACCAGGGGCCAAAGGAACAACTGCAGCAGATGTGGAAAGTGAAGTCCAAAGTGGTCCCAGTGGTAATAGGAGCATTTGGAGCTATAACCCCAAAAATGGAAGAGTGGCTCAAGCAGATTTCAGGCAAAATATGAGAGGTCTCTGTCCAGAAGAGTGCATTCCTGGGAACATCTAAGATGTTACACATAACCCTTAAAAGATTAGAAATGAGTAAATCAGAGGGACAGCTCAGGTTGAGATGGTTTTGGACATGTGCAGAGGAGGGATAGTTACGAAGAAGTATTAGGGCCACATTGAGAAAAAAAACCTAAATTGTCCATTTTGAGAATAAAGTCAAAATTTCAAGAAAAAAGTCAAAATGTGCAGATTTAAGGCGTTTCAAGTCCAACACCTGCCACGCCACATCTGCTACAGCCTCCAGAATGTCTTGTATTATGAGTTAGTGAAACTATACTTTAGAATCGGTTTTAGTAACAAGGAACTTACTTCTCTTTTAGTACACAAACACGATGTAGTGATAACTATGAGGATGTTAAAGAGATGGTGCAGAAAGCTGCATTGGCTCAGAAGGAAAAACCACAAAAACTGGCAATGGTCAGATGCAAGGATTTTGATGATTGCACCTTCGTGCAGTACAGAGGGGATTTGTAGAATCACAAGACACAATAAGGGGCTCAACACTCATTTCTCCCTATTCATTTCATATGGAACTTGTGCGATGAGGCCACAATCACTTTGCACAAGTTCCACAGGAAATGAATGAAGAGGGAGTAACATCCCTCACCCTGTGTCGAGCCTCTGAGACAGCTGATCATCTACCTAAGAGGGTATAGCAACCGTGGCCGTTATTTGACTTGAAATGATGACTTCGACTTTTTTCTCGAAATTTTGACTTTATTCTCAAAATGCACGATTTATTTATTTTTTTTGTCAATGTGGCCCTAATACTCCATCGTAGATAGTGGATATATTGGACAAAGGACGTTAAATATGCCAGGCAGGAGGAAAAGAGGAAGACCACAGAAAAGATTTATGGATGCTATGAAGGACGACATGCAGAAGAGTTGGTTTGACAGAGGAGGAGCGCAGTGAGTCTTATCAGCCAGCAGCGTGTGATCTCTGTGGTGATGGCAGGACACTTGTAACAGAGAGATTACACAACAGGCTTGTTAATACATCAAGGATGCATGTGTGCGATACAGCGTGACAAAGGGAGACAGAGATATGCTCAGTTTTGTAGATCCTCCCGTGCTCTTTAAAAGCCCTGCGATGCTTCCTAATGAGGCAACATTAACTTGTGACCTCACATCACTGACCTTAATGCAGATGGGCAAATTTTCCCTCAGAAGCCACTTCATTTTTAGGGGTCTGAGAAAGTTGAAGTATTCAGCAGATCAAAAGCAGCATATTTTCTCCAGAACTTTATACAGGTATATATACATATATATGAATGAAGCGATAACCCAGCCACTGGGGACCACTAGCTGGCGTACTCCTGTGCCGGTCCCAAGCCGAGTTATATAGGGAGGGTTGCATGAGGAAGAGCACATGATGTAAAATCTTTGCCAAATCAAACAAGTCACATCAATAAGATTTCCATACCAGGCCCAGGTTAACAGCAACCACCACCGCTGCCGCTGACAGGAGCAGGACGTAGGTGGAAACTGTGCTACTGATGGCTGAAGACAGAGGATGAGGATAGAGGGAAGCAGTGAGAGAGGAGGAAAGGTAAGAGTGTGGGAGTGAGAGTAGCGTTTTAAATGTAGGGACTATGAGGAGAGAGTTGACTGATATGATGGAGAGAAGAAAGGTAGATATATTGTGTGTGCAGGAGACCAGGTGGAAGGAAAGCAAGGACAGGAGTGTTGGAGGTGGATTCTAACTGTTCTATCACAGTATAGATAGGAAGTGAAATAGGGATAATCTTGAAGGAAGAATATATGAAGATTTTTGTTGGGAGTGACCAAGAGGGACAGGATTAGAAATTAGTACATCAGAGGGACAGCTCAGGTTGAGGAGTTTGGAAAGAAAGTTAGAGAAGCAAGGCTGAGATGATTTGGACATGTGCAGAAGAGGGATGGTGGATATACTGGACAAAGGATGTCAAAGAAGAAGCAGCCAAGCAGGAAGAAAAGAGGAAGACCTCAGAGAAGATTCATGGATGTTGTGAAGGAGGACATGCAGAGGGTTGGTGTGACAGAAGAAGAGGCTGGGGATCGAACAAGATGGAAGCAGATGATCCACCGTGGCGACTCCCAAAGCGACCAGTCGAAAGAAGAAGTTCCAGTTTATACTTATACTACACTTTATTCAGTAAAACTTAAAACTAGCGACTGAACCCATGAACCAATCAGCAAGATGTTTACTGAGCATCAAGGGAGCCAAGGGCCACTTTTCCATAGACTTATATACAATCAGACTTATTTTTGAAACAAGTGTTGCCCCCTGTTGGCCATTACAAAGACTAAAGGCTTAAGACATTTCAGTGCTGGCTTCTATTCTAAGGAAGCTAGATCCACGCTTTATATGGGAAGGTTGGGAATTTTTAAAACCAGTATTAGAGGGAACACTGGGACAAATAGGCTGAGTAGCAATATGCTTGAAATGAAGAGTAAAAGTGCAGAAAACCCTTACAGTCCTCTGGGAGTGACCAAAGATGGGGTCTACAGTCATTTTACATTTCCCTGTTTTAGAGGGGACATTTCCAAAAAAATTAGATAATTGTCATAAAGCAAGGTAGTGAGACTTATCAAATAAAAATATTATTTAGGCTAACAAACAGATCACATGTGAGGGTCAAATATACCTAATGAGAGGCCAAAATATATTTTCATATTTAATATGAGTTCAATTTTATTTATATGGGCACTTTATATTGAAAGATAAAGACTTTAATACATTAAGAATAAGAATAACTTTATTGATCCCAGAGAAAAATTCATATACACATATTATAAACAGAAACTCAGCAATCCATTGAATACCAAATAACCAAACACTTGGTGACAGTGGGGTTATAAAAAGACTTTCTGTTAGCTGGAATAGATCTCCAGGAAGACCAGGCTCAGGGAGGGGAAGCCATCCGTGACAGGCTGTGGGATTAAGGAAAGGAGAAGACAAAAAAGAAGAGCATGAAGACACACAGATGACAAACAGGGCTAAACACAAAATGAATGAGAGAGCAGACAAACAGGTAATGCCATGCGATAGTGGCGTATACATTTGTGGAGAGTAAAAGAGAGGAGAGGCAGGGGCATTTTTTTGTACAGTACACCCTGTACAGGTCACCAGCCTGTCACAGGGCCAACACAGAGAGACGACCATTCACACCTATGGACAGAATCACACAAACATGGGGTGAACATGCAAACTACACACCAAGGTGGAGGGCAGCAGTGGTTAGCCAACAATGGTGGTTAGCCAACAGTGCTAACCACCACGCCACCCTGCTGCCGTTCTGTCATTTTCATTATCATTTATTCACATTTGGGGTAGTGGTCCTGAGCAGCACGGTGATGCAGTGGTTAGTACTACTGTCTCACAGCAAGAAGCACTTCTGTGTGAAGTTTGCACACTCTCCGCATGATTGCAAGTGTTGCTGTCAGGGACTCCAGCTTTCTCCCGCAGTCCAAAGACATGAATGGGTTAGGTTGGCATTTCTAAATTGACCACAGGTGTAAATGTACTGTCTGTCTCAATAGACTGGCGACCTGTGCATCCCACATTTCATCCTATAACAGGCTCCAGCCCTCCTGTGACCCTGAATTGCAAAACTGCTCTTCTGCTCATCCAACTCAACTTTAAGAAGATTAATCGGTGATCCTAAATTAGCCACAGGTAGGAATGTGAGTGTTATCTGCCTTAAAAGACTGCCTCTTGTGCTTTGACAGATAGAATAGGCTCTAGCCCCTCCCCCAAATTTGACTTGGATCTTGAAAGCAGGGTGTCTGTCTCCTGAACCTAAAGTGGGAGCTGGTTCCACAGGTGTAGGGCCTGACAGGTGAATGCTCTGCCTCCCATTCTACTTTTCAAACCTGGAGGAACTAAAAGTAAGCCTGCACCCTGAGAGCAAAGTGCTCTTTTGTGATAATATGATGTTATAAGACGTGATGGGTCTGATGATTCAGGACACTGTATGTGAGAGGAAGGATTTTAAATTCAATTCTGGGCTTAACAAGGAGCCAGTGAAGAGAGGCTAATATGAGAGAAATATGATCCCTCTTTCTGGTCCCTGGTAGTTCTCTCTCTGCAGCATTTTGGATCAGCTGGAGGTTTTATAGAGAGCTTTCAGGACATCCTGTTAATAAGGCCTGTAAGTAACAAATGCACGGTGCAGTTTTCTGCATCACTCTCTAATTAGAGAACAGTGGAAATACTGTATGCACCAAACAATGATATCAGTGCTACAAAGCTGCTGCAAAGACTGGGCAGAAATCTGGTCCTGAGTCATCATGGGATCCTCGGTATATGGGCAGCAGGTCTGACAGCAGTGGATATTTGCTCACAGAGCCCAGCCAGTCAGTAACATATTTCACTGTTAAAACACAGGGTCCTCTAATATAGGTTCAATATGTGACTAATACAAACAAACTGTGATAATATTTTCTCAGGTTATCTTGCTTTATATTATACTTTCATTGGCAGTAACAGTTATAGGAGTTATGTGAGTTATATGGGAGCCTCAGACGCCTTTTCTGTCGTGTAAAATGACAGCAGTCAGAGCCGCCTCATAGTGAAGGTTTGAAATAAGGAAGTGAATTCAGTTCAGTTCAAACCTGCAGAGGAAACTGAGACGCACACTGTCGTGAGCCGACTTTGTGGTCTAGAAAGACAGAGAGCGAGAGAGCGAGCGAGAGAAAGAGAGACACCCCGAGCCGCCTTTGCTTCTTTCTTTCTGCGGCATCTGTGCGTCTGGAGCTCTTCTTGTGGAACAAACAGCCAGGAGTTCAAATGGGCTGAAGCAGCTGTTTGCTTCACTTTACAACCGATCCATGCGTCAGGATGAGCAGCAAATCGGTGAACTCCGCTGCAATAAAAGCAGAGATCAAGAGGCACGATTCCCTCCAGACTGCAATCAACAGACTGGCCAAGCAGTTCGAAAGGGTCCAGGATCAACAGCTGCGCTCAGGCCTTAAAGTTTACCTCCACAGTATTCAAGGTAAGCTCGTCTCTCTTAAGCTTGGCTGCTCTTTGTGATTGGCCGTTACCTGTAAGCTGCCAAACAGGATGTTCATGTTGATGTTATTTTGGTGTGTTGAAGAGGCAAAATAGTTTGTAAACTGTAAGTTATAAGTTTCATAGGGTGCTGCTAGACAGGGTGAGAGCAAGACAGTGTAGGTGATTGATATCTTCCTCCTCACTTCCTGTGTCAGTCAGTGTGACAATCGGTGGAGGAGATGTTAATTTCTCATTTCACTCTAAGGGCACCCCCACCCCCACCCCACCCCAAAACAAACTCCTGGCTGTCGGCGTGTACTGGCACTTATTTATCAGTGAGGCTCTGGACATGGACAACCAATGGTGACATCCCTCAGCAACCATTGCTATGGCAGCAGCAAGAAACCTGCTGTGCGGCCTACTTCCTTTCTGCCAATCTGCAACTGCCCTCAAAGCCACTTCCTCTCAAATAAACAGGGCCTTCCTTACATGTGAAGCTGATCAGTTTTACATCATTTCCTCATGTCGCTACTTCCTACCGTTTCTTGTTAACATAGTGAGTCACTGCTGAGCTACCTGTGATTCTTTTTAGATTTCGGTGGAAATCTTGCGCACAGTAAATGAGGTCCAAAGGTGGAGGAAGTACTCAAACTTTCTAATTAAGTCAGAGGAACAAAAGCACAAAAAAAGACTTTTGTCACTGTAGCATGGAAAAGCCCCGGCTTAAAGATCTACTTTAACATGAAGCTGGTCAGTTCAGCTTTATGTATACAGTGCTGATTCACAGGAACAGTTGCCTCAAAATGCTTGAAAATTACTTAAAGTGCCTTTACTTAAAGTATGAAAATTAAATGTACTGACTATGCACATACAGCTCAAGTTAATCTGAGCTAGTCTGACCAGTGAAACAGCTGCCTATCAATATATTTAAAAAAAAAAAACAGAAACCATACACTTCCATATATTCCCCCTTCCATAAATGCTAAAAAAGAAGTTTGGATTTAATTAACCACACATTTATAAAACTTGTGTTTAGTATTGTGCAGTTTCAGCTCTATGTCTCAGTTTCTCCACATAAGTCACTCTGCTGTTATTACATGTGCGTTACAATTTATAGATTGCAGTGAATCCCAAATAGGCACAGCACCTTCACACGTTGGGTATTCTAGCATTCGTTACAATTCAGAGAACTCGTTGAGGTACTTTCCACTGATTTCCTCTCTTTTTTAATGATGCTGGCGTCACCACAACAGGAACAGCAGTGCAGTTTCCTGAAACATTTGAATTATGAATTATGACTTTTCTGCAAATGTCACATTTTGGCGGGGCACTTCCTACCCCACCTCTGTACCTACTATACCTAAGACCAAATATGAGGAGCTTCCAGTGCTCCACTATATTTTTCTGACAGTTTGGGTTAATAGTTACTTTTAAAATGTGTGTGACTGACTGGTGACCCATCCACCGTGTGCTCGGCCTCTACTACCTGTGAATAACGGGCTCTCAAAGCATTGAGTCATCACTGGGAGCTACTGCACAACTGAGGAATAACATGCACACCAAACACTTTCAGTTATTCTGTTTAAACGCTGGCGGTTTATGTTGGTAATTTCACTTTTGTGCTAGTTTAGAGCAAGATTATTATAGTTATGTTAAACATTTCAAATGTCTTTGGATAATTGTTGTATAACAAACACAAAGAGTCTGTGCACATGATAAAAAGACTTCACGTCTTCACTAAGTGTTGTTTGTATTTTAATACCACTTCTTTTTGAATCTGCCCCTGACAAATAGCACAAAAACGACAACATCAACAAAAAAAAATCTCACTATTGAACCAAACATTTGTAAACTAAGCAGAAAGAACCAATCATTCTCTGGAAACTACCTGAAACTACAATGAATCGAAAACAAAAGTGGAAAACTGAATAAGAATGAAAAGTAATGGAAAATACTCCGATTTAACGAGCAGTGAGGTGTCTGGTACAGTTTCAGGAAGCTTTAGTCTGCTGTGATAGCTCGATGAGGTTGAGGGTGAGAGGAAATGCACACATGGTCTCATCCTGTGCAGCTGTGGATGAATGAAATGTCATAGCAGTCTCTCTTCATTGCATTTACTGAAGGTACTCTGAGAGCCCATGCTTTAAAGGATATTTTTCAGATTAAGATTTAGAGGCATGTACTGAGTTTAAACAGTTCAGTTCATTGACCTCTTTAAATAAGGCCACGTATTTGAAAACTGCAGATGACTGTGAGCTGTTAACACCTCCACCCATAGACTGTATTTAAAGATGGACAACAGATCACCGCCTTGTCAAAATGAGGTCAAACTAAAGTGGGAATGGTTGCAGCTGATATTTGCATAGAAAGCAGGGGTGTAGATTTGTGGCATCCTGGTCCCAAGCACAAAACCTTTGAACTGCTTGGCTGGTTTTCAAGCTAAAGAAAAAAAGATTAGTAACTAATAGCTGTCTAGCTACCTCGCTACATATTTACTCAGAGTTACGCAAC
This sequence comes from Archocentrus centrarchus, assembly GCF_007364275.1. NCBI lineage: Eukaryota > Metazoa > Chordata > Actinopteri > Cichliformes > Cichlidae > Archocentrus > Archocentrus centrarchus. The sequence continues at coordinate 6,349,025 of NC_044352.1, read as the reverse complement.
TCTGATCATTAAGTATGGGGACCAGTCGCGATGGATTTTATCCCACAGAGTTAAACCAAAATGATATGATTTAATTCAGCCTACAAAAAGACTCCTATTCTGTGAGTTTATGCTGCAAGGTTAAGCTCAGGAGGTGAAAAAAGTATATATATGCTTATCTATTTAAAAATGGGAAATCTTGTAAAAATAAAGGGTTTTAGCTAAGTCCATCCATCAGTACCATCACAGTCCACCAGGCGGCCGCAGTCCACACTTTGGGACTCGCTGATCTAATTTATTTACAAACCCCTCATGTCAATCATCTGTATCCTTCATTAATATTGGTTTGTTCTTCAGTTGCTCCCCTCAGAGTTGAGAAACTTTTAACTCTGGACTCGCCCAAACAGTTCTTTCCAAAAGCAAAGTCACATCCTGGTGCTTCGTGCACAATAAAAATGTCAGTACTCACTTTTGCATCACGTAGGATTTAAACTCCACTGTTCTGGGTGAAAGTCTTCTGCTTAGCTCACTGGGCCTCCATAGCTTGAGATCTGCCAAAGTCTTTCATCACCAACTAGATTTTTCTGATGTCTAAAAATATTTCCCAGAGGAGGTGCAGGAGGTGCAGGAGTCTGGTTCCTGCGTTATTATTTCTCCAGCAAAAAAAAAAAAAATTAATCACAATAACTGCCGATCTCAATTATGCACACTTTAAAATAACCTGACCTTTGTTCACTTGGACAAAGTATGGCTAAAACTGGGGAAAATTTATTTGAGCAACCTGGCACCTTAAAACTCCTTTTATCGCTGCATTTTTCTGTTTGTGTCACTTCACCCAATGAAATGCATGAAACATTCCAATCTTGACCTTTTGTTTGCCATTTAACAGCTTGAGAAGACTCAATCCCATTTTTAAAGGTGTATTTCTTACTTTTGGTTACGTTTGCCTAGTTATTGCTGAAGAGAAGTACCCAAACTCTATTCTGCCACTTGATGATTTATGACTTTTGAAGGTTGTCCTTCCAAGTCTTGGTCATCCTGTGACAAAAACATAACATAAAGGCTTGGGGTGGGGTAGCTGGAGTACTTTGACTCAAGAATATGTTAGTGGTGTAAAAAGTGCCATCTGAAATGTGGTGGAGCAGAGGTATCCTACACACACAGTGTTCGAGCAAATGTACTTTCTAATACTGGTGAAGTCAAAGTAACCAGTGTACCTGTGGAGTTGATTTGTTTCTTCTGAGCCTGTTGCTCTGCTCATCTGTAAACTGATGGATTCTCTTGAGCTTTCAGGACTTTTTAGGCTCTGGCAGATCTTGACACACTCTCAGAGGCATCCCATACGAGTAAAAACATTCAGCTGAATTTTTTTGTGTAATTAGGCTGCTGGAGTGTTGGCGCTGTAGTGAGGATCAAAGTCAGCGTATCCTCGACGGGGGCCTGGATCTGTGAGTGTGAGAGTTCACTGCTGCTAAAAAGAGAGCCACCACTCGTTTGGACTTAATAAGCGAGCGGGACGTGGTCGACTGACTGCGTGCCAAGGAAAAGGCTGAAAAAAGGCAAAGGCGAGGCGGGAGAAAAAGGTGCTCTTGGGAGCTAAATGAAGACATTTAAATGTGAATCTGACTGGTGTTCACTGCAGCATGGCAGCAGAGTGAGACACTGAGGGAGGGGGGGGGAGAGAAAGTGAGGGCAGCTCATAGTGAAGGAGAAATGAAAACTCACCCAGCATGACCACTGCCCTTGGCCACTGTCCATCTGACAGCACCCACCCATGGGTGTCAGAATGTGTGTGTGTGCATGTGTGTGTATCTGCGATGAGCTTTGTCTGCATGCATGCCAGAGACGGTGTTCATGTGTGTTTCTGCCTAATTTTGTTTTAAATGCGGGTGTCTGTTTCCCAATAATGAGATTCACCAACTGCAGCAGCCCTGCATGCACTTTAACTCACACTGGCATGTCATGTCCTCGCTCGCACTTGTTAAAAATGGATTTTACACTCACATCATGTCACTACTCATAGATAGAGAGTGTGCGTGGCATTTTAAAGAGCAGCTCAGCCTGATCTTCCTGTCTGAGGCTTTTTATCACGACTCTTCTTCGGTGTTCGAGGCAGCGGCCGCCAATCCTCTCAGGTCGTGCGTTTTCCCCTTGAGCCAAAGGCTGGTTGTCAGAGGTCCTTTGTATTCAGCGCGAGCAGTTACTGCCCTCTCGCTGACTGTAGAAGGGAGGGGGAGCGGGCTGAGCAGGTGGACAGTCACATCCTGAATTATGGGATGGTGGGAGGCTGAGAGTGGTGCACCGTGCCGGGAGACATCCTCTGATTTCACATTTTTTAAATCAGAGAGTAATTAACACAAAATTACACCCGGTAATAACTCATGAGATGGATGTGTAATCATGTTTGCTGCAGTGCTTCTGGTGTTGCACACAGTATAATTGCAGCAGTTCCTCTTGCGCTTTCGTCTACATTGGTGAGATTAAAATCAATCAGCAACTATTTTTTCAGTTGTGAAGAACAAAGGTAAAAATACATCTTTCAAGTTCCTAAAATGTGAGAATTTGATGTTTTTGTTTGCCTTGTGTTAGAGTGAAGTGAATATTTTGGGGTTTTAGAATAAATTATTGGAGTAGACATGACAGTAAGTCACTCACAGATGATTTACTGTATCTTAAACACAAAGAAAACCTTTTCATCACATGCAAAAGCACAAATAAAACAGTGAACACGTGTGATTAATTATTCTGATCATATTTTCCACTCCGTGGTTCAAACATTGATGTCCAATACCCTCTTATCCTCTCATGCTGTGAGCCCACCCACTTCTGCTAATGAACACATGCCGTAAAAGGCAATACACTACAGATCAATACACTCACAGGAAATCTCTTTCACTCACATGAACACACACACACACACACACACAAGGACACGCACGCATGCATGCACAGAAAGACTGTTTTGATATCCTGGGAGCAATTGTGATAGAGAATGAGAGGACGGGAAGGTGGAGGAGGAGGAGGAAGGACATGGAGGAGATGATTGTGCCACCAGAGCCAGGAAGATTGTAACACCTTAGCAACAAACAAGCCAAGCCTCCTACTGAGGAGGAGCTACACGAAGCCACACACACACACACACACACACACACACACACACACACACACACACACACACACACACACACACACACACACACACACTTATTCACACAAACAGACAGCTGAAGACAGATGAATGATCTTGATGAAAATTTTCTGGCACTTAGAAAACACACCCAGCCTGAGTGTCTTTTTTCCCCTACACACACACACACACACACACGCTTTTTCCACTATTTGTCATTCCCAACTAAACCCTGCTTACTTGCCTTTCCTTGCTACTGATCTCTTCTCCTGCAGCCTCCCCTCATTTAGCAAGTCCAGTGTGTGTGTGTGTGTGTGTGTGTGTGTGTGTGTGTGTGTGTGTGTGTGTGTGCATTGATGATTTACCACCAGCCCCTGCCTCTTCCCCCTCCTCATCCTCTCCAGCACACAGGGAAAAAGATGGAAGGGAGGGGATGGGGATGAGCAGTAAAAAAGCAGGGACCCTGCACCGTCTGAGAGGAGCAGCAGGAGAAGCAGAGGGAGAGAAAATAAAGGAGGAAAAGGAAAGGGAAGAGAAGAGAAGCAGGATCCTTCTGCATTGTATGGATCGCCTATTGGAACAAGGAGGGGCATGCGGAGGGAGGGACATCGGAGATTCCTATCAGCGAGAGGAGAGGAGAGAGAAACGCAGAGTGCGAGCGAGGAGAGCTGTGCATGTGTGAAGGTGTGTGTGTGTGTGTGTGTACGTGATGAGATTTGGACTCGCTGAACCTGTGCGACGGTGTCTCTGTCAGAAGCCTTCACAGGCAGTCGAGAAGCTGTGACTCGCCTCAGCGCCTCCACTTATGCTCGGCGCCTGATGCACTCACAGGACACAGGCAGCCCAAGAGACGGAGAGAGGGGCGTGATGGCCAGACGCGCCCTCGCTCGGTCATGCATCTCTCCATCTTCCCACCTGGACTTCTTCTGCTGGCATCTGCTCCTGATCCCCTCCAGCCCTCATTGGTGTCCTTCCTGTGCGTCTCCGTGAGGCTGCATGCCTTCTTGCCACCTCGCTCTCTGAATGGATGCTGCTGTCAACACGCATGTGAGGTGTGCAGTAAGAGCCCATGATTTGGACTGGACTGCATTCAGCTCTGGGGGTTACTGTGCCACGCTGCTTTAGGGTGACACTAATCAATTTTTAAAGACTTCACCTTTTCACTTTACAGCTGCTGTCATTACATCCTTGATGACGTATGATGCAGGGCAGCTGTTATTCTGAAATGAATCAAGATTTTTGAAGCGGTTGGACTGAGCAACATGTAAGCTGGGGGAGTGCTGCACATGAAATAAGGTCAAGTAAATGATTACCATAAAGAATGAGGTATCAGACATGATAATGAAGATATTTTTGTCTCAGTGGCTGCATACATTTTGACTGGGTGTTTTCTAGGAACAAAAGAGCTGCTTTGACTGTACTGACAGTGGTCCTGAAGGTTGTCAGGAAGGGTGGATTTCGTTTTTGTGTCCCAGAGAAATGAGAATTACAGTGAGAGAAGAAATCCGTGACTGAAATTAAAATCTGAAACAAAGAAAGAGGGATTTGGGGGATGGATGAGCCCAACAGTCCCTCTGCTGTTGTGTCTTCCGAGGAGAAACTTAATCTTCCTCCATGTAAGTTTTTCGTCCTTGTCGTGTCGTCGGATTGCTTCACATCCCAACACGCTGGCAAAGCGTCAGTTGTTCATGCTGCTCTGTCTGGTTTCATTCATTTGCTGTGCGTCTATTGAAGCCTGACCACATGAGCGGAGGCGGCGCCCTGCAGCAACGCACCACCTACCTCATTTCCCTCACCCTGGTTAAGGTAGAGGCTGTGGAAGAGAATGGCGGGGAGGCCAAGAACAGCAACCAGGGGAAGGAGGTGGAGGCCAGACCAGGAGAAAGGACGGGAGATGAAAGAGTGGAAGCTGAAGGTGGAGCTTCCACACGGGCTGAAAATGGAGCTGGAGTGGGTTTAGGACAACCACAAAGAGCTGAAGATGCTGTCATTGTGAAAGGTGGTACTGATGAACTCAAGGAAGGAGAGAGGAGATCCCTCCACCCTTTGACAGATAAACTACCTGCTAATGTCCCCAGTAAAGTGGGTGAAAAGCCACCATGCAACCTCTCTATCCCCTTACCTGCTGAGAGAATGACGATTCAGAAGACAAAGTCAGCAGATGTAGTCGAGAAGATGCTTTCCACCCCAGAGGCAAAGCAATGCAGGTCTCCATCTCTGACCCCAACACCCCCAATGGAGGTGGCCGAGCCCAGCCGCACCCCAACCAGGACCAGCTTTCCCATCCGCCCGGCAGGCCAGCGTCCTGTGAGTCTGCTCAAGTCTCACAGCAGCGTGGCCACCCGCGGTCGCGACTCCAGGGAGGGTAGAGAACGCAGCCCTACCTCAGCCCAGAGCCTCGATCGTAAGGACTGCCGTGTGACGACGCGCTCTCCAGGTCCCTGCAGGGCCTCCTGGGCCGAGGCGAGCAGGACCGAAGGATGGCGGGACCTGCAGGATGAGGCCCAAACTGGAATTACGCTGGAGGTTGGAGGTGGCATGGCTGCGGTGATGAGAGACATCCCCAGGAAGGACAGGCTAAAGAGCGGCTCAACTTCCCTACCTGCACCTCCTACCCAGGCCCCCAAACCTCGCAAAGGCAAAAGTCGCACCCTGGATAACAGTGACCTTAACAGCCTCTCTGAAGACCTGGGGCTGGCAAGAGAAGCTCAGCAGGCGCAGCAGGGCCAAAGAGGCTCTGCTAAAGACAGAAAGATGCTCAAGTTCATCAGTGGCATTTTCACGAAGAGCAGCTCAGGGGCAGCGGGGTCATCCTCCACAGCACCTCCTGTCTATATACAGAGAGACTCCAGTGAAGAGGAAGGTAGGAGGTCACAAACATATCACATCTTCAATTCCAAATCCACCCTTGATATATACAACAGATTATCAGAGGCACCCCTGTCTGCAGCCAAACATTTATCAGAGTTTAGCCCCCTTTATTTGTGCACAGGCATCCATTAGAAACGAGTCAGGCTGGGGTGGGGTGGGGTTGATCTTTTTAAAGAACCCAACAAAAAATCCATTTGCAGGCTTTAACGTTGTCACGTGTCGGGAAACATTTTCCCGAAGCCATGTGCGTCTGCAAATTGATGATAGATGAAGTTCTTTGATCTGACAATTGACAATAGAATCATCTTGGACAGTTTTAACCTAATTCCCCTCAGAGCCCAGGCCAATTTCACACCGCTGGAGGGGTAATCTGCACACACAAACACTGACACTAACACCCCCCACCCACCCAACACACATGCAGACACTTAAGCAGTGTTCCCAGCATGGCTTTAAATCTCCTAATGAAGCCAAAGGGGAGAGGAGCTGGTGGTTGGATTGCATCGCTCCATAAAGCTGGAACGATTAGAAAGGAGGAAAGACATGAGATATTTGTTCACCCACGTCAAAAAAGGGAAGTGAGGATCCGCAGCCAATCAAGAACATTTATAATCCTGTCTTTGATATTCCACCCACTGCATGTTCTGCCACTATAAGGAGCATTTTTTTTTTCCACCTTCCTTCTCACCCTCTTTGTCTCCGTCAGGTTCGATTTAAATTCAGCTCTGAAGCATATATGTGCCCTTTTAAGCTTCAGGATTGTTGGGTTGCGAGTTGAGCGGCTGCAGCACACAACAGTGCATCCCTTTCACCAACATGTTTGCTCAAAGACGGCGCGAGTGTCAGCCTGCGGGAGCCAGCACGCGAGGGAGCGTGTGTGTGTGTGTGTGTGTGTGTTTTATGCATTCATTCACTCATTGTGTATTCACACTGTTACACATGCACACTGTGGATTCACTCAAGTAGTGAGACCAGCCCCGCCGACCGCACACACACACACACGGGTGCGTGTGCGCGCACTCACGCACACATATTCACATACTCAAGGCAGGAGGAAGTGTTGCCATGGCAACCGGCAGGACTGCTGCTTCTGCTGCTGCTGCTATAGAGCCTGATGAAACATAGGGTGGAGGAGGTGTGTGCGTATGTGTGTGTGCGCGTGTGTGTGTGTGTGTATCTGTGCACTGACACACGGTGGAGAGACAAAATTCCTAAAAACAGAATTAAGTTTAGGATGTCAGCTACAGGCTGCACGCGAGGTTTGTAAGGGATCGATCCTGATTGGTTTGGAGCAGGGACTGTGGCTAATTGGCTTCATGCAGAAATGTGTGTGTCAAAGCAGCAGAAGGATCACATTGTCTGATCACTTTTGGCACCAGCAGCAAGCCATAAAAGAGAGCTTTTAGTCAGAAAGACAGACAAAGACGGGCAAAGTGTGTGTGTGTGGGTATGTGTGTGTGTGTGTGTGTGTGTGTGTGTGTGTGTGTGTTAGGAGTTGCCTTTTTTTCTCGGGGGGCTGCGTGCAGCAGCAGCTCGCATGTAAGTGCCTTTTTTAATCGGATGAAGCACATCATCGCCGTGTGTGGCGCTGGCCTGAACATTGCATAGATTTACAGTAGAACCAGGCCTGACTTTAATCATCATCTGTTTTTGAAGGACACATCACACATTCACACTGAGGATAATGGGCAGTGTATCTATCAGGCTAGTCTGCCAAAGCCTCCTGGTCTCCCGTTGTTTTCCTCTAGTTCCTTTCCTCCTTTTGTATTTTCTGATAAATGCTTTTTTTTTAAACTACAAAAGGAGGACACAGGCAGTGTGGCTCTTGAATCAAGAATAAAACATATCACTCTAAAAACTGAAGCTTGTACAGGCAATGGTGGTTGTTAGCACCTACCACAGCTTGAGCCTTAAGATTCAAAGTTCTTTTAGAACAAAGTCTTGCAGCCATCTTGGTTGCAGAACTTCTTAACCAGTGAGACTGAGCCCTGTGCAGACAGCTCTGCAGCTGTGAGCACTGTTTCAGAATGCTCTCTGTTAGGCTTCACAATCTTTCCATCAGTGTCTCATCCAGATCTTCATTGTCATCAGTCTCATCAGGTTTTTTGAGGCTAACAAGACAAAGACAAGACCAGTAAGATCACCTCCTTGGAGGCTGAAAATGTCCTCCACACCATGCAGCAGAGTTACTGGATCCAAAGTGTATCTGAATATTTTTTGAGAACATCAAGATGATGTTTATCAATTTATTGCATTTCAATTTGACATATATTTGTGTCCAAACTAATCCAAAAGTTAATCGCTTCCAAGTTCCACACCTCTAAGACTGTCATGCAAAGCATTCCAGAACCTTTTCCTGCTAACGGAGACATAGCCACCGTGATGCAAGTAATAAACTGAAAGATAGCCGTAATGTTCAATGGTCAGTTTTGTATAAAACCTACATGTGATGTTAAATCAGATCTTAAGTTTCACGACTCTACACGAAAAGCTTTTTTCTCACGTGTTAAACTTTTCACAGTGGCGTGGCGGTTAGCGCTGTTGCCTCACAGCAAGAAGGTCTGGGTTCAAATCCACCTTGGCCCGGGCCTCTCTGTGTGGAGTTTGCATGTTCCCCCCTTGTTTGTGTGGGTTTCCTCCCACAGTCCAAAGACATGCAGTTACTGGGGTTAGGTTAACTTGTGATTGTAAATTGCCCATAGGTGTGAGTGTGAATGATGGTCTATCTCTCTGTGTTAGCCCTGCGACAGGCTGGCGACCTGTACAGGATGTACCCTGCCTCTCACCCTGTGACAGCTGGGATAGGCTCCAGCCCCCCCGTGACCCTGAAAAGGATAAGCAGAAAGAGGATGGCTGTTAAACTTTTTTTATGCACGCGTAGGGTTTCATGACATCGTGGCTTCAATCCAGGTGCTACCTGTCAAACTAAGACTGCTTGACATCTGCTAGCATAAGCATTAATGTTGATCCTGATTTTAACATTTCACTCAAACGGAGCTGCTACCAGCTGCAGACTCTGTTGTCAGTGTAGTACATTCATCTAAGAAAAATATGAATGCAGTCTAACACGACAGTCATTCAATAAATCCTTTTTTGACTGCACTAATCTCTGTAAACACACTCTGTATCTGCATGTGAGTTTACAGATATCTGTGAGCAATGTTTGATCTTTGAAGCTTTTTGGTTGCTGTTTGTTGTCTGAGTGGTATAAACCAATCATGTTTGACTAGGCTTTTGCTGCATGCAGGTAAACAGTCCACATCAAGAGAAAAAGAAAAGCATCTTGGGCTAAGTGCACTGTTGAAGCCATTATTTGACCTGTTTCCTGTCTGAAACAAACCTTTTTAGCTCCCATTCATGGTGGCCCAGAGAGGTCAGAGGCGCTGCAATTAAAGAAAACACCAGCAAACACAAAACAGAAGCTGAAAAAAACAAAAAAAGTAGAAAAAAAAGAAGAGTTTGGGGGAGAAAATGTAATGAAGCAGCTGAGGAGGTGACAGAAACATGCTAAGGAGACTTTCTTAAAAGAAGTGGAGGATTCATCGGTGTTATGAGGGAGAAAAAGTGAGATTTGTTTTTTCAGCTTCCTTTTTGTTTTGTGTGCTTTTGCAGCATTTTTGTATTCGCTGGTGTTTTCTCAAGGCCAGCGTACCTGTTCCTTCCCTACATGCCAAAATCCTTCTGATTGGCTAAAGGTTTGATCAGGAGGTGGGCTCCTGTGTCTGGAGACATCACCCTCTCTCTATAGAGCCAAGTGTAGAAAAAAATTGTCTCAGACTGTCTGTGAGCACTCAGTCTGAAGGCTGAGCTTTTAGATCGCACCAGCCTCATTATTTGAAACTTTGGCAGCGTGTAATACAAGCATCTACTTTTGTAACAGTCAACAAGCTAGAATGAGGAAAAGCATAAAAGGTTCCCTTTGGTATCTGCATTCATAGTCAAACTGTAAACCATGACTGGTCTGTGAAACAGGAAGTTTGGAGTAAGATATGGGAGATATCATCTAAATATCTGCACTGGAAGCCCTGAAGTCATTAGGCGCGTGCTGATGGCTTCCCAGACAGAGTACCTAAACGGGCAACTGATGCCTTTTATGTCTCTGAATCAATTTTTTTGTCTGTCCTTCTCTTTGATGGCTCTGGAGCTGCAGCTGGGTGTCTGGGTGTGAGCGTCACATCACATCAGGGGCATGCCACCTCTTTTGCCCAATAGGGATGCTGGCACAGCTGTCTGTGACCGAACCCCTGCAGGCGACTGTGTGTCATGTTCACAGACACAACAATTTCACAGCCAAGTTTGTGGTCAAAATTAGCCCCTGATCATTTTTAGAATGAGTCGATTAAATATGCCACTGAACAGGAAAGGAACCCCAAATAGCTTTTGATCATTTTTATTTGTCCAGTAGTTCCATCTGTTTTATTTTGGTTATTTTAAATATGAACTGCATGTCTTGAGTTTTGGACTGTTGGCCCAATGAACAATGCACACAGTTATACAATACTAGTGCTTCACCAGAACTGAAGCACACTTATTGGGCAGGCTGTACCTCACATGAGGGCATATTATTTATCTGATAATTCAATTAAAAGTGCTTTAAAGGGCACAGACAGCATAAACACAGTGCAGAGGTCCAGTTCAGTGACAGGCAGACAGGTAACAGCTGCACACCTGCCAATTAAAGCAGGCCCAACCCTAACTTTAATCCAAACTGGTGGCTTATTGTGATGTGATGTTTCAACCAGTACAAGGAACAGAAACCCATGGAAGCAGAGCAAACAGTCTAACAGCGACAAAGGGGAAAGCAGAGATTATGTATCGACAGAAGGCTGATTGTAAAACGAGACATGTGTAACAAAGTCACAAACAAACAATGCAAAGGAGCCAAAAGGGACAAAAGCAGGTAGTAAAACCAAAATGAGACATTTGAGAACCCTGAAACACAAAGGCAGAACCATGGAAGCACAACACAAGTCAGACAGAAATGTTTTAGGGTTTTTAATCTGGCCATAAAGATGCCTTTCAAAGCTGTTAAGTTGTTACAGGAGAGTCCACAGAAACTGGTTTTAGAGGCAATTCATTAGAGGAACTGCAATTTTTTTTTTACCTCTGGATACTGCTGCTTGGTAGAAACCGTGCCAGCTGTCAGTCGAGGCACAGCAAGTCATTTTTACTTTTATTCTATTTTCTGTGTCATACTTCCCTTTATTTCATACACTGTTTGTAGCTGTTTCGCCTCTGCATGTGTCCAAATCATCAGTTCATCACGAGTCAATTATAACAAATATTTAGCCACAGCCTTTTTTTTTTTTTTACTTCAAGCCTTAATAGGTGTCTGACATCTTTTAGTAGCAGCAAACTGAAACAGTAAAGGTGTCCATTACTCAGTACACAGCCGCCCGTCATTCCCAGCACGGAGGAAGCAAAATGGATAAAGAGCGGTGCGGCTCCACCTTGTTGGATCCCCTGTTGTGACTGAAAGGTTATATTCATTAAGGCGACCTGCCAGGCCACACGTGAGGCCAGTCACGCAGCAGCTGTGTGATTTATTGCCCTCCCACAGGCTGTTAAGATGGTTGCCCTTGTTACTGTATATAATCTAAATGATGTGTCACTGCCTCACTGACTGTTTGTCTCTGTCTGTCTCTTTCTAGTATATATTGCCAGCAGCCAGGAGTGGACACTGAGCAGATCCATCCCCGAGCTGAGACTGGTGAGAAAACCCCCATCACTGCCAGAGCACATTAGGAAAAAAGAGGAATTTATTCCAGTAATTCACAGTTATTTAACTGTATCGGAGATGTCCAACCTAAAGCAACATGATACAACTGAACAAACAAACAAACAAAAAAATTTAAGTTCCCAACATCCATCAGATCATCAGTGAACCACTTGAGGCAGAAGCAGAATTTTGGAAAATAAAATATGTCACTTTGGTCTCACAGTTCTATTATAAGATTCTCCTTTGGGCATGTCTGATAGATGAAAATTTCATATAAAGGGGTAGATCCTTGGTGGACCTTACCTCTAACCTTAAACTCTGAGGATGCAGTGAGAAAGGACAAAGATGGAAACAACAATAACAAAAAGCCGGCTTTTAATTAGATCCAGGAATGAGCAAAAGCCAAAAGGAAACAAAGCCAGAATCCAGAGCGAGCACAAGTTTAACCAGAGCGAGATTAATGGGTTAGCGAGCTATGATGAGCTTAAAGCAACGCGTTCCAGTGTCTTTTTACCTGTTAGATCACCATGGTAACTGATGCTGAACACGTCACCTGATGTGGAGCAGGTCATGTTCAGAGTTTCAATTTAAAAATCAGATGAAAAGAGTGCGATATAGATTCTCTGCTGAAGGTATCTGTCTTAACTTATTGAGCCATAACACACCAACACCAGTGACTCAGTACTCAGTGTACTCAGTTGGTAATGTAAAAGAGCTCAGATTATATGTTTCATCAGTTACATTTGTAGGCTATTCATCACCAAAAATATTCAGTCAATAAAATCAATTTTACCATTATCTGATTTCAGTGTCTCCTTCATTGAGCCACGGGACAGTCAGAGCTGAATGCACGGAGTAACCTGTAATATTTAAATGTATCCAGTCTAAACATTCAGTCAAACATTCAAACACCACTATCTGCAGCAGCAGTGTTGCATTTCACTTTCCTATTTTGTCTCCTTCATTATAGATCTCTGTCACCCTTTCCTCTGATAGAGTCTCTGTTGGAGTAGGTGGTGCTCATTTGTCAGTTTTAGAATTTGTCAAGCCAAAGAAAGAACAAAGCCTGGCTATATTTAACTCTCTTGTAGTACTCAGTGCAGGGAAGACAAAGAAAAGAAGTAAAAGCAGAGGTGGCTCACGCTGAAAAGCAGTTACCAAAATAAAACAGGAAGTGGAAACCAAGAAGGGGAAGGCACAAGCACATAGACAAGATGGAGGGAGGCGACACCAGGAACATTAGAAACTCAAACATCAAAGGATGTCAAAGAAATCAAAAACAGGAACCAAACTTACTTTAGACCATGAAAAATAGGCCACCAGAAATCTGCTGGATATTAAGAGGTTAAAAAAGTAAAGATCATCGTTTCTATCTTTAATTCTGCAATTGTAGAAAATGCAGTTGGCGCTTGGATATGTTCTTTAAGCCCTGAGTTCTGTCTTCAGGTATTACTTTCCAAACCAGGGAGGGCCTTTGTGAAACAGCAGAGAAAGTATTCAGATCGTTAAATTAGGTAAAGGCACTGATGTTGCACTTTAATGATGCTAAATTACAGTTAAAAGTCCTGCATCCAAACTGTTCTGTGACCACAGCCAAGTAGTGAAAGTACTCAGTGCAGTTAAAAATCCCTCTGACTGATACATATTTTTTTTAAACTGATGAATTCATGTTTAAACAGTAGTTTACTGTTTTGCTAATTTTAACTCCTAACATAATCGCGGCTTTCATAATGGATGCGGACGCTCATTATTTTCTCATTTGAGTTGCAAATTTTCAGACAATGGTGTGAAAGTCTCCTCGCAGTTTCCCACAGCCCAATGTGAACAAACTGAAGCTCTTAAAATAATGAAAAGGAAAAGCAGCAAATCCTCACAGCAGAAAAGCTCAAATCATAAAAAAGAAATTAGGGTATTTTAGCAATAAAATAAGTACGTGATTGTCAAAATAGCTGCTAATGCATTTTTCTGGTTGTCTGTTTGCTACAGTATATATTGATAGCCCTTGGTAACTTGCATGCAAACTTTTTATTTTGTTTAACTTGTGAATGTAATTAAGTAGAAATGGCAATAAAATACCTGAATACCACGTCCTCCCAGAGGCATGTCTTTGCCATCCAGCAGTCATCTTGGCGACGCCTCAGGGCAGTTATTTCTAAAGCTCCTATCTAAATGAATGAGTAAAGATCCATAACCTCCATTTAAGTGGTTGCCAAAGCCATAAACACTGCATGTACAGGATCACCAGCCAAGAAGCTTGGAAAACTTGCCCTGAGAGGTTAACTAAAGAGAAAAATGATGAGTACACTAACCTAGATCTTTACCACCACGAGTAGAGCGATATTAGGTTCACCACCACACAGCTGCTGTGAATCTTTACTCCAAGCATGGATCAGTACAAAACAAAGCAGTCTCACTATAGTTTGTGATATAGTTATGACCCCTGATTCATGTTTCTGGACACAAAATTTACTGTCTTTTCCTGTTCCAGAAAATAAATGTCCCACCTTTATTTTCACTGTCCCTAAACACAGCATTTTATCTGTCCACTCCCATATGAACTGACTTGGATCCATGTACACAAAATTCCTGTTTTCAAAGGGTGAAAAATGTGCATTTGGAGGCCAGAGAGGCTGGCGATAGAGCGACTTATTTCCCTGCTGACACCAGAGACACAAGTTTGCCAGATATTTACTTTACCTGGTCAAGTTTAGGCATTAAACCAACTGGGCTCGCTTTAAAAAAGATTCTTATTTACGTTAAAATACAACGGTTGGCACGTCTTTGCTCTGGTTTCTTGGTCATACACGTCATGGAAAAAAACGTGACAATTTGTGTCCACAAACACACAGAGTTTTCTTTTGTGACCACTTCACATTTTGCTATGAGACTTGGTCAGGTGAGCACAGATGTTCCACCCACCTGCCGTCCAAACCTCCTGTTTGTGAGGGGCAGCCAATCAGGAGAAAGTTGGCTTGAAGCAGTTGAACAGGCGAGGGCAACGAAGGGAGAAAAAAAATAAAGTGAAATGTGGATGAATGAATATGATTTCTGAAATGATTGTGACTTCATCGATCCCACCGCGCTGGTCTCTGTTTCACTGAAATTCAGTCAGATCAGTTTCTGTTGTCAGGTATTGACAGGTTGTTTCAGACAGAGGATGAACTGAGGTGCTGCACTGAGGCCCTGTGCAAAGCTGCTCTAGTGAAGTCCAAGAATAAAAATATGAAGCTAAAAATGATTATCATAGCTTCCCTATTTTTAAGCATGGGACTTTACTGTATTGAATTCTAATTAAGCAGTTTTATAACATATCACTGTCAGAACGATCTTCCGTCACTGACTGCTGCACATTGTCATACATGGATGAAGAAGCAGTGGAGCAGTCTAAAGGCTGAAAATGCAGATTCAATAAGAGACCGTCTGAGCTGTCTAAAAGGAACTAATGCTTATCCAATGGAGGAACT
Source organism: Archocentrus centrarchus (assembly GCF_007364275.1). Taxonomy (NCBI): domain Eukaryota; kingdom Metazoa; phylum Chordata; class Actinopteri; order Cichliformes; family Cichlidae; genus Archocentrus; species Archocentrus centrarchus. The sequence goes on along the minus strand of NC_044352.1, from coordinate 6,333,865 downwards.
GAAAGTCTGTGTCTGATGTGTTTTAATTTAGTCTGAGAGTTATATTTAATGCCTTGTGCCGTGAATGTGCATGCAGGCTGACCCTGAAACAACTTGTGGGTGCTATATTTACTCCCTCCTTCTCTCAGGGCATCCTGGGAAGTCTGAAAAGTGGCAAGTCGGCGCTGGTAAACAAATACATCACAGGCAGTTACTCTGCAATCGAGAAGCCTGACGGTAAGACGCAAACAAATAATGTTTAAAAAGCAGCTTGTTGTGTGCAAACGTTTTGTATATGATTAGGTTTCACCTGTTCAGAGAGACGTTTGAGGATATTTTGTGCAGCCTGGTGCACGATATGGCTTCATCTTCGGTGTGTCACTCTGCTGAATAACTTGTCTGCCGCTGTCATTGTTCCTGACAGGTGCCCGGTATAAAAAGGAAGTGCTGGTGGACGGTCAGAGTCATTTATTATTGATCCGAGAGGAGGCTGGAGCACCTGATGCGCAGGTGCTTCTTTCTGCCTTTGTGTATTTATTTGTGTCTGTATGTGTGTGATAAACATGTAACCCTGCACATTTCATCATCCATCAGTGCGCAGAAAGATAACATCTCTCCATCTATGCTTTTCCTCCTGCAGTTCAGCAGCTGGGTTGATGCAGTGATCCTGGTCTTCAGTCTGGAAAATGAGGCCAGTTTCCAGGAGCTCTACCAGATCTACAGCCAGCTTAGCGCCTTCCGCTCAGACATCCCAGTCATAGTGGTCGGCACCCAAGGTAAGCACACAAAACAGCCATGTACCTCTACATGTTAGGAGCCCAAACCTTTCTTAATAGTCAAGTTTAAAAAAAAAAAAAAGTTTACCTCTTGCCTTTAGATATGAATGAACCCCAAAAACTTGACTTGTCTCATGATATCAGTTTTTAGTTATCTTAAGTTCAACTATTTAGTTGTTAGCCACTTTGTTAGGTACACCTGCGCAATTGCTTTTTAATGTACATATTTAATCAGCCAATCACATGAAAGCAACAAGGAGCATTTAGACATGCAGACCTGTTCAAGATGCTTGGCTGAAGTTCATCAGAATGGGGAAGAAAGGAGGTTATGTGTCTTTGAACGTGGTGTGGTTGCTGGTCCTGAACAGGCTCTAGTGGGATTTTCACATGCAACCAGTGAGCAGTGGTTCTCTGGGTGAAAAGGCCCTGTTGATGCTAGAGGTCGGAGGAAAATGGCTGGGCTGCTTCATGCAGGAAGGCTGTAGTAACTCAGATAAACACTGGTTATGACCAAAGTCAAACCTTGAAACAGATGGGCTGCAGCAGCAGAGACCACACTCCTGTCAGCTAAGAACAGGAAACTGAGGCTACAATTTACACGGGCTCACTAAAATTGGAGAGTAGAAAAATGTTTCCTGGTCTGATGAGTCTCAATTTCAGCTGCAACATTCAGATGGTAGGGTCAGAATTTGGCGTAAACATGAAAGCATGGATCCATCCTGCCTTGTATCAGTGGTTCAGGATGCTGGTGGTGGTGTAACGGTGTGGGAGATAATTTCTTGCCATATTTTTGTCCCCTTAGTACCATTTGAGTCTCATTTAAACACCACAGCCTGCCTGAGTATTGCTGCTGATCACGTCCATCCCTTTATGATCACAGCGTACCCATCTTCTAATCGCTGCTTGCCGCAGGATAACATGCCATGCCACAAAGCTCAGATCATCTCCCACTGGTTTCTCGAACATGACAGTGAGTTCACTGCACTCAAATGGCCTGCACAGTCACCAGATCTCAATCCAGCAGAGCACCTTTGGGCTGTGGTGGAACGGGAGATTCACGTCACGGTTGTGCAGCCATCAAATCTGCAGCAACCGTGTGATGATATCATGTCAATGTGGACCAGAATCACTGAGGAATGTTTCCAGCACCTTTTTGAATCTATACCCTGAAGAATTAAGGAAGTTCTGGTGACAGAAGGGGGTCCAACCTGATACTAGCAAGGTGTCCAGTGAGGTATATTCCTGCTAATGGGTTCCTAACACCCACAAAAAAAAAATAGGAGTCTTACAGGACAAGCTGATGCTATTAACATCTTTATATTTACAGTTTTTTTTTTTTCATTTCTCTTGTTTGTTTGTTTAGATAAAATCAGCAGCACCAACCCTCGCGTGATTGAAGATCAGAGAGCCAGACAGCTGTGTATCGATGTGCGTCATTCCCTCTTTTACGAGACCTGCGCCACCTACGGGTTCAACGTTGACCGAGTGTTTTCAGAGGGTGAGCTGACTCACATTTTATTGGTGCTATCAGTACACACAAAATAACAGGCTTAAGGATGTGATTCACAAAGAGGACAAAAAAAAACCAAAACCCTACTATTTACACGCTGATGTTTGAAACAGACTCAAAAATTTAACTGTTTGTTTTTCAGCTGCCCAGAAAATTATAGCTCAAAAGAAGCAGGCGGCACTGCAGGCCTGCAAATCTCTGCCTAATTCACCCAGTCACTCCGGAGGCTCCACACCCGGATCGGCGTCCTTCCCCGGACAGGTAACATGTCCTAACAGCTGCAGGTCCTGTGTTGTTGTGATCGGTAAACTTTGTACAGCACACATTTTTAATAAGCCGTGGCAGGAAAGTGTTAGACAAAATGAAACTGGTTGAAAAGCTGAACAGATCCGCTTTACATTTACAGAGTGGTAGAAGATCTTATCTCACCACAGGCAGCTTCTCATAAACATGCTCAGAGGCTATTTGGGGATAATTCTCTTTTGAAATAAAATTTCTACATGTTTAACATTACATTGCACAACTATGTGACACATTTTTCGGCTGACTAAACAAATCGCACTTTAACAGGTTAGTTTTACACAGAGTTTTACTGTTTCTTTTCCATCCAGCGATGACCTAACCACTGCTTAAAAAAGTCCTGCTTTTGCAGCCTCAAGTTGAATGTTTTTGCCATCGCAGGGCAGCAACTTCTCAATCCCAGTGTGGCCAGGCTTTAAAGCATATCCTGCATCTACTGCAAAATTAATTAATTTTTATATTAAATAAGCCTTGAAACTAGCGAATGAGCTCATAAACCCATCAGGAAAATGTTTTCTGAGCAGTAGGGCTGTTTTCCCAGACTTCTATACAGTCTGACTCCTTTTTGCAACAAGAGGAGTCGCCCCCTACTGACCATTAAGAAGAATGTAGGTTTAGGCAAAGTCCACATTGGCTTCTTTTTTCAGACCTGGAAGCTACCGCCAGCTTTTATGTACAGTCTGTGGCTGATGTGCACTTGTTGTACAGACTCAAAGAAGACTAAACAACTACACTCTGATTTTAGCAGGGCAAAACAATCCAGTGTTATTGGGTTTGTACATACAGAAAAGTTTTATCAGCTCTCCTTCAACAAAATACACGATTCCTTATTGCCTTTTTTTTGCACAATTTTAGTGCAACAGTTTAATTATCTAATTATTTATAATTAGGTGTTTCTGTGTATTAATGAACCAACTGGAAGCAGTGCTGTAATTTTGTTGTGTTTTGCTGTTGTGGGACCAAAAATAGGAAGTGGTACACTTCCTATTTTTGTTGATTTGTGAAACATTCACAAACCAACAATTTAAAGATTGAAATTGGAAGTGGTAACTTTTTTCACCTTAGGATTTCCTGTCAGCCTGGCCCCATATCCTAACAATAACATTTTCTATATTATCATCTTTTTTTAATCACACACATTATGTGAACCTAGTACTATATTCATACTTTACTGTGCTTTAAGGCAAAGTACATAATGTCAAATGTATTTTGACTAACATTCAATAATAAAATTATTTTCTTTTATTATTCCAGAATAAATATAAATAAGCTCACGTTTCACCTCTGTCAGAGTGGTGATTTCATACCTGAGATATCTTCTTCTAAAGTATTTATTAAAAAAAAATACAATGAAACAGAAAGTCGGGGGAAAAACAGATAACCACATAATCTATTACCATCTATTAACAACACAAAAACAATGTGGAAAAATATGCCATCCAAAACATTGACCCCAGTGATCTGTGACCTGCGATGCTTGTTCTCCTCAGACCTAATAATGTGGATGTTGTCCTTCTTTCAGTTGGAAACTGAAAGAAGGACAAAAGGACACCAAGTAAAATTAGTCAAAATTTGGAGTTAGCTGAATAAGCTGAATCTTCCTTTCAGATAGAAAGATATGTAGATATTAGATAAATCCAGTGGATTTAATAGTACAATATATCCCTCTGAAAAGAAGAAGTAGAAGTATGAAGTATCTCAAGAAATCCCATAAAATTTTACATTAAATTACAATACTTGAAGTATTGCATTTGCTTGCTTTCCACCACATATTCAGTCAAATATTTCCAAATACAGGCAATTATTATTTTGTTTGGTCCTCATTCCTGACGACATCCTCTTAAAACTCACCCCACAGAAACAAAAAGTGAAGCGAGTTGAGCACATTTTAAGAAATGCATTAAAATCAACTGCAGAGCAGTGAATATGATTACAGTCAGGTGTGAAATCTCCTCAGTAGTTATTAGTCAGCCGTTTGAGTAAACACAATCTTCTCACAGTCTAGACAGATATTACATAAGACCCGATAAATATAGGACACCGATGAAAGTGTTCTGCTGTTGCTATGCTGATGCTTTCTTCAAAGTTATCTTTCAGAGTTTTAACAGCAGCGGTCCTGCTGTTCTTCTAATACCAGCTAATCAGATTGTTTTAAGCTGTGCTAGCAGAAAGACTCTGGGGATGTAAGCGAGCAGCGAACGCTGGCTTTGGCAAACTGAACACATTTCAACAACTACCAGACACATTACAAGGAAATTTAGTACACTTATTTATTGGCTTACTTACTGGGTATTCTCTAGAGCCACTTTCTAGTGGACATTAAAGGAAATGCTGTTTTTAGCACTTCTACGCTGGCTTCATGTTTCCTCAGAGAGGGTCCTCCTCTGGAGATCTGCATCATAACCACGTTGCTGTTTTTTGGGAATCAGCCATGTCCTTTATCCTCTTCTTCTTCTTTATATCAGTGAATTAATGCATCTCTGTCCTTGGTGTGAATATGTTAATGATAACCTGCAGAAACAATGACACTTGAACAGTTTCAGCTTATGCTAAGTCAGTGAATGTGCTGCGTGAGCAGGTGGAAATGAGCATTAAGCTAAACTGTGCCAAACTACAACTTCGCAGTGGCCAGCACAAATCTAGACTCTGTATATACACTCAGGTGACAATTTATTAGTCAAGTCAAGTCAAGTCAAGTTTATTTATAAAGCACATTTAAAACAACGACGTTGACCAAAGTGCTGTACAAGATCTGTAACCCCAAGGACTATACTAAATAAAAATAAAAATATATAAATAAATAAATAAAATAATAAAATAAAAATAAATAAATAAAAACATTAAGAACAATAAATAACATAAGAAAATTAAAAATTAAAACGTTTAAAACAAGTACCATAAATATTAGGCACAGTACTGTTTCTAAAACTGTACTCTAATGAATTCCCCCAGTTTCTATTGTGCTGCCCAATAAGAGGTTGACTTTGTATACCTATGTATCATTGTAATCATAAGAAAATTAAGTATATTTTTTATGAAAACTAGTTTCAAAAACTTAAGCCAGCTTAAGCAGTGGTGGAAGGTAACCAAATACATTTACTCAAGTACGTAAGTCTAAATGTAGGATATTTATTTTCTTTTCCTGATATTCAGAGGGAAATATCGTGAATACAGATGGACCAAAGCAGCAACACAGAGAAACTCTGCTACGACTGGTACTACTACTCAAGACATGAACCAAAACAGAAGATTAGAAAACTGAAACTCATCAGCAGGATAATAAAACCAGGCGGAAACCAAAAATCCACAATATCCCAGTCACTATAAAAATAATGAAACCTAAACTCCAAATATACTGCTCAAAACAATTAAAGGAACACTTTATAATCAGAGTTTAGCATCAAGTCAGTTAAACTTCTGGGATATTGATCTGGTCAGTTAAGCAGCAGAGGGGCTTGTTAATCAGTTTCAGCTGCTTTGGTGTTAATGGAATTAACAACAGGTGCACTAGAGGGGCAACAATGAGACAACCCCCAAAACAGGAATGGTTTTACAGCTGGAGGCCGCTGACATTTTCCCTCCTCTTCTTTTCTGATTGTTTTTTCACTAGTTTTGCATTTGGCTAGGGTCAGTGTCACTACTGGTAGCATGAGGCCATACCTGGACCCTACAGAGGTTGCACAGGTTGTTCAGCTCCTCCAGGATGACACATCAATACGTGCCATTGCTAGAAGGTTTGCTGTGTCTTCCAGCACAGTCTCAAGAGCATGGAGGAGATTCCAGGAGACAGCAGTTAGTCTAGGAGAGCTGGGCAGGGTCATAGAAGATCCTTTACCCATCAGCAGGACCGTTATCTGCTTCTTTGTGCAAGGAGGAACAAGATGAACACTGCCAGAGCTACAAAATGACCTCCAGCAGCCACTGGTGTGAATGTCTCTGATCACCCTGGCTGCTATTAGGTATCAGGATGAAATTCTTGGACCCACTGTCAGGCTGGTGCAGTGGGTCTTGGATTCCTCCTGGTGCACAACAATGCCCGGCCTCATGTGGTGGGAGTATGTAGGCAGTTCCTGTAGGATGAAGGAACTGATACCACTGACTGGCCCCCACCTCTGGGACATTATGTTTCAGCTCTTCTGATGCCACCAAGTTGCACCTCAGACTGTCCAGGGCCTCAGTAATGCCCTGGTCTGGATCTGGGAGGAGATTCCCCCAGGACACCTCTCATTAGGACCATGCCCCAGTGTTGTCAGGCATGCATAGAAACACATGGGGGTCATGCAAACTACTGAGTACCCTTTTGAGTTGCTTCAGTGAAATTTGGTCAAACAGGACTATCCTGCTGCATCATTTTTTCACCTTGAATGGGTGTCTTTGAATTCAGCCCTCTGCAGGGTGATAATTTTCATTTCCATTTCATGTGGCATCCTTTCATTCCTAACACATTACCCAGTCCACATCAATATAGATACCAGCATGATCTTTTCCCATTCACATCTGATGTGTTCCTTTATTTTTTTTTTCGAGCGGCGTATTAACAAAACTCCAAAAGTCTGATTACTTTATCTTTAAAAACATTGCCTGCACTGTCCTCGTCCATCAGTTCCCATCGATCACAGTGATCGACTGAAGAATTCACACTGTCACTCATCATCACCTTTTTATGAATCTGTTTCATCGTTCAACACATCCTCACTTTCTCCATCTCTTCTCATTTCCATTCTCATCTCTGCATCCTGACCTCCTGACCTCCACCGCCACCACCTCCTCCTCCTCCTCCTCTCAGGCCAATAATGGCCCCAGTAGTGGCTACGCCTACTCCCTCCCCTCCACCCCTGTGGTGGGCCACAAAGAGCTGCGAGTTGCACAGGGAGAGGGAGGAGGCAGTGTCAGCGCTCGCTCGCTGAAGAGCATCCCCAGACGGCCCTCGCTCTTCAAGGTCAGTCGCCGCCAACTGCTGGTGTCTCACACCTTTAAGTCTCCTGTCACCTCACTCTCATTTCACTCCATTCAACCCCCTCTGACTCTCTCAGCTGAAATCGTTTCCTCTTTTTTAACATTTTAAATGCTGTTGGATTTGTTGCAGAACCGGGACATGGATAAAAAAGCTGGTGATGCTAAAGGAGATGGGAGCAGTGTGCGGGGCGTTCCAATCAAACAGGTTTGGTTACCATTACAAGCAAAAATAAGCTGAATATCCAGTGAAGGGGGCATTTACATGCTGCAGTTATAACTATAATATGAGCCAATTCCGTTGACAGAAATAAGGTGGGAACAAAAATACATTTGTTATTTATTTCCTCTTACATAAGCAGCACAGAAGTCTGTCGTTTTATCTTTTTCAGCCTTCCTCGAGGGTGTTCTATTTATACAAGTGCTCTCAGCTATTGTTGAACTCTTTCTGGTACACTTTGAAGGGGCGGGCTCTAAATTTAGGCAGATTCAGAGTGTGGTTTGCTGTGAGTGATGTGACCCCAGTTGTTGTTTTTGACAGGGCATCCTGTGGAAGAGGAGTGGGAGCTCTCTGAATAAGGAGTGGAAGAAGAAGTACGTCACCCTGTCCAACAATGGCACGCTGTCTTACCACTCCAGCTCCAGCGTAAGAAAACACCACAACACCGATCAGGGGGAGAAAAGATCTGATGATTTTCACATTTAAAAGGGACCTATTATGCTTTTACATATATTATGCTTTATGTCTACAGTCTCTCGAACAGAAAGAAAGACCCAAATTTTAGTCTACAAAAGTTATATAGTTTGGTATAACTCAGTGCTATTTGAATCATATTTTAATTCGGTTGTTCAAAGTGTGGCCCTTTAAGAAAAGCTGCTGTCCATCCCTGTACTAAATGATGTTTCGCAAAACATTTCAGCTCACTAAGATGATAAAAGCGTGGCCCAATTTGTCCTTTTTAGGACTACACGCAGAATACCCACGGGAAGGAGATCGACCTGCTGCGTGTGACTGTTAAAGTTCCTGGGAAACGTCCTCCAAGAGCGGTAGCACCTGCAGGGCCCTCACCTGTCCCCCCTGGTGCTGTACCCGGAGTCAACGGGCTGAGTAAAGAGCTGGCACCCACTGACGGCACCAGTACAGGTACCTGCATATAAAAGATGGACATAGCCACAGTGACATCATCCATTGGTTTGGTTGTTGCCTTCCCATCTTTTTGATAAACCCACTTATTTTTTAGATAACATTAAAATTATATTTCTTGCCCTGAAAGATCATAAAAATATGGTCCCCTGTGCATAAACTCTTCACTTTCTCTCTCTCTGCCAGTTCCTCAGTTGTGTCCGCCGACCCTCTCTGTCGTTGCCGATGATCGGTCTGGTGGTTTGTCCCCTCAAGGAGGTGAGAGAGGACTTCAGCGCTGCCCCTCCTCATTGTCCACCAAAGCTCAAAGTGTCGGTACGTACCGCGGGGAATGAAACCTTTCGGATGCTGCCGCCGGCTCGGACACTTTGGGTGCAGCTGCAGCTCTGCTCTGACTGAAAACAATTCCATCGTGTATGATTTGTTATCTTTGCACCAAATGTCAGATGCCCTGGAAGCAACGGCCGGTTCGTTTGGTGGAAAAGATCCCAACCAATCGTCTCCCATGAGCGACAGGAAGAAAAACAGGAGGAAGAAGAGCATGAATCAGAAAGGGGATGCAGCCGTCGGGCAAGCCGAAGGTAACATAATATTTTTACTAGGTAATAGTCTTTGCACCAAGTACAACTACAAAATTGACTTTTTTTTGTTTGCTGTATAAATACACAAAAAAAAACCACATATGAGTATGCATTAAGACATTTTACTAGAAATGAAAGTTCTATGTTTTTTGCTCTTATTGAAAAAAGAGAAACAAGATGTTTATTTATTTCCTGCTAAGAAAAACACTTTGCTTCTATTCTGACATTTAACTTTTTAGCTGCACAGCTTTCCGTTTTCTTCCAGTTCTGTCTCCTCTGTGTGGGCAAAGATTAATGAAGGTGTTTGTCTTTCTCTGAATATTTCTTATCTGCCTTTTTCCTAACACTTGCACTCCTCTTTCTCTTCTCTTGCTTATCTCTCGCTCTGCAGCTAAACGCAAAATGTGGAAATTAAAGAGCTTTGGTAGCTTGAGAAACATTAATAAGACAGGTAACAAGTGAGAGTGACGGTGCTGACTCAGCTTGTGCTCTCCGTTTTCCTTCTGTGTGCCTGACATCCATTATCTGCATCCCATTGTTTGTTTGAATTACCTTCAGTGTAATAACCCAACGATTTTTTTTTTTGTCCTCATGTTTAATCTAACCACCGTTTTGTTTTTCATCCGTTTTTCCTCCACTGACTGAAAGCTCAATAGATTAATTCACTGGGTTTGACTTGTACATGCAAATCTCATGTCTCGATTCTCCTGCTTCACCCTCACTTTGCAGAGGAAGAGAACGCCGACTTCATCATAGTGTCCTTTACTGGGCAGACATGGCACTTTGAGGCTCAGAGCCTGGAGGAGAGGGACTCGTGGGTGACAGCAATAGAGAGTCAAATCCTCGCAAGTCTGGGTTCCTGTGAGAGCGGCAGAAACAAGGTAGAAAAAAAAAACCCTGAATGTGGTGAAAGCACATTTTCAAAAGAAGTCAGGAATGGATTCTCAATGTGAACACATTCATTTCAACCAAAGCTGAAACTGATCTGGCTGTGTGAAAACATCATTTCTAGGAGGCAGAAAGAGAAGAATATTGTGCAAAAAATAGAATCTGCAAACTGTTCCCTGCTCTTGAAATATTCCTTTAGATATCTGCATGAAGATCTGACTGACTGATCACAGCAAAACTAAATAGAAAGTGCAGTGTGGGGGGAAAAAAAAGTAATGCCGGGAAGAATGCAGGTCAAACTTTAGAAAAATGTGAGTCAAAATCTGATGGTGCTTAAGTCTGTGCTGTCATCACTCCCAGTCATATCTAATCAAATCACACCCACACAGTCTCTAACCTCTTTTCCATGAGAGAAGACACATTTTTGAGGGATCCTGCATATTTGCAACCCAAAAAGACTGGTGTTGGGCACAAATTGGAAACCACTAAGGGGGTTACCAGAAAAATTTCCCCAGTGATTCACTGATCCAGCCCACAGGTGCACCACGATTTCCCTGTAAATTACTCCAACTTTCCTGGTTCCTGAAAGGCAGTAAGGCAGAACTGGGAATGAATCTGCACCACATCAATGGAAAAAGGTTTCTCAGGAGGAGGTAAAAGTTGAAAATCCAAATCTTTATTGCCAGGCTTGAATTCATACAGCGGAGCTCTGTCATCATAGCAAATATTAGCAGCAAGAGGCCAGGAAAGGCAAAATCCAAATAAATCAGGCTAAAAGTATTTCATAAAAAAAAAAAAGAAAAACCAAGTTACTCTGAGATTACATAGTGTCTGGATTACTTCATTGTGCATAGTAATCTTAGTAATTGGAGGAATCTTCCAATGATCAAAGAGAAGAAGAAAAGTATATAATCTAAGGAGACTGACTGGATAAAGGTGGTCCACCAAATAGTAGGGGAAAAAACAAAGACAAGAAGCAGGAAAAAAATGAATGATTTGAACAGATGTCATCAATGAAACAAAAACATGACCTCAAAAAAAAAAAAAAAAAAAAAATCGAAGGATTTCACACACTTTCACATACACCAAGTCAGCATGTTGTGTTATTAAAGTTCAAGTATGCCCATAAACTTTATGAAAAAGATCAACACATCTTCCAGGTCTGAAAAGATAAGCCAATGTGGAAGTAACTTAAACTGCATTATTTCTAACAACCAGCAGGGGGCGACTCCTGTGGTTGCTGTTGTATAGAAGATTATGGCAAAGTGACCTTCTTGCTCCCTTGATCTATGACCTCAGTAAACACTTTTTCTGATGACTTTATGGGCTCAGTCGACAGCTTCAAGTTTTACTGAACACAATAAAATGTTTATTTGGTAAATTATGATCTCCATTAGAGGGAATTAGACTATAAATTGGGATATAATTAAGGTAAGGTTAATTAATTTACCTGAAAAATAGTTCAATATAAAATTTATGTGTTTTGCATTCTTACATGCCATGTGGTTTCATAATCTACACACATGATTCAATATCACATGTTACAGATTGCTATTCTCACATAGCAGAGGTAAATGGATTAGTTCTTATATAGCGCTTTTCTACTCTAGCTGAGCACTCAGTGCTTTATACATCATGTTTGCATTTACATGTTCATACAAGCACTGTTTTCTATTTCAAAGTGCTTTCTATCTAACATTCACATACATTCATACTCCAACAGTTGCATCGGAGAGCAACTTGGGGTTCAGTCACAGTCACTTGTTTATGAAACAGAAGCACTTGTGTGGATATAAATAAATGATGCAAATGTGTATTTGTACAGGCGCGGAGGAGCAGTCAGAGCGAGGCCGTAGCGCTGCAGGCCATCCGAAACGCCAAAGGCAACAGTCAGTGTGTGGACTGTGAAGCACCCAGTGAGTGCCTAAATGTCTTTCACTCCAGCTGCACATTTATTCTGGAGGATAATTTACACCATCCACAGACTGTGGTGGTGCAGTCATTGGCACATGGTTTATTTTGACTCATTAGTCTTGCTAAGCAGTCTCTGTTCTCCCATCCTCCAGATCCCACCTGGGCCAGTCTCAATCTGGGTGCGCTGATCTGCATCGAGTGCTCAGGGATCCACCGAAACCTCGGGACTCACCTGTCCCGTGTGCGCTCGCTGGACCTGGACGACTGGCCAGGAGAGCTAACGCAGGTCCTGGCTGCCATTGGAAACCACATGGCCAACAGCATATGGGAGAGCTGCACCCAGGGACGAACCAAACCCACACCCCATGCAACACGGTGGGTTCAGCCAGATCACAACATTGGAGATTTTGTTGCATGACAACAATGCTGTTTACCTTGCAGACACACAAACCACTGCCTCATAAAGTTTTAAGTTGTATATAAATACTTTTTAAAGATTGTTCTGCCTATAAATAACACATTGTAAAAGAGTTTTAAGCAGATAAAAAAACAGTGTAGAGAAAATGTCATTTTTTTCCCCATAAACTTCCATAACTGGTGAAAACATTGAATAAATATTGGATATCTTACTTTGATAAATTCTAACCATAATAACTGTAATCAATCAATTTTATATAATGTTATATAATTTCATTTTAGTTATAGCTCCATCCATTTTCTTCCACTTATCGGGGGTGGGTTGCAGGGGGCAACTGCCTAAGCAGAGAAACCCAGACCTCCCTCTCCCAAGCCACCTCCTCCAGCTTATCCGTGGGAACACCAAGGCCAGCCAAGACATGTAATCTCTCCAGTGTGTCCTGGGTCTACCCCGGGGCCTCCTCCCGGTAGAACATGTCCAGTGCGAGCTGGAGGACATCACCTGATGATGCCAACAGGACCACAACATCTGCAAGAAGCAGAGTTGAGATTCTGAGGCCTCCAAGGCGGAAGACTTCTGCCACTTGGCTACACCTAGAAATTCTGTCCATAAAAATTATGACCAGAACTGGTGACAAAGGGCAGCCCTGACAGAGTCCAACACAACATGGTCTACTTAGACTCAGTGTCCTCCCTCTGGATGCTGTTGAAGTTCTGCCAGAGGTGGGAGTTGAAGTTCTTGCGGACTGGGGCCTCTAACCCTAACAATACGTTTAGGTGTGCCAGGTCTGTCCAGCATCCTCCTCCACCATCTGATCCAACTCACCACCAGGTGGTGATCAGTTGACAGCTCAGCTCCTCTCTTCACCTAAGTGTCCAGAAGATACAGCCATAGTTCTAATGATACAAATACAAAATTGATCATCAACCTATGACCTAGGCTGTCCTGGTGCCATGTGCACTTACGGACATCCTTGTGTTAGAACATGATGTTCATTATGGACAAACTGTGGTTTGCACAGAAGTCCAAATAACAGAACACCACTCTGGTTCAGATCAGGCAGGCCGTTCCTCCCAGTCACACCCCTCCAGGTCTCACTGTTGTCGCCCAGGTGTAGGTCAACGGAGTCACTGGATGGAGTACCCTCAAGTACCGTCCCAGCGACTCATAAAGCCTGGGTATTCGAAACTGTCATTAGGCATTTAAGCACAAACAACAGTCAGGACCCAATCCCTGGCCTGAAGGTGCAGGTAAACAACCCTCTCGTCCACCAGCAAAAACTCCGATGTACCGGCAGGAAGCCAAGGGGATACAAGAATACCCACCCCAGCCCGCTGTGTGCTGTGAGTCCAGCCCCTCTCCAGGAGACTGGTTCCAGAGCCCAGGCTGTGTGCTAAGGTTAGCCTGACTATATCTAGGCTCCTTCCCCACCAGAGAGGTGATGTTCCATGTCCCATTTGCCAGCATTGTTAGCCAGGGATCAGTTCACCAGGGTCTCTGCCCTTGGCCGCTGCCTGACAAACACTGCACCTGACGCCTATGGTGCATCTTGCAGATGGTGGGCCTACAGGAGGGCTGGCCCATGTCTCCTCCTCGGGGATGTGTCCATCTGGGCCCCAATGGGTAAGGCCCAGCCACCAGGCACTCTCCCTCGAGCACCCTCCCCAGGCCTAGCTCCAGGGTGAGACCATAGTAACCCTATTCCAAGCAGGGTAGACTGTTCCCTTGATCTTCCCTTGATGTTTTTGGGTTGTGTGGGTACAGTTACAGAACCTTTTTCCCACTAGCTGTTAGCTGTTAGATATATTTTTATCTGCTCATTTCTACAGTATGTTATAAATCATTTACTCAAAGAGCCAAATATAGAGTCAAAAGTGATGCAGAACAGTTGTTGGTGTTTTCGTGTGCTTGTAGGAAACTTTAAATCACAGACCCAAGAAATAAACTTCAAAAAGGTGGATAAACTTTGAGGCACTGACCGTGACAGCTAAATATCCAATGTTAAAAAAAAATTAACAAATAAAACCCATCATGGAATTTCTCAGAAACTGCAGATTTGTGAGGTTTTAAATGTATGCACAAATCTGATTTGCTTAAACTGCGGTGTTTTTAAGTGTGTCTAATGTTACACATCTGTGTCTGCTTTGTGTTGCTTCTGTTTTACTAGAGAGGAAAGAGAGTCCTGGATTCGTGCCAAGTATGAGCAGCGAGCTTTTGTGGCGCCTCTTGCGCCGGGCTCAGGGACGCAGCTTCCAGAGGACAGTATGCCGGTGTCGCTGCTATCTGCAGTGACTGACAGAGATCTGCCCAAGCTGCTGCTCCTTCTGGCCCACAGCACTAAAGAACAAATCAACGCTCAGCTGGCCGGGTCATCTTCTCCGCCTCGCACGGCTCTGCACGCTGCCTGCCAGCTGGGAGACGTGGTCATGACCCAGCTGCTCATCTGGGTAGGTGTTTTCTTTGTGTTCACACTCATTCGTATCAGTTTCATATTTCCTCAGGCCCAATAAAGAGTGTAGAACAGCACAATGAGTTAATTAGTCCTTTCAGAGAAATAGGAAGTGGCCAAAATTTGGCAACTGATCAACTTTTTTTTTTTTTTAATAGAAAGTCCCAAATCAGTGGTTTCCTGCTTCTCCAATGCAAATATTTCAGTTTCACTTGATTTACTCGACATCTTTTATGGTTTTGACTCTTGATCACAGAACAAAGTACCTGTGTCTCCCTTTGTGTTTCTAATTTAGAAACCTCAACTAGAATAAACAGGGGTGGAAAAAACTTCAACAACTGACCAGTAGAAGAATTGTGCCATGAAAACTATTCAACCTGATTACTTTCAAGCTGCCTGTTTTTTTTAGCTGGGGTTTCTGTGCATGTGCACCATGATCTTGTAAATGCTTGGTGATGTTCTCTTCTGCCCTTTTAAAAAATGTAAGCACCAGAGCTGAGCTGCTCATCTGCAGAGATATTTTAAGACTAACTCTGTCCCCTGCACCCTGCCACTCTGTATTGAGTGTTACTCTCTGTGGAGTTACACTGGCAGCTGCCTCACCTTTCTCTGAGGGAATCGGAAACTTTCGGTCAGCATCTGCACCAGTTTATACCCCTATCAGAAGGATGTATTAAGATCACGTCTATCACTTTGGAAAATGTGTCTTTTCAGTTTTATTTAGACACTTAGAACATTTCCAAAATGCATCCCCTTTAGTCTTAAATGGTTTCTTCTTGTTTGTTATTATTAGCATTTATGACAAAATAAAGCAGCTGAATGTGGTTATTGGTGCAGACTCAGTGTTTGAGGGCTTTAAAACCCACTTTCATTTGAGCTGATTCAAAAGAGCACTCAGTGTGCCAGGCCCTCCACAAAACCCACAAACGGAGTCAAAGTCTGTAGTGAGAGGGTGTAGGAACTGTAACTAGGCCAGTAGATATCTGTCTTCAAAGCAATGACCAGACATCAGGCAAAGATAAGATAAGATAGCAACCAAGGAAAGCAAATGCAGGAAATATTGATCACGTTCCAGTAATGTTTGGTAATGAAATCGCATCCTGTGCAAACAGCTAACCCAAAACCTTCAGAAGGAAAAAAATATGTGCATGTAATGACAGCTGGTAACAGTGATGTCAAACCTGCAACTCTATCAAATTTAATGCAAAAGAACTGAAGCTAACTGTCTCAGTGATGTTACCAGCTGGCTTCTTCAGTGAATGTGCTGACTTCAGTAACCTTCAAAAAATGATTACTGACTGTTTTTAAACCACCTGGACTCAGTACTGGAACCTCCACAGTGTCCAGGTGGTATCTGACTATTTCCTGCTATTTAACAAATATGTTTGAACCCTGGAATTATTTTTGGAATAATATTGCCTTCCTAGATTTATTCTGTATTAACCAACATTTGACACACATTCAAAAAATTAGTTCACCAAAAACTAAATGTCGGTGCTGAGATTTGATGACCTCTCACAGATGATGCTGGACTTCAGGGGAGCAAATTTCTGAAGAATCTGCAATAAATCAAATTATGAATATCCTGGTCAGCCTTATTTAGTACCTAAACTTTATATACTGTCTATAAACTGACTGAGCAAAGCAAAAAAAAAACAAAAAAACCTGTCCAATGCTAAAAGAACAGCAGCACCACATCTAATTGAGTCATTTTCCAGCTGCATGCTCCATTTCACTGCAAACCTTTATATCATCTAATCAATATCTAATCTATAAACAGGCTTAAATATCGTGTTCTGTCCTCCATCTCTTCCCTGCAGTATGGAATCGATGTGAAAGCGAAAGATAACCAAGGCCAAACGGCCATGATGCTGGCCACAAAAAAAGGGAGCAAAAGCTGCATCGATATTTTGCTCCAGCACGGCTGCCCCAACGAAACGTCGCCCACCGCTGCCACTCCTGTCCTCAGTCGCCGCTCCAGCACCGCCAGCCTGGGCCGGACCAGCTCGAGGAAACGGGTGTCATAGCGTGGACTGAAAACGCTGCAACAAGAAACCTTTTTAAAGTGTGGAAACGGGCAGAGCCGACCACGGAGAGGGGTGTAGTATAACGAAATGACAGGACTGTATATCAAAGTACAACGGATGAAAAACATTGTTTCTGAAAAACAGAACAACATATCAAACCACTTAAAAAGCAATATTCATTCAATTTGTTGATTGCAGACATATTGCTGAATTACTGTGTTGTTGTTGTTGACCTCATTTCAAAATGACTCAAGTAGACCTGTAGCGGACTGCTTCTGTTTCACTTCCTCCACAAGAAGTGCAATAATCCAGCTACGATGATGAAAAGCAACAAATTTTAGCGCAGATGACTCAACTCAGTGCATCCAGGGGTTATTGCTTTTATTCAGACCTGCTGCGACTGGACCAAAACTGCTAATTTTTTTTTTTTTCCTTGGCTTTCCAAACAAAACATAAACCTACAATATGTCATGCTGTTAGTTGTGTGAGCCTGTCAGTTTGACTGTATAAATTGTTTTCCGGTGACAAATCAGCTGAGATAATTCTGCTTAGACTAGAAAAATGAATGGTTTGGGGTATGACTTATGTCAGTGTTAGGACCACAGGTAAGAGACACGATGTTTTATTCTACTGTAAATGTATCTATACTACATGCTTAATGTTAAACTCTGTAACGAAGACACAACTGAAAAACCAGACTGCATTTTCTAATGATTTCTTACTGGTAGTTTTTGTTTTTCATTGTCTTTCATAATTTCATATTCTCTCACATCATAAAGCAGTAAATGGATGATTTTACATGTAAACATGTGGCTAAAGTTTTATTTGGGATATCGAGAGCGAGTACATGAAGACTGCAACATTATTCACATTCATCTTACTGTTGTGTAGGTCGATCCCATGAGTTTACACTGAAGCAGCTGAAGGTGTTCTTCTGACACTTTGTGGATCATGTGAGTCCCTCATGAAATTAAACAAATGGTTACCAGAATAAAAAAAATAAACTTTTTTTTTAAAAAAATGAGCATTAATACAAGAATTTAATGTGGTTTTTATTGTGGTTGTGTGTGGGTGAGTCTGCTGCACAGCATTTATTTGACCGTTTTTATCCTGCTTGCCCAAAGTTTGGGGTCAGAGATGTTCCACAAATAGACTGTATCTAAAAGATGGAAGAAAAAACACTTCTGGACTCATTTTTAAGCCTCAGTGTTGGTCCCATAAAGAAGTGACCAGATTAGAAAGAGCGATTGGACTGCTAAGTTATCAGGTAAGGCTACCCAAGCTTTGCTGGTAAGCTGCATCTATTAATTGTACAGGTGCTACACACAGAACAGATGAATGCAAATTAGCGTTAAGTAATATAGAAACAAAATAATAGAATTTGGCACAAAAAAACTGGTGGAAAGACTTCTTGGATGTCAGTACTGTTCTGTGGAGTGATGAATTACGCTTCTCTATCTGGCAGCCTCATGGATGAGTGTGGGTTGGTCAATGGCAGGAGAACGGACCTGCCTGACTGCGCTGTGCCAGCTGTGACATTTGGTGGAGATGGGGTAAATCTATGGGGTTGTGTTTCTGGGGCTGGTCTCGGCCCCTTAGTTCCAGTGAAGAAAAATCTTAATGGTTCAGCTTGCCAAGACATTTTGGACATGTCTGTGCTTCCAGCTTTGTGGAAACAGTCCAAAGCTGGATTTATGGACCATGCACAAAGCATGGTCCATAAATCCATGGTTGGATGAGTTTGGTGAGGAAGAACTTGACTGGGCCACACAGAGCCCTGACTTCAACCCCATCAACCACCTTTGGGATAAAGTATAATGGAAATTGTGAGCTAGACCCTCTTATCCAAAATCAGTGTCTGACCTCACAAATGCTCTTCTGGATAGACGGGCAGACACAGTCCAAACTCTTGTAAGAAGGCTTTCCAAAAGAGTGAATGATGTTATGGCCACAGAAGAGGGGTTAACTCCCTATTAATGCCTATGGATATAGAATGGGGGCAGTACGGTGATTAGCACTGTTGCGTCACAGCAAGAAGGCTTGGGTTTGAATCCACCTTGGCCGGTGCCTTTCTGTGAGGTGTTTGCGTGGGTTTTCTCTGGGTACTCCGGTTTCCTCCCACAGTCCAAAGACATGCAGTTACTGGGGTTAGGTTAATTGGGGATTCTAAATTGTCCATAGGTGTGATTGGATGTCTGTCTCTCTGTGTTAGCCCTGCGACAGGCTGGCAACCTCTACAGGATGTGCCCTGTCTCAGCTGGGATCCTGAAAAGGATAAGCAGAAGAGAACGGATGGATGGACTTAAAATGGGATGCCATGAAGGCTTCTGTAGGTGCAATAATATGGGTGGCCCAGTACTTTTATCCATGTAATGCAGGGGTGCCCACACTTTTTCAGCTTGCGAGCTACTAGCAAACTTAGCGTGCTTAAATGCACGTGCATAGGGTGGCACCGGAACGGATGGATGATTGTTTATCATCCATCTTCTACTTCTTTTAATGCCGTGCGATCTACATTTTTTTTCCCCAACTCCACTGGGGGTTCCGTGTGATCTACCTGCACTCCTCTTGCGATCGACCAGTAGATCACGATTGACGTATCGGGCACCCCTGATGTAATGTATATACTCCAAAATCATTTTTTTATACCAGGTTGCTACTGCTATCACCTTCCCTCAGCCAGAACAGTGAAGATGGGTTGTTGATGGGTCTTCCAGCATGACAGTGACCTAAAACATACGGTCAAGGCAACAAAAGCCTCAGCCTTCTCAGCCTTCAAATGATTATCAAGAAAAGTGATTCAAGAATTTGGGAGAGCTTCACAAAGTGGACTGAGGCTGCTGTCAGTGCATCAAGAGCCACCACAGGT
This sequence comes from Archocentrus centrarchus, assembly GCF_007364275.1. Classification (NCBI taxonomy): domain Eukaryota; kingdom Metazoa; phylum Chordata; class Actinopteri; order Cichliformes; family Cichlidae; genus Archocentrus; species Archocentrus centrarchus. The sequence goes on along the minus strand of NC_044352.1, from coordinate 6,314,057 downwards.
GTCGTCAGGAAAGGAGCTAACTGTCACAGTCCTGATATCGAGCCATTCCTGAACCAGAGACTGTTGCATTATAAATGACCATCAAACAGCACTGAGAATCACTCTATGTATTTCCTTCACTGGAGCACAGAATGTACTGTATAAATCATATTGTACGCCCTTCACATGAGCACAGAATGTACTGTATAACTCATACTGCACCTCACACAGTGTGTGAAACAAGCAAGGAGCACTGTGGGTGGGGGTTTCCTTGCTTTGAGTGACACCAGCTGCACACGCTTGTGTAACCTTCCTAATAAAAGTAGCTGGGAGACATCCCTTCCTTAGAGCATAGACAACTCTGTACTGTGCAGACTTGGGCCTTGCTCTCCCAGCTGGTAAAAAAGATACTTACGTCTCTTGTGTGTTTTGTTAATAGGTCTCTTCTAAACGGGTCAGAACCCAACAGAGACGACATCAGAAACACTTTACCGGGGCGAAGAAGAAAAGGAACTGGACTGTTGCTCAGTGGTCCAAAGTCTTCTCTTCAGACAAAAATTAATTTTGCATTTCATTTACATTTCAGGGTCCTACAGGCTGAATGAAGACTGGAGAAACACAGACTCCAAGGTGTTTGAAATCCAATGTGAAGTTTCTGCAGTCTGTGACATTTTGGGGTGCCATGTCACCTGCTGGTGTTGGTGGTGGTTGGTCCACTCTGTTTCATCCAGCTCAAACCCAATGCAGAGTCTACCAGGAGATTTTAGAGCACTTGATGTTTCCATCTTCTTTCACACTTTATAGAGATGCTGATTTCCTTTTCCAGCAGGACTTAACTGCCCACAGAGCCAAACCTCCTACTAAATCATTTGCTGACATGCTGTTATTTTGCTCGATTGGCCAGCCAAGTAACTTGACCTGAACCCCACAGAGAGTCTATGGAGTACTGTGAAGTAGAAGATTAAAAATACCTGACCCAAAGCTGCTATCAAAGCAACCTGAACTTCAATAATCACCTCACCAGAGCCATTAGCTGATCGCCTGCATGCCACACAGCACTGATGCAATAGTTTGTGAAAAAGGAGCCCCAACCAAGTACTGCGTGTATAAATGAACATCCATCTCAGAAGTTGGACATTTTATTCATCCATTCATTTTCTTCTGCTTACCCTTTTCAGGGTCGCAGGGGGGCTGGAGCTTATCCCAGCTGTCATATGGCAAGAGGCAGGTTATAAATCCTTCATTCACTGATCAGAGCAAATATTATAATAATGTGATATGTTGGATTTCTTTTTCATGAGACAAAATCATCCAAGGGAAAACAAAAGTGTAAAAATTAAATAGTGCACGTTGTGGTTAATGAATGTAGAAAGATTGCCTTTCTAGCTCTAGTGTACATCTCCTTCATGGGTGACGTGTCAAGGAAGTGACGCCTCCTGCCTGCAGGGGGCGATGCTGCCCCGCTTTGTTGACATGCGTCATCAACCTGGGACGGACGGACCGTCAGAACCTGTAATTAGAAGCTGTAGAGAGAGAGTGGCTGAGATTGGGAGCGCAGTTCGAGCGAAAACAAAAGGAAAGAGCGGATTTCTAAGCGCTGGAGGACACATCTCAATGGGTGAGTGATTGTTACTGCGCTGCGCTCACAGTAGGAGGATCGATTGTTTTATTTTTTTTTTTTTTAAATAAAACCTGCAGTTATCGTGAACATAGTTTATCGTAATGTATCTGGACTGTCTGGCGGAGAAAAGACAGTCTGGGATCCTGCAGCTTGTTGTTAAACTGCAGCAAATTAACGGTAATTATGCTTGAAACGCAAGAAGCAGCAGAAAAACAACGGTTTAAATCCGGGTGAAAAAGTGGACCAGTTATATTCCGCTTCTTCGTGTAAACAAACAAATACATAAAAAGAAAAACATTAGAATATGTAAAGAGGTAAATAAAACATTTGTAACACTAAGCAGTAATATATCTGTTCACTGGTTAAAGTGGAGCTATAGGGTTTTTCTTTATTTTCTGTCATTTATATGCCGTTACATGGGTGAAGGCACTTATTAAACATGGCTAAAGATTCAAACTAAAAGCTCAGAGTGCTATAAACAGTCTGTTTCACGCAGTTTTTCTATTCTCGAGTACGTGTATCGTCACTGAGAAGGGGTATCCCTTATGCCGCGTTTCCATTAGTATCTACGCAGCGCGGGTCGGCACGACTCGCCACGGTCTTGTTTCCATTGCAGTTGAGTACCTATGTATGGATGCAGAACTGCTCTAGTAGACAGGGCAGTGGAGTCTGAGAATAAAGCTGTACTTCTAGTAAAAACTCCAACAATAAAGTAGGAATGGGAAATGCATACAGGATATACTAGGAAACATGATTTTGGGCTTATCTGAGTAACTTCAGGTTTAAGTCTGGGTTTACAGTGTCACGAAGGTCGTTTACATATAGTGAAATTGGTACTTTTGCATTGTATTATACACAATGAGGTGTTGTATAAGTCTGTGTTAAAAATTGACAAAGTTGTTGATATTATAACTTAAATAGTTAACATAATTGGAGCAAGAATCACAGTGAATCTGATTCACTGCTGGCAGAGCACATCAGGTCAGTATTCTCAGAAGATGTTGGTTCTCGTTGGATTTACCTTCATATCTGAACAAACCTTCTCAGTGATGAAGTTTAACAAATCCAGGTACAGATCCTCTCTCAGTGATGCTCATCTGTCTGCTGTCCTTCACATTTTGCATCAGGCATTGAAGCTGATTTTAATAAACTTTTTCTCACTGAACAGAAAAAAAAAATGAAAGTCTGAAGATGAAGTACTTAAGCTACAAACAAAATAGCAATGGCACTTTCTATAAAGTTAAAAGTCTTTGAAATTTTGCAAAAACATGCACGTTTTGTTAATAATTGTTTTGGGGAATGTTGATTAAATAGCGATTAAAATGTTTTAGGTTTTTTGTTTCTTTTCTTTTTTGCCTATTTCACATTTTCATTGCCTAATTGCAACATTACAAGACTCTTACTTCATTTCTGCTTTTATTCTGTTGGCTGCAGGCACATGTAAAACAATTTTATTCTTGTGTAAACCTTAATAAATGACCCTAAAACAGGGCACATAAATTATTGACCTTATATCATACTTGCTGGTCGGGCTAAGCCTGTGTATGATTTTGCTTTGTTTTTTTGGGGTGCTGCCATAGCTCACCTGGTTGCGTAGGCAACCCATGTGTCATTCCTCTCTCCCTCCTCACTTTCCTGTCTACTAGCTGTCTACTAGAATAAAATGCCCCCCCAACATGAATTTTTAAAACACCACTGGGGCTTTATTATCTATTGAGAAAATTCAAGATGGGTGAAAGATGGTTGTGTGGATGAGCTCTCCTATTTTTTAAGATAATGCTTTTGGTCCTCTTTAACATGCATTCATAACCCTCGGTCCGTTGGACTACAATGGGGGCTTTGTTTTTTTATTTGCCTGTTGCCGTGGTGAATCACAGTATTGGAGTGTCATTAATGATGGAGTTCTTTCATTAATAATGCATGCAGCTCACCTCAGAGTGGATCAGAGTGGATTGGACCAGTTCTGATCAGATTTTTTGAATCTGAAAACTCAGAATTTGGTGTTAGACTCAGACTTTGTTAAACCTTCTTTCTGGGACTGGGAGTGAAATATTGGACTGCTTTGTGACAAATAGTTTGCCTCTTTTGAATATTTTATCATGCAGTGATACGTTTTATTCATACATTTAACAGCTAGATTATGCATCTGCTTTTGCAGTTTTTTTCACTGCGTCAGAGTTTAAATAGATTTTCATTAGTGATCCATCTATCACTCAGAAATGGATCACTAATCACTGAATAATAAAAAAGAAATTCATCCTCTGTCCTGCTCTGATGGTTGTGTTTTTTTGTGTTCCCTGCAGTTGGACTATAGTGCATCAGGAGCTGCAGCAGGGATGAGGATCCGGCTGCAGTGTCCCGGACACGCTGCCAGCCTTCTCTCCGAGCTTAATCTCTGCCGCCAATCGCGTCAGTACTGCGATGTATTCCTGCAAGTTGGCAATCGGACATTTGCAGCCCACCGTGCGGTGCTGGCCTGCGCTGGGACGTACTTTCGTAACCTGTTCACCAGAACTCCGACCACATCCACTGCCGCCTTCTCTCTGGAGTTTATCTCCCCAGCTAACTTTGAGAAAGTGCTGACGTTCGTCTACACGGGAGAGATCGTGACTGATCTCATAGATGTCGGGGTCCTGTACGAGCTGGCCGAGCGGCTCGGAGTCAGTGAATTGGTGAAGGCTTGTCATGCCACCTTCCCTGACCTGCAGGTTTCTGTATCTGCAAACTGCAAAACGAGCAGTCCAGGAGAGGTCACCCTGGACTCCAGCATGGTGACTGCTGCAGCCACGGTGGCTGCAGTTAGTGCAGCTTCTGTGTCGTCTGTGTGTTCCTCTGCCGCCTCCTGCTCCTCTCTGTCTTCATCTGCTGGTCCGTCTGTTGCCCCCTCGCCTCTTTTCCAAACCAGGACAGGCAGGTCAGTCCGCGAAGCTCAGGCTGGGGCTCTGTCTCTGGACCTAAAGGCAGAAGATGTCCAGTCTCATATCGGCTACGGGCAGATGGCAGCAGATCATCCGCCTTTATCCAGTAGCAGCAGCCATTCAATTCAGGCTGATGCCATGCAGCCTGTGGGCCCTGTGGTCCAGCTGAAGACAGAGCAGGGGCTTAACGATGGGGAGGCGGAAGGCTGCTGTGAGGATGGTGACACAGATGGTCAAATGGTTTCTGAGAGCGTGGGCGGCTCGCTTTCTCGGAGCAGTGACCCTGTCACGTCTGACTCCTGCTCCCTTCCTGACTCTTCAGCTCAGCTCAGCACTGAGGCCTGCGCTCCAACATCATCGTCACGAGAGTCTCCAGGTAGCCTGCAGGTGGCGGCGGTGGAGGGAGGTGTGGATTTGCAGAGGGACAGCAGGCTGATGTTTGGGGAGGTGGAGGAGGCAGAGACTGAGGAGGAGAGGGAGGCTCTGCAAGGTAATGGAGCAGTGGAGGGAACAGAGGAGGAGCAGTGGAGGCAGTTTGCAGGAGAGATCATCGAGCTGAGCGACGATGAGAACTTCTTGGAGGAGGGAGAGGAGGAGGAGGATGAAGATGACCTTGTGTGTGTGGAGAATGGAGACGGAGGGAATGTGAGCAGCCAGGTAATATTTCTGTTTGTTAGCAGTACAATAGTTAAGGTAGCGGGTCATTTTATATAAAATCAACCCCCTCAGAATCTGGCGATTTTTAATGTTCTCTGACTTTGTTGTATTTAATCAAGTTAAGCAAAATTTGACATATTCTGAACATTTTCTGAGCTATAAGACTTTGGAGGACATGGGGAGGGGTTGTATTTTTTTCCCAGTGCTTCTGAGCTCTCATGATTTCTTAAATCATTATTTTTCCAAGTAAGAAATAATGTTCTTCATTGTTCCAGGTGTCGGGAAACATGCTGACATGTAAAGCTTGCACAGCACCGCTCCCAGCAGACCCGGCTGCTATCAGAAGACACAGTGAGACCCACCTGACGGACTTGGGGCTCTGCAAGGTGTGTGGGGCCTCATTTCCAGACCGTGCCACGGGCATCGCCCACTCCTTCACGCATGTGGGAGTGCAGCTCTTCACCTGTGACATGTGCCACCTGCAGTTCTGCAGCCAAAAGAAACTGCTGCGGCACCACCGCCAGACGGCATCCAGTTACACCATCCCACAGGGGGCGCTGACCAACAGCAGCCGCAGCCTGGAGATGCAGCAGTGTGCTGTGTGCAGCAAAACCCTCAGCAAGGACTTCCAGGTTAGTGGATATTTAAGGAGTGTTTTTGAAGTCCAATGTTTAAAAGACAGTTTCAGGTATGTTTGATACATAAACGGCTCTGCACGTGGGACTCAAATACGATCAGACAGTTAACAAAAAAGCTGTTTTGTAGTGTGACATATTTCTTCCTATTTTTCCTGCATGAATTAAACAGGTAAAAGGTCCAAATGTGGCACTGGCTTTTTTAAACTCTTTCTTTGAGCCACAGCAGGCGTTCAAATCAGCTCTCAATTCAACAGGTCATCTCTAGGGTGCAAACAAATCCATTGGAGAGAGAGCAGGAATGGCTAATGGGTAGGTATACTCTGGGGAAAAAGAGCTCTCTGGTGTGCTCAGTAACATGAAAAATCCTGGAGGCCAGTGGTGACTGATCATAGGATCTTTTCCACGGTAAAGAAAAACACAACATCCAGCTAAGTGAAGGCATGTCATCCATCATCCATACAAAGAGCTTATCAGATTAGAAAACAAACGTATGTGCCCCTGGACAAACAGGAATACCAATAGCCTTAGAACAACCTGGGAAAAAGGAAAAAAATGATTCACTATAAAATAATTAATCGGTATTACTACACACCTTCCTGATGACATAAAACAGGTTTAATTACAGAGTTTTTATACATGGCTGCGTATATTTCTGATGAGTTATAGGATCAGGTTTTATTTATGTAGACCAAAAGTTGCATTTTGCTTTAAAATCAGTGTATGACGCTACGTATGCTCAGACTTTCAATCCCATTGAGGACAAACAAAAGGGGGGGGGGAGCAAACAAATAATACCAGCATGAAAATACTGTAGATAATTACAAATATACAAAAATGTGGATTCTAGAAAGAAACGGAGTACCTTCCAAACTTTCCGGGTATCAAAGCGTCTCGCAGAGATCCCGTATGGATGCAGCAGGTTTCTGCCTCAGTTGGTTTTGAGTCATTTTCGTGTTTTTCTCAGCGCTCCTCTCGCTGGTTTCAAAGTGCACAAAGGTCAGCTGGGAAAAAAGTAGTCATGAATATTTAAACTTAATGAGAAATGCGTCCGATCTGAAGCTGAGTGTTCAGCAGCTTTATTGAATATATTTTGCTGTTTTAAGTTATTATTTTAAAAAAAATAACCATTTCTGAACTCTACCAGGGTAGCTTTGCATCATTCATTTAACTTATACTGGGTCTTAGTGCAAACCGCTTGGTTGTTCCACTGCCTGAAACAAGCGGTTTTAGCTCCTCTGCCTTTAAGGCAACTTTATTTCTGATTTGCTTCCCCTTGTAAACAGAAGGTTTGAATAGCAGATAGATCTGTGCCTGAGATGACCATATTAGGAATATCCTCACTGACATCATACAGAGCCAAAAGACTAGAAAGAACTCTGGGAACTGAGTATTTAGAGCAGTCTGAAAGCTTATTGGATGGATAGTGTAGTGGAAATCTTAAAAATCAAGCCCGCTTCAGTTGTCTTTTGGGTTTTTTATTAAAGCTTCTGTAGAAGGATCGACGTGAACAGACAAAAAAATATTCTGTGCGGGCCGATAAAGAAGAGCTGCACTCTTAGAGATATTTATTGGCGTAACCGTGTGAACCATTGTGATGAGGAAAAACTGAGTCCCCTCCTACACACCTGCTGCCTTAATGAGATTCCTCACATTAGTTTTGTGTTTCTCTCTTCTTCAGACTGTCAAAGATCACCTGCTGAGCCACGTGTGTCCCCAGAGCCTGAGCTGTGGCGTGTGTCATCTCCCCCAGCTGTCCCTGTGCTCCCTGCTGTGGCATGCTCTCACCCACCTCTCCCTGCCCGTCTTCACCTGCCCACACTGTGCTCGCTGCTTTGTAGAACGCGCCCTGCTGGACAGACACATGGCTGTGCATGCTGAAGAGGCGGCGGCGAAGGAGAGGGAGCAGTCAGCACTGAGGGCTTACAGAGTCAGGGCAGATGGTGGCAGTGGTGGAGGAGGAGCACCCGAGGAGCTGCATTGCTTCCTGTGCCCGCAGACGTTCCGCTCGTCCTCAGCATTTCAGTACCACCTCAGCCTGCACGCCAGCGAGTCCCCGGGAAACGGGGGAGGAGTTGGTGGCCAGGGGTGGTTAGGGAAACGTAAAGCAGATCAGTCTCTGGAGTGCCCACCATCTTCCTGCTCCTCCTCCTCTCCACGGGACGTCGGCAGCCTTGTTAAAATGAGTAACCTTGGTTTGGGTTTGGGAATGGCCTTAAACATGCCGGATAAGTTTTTTCAAGGGCCGATACACGGCGCATCTTCTGGGGTCCTAACCAACGGGACCTCTGGGCAGGACAGCGGAGTGGGACCTGCAGGGGTGCGTGGGAAGTGGTACCGGTGTCGCTACTGCGGTAAACGTTTCGCCCACTCTGGGGAGTTCACCTATCACCTCCGTATCCACACCGGGGAGAAACCCTACCAGTGCAAAGTGTGCCTGCGATTCTTTAGGGGCCGCTCCACCATGATCTGCCACCTGAAGACGCACGCCGGCGCCCTCATGTACCGCTGCACCATCTGCGGCCTTTACTTCTCCACGCTGAAGCTGGTGTCGTCGCACATGGAACTCCACAAGGACCACTTACCGCCGGACTTCAACATCGAGCAGACCTTCATGTACAACGACCACTCTAAAGAACCGCTGCCCACTGTGGACACCTGATGGGCTGCCTATTCCCTCTCTGATGCCTCGTCTGTGTCTGGTTGTCGTGGACCACATACTGCTTATAGTAGACTAGAGCTGCAACTAACTGATACACCAACACATCGGCCTATCAACAGATAGGTGCTCCGAGGGCAGCGACTCTGCCCTGTTACAGCAATGTAGTGCCGGCTAACTGTTAAAAAATAACCTTTCATTTTTTTATTCCCCTGGTACAGAAGGGGGGATCAATAACATGAATATCAACAAAAAAACATCAGTATGACATCCAGCTATTGGCTGAATTGCTATTATAAACATTGATACTGGCCCAGAAATGCAGTGATTTTTGAATTAATCATTCGATCTCTAAATTATTGTAAACATCTTAATATTGCTTATTTTGTTTGGCCAACTTTTCCAAAACACACAGATGTTTACATAAATTCATGTAACTCTGGATCCATTAATTTTTTTTTTTACACAACTACAGGATATAATCTAGCCAAATTATTTCAGATTACAGATTGTAATCTGTAATCTGTAGTCTCCCACTAAAGGCCATTTCCTTTGGCCAGTTTGACTAATTAAGTATATGTTTAGTCTGTTTAAAAAAAACAAAAAAAAAAAACAAGTGGCAGTCTTCAAAATGATTGTGTTGTCTTAAATCAGTGATTGTAATTGCAGTGTAATTACACTGCAATTACATATTGAGTAGCACCTCATTGTAGCACATTAGACAAATACTAAATATTTTCATATGTATTTTTTCTTTTCTACAGTGTTTTAAAGCATTGATTCCCAAACAGAGAGCGGTACTTGTACCCTGAGGGTTACTTAACACAGGTCTTTGAGGGGCTCTGAGGTTTCACATAATTTTTTGCAGCACATGAAGATTGATGTTTCGAGTGGCATCTTCTTTGTTTAAGTCCAAAGATTAATCAATTTAGAAAAACCACAAATTACAAATAGATTGTGGAAAACAAATGCGGTGCTGAGATAATGATAACTGATTTAAAAAAAAAAAAAATAGGTCACTTAAGATTTATTTATGTAGAGCCAGTTCACAACAGCAGTCATCAAAAAGTGCCTTGTATTAGAAGGTAAAGACTCCTTAAAATCTTTGCTACAAAATAGTCACCTAAAAGTAGTGCGTTAAATGGCTAAAATATGTTTGCATTTAATGAATAAATGATCAGAATAGACAACTAAAATTTAGTGGATTTTATGTTGAATTTAGTGGATTCATGACAGAAACATCCTGGTTTACCAGAGCTGCACACTGACTGACTGACTGAACGTTATGTAAAAGGAATTTTAACACTATTAAAGTTGATTAAAACCAAATGTACACTTTTTGGAATATTATAGATGATTTATGTAATTTGGCCCCCGAGTACAGAAGTCCAGTCAGCTCATTAATAAGATGAGTCAGCCCAACAGATACTTAATTGATTAATTGATTAATTAATTAAAGTCTGAGGAGAACGAGATTCTTCCACCTGTTGAAGTCTTTGCTGCCTCACCTCCCGCTGGTCAACTCCAACTCCTCCCACTTTCTCATCCCCTAGTTTCTACATTCTTGCATCCTCTCCTTCTGTTTTAATCACTCATCCAAGCAGAAGAGAGAGGGGGCTCGAGGCAACAGGAATAAAAGGCATATGCCCTTGCCTCATTTTACAGCAGTGTCAAATTTGCTTTTTCACAGCTACTGCAGCCCTTTATGGGCTCAGATGTACCAGTGTTCATGATTTTTTTTTTTTTTTAATCATTCCCAGTATCTCGCAGATATACCTTTTTTGCAGAGTAAAAGGCAGAGCATCCATCCATTTTCTGCCACTTATCTGGGTCCAGGTTGCAGGTGAAGCAGTCTTAAGCAGAGATGCCCAGACCTCCCTCTCCCCAACCAGCTCTTCCAGGGGGATACTGAGGAGAAGTGGCCTGACTCTGAGTCCATCACAAATGACCGAGCTCCTCATCTTATCACTAAGAAAGAGCCTAGATGCCCAGTGGAAGAAGTCAGTTTCTCTCATTCTTTCAGTTACTACCCGGAGTTTGCTACCAGAGGTGAGGGTAAAAGCGTAGATTGACCGGTAAATCGACAGCTTCGCTTTCACGACCGGTGCAGCATCCAAATCAAAGCAGATGCCACAGCATTCTGTCAGTATGCTGTTTTCCAGCTAATAACCATAGCCTCAGGTGCTAATTCTCACCCCAGCCAATTCCCGCTCAGCTGCAGCACGAGCTGGACAGTCATGGCTCGATGAGGCCAACAGACCGCGTCATCTGTGAAAACCTGAGATGAGATCCTGAGACCGCCACATTCAGTGACGCTCTTCTGATAAGCTTGATTCTAGAGGAGGATGTTTATTCTCTGCTACAAACCTACTGCATGCTGCTGTTTTTTTTTTCCTTCTTTTTGAGGACCTGTGAGGACTTTAGCATCAACATCTGTTTCCCTAACCTTTTGTGACATGGCCAGAAAAAACATAACAAAACTGGGAATCACTGTTTTAAAGCACAAAAATTAGTATTTTTATAGTGTAGAAACTTAAAATATTTCTATTTATTTCTGTTTCTGTTGATCGATTAATCGTTTACCTCTGGACTTTTAAAGGTAGTGGCCATATTTTCTGTTAGAAACCGTTCACCGAGTCAAACTGCAGTTTTGTCTCTTTGAACTAAGAGAAGACGAAGCCACTTGGTGGCAGTGTGTCCTGATGTTAGTAGGTGAAAGACAGGAAGCTGTTGCAGCTCTCTGTATGTATGATCTACTATAACATCAGGGTAGGTTTTTAATGTCAGTGATTGTAATTACAGGGTAGTTACACTGTAATTGCATATTAAAGTAGCACCTCATTGTAGCATAGTAATTCTTCCTATTTACAGTCACTATTTTAAACACACATTTTTTTTATCTGTTCTTATGTTTCATGTGTCACTCAGCACGTGAACCTAACATTGAAGTGCCCATTTACACATTTCTGTGTGATATTTGTCTTACCTCATATTTATGACAGCAGTGCAACTATTTATTTTATTCCTTTTATCTATTTCTAAAGATAAATATGAATGTTTTTTTTTTTTTATATTGTTTTTGAAACTAATAAAATAAATGCCTCTAGGAAGACTGTTATCACCCCTGAATTGTTTTTGTTTTTTTTATCTGTTCGATGCCCTGCTCCATCATCAGAAATTCAGTGATGAATTTGCAGAAATCTGCATTGCCTGCTTCCAGCAGCTCAGACCTTTGCCCTTTCAAAGCCTGGTCTCTTCCTGCCATTGTGCCATTTGTGGACAGACACCACCTCCCCCACCACCCTTTTCCTTTTTTTTTGCTGCCTTCTTATCATTTTAACTGTTGAACATGACACATTCCAGAAATGGAAGTCAGTGTAATAAAGATCTGCAGAAGGAAGAAAAGATAGCCAAGTACAAAAAAAGCAGATTTGCTTGTTAAAATAAACAAAAGTTTCCAAATGAGTGGCTCTGCTTTGTGATTATCATATCGGCATGCAATATCCAACTCAGCTTTTTCCAGCTCGGATCAAAACAAGCAGCGTTTGAGGGAGTTTTATTGCATTTATACAGAATATGATTGCATCAGCATCCAGATAAACAGATAAATAGGCATTTTAGTAACATTAAGCTTTGATTTCTATGCAATAAAAGTTACATTTTCACATTTGCATTTGTTTATATGGATATGAGGATTTCTCCTGTGGGGCACTGCAGCTCATTTGTTGACACAAATTCCCGGCACATTCTCCATGCCACAAGTTCCTGTGGGAGTTGAGCAGCTTTGCGGAAAGACATCAAACATTTCCTGTTCTCCTGTGTGCAAAACTGTGATCAGAAACTTGTTTAACAAAACAGGAAGTGGATTATGAGAGGAAGGTGTGAACCCAATTTGATGCCTGTGGTACTTAAAAGCAGCAGGGCTGGATTTAGTTCTATCAAATATTCACTTAAAAAATGTCCCGCTGTGAAGCTTACTGCATCCTTAGCTCAGCTTCCTTCTTATGATCCGACATCAGATTGGCTGGTGCTGGCATTACTTAGCTTCCCTGGATCTCCCCCGCCATTGTTCGCAGTGTTGGCCTTGGCCCTGGCTCTGGCTCCCGCCTCAGCTCCCACCTGGTCCGTAGTCCCCTCTCTGGGGATGTAGTTCAACACAGTGTTGATCAGGTTGTTCCGAAAACTCTTGCTTAGGAAGTTGTAAAGGAAAGGGTTGGCAACACAGTGTAAAAGTGAAATGCTCTGCACCACACTAAAAGAGAAGTAGAGCCCTTCCACCGTGTTGCAGCTGAAGAGGTAGGGGTCAAGGTCATCTACAATCATGAAGAATATGACCAAGTGGTAGGGCAGCCAGCACATGACAAACACCAGGGAGTACACGTGCACCAGCCAAACATCCCGTCGGCTGCGCACATCCGGCGCAGTTTGGGCTGCACGAGCAATCAACACGTTGCAGGTGATGATGACAGCGGCTGGGCCCAGGAACTGAAAGATCAGGCACAGGAAGGTCACAGAGACAAACCATTCAGTGTAGTTGTATTCAGGCAGCATGTAACAACCTGGCTCCTCCCACTCCAGAAGATCCACATGGACGTTCTCCAACAGAGCCAGAAACAAGGAGAGCGCCCAGACGCCTCCACAAACCAGCCAGCGCTGCCTACCTCCCACAGGGAAGAAGCTTGAAGATGATGGTCTTGACAAGGAGAGATAGCGCTCGAGGGTCATGAGGGCCAGGAAGAAGGAGCTGCTGTAGAAGTTGACCACGTAGATGAGGTTGGTGACCTTGCAGAGGAAGCGACCCCACAGCCAAACCTGGTCCATGGTCACTTCCATCATGAAGAAAGGAAGGATCACGATCACCATCAGGTCCGACAGGCTCACGTTGATGATGCAGAAGAGGACCCCATTGGCTGAATGCCTTCGGCGCCAGTTGACCCAGACAACCAGCAGGTTCTCCAGCAGGCCCACCATGAAGATAAAAAGGTACATCAGGAAGAGGCAGATGCGGCGGTAGTTCGCGTCGAGGTCGAGGGTGCACTCGAAGACGAACCACGGCGTGCCATTCAAGAAATCCAGCGAGTGGTTGTGAAGGGTCATGTTCTGGAGTGAAAAGCAAACGCAAACTGTTTCATATTTGGACAGAGTTCAGATTTAGTTTGAGGTTAATCTGATTATGTTTTCAGACCTTACATAAGAGAGGCACAGGAGGAGGAGGAGGAGGGTTACTCAAAATGTTTTTCAGAGGTGGAAACAAAAAGCCCAGCAGGTTATTAGAAAACCATTTCACAACCTACAGCATGCAGTTCAGAGCAGGACTGCCTTACTTTGAGGTGCTGTGAACACATGCATGGATTTGTTTAGAATTCAGATTTGAAGCACATTTTTCATTCAGAATACTCCACAGATATAACTCTGCACATCTACAACACATAATATTAAAACAGAGCCAGAATAATGGTTTTTACTCCAAGCCTTCTGCTTTCTCACAAACAGAGAGAAAAAAAAATCAACCATGATTAAATATATAGGTCAAACATTAAAGTAGCTCTTTATGCAAGAAGAGTTGCGCAGGTTTTGACATCTTCAGACTTTATCCTCACCTCCGTGCACCTTGGAAGAAGGCAAAGTTGTCCGAGGCACCTCTACTTTGCTTCTCATCACAATCAGCCACCTATATTACCCAAAATGCAGCCAAAAACTACAGACACGCTTGCCTCTTCATTTAGAGCAAATGCCAAATTTGTAGCATATTTTTCATTAAGAAGATTTAACAGATTTAGCTTTGCACATCTGAAACACTGAACCAGAAAATTCTTCCCTCACCAAAATCTAAAGAGGTCAAAACTCCAGGAACTCATGTACGAAGCAGAAATACATCAACCCTAATGAAGGCCACAAACTGAAACACATCAGTCAAGCAATAAAGTTGCTTTTTACACAACAAAGCGTTGCTGGATCTCTGACCTCTTCAAACTTTATCACCTTCATGCAGGTGTCAGATTTTGAAGAGACGTCTCTGTGCTGTTTACCTACCAAAATGCAACCTAAGCTCGCATTAAAAAAAAAAAAATTATAATATAAAGTATCTATTTTTAAAATGTATAAGAAATAGTAATAATAATTTTTCCACATATGCAGTCGAACCCAAACACCTGCAGACTGATGGGTGTATAAAGAGTTTTCCTTTAAGATCCAGATTAAAAGTAATGCAGCTTTTAGCAAAATTAAAACATGAAATTTTTTTTTTGTACCTCTGCAGCAGTGGAGTGAAGAGGAGCTGAAAAAGGAAGGTCGCTCCTGAGGCCTTGTTGTCTTCTGGAAAGTCTTCTGCCTGAAGTCTGCAGATGGGAGATGTGTCCTTCCAGCTTTGTTACTCAGGACTATGTGGCCAATCAAACAGGAGTTTCTACCCTCCCATTTCCCATGAAAGTGCATTTGTGTGCGCACACACACATGCACGCGCACGCACACACACACACACACACACACACACACACACACACACACACACACACACACACACACAAATATGACATCCTCAGCGAGTACTGGTTAGGAGGCCTGAGGTCCAGGGACACCCACAAAGCTACAAATCAATGTAAATTGTTAGTATCCTAAATACGAACTACAATATAAAATACTAACTCTACTACTATTTGTTTTAATGTCTTATTTTATGTTTAACAGAAATGTCTCTAATATTAAGATGTGTTAAGGCCATTCTAGCTAAAAAGAAAAAGAAGAATTTGTTAAGAATGAGTTGGGAAGTTAATAAAAAGGGAAGGACTTCTAAAACTATAAATACAAATTTCAATAATAAAACTAATTTTTCAATGAATCAAGTTACTTCCCATTGTAATCACATCCTGTACGCCATTGCCTGCAACTTATTATGCCTCAATTATACCCAATTAAATAAATAAATAAAAATAAGAATCACATCTACAATTTTAATCTCGGAAATTCAGACGTTTTCCATCTTTTTTTGTAAACCTAGAATGGCTCGAACCAAGATCGCCATCTATGTTCAGCTGCATGGCACGCTACAAGTTGCTGAAAACTCAAGAGATTCTCCTAAAAATTTTGTTTCACATATGCCTGTAAAGTAATAAGATAGTTGTAGAAGAGTTGACATAGACTTTTTTAAACAGGGAGGTTTAACTTGTTGGTTATTAAATTAGGTAAAAAAAACAAAAAAAAAAACAAATAAGCTGAGAATCATGCAAAGATTCTACTAGTAGAATAAAGATGGCTGTGAATCCTAAAGAGTTAATACAACGCTTTTGTTAAACCACATGAATACTTAAAGGAAACAGTGCAGGCCCCACTCGGTCCGTTTAGCGACTAACGTGTGGATTGCTTCGGTGGTAATGTGGATGATAATGTGGTTACTTTAAATCTGCTGATTCTGTAGATTTTTGAAGTTGCACTGATGTTACACAAGACTGGCTAACAGTCCTGTGACAAACTAAGTACACCCTGTGGTTCAGTAACTTGTAGAAGACTTTATCAGTCTCTCAAATTGTTGTGGAGGAATTCAGATTGGGGCACTGCAACTGACACCTGAACTAACAAAGTCCAGTCACCAGAGACTACCATGACCTGGATGACTGAGAACCTACACAGACATTACATTTAATAACATGATATGCTAACATTACCTCAGCTTTGATATAATGTCATAAGTAGGTTGGTAAAATTCACCATATTTTTTGTGGTCTGGTTATTTTCCAACCATAGATCAGTGATGCTACAATTTCACCATTTGTTAATATTTACAACATTGTCAAAGAGAGGAAGAGCTTCTCTGAAGTAAAGATGGGCAGAAGTTCTATGCATCTATTTCAGTATCATTGTCTGTGGGGTTTTATTTGGACTTTTCTGGTTATTATTGAGAGTTTTTCAGTTTGCTTTTCTTTGTTGTTCTTGAACTTTAGATTTGGATTATTATTATTGTAGGTTGGGTTTTTTTTTTTATTCTATGATTATTTTTGCATTTGGAGTTCTGTTAGAATTGTTTTTTGTGTTTTATTCTAGTATCAGTCGAGTCTCCTCGCTGCTTTCTTGCTGTCCAGTCACTGTTTCTGTGTTAGATGTTTGCCTGTTTGGTTGTTTCCTAATTTATTTTGTTAGTCATGTGTCTCTTGTGCTTTGTCTTTAGTTTTGCTTCCTGTCTCATTACCTTGATTCCATTCAGGTGTGTTTTGCTCTCCAGGTGTTTCCACTCCCCCTGATTAGTTCAGTTGTGTCTATATGTATATACACCAATCAAGCTTAACATTATGTTCTATTATTTTGCCACCAAAACAACCCTGACCTGTCAAGGCTTGGACTCCTAGACCCCTGAAGGTGTGCTGTGGCATCTGCACCAAGATGTTAGCAACAGATCCTGTAAGTTGGGAGGAGAGGCCTCCATGGATCAGACTTGTTTGTCCAACACGTCCCACAGATGCTCGACTGGATGAAGATCTGGGGAATTTGGAGGCCTAGTCAACACATCAAACTCATTGTTGTGCCAGGGAGCATTATCCTGCGGGAAAAGGCCACAGCCATCGGGGAATACCGTTTCCATGAAAGGGTGATGGTCTGCACATATGCTTAGGTTGGTGGTGTGTGTCACGGTAACATCCACATGGATGGGAGGACCCAAGGTTTCCCAGCAGAAGATTGCCCAAACCATCATCACACTGCCTCAGCCGGCTTGCCTTCTTCCCATAGTTTACCTGGTGCCAGGTGTTCCCCAGGTAAGCGACGCACACACACCCAGCCATCCACGTGATGTAAAAGAAAATGTGATTCATCAGACCAGTCCACCTTCTTCCATTGTTCTGTGGTCCAGTTCTGATGCTCACGTGCCCATTGTTGTGCTATTGGTGGTGGACAGAGGTCAGCATGGCCACCCTGGATGGTCTGCAGCTATGCAGCCCCATACACAACAAACTGTGAAGCACTGTGTATTCTGACACCTTTCTATCAGAACCAGCATTAACTTTTTTGGCAGTTTTAGCTACGGTAGCTCGTTTGTTGGATCGAATCACATGGGCCAGCCTTCACTCCCTACATGCATCAGTGAGCTTTGGCCGCCCATGACCCCGTCACTGGTTCACCACGGACCACCTCGGACCACCTCGGACCACTTTTGATAGATACTGACGCCTCACAAAAGCTGCAGTTTTTGTGATTCTCTGGCCCAGTTGTCTAGCAATCTAAATTTGGCCCTTGTCAAACTCACTTAAATCCTTATGTTTGTGTCAGGTTTGCTGCTGTGGCAGGCAAGACAGAGGACCTCAAAGCAGGACTCATGAGACACAACTAAAGTCAAACTTAATATTTATTTCTTGAACTCAGGAGATACAAAATACTGGACAGGAGCCAGCACAAAAATTTTTGTCTTCTTTTTGTCTTTTGTCTGAGCATCTCTTTATCCTGCCTGTGTTTGTTCCTTTGTGTGCCTCATGCTTCAGTTCCTAAATTTGGATTTTGCTGTCTAGAAATCGAAGGGGTGATGTTGAATATTTTCAGTGTGTTTGCCCCACATGTTGGGTGTCGGAGAGAGAGGAATTTTGGAGTAAGCTGGATGTAGTGGTACAGAGTGTCCTCAGGGGGAGGGAGTGGTGATTGGAGCAGACTTCAGTGGACATGTAACTGAAGGGAACAGAGGTGATGAGGAAGTGTTGATAGAGTCTGATAGAGACAGACTGCAAGGTGGTGGCAGGGGAGAATGTAGTTAGGCAGCATTGGATGGTAGTCTGTGGGATGACTTTGGAAGCCAAGAAGAGAAAGTGAGTGAAGGCAGAGGCAAGGATTAAATGGCGGAATTTAAAGAAGGAAGAATGTCGCACAGAGCTCGGGAAGGAGTTGGGACACATTCTGGGTGGGAAGAGTTACCAGATGACTAGGAAAGTACAGCTATAGTGCTGAGGGAAACTGCAAAAGTTTGCTGTATCCTCTGGACAGAAGAGAGAGGAAAAAGAGACTTGGTGGCAGAATGAGGAAGTACAGAAAAGCATTCACAGGAAGAGGTGAGCAAAGAAAAAGTGTGATAAGTTCAGAAGATGAAGAAAAGTAGACAGAAGAACTGGGAGGCTAGGCTTACAGCAAAGGGAGAGGTAGTATAAACAAAGGAAAAGGCTTACGGTGAGTTGTCTGTGAAGCTGGACACTCAGGAAGAAAAAGACTTATCAATTGGCTAGGCACAGAAATCAAGCTGGAAAGGATGTGCAGGAGGTTAGGGTGGTTAAAGACAGAGATGGAAATGTGCTAACAAGTGAGGACAGTGGGTTGAGAAAATGAGGGAGTACTTTATGGAGTTTGAGAATGTAGAAAATAAGAGAGAGGAGGATGGATGGAGGACAGTTAGTGAATCGGGAAGTGCAGAGGGAGTACATCAGGGATCTGCACTGAGCTTCTTCTTGTTTGCAGTGGTGATGGACAGGCTGACAGATGAGGTCTCCATTGATTACGATGTTTTGCAGACAATATTGTGATCTGTAGTGAGAGTAGGGAGCAGGTGGAGATGATGGCATGGAGAGGTGGAGGTATGCACTGCAAATAAGAGGAATGAAAGTCAGTAGAAGCAAGACAGAACACGTGTGTGAATGAGAGGGAGACAGGTGGAAAGTTGAGCATGCAAGGAGGAGAGATAGTAAAGGTAGATGAGTTTAAATACCTACAGTCAAGCATCCAAAGCAACAAACAGTACACAAGAAGAGCGTGCAGGCAGAATGGAGCGGGTGGAGACGAGTGTCGGGGTGATTTGTGACTGAAGGACAGCAGCAAGAGTGAAAGGAAAGATTTGCAAGATGGTAGTGAGACCTGCTGTGATGTATGGTTTGGAGACGGTGGGACTGACAAAACGACAGGAGGCCGAGCTGGAGGTGGCTGAGTTGAAGAAACTAAGATTTTCACTGGGAGTAACCAGAATGGGCAAAATTATAAATGAGTAATTCAGAGGGACCGTTCAGGGTGAGATGGTTTGGACATATGCAGAGGAGGGATAGTGGATATATTTGACAAAGGATGTTGAAGATGGAGCTGCCAGGTAGGAGGAAAAGACCTCAGACTGCATTATTTTTATTTAATTGGGGTAATACATGTCAATACTGAGTGACAGTAATAGTGTCACCTAGTGGCAGCAGCCAATCAGTGTTAACATCATCTGATATACACATTTTCATTTTGTTTACAGCATAACAGCATCTTTTCTGAGTATAAACGTGTAATTTTTTTCCGCCAATAAGAACATGTCATCCGTTTAAGTTTGCGTCAACTAAAAGATGAATTGTAATTGTTATTTATCTCACACGATCCCGTATGATGTCATTAAAAACAGGCCCCACATAGCAGAGAACAATGCCAGGAAGGTCTCCTGTGTGCTGCGATGAGCGGAGTTTAGCAGGAGGTGGAAGGCCTGGGCCACCTCAGCCTCACTGAGGAAGGGGGCTCGTTAATCTAGATATGCACAAACATCCTCATTATCACACCATTTCAACACTCTTCAAGTGATCTTAGCTTCATCTCTGTGGTTACTAAGCAAGTGATTTAATAATTTAAGTACTGAGATGCTTAAATTAGAAAGGTTAGGACTGTTCTGGAGGGATGGTGGACTAAAGGGAACAAGTGCATTTCTTCTGATGAGTGAGCCCTGATAAACCCTGGCCTGGCAGCTAAAACCAAGGTCAACATCATATGGAGAGAATGCAGGAACGTTTATGTTGGCCATGATTCACACTGATTAATGGGATCTGTTCCCCGGACCCAGTGTTCCTAGTGTCTCTGGGGGTGGTCAGCAGTTTGTTGCTTACTGACCCTTCAACTGCTCCCTCCTTCTGTCGCACTACCCATCCTGTTGTCTGGGCCACCCTTTGGTTTTCTGGTGAAATGAGGAGGAACCAGTCAGCAAATTTGATCTCCGCTGATGAAACAGGAAGGAACCAGTCAGCAGAAAAACATCTTCTGGAAAGAGCGAGACAAAAAGCAGCCCCTGGTCATCACGTTATCCAAGAACGGCTCTAATGTCAACACCTACACTTCACCTGATAGTATGACCTGCAAAATAGCACTTACCCGCCAATAAACTACCTCCAAGGTAACCATTTACTTGCACCGTTTGCAACTCTAACTACACAAGCGAGAAAGTGGAGGAAAGCTACAGCACACTGCACTTTAGCAGTAACACTTTAACGGTGGGGGTTTAAGATGTACTTTTGCCAGCACAGCCAGTTTGACCTTTGCAGATCCATCGCATCATGACTGCAGACGTCAAGTTAAACATGAATGTTTTCTTCTGGGCTGAATGGTAACATTTTGCTTGGGCGGGTTACTTGCTTGTTACTTTGCTCAGGTGCATGAAATAAGACTTAAATGTGTCCAAACACAGACTGCTAGGGATCACCTCAGCTAATCTGACTTATTAAACTAGGCCTCAAAACTGTGTGCTGTTGGTACCTTTGGGTGCCTTTTAACAACATTGTAATTGTGTATTGTTGTGAGGTACAAATGTTTGTGCTTTAACTTTGGTGAGTGAAATTCTAGTATTTTATTAGGATTTTATATACTTCTGGATTCAAACATGGAAACAGTCAAACCACCAACTTTGGGCATTCAAAATGACATCACCACTGGTTTCCATACTCCAGTGACATGCGGTGAGGGTCGTGACTGGTGAGGCACTGACGTCATCACATCAGATTTACAAACATATAGCTTATTCACCATTTGATTGGCAACAGTTGTTTTGTTTAACATTAACATAGTCTGAAGCAAACCTTTTAGCTCCGGTGTTGGTCTTCCTTTAATTATTATCTTCTGCTTCGATTGAAAGTCCAGTTTAGAAAATTCTTTCAGTTGAGTTATGTAATCTTCCATGTTGAACATAAGGCCAAGCAACAGGAAAAACTAACTGGCCTTGCTAACTGTTTATGGTAGCTTGCCGCCGAGGAGTCGTAGAGTCCCTGGGATCACCAGCGCCCCCTACCATGAGGCACGAGAACTGCGTGCCTCACCTAGTGTCTCTTCGCAGCAGTTTCATGATCGCTCAACACAAGAATGCATTACACACACATACAGTTGTTAATGAAAAAAACAAAAAAAAAAAAAACTGTGCATTATATACACCAGCTAAAATATAGAAATTTAGTTCATATAGTAAAAGTGTTAGAACATTTTAATAGCCACATGCAAAGGGAAAGTAATCCGGTCTCACTGCATAGCATGCCAGCACAGTTAGTAGTCATTGGCAATGACTATACTGAGCCGCACCACGGATTGCGCAATCCGTGGTGCGGCTCGCCGGGCTGGTGCCTCACCGTTCGTCTCTTAGTATTTGACCGGCAAATGCGAAAATTCAGCGATTTTGAAAAAACTAATCTAAAAATGGTGTAGTTAAATGGAAAAGAACTTTAAAATACAAATCACTGAATGAATATAACCATTTAATTTATTTTTTAATTTTATATTTCCACGATGACAGGTGAGGCCGTGCCTCACCTGCCTCCCCTGACTGCACGTCACTGCCATACTCTATGGTCACATCTGGAGAGAGTAATCTCACACCTTATTGAGGTCATGGGTCACAATCATTTGAGTTTATATCAGCCAAAAAATAATGGAGTAGAGAATTACACTGACCCTCACGACCTTCAGTGATTTTCCCCTTCTCCCTTTTTTTCTCTTCGAGTGAACTCTGCGCCCTCACTGACCCTTCAACTGCTCCCTCCTTCTGCAAGATGAAGCTCCTGGACAGGCTGGTCTTGGCCCACCTCAGACCACAGGTGAAAACATCTCTTGACCCTCTGTAGTTTACATACAGACCAAATCTGGGAGTGGATGATGCATTTGTCTACATCAGGGGTCTTCAACTCCAGGCCTCGAGAGCCGGTGTCCTGCAGGTTTTAGATGTGTCTCTGCTTCAACACACCTGAGTCAAATATAGAAGTCACTAGCAGGACTCTGGAGAACTTGACTGCATACTGAGGAGGTAATTCAGCAATTTGATTCAGGTGCGTTGGATCAGGGACACATCTAAAACCTGCAGGATACTGGCTCTCGAGGCCTGGAGTTGAAGACCCCTGGTCTACATGATGCACAGCTTACTCAAATCTAGATAGTAATGGGTGCACAGTGAGGAACATCTTATATTTAATACCATCCAGCCAATCCTACTGAGAGAAATGTCACCAAACATATACCGACAGGCTGTAGTATGTGAGACTGAGCAGTGCTTGATCCTGTTCACTTTGTACACCTCGGGATTTCAGAAGCTGGGTCATGCCACCCACAGAAATACCTGGCTGGCTGTATTAGTGATGCCAGAGAGACTTCAGGAGGAAGAAGACATCTACACAGCCCGTGTCTGTCCTGGGAAGGGATGTTGATGTGGTGGAGGAATGCAGGTACCTGGCTGCCCACAAGGACAACAGGCTGAACTAAAAGACCAACACAGAGGGTGTGTGCGAAAAAGGGTGGAGCAGGCTCCATTTCTGCTTCCCACTGTCGTGCACTCTTCAATGGCAGCATAGTAAATAATTTCAAGCCATCAGTACCTGGAGCCAAAGTTTTTTTTTTTGTTTGTTTTTTTTACTCATTTCAGCATATTTTCATACACTTAAAAACAGTAACATTGTTTCACCTTTAATCAAGACCACAACTTTACAAAAAAGCAGAAACATTAGTGGGAAAGTGAGAAAGAAGGAGCATATGCCCCCATCTCTCCCCAACCCACCCACACACAAGAATGAGGAGTCAAACACTTTGCAGAAATTCTTGGTAAAATATATTTTGGTCCAAAAGCTGATTTGTAAAAATACATGTGCAATCATAGAGTGGATGAGGCATCACACAGAGAGTATCACTGCCCTGTCAGTGTTCAGGAATGTTGTTTATTATCCCACTGCCGTAAGGCTAAGCTACTGAAATGTAGTGTTTATGTCAAGAGTGTTTCACACAGTACCCTGGTTATCACTAAATCTCATATCATTACATTACATACACACACACACACACACACACACACACACACACACACACACACACACACACACACACACACACACACACACACACACACACACACACACCTTCATAATCCTACCTCTACTTTTTTTCTAGATCCTATCACAATGATTCATGTAGCGAATGTCACATTAAGACAAAATACTACATCAGGAGTCAGAATCATGATGGATGGGCTCATTCTCAGAAGCTGTTTTCATATTTATTTTACAACAACAACATTTTGTTTGATATTTTTTTTTAAAGGCAGAACTGACCCTTAAATATCTGCACCTTCATAGATCACCTTACGCTCTAACAGGCTAAGAGATGTTTACAGGCTAAATGATCTGATATGCTTTCTATTCTTTTGGTCATTTAACTGCAACAAGCCTGTCCTACACATTTTTATTATAAATCTAATAAAGGTTTTGGTGGAAATCAGTATTTGATCCACTGTGTTACATTTACCTGCTCTGCAGCAAAAGACTAACTCTAAATCTTGCTTTTTATAAAGCTTTGATCCCACACTTTTGGCACTATAAATCAAAATGGATTCCTTCTATACATAAATAATAATATTCTTCAAGTGCAGAATTGAAACTACTACTACTACTTTTAATACCAATCTCGGTTAAAGATCCCAGGGTTTGAGGAATAAGTTTTGGGAAATGCAGTTACATGAGAACATTTGCCTACTGGCACCTCTAAAGCTCACCGTCATTTGGATGGTCTGTCATCAAAAAGAAAAAAGAAGTAGAAGTTCATGTCAAATTTTAGACTAATTTCCTAAGAGTCCTTCCTGAACATCATCTTAAGATTATCCACCCACGATAAGAGAAGGAGAAGTTGATTCAAACATGTAGTTGCCTTCAGTTATTGCTCAGTGCTTTAAGTAAAACCAGCAGACGCAAGTATTTCTTATAAGGTTTTGTCCAGCTTGCATTTCAGTTTCCAGGCCGCTCTGCTTTAGTGCTTGTGCAAGATGGAGTTTAACTGAGGGGGGGGGGGGAGCGCTTCACTTAGTGAATTTTCAAAAAAGATAAATCTGATTATACTTAAGCCAGTGAACCAAGAAACTTTCAAATAGAACATCACTCAGGCTCTACTACCCTTAAAACTCTGCTAAGGAGAAATGGTGGCTTTGTTATGGTTTGAGTCAACTTGAGCCTGTAAAGACTTGAGGGTCAAACGTTTGGACTTTTCACTGCACTTTGCTTGAGAAATCACCGAGCTGCAAGTCTTTAAGAATGGATGATGTCAACATCAACAATTTGTTAATTAAACAAACCCAAAGATCTGAACCACTGTCGGTTTTATGGCCTTGTTAGTGGCAAAGAGCATTAGTGTGTGTGGGAAATGGCAGTAGAGCACAAGGGGTTCATGAAAATGAATGAATGAATGAAAATGATGGAAATCATATGCTACGGACTTCATTGTCACCACATTTTTTGCTCAATTCATTAAACCAAAATTTGGGAGATTTTATGAAACGGTCCTTTCTACCACATCAAGTGATGAATATATTTTGGAAGCGTGGTCGTTTATCTGTTATTTTTGTATTATTAATTTTCAGGTTATGTATTTATTTATAGATTTTGGTAGATTTATTATAAACAGATTATACAGTTTATGTTTGGGAAATTTGATGATGTTCTCGGAGTAGGTATGTGCATGATTTTGGAATATTTAAATAGTCGTTAAGTTACCAAAAAACAAAACCCTGAATAGTTTATTTGGTCCTAAAATATTCTTTTTGGTAGTACAAATTGAGCTATGACTTGCGTGAAGGCCAGAAACTTGGGTAGCAGCAACGCACACAGAAGCTGTTTGTCAGCGATCATTAAAGAAAAACAGAAGAAGAACATGCTGATAACTGCTGGGAGTCAGATTAGTAAAACCAATGAGAGACGGGGAGATTAGACGGCGCTTTGCAAACAGGAGAAACATTAAAAAATGACAGCTTTCAAAAAGTCTTTGTGTGAAATAATAAACGAGGATCAGTACAAACTCTGCCAGATAAAGTCTGCCACAACTATGTGAAATCACTTGAGTTTGGGTATTGGGAAACCAAGTTCCCAGTGAAAACTGAATATTTTGTTTTGCTTGAAATGCCCACCCCTCACTGGCATTTTTGGGGGTATTTGTAACGCAGACTCGATGTGGCGCCTCCTTCTCTTTTATCGTGTTTAGCCAGAGCCAGAACAACTCAGACAGTGATGGAGATTTCAGATCCTATATGAATGGTGGTTGAGGTTTATACACAAACCGCTAATCTGCGAATATATCAGCACTCAGCAGTTATCATCCAACTCAGTGATGTTAAAGTCGAGGTTTTCTCTACCGAGTTTTAGAGGTGCATGTAAGTAGATTTTTGTTACCTTGGGAAAGACCTTTACAAGCCATTCCTCTCTACTTCCTGCTTTTATTCTAAGCTTTAAGCCAACATCTCTTATTTCACACATGAATGTTCTCACCTAATCCTCTGCAAAAAAAAAAAAAAAAAAAAAAAAAAAAAAAAAGCTAAATTTTAAACAATCCAAAGTTAAGTTCACAGCTGGAAAACCAGAGTAAAGCGGAGGGAAAAGACACATGTAATGATACCTGATCTAACACAGACGTAGTTTAACACTTTCAACACTGATCAAGAGCAGGTACCCTATTGCTCCAGAGTTATTTCATTAAGTGTTTAACAGCTACAGAAATACAACTTAAATCTTAAAAATAAATAGATGCATCAGAAGTAGTATATTATATTGCTACAACTTAAGTCTTGCGTCAGATCATCAAATCTAAAGAATGATCTGTGTGTGCATACTAGTTTTGGTCTAGAAGACTTAGCTCTCAGTTGGACTGACTTGTGGCAGTGTTATGCAAATATGTTTGACATGAAATCACGAAACCTTTTGGCGTACTGCTCAGGGTGGACTGTGGATATTTCAGCACCAGCCTGCAACAGCAAAAGAGGGAGAAAAAAAAAAATAAGGTCATCAGCTTCATTTTAACATTCATGTACATGTCGACCTCCATGCAGGTACAACTGAGTGTTTAGCTGACAGCAGCCCTCCACCTCTTTTCTGCTACTCACCCCGTGTTTGACAGTTTTTGCTGCGTGAGCAGCTTTCTTCTTGGTGTCATACTGCGTGAGCACGTCAATCAGGCCCATGAAGTAGACCTCCCTCTGAGGGGCTCCTGAGATTAAAAGGCAGAACAATCCAGTTTATTTTACCAGGCTTGTAGTGACAGCAGCTGTCATTTAATAACCGTCAAACCAAAGGCTCTGTTCAAATACTGAAAACTGAACCTCTACACCTGTATTATTACTTTCCAGTCATATCTGAAAGGCTTATTCAGTGCAAAAATTATCCAAATCTGAAACACCGGGTCTCTCTGCGTGCTCAACTTTCAAGGCTTTAAAGAAATGTCTTCGGGACCTGAAGGTGTTTGATCAGTGTGATACGTCCAGACTAGGGTTTAATATTTTTCCCGAAAATGACATGGATCAAATCCCGGGAAATGAAGAGCCATTTCCCGGGAATCCCGGGAAAAAGTTTATTTATTTTTTTATTTTAATTAGGCCTTCTGTAGCCTGTGTCGGCCTTAACCTATTGTGATATTGTAGAGGTAGCTTTCCAGCTATGTCCTGTTATGCCCAGTAGGGGGTAACGTCGGCTTGATTAACGCAATAAAACCTACATCTCGACATTCGAGTGCTCGAGCTATGCGGTGTTGTATCGTTCCTCAACACTCCCTTAACAAATATAATTCGAATATTCCTGCATTGTACATGGAATTATACCAAGATATTTTACAACTGCTGGTGCAAAACAATACGGTTCATCTCCACAGCATTGATAAAGGCTCAGCCACTTGCGCTGTCGTGGCGACATCTGTTGGGCTATATCTCCACCAGTGGAACGCTGTAATAGTCATTGAAAAGTTAACTACCGTACTACACTATAATATGGCATAACACAGGGCCTTGAGTAATGCACTACGACTTGGTCATTGCCATTCTGGCAACAGCAAATTTATAACACCGTGTCTGAGGGTTAAAGTAGGTTCGCTGTGAATCGTCTATTGAAAAACTGGCCAATCCTTATAGCCTAAAAAAATATACATTTTACTCAACTCCATTTTAAAAGCGAAATATGTTAAAGCAATCTATTTCATGATAATTTCTTCACACATTAGGCCCGTATCCTAATTCATGATTGTTAGTAAGCGGCTGCAAACGAGGAAAAGAAACACTCGAAGTTAAACAGATATTTCTTTATTGTTCAGGGCAGGCATATTTTATAGGCTATATAATGCAATATAACAATATATAATAATATAAAATTATATAATACAAAATACCTTAGGGTAAACACATTGCCTACGATTTCAACAAATTAAAGAGGAAAAAAGCACAACTGTGTAATACCTCTATTAAAACGCTTGAGATGAAGCTGAAGCCTTAAACGGAGGCTGAACATGCCTGAAATGAAGAGTAATGCTTTTCGCATTAAACGAACCCTTCTCTCAACATTTCCTTAAATTTAACATTCTGAAGCTTTCTTTTCTTTCTGAAAGTCAAATCGACGCGCGCGACTTTTTTCCCGGTTTCCCGTCTAACGTTTCCCGGGAAACGGGAAATGGTTCTGATCGCATTTCCCGGGAATCCCGGATCTCGGGATTAAACCCTAGTCCAGACTGCCACAGAGAACTCGTTTCTCCATTTCAGAGCAATATGCTACATTCACAAAGGCATTGAAATTGGTGCAGTATTGCTATTTAACCTATGATACATCCCATGACTTTAAGATTGCACTCATTCAAAGTGTCATCATTTTTAAACAGATGTAACTTTCAGCCCCGTTTTTCAAAACGTTCTCCTGCTCGAGTGCCAAATTGGGACCCACCCCCGTGTACTTTGGGGCCTGTAGCTCATAAACTATTTATAGTATGAAGGCATAACTTTGTATGGAAAAAACAATCAGTTGATTGTGAGGCACTTAGTTCAGAGGAACTGACTGATTTATAATGGAATGACTCAAAAGACGGGGAAACAGTGTGTGTGAAAACAATCCACTGGCACTGGTCTTATCTGTGTTTAGCCCCATGTATTCACCTGGACAGCTTCTAATCGCGTACACGTCCACATAGGAGTCGAACTCCCCGGGCCCCAGAGGTTTGACGGAGGACATGTAACCAGCGATTCCCTCCGGAGAGTTGCCGTAAGAGCCCACCGTAGGTCCCGGTGCCAGGCCATTCTCTGCCTCCGGTTCTTCCTCTTTGACCTCCTCCTCACACTCCTCCTCCTCCCGTTCAGCTCGTCCTATGTCGTGGATGCCGAGCAGCAGGCTGTAGTCCATGATCTTCAGCCTCACTAGAAACTGAGCAAGAAGAAGAGTGTTCACTTGGAGGCCTTTATAACCAAGCTTAAGAAAAATACTGACACAGAATATCAGAAGATCAAATTATTCTTCTGCTGAAATTGATTCAGATCTTGTTTAGGTAGCAATATCCAAATTTCTTCACTAATAAATTATTTCACATTTGTTATCCTGCTTCCTAAACAGCATCAGAGGAGCAGTGCGACCTCAGCATGCTCATACTGCCGCTGTGTGGCAGAGGAGAAAAAGAACAAGCCTGCTCGCCCACCTCCACATCTCTGTTCAGCTTCTCCATGAACTTCTCCTTCTCCTCCTCAGTCACGTACACCTTCTGCATGTTGTTCCTGAAGTCCATGTCTTTGAAAGTAGGAAGCTCTTTTACCTTCAGGATTATAAAAAAAAAAATACATCTTTAGCAGGAGTCTTGTGTTAGATTTAAGACATAAGAAAAAGAGGAGAAGCGAAGGGGTTTCTTTTACCCTCTCTTTGTCGCTTGCTTCCCGATCCACCAGAGAGCCCTACAAGGAGAAACAGCTCTTAATATTACTGCTGATACATCAAACACAGTAAGAAATCAACAAAATATGAAATAAAACTTCCAACAATTTTCTTGATTTGTTTGGTTTGTCTGACAAAGATGTAACTAAAGCCCAAAGAAATCCCAACATACTGCCTGTTTTTGTCCGACCAGCCCACAGATGGTATTTTTGTTTTCATTGAAAGTTCACAGAAAAAGGAATGCCTTTACACATTTGAGGAACAAACATACTGTAAAATTTGGACTACTTCCAGACTCTCAACCTGTGGAAACTGGTATGACTTCCTCATTGCTTTGTGATGAGAGGTATTAATTAAATAGGTCAGCCTGTCAAACTGCTTTCCACTCCTCCTCACCTTCAGGTCATACTTCCTGTGTACCACCAGTCTGTGGCTGAACATGTTCCTCATGACGATCAGGTAGGTCTCCTCGCTGTCCACGGTGACGCGATACATACCCAGGAACTGCGGCAGCAGCGTGTTACCGTGACACTTCACTATGTGCTGAAAAGAGGAAATGACTGTGAATTTGCATGGCAGGTGCAAAAAAGAGGCTTAAGGTCAAAACCGGGAACAAATTCACAAACACGAACAAAAACTGAAGTTAAATCTGTGTTTTTACTTTGCATTCAAGCCCCGCCTTTCTTTAGAAAGAAGAAAGAGTCTTGTTGTATGGCAATGTTATTCATATGCTTGCATCTTTGCAATACTTGAATCTCATTTCTCCATGAGAGACCTCATCATAAACCTTAAAGCCCTGACATATCATTATATGTTGCATAATTGGGCTGGATGGTCTGCTTTGTCCTCCCACAGATTTCAACATGAGTATATTCTTATGTACAAGGCCATTCTTTGTCTGCGCACCCTTTCTTACCGATCCATCAGAAAAGTGTGGAAAGCCATCATCTTCGGTGTCAAGACTTATTCCTTCTATCTGTTCCTAAAGCCTGTGCTGGATGTGGATCAGAGGTGCTTAAATTTGCAGCTCCTTCTGTCTGGAATCACCTGCAAAGTCTGCTACATGTAAGTCTTGGAGAGCTGCTCTCGTTAAATCAATTTAAGGTCATTATAGGTAACCTGGAGGCAATTACTTCAGACTGCTACTATGTTATGCCTGGAGACTACTGCCCCCATTTGGCCTGAGATGACTATGTTGTTTAGCTAATCTGATACCTTTGAATTTAGCTTTGAAGTCTATCATCTGGATGTTTTTGCTTTTCAAAGCATTGATTTTCAAATATTTGAACTGTCATTAAGGAAAAGGAAAAAAAAAAAAATCAACTTGATTAGATTATGCAACTCCAACTATTTTTATCTTAAAATATACATTTTCCTTTGATTTACCTGCACCAATTAGCAATACAATGAGGTACTACAGCAAATATGTTTGCATCCTCAGGTAAACTGCCAATTATTTTCTTGAATATCTTCGAGGTCTGGCTGATTAAAATATCGCAAAGTAATGTCAACACACTCTCCCAACACCCTGGCAGTAATGCCAGTACAAGGTGTTTGCAGGCTACCACTATACAAACCTAGAAGAACGCACCAGGTGTTACACTGATAAAATGTGTCTGGCACTGGGAGATTAGATGTTGCTGTATAAACAGGAGAAACCTGCAAAGCCAAATAACTACTGCCATAAAAAAAAAAAAAATGCATGGAACTCTTTCAAAACAAGACCCATCACCGAAGGCGATATCCTCCTGCCATTAATGGAAATCTAAAATAAATATCTGGAGTCTGGATAACTCTACAGGCCCATTTCATAACAGAAAACCCTTAAGCAGACATCTTATTACTTTCTGCAAAACTATTTTGCCCGGAGGGACATCGTATCGCAGGTCTATTAAAAGTAAAAAAACACGTGCCAAATTTCATGACGCAACTCCTTGTAGTTTTTTAGACTACAGACCAGAAGGGTAAAACCTCATGAATAGAATGCTGTGCAAACTCAGCTTCTTGTTCTGCACAGCAGCACAGTTGCAGTCTAAGATGGTGGAGAAAGAGTCCATCCAACAGCAAGACAAGATCCTGATTCAGAGAAGCAGCTGCCTGCCCAAGTAAAGTCTAAGCGTGGGAACACTAAAAACTAAAAGCTTTTATTGTTACCACCCGCTACTAATTTTGTTTTTTGCTACTCCATTACCAACAAACTAAAGTTAGAGCTGTAACAAACCTCAGCACTAAGACCAGTTGAACAACTTATTTCAAAAGCTCAGCAGCTGTGCGGAACAACAGCTTTCCTGAGAAAACTACACCAACTGTGGTTTTACAAAGTGTTTAGTGAGGCATCAAGTTTCATTTGCACATCAGTGG
Organism: Archocentrus centrarchus; assembly: GCF_007364275.1. Taxonomy (NCBI): domain Eukaryota; kingdom Metazoa; phylum Chordata; class Actinopteri; order Cichliformes; family Cichlidae; genus Archocentrus; species Archocentrus centrarchus. The sequence goes on along the minus strand of NC_044352.1, from coordinate 6,282,360 downwards.
GCAGAGGGGACGCCTACTGTAGCAAGATGATGGTGCCCATCATTTTTACTGAATCAACAATTGTTTTGACTCGAGAATGGTTCAGAATCAGATCATAATACCAAGAATCTACCATCAGTAACTCAAAAGATCATCAGCAAATCCAACTCCTAACTCTACATTTAAAGGTTGCTGAATGTAGGCCAATTACTGAGTGTACCAGGGTCACACTTTTAGCTGTGCTCAGCACTCGCTGTGGCAGTCAGTTAAAATAGACCCTCCCTTCAGACTGGCCTCATTCAGTGTCCCGTTAGATATGCACAATGTTAAAAAGACATCACTCTTCATGTCCTAACACTGTTTTCAGTACATGACTTTTTCTGTTCTATCCTCTTGGTGCCTGGCAGTGGAGAAACTCTTCAAGTACCATAGGAAAAAAAAAAATCCTCATCACAGTGCTGCACATTCAGCCAGGAGCACCAATGAAAACTGAAAGCATTGTTCAATATGTGAAGTATTTTCATGACCACACTGGAAACCCCTATTTGCTAGACAAGGGCATCTAATAAAGCATAAAATAACTGACTCTGCCCAGCTGCAGAGAGTAATTATCTCTGTCTGCATGACTTGTATATTTTGCACCGCACCCCCATCACTGGATAACCGTAGTGTCAAATTCAAGGTCAAGCCTGGACTGTTTTTCTACATTTAGCCTGCATATTTTACACTGACGTTATTCACTGTGGAAAACAAGCATTCTAAAATTATGGCTAGTTCAGCAAACCGCTCCCATTCTGTGCTAAGAAAATGAAACGCAGTACCTTTAGGAGACACGCCAAGAAAACAATGCACCATTCTGCACTATGGATTTTGTAAACAGCAGGATACAAAACATCTTGATGAGATAATGCCTCACCTACCCAACCCCACTGTGGAGTGTACAGTTTCTGAAAATCATGACTAATAAAGTGCTCAGTGAGTTTTCCATGTTGGAATTTCAAGTTTTGAAAGTGTTGTCTAACAAAATTACTACACACAGAAGTTATAAGAATGATTGAACGACCGCAGAGAGAATGTTAGGTAACTTACTCCTGTTTCCGCCTATCACCATTGCTCTCGCTCACTAACTTAAGCTGGCAGAAATCTTGCAGGGCCAGTTGTACGTGTTCAAGATGTTCCTTCCTTGATTGATGTACCTCACAAAAACATCTAACAACAAAGTTGGCAGCCGTAAGGTAAACTGAATCATGATGATCACTGCTATGAGTGGCAGGGATATCAGACACACAAGCTTATTAAAACTGTATTTTTCCCCCCTTACTCTTTAAATAAACCAAAACATGAATCCCAACATTGAAATGCAAATACCGACCCGACAAATAAAACATCCTGAGTTGCGGGCCTATTCAGATGCAGACCTACTTCAAATGAATCATTAACTTGCATTTCCAAGACTATGTGGTCTATTAACTGACTACAAAGCAAAAAGGAGGCAAAGAGGTTGCCCCTGCAGGTTCTCTATATTTACACCCATATGCATATTTCTATTATAGTGAAGTTTCTGTTTATTTGTTTTGCAGTTTAACAGCTCCTTCTTTTGTTATTATTGGCTGAGAAAGCCACAGTGTGTAAGTAAAAATACTTTAATTTTAATGTGTTGCGTTTAAAAATGTTGCTATAAAATTAAAATGCTAACTTTTTATCCATTTCAGGGTTGTTGGAAGGCTGAACCTCATCCCAGAGGTCAAAGGGTGAGAGGCGAGGTATACCCGAGACAGGGCCAACAGCTATCCCATTGTGGAGCGCACCCATTCCCAATCTAGCCATAAAATCCTCAAGACCAAATCCCTACACCTGCCAAAAAACACAAACATCGCCCAAAATATTGCTAAAAATAATCTGAATAATGCCAAGGCAAAGTCAAGGCCCTCATGTCTGGTCCAGCTGAACACTGAACAAATGAAAACATGTAGCACAGAAGCTAAATATAATCACGAAAGCTCACAAACAAACAAACTGCAAACCTCCAAAGTGGGTTATAAAAGAAACTAAAATACAGAACTCATAAACAATGAGTTCATTCAGAGCTGAATGAATTAAATACCCTGAAACAGAGCTGCCATTTTCCTCATCTCCCTCGCAGTTTTATGTAGGCTGTATAACCACAGGCTACACATTCCACCAAGAGCCCAAAGCAGCCAGAAGTTCGCTCAGCGGTCTGTTTAGCCTGAAGTCTGATCTAGTTTTGAATCATCTACATGACTCAGCTACACCAAGCTGAAGAGCAAATGGGAAATAAAACCTGATGTAAACAAAACAGAGGAAAGCATGTCACCACTCTAATCTCCCCTTCAAATGTACTCCATTTACATGAACACAGATGTGGCGATATGAACATTTGAATATCTTTAATAAACCAACAATAATAGGAGAGCGTTTGTTCTGCCCTCTGTGCTTGGTCGTCTTGTGACTGAAGCAATAAAAGCAACCTGAGCTAATCTTGATGCTGAGAAATGCTTTGGTTTGTAGGATATCATCTTCCAGTTGAGCTTTCTGCCCACAGGAAGGTTAGTGGCCTGACTCAGTGTCAGAGAAACACCTTAAACCAAATTCAAGGTCTCGATAAAGAACGATTCAGACCAAACAGCAACCGTTTTCCTACTCACAGCACCAATCTGCTGCTATAAACAAACTATAAATACTTGAGTCAACTTCCCTTGTTTGTGGCAAATCTTTTTCAAAATCTGCACAAAATGCTTGTTTTCAGACCTCCAAGACAAGTGCTCACAGTTATTTATTTTTTTCAGCTGCAAAAAGGTCCAAATGAAGGATACGGAGAAAATGCTTTAAGTGGGACACACAGCAGCAGATATACAGTTCAGGAAAGCAGACAGGAGGTGGGATGGACAGACAGACCCGGGACTGACTGAATAAGCAGCAGGCAGATGGGGAGAAAGGACTCAAGATGCTCATGGGGAGGTTTATTTATAGTTTCACTGCAGGATGAAAAAGAAACAACTGGGACATGCTCCAACCTCCATGTCACCCATTTATTAATATCACTCTTCTTGCGACTTTTCAGCAGATTATTTGATTTGATCATTCAGTCAGCACTGTAAGTTCATAAGGTTCGTAAGGTCTCGACATTCTATATTTTTGTTCAACAAATGCACCTGTGACCCTATGACAGCTAGTGATAGGCACCAGCCCCTTTGTGACCCTGAATTGGATGGATGGATGGATGCATGGATGGATGGATTTCCAAAAAAGAAACCAAGAATTAAGTCGGCCTACAAATTGGGCTATTTGCCTTTTTTATTAGGATGAGTTTGCATAAGCTTAACTAGTGTCGTTTTAGTCGTCTACTAAAATTTGGCTAAATCTAATATCCATTCTACCGATGTGGCTGAGATATTAAAATGAGGAAAAGCGTGCATATGGGTGTATTACTGGCTGCAGGATTAGCATTATGAGGAAGATAGATACAATAACAACTGAATTCAATTTTCCGTGATTATACTGCTTCAGGCATTTACACGACATATTTCTACCAATCACATTCATTTTGGAGACGTACACGTGGGCTGCAGCTCAGGCTACTGAGAATCTGATTCATCCAGTCCTGAGCAGCTGTCCCATCATGGCCGATGAGCTCAAACAATCCACTTCCGGTCACTGATCGATGGGTGCTTCTCTACTTTCTACATGGAGATTAGGAACACTACTTTTCTGTAACAAATAAGGTCCTCAGCTGGAAAAGGATCGAGCCTGGAAACACTTCTGTGTTCCCCCAGATAGGCTGAGGTGGCTGGGGAGAGGGAGGTTGCAACCCAGCCCCAAATCAGCGGAAGAAAATGGAAGGATGGACAGACTAACAGCTAGTAAATCCTGTTTTTCATGGCCGCCTGGATGGTACGCTAGATAACATCTCTGAGAACAGCTCTAATCACTCGATCGGAGCTGAAAGAATTTGCACACATTTAACCCTATAGGTTGCAATAATGTTTGTCTTAATATGATCTGAAGAGGCATTCAGACCGGAAATGGCTAATTCCATCAGCCTTAACTAGTGTTTACACAAAGTAATGCAATCTGGCAACATCTAGCTACGTTTCAAATAGGCTTTAGCTACTTCAGTTAATGACACAAGTTCCCAAAAAAAAAAAAAAACAGGGCAAGGATCTTAGAAGTGTAATTACCAAACACAAATGGGACAGGGCTCACACTTTATTACAAATGGACTGTGAACTTATGAAAAATAAATTTATGGGTTTTCATATTTATATATATATAAAAAAAAAATATATATATATATATATATATAAATTAAAAAAAAAAAAAAAAAAAAATATATATATATATATATATATATATATATATATATATATATATATATATATGTAAAATCACCAGGACTGTGATAATTTAAAAAAATTTTTTTTTTTTTTAATGTAGCTTCAGTGTCCCCAGACATGCTGTAAGCCTAGAGCTATAATAAAAGCAACTGCGATCTTCAAATATTTCTTTTGGTCTAGAACTAGGCTTCTGTTGAGGTAAAATAGACTCTTAAACCTTAACTGTATCAGTAATGTAGCCTGAAAATACTTACAGCCTGGCAGTATTGGGGGCGGGGCCCTGTGGCCTCTGAATGGGCTGTGGCCACCTTAAGTTTGGCTGACCTGATGTGCGCACACACACACACTCACACACACTCATATAAGGTTTAACCATGTTATAACCATACCTGGTGATACTCGGACAGGATGTTGTGCATGTCTGCAACATCCTCACTGGAGATCTGCTTAACTACCAGCGTCCGGTCATAAGAGTTGAGGAGCAGACCTTCTCCCTGATCATCAACGCTGAAAGGGGGGCTGCGGGTCAACGACACCTGGGGACGTCATAGGACCATCACAAGTATTTTTTTTTTAACCCTTACCCTGAATGTACTCATGCCAGGCAAAAACTACACTTTACATTTGTTTTGAATGCCCCATGATTGCCAGCCAACAGCACAACGTCACACACCTGATAGTCCAGATCCTCAATACCAAACCGTTCCCTTAGATTTCGAAAGACCTGAGGGCAGTACTCTTTGAACTTGAAATGTCCTGGGAGGTTTTCTCTGTGAAAGGAGGCGAGTTGGGAGACTTTAAATTAATTCCAAGACAAACAGATCAGCTATTTCTTACTAAATCTAATCTCCAAAACATGCGTAGAGCTCTACAGTCCAACACAAATATCAAATCTTATCACTGACTTGTATTTTTTTCTAGTTTTCCAAAAGCTTCAGGGGGTCACCAAGTTAACATTCTCACATGACTAGTTACACATTTCATTAAGTGCTGCATGAAAATGTGCTCATTTGTGTGTCTTACTTGTTGAAGAGGTGGTTGTTGACTTTGATCTTGGTGTTGGCTTTGAAGTCATCGGGCAGCAGCATGACAGGAACGGGCACCTGGTTGAGATCATTAATCTGCAGAAAGAAGAGGCAATCATTAAACAGCATTCATTAGCGTCTGAAATAAACCCGCAGCTGATGAATATTGATTTGTCTTTACAAGCGAAAAAAGACAAGTGATCTTAAAGGTACAAAGGGCTTCACAGAAAATTTTAAACTATATTAGAAAGTAATTAAAAGCACCTGAAAAAGAAAATAAACAAGGCAAATAATGAGTAAACAAGACAGGTGTTCAAAGAGGTTTTAAGAGGACATTTAAAATGCAATAAAAATTTGCAACTCTCAAGCTGTAAGACTTCACTGTGGGGACTTTTGTCAGTTTTCTGATGTTGCACAACCAAAGTGGCTCATCGGTTATTTTAAAAGAATCCAAAAGGAGGCCATTAATGTCTTGCTTAGGCTGAAACATCATCAGATTACTCAGCTCTTAAAATAAGACAACATTAAAAGTTTGGTTTAAAATTACTTCAATATTCTTCAAAAATTTCTTTCAGTCAAATAAATGATTATTTGTGGCATCTGCAGTCCAAAATGAGCCAGAATTTCAGTTTATATATTACTCCCGTTTTTAGAGTCAGAAAGGGGGCTCAATGCGTAACAACCTGTGATTGACAAGTCATTATCCAGTGAGCATTTTATATTTTGTCATGTCATTCACAGTCGCATCAACCAACTGCTCGTCAAATTCAAAGCACCAAGATGGCAATGGCTCAGCAGTCCATCACGTTCACTGAATAATAAGGCAAGAAGAATAATAATATAAAGACATTTAACCTGTAACGAGTGCGCAGTAATTTAGTTGTACTTTAATGGCTGTTAATGTTCAGATGTGGTCATTGTTTGACAGCTGTGTGCAGGTTTGCTGCAGGATTCAGCAGGTTTACCCTTCAAGTGAAGGTTTTTAAATCTTAAAAATGCTTCCCACCATGAATTTATCCCTGTACACTGTTATTTTTACAGGAATTGGCCAATCAGTGCAGCAAGGATAATGGAAAATTGTGTGGGGCCATTTACGACTCCAGAAAGACATGACTTTTGTATTTGCTTGCAAGTATTTTGAGACATGCACAAAAAAAAAAAAAATAGAGGGGTTAAAAGAGTCTGCCTTGTACGGATCTTAACTGCATTTTTGTCAGGAATTGTGTACAGACAGTCATCTCAGAGAGGGATTACTTATTTTTACTAGTCAGCTGCTCAAAGTTTGTTTATGCCACTCATCTGTTGTTATGTAGAAATTGCGATGTATGTTGTGACTCTCTCAAATAATAAACACAGTTGAGAATATTCGCATTAAATATAAGAATACACTGGGAAATTTTCACCCACTTATTTTATGAGAATATTTTAATCCTGCAGAAATGGCAGCAGGCTACAAATCATATTTGCTTTATAATTTAACTAAGACTTTTAAAGACCTGTCAGTCGTGTGTGCCGCAAAAACAAGTGGCCCTCTGTGTGTGCAGCTCAGTAAACATCCGTGTTTTTCTACAGGTGTTCACGCACTATCAATGAATGTGACAGATTTCGGTAACACCCTCACCTGCGGGGATGTTACCTGTACACTGGCTAGCTCCCTTGCTAACACTGTGTTAGCTGTGGAATTAGCATTTAGCTGTACGTTAGCTTCCACCGACTCACCGAGTGATTGACGCCCCACATGAAGACGCTCAGCACGGGGTCGCTAGCTCGAAACACCTTCACCTTCTGCTGCACGAAGTGCTTCTTCTTCGTCTTCGTCTTGGGCGCCAGGATCACCATAGGACTCGAGGTAGCCCCCGTGTTACCGAGGGCAGCCATGGCCGCAGACCGTCTCCCCCTCGTACCCTGTTCAGAGTGGCGCTGGTGCGGGGAGTGACGCCTCTTCCTGACGGCTGCCGTCACCCGGAGCTCTCGAGCTAAAGCGGCTAACGCTCCGCGCGCTGCTCCTCCCCGGCTCGCGACAACCAAAGTTCACGTGCCCCGCTCAGGTGGCGTTAAACTGACGCTGGTTTTCCAGAGCACCACTTAATGTTTAAGACGTGGAGATGAATCATTACTAACTTCACCCAAGCGTGACTTTAAGGTTCCCAGTAATCACTAACAGACGGTCCACCACCGCCCCCTCGAGCCCACCTGTGTTATTATAGAGCACGTGGTCAGTTCAAGATTAGTTTACCAGTCAGGTAGTTACAAATTCTTGCAAATTGTAACAAATGAAACATGTTTTAAGCATTTTTGGTGGGTTAGTTCTTTGTCACAGATCTAAAAGAGAGAAATATTCTTCTAATGCAGCAGATATAAATACAGATAGACAGCACTGTGCAAAAGTCTTGAGCCACCCCCCATTTCTTTGTATTTTGCTTACAAGAAGACATATTTTCTTGTAACTTTTAAAGTGGTCTTGAGCAATAGTTCTCCAAGCTTTCTGAAGGCCTTCCAAAGTTTTTCTTTGCACACTGGCTATTTTTCATTCATTTTCAGACCAGTCTTTGTACCTGACCATTTTCAGAGGAATGTTACACTGACCTATTTAAGCACAAAAACGGGTCCTAACTCAAGGGATGAAAGAGTGTTATGTCTACACATAACAGACAACTTAACAGTGAAGCAGTTTTAAATTGTACATTGAGGCACTTTGTTCCTAGCACCCTGTCACAAAAACACATCATTTGTTCTTCTTTCTTTAAGCAATAACAAAAGGAAAGTGGCCAAAAATATTAAATAATATTAGTAAATAATATTTTTATTACGTGGTAAATATTTTTACCACAGACCAAAATAATTTAAAACTTGATCATGATTGATTAATAAACAGTGGCACAACAAAATTTTCCAAATGCCCCAAAGCTTGAATTGTGTGAAGCACTCCCATAAAAAAAATAAATAAATCCCCCAATGGATTCACAGATGTAACCTACATATTTTGCCTGCTGTGTTTTTTGTTTGCTTTTTCATGGAGATTCTTCCCCAGTTTCTGATTTAGGCTGATTCCCTAAAACCTGTCGAAATTATGTTTCTTCCACCAACGTGGTGCCAGCGCTGGTGCAGAGGCACATCTGTGCTGATGTCTTTGGAGAACTGGCCCAAATTTCAACAGGTCTGAGAAGTGATCATTATGTAGTGTTGCTAGAAGAACTTGGTGTAATTTGCCACTTGTTTTTATAAATGTTTGTTTGTTCAGACTCTCAAAATGCTGCACAAGATGTTTTATCCAGATGCAATACAAATTTCAGCTCTTAGTCTTTGTGGAAATCGTGGCAGACAGAACGGGGACTGTTTCTGCCAGTCATTAGAGAATTTCTTTCAGTAATCTGTCCCAGTGGGGCCCACTGATGTCAGTGGGCTCAACCAGTGTTGTGGTACCATGCTAATGCAGGCCTTTTTTGGTATAAATATGTGCTCTGACCACCAAACTAGCAGATCCTGATGTGATTGAGCATAAGACGGCCCTACTCAGTATTAGGCAAATGGTTTTTACAGATCAGTGTATGATGGGGGTCACGGGGCCCTGAGAAAAAATTGTGTTTATATAATTTGACTGAGGGACTGCTGTGTAAAAATGTGTCTGATACCTCTTTGCTCTAGTTTATAAATAAAGTGCAAAAAGCTGCTTTTATACCACTATACAGCCACCTTTACAGTTTCAATTTATCACATATTTAAATACTTAACCTCTAGGGGGCAGTAAGGTCTCAAATTTCTGTGAGGTTACTGCCTATAGAGGTCACTGAGACGTCTCCCAGAAACAGCTGCTTTGCTTTAGTTGGTCTTTAAAGGGACACTGCAGCAAATTGATATTGTAGTTCGACAAAGCTGCTGGACCTGTGGGACCAAATCTGTGCAGGAGTGTCTCTTGAATATGGGCTAAAATCCTGGACTACTGGATCCTATTTTCTATTCAACAACTGGACAACTCCTGCCTGATGAAACATCCGCGTGATTCAAACTCCAAACCTGGCATCTGTGACACAAATGTGTTTTTAAAAAAAGCTAAAAGCTGACCCAACCCTGACCGCATCACTAAAATCCATGAGTGAAGCAGTTACAGGGTTATACAAACATGAAAAGAATTAACAGTTTCCAGCAACTTCAGCTTAAATTTATGATTTGGTTTAATTCAAAACCAGAGAACTGAGTTGACTTTTGATTCAAATATAGAAGTAGGACGCAACATTTATGTAATTTCTACGAAGGATCACGTCGTTTGCTCCTTCGTTTTTCTCCAAGACCTTCAATTCATATTATGTATTTATAAAGATTGGATATTCTATGCCGTTACCTTGGAAACAGGCATGTATCTGGTCCCTGAGTGGAGAAGCAGAAGAAAATTATCCTTTATGTGCCTACTAATGGCTTAAAAGCAGCATGACTCTAATGTGCTCTAATGTGTGATTTCTGTTTCACTGCTGGCGGCTGGTTAGTGTGACTGCAGAGGGGATTCTCAGAAAATGGATGTAAGCACAAAGCCTTAAATCCAAGAACTAAACAGCGCCATGCTCGCATGCAGGTAATGATTCAGAGAAACCCTCGTGATTAGACAAATTAGAAAGTTCAGAATGATTTTGCAGCAGTGCCCAGAAAAATGAGACTTTGGTGTTTTTGTCTGATTTGTTACACTTTACTGTTCCCATTTTGGCATAAGAATTTATGGCCATGAAGCACATACTTTATTTAAGCTTCTCATGAGTTGTTCTGAAAATGCTGATTGGATTGTGTTTTAATTTTTAAATGGGGCCTGTATCCCTGAGATCAAGATGGAGCGTATAAGCTGCTTTGGCCCCTTCAAGAGCTTTTCCTGCAGAGATCCACTAGGAGTTGTAACTCTATAATATAGCTAGGATAATTTTTTTCCTGTTTCTATGTATTCAAATCATATCAATAGAAGCTTATACAGCATTATACATCATCTTCTCTAATGGTTTTAGGATTTTTGGATCCAAGTGTCTTATTATATCAGATTTTATGTTTTAGCAGTGGATTCAGTGGATGTAATGTTTTGCTCATAGGCTGTTAATTAAAGACGGAATAACTTCCAGGTCTGATGGTGAAGCCAGTGCAGCTCAGGTGTCTTTCTAATATCCAGCGCAGGGTGACTTGTCTGTTTGCAAAAGCACTCCTGGTTGTACAGAAGTCTAATGAGTCATCAGCTCCCTTGTTCTGCGCCCTCAGTAAAAACTTTCCTGATAACTTTATGGGCTCTGTCTCTAGTTTCAGGTCACACTGACTGAAACATGGTGTTCTTTTTTGTAAATTGTTGTCACGAATAGAGTCAGAGTGGAGGAGGAACCAGGGTATTCTCATTGGCAATGAGGGTGCACTGGGGTCAGTCCACCCTTCGTTCATCAAAACATCTTAAAGTCGGTTTTGAGTGAAATGTCTCAAACAAATCTAGGTTGAGACGCAATTAAACCACAACAGGTGTGGTAGATGTTCTGAGCCAAATCCATACTATATCAACTGTTTTTATTAAATTAGTAAATACAAATACTTTTTGGCAGTTTATGTAGTGATGCTGTGCTCTTTTTCTACTCATCATTCTCATAATGTCAGGTCTGTTTCCTGTTTAGTATTTGTGGATTTTCCCTGTCTGGTTTTTCCCAGGTCTTCTCTTTCTGTGTTTATCCTCCAATGTTCACTGGTCTCTGGTTTTGAATCATTTTATCTTTGTGTATAGTATTTGTGGTTTCATCACTTCCTGTTTTACGTTGAAGGTTCGGCATTGTTTGTATCCTCTGGTACTTTTACTTCCACGTCCTCCCCTGATTCCCTGATTCCTTCTCACTTGTGTTAACTGTCTTCCATTGTGTCCTGTTCCTTACCTACATCCAGTTACCCATTAGTCCTCAGTGTGTATATATACACTCACTGGACACTTTATCACATATACCTTACTAGTACTGGGCTGGGTCCCTTTTTGCCTTCAGAACTGCCTTAATTCTTCATGGCAGAAATTCAAAAATGTGCTGTTAACATTCCTCAGAGATTTTGGTCCAGATTGACAAGATAGCATCTCACAGTTGCTGCAGATTTCTTGGCTGCACATCCATGATGTGAATCTCCTGTTTCACCACATCCCAAAGGTGCTCTATTAGATTCAGAGCTGGTGAATGTGTCATGTTCAAGAAACCAGTCTGAGATGATTTGAGCTTCGTGACATGGTTCGTTATCCTGCTGGAAACATCTGTGGTCATAAAGGGATGGAAATGATCAGCAACATTACTCACACATGCTGTGGTGTTTCAATGATGCTCAGTTAGTACTGAAGGGCCAAAAGTGTGGCAAGAAAAAATATCTCCCTAACCATCACACCACCACCAGCAGCCTGAACCACTGATACAAGACTGGATGGATCCATGCTTTCATGATGTATATGCCAAGGTGGAATCTTACCATCCGAATGCTGCAGCAAAAATGGAGACTCATCAGAGCAGGCAACATTTTTCCAGTTTTCTGTTGTCCAGTTTTGGTGAACCTTTCTGAACTGTAGCCTCGAATTTCTCTTCTTAGCTGACAGGAGTGGCACCGCGGGCTGTTGCCCATCCACTTCAGGGTTCAACATGTTGTGCGTTTCTCATGCGTATCTGCGTACCTTGGTTGTAAAGAGTGGTTATTTGAGTTGCTGTTGCCTTCCTGTCAGCTCGAAGCAGTCTGGCCATTTTCCTCTGACCTCTCTCATCAACGATCCAGAGAACTGCCGCTCACTGGATATTTTCTCTTTTTCAGACCACTCTCTGTAAACCCTAGAGATGGTTGTGTGGGAAAATCCCAGCAGATCAGTATTTCTGAAATACTCAGACAGCCTGTCTGGCACCAACAACCATGTCATGTTCAAAGTCACTTAAATCATCTGTCTTCTTCATTCTGATGCTCAGTTTGAATTTCAGCAGGTCATCTTGACTACATCTACATGCCTAAAGGCACTGAGTTTGTGCCACTTGATTGGCTGATTAGCCATTTCTGTTAATGAGCAAGTGTACTTAATAAAGTCTTGATATAATGTACATAATGCTAGCTGTAGATATTACTAATTAACAAATGTTAGAGTCCTGACACACTGAACATGTTGACCATGCTCGCCTTTACTGATATTTAGGCCCAATTCAGTGAAAACAGCAGTATCACAAAACTGTAGTTTTGCATTTAAATATTACACATAAAAAACACGCAGCACGGTGGCGTGGTGGTTAATACTACTGCCTCACAGCTAGAATGACATCTAGAAGGAAGGCCTCGGTTCGATTCCACCTTGGAGTTTGTGTGTTCTCCCCGTGTCTGTGTGGGTTTCCTCCCACAGTCCAAAGACATGCAGTTACTGGGGTTAGGTTAATTGGTCACTCTAAATTGCCCATAGGTGTGAATGGTTGCCTGTCTCTCTGTGTTGGCCCTGCGACAGGCTGGCAACCTGTACAGGGTGTACCCTGCCTCTCGCCCTGTGTCAGCTGGGATAGGCTCCAGCCATAAGCGGAAGAGAATGAATGGATGCATTTAAAATATCCAGTACTGTCCATGTATAGCTTATAGCACATACTGTGTATTATTACTTATTATAGAGTATGACTTTGTTTTTTAATAAAGAAGAAGCGCTAAGTTTTGCAAATGATGACTCAAGTTACTGCAATGTAGTAACTGTAGGCAAGAGTACAATATTTTAACAATAATTTCATATTAAGTGCAGCAGAACTCACATTACAGTACAGTGCTTTAGTCAGTGTAGCTACATCCTTTTTAATTACTTAAATGTTTGTCCTCATTTTGAATATTTGGACCTGAAAAAAAAAAGATCTCATGTCTTTTTGTTTGTTTTTTTTACTTGGTCACTGCTCTGGATCATTCAAATTCCTCTCAAATGACACATTTGACAAAAGAAACACACTCAGCACCAGTTATATTAATATATGTTTTATTCTTCTCTATTTTTATTGTCATTATGTTTTATTTTCATATTTGCAAATCTTACAGGTCCTCTGTGCATGGACCTTTCATCACGGCACACACATTGGCACAACAAGATTGGTCAGAAATAGATAAATTCTAATCACACTTTAATAGCACACAATTTTCATGACTTTTGCAAGGACTCGGGAAAGATATACTATAACAATAACAAATTTGATCAATTTTTTTCCTATGCTGAAATCAGAATTTTTTTTTAAGTAGCCTGTGCCAAAATAAAACACAATAGTAACGTGGACATTCTTAAATTCTCAAATGAACAAAGCATAAATAAACAAAAAGGAAAATTAAAAACATGAGATGTAACCAGAAGATGTACAGCAGTTGAATAGAGCTCTGATGAATGTGATGAGTTTTGCCATAAAAGTGCCTCTAAAGCACAACACTTCCCCTAACATGAAATAAAATAATCTCTGTCTTTAAATAAGAAACTGCTGACAATATAAAAATACATGGCATTGTACTGTAGTTCATTAAATAAACCAACAATTCATATATAAAATATTATATTGACGTGTATAAAAATATGCCTTACAACTTTTTGAAAAGGGTAACAGCCGTAAGCATTTTGTCTGCCACTTCAGAACACACAGTCGACCACAAAAATCTAACATATGTACAAACAATCAACCAATAAGCAGTCAGAACACCATTTTGACAAAGAAAATGAACAGAAGCTTCCAGGATCATATTCGTATGACTTTTTTTTTTTTTTCTCTCTGACTTGACATATATATAAGATACTGTGAGATTCAAGCAGTACTTGATGGAAATACTCAAAAATAAATTAATAGAAAAGAAATATTCTGTCAATTATAAGTATGTTGATATCAGTGTATCTTTGGAGAGAGGGAGAGAGGACGGTGAGGGAGACACATTTTTTTTTTCAAACGTTTGTGTCACATCACCTGCGTAACAGTATTTCAGCCCACTGAGATCAGAACAAACACAGGCAGTGTCAGCTATCCTAAAGTGAAAAGGGAAAATAAAAATCTACCAGAAAGCCAGGACAAGAGCCAGGGAATATAGAGATCATTCGGAATAATACCGCTTGGATCACTGAGGCAGTTTGCGGAGCAATAATGTGAACATGCAGCATGCCAACCACACGACGCAGAGGACATTGCTGCAACTGTTGAACATTCAGGCAGATGTTACTGTTGCTACTGCTGGACTGTGAGTCTGAGTGTGTGTCTTGCTTATAGAGAGGACAATAACTGGTGTGTATTTTCCATAGGAAGTGGTTTATCCCTGCTACCTCCTGTCCAGGCAGTGTCTAGCACAAGCTAAAGCCACCCCCCTCTCCCTGTGCTCCTGCTCCTCCACCACCTCCTCCTCCTCCTTCTCCACCTCCTCCAGGCTGAGAGCAATCAGACAGACACATCCCTCACTCGCCATCGCATGGTATGGTACCATCTTCGCTGGCACGTGAAGGCACGGGCGTGCCGAGCTCGTCTACACACCAGCAGTGGCCACGCTGCATGCCCTTGGAGGAGCGGCACTGTGTGAAATTAAAGGAAAGAGAGGGAGATTTTGAAAGGGAAAGAGGGCAGAGATAGAGGGTAGGAAAGGTGGCGAGAGAGGCAGAGAGAGAAAATGATATGTCATCATAGCGCAGTAGTGATTCTCTGAGCCCACAGCTGAGAGGCTCAGAGAGAGGTGTCAGTTATTCTCAGCCCCTGTGGTCACAGACTAATCTCTGGATGCACCGAACAGAAAGCTGCAGTGGAGTGCAGCTCTGACACATGTACAGTAACACCAAGTCAGTGCAGCAATGACACATTTTTCCATCACATAAGCTCAACAAAGTTCCACTATCATGCTTCACGAGGACTCTACCGATAATACTCTACCTGCTTTTTCCTGTAGAAGCCACGAGTGTCACAGTTGGGTATATAGATGTCGCGGTCAGACTGGAAGATTGTCAGCTCGAGACCCCTCAGGACACTATTGAGCAGCTTGCGACAGGGTGCCTGAAAACAGCAACGCAGAGTGTGACTTCAAACACCGCCAGAGGCAAGCAGAGAGAACCTGCCTTCATATGAAGAGTGGCAGTGGCAAGCTGCTATCCCCCCCCCCTCAGGTGATTGTGTTGGCAGAAATCCTCTTTGCAGAACACATGTGATGTGAATCACCACGGATTAGCCACAGTGATGCAGCAATACAGCCAGAAGCAGAGAAAATGTACATTTGTATATATAGATCAGATGTCACATATTGCATATCATTATATAACCATATTGTTATACAATGCTTTTGCTTTTCAGGTCACTGAATGGTTTGAAGTGACTCTGCGTTTTTTGTGTGACTTTGAGAAATTGAACTATGCCATCATGACCATTTAGGTGACTATTGTATTCTACTTATAGCATCCATATTGGCTCAAATGCCACACATGAAACCGGCTCACTAAGTGAAAAATCTGTAGCGGCAGCGGCCGGCTTGAAACTTTCCTGATTCACATCATGCTCAATTAGTTCTGCCGCATAGCAGCACACACATCATGCACCATAATGCATGGCTTCAGAGCAGTGTGTGTGTGTGTGTGTGTGTGTGTGTGTGTGTGTGTGTACATGCCACTGCAACACCCCAAACGGCAGAGGATCTAATGGGAAGAACTGTGTAGATGCAGCTCAACGTACAGCCATTTAGATCACATATAGGGTTACAAATGATGATGTTTAATCATTTAGGTAAGGATGCATTAGCTTATCTCATTAAAGACTCTGTAATAAGAGGATGAACTTACTTTTTCAATGTCACCACTGTGTGAAGGATGTGGACCTGAGAGGAAATGAGATGCCGGTATGAGAACGTTAAAGCATCAAACCCATTAAAGAGCACCCACTGTCAGATTATACAGTATATGCTTAAGATAATACACTCACACTTTGTTGTATAGCCTTGCTTCTTTTAGCATCATATATCAATAAACCTTCACTAAGAAGACATCTATGTGTGGCTGGCCATTTAATGAGAGACCTCATTTCCATCAGTATATCTCCTTTTCAGACAGTTAATCGCAGTATCTCACTTTGAACAGTAGATGGAGATAAATGCAATAAAAAGCAGCTTGATCAGGATGTAGGTGACACTGTGACAGTTTTCACATTCATTCTAAATTCTCTACAGAGAGGCCGGCTTGTTGGACAGATCATTGTCATGCACCCTGTCATTGAAATGGATGATAACTACTACACTTAATGCATCAGCATCTTCACCTTTACACCTGTGCAGAACCCCAAAACTGAAGGAAAGCTCACTCACGGTGCAGTTTGCAATTCTGAAATGTGTTTGTGGTGATTTTCCACTGTAAAGGCAACTGACATTTTCTTCAACAGTCACTCCAGTGGTGCTGCGGAGCAGATGCCAGAGGTCTGCAAATTCATTAGTGGTGCACAAAATGCAACCGGGCTTAAATGTCACACACTAATTGTCCCTTCTTTTGCTGGTAAGTGACACAGCATCACATGCGGTTTATAGCAATATTAGGGGGAGGCACACTGTATGTACACTAATGTGTGGTGGCTGTCACCATGTATCCCTTTTAAATCGAGCCTATCTGCACTTGCCATACATGCCCATTTGCATCCGTAGATGCATACCTATGTGATTTCATGCACGTACATGTGTAAATACAGTATCTTACCTGTGGGGTGGGGCCTCTCGGTTGGGCTAGTCTTGCTGTACTTGGCGCAAATGCCCCTTCCCTGCAACAGAGCCTGGAGGGGGCTGTGCTCCCTTGGTGGGGGAACACAGCGGAGCCCCTTGGCACAGGTCAGGGTGTACACACCACAGGGTTCTCCTTGGGCCAGCACTGATGTGCTGCCGGCAGCATTATGGTCCCTGGGGGGCCGACCTGCCCCCAGTGGATCCCTGCAGGAAGGACAGACCTTGAAGGGGCCCAAGCGGTTTGCCCCGGTCCATGATCCGCAGTGAGCAATGAGCAACAACACAACGGTTGTTAAGTTAGAAAGGATAGGCATTTTCTGTCCAGGTCTCAGGTTCTCCACACTGTCACTCTCTGTCAGTTAAATGTAGCTGATGCTATTTCTGGATGTATATTTCTCTCTCTCTCTCTCTCACTCACTCTCTCTCTTTCCCTTTCTCTCCTCTTTCCTCAGTCTTCCTCCCGTTTCTATACAGTAGCTCTCCTTGGTGCTTTGCTGGTTGAGAGTCCCCTGCAGTGCCAGAGGAGACAAATGGAGATCGTGAGAAACACGGCAAAGCACCAGCTTTTAAAGATCTGAAAGGCGGTGATAGAGAGAGAGAGAGTGAGAGAGAGAGAGCACAGTTATGACACCTTTAGGGGCTGGGACTCAGGGAGAGAGAGAGAGAGAGAGAGAGAGAGAGAGAGAGAGAGAGAGAGAGAGAGGGAGGTGGCAGAGAGGGAGAGAGCAAGTGGGGGGTGGATTATGTTCCTTTCAGAAATTATCAAAATCTCCCCACCCTTTCCTGGTATATACGAACACATTCATCTAGTCCTTCTTCTTCCACTTATGTTCAACATTACCCATGCATAAACAGCAGAAGTCACGTTCAGCCATTTGCACTTTCTTTCCAATGTCAGAGACCTTTCTGGAATAATATTTGCCATGGTAACAAATACAAATGTATAGTATGTGCTTCCATCAGTGTTGCTGCCACTGCATTGCCATTTGCCATGACAAATGCACAGCTGTGTGTTCTCCCCTGCTCGAATTCTTTTTGAGGTTATGACAGAATATCTCCTGTGCAAACATGTTTCACACCTGTAATACCCCCTCTTTCTGTCACACATGTCAAAGTTTACAGAATGAGCTGGATTTAGAAGAAATCCATCAAGAAATCCAGTGTGCTCATACACTGATGTAAGTTTACTCCACGTAGCAACTGTGTGCATCAGCCTAATCACTGCCGGGTCGGATATTGCATTACGTCTAATCCACTCTTTCATAAGCTGATCAACCTCTAGATTACATTTCAGCAGCTATCACATATTAAATGGCAGTTGGGGCTTGTGCTTGCCAGGTGTTTGACTTAGAAGTGTAATCATCTGGATAATTAGGGGAAGGAGAAGAAGGACAAACGTAAAAGACCAAACTGAATTATGTTCCACTCAGTAAGGATTTTCTGCAGCTACTGATCCTTCAGCTCTTCTTCTCAGTACACAACTCTACTCTGACATGATAAAACTGACATATCTGCACAGTTCTGTTAAATATGGATGAATGCAAATTGTTCAGTGTATCTAAATGTCTTGTTTTCCTCAAGGCTGATGCAAAAAGTACCTTTGCAGTTACTGTACTGTACTGAGATAGTTAAGTGGCTAGTTCAGCTCTCTAATTCTTAGTAAAATCTGCACTTTTGTGCGCAGTCATCTAGTGAGAAAAAAACATTTGAGCTTTGGCAGCAAGTCTGTTTTGTTTTTGCCACTCTTGTCACTTATGCCCAACTATCCCTGCAACTCACTGCAGGATTACAACATCACTGGTAGAGGTTGACCTAATATTGATCGAGTCTGCCAAAATAACTGTTACCCATCAGGGTTGAACACAGGAACTCTCTGGATGGCCATTCGGCAGATCCTTTGGGTGCTGTGAGTTACAGGGTTGGGACATCCATCGATTTGGCTTGTTCTGGCACATTGTTTGGATGTTTGATCAGACTGGGGGAGGCTGGCAACTTAACAATGC
The DNA here is from genome assembly GCF_007364275.1 of Archocentrus centrarchus. Taxonomy (NCBI): domain Eukaryota; kingdom Metazoa; phylum Chordata; class Actinopteri; order Cichliformes; family Cichlidae; genus Archocentrus; species Archocentrus centrarchus. Next base: position 6,263,313 of record NC_044352.1, on the reverse strand, counting down.
AACACCTTAGGCCCTTTATTGTGTTCCTCTTAGGTTTTGTAATGTGAAGAGAGCTTTGTCCTGCTGGGGGAGGCTGCTGCCGTCAGGGAGTGCTGTTTCTCAAACAATGTTTATGCATAATAATAATCAAGGTTATAACTTCACCTTGCCTTTTAGTGCTCTGTATACAGATGTAAAAACAAACAAACAAGGCATTAACAGAATGATGATATTAAGCGAACAATGCTGAGGGGTAACGGCATCTCTCACTACCTTTGAACCAACTTTGAAAATAGTGCCTGACCTTAAGACATTTAGTTTTAAAAACGTGTGCCTGGCTCCTGCAGCAGCAGCTCAGACTGTGCAGAGCACACAGACAGACATACCCACCGGCCTGTACTGGCTGGAATTCAGGGCTACGTGAGGCCAATTTCAGCCTCGCCATCAGCAGCCTGCTGTTCTGATTAATCTTGGCAAGGAGGGCAGAAATCACCTGCCGTCTTGTGTTCCCATCAGCTTGTGAGCTGCAGCACTTCTAGTCCTTTTCCACACATCAGGAGAATGTTCCAAGACATTTGCCAGACCGACGGGGGCTCTGTTTTCCACAGTGCCCTGGATTATTCATTTTTCCTCCTTCAGGCAGGCTCAACACAATTTCTTCCCTCACTTGATTCCTCCAAAAAGTTCAGGTCTGTCCCAGCTGGCTCAGAAAGTGTCTCTCTCTGCTGCCACTTCTTCCACACAAACCCTGTGGTAGGGAGTGGGACATATCCCCCTTGGACCCTTCCTGAGGGACCCAAACTGCCTAATTCATATTTATAGTAATATTTAAGTTTGGGATAATGAAATAGAAGAACAGAACAGAAGTGAAGTTTACAGAGTGTAAACTGTGTGATGAGGGACTCATAAATATAATGAATTGTGCCAAAGACAAGCCGCTATATACATCTCGGAGACGGGATTGGCCGAGTGGCTTCTCACCACCTCTCAAAGCTCACTGCAATTGGCCCGTTTAGCGAAAGGGGTGTGACGTCACTGGGAAGCGCCGTTCCCAAAGTTTGCACAACTGTGTCGCTGATGGATGGATAGCTGATGGACGAAAGTGAGTTTCTGCCTCATTTACCGCCTAGATAGCAGGTTAGCAAATGAGTTATCGGAAATGACGGCTATATTGACGCAAAACGGCGCTCTCCGGCTTCAAGGGACAGCCTCTCGTTGTTTTCTGTGCTTTCCGGCGAAGCGTAAAGAGGCTATCGCAGTAGCCGCTAATGACGCTAACCTGCGTTTAGCTTCCTGGCTAAATTCAAACGCTTTTCCTCCTTCTCCGTCTGGTGAGCTGATGTGTGTTATTTTGAAGGCTTGTTTAATCGTTTCTAACCTGTAACCTTCGGCTGACAGGACAGAAGTTACCTGTTTGACCGTCAGTTCAACTTAAATCTGGCTTCGTCGTTAGCGCCGCAGCTGGTTGACAGATGTAAACATCGGCACGCCCCCTTCTCACGAGCGTGGCGGCGAAAGCTTTACGTTTTTATTTTGGATTTTTAGCTTATCTTATTTATCCTGTGGAGTCACTGGAAACATGCATTTAATGCGTTATAACTACTGTTTATGCTGACTACCTTTCAGCGTTGTGGTGCCTGTTTCTTTGTGCAGATACATGTTTAATAGCTCATTAAATGGTTATAGAGAGTAGATGATAAATCCGGATGATGTATGTAAATATTGAGTTTGATTGACTGCCGGTTTAATAATGTTAAGTGGATACAGTGCTGTACAAAAGTATTAAGGGGGAAAAGCTATCCAAACCTACCTGGCTCTGTGTGAAGAAGGAGGTTAGAGGTCAGATGTGACATATTTTAAATCTTTATACATATGTTGACAGTACACAATGCAGCTGTAAGAATCATAGTTTCTAAGTTATAAGGCTTTTTTTGTCAACTTTCAACCAATAAATCATGAAATTGTCCTTGAAGACCTTGGTGGATGCGAGGCAAATTTGACTGGGTTTTAATATAACCTCACTCTACACCCCTACAAAGTTTTGTCAGAATTTATTTGAAACTTTTTGAGCTATTGTGTTTACAGACTGAACGACATGTATGCAAACATTATGAATAACATAACCTCCTTGGTGCAGATGATGAAGGTTTTGGAGTGGCCTAGTCAAAGTCTGAACTTAAATCCAATGGAGATGCTTTGCTGTGACCTTAAACAGGCCGTTAAGTTACTTTTTCACATTGGGCCAGGTAGATTTTAAATCGTCATTTAAAAATTACATTTTGTATTTACTGAGGTGTTTTTTTTTTTTTTTTTTTTTTTTTTTATCTCATATTAAAATTTGTCTCATCTGAAACATGTAAGTGTGACAAATGTGCAAAACAAAAAAAAAAACAATGAGGAATAGGGTAAATACTTTTACACTGTGCTTTGTAGTATATATCCACTTGTATCTTGTTATAGTAGTCCACTTCTCATCAGTATGTCCTGGTTTCCCAGCATTTGACAAAGACCTTGTTAAGCTGGGTGATATCTGAGCCGGCATGGGTTTAGCTGTATGTCCCTTGCTTGTCCTCCAATCTGGTATTACAAGTATGGTGATATTACCGCTACACTATCCGGCTGACAGGACCCAAGTTGCAGGCTGTGCAAAGAGACAGTTGAGCACATAGTAGTAGCAGTTTGGAAGATGCAAGGTGGGCCAGTGTACACTGAGAGGCATAACTAAGTGGCCGGGGTAGTGCACAGGAATGCTTGTGCTGCATATGGATTGGAAATCCCGATGGGAGACACCTCTGGAGGTGGTTGAGAATGATAGGGCTAAGATCCTGTGGGACTCCAGGTTCCAGACTGACAGAGTAGCAGTTACTGTCCATCAAGCTGTTGACAAGGAGCAGGTGACCTCATTTGTGATAGATGTGTCAATCATATCTGATAGTGACATCAGAAAGAAGACACGCGGAAAGATTCAGAAGTACCAGGGGGCTAAAGAACAACTGGAGCAGATGTGGAATGTGAAGTCCAAAGTAGTCCCAGTGGTGGCACATTAGGAGCTGTCATCCCCAAACTGGAAGAGTGGCTCCCAAACATTCCAAGCAGACCATCTGAGCTCTATCTAGGAACACCTAGAAACAACAATACTGCACAAAACTGTCAAAATCCTCTATCAGAGGTCTGGAAGCCTCTGGTTGAAAATTTTAAATAGTATAAAATTCACCAATGTGAGAAAGGGCTTAACTGAAACTGGCAGGCTAGACTTGATTAAATAAGCCCTCAAGATGACAGCTGTTGGCTCTATAGTGAAGTGGTTTACATATTTGCCTAACCAGCAAAAGATCCCCGGTTTGATCCCAGGAGGAGACACAAATCCCTTTTGAATTGTGTCAGGAAAGGCATCCGGTGTAAAAATCTGCCAAATTGCATATGCAGAGCTACCCACTGTGGTGACCCCTTGTGAATAAGGGAGCAGCTGAAATTAGCTTTGGCCCTCCACCCTTAATGTAATGGGAAAACCTGTGTAGCATTCCAGATTTTTGGAATTTTACCTGTTGCAAATATTGTCAAGTATATAAACTATAAGAACAGCAATTAGGTCATGTGAAGAACTGTGGGACCTAGAGATAATATTCATGTTAAAACACAGCTGGTTAAAAAAACATGTCTCAGGATGAAGTCAAATAATGATTAAAAGCTTTGCAGATATTTCATTTTTTAATTATGTGTTGAGTAATGTAAAGGGATTACTATTCAAGATTTCAGGACTCAGATGCATTTCCAGTGATGCATCTGATGCATCAGTGATGGAAAGAAAATTCCATTTGGCTATTCTAATAAGTGTGAGGCAGTTTAATTTGTTACTGAAATTTGATCAGTTTGGTGACTGGTGAGTGTTTTTTGCTGTCATCTTTTACAATGAGAGCCAAGGATTGGAGTGCTGTTGTGTTCTAAAACAATTTATAGGTACATGTTTATTAAGTACATTGTAAAAAAAAAATGTGCAGAAGAGCTGTGGTAATTTGGAGTATTTAAATGGTGTATTTGTTAAAATGAGATCAAAAGGAGCCAGTTGAAGTGGTTCGGGCATCTGACTAGGATGCCTCCTGGGTGCCTTTGTGGTGAGGTGTTCTGGCCATGTCCTACTGGGAGGTGGCCCCGGGGCCGACACGCTGGGGAGATCTCTCGACTGGCCTGTATGCCTGGATAAGTTGGAGGAGGTGGCAGGGGAGAGGGAGGTCTGAGTTTCTCTTGCACCGAGTATTGCCCTGCAACTCAGTGCAAGAACATGGATGGATGGAGATCTGTTATCGGTGATTTAAAAGGATTGTAGTTGTTTGTCTAGGGCTAGAAACGAGAGCCAGCTTCGTTCAAGCTGTTTTCCTGTTAGGCAACAGATTGGCTTGTCTGGTTTGACAGTAAATATTAAACAGCCTGTTGTACGTGATCATAGTATGCTTATTTTTAACAGCCTCATTTTCTTTACTCAGATGGATGACATCAATGTACTGCACCACAGATGCCTCCTGAATCTGAGGCGTCGAGTCAGAGATATTGGAGATGGTCGACCAGCACAGGAGCGATATATGAGGCTGCAGAAGGATGGAGACACACTCAGGTCTGCGGGTTCTAAAACTCCCCTGTTTGGCGAGTCAACTGATTATTTAGCTTTGTTGGACTGGGTGGAAAGATGACTGTTTTATTTTATATTGCTTACACCTTAGGAACCTCTTGTAATTACTGATGCATGGCACATTAAGAACAATTATCAATTAGCAGTTTAATTTTTTCTCAGTTTATTAATGCAGAACATAAGCCTGGGAAAGTCTCCAGCCCCCACATGACCCTAAGATGGATAAATAGTGAAGAAAATGGACCAGTACAACCATTATGCATGGCACATTAATATTTTCTATATATTTTCTGTATATAGTGCTTATGTATATGTGTATAGTGTTTTTCTATTTTATTTTATTCTATTCTATTTTTAGTTTTCTGTACTGAGCTGCTGTAACGCGCAAATTTCCCCGTCGTGGGATCATTAAAGTTTTATCTTATCTTATCTTATCTTATTATCAAAACAACACTGGTGACACAAGAAGTTTCCTGACGTGAAAGTTTTAGCAGGCTTGTCCTGTCCTCTCTAAACACAGGGTTTTCTGCCATATAAAATGCACTGCTTGGACACTTCAGTAGGTACAGAGGCTACTATTCCCACTTGCTCACCAAAATTGGACAATGAAATGTTGCCTGGTCTCCATTTCTGCTGCAGCATTCGGATGGTAGTGCCAGAATTTGGGGTAAACAACGAGAAAGTTTGGATCCATCATGCTTTGTGTCAATGTTCCAGGCTGGTGGTGGGGTATTGGTGTGGGGGATATTTTCACACTTTGGGTCCCTGCTTCCACCAGGATAACACGACAAAGCTCACTCTTTTCCTTAAGAGTGTACAGTATATGTAGACCCACTGTACTTATGTGTGCTATTTGAGCCAGGAAAAACCTGAAGTATGAGAGGTGTCCAATTTATTTGTATAACGTTTAACCCTCTAACACCCAGCGATTGCCGCTGAAGCACCCGTTACCTGCCCTTACTTTCCGTGAACAGCTGGTCGACACGGAGCTTATCGCCACTGCGACATCAGATCAACTGTACTTTGAATTACCGAAATTATGCGACCGTTTGGCCTATTGGAACAATTCAAACTGTTCCTGAAAGCTGAGAAATTGTGCTTTGCATCCAACATAGGGGTTATTGTGGTAATTTTTGCCAGAAGTCCGCGAATGGTGGCACTTTTGAAGTACGTTCTGACGCCAGCGATAGGTTCAGTCTTAAAGGGTTAACTTGCAAATTCTTCTTTTTTCCAAACAGGATTGATTTGATTCTACAGAAGTGTATTGCTGTCTGCAGAAACTGTTCATCATGGATATATTTATTTGTTTTTTAAAAAATAATGGCAAAATAAATAAATCAACAATGATCTACTTCCCTTTATTAAACACAAAGAGAATTACAATCTCAAAAGAAAGTCCAAAAGGGGCAGAAACAGCTGCATTTATTAAATGTGTGCAGTTTATTTGTATTAAAAAAAAACAGAATCTCTGCATCTGCCTTCCTTGTTATTAATAGCATTGTAATGTCCATCTTGTCTTTCATATCGGTGTGTGTCTTTTGATCAAAATCAAGAGGACTTTCTGTGAGATGAGATGTATTCTTTCTGACTGTGCATACAGCAATTACTAGAAATCACCCATTGTTAACCTGTAATTTCTCCTCTTTAGTTACCAAGGGAACTCTGAAGAAGTGGGATGCTATGTGGCTGGCCGGCCTTTATCAAAAGGAAATTGCTACTTTGAGGTAAGGCGCATTGATAGTGATGCTGCAAGTCAGCATTGTTTTATTGCATCCTGAGTTTCAGGATTTATTTGTTCTCTTGCTTTCTTCTTGTGCGATTTAAATCCAACAGAAATGGATGATCATTGTAAAATCAGTGGACTGTTAGTCCTTTGGAAGGAGGAGTTATTCACTATATGATTGTCCACATACCACCGTCCCTGGTTGTGCCCACGATTGCTTTTCCATCCAGCCGGCAATTTTATCCCCTGGAATCCCATCATTGACAATTTTCTCAACTTCATATTAAATTCTCAGTGCCCCCCTACAGTCCCAGTTCACCAGTGCAAAACCACTACCTCAAAAATGTCCCAGCTGCTTTGGAATGAGGGATGGGGTGTGGGTTAGGTGGGTATCTCTGAGTGCAGAGATTAGTCTACCACACCAGTGTTTTTCAGCAGACGGGCAGGCATTCAGACTAGCGGCAGAGAGATTATTATACTTTTTATATAGCAAAGCTGGCACGTCAGTCCCTTTTGATAGTTGTCATCCTTGCAGACATGGACAGAGCCAAGGGGTAGCTTGGGGTGGACACAGTCACCACAGACTATAGTCGGACCATCTGTCTGGCCACCGCACACAAGACTGTTGAAGCCAGTTAGGCAGTGTCCAACATAACGTTCTTCCCCTACCACCCTACCAGCCCACAAATAGCAAATTTTCATATATAATATATATATAAAATTGGGTGTCTTAATCTTTAATAATATTGCATATTTTATTAGTAGACTATACTTAACATTAATAGTTGCACATATCCATAGTCCTAAGTCCAGCATCCACATGGGTAAGGAAAAAAAAAATCGCCCTTGAGGGTCTGTATTTCTTCAGGGAAGTATTTAGCCAGCAATTACCCTGAGGGAGTTCCAAGAACTTGTTTTTCTGAACTTGTTGGTCCTGTTGGAATGCATGTGGTGACCTGAGACCACGAAAGGTCAAAGAAATTCAATGACCTGTGGCACCACAAGGTGAAATAACAGGATTTACAGGTGCTGAGTTAAACTTAAAATCAACTTTGAGGTGAGGGATTGTATATGAAGAGTACTGATGGAAGAGTCGGATACCAATAATTGACATACAAGGGAGCGGTATATATGTTAAAAGGTTACTGACGCAGTAGGGAGGCTGGAATGTCCACTAGCAACCAGACGTCAGCTGCAAAGCGATGCATGACGAGCAAATCAATTTATACGTCAACAAACTGGTCTCTTTCTGCTGGGCTGCAGATATACTAAGACAGGACCCTAAAGCAATACCATGAAAATGATTCACTTCTGAAAATGATTCTGAAAATGATTCACTTCTTCCAGTTTTCTTTTCAGATGTTCTTTTCTTGAGATGAGACGCACCATTTCGCATATATGTTAAAACATTCCTTGACTGAAACTCTATGCAGGCTGACAGCATGCTTTGTGACATTATTTATTGTAGCTGTGAGGTGTCCCTGATATGTGCCAGATTTGACATTTCTCTTAAATCTGATGTCAAACTCACATCTGACCTCTCTCTTCTCCCCTGGAAGGAAAATCTTCATGATAATAACGTTTATGCTGAAACGAGAATCACATTTGGAGGCTGATGGATTTCTTTGACATTTAGTGGATTTTACTTTGGTCATTACCCAGAGGTTTACGCTACATTATTCTCCACTCTGTGACGCACATGTTGTCAGTTCCCCAGATATCTCAAAATTCGGGAGAACTTATTCTGATAAAGGTCGGGCTTCTTTGGATGTCTGCGTCACTGCTATCCTCGTGTTTCCCCTTCTTTCTGCTTTCACAAAGAATCAATTTCAGCTCTGTTGTCAGTACTGCTGCACTCTCTCCACTTCTCATCATCATCACTCCTCTTTCAGCCAAGGCTGAACATCTGCAGTATTCCACTTGTTTAATAGATTTATTTGAAAAAGTCAAAACTATCACAACTTTACGGAACATCATGTGCACATTCTTGCTCTTTCCTAATCTTAGTCATCAAACATGTTTTTGTAGCTTTTTATTTATATCATACAGACACAAATGATATTTCAACAGTGCAGAAGTGGTAATCTGCCTCAGCCAAGAATGTACTTTTTAACAAACCAGGGATATAGTGTATAATCTTTCAAGTGCCAGATTGGAAAGGAATCAGACCAGAAATCTTTAGTAAGGGAAACCCAAGAAGTTTGGTTTCACATGTTGATATACCGAGAGAGACAGGTGGGAAGAAGGAAATAACTTAAAACCAACAAAAGAACAGAGAAGATACAGATATATGCTGGATGGGGCTATTTTCTTGTACAGGATTGCATAACCTTTGATGCTGGGCAATATGACCAAACATTTACAGTCATGTGGGGGAAAAAAAAAAAAGTTTTTCACAGGACGGTGTAGAGTTTTGTGAAAAACTGAGTACACCCTTACTGCAGGAATTAAGGGTGTAAGTAGTAGCCAGCTGCTGCTAATCAAATACACTTGATTAATTGATCATCAGCAAGTGTGAGGACCTCTATAAAAAGGAGAAGCTTTGGCATTTTACGGATCTAGAGCATTCAGATGTGTTAACACAAAGCTATTGCATCTTCCAAGGATTTGACACCCCAACAAATTTACCTCAAAGTCAAACTGTACAGTGCTCAGAGAAAGTGCAAAATTCCCAAGAGTTACATCTCAGACTCTAAAGACCTTATTTAGCATGCCAACGTTCTATACCCTAATAGAGGGTTGGCATGAAAGAAAGGGAAAAGTGCCAATTATAACTTAGTTTTAATTTAAAGATCACAAATAGCTCTTTTAAACTATGTATAACCATTTAAGATTTGTACACTTACAGTACATTTTCATCTTCTCTTACTCATTACCTCTTTCTCCTCTTGCTGTTGTTCATCTGCTCTCTCATCTCTCATCTCCACCTTATCCTCTTCCTTCTCACCTCAAGCCTCATCTCAACTCAAGTCAGGGGTTTAACGTAAGAAACGTATATAAACTTATTTATTACCGATATTGTCACAGTTAGTTACTGTCAGCAGACCAGACCTCCCGTCTCAGGACAGCTGACAAGAAGCCGGCTAAACAACAACATCTGGTTAAAAGCTAATGTTATGCCAGTTAACATTAGGTTTGAGTGACTTAAAAAGCACACTTTGCCTCTGATTAACAGTTTGATTACATTCTCACTTTGTATGAGAGTTTATTTGCTGCTGGTTTGCCTAACCCTAACCCTAACAGTGGCTAACACTGGCAAAAACAGCACCGCTTACCGAGAGAAAAGTTCAGGTAAACAGCTGATTTCAAACAGTGGACTGAGGGGCTGCATTTACTACTGATCAGAGCATTTGAGGTGACTCAGGGTTAAAAACGTAAAATACTGCAAAATATTTTAATTGACACGTATCTGTGCTTTATTCCTGATATATTGCTTAGGGTTGAAATTATTCAAATATGTTAAAGTGCAGTGTGTACAGAAATGTTTTTACATACAAGCAGTAGTAGTAACACAGTGGCTGTCTGCGACCATTACGGGGAAACGCAAAGCAGATGGCTGTGCTGTTATGGGGTGCAGAGCATTAAATGTTAAAACACTTAACATGAATGGCTTGTTTAGAAGAGTTGCCAGGAAAAAAACTCTCTAAAAAGAACATGACAGCATGGTTTAAGTTTGCAGAGTTGCATCAGAACAAACCACAAGACTTCTGGAACAATGTCCTTTGGACAGACAAGACCAAAGTGGAGATGTTTGTTTATAATGCACAGCACTATGTTTGGAGAAAGCCAAACACGGCATATCAGTACAATTGGCACACATCAAATGTCAAGCACGGCGGTGGAGGGCTAATGGTTTTGTTTTGCAGCCACAGCACCTTGCAGTCATTGATCTGACTGTATAACAATGTATTCTAGAGTCAAATGTGAGGCCATCTGTCTGACAGCTAAAGTTAGGGGAAAAATTGGATCATGCAACAGGGCAGTGACAAGCATAGCAGCAAATCTACGACAGAATGGCTGAAAAAGAAAAGAATCGAGGTGTTGCAGTGGCCCAGTCAAAGTCCAGACCTCAACCCGATGGAAATGCTGTGGTGAGGCATTAAGAGAGGCGTGCGTAATCAAATGCCCCCAAACCTCAATGAACTGAAGCAACTTTGTAAAGAAGAGTGAGCTAAAATTCCTCAACAAAGATGTGAGAGACTGATAAAGTCATACAGGAAACAATTACTTCAAGCAAGTTATTCCTGCTAAATCCCTGGTTCGAGGCTAGGAGGAGACACAAACGTAGAGGCTCCCTAGTGCCGGTCCCAAGCCTGGATAAATGGGAGGGTTTGCGTCAAGAAGGGTATCCGGCGTAAAATCTGTGTAATCTCAAACATGTGGATCCATCCGCGGTGCTGACCCTTGGGAAATAAGAGAGCAGATGAAACTACCTTTGCATTTTTTCCTTAAGGTTTTGCTGGTAGCATATGGAATATAAATTCTGGTGCAAGGTAGAATTTTACCTGTGCATAGTGTCATTGCTGTTGGGTTATACACGTTTTGTTTTTTTGGAGGACTGGATGCAAGCACCGCCTGCATTGCTTTCATGCTAATAGTCCTTCGCTCTGCATAGCCAAAGACACTTGCGCCAACAGACACCAACACGGGATCATAGAGAAGATAGAATACACGCACTGAATTTGGAAAGAGCGTTCAAATTTGCAGCCCCTTCCTCCTGGAATCAGCTGCAGAATCAACTAAAACCACTGACTTTTATTAATGTTTTAGGCTGTATTGGCATTTTAGCTTATAAATTTAGGTCGTTTTTATATTTTATTCTTCATTTTTATACATAAACATTAAAAGTAAAAAAATAAAATTTTGGACTTTAGCTTGTTTTTTGCATTTTGTCCCACAATGAGGTGGATTAAAATATCAAAAAATGTCTCAATAAATAAGTAAAAATCTAAAACAGGACATTATGTAAAAATTTGAGTGTAATACTGTATTTTTCAGAGGTTTACTGAAAGGCTTCATTTCCTATGTTGAGTTTTCCATTAAAGGTGTAAGTTAGCCATAGTAAAATTTAAGTTTTGTGGTTCTAATTTTAGTTCCCAGCTTTAAAAACATTTTTTTTTTTTTTTTCCTTTTCACCCACACAAGTCAGCAAAACTAAAGTGTTTCAGTGGCCGCTGTGGCTCAGGAGGTAGAGCAGGTTGCCTACTAATTGGAAGGTTGGTTGTTTTATCCCTGGCTCCTCCACTCTACATGTTAAAGTGTGCTTGGGCAAGAACACTTGGATTTATTGGCGTGTAAGTGGGCTCATAATAGAAAGTGCTTAAAGGCGTAGAGTGAAGCGCTGCGTGTGTTTGTGTGTGGGTGAATGTTACTTGTAGTAAAATGCACTGAGTTCTGAGAGTAGAAAAGCACCGTTTAAGTCCATTTCACATTGGATTAAATGAACTGTAACTCGTGTTTGTGTGTGTAGGTGACCATAGTGGACACAGGAGTGAGGGGGACCATTGCTGTGGGCCTGGTGCCTAAATTCTACAGGCTGGACCACCAGCCTGGCTGGCTGCCATACTCTGTAGCTTACCACGCTGACAACGGCAAGTAAGTCAAACCGCAGTCGTCTATACGCTACAGGGCAGCGGTGGTTTCTTGCACAGTTTGGCTGCTGCATTCACATATAACTATTCCAATAATTCCTTATATTACTGTTTAGATTTGGCCGTTTCTTACTGATTCAGTAAGAAACATACACCATCCCCATTTGTTCATTTGTTGATGCTTTGTTTTGGGGGACTATTTTAATAGTAGCACAAAGTAAGTTTAGCAGAAGTAGCTCCAGCCTATATTCTCAGATTGTTTGTGTTTGTTGAATGAATATTTGAAAGCCACATATTGAATTGAACTTTTAAAATATTAGATAAGCAGCAGGTTCTCATGATAAAGGAGCACAAGCAATTAAATGTTTTACATTCCATCTTTGCTCGCCTTGTGTTGTAAATCCTGTGTGTCAGATTTATGCACGTGGCTTACATTCAAAAGCACTACACTTCTCCTCAGGACCTGCCTCATGTGTCAGCATCTTATTTCACCTGATGATACTAAATTTCAACACCGAACAGATGTGTGGCCAATTATCACGCCACAATCAGCTGTAATTATATGCCTCAAAGTAATTGTGTTTACATATTTTTAATTTCCTTTCACGTTAAGTGAGATAATGGGAGGTTTTGTCTTGTCTGGCTTCCATTACTGAATTTTTGCATTCTTTTACCTATTTTGTGGTAGAGTGCGACAGCTGTGGCAGCTCAATGTTTGCAGGATGAAAGGTGTACAAGATTACAAAGTATTCCTAGTCTGCAAGTATAAATTTAGCTTTAGTAGTCAAGCTGTAGCAATTTAAATTAGCTTGGACTTTTCTTATAAAGATTTTTATCTCTTCTTTCCATTTAGGTTATATAATGGCAACCCTGTGGGGCAGCAGTTTGGCCCAAAATGTGCTCGTGGTGATCGCATAGGCTGTGGAATACACTCAGAAAATATAGAAGCAGGTATCACAACAGTCTTTTTCACCAAAAATGGCAAAGAGGTAGGTGTTTTTAATTTAAATAATAACAAGCTTATTTCATATAGGCTCAGCAGTGTTGTTTACTCAGGACTTCTTTACACCCATCTCCTCTCCAGGTGGGTTCAGTAGAAGTTCCTGTGTCGGCAGAAGGGCTCTTCCCCGCTGTGGGGATGCACTCAATGGGGGAGGAGGTGAAGGTCGACCTGCAGGCCGAGTGGTTCCTGGAGGAGGATGATAGTATGATGATGGTTGACAGCCACGAGGATGACTGGGGTCGACTTTATGACGTCAGGGTGAGCGGCACGGTAAGAAGGCCTTTGTTTTTCTTTCTTTCTTGATTAAAGGATTGCTCAGACATGTCTGGAAACACTGGGAGTTATCTGCGTTCAGTGCTTTTGGTTTCAGATTAGTGGAAAAATGTTATTGTGTTATTATTATTATTATTATTATTATTATTTTCCAACTTAATTTCTGTGTAACAGTTGAAGAGCAAAGGCAGATTTTGTGTATGGGTTAAGGGTTTAGGGTTCAGTATGGGGGTTTTAAATACAATGTCCCAGCAGACACTGTTAGATAATTCAAGAACCCAAAGTAATAGTCATCAAATTTTGTGCACATTTAAACTAGGGTTAAGGTTGAGTAGAGGGGGTTTTGAGCACAATCTCCAAGTGGACACTGTCATAAAACTTACAACTTAAGTCATAAGACACCAAATTCATGTGGGTAGTCCCACTGCCCATGTGTGTCAGGTATTAGCCTCTGGCTAATATTAGCTCACTTGCTAACATCAGCAAATTACTGACACCCCCCCCAGCAATTATCATTAAATTGCTTCTTTGCTAATGTTGTCACTGGACAAATACTATCTGAAGCCACAACGGTGTTTGGAGTTTGTGCTGGTGTTTGTGTTGTGCCGTCCTTAGTAACATAATTCATTCAAACACTGGCAATGAACAGTGTCTAATACATGGGGAAAGAAAGTTGCATAGTACATGTTAAATAAGTGAATTATTGTTGTAGCCACTGGAAGAGAAGCAGCAATGCTACAAAACATTTAAATTTTCCTGGTTCTCAAATCTCAAAAACGAAACCAAATCTCTTGGTTTTGGACTGCTACCCAGACAAGGCAAAATAACTAAAGGTGTCAGCCTTCTTATAAAAAAAAAGCTATTTCTGACTGCAGGGAAATCAAACAGTTGATTAAAATCATTAACTGCAGCTCTACCACAGACCTCAACTTTATGTGAGATGATTAAAAAAAGCACCCCCCTTTTTTTTTTTTTTTTTTTTTTAGTGATCATTTTTTATGTTTTGCCTCCTCAAAAGCAAAACTTTTCTTTATATATCACCATCTTATGTCCTCAGTTCATGAAATGATTCAGGAGATGATGTCTATATGCGTATTTAACACTGTTTTCAGAAGTATAATGCTGTGGCATACTAGTTTATAAGTGGTTGAAGTATTTGCCTATTGTTTATGTTCCTTCTTTTGGGAGATGTACAGTATGTGAAAACACGTCGAGTGTGGTTTTTTGAGCATATGCCTTTTGAATGGGACAGATTACAGTGTGGCTTTTCTGTAGCTTGTTCTTCTGTGCGGTTGTTGACATTCCACCATGTTTGTTCTGTACTTTTACAAGATCCTTCAACTGCCTGTTCTGTACCAAATCCCTCTTTGTTGACAGCCGCGCTTAAGGCGCTCTAAAGTTCGGGGAAAGCTCCAGACACAACCACTTGAATTTGAATGATTTTGTCTCAGCCCTTGTATGATCTTGCCGTGACGGGATTTGGGTCACCTTTGGAGGGTTTTTGCAGATTGCTTCGTGACATAAGTTCAGGAATTTTCCTCTGAGTCCTGCACACATCACTTCCATTAACAAGATAAACAGCCGACTTACAGTAAAGGAATTGGGTCTGTTTTGCTTTCCTGTCTTTCTGCTGCATCAGAGTCTGGGATGATGCAACAGTTTGCCAAGTGTGCTCTCAGAGCTTAAGCACACAAGCAGGGCAATACACCAAGTTTTTATCTGCGCATGAATCTGAATGGGATCTCCTAAACTTCCATCAGGTTGCTAGATGTGGTAGAATGGTTTCCACATGGGAACCATTTAACTGCCATCATAATAAGCAGACATAATAGTCCTGTGCTAGTGGTCTAAATAAATAAAGAAAACCATCTCTCGTAAAACATTTGGTGTATACATTTTCACTCAAGTTTACAGTCAGACCAGCAAAAATTAAGGCTGCTTTTTTTTTTTTTTTTTTTTTTTGGACTGTACCAGACTAGCTTTAAATTATTTGCAGTTTATTTATCTTATACAGGGCCTTTGTGTAGCCTCTCAGGTCATCCACTGTCTGAAACAAACTGTTTATTGCTGCCTAAAGTTGACCTACTTTGCTAATTGTCAGCTCCATGCTTTTATTCTTGCTTGCTACCACACTAGCTTTGCATGGTTCATAGTTCAAAATAATTCTGACACGGTGGTGTATCACAGCCAATTACCCACTGTCTGAAAAAAGCAGCTTTAGTTTAAAAAAACAAAATTAAAAACAGATACCCTGATGGACTTAGCTGATCTATTTTTTTTTTTGTCTTTTTTGCTAATATACTCAAAGAATAAACTTAAAATATCTCTTGTTATGCTTATATTTGCAGCACATATCCAGCAATTTTTTTTATTAAAAATATAGTGTTGGAAATGAGCATAATGGGTTTATTTTGTTTTCATTTAAATCTGATTTAGAGAAACAGCTGATTTTTAAGACATAGACACAAAACCAAGATAGACAACCAAACACTTTGACAGGTGTTGCGCAAACCCAGGCATCTGTAGCCTGTTGGTGTCACATAGGCCACATCTCCACTAATTAGATTCCCTAAACTGAACCTTTCTGCTGTGTTTGTGCTGTTGGTGCCTTTGTAATGGAATCACTTTACAAATAATATAGCTTGTTGTGAGGTTGGAGAGAAGTTTGTGCTTCAGATTGGTGAGTGAAGTTTTATTTCTTTAGTCTGATATTTGGCACTGATTGGCATGTATGTGTATCTGTGTGTTTCAGCCGTACAGTTTGTGATGCATCTTTATAACTAAGTTTGCTAGTGTTATCTGATAACTTAGTACCCCACTCTCTCCCAGATAAGCAAACTTCTGGCTGTAGAAACAGGGTGACGTTTCTCTGACTATGTGCACCTTTTATACACAATCTGATTATGATTCAGATTAAAGTGGTGGCTGCTTGAATGGAACTCATTGTTGGCACAACTGTGTCATCAGAGATATCACAGATCTTTATTCCCACCTGTTTGCAGTGGAGGTCTATAACACCTTTGTTCTACTTCAAAAAGTAGCCACAGGGCTACAGGTAGGTCTATCATTGGCACAGCAGAGAGGAAGGCCAGTGTGTGGGTAAGGAGCATGATTCAGCCAGCCGTCTTGCTCATTGTCTCTCTTTTCTGTTTTTCTGGACCGCAGAGTGGCAATGGCATGAAACGTGTTGATGGAGCCAAGTGCCTGGCAGCACACCAGGTTGTAAAAATTCAATAAGTAGAGGAATGGGACTCTAAGGAATCTTTTACTTTTTCTCATGTGTTTGGAAGTTTTCACAGCTGGGCTGGCCTGGCAGTATGAGCCACTCGGCAGTCCGGCAGTAATTTCTTTCATTATTCTTCTCTCCCTTTCTTAGTCTTTTTCATGGGGAAACAAAAATTAGCCTTAAAGGGATAGTTCACCCCAAAGTCAATTGTCTGTGCATTGCTTTAGCCTGTAGTGCTGTTTATTCTCTCTATATTGTTTTGATGCGAGTTGCCCAGTTTGGGAGATATTAGCTGCATTGATTTCTGCCTTTTCTTGAATATAATGTAACTTAATGGCACTGATGGTGCTCAAAGTGCTTAAGGAATACAGTGGAAAAACCCAGAAGCAGGGTCTCTTTTTTTAGAAATCATGACTGGAGTAATATTGAATAGCAATTATTTGATCTCTACTGAATTACAACCCACCAACTGTGACAAGGTAGCAACAAGTTGCAGTCTATGTTTATACATTGTTGCTGTCTACTACCACAAGGGGCAACGTCACAATATGTGAAACAGCTTTTAATGTCACTGAGCCATTAGCTCCAGGTTGCGCTGGGCTGTTGATTGCAAAGTTACTCGGTGAGAATAGGCACCTTCAAGTATGAAGCCACGTTTATTCCTGGCCTCGGGATTGAAGTGGAAGAGTTCAAGTCTCTCAGTATCCTCTGGATAAGTGGAGGAAGATGGAATTGGGAGACTGACAAAGTTAATTACATCCCTACAGACTCTTTACTGGTCTGTTGTGGTAAAGAGACCACTAAGTGTGAAGGTGAAATATCATGGATACAAGCAGCAGAAATATGCTGGGCTTAGCCTTAGGGATGGAATGAGGAGCTCAGAGTAGAGCAGCTCTGGGAAGACCCAAAACACGATGGAGAGATTGTGTCTTTTGGGAGGCTTGGGAACACCTTGGTGTCCCTCTGAAAGAGCTGCAAGTGGTGGCCTGGGAGAGGGAGGCCTGAGCGAACCTGAATAAGCAACAGATGGTAACCGGTAATTTTTGCTAGTCTAATTTTGTTTGTGCTGTTGTTGGTTCTTCAGCTTAGCGCCGGCCGAGGAAAAGACCGAAGATAACTTTTTAACCAATAAGAATTCAGCATATCCATAATTCCCCTAATCTTTCTTTCTTCTTACCCCAAGATTTATACAAAAGACACAAACACAGGACCTTGAATCTGGCTTTTCCAGAAGGAAGCATCCTTTTATCCATGACACTTTAGCCTATTCTAGCTGTCATGAGTGAGACACAGGATACACCCTGGTCAGCCCTGGCCAGTTTACTGCAGTGCTAACACAGAGAGACAGACAACCATTAGAATCATCAGTTTACCTAACATGCATGTCTATTGCTGCGTTTCCACTACTACATACTCGGCGTGTCTCGTCTCGACTCGGCACAGTTTGTAGGCTTTTCTATTAGATCCTGGTACCAGGTACCAGGTACTTTTTAAAAAAAAAATTTTTTAAGTACCCAGTCAGCTGGGGTTCCAAACAATGTGAGGCGATCTGAAAATGTGACGTCAAAGAACAGCATGCCACTGATTGGTCAGGGAGTGTCGTCACTAGCTGAGTCATGAGAGCGACTCCTTCGCCAGAATCAACCGCGCCATTTCTAAAACCCGACAGGAAGAAAATGGAGGCACGCAAACTACTGGGAGGCTCGGTTGAATGCCTAGACTGACGGTTTGCAGCGGTAGTTTTGCAACAAGAGAACCATCTGAAACGCGAACACAGCATGCATATTTTAATACTTAACAATGATAACCTTCATCCATTAAAACACTGTACAGGGGACTTATGCATGATGACGATATTAAACTGGCATTAGCTACTGTTAGCTTGCCTGTATTTCATCCATTGTTGTGTTGTGTTTTGAGTCGCATACAAATTACGTCAAGAGACTACTGCCCGTGTTGCTATGTTGACTCCACCCACATTGATGTGGTACTCAATTGTAGTGGAACGAAAACAAGACCGTGCCCAGTCGAGTCGCGCTGTGTAGGTACTAGTGGAAAAGAGGCATATGAGCTGTAGGAGGAAGCAAGTGTTCCCAGAGATGACACATGCATGAAGGTGGCCACAGCAGTATTTGTGGATTCATTATTTTATTTTTGAGCCATGGCTGTTATAAATTTCAAATGTATTTTTTGGCTGTTCACAAGTCAAGAGACAGTTCACACCAGAACTGTCTAATTTCTGGGGATGAACTGTACCTTTAACATCCATTATGTGGTCACCGTTGTGAGGGTTTAAGTGAGTGCTAATACTCGGACTGATAAGGCTGTCAGGGTCTGACACATACTAGGATTTTGTGTACACAATGAAGACAGTGAAAGATTTGGTTTAAGGGGGGGAACCAAGCAAGAGAGAGAAAAGGAAAGTGTGGCAGAGGAAATGAAAAGCTCAGAGGAGAAGTGCAGACCTTTGTCTTGAATGCTGGAACTCTTTGAGTAGCAGGATTATGCTTCAAAATTATGTCAGCCACAAGGTGGTCTCACTTAATCTCTTTGTTGGTTTTGACTTCTAATTCACTTCATTGTGTGGTTTTAACCAGTCTCGGTGTGCCTCAACTTTTCCAGCTGTCTTTGGACCTGCTTTCCTCTCCTCTAGCCTTCTTCTTTATTCTGCTGTAGTCAGTTATTCTGCTTTTACTCTTTTCTTTCTCCTCTATTCATGTTTTTCCACTCTCCTTTTATCTCTTCTCCTGTCATCTGCCCCTTTTTTTTTTCCTCCTCTACCACCAACTCCTTTCCTGTCTCCTTGTTGTTGCTTCTCTTATCTCCTCCGTACATGTCTCCTGTCCTCTCCTCATCAAATCATTTTTCAAGTGCTGTACCACCTATCCCCTCTATCCTTGTCTCCTGTCCTTGCCTTTACTTTTATCTCCTCTTTCCTGCCCTGTTCATCCTCTTTCCTTGTTCCAATTCTCCTTCTCGCAGTGTCTCATCCTTGTCTTCTTTACTTCTATCATCTCTCCTCTACCCATGCCTGCTTTGTTTCTCCTTCTCCTATTTATTCCAAATTTACTAAAGTCATGTAGATTTTAAATGCAGCCCAAAGCTGTGAGGTAAATTTTAAAGAGCATGGAAATTTTTTTTTTTTTTTTTTGTACATGTGGCTATGCAACAGACATTTCCAGTGTCTGCGGTTTCTGATGACTTGCGGATCTATCGTTAGGTTGCCATAGATAAATTAGACATCAACACCTCACTAACATTAGTCAAAACAGTGGAATAGTTTTTACATGTTAACTATTTAGTAAGGATAATCACTGTTCTGGAGGATGGTTGTCCTTGGTGGGTGGGTGGGTGGGTGGCGGGGCAGGATGATGGAAAAGACTGCTGTAAGATAAATGAGTTTTCTGCCTGGTATGCTTTTGATGAGAAGTGCAAAGCCGCAGAATGCACAGAACACAATGGCGATGGTAGTGACTTGTCTGCAGCTAAGTCTTTGCCTTTGTGAACTGTTTATTTTACAGTAGGGGGATGGCCACTCCTGTTTAAATAGGTGGGTTTCTTGTCCTAGATCTCTCCCCACCATCTTCATACCTACCTTGCCAAATATGTACACCTCCTGCTCTCTCTGATCCCGTCATGTGTTTTTTCTTTTTTTTTTTTTCCCTCTCTTTTATAATGCTTTCATTTTATTTCTTTTCACCAAATATTACACTTGCATAATTCATCTCGGATGTCCTTGAAATGGCTCTGATATAGCTGGTATAAAAGAGATTACTGCTTTCATTCTGGCCTCTTTCTTTCCGTTTTGATCAATCTTTATTTTGCTACAATCTTTGTTCCTTTCAATTTTTTTTTGTTACTCATCTGAAGGCCATTTGTTAAGGGTAATAAATGCTCTCAACTCATGCTTCTCTTTGAATGGAAAAAAAAAAATGTAAATCGAGTGACTTATAGTTTAATGGCTGTGTCCTTGTGGGCATGGACTTAGCTATAAAGAGTTTCAGTGAAAGCTTCATGTGGTGAAAATAGCTTTGTCATTAAGCAAAATGCGGATGTGTATCAACTTGGAATGTCTTCAAAAGCAACAGATACCCCATATTATTTTAATTGTTTCAGTTTAGGAAATATAATTAATATAATTTTGTTTCTCTCTTTGTTACAACCCTTCTATATAAGGTGCAGTTCTGCTTTTAAGGAATAAAAAAAAACTATACCCATTTTAAGCCTTTCAGCACCCTCCTAACCGTGTCCATAAACTGTAGATACAGCACACAGACACAGGTACCTGCTAATAGATGCTAAGGCCTCAGTCACACAGGCCCACATATTGGTTGGCTACCATCTGGCAACCACCGGTTGTGAAGTGAAAATTTTGGTGGGTTGCTAGAGGTGTCATTGGGTGCTGGAGGTTGTTTGCAGTCACTGTGAAATTGAGGGGCACACATGCGGGCCTAGAGACCGGTCAAGGACCCCCTGGTAACAGCAAAGAGGTATATGGTCCTCCCCCAAAAACCTCCGTGCGATTGCTTTGATTGCTAGCAGGTTGTCACGGTTGGCAGTAGTTTACATAAAAGATGCAAACTTGTCTGTAAACACTTGCAAACTACTTGCCAAGCAGTACTGAAACTGTGAAGAGTGTAACGCAGATATGGAGAAATGGAGACCAAAGTAAAAGTTGTACCTTTTGAATTGTATTGGCTGCAGTGCAGTGGTAAGGTGCAACTTTTACTTTGAACGAAGACTTTCTCCATTTCCAGTTTGTGTTACACCGTTTCAAGTTTTGCTATTGCTTCAACAGTAAGTGGCGTTT
The DNA here is from genome assembly GCF_007364275.1 of Archocentrus centrarchus. Lineage (NCBI taxonomy): Eukaryota > Metazoa > Chordata > Actinopteri > Cichliformes > Cichlidae > Archocentrus > Archocentrus centrarchus. The sequence goes on along the minus strand of NC_044352.1, from coordinate 6,242,084 downwards.
GGAAACTACTAATGTGGCAACCAAAGCAATGACAGGTTTTTGATGCAGTACCCTCTTTGTGGCTGATTTTACCCAGCAACCTCCAGCATCTATTTGCCAACCAGTCAGCAATACACATTTTTCCCTAGCAAACAGAGGTTGTCACGGGGTCTGCACCACACAGCAAACCATAATATTAATCTGATAATTCAATTAGACAGCCTAGAGATCCAGTTCAGTGACTTCAGTTTGTAGAAGTGAGGCCTTGCAGAGAGGAATCAGCTATACCTGCCTGTGTAGGGATACTCCTTAATTAAAGAAACCACACCCCTAACTATAGTGTCTAAGCAGATGAGTTGAAAAAAAATTTTGCTATGAAGGGAGAAACCATCCTTTTGGATGGACATTGGATATTTTAACATTGGCATCTGCTGGGATTGTTTTTGGAGCCAGTTTCAAGTGGTCACTAAAGAAAGTTCTTCACTAGCTTCAGCTCAGGTTCGGAGGTTGCCACTTTAAAAACAGGAGTTTGTTATTGGTTGTGGGATGGTGTGGGGCGAGCATGTTCCTGGTAATCCTCCTAACTTAATGCACTGCCTTCAGCTTGGATACTGCAAACCTCTATTGCTGTAGATTCCTGTTTGTCTCAGAGTTGTAGCCGGGGACCCAGCTCTCATTATCTGTGGTCCCCAGTCCTAAAACCTTGAAGTACAGGGTGAAAATGCCAACGTGTACAGTCCAAGTGTTAAGAATGGGAACTTTAGGTAGCTTTCTAAAAATAGAAACAACTTTGGTAGTGGTCCAGAGGTGCCTAAGAAGACAGAGTTTAGTTTTAGTTAGTTAGAAAAAATATTGATTTCATAATAACAAAGATGTCATGTACCAGATTTAGTAACTGTTCAGTTTACATCTATAGACCCATGAAAGGTATGGGCAGCATTAAATAAGCTATAAAATAGAATTACACTCACTCACTCACTCTCACCAATAAATAAATAACTAAAAGCACACATTCTTGGTATGTAAGCTACATAAGAGTAGTAGAAAAATCAAGATGCTCAAGGGTAAAAAAACAAACACTGGATTTGACAATGTTAATGTTGATAGATTGGTTTCTTAGAATCAATTTTATTTTATAATAAAAGAAAACCACAAAAAAAAAATCTAAGGAAATTGACAAAATTTAAAGTTGCAGAACTTTAAGGCTTAGTTTAAATTAAATGCTTTTAATAGTTAAGTTTTGGTAATTAACTTCCACTATTTCAAATTACAGGAACACCAGTAGATTTAACAGTATGAATAATGGCATTTATAATGTTAATCTTATCAGTCTTTGGGGATTAAGAGTCACATAGAATATTAGCAGGACATACAGTACATTTTGACATCCTTAAAAAAGAGGAATGTGTCATCGACAGGTTATTTTGGACATTGTAACCTACAAAGGGTCTTTTGCAAGTGAGCCTCATCCTTATGAAGATATTAATTGCCTTAAACTGACAGAGCTTTCACTAACATAGCTGAAATTTAGAAACGTGTTTTAATAAACAAGAATAGATGCATAAAAATGTCAGTCATGTGTGCTGATGTTGTGGCAGTTGTCTTTCTGTGTTTTTGCGATGGGGCGTGCAGTGCACTTAAATATGAGGCGGTATTAACTGGTATCTGAAGGACTAGAATGATCAATAACGTCACCACCTCTCCTCGGTTTTTCAAAGCAGCAGTGTCATTCAGCAGATGTTACCTTTTCAATTGAGTTTATGCACATATTTAAGGATGCTCAGCTTTATCTTTTATACAAAGATATCCAGCTGTACAGTAATTTGAAAGAAAAAAAACTGCGTCATTTTTTTACATGGTTACATAAACTGATTATTAAATGTAATCTCCATGACTACTGTTGTTGTATTAGGGGGAATTTTAACTCTTTGACTAAAGACATGGTTTTCATTATAGAGATATAGTATTTTCTACATCAATAAGCATACATCTGATGATGTTACTGTTTAGTTAGGGTACAACAACCCTATTAGTAAGTCATGTAATGGTCCAAAAGAGTACGAAATTTGTAGATTTTATTGACATTACATACATTTTTCCCCTAATGCCTTGACTGAAACTACTCCCTCTGTAAATCTATAGACTACTCAGCTGCAGCATTTAAACCAAATGGCAGGTGAGGTCAATAATGTTGATCATTTGTAATGAAGAGGAACAGTCTATTTATATAATCACTACCTCTCCATTGAGTCTCTGTTCCCAGTCCTGGACTCCAGCTCAGCCGGCTTGTTTCACTACTGGCAGTGCTTGACTCTTGTGTTGAGCTTATGGTACACCACGTGCTGACAATCAGGCTTGTCATCATTGGAGGCAATCTCAATGCAGAGACATATCGAGATGAGATTCTGCGACCAGTGCCAATCCCATATTTCCACAGTCTGGGAATGAACTCTATCCTTCAAGTTGACAATGCTCGCCCCAGAGAGCGGGTTTTATCAGAGACTTCCTCCAGAATTTGGGAGTGAGAGGATGGAATGACCTACCTGCAGTCCTGACCTCAACCCCAGACCTCAACCCCACTGAACACTTGTGGGATCAGCTTGGGGGTGTTGTTTGTGCCAGAGTGACCAACAGAACCATAATGGCTGACTTGTGACAAATGCTGGGATGCAGGTTGTGACCAGCATGAAGAGGAGGCGCCAGGCTGTTGTGGCTGTGTGTGATTCTTCCACATGCTACTGAGGCCCCTGTTTGTTTAAATGAATAAATTGTTAAATTGCCAATATGTCTTGTTTCTTCAGACTTCAATCATCCAATCCAATAAAAGGCACCAAGAAGAGTCAATAGCAGAAAAACCTGTTTGGCACTGGCAGAGAAGATTTGGCGAGTTTTTCATGGGTGCAACCCACATACTCAACTCTTCTGCTCAACCCACAAATGCGTTTTCCTTACAGATGTGGCACCATTTAAGACAAAATAAACAGGCTTTCCAGCAGTATAAGATTTATTGCCAAGAAGCAGTGTTACAACAAAGAAATAATCGACCAACACAAATTTCCTTACTTTTTGGGCTAAGTTTAAATGCCAAATATATCAGGATGGCCAATTCAAGTAAAGTCAGTGCAAGAAGAAAGAAAGAAAAGTATTGCCTCTAATACCAGATAAGAAAAGTCTTTTTTTTGTTGTTTTGTTACTGTGAACATAGTTTATAACATTTTTCCACACAATATAATGTGTACTTGATTCTTTAAATTTTGTTTCTTGACTAAAAATACGAACCAGATCTCTGTCACGACTGAATCATATAATGACCCATATAAACCTTTTAGTTTCTTTTTCATATGGGTTAATGGAGAAGTGAAAGTGATTGGATTACCTGACACTAACAAATGAAAACAGCTGTTTTGAGCCGTGGCTCTTCTGACAAATCGGGACTACACCGCTGTTGGAAAAAAGGCTTGATTGATCGTTTAGCTTCAGGGTTCAGGGCTTCTGTTTTACATCGGTAAATTTAATGTACCTTTCAAAGTGATCTCAAGTTCTCACACATACATTGGGAGATTTTTTTTTTCTTTCTACCTTTGTCTTGACTGTCAGCGGCAGGTGTCTTAGGTAAACACAACATGTTTGATAATAATCCATGTGAATGATGTTTTTCTTTTTTTTTTCTTTTGGCTTGCCACCATGCTTCTCCTCTGCTGTTTTTTTCTTGAGAGGAGGCATTTGGCTGGCTTTCCACTGCGTACGTGCGGCTCAGTGCAAACATGAGCCTCCAATCCTCTACCTCCTGTTGTCACAGCAGTCACTGTGCCCACCAACTTAATCCCCTCAGCTGCGGATGAGCGGGCCGACAAGTAAGTGGACAGCACCTGAGTCTACAGTTATCAGTTTTCCCAAGTGTGCCGTTATTCCCTCACAGCCCATATCTCCCTCCACCACTCCCCAACATGTAGAAATTAGAAAAATATATTAAAGCCGACTTTTTTTCGTGCTGTAGTAGTGCACAAAAGTTTTTAAAAAAAACAAACAAACTTTGCAACACCTAAGTGTCCTTGCAGGAGCATCTCCTCGTCTGCCACACAGTGAAGTTTATGTGAATGTGAACCACTGTCCTCCATCGTTGTTCCGTTCCTTGTTTTACCTTTTCCACTCGCCTGGGCCAGCTGTAATACCAACGCCCCTCAAAGGTTGCCTGCTTCCTTCCTTCCTTCCTTCCTTCCTTCCTTCCTCTGGGAACAATAGTCATAAATTGCCACCATGATACTGCTCCTGGATGAAAGTTCACAACTTTCCCATCAAGTTGTTGTAGTTGCAACCTGATGATGGCACCATCATGATTGCCTCCCATTCTTTGAACTGATCGGCGTGAGAAAAGAGGAAATTATGAATAACTTCATCCAGGCTGGGCAGAACGGAGCATCTTCACACAAGATAACCCAGCTGGATTTATGGCTGACCCAAAGGATGCTGGAGATGATTATGAGATAGAGAAGGGTGTCAAATTGTAGGAAAAGACAACAAAAAGATGTCTTAGTAAGGCGTTGGTCCGTCAAGCATTGCCAGAACAGCTTCACTGTGGCACCGATTTGTGAAACTCTTCTAGAGGGTGGAAGGCATCCATCCAGCCATTCTTGTCTGCTTATCCTGTTCAGGGTCGCGGGGAGGCTGGAGCCAGCTGTGAGAGGCAGGGTACACCCTGTACAGGTCATCAGCCTGTCGCAGGGCTAACACAGAGAGACAGACAACCATTCACACTCACATTAACACCTATGGGCAATTTTAGTACCAATTAACCTAACCCCACTAACTGCATGTCTTTGGACTGTGGGAGGAAACTGGAGTACCCGGTGAAAACCCATGCAGGCACAGGAACATGCAAACTCCACATAGAAAGGCCCGAGCCAAGGCGGATCTGAACCCAGACCTTCTAGCTGTGAGGTAACAGTGCTAACCACCACGCCACTGTGCTTCCCCAGGACAGAATCCGTCTTCCAAAAGATGTTCCTTTGCTGTTTTACAGGGCAGCGCTTACATCCAAGAGCCCAAGGTGTTGACCTGGCCTCCAAACTCCCCAGATCCTAATCTGACCAAGAACCTGCAGGATGTCCTAGTAAAACAGATCAGTGTCCCACCTCGTAACACGCAGGACCTAAAAGATCTTCAGTTGAAGTCCTGATTCCAGATGCCAAGCATACTGCCGAAATCCCACGTCCATGTCCTGAAGAGTTTGTTTTTGTCACATGGAGAAGAGCATGCATATCATTAGGCAGGCCAGTCATCACAACATTCACAATGGTTGCCTCAAAGTGCTTTATATTGTAAGTTGTTACAACAACCAGACTATCCCCTATGAGCAAGCATTTGGTGACAATGGGAAGCAAGACTTTCTTTTTAAGAGGAAAGCATCACCAGAAGATCCAGGATCAGGGAGGGGGAGCCATCTGTTGTGACTGTTTGGGTGGTGAGGGGAAAGAGGAGACGAAAGGAGAGCACAGAGAGATGACAAAACTCAAAACATGATCAGAAGAAAACAATGGCATGTGGCATGTAAACATATGGAATGAAATGAAATGAGTGGTAAAGGAATGCTCAGAGCTTCATGGGAAGTCTTAAAGCAGCCTGAGCCTATAGCAGGACTGTTTCAGGTTACAACTACAGTGAACCCTCGCTATAACACGCTTCACCTTTCGCGGCATCGCTGTTTCGTAGATTTTTTTTTTGTGCAGTTTTTTATGCTTTTTTTTTTTTTTTTTTTTTTTTTTTTAACAGTGTATGAATGTGCATTGTGTTCTGCGTCCTGATTGGCTGTCAATCAATTTCCTCCATCCAGCGCAGGGGTCTTCAACTCGAGAGCCGGTGTCCTGCGGGTTTTAGATGTGTCCCTGATCCAACACACCTGAATCAAATGGCTAAATTACCTCCTCAGTATGCAGTCAAGTTCTCCAGAGTCCTGCTAATGACTTCTATATTTGACTCAGGAGTGTTTAAGCAAAGACACATCTAAAACCTGCAGGACACATCGAGGCCTGGAGTTGAAGACCCCTGGTCCAGCGGCTTCAGTAGAGAAGGACGCTACTTTTATTTCTTAAACAAATGCTTGGGCCTGAAAACAGGTTTTGATCTTTGGTTTTGTTCTATAATACTGTATAATAATTTCGCCTATCGCGGGTTATTTTTTTGAAACGTAACCCCCGCGATAAACGAGGGTTCACTGTATATCAAAAATGATCAAAAATGAATTTCCCTTTGAGATCAATAAAGTTATGCTTATTCCTAATATTAGAGGGGGTCTCTTTCTCCCATTCCTCTTTTGGAAACTTTAGAGACCACAGATAAGCCTGCAGTCAGAGAGTTGAGTGCTCTATGGGGTAATATGATAATATGAGTTCTTTAAAATATGAGGACTGATAATTCAAAACTTTATATATTTTATTTTTTAAATTCAATTCTGGATTTAAGGAAGACTTAAAAAAAATAATGCTATATTATTAATATAATTTTCACCTTAATCGAACCATTCAGTGACCCATTGTGCCCTATAGATGGGGGCATTGCCATCCTGCAATGGCTTTTGTAGTCACCACTTAAAACACCTGTGTTTTGCTCTGCACTAATATTTTGAACAGCGCTCTCCATCACCATCACCAAAGCACCAAATGAGGAAATATCTTTTGGAACAATGGTCTTCGTCCCTGTAGTAGAAATCCAGAGACTTGCCAAGTTCCAGTGATTTTTCCGGTGGCATGACACATTACTTGGGAACTTGACATTGTTTTTTTTCTCAACTGTAGGTCATAAGGTTGAGCTGAAATAAATTTATATGCAAGGAAATGTGTTTGAATGTGTCTGAATTTGCAAGTGTTAGCATGCAGCATTGCTTTTCTGTACTTTCATGAACTATACTTACTGGCATCCTTTTTAAAAATATATAAAACGCCTAGAGGGCAGCCTAACAAGCTACTGCCTCAGTAAACCCAGTGGTAATACTCAGAGATTTCAAGTGAAAATGTGGTCTATATATATATACATTTATGTTAGTAAATCTATTTCACTTGAAATATTGTTGAGGAACACATTTTGGCTCAGGCGAACCCATTTTCAAGGTGTAGTTTTGGACAATAGTATTGACTTGGATCCTTATCCTGTTATAAAACACCTTCCTCATTGCTCTGAATTGCGCTCTTGTTTCAATCAGCATGAACATACAGCAGTAGTTTGGCAGCACGAAGTGTTAGCACTATGAATTTATTATTCTAAACCTATATGTGTTGCCATCTTTTCATGGCGTCCTCTCTCCAGCACTGTATAATTCTTACCCAAGAGTAACGTTGTTTTTGGTTTTTTTTTTTTTTTCCCCGGCAGTGGCAACCATCCTGTAAAACTGTTAACTTTTTACGACTTTGTCCATATAAATCAGCACTGGTGGCAGTACCTGCTGGCACCGGAGCCCTGAGTTAATTTGGGCACCATCTTCCCAGCAGTGGTAATGGTGATAATAAATGGAGTGTATTAAAAGGCGACGAAAAGCTCCACATGGCCAATGAGTGATGAGGTGATGGTGAAGGGCAACAATGTGGGTCTTTGCTTGCAAAGGTTCCAGCTGAATTTTCTCTGATTGATTAAACCTTCATATCACTGCATGTGACTATTGTTTTTCTGTCTTGTTTTGTGAAATAACTTGTGGTGGTTTGTGTAGTGTTCAGATTTGATGTGTGCTCTCTCACTGTCTTGGGTGTTACTGCAGGTGGGCAAGTTGCCTTTAGGCATGCTGCATGCACCCAGGCAAATATCATCTTGTCTTCTGACGGTAAATGTTCACCTTTCTTCACCTCGCTTGTTGTCAGCTTTGTGGTAATTACAGGTTGTGTTTAGATTTTGCATATACTCTGTGCCAAGTGCGTATTTGAACTTCTGAAGAGTTTTTTTTTTTTTTTTTTTTTTTAAAAAAAAGGTTTGTCCTACAGCAAAGTTCGTGAAATGTTTTCCTGTAAATATGCAAATAGAAATTTTTTTTCAGGTTGAGTTGGAAACCTGCTCTACGTGTTGTTTTGCCATGTGTGCAGTTACCTTTTCTAATGAATAGGTTGTAAGTTGTAGCAATTTTGTTCAGGTAATTTATTCCTAAGGATAATGAGGTAAAGTGGTGTGTTTGGCTTGTAATGTAAACAGAGTCATGGCATGAATAAGAGAGTATCTTTTAACTGTGTTCAGTATCAGTGGCTGCATTCAGTACACATAATCTGTTGGCTGGAAGCCTATTAAAAAGCAGCAATGACAGAGTGGCTGTGACCAGCTGCGGCATTATGTCAGTGGTTTTCATCTGGGATGCCTCGTGCATAAAAAAGTGACTGATGGACAAGTCAGATTTAGCTACTGGAGGCCATCCAACCCAAGTGAGAGATGAATTAGAGCGGGGAATCACAGCCTTGTTCCAAGGACAAGGCCAGCTCATATATTTTCCAAACCAGGGTGCCACATTTGGCCTGGATCAGTCAAGTTTCTATGTCCATACTTTAGTTTTTAAGCACACAAATGGTAAGGATTTATTTTAAGAAGGACAGTAGAAGAGAGCAACGGGGGACGCAAAAAAAACAAGCTCAGATAGTGAAATTCTGGGCTGATAGTGATATTTTAAAAATAACAGCTTTACTGATTCCAGTTTATTTATTTTGTTTTTTTTTTTTATTTAGTTTAATCTGCCCTGTCATATGTGCCAAGGTAACAATTAAATCTTCATCTATATTATAGAGAGAACGGTCTCACTCATTCTGGAAATCGGCCTCTAATGCGGTATTGAAATCTATGCGAATGGGGAGTTTATGTGTATGTACATGTTTATGTTGTGGAATGACAAATGCACAGGAAGGTGTTTTTAAAGGCGTTTACGGCCCACGCATTCCCCAGTTTAAATACAGATTTGGTCATTTCTTTCAGTAATGTTCAGTGTCTTAGTTTTTTTCAGGCCTGTATATTTCTTCGTGGGGTGTACGTGCCATCAAATGTCCCGGCCGCGGTGACTATAACAGTGCATATGTTTGTTTTTTGTTAAAACATTGAAAAGGGCTCTCTTCTGCCGTTAACTTAGGCTTATTCAAATTTACACATGCTAATATTTTTATTAGCATGTGCTTTATTAGCTGGTGTGCACAGGGATGTTGTAGAAGTGCATATGGTGTACATGTGCACCAGTGGACACCAACTTTCCTGTTACAAACACACACTGAGTACTTCACTAGTTATAAATTAGAAAACAAAACAAAAAAAAACTGTTTTAAACTCCTTTAAAGCTCTTAGCCTTTTATCACATTACACTGTTTCCAAGATAATTAAATTGTAGTGGGAGCAGGGGGTACATGCAGGCATGCCCACTTAGTGATCTGTTATAGCTCCACTATCTACAATAGCAGGTAGTGACAGTAGTTCTTGTTCAATTCTGCAGCCTCAGTGTGTTTGGTGTAGTGGCACATGAATGAGTTCACTCCCTGCAGCATGTTTCGGTTAGAATGAGCCTGTGGTTTGCAGCAGATTTCCAAAGCACAGCAAGAACTGCCGTCGCCACCTGCAGTCTAAGATGGTGGAGTGAGAGTCTGTAGGTCACATTATGGGGGTGACCTGATCACCTGCTCAGCATACATTCATACAGGCGACAATGCTAAACACTGCACTACCATGCTGACTGTAGGTTGGTGTATCCGTAATACATAGAAGAGCAAGCAAACCCAGGGAAAAAAAGCTGTTAATAATGAGGGATACAGGTGTAACTACATCAGGGCTGTTTTTAAAAATGCAATTTTTTTTTAATCAGGTTCAAATTTGGTCGACAGATTTGAGCAGCATGATAAAGACGTGTTCTCCTAATTTCATTTTCACCTTCTACTTAAATTTCCCCATTTGCTGTGACAGGAAACTGGCAAGACCACTCTCTGGGCGTTACATCTGTTTCCCAGGCAGCAGCTCAACAAAACATGGCCTTGCACACCAACATTACCATTCTCACCACTTAGAATTATAGGAGTGAGATAGCAAGAAAAAAGAAAGGGAGAGGGAGGTTGTCAGCTGTCTCAGTGAGACATGCTTTGCTCAAGGCTAGATCTCTCCTTTTTTTGCCCGCTTGTGTCTCTCCTCCTTCTATTACTCAGCAGCAAGAAGCAAAAAAGAGGTGTGACTGAGTGCTCATCACACCGAAACGCTTTCCCTCCTCTCTCAAAGGAGAAGCAGTTGTCCAGGCACGAACTATAGCAGGTTAAGGTGGAGGCTAATGTTGAAAGCTGTCCATGAACAATTAATCAACGTGGTACTACAAAGACTAAACAAATGAGGCTTTGGCACCAGTTGTTGTGGAGATTTCCTTTGTGAAGAGAGGGGAAAAAACTGTTCAGCACTCAGTGTGGTGAATAGTCTACAGTTACGTTTCTCTGTGGACCACAAGCTGATTACAAGTGCAAAAACTTATAGATATAATGTAATCTCCCAAATGTTAATTAGTCACTGCTCAAACATTTCCAATGCGGTTAAAATATCCAGAAATTGACCTTCACTGTGATTATACACATACAAGTTTGTTGCCATTAATGATATATAGTGTAATATGGCAAGAAAGAAAGTAATGCACCAGAAAAGATGGGAACAAGAGGATTGATTACAAGCTGGCATCCATGAGATCTTTTCAGTTTCGGTAACCATTGTAGTTGTTGTCCTCTGTACCCTGTACCCCATTGGTTTGTGGACATTTTTTGACACCTCACATGTTGGTTGTTTTTTTGTTTTTTTTTTTTTCAACCATATTTAGATGAGAGAAACTAAAAATGCTAGAATTTGCTCCAAAATCACCTCTTTTACCTTTTGTTATAAAACTGTCTATGTAGGGCCAACACCATTCTTCATACCAGATTGTAAATATTGTTTTTATTGATGTTAATGTTGGACATTTTATCATGGGAGTCTATGGGGATTGACTAGCTTTTGGAGCCAACCTCAAGTGGCAATTAGAGGATTTTGGCTTTGGCTTCATTTTTCAGCCCAAGAGGAACTTGGGTAACTTTGATGTACCGGATAAATATTAGATTCTGCAAAAATCTTTGCAAACAGTACTAGGCATCCATCACACAGAAAAGGGATATGGAGAAGAAGTAAAGTGGCTAACACAGGACTGCAAAAAACTAAAGACAACAAGAACACGTGATGTTGCATTACCAACTGCTGGCTGGCTATGAAATCACTTCAGGTTTCTTATTGTACAGAAAAACATTTGGAAGGTAAGTCAGCATCTTCCCTCACTCAAAAGGGGCCTTTGGCGGGGTGACTAAGCACGTAAGCGAGATTGTTCTGCAAAGTGTCTGTATTAGCTGACTTAGAGTAAATTCAACCCCAGTTGTTTAACTTGTTTAAAATCACATTGCTGGTAATTTTCCTTTGAAGGAAGGCCAAAACCTCTTTGGTGGGTGACAGATTTTTCTAATATATCGGAAAAAAACCTGTATGCAGGACCTCTCCGGTGGTTACTTACCCCCCAGATCCTTTCTGTGGCTGTCCTTGTATTCTGTGATGGGCATCACAAATGGCATGACAGTACACTTTGATGTCGTTTCAGCTTGTGGCTGGACTTCAGGTGCAGGTTGGTCTCTACTGGCATTTTTATGATGCATCAAAGAGCGGGAGTGCAGGGATTCCCAGATGGCACAGGGGGAAATTGCTGCAACAGTTGGAAAAGATGGCTTCTGCAGAAAACTGTGGAAAAAAAACCTCGGCCATTGATTTTTTTTTTTCTTCCTGTTTCTGCTTCTTCGATTCCTATTCCATCATTCAATCTGTGATTTCTATTTTTTTCTGAACTGACATACGTTTTCATTTAGGAAAATACTGCAGCAAGTCAAGCTGCATAAGTATAAGTATTTATAGAGCTGAGCTGTGTTCGTGGCCAATGATCAATGTGTCGATTAAGAAACGCTGACTGCAAACAAAACTAAATATTTAAATTCAATTACAGAAAGACAAAAAGAAATCAGAAATGACATGCATGGGCAAACTGTGGCCTGACGAGTTTTCACAGGACTCTATGCAATCCAGTGAAAAACTAAGTACACCCTTACTGCTTCCATAGGAAATAAGAGGGTAAATAACAGCCAAATGTACTTGATTAACTGATCATCAGCAAGTGTGAGCACCTCCATAAAATCAGATGTTTTGTCAGTTTGCTGGTTTAGAACATTCACTACAATCTTCCCTGGAAATCCATCCAGGAGCGGAAATCCCAGCATATTCACCCCAATGTCAGACTGTCCAATGCTCAGAGAATTTAATAAAAACTTAATTATTATTATTAATTAATAAAAAGAGCTGCATCTCAGACTCTATAGGCCTCTGTTAGCATGTTAAATGTTAAAGCTCATAACAGTACAATCAGGAGACTGAACAAGTATGGCTTGTTTGGAAAGATTGCCAGGAGGAAACATCTTCGCTCTAAAAAGAACATGGCAGCACAGCTTAGGTTTACAGAGTTGCATCTGAACAAACCACCAGACTTATAGAACAATGTCCTTTGGACAGAGGAGACCAAAGGGGAGATGTTTGGCAGAAACTGAGCATGGCATATCAACACAAACACTTTGTACCAACTGTCAGCATGGAGGTGGAGGGCTGATGATTTGATCTCGTTTTCCAGCCACAGGATCTGGGCACCTTGCAGTCACTGAGTCGCCATAGGACAATGATCCCAAGCACAGCAGCAAATGTACAACAGAATGGCTGAAAAATCAAGTGGTGAAAAATCAAGAGATTTGCACATAAGCGAATGATGCTTCACAGAAATGAAGCAAGGTTGTAACAAAGAGTGGGCCAGAATTCCTCCACAAAGATGTGAGAGATAAAACCACACAGAAAACAATTGAACTACTGAATCATGGGGTGTACTTAGTTTTTCACAGGACTACAGAGACTATATGTCCTATAAGAAAAAGATGTTTCTTCCCGCTAAGCTAAGAGATCCCCAGCTTGAAGAGATCTCACGTGAGCTCCCCCTCATTTAAATATTCAATCAAAATATATTTAAGAATGTTGTATTTGTATGAATAGTAGTAAAAAGATGCTTTGCCATCTTGCTTTATTATTTTTTTTAGCTTTTCAGTTACAATCTATGACAATTACCAACAATCTGATAGTGGTTATATATTCCTTAGTGTCTGCATACTTGGAATGTTACAATAACTCTTGGTTTTTATGTCTGTAAATAAAATGCGTGTAACTACATGAGCTATACAAGTACAGTCCTATTTAACCAGTTTAATCACCATCGACTTCCTCAGCTACATTTCTTTGACGGATCACTAAGCAACAGCGAACAACACAGAGAACAAATTGTAATAACTTAATTGAGACACTTGACTTTTTTGACATACATGTTGAATAGCTTTTCCCACCAGGTGTGTCATTTTAAGTGGCTGGCTAGTGAAACGTAGCACACCCAGGTGGTGTTGCATGCTCGAAAACACAAAGGATTAATGCAGAAGTAATTTCGTCCACCCCCACCTCGTCTGTCATCCTATCCTTTCAGCCTGGGGGCGTATTCTTCATTGCGCACATGCTCACACATTCACACACATGACATGGAAACTCCGCTTAGCCTAAAGGCTTTGTGGTTGCCTAGCTGCCCACCTACTCACCTTTTTCCACCAAACTTTACCTGTTTAGATGCTTAAGACCAAAATAGACCTGAAAGTAATTGTATTGCCATCAAGTAATGGATGTGTTGTCTCGAGTGGCTGTTCATACTTGTAGAATAGTCCCTGTGGGTGATTCAGTGAGGGTTTGACTGGGTTTGAAAGTGTCAATAATAATGCCCACTCACTTAGGACACACTTGCAACAGCTAGTTGTGTGGTTAATTAAGTCCCTGGCCTCTATAACAACACTGGGTCCTGCCCAAGCTTGATCAGCTGTGTTTCCTATCCACCCTGCCTTCATAGAAACAGGTGAGACATTTTTTGAACGGTGTCTCCTCTAAGGCATTCGTGGTTTTGTGTGCCAGCCCAGAGTTTTTATTTATCTTGAGGGGAAGATGAATACCTGTGTGGATTTCGTGCTTATCCATTTTAAAGTTAATTCAATTAGAAGGCGAAAGCTGCGCAAACAACAGGAGCAGCACTGGTACAGTTGAGGATTATATGGAAAGATAACACAGTTTCAGTGAAGTGCAAAATAAAACTCCCACAGGCCTGGATGATCTCGATTTTCTTACACACCTGCAAATCCTTGACCCTCACAACAGAGCTTCAGAAGACAACTGTGGTAGAGGAAATGGAATATTACCGCATGATCTTGGCCGTCCCATAAACTGACATTAATCAGTGGTCCACCTGACCACTGAAGAACACAAAGGTCCATTTGAAGATCCACCAATAACAGTGAGGAGAAAAAAAAAACTAAAATGCTATGCCGATGTTATAGATCTGAAGGACTTGCCAAAACCATGTACCAAGGAACCGTCTAGGAAAACTGGCCCAGATAAAAACAAAGAAAACAATGCTCCGACAACAGTGAAGAGTGGACAGGAGAGATTAGCCTAGAATGGGACATTGTTCTGCTCACTGTCGACAGTTAAAGTGTCCAAACGATTAGAACTGCAAATATCCTCATAGTGGTACTAGAGGAAAAATCTGGATCTTTAAAGTCAAAGGGGATTCATCATTCGGGAATCAGGAACGTTTGGACCACATTTTAATCCAAATATGCAGATGATATTTAGCATAATGGGAGCAATTTTAGTACCAATAGCAGGTTATGGGATCAAACTTAGCACTGTGGATATTCTGTGCCAAATTTAATGCCAATCCACCAAAAGGCGCTGGGATGCTTTACTAAAAAAATCTAAAAAATAAAAAATAAGCTCAGATGACCGAAGACGACTTCATACAGAGACCATGAATGCTTGCTCAAACTTTAGTTGACAAACTAGTTGACAACCAGACCCTGCCTTTCCTAAAGCCATGCTGCTAGATAGCTAAGAAAGAGGAGCTACTTTTTGAGCAAGGCAAGGCATTTAGCTTGTTGCATTTTCATGCTTAAAGCTGGCTTAATGTTCTCGCGGATCTTGTGTTGCCATCACAATTCTGCACAATTTACACAAAGCGCCTCATTTCTCAGTTTATTTTATTAAACACCCAAAAAGAATAAAAAGGGTTTTTATATAAACCTCAATCGGAATTAGAATCGTTAGCAATTATAAATGGGTCCAAGCAGCCCTGTGCAGTTCTGAGCTAGAGCAGCTTCATCTAAGTTGGTGCAGTTGGCAGCACTGTCTAAAACCAGGGCTTTGCCAAGCAAAAACAGTCAGACTCGTGTTTTTGTAGAGTCCCTGCCAACATTATCCATCAAAATTAACTTCAGCACCACCCTTTGACTGATTTCCGTCAAATTTAATATCCTGTCTGTGGACCATACATGGTGGACCAAATATGGTGAAATTTAAAAATGGCCAAAGAAAAAAAAAATTTACCTAGAGGTTTGGTTACACCAAATTGTAGATGATGAATCTCTGACTCATGTTTGATGGGTGTTTAAAGTCTCATCATTTGACGTGTTTTTGGCTAAATTACTGCATTTTTGTCCAAAAATGACACAGAGGGAAGATTTCATAAAAACTGTACCATGTAAATGATTCAACCTGATGTGCTCCTTTTGCACATGCCCTTTGTCTATGTAAATTTGTAGGAGCATACACTTCTCCTCTTCACAATAATGTCAGATTCCAGGTTGGATTGGCCCTATGCAAAGAATTAGTCATTAATACAAACTCTTAAAGACTTCTGAAAGTAAGAGTGCCACGATGACAGCAGTGACTGCGCTGTATAAACGTTGGGTATTCATTTTCACAGAGATTTTATGAAGGTGCTTTAAAAACATTACCACAGTTGCCTGATAACTCTGTCAAGCAGTTCAAAAGTAATGGTAACCCCCAGCTGCATGTTTCTTTGCATTTTTTCCTAGTTGCACCACTACAGCTATTGGGGGGCAATGCTTGTATCATAAATACAATTGGTTGCAGTCACACAGAGTCTGAAATCCTGGAATCTTTCAGTAGGTAATCTGAGTCTGTTGTTTATTTCTCAACAAATTAACCCCTATCCTTCTTTTTCTCTCCCCGTGTGTGTGTGTGTGTGTGTGTGTGTGTGTGTGTGTGTGTGTGTGTGTGTGTGTGTGTGTGTGTGTGTGTGTGTGTGTGTGTGTGTGTGTGTGTGTGTGTGTGTGTGTGTGTTTTTGTGTTTTTTCTTTCTCAGCTTCTGGAGTATGTTGGCAAAGGAAAGAGTATTATGGATGTGGGTTTGGCCCAGGCCCGACAGCCACTCACCACCCGCTGCCATTACTATGAAGTGGAGATAGTCGATGCCGGGGAGAAGTGCTACATTGCCCTGGGCTTGGCAAGACGGGTGAGCTTTCTAAGAAAAGAACAACTTTTGACAACTTCACACCTACATTCACCTTTTTTGAGTTTGGTGTTCAGCATTTAGCCACCACACCCATTTTTTCCACATTGTAATATATCAGGCTCAATGAATTCAGAGGATGTGGATTGCATGAGTAAGTTTCCCACTGGCTTACTCTTGGATTCTACTCTCTTATACTCTTCCTTTTCTGGTGTCCATAGTTCAACAAGTGGCCGAGGTAAAAAACATGCTAATGATGGAAAACTTTGACAAAAGCCTAAATTGGGAATTAGGCAGGTAATTACTGTGTGCAAAATGTTCCCCAGGCCCTGTCTTGGGAGTGTTGTAATTTTGGCCTAATGGAAGATCAGCAGCGCTCTTGTCCTTTTATAAGTTCTTTCACATACATGCAGATCAGTGGATAACCTGGTAAAACTGTTTTTAGATTTTGGAGTATAGCTCAGTAGTAAACATGTTGGTACTGTGCCTGTGTAATTGATTTTTATTCCCGTTAGCCCGCAATTTATCCATCCTTTAATGGCCTGCTTTGGGGTGAGATGAAACACCTTTAAGAGGAAAATGCAATTAGCAAAACTTTAACACTCTTGTTTGAACCCCTATTTCGTTTTCCAAAGTATGCACATGCGGTTCCAATTTCAGTATTAACACTGCAACCTTCAGTGCTGGCCTGCTTTAAAGAACAAAATGGGCAGAATATAGTGAAACTGATAGACAAAAGATACTGAAAGAATAAATTTAGGGTCAATATGCCAAGACATTTCAATACACAGCTGCAGAGATCTAAAATAAAAGCAATAATAAGTGCAAAAGAGCTGTTTTGAAGCCTCCTTAGAAAGCTCATAAAGGACAGGATTAAACTTGTGTAAATGTTTTCTTCCTGGTAGATGGACTCTCACAAAGCTTATTTGCTTTACATTTTACTTGATATTATTGCAATGACTCAGGAAATATTTCTTCACCTATGTGGGTTAATGATTTGTGAGTTTTTTCACACCCTGCAAGCGTAGCCTTGAAAGCATAATGGATGTGAAATATTAGTGACTGCCGAAGCCAAGGCCTACAGAGAGCTGCCAACTCTGTCTCTCCCAGGGTCAAAACTCTGCTCCTTTTAATAACAAAAATAAAAGATGAAACTTGTACAACATCTTTCAAGGTTTCACTGGGAATTTATATAGAAGAGGGACACAGGCATGCATAGGTCACCTTACTGGATGACGGGAAGATGAAGAACTATACAGATGTATAGAAGGTGAGTGGAAAAAAATAGACTTGCATTGTATATGTGCGCTCCACTTACAGGTTTCCTTTGTAGCTGTGTAAATCTTGAAAACTGGAAAGTAATTTAAACCTGAATTATTTGGACTAGATTGTGAGAAATGTTGGCAAGATTTCTGCAAGTGCATTGCAAGCCTGCCAGGTCAAAGCACTGAGGAATTTTACAATATGAAGCTATTTCTCAGACGTAAGCCGCAGCCATTTATCTAGTAGGTGTATTGTCTCACTCTTAAATGTTTTTACAGACACAAAAACAGCGTAAAAAGGATAGCATCCAGCATCACCATCTGACATGAGCAAAGGCGAGGGGTGGCCAAGAAACTGTGATGCTGTACACTCATACCTTTTCAATCACAAGATAGACCTGCTCTAATGCATACCCTGCTTTATCCCCCTTTTAAACTCTAATGGGAATCATAATATACAAAATGACCATCATGTTATATTTAGTAATTTTATTTTTATTCAACCTTTATTTTACCAGGTAAAATGTTTGAGAACCAGTTCTCATTTACAAACATGACCTGGCAAGTTCTTGTTTGTAAATGGCAATGACTTGAAATTTGTAATCGAGACCATAAACTCATCAGGAAAGTGTTTACAGAGGCAATGGATGAAAGAAGCATTGTTTTGCTATAGACTTCTATATAATGAGACGTCTTTATGAGTTGCCCCCTGCTGGACACCGTGTAGGTTTAAGGCATTTGTCTCCCCTTTTCAGATCTATAAGCTACTGTCTGTCTTTGATAGTACACACTGTATAGATGCCTTTGGTTGAAATACCATTAGGGAAAGGTTTTGGATAAACAACTGAATCATGAAGTCAACTTTTTCCTGCTTTTTAACTGCTTCCTCTTATAGGGTATGCATTAGGGCAGGCCTACCTTGTGATCGACAAGGTATGAGCGTGCAGTATCACAGTTTCCTGGTCACCCCTTGCCCTTGCTTATGTCAGATGGTGATGCTGGAGTTCTCAACAGGACATCACGCACCAATGGGTGACATCACAGTGGCCGCATCTGTCTTTTGTTTATCTCCCTTGACTTGCGTATATGCATTCAGATGATGAGATGTTTGCCAATGACCACACTCAACACAGTAAGTAGTCCTGTAGCCTCAAAACGTCTCACATTACTCAGTGAACGTAACTAATGTATTGATCTAAGGAGTAACAAAGTGAGTAATCTCAAAAATAGCTTTTCAGCATCCTTGGACGGTGTCAAGAACTGTCTTTCATGTCAGCCAGTGCTGATTGTTAGTGGGTACCGCAAATTCACGCTCCCCTGGAGAAGACTAGAATGTATCTTATATTTGCTTAATTATTTTATATGTAGATAGGGACAAACCCAGTCAAATATCTGGTTACACACACACATGTTCTAAGTTAAACACACACAGACCTCTTCCTCCCATGGGTGAGGAAGAGGTTGCTTCTGTTCTGGTCCCTTCACCTTTTTTTGTGCTGCATTACTTTTTTGTATGTTTAATCTGGGTTTTGATATAAAAGCTTTAAGCTTAAGTCCAGGAGAGGTGCCAAAGCAGCTTTTCCCTTTTCAAGTTACCGTAACAGCAGCAGCAGCCCCAAGAATCCCATATTATCCAGGCTCTTACTTGGTAATCCTCTGACTTTTACTTGAGCACCATGATCTGATCAGATTTTTAAAATACCTGTGAAACTAATAACATTCCCATCAGCCTCAGTTGTACTCTATGTTTAATGCTAATTAGCAAAAGTTAGCATGCAAATATGCTAACAAGCGTCATCCTCCAATGGCTGAAAAATGAAGCGCCAAAAACTGCAGTTCCTCCAATTGTCACTTGAGGTTGGCTCCAAAAGTGATGTTAAAATGCCCAAGTTTTACAGATTATGTTTACAGCCTGATGTTTATGCATGTAAAGCTTTTTAAGCCTTAAGTTTAGAGAATTTTTATGCTTTTAAAACAAGTTTATAGATCAGTACTCTGCCTGAATGTGTAGACACTGAAGCACCAGAGCTTTCTGCTGCTCATGCAAAGACCAATGTGTATACACAGTTTGTTTGTCGTATGGCAAAACAGTCCCATTTCACTGACGTTGTTTTAATTCTGGCCTGGATTCCAGTGCAATGATGCAACTACAGGGGAAGTCAATGACCTTAAAATCAAAGCAGTCCATTAGAAAAAAAAAAAAAAAGGAGAGGAAGTAAATTTTTGAATCCCCTAAGCCACTGTTGCCAGTTTCCTGACCAAAAGGGGAAGTCTGAAGAATTTGGGCTATGTGATAAGTCTGAATTCTTTGTGTGTAAGGTAAATGCTGTTGTTTTGTGTGTTTCTTAATCTAAGATCTGTTTTGACCCCACTGCCATTCCTAGACCTGTCATGACCCCCTCGCTTTCTCTGTCATTCCTCTGAAGACTGAAGATAAGGATCTTTGTGAATGTACAGCATGCATACTCTTGGTAGCGCAGTTGTTTTTCATCCGGTACACACACTGGTTGCTAGGCTGTGGGACAAAGAGATCTAGGATTAATTATGGGGTGGGAGAGCATAGAGAGTAGATGGCAAGGTGAGGAAGCAAGGTAAAACGTCAGGAGCTAGAAAAATCAAGGGAAAGGGAAAAACACAGGTGGTGAAAAAAGGCAGGAAAGCCCTCATGTTTTGAAAAACAAAAAGCACCCATCCCCTTAAAATCCTACAAAAAATGATGATAACTCTGCAGGAGTATAGAAGAAGCTAGGAGAGAAAAATGGCTATGACGGAGGAGTGAACGGAAAGTACTTGACTGAGTAGCCATCAGTGTTACAATAAGACAGATGGTTTTCTCAGCTAACCCCTGACTCTCTTGTATTAAGTCTCGGGTAATGTACATCAGCACAGTCATAAAGCTACACACACACACACACAGAGTGACCGAAGCCTACGCGCACTTACACACAAACAAGAAATAAAACTGTTTCCTCTGTCCTGGTGTGCCCCGGGAACAAGTCCTGGGAACAGCGCTCTTCCTTTTCCTCTTGTGATGCAGCAGTCCTAACTGGTTTTTAGTGCTGCTTCAGGAATCTCTTTCTAGCAGGGTCAACTTAGGTTAAAACAAAGGACCAGTTACTGTGCCAAGGCTCCTGATCATAACCAGTGCAACAACAGTGTAAAGGATGCTACTTAGTATAGATTTAGTGTTAAACATTCTTTTTTTTTTTTTTTATGCAACAATGCCAAAACAATCACTACTTTGAATTTCTAAAACTTGAGTATTTTATGCTTTTATCATTCATCCATTTCATCATCCATCTGTTTTTCTACTGCTTAATTGGTCTGGGCTGTGAGGGCTGCAGTCTAAGCAGAAATGCTCTACCCAGCCACCTCTTCCAGCTCTTCCAATGGGACATGAAGGCATTCCCAAGCCAGCTAAGAGATGCAATCTCTCAGCATCTCCTGGATCTGTCCTGGGGTCTCCTCCCATTTGGACATGCCCAAAACACCTCACATATGAGGTGTGCAGGAGGCATCCTAGTCAGATGCTAAAAACACCTTAGCTGACTCCTTCTGATGTGGAGGAGTGGTGGCTCTACACTGAGCCCCTCCTGAATAAATAGGAGCCTCACCATATCTCTGAAGCTGAGTCCAGACACCCTTTGGAGGAAGCTCATTTCCGCTGCTTTTATCTGCAATCTCATTCTTTCGGTCACTACCCACAGCTTGCGGCCATAGGTGAGGGTTGGAACTTAAATTGACAGCTTCACTTTCGCTCTCGACTCTCTCTTTACCACAGCAGATCGGCACATCTTTCAATCTCCTGCTCTATGGCAGCAGCTCCTCCATAAATGTGGATTAAACTGAATATCTTCTGGGTTTTGGATGGTGCCTAGATGGAAAAAGACTGTTTGAAGGTATTATTCATAGCCCACTATTTTTAACCCTTCATTTACAAATAAATTAATCACTAAATTGAGAAAGTAATCAGTACATTCAAAGATAATGAGAATACATTTTAGTTTCAGCATCATATTCTTTCAGTCTGAATCCTGTACTTTTCTATAAGATCCAGATGTTTTGTTTTTTTACTTTTGCAACAAACTCATGTACAATAGTTTCCAAAGAAGCAGGTGATTGCAGAGCAGTGCAGGTTGGCTCTAACTAAAACAGAAAGAGAAGTGGAAAATATCAGGGCAGAACTGAACAAGCAAACAAGTATATCAAAATCTGAAGGTTGAGAAACAGATGGTAAACTCAACAAATGGTACCCATAAACCCCAAACTGGAACTTGTTTGTGAACAATGTGAACATCAAGGCTTCAGTTTTTTGGGTAATTTTCTGCATAGTCTCAATTTCTTAGAGAAAAAAATCATTTGATTCAGTTTTATTTATATAGCACCAAATCACAACAAACAGTTGCCTCAAGGCGCTTTATGTTGTAAAGTAAATTATTACAGTAATTGCAGAGAAAACCCAACAGTCAAAACGACCCCCTATGAACAGCATTTGGCAACAGTGGGAAGGAAAAACTCCCTTTTAACAGGAAGAAACCTCCAGCAGAACCAGGCTCAGGGAGGGGCAGTCATCTGCTGTGACCGGTTGGGGCTGAGGGGAGAGAGACAGGACAAAAGACATGCTGTGGAAGAGAGCCAGAGATTAATAATAACTAATGATTAAATGCAGAGTGGGGTATAAACACATTGAGAGTGAAAAGAGGTGAATGAAAAGAAACACTCAGTGCATCATGGGAACCCCCTAGCAGCCTAGGCCTATTGCAGCATAACTAAGGGATGGTTCAGGGTCACCTGATCCAGCTCTAACTATAAGCTTTATCCAAAAGGAAAGTTTTAAGCCTAATCTTAAAAATAGAGAGGGTGTCTGAGAGTTGGTTCCACAGAAGAGGGGCCTGAAAGCTGAAGGCTCTGCCTCCCATTCTACTCTTAAGTATCCTAGGAACCACAAATAAGCCAGCAGTCTTGAGAGCGAAGTGCTCTATTGGGGTGATACAGTACTATGAGGTCTTTGAGATAAGATGGGGCCTGATTATTCAAGACCTTGTATGTGAGGAGAAGTATTTTAAATTCTGTTCTAGATTTAACAGGGAGCCAATGAAGAGAAGCCAATATGGGAGAAATCTGCTCTCTCCTTCTAGTCCCTGTCAGTACTCTAGCTGCAGCATTTTGGGTCAGCTGAAGGCTTTTCAGGGAGCTTTTAGGACAGCCTGATAATAATGAAATATAGTAATAGAGCCTAGAAGTAATGAATGCATAAATTAGCTTTTCAGCATCACTCTGAGACAGAATTATCAAAGTTTCCTGGCCACCCCTTGTTCTTGCTCATGTCAGATGGTGGTGCTGGATGCTATTCCTTTTAAGCTGTTTTTGTGTCTGTAAAACATTTAATAGTGAGACAATACACCTACTAGATAAATGGTTGCAGCTTACGTCTTGAGACAGGATAATATTGCGCAATGCAAAAAAGCGGTCCTACATATTTGTTTAATAATAAATACTTTTTATCATCTCATTCTTAAATCAGCAAGCTGTGCCACTGTGACCAATGGATATGATGGCTGAATGTATGCCTAGGTGGATACTCCACTAAAAATCACTAATGATTTATGATCAGTGTTTCCTTTCATTATGAAATATTTCTAATTAATTTCATGTTATATGAAAAAAAAAAAAAACCTCTCCCTTCCAAAACAGTAACGTGACCCCGAACTTTTTAAGCAGTCATCCAGAGATTTGATTTTCAAACTTTCTGTCCCCGAGGTTCTGTCCCTGTTATCTGTGTAATGACATCAGTGCCAACTTTGATTGTATTGTCAAATGAATGTGATTTTGAATATATCTATAATGTATTTGCTTTGCAATAAGCTCTACTAACATATAATTCTGTCCCCTTATCAGCAACTTTCACACAATCACACAGAAGTTCCTGCTGCCTCTGGCTTATATCTGGTGTTCTTTTGAAACAGGCAAAGTTTCTCTGAGAAGGGATGTTTTGATTTCCTTGTGCCTCCTTGGCACCATTTGCTGTAGTTTCCAGGAGAATCTGTGAGGAGTCTTTTTACCTCTACTGCCTCACTATCAGTCAGAGGCTTTAATGTATTAATCAGGACATTTAATTTGTGTTAATAGAGTAAAATTTCATTCATTACTTTTTGTGCAGTTACAGTAATGATGATCGGTTGATACAGAATCCTCAGGTACACCAGGACTTGAACCGCAGTTCAGATGATCGTATTATCTGACAAGACATTTGGTATTTCCTTGGAAAATATCTCTAAATTTTGCTCCACATCTCTGTGTAAAGTGAAAAATACGCTGCCAGATTAAACGCCAGCTATGCACCCTTTCTGGCACTCTCTCAGTAACAGAGCAAATTTAGCATTTTATCTGATTTCATCTTGCATTTGCACTTACATCCATAAAAAAAATGATGGACATGCCCAAACAAATACGCACAGTTAGGCTGTTGTTCTCTTCTCTCGAGTCAGATCATCACCTAATGACAGACAGTTGCTGTTATGTGGGCAGCTAGAGGTTTTAGCCTGATGACATGGGGTTAAACAAACAGACCTGCATTAGTTCCCTACACAGCCTGTGCCCAACCCCTATAGGTGAGGCACGTACAAACAGAAACACAGTACTTTCCCTCCCCGCAAACTGTACCGTCCTCACACACGCACACAAACGCTCATACACGCACATCTGTGGTAATTCATAGCTTAAGTTATATTTTTAGACAGCTCTGATATGTCAGTGTGATAGCAGCTGTGAGAGATGAGTATCTGCTTCCACACGGTTTTCCTCTCTGCCCGCACCTTCCCACTCATACTTTTTCAGACTTGTTTACTCTGCCACAGTGTGGAAATGCAGGCTGCTCTGATAGCAGCTGTGGATCTGATATCGCAGGCCTTTGCTCTTCCGTGCTGTGGACGCATCCCGTGTGTTTATTATTCTTTCAAGCAGCTTTCAGTTCTTTGCATTGCTTTAGGCAAACAGGGGTAGTGACTGTGTTTCAAAAGCTTGGGGTTTGTGAGAGTAAACCAGCTGTTTGACATTTACTTACTCTAAAATTAATTCAGTCGTCGATAGAGGAGTGTAGGTGCAGATTAGTGGCACTGTCACTTACTGAATAACAAAACTTGCAGCATTGCAGGGTAAATGTCTAACAATGGTTTCTAACTTGGAGACATGTTAGAGGGCAAAAGCTGCGGGAGGACAATAACACAGGAAGGAAATAGTTTATCAGTTAATACTTTACAAAGTGTAGTAAACAGAAAAGAAAAATCGGATTCTTTTAGGTACATGTGCATTTTTTTAAAATCATTTTTTATAATCAACATCCTTTATCCAGTATATCCACTGTCCTTCCTCATGCACATAACCAAACCATCTCAGCCTTGCCTCACTATCTTTGTCTCCTCACTGCTCACTCCCAACAAAAATCTTAGCATCTTCAGCTTTGCCTCCTGTTTGTGCCGCTGTTTCAAACCATAGGTCATCATCATGGATGATGCCACAGTGACTACATCCATTTATCATAATGGATGACATTAATGAACTCAAATTAAAATGCTGCTCCAATCTTCCTGGTGGCTCTATTCTATGGAGCTCCAGTGAAACACTTTTTTATGCAACATATCTTATATCTTATATATTATTATTGTGTATCTATCTATATATTATAGTATGTATATGTGTATGATATATATATGAAGATAGATTTATACTTAAATATGTAAATATGTATGTGTGTGTGTATATATGTATATGTGTGTGTATGTATATACATATACTCTATTTTTAACTAGGTTATTTATTTAGTAATTTTCTCTTTGTACATCACTGCTGCAGTTCCTCCAAATTTAATCCGAGCCTATAACAACGAAATCTCGTTCTAATGCGCACTGTATGGTGCAATTTTGAATGACAATAAAGTTTGTCTATGTCTATGTCTGTGTCTAATTGGGGTTGTTTTGTGTGCACATGTGTTTGTGCAAACTTCCTCAAATTTCAAAGCTTTTGGGTCATAAGCCAAAGTGTTGGATAAATTGAAATTCTGACCTAACAAATTATGTTCAGTGAAGTCACCTCAGTTCACAAAGATGATGAGTGTCTCCACTGAATGTTTCCTGATAATCCGTCCAACAGCTGTTGAAACCTTTTACTCTAAGCTATAAATTTTTCTAACCTTTGGGTGGCTTGAGAAAATTTACCACCAGAGGTCAGAGGTGTCATCCTCTGCAGATAATGAATGTGTGATTTTTTTTTTTTTTTTTTTTTTTTTTTTTTTTTTAAATCACAAATGAATAAAAAAGTATGGAAATCTGGCCAACAGTTATTAAATCAGAGTTAGTGTAATCAGTAGGTTGTGGAAGGGTCAACATATTTATTTTGATGGGTGGAACACACTCAGGGCATGTTTTGAATTAGAAATGATGGATGCAACAATTACCACGAAGACATCTATGTAAACAAGCATTTAATGGTTGATCCATTCATCAGACGCAAGTCTGTGGTTTACATTAGAGACTCTAAATCTACCCCTTTATTTGTTTAGCTGTTCCTAATGTTGCCTTATTTTAAAAATCACTGATCAGGCTCATCAGTCAGGGAGAAAACACGCAGACGTTCCTTTCCTTCTCGGGGAACCCACATGCCAGTCAGCTCGAGGAATCCTCTGGCTTGTGGTTGAGACAAGGGGGAAGAGGAGCAGACTTGGCGGATCAAGGGGTTTCAGGCTTGGAGCAGCAGCTGCATTCCTCCATGTCTCTCTCTTCCTCTGCTGATGTTTCACTCTGTCCAACCTCCCCCCCCCCCCCCCATCCATCTCTATTTCCTGTTCCTCCAGCCCCAATGGGGTTGTCAGATGGGATCATCGATGTTTCCCTGATGTCGTGGCCTCTGTGTGCCTGTCCTGGCCAAGCTGTCTGTCTGCAGTATCCCTGTTGTTCACCTCACATTACTATTATTACTATTAGCACCACACAGGTGCTAATAGAAATAATTTCATCTGGCTTATTTTGCTTTGGGCGATGTATTACCTATTCATTCTCATCAGTCATCAGTCAAAGCCTGTTTGGAGAAAAGCACAGTTCCCTTCATAGTGACTTGCTAAAGGCTGATTTGTTTTTCTTTTCTGGACGTCATCCTGGTCATATTTGGATTTCTTTGACAAGATGAAAATGAAAGGTCTTCTGGTTGCCTTTTGTGTGCTAATGCTATCTGAAAAGAAGTGCAGTGGGGAGAGTTTACTTTAGAGAAAGAGAGAGGATGTGAACAAGTAAGCATTTAGAAGATATTGCCCACTGAGAGATGAAAGAGGACCATAATGTCATTGTGGCCTCTTTCTCTTTTCTCTCTTGTTCCGTAGTGTTTCTACAGTAATGGATGTGCAGCCTAGAAAACGGATAAAAATCTTTGGTAATTACCTCTGAGTCATTCTCTGATCTTATCCAGAAGTTGGCCTGATAGTTATTTCTGTTGGCATGGTGAAACCTGGAGAAAGGCACTCACACTGTTCATGCAGACAGATGGAAACAGAGACCGAGAGAGACAACACACCCTCAGCAGACGCTGACAGGTATCCAAAACAGATGATCCTCACACCCATTAGCATGTTAACATGGACAAAGAACGCATTTCAATCTCCGCTGGAAACACTGAAGACTGGCGTTCTACTTTGCAGAGCTGCCTAGATTTAAATCTGCAACTGTATGTGTGGTGTGCACGCTACCTGCCAGCCTGTTTAGCATAAATGAGTTATAAATTCAAACATAAAAAGATAGTATTTGCAGCCTAATAAATCATTGTAACCTTGTCATTAAAAAGTGAAATCACAGCCATTTTTCTGTTTTGATGAGAGACATCCAGCTTGGTGTGAGTGGAGTTGCTGCTGGAGCTGAATATCAGTACAAAACTCCTATTTGACCAAACATAAACCAGTTCTGATGAATTGCACATAAAGAATGAATGGAAGCTCTGCATGTTGTAGATTCAGATTCAAATCATTTACTAGCTGTAGATCATAGAAAAGATGGTTATATCTTCCAGGTCTTAAAAGCAAAGCCAAAGCCTTAAGCATGCCTTCTTTCTAATGACCAGCAGGAGGCGGCTCCTCTAGCGTCAAAAGGAAGCCCAGTTGTGTAGAAGTGGGAAAGCAACCCTTGGTTCCACTGCCCTTTGACCTCTGTTCGCTTGTTCTTGTTTAATTATAGCCTCAGTTGTTACTGTGAAGGCATTTTTAGTACAGCATGACGTATATTTTTTAAATGTGATGCAGCACGCAGAAAGCCAGCCAAAGACAGACTGACACAAAAGCAGCCAAGCAATCATGCAACTGAGAACAACCAGACTCTTCAATATTATCAATGTTTATCACTGTCTGCAAATGTAATTTATTGATCAGTTTCGGATGCAGAATTTGCAAATAAACACTATTTTTGCCTCAAATCCTCATCCAGCAAACCTCACAGCTGTGAGTGGAAAACACCCGGTCTACACACACGCCACACACACCTATTGGTACGATCTGGCCGGTCAGTCAGCAATAATTTGTCCTCTTAGTGATACTGGAGACTTTTCCATCATTGGCCCATTGCGATAACGCTGTGTTGATTGTGACTGATTGACAGTTTCTTATAAACCTAGTGGTGTTTTTGTCAGAAGTTTAATTATTTATGAACACGCTACAAGTGAGTTATTTGCATTGTTACTAAATCATAATAATTCAAAGAACGGACACAGTTCGATATCTTCAAGTTAAAAATTCACAGAAAATAAACATAAATTAATTTTTCTTTGCTTGTTAATGTAGATGTTTAGAAATTTTAGGAAATAAGAAAAAGTACAAATTTTAAACCTTTTGACTTTAGCCTGTTTTTCACTGTGTCACAAATTATGATCCCCTGTAGTCACATTTACAAGGGAGGTAATCATACCTTATATAGTCTACACTTCAGACTCAAAGCTTAAACAGAAGTTGCTGTAGCATCCTATTTCACAAACGCTTGGTTTTTAAATGACATGTCTTTTTAGTATTTGAGCTGTGATATGCAAACTGCTGTAAAGTTGTCAGTTAGTTTGGAGCTGATACCGAGTAAAAGTTCATTAAATGTAAACATGAATTAAGCTAGCAGCACTAGAGTCTTGCAGTACTGAGACCTTCCCAAGACCGCTGAGACATGTTAATCTCCCCAGCATGTCTTCGGTCTGCCCCCTGGGTCTCCTTCTGGTTGGAAATACCCAAACACCTCACCTAACAGGCATCCTAGTCAGGTTCCTAATAACCTCAACCGGTTCCTTTCAAGTGCTGGCTGATAACGGTTGTACTCAGAGCTCCTTTCAAATGACCAATCTCCTCATCCCATCTCTCAGGCTGAGCACTGACACCCTTTGGAGGAAGCTCATTTCCGCTGCTTGTATCTGTAATCTTATTTTTTTTGGTATCTACACACAGCTTGTGGCTGTTAGTGAGGATAAGGACGTAGATTGACTGATAAATTAATGGCTCCGCCTTCACGCTCAGCTCTTTCTTTACCACAACAGACCGATACAGTGTCCGCATCACTGCAGACAGTGCACAATCCATCTCTCAATCTCCCCCAGATACTTAAACTCCTCCACTTGGGGCAGCAACTCAGTCCCAACATGGAGAAGGCGCTTCATTTGTAGCTGAGAACCATGGCCCTAAGGTTCGGAGGTGCTAATTCTCATCCTAGTTACTTCACACTCGGCTCCAAACTGCCCCAATGTGAGCTGGATGTCTGCTTGATGAAGCCAGCAGGATTTCTTTTAACAGACTACATAAAGAGTTTTTTCTCACCTGAGAATACGTTAATCTGGGTTGACATGACATCAGCCCGTGAGTCTGTTTTAAATTTATTAGTTTGTTTTTCAGACCAATTGATATTCAGAAATGTCTGTTACATTGGTTTAAATGAAATAATGAAATATCTATTTCAAGGAGAGGCTGTTTGTGCTATTCATTAGCTCCTCTTATCTTTTAATCAGTAAAGCTGCGTGGTGCCAATATCTATTGTGACCCGTGTATCTGTGTTTGTGCAGGACTACCCCAAGAACAGACATCCGGGGTGGAGCCGAGGATCAGTGGCTTACCATGCAGGTGAGATTTTAACTTCATTTCCTCTTATTTCTTAGTTTCCATCAGTGCGTTGAAGTTCACAAAAAGAAAGTCGTGTGCGGTTTGTTTTTGTTGTATTTTCCTCTCAGTGTGGAATTACCCCTGTAGTCTTGTTTCAGTGGAATACATGAATTGAGTTTACTTCCTCTGAAGCATCCTTTGCTGCCTTTAGATGCCAACATCACAGAGGGCCGACTCGGCTGAAGGTTTAAGGTGCCTAACACAAACAGAGATCAAGGAAGATTGAAGACAGAAAGACTGATAAAACAGACGGTGACAGCACCAGAAAGATAAAAAGGACCAAATCTCAGTTTCTCTTTATCTGTTTTTCTGTGGGAGCTCGGTCAGCTCTATAAGTGATGAACCGAAACCCGAGTTTAGTTAAAGCTATCTTTATCTTCCTTTGCTTACACACACACACACTCACACACACACGTTCAGTCTTGATTGTTTGTGACGACAAGCTTGTGAACATTATCTGTACAGGCATCTGCACAAACCCCCACAGTTCCCATTCCAGGCCTCAGCACCCCTCACTAACAGTGCTAAGAGATTAGCTATCAAACATTTGTGCCATGATGTGGGAATAGAGGCAGCTAGGTAGGTGGTTGTTATTACTTGGTGCAAGCTACTGTGGGTAGCCAACTCTTTATCTGAAAATCCAATGTCACAGTCAAGATCTTGTTAGTCGTTATCTGTCCAAAGCATGTTACGAGCTAGCTGGCTTTTATCTACTTTATGTTGTTCTGAAGCATCCCGTTGTTATTTTTTCTCAAAGGGAATTTCTGCAGCTCTTACTCTGAATGATTCACTATAACACACTATAAATGTCACTTTCCGTTCATGTTTTTCCACCACAAAAAGCGTAGGATTTTATTTTTAGAGGAATGTTTATATACTTTATTCCATTTGACCTCCAAATAAGCTATCAAAACACATTTTCTTGTTCACTCCGCACATTCCATTTATGTTTTAAGTTAATGTTTATAGCCTTAAATCCCCATATCCCTTTGCAGAGTCCATTTATACTTGTGATTTATTAATAATAATAACAGTTGATGCTATGTATCCTGCCGGGGTCTGTGGATGATGCCTCATTGCTGAGTGACAGACGAGGCCCGTCTTTCACAGAGGCTCACCGTGCCAGTCCCAGAGGTCTTGCGCTGCGGTCTGCCTGGTTTGGCTGCTGTGCATTGGACACCGCAGCAATGTGCACGCCCCAGCAGAGCTCGCATTAATCTTATTTGTTACAGACTAAAATGATATATGTGGTTTTCCACGCTGTGCATATGAGGTTTGCTTTCCATGCTTGGGTTAATGTGTAGACTCTAATCCAGCAATTCAGAATCAACAGTCAGGGCCTTTTCTTCATGTCTCTCCTTGCTCCTCCATGCATCCTTTCATTGAAAGGCTCGGCAATCTCAAGGATTATATGTGGACACTTTTTGACAGGGTGACAAAAGCAAACGCAGTATTTAAAAGAGTACGTTGGTGGTTTTCTTTTTTTTTTTTTTTTTTTTTTTTTCCCTTTTTGTTCCTGAGGTACACTAAACTACTGTTGCTAGTCTTCTTTCTCAAATTTGAGACATAAAGCTTCAACTTGTGACATCACCCTCACGCTCTCTGTGCTTGTCCCTGTGAGCGATCCATCTCTCACAGCTCAGCAGAGTTCCTCTCCATGTTGTCTTTGGTCTGCCTTTCTTCCTTTTCCTGATGGCGACCATCTCAGGGCAGACTTTGGTTTGTTCAGATGATGGGAAGACATAGAAGACCTTGATTGCGCTGTAGGACTTCACATTGCTGTTGTAGAGGCTCATGTTGGTGTTCTGTGCAAGCTGCCTATATTTCCAAATGGAGCGGAGCCTGCTGAACGACCCCTTTGCTTTACCTAATATATGCTTGATAAAGGTACACCACAAGGTGATCATAAAGTTCAAGGCATACCTGTATTCATATCTGTGCGTTTTGACATGTGCACAGCCCCTTTGATTGTATTGTCAGATGACGCTTTTAAACAGCTTGTCTGGACCAAGCATGACGCTGAATATGTCTCTGTTTCAGATCCAGTGATCTTTTAAAGAGATGTTTGGTTTCCAATACTCTTTTCCCACCGACACAGTGCTGGTGGCCAATCCAGAGCCATTTCAAAGAAATGTATGGAATGGCTTCTTTTTCACTCATTTTCAGTCCAGTCCTTGTACTTGACCATTTTCAGAGGAATGAACATTTTCTATTGGTTTGTTCAGCCACTTAACACTGACCTGTGAATCATTCAAACGTTAAAAAAAAAAAATGCATCTAACTCAATGGATGAATCAGTGTCGTGTCTACACATAAGAGACAACTTGGCAAAAAAAAAGCAAGTTTAAATTGTATCATCAGACATCAGACTGGTAGCTGTTCACAAGAACACATAATTTGTGCCCATTTTTCTTTTAGTTTAATCTATGAAAAATGCCAAAGATAAAACAGTTTGACAGACATAAAATAATATTTTTGCACCAACAAGTGATTCCCAAAGAACTATTAGCTGAAAACTCTGTAAATTAAGGAAACTGGACAAATAGAAGACGAAAGAAGAAATGGCAGAGCTAAAAAAAAAAATCAACAGGAGATGACCAGTATCTGAAAGTCAATTATGACTGCAGAAAAGTACCATCAGATTTTGATCCACCATGCAGTACCATCTAGAAAGCATCTAATTGGTTACAGCTTCATTTTTCAGCATGACAATCACCCCAAACACAATGACAGTGCAGTAAAAGCATACCTGGATAAAAAAAAAACACACAATGGAGCACCATCAGTCATAGATTGGCCTCCCCAGAGGCCAGACCTCAACATTAGAATAGAAATCCCTTTATTTGTCCCACAATGGGGAAATTTCAGAAATTTCACGGAGAACATGAAAACTCCATACAGGCCCAGGTGGAATCGAACCCAGACCTTCTAGAAAGATGTCATTCTAGCTGTGAGGCAGCAGTGCTAACCACTACGCCACTGTGCTGCTTAGTCTGATATTGAATTCAAGTTTTTATTGGGCATGAAGGATGAAGGGCTAACAAAAGGGGTTCTCTGTGAAGTTCCACTGAAGGTCATGTTTCTGCACAGAAGTATGTCTATTATTTTATGGTTGTGTTTTTATATTAGCCCGTGGTACAAATATCTGCCAAATTATTCTTGGCAGATCTTGGCTCCAAATAAACAGTTAAAGCTGATTGTTATACTGTGATCAGTGCTGTTCTTTCATGCACTGGCAGTGAAGGTGTTTATCATTAGCTATTAAGAAGACTGAACTGAAACACCGGGGGGACCGAGCGTTTGCTGTGGTGGTGCCCAAACTATGGAATGAGTTGCCCCTCTGTTAGGCTGGGCCCAACACTAGAGGTCTTTAAATCTCATTTAAAAAAAACACCTTTTTTCTAAGGCATTTCAAAATGCCAGTCTCTAGTTAGTTTGAGTCATTTTGGGAACTGCTTTTATATTTTTATTTAGTACTCCTTTTATGGTTTATCCTTTTAAAATTATTATTATTTTTTATGTTTATTTTTTTGTGTTGTATTGTATCTGGAAGGCGCTTTGTTCAACTTTGTTGTCTTTCTAAGTGCTCTATAAATAAAGATGGATTGGATTGGAAGAAGGTAACAGTAGATTGTATGATTTACAGGAAAATGGGCAAATTGCATAATCACACAGGGTGACATTTGTCCTTTTTTCAAATAAAACTTCACAAACAGCCTGACACCAGAGCTCAGCTTCTTTTGGCCTCATTTATGGTACATGGCATTGAGCATGCAACCAGTGTTGATCAACATCACATTTGATGCATATTATTGACTTTAGAGGTTGTTATTTTAGTCCAGATAATTTCCAGGTATTTGCACTGTATTTTCCAACCATATCACTGCTCCTTTGTATAGCTTGTATAGTTTGAGAGTTCTTTGGCCAGCGCTGGTGCTATGACAAGTGTTTATATTGGAAGCTTGCCCAGCATGGACCTCCATCCTTCGTGTTGGCTCCACAAGTTAATGGGCCATGGGGTGCTGTTGGTCCCTATGGGCCCTATCAGGTGTAACCAGCCATCCAACCAGTGAGTGCTCCTCAGCAAGCCCCATTAACCCTAACACCCCCCCCCCCCCCCCACACACACACACACACACACACACACACACACGCACACCTTTCCATCAGTGACTCACACGTGCTATGACTCAACACCCACAGCTAAAGGTTGTGCCCGACCACTGCAGCCACTATCCATCCATCTCAACAATGCCAACCAAGATAAAAGGGCTCAGTCTAACTTCAGTGACAGGGTCTAATCTGATTCAGCCTCTCAAAAACAATTCAACAGCAACTTGTTACGTAAGGGGGATAATATCACTTTCTTACCTTGGGACAGATTAGATTTGGATGGCATTGTCTGTGTAACACTTACAGGCATAAAGAGGGGCTTGTAAATGCACTTACTGTGGTCTGAATCTAAGCTTTGTCTCTACCACACAAAATAATTTATTTGTAATAATTAATATGTGTTTACAATATGCGAACAGCCACTTATTCTGCTCTGCTACATACTTCTATTCTTGGACTCTACCAGAGCTGTAAAGTAATTAATCACATTTCAAAATAATTCTTATCCTGGACTTTGGTGCAGAACTCACATGCTAGCGATGCTTCAACAACGGCGGGCATGCCTGAAGTGGTGCTGCAAAAATGTAACTTTTCTTAACTTGGGCCTTCTGTGTGACCATCTTCGATTTACATGAAAGTTTTATAGTCCAAAGTTTGGATGTATGCACTGCTGTGAAAAAGTATTAGCCTCATTCCTAATTTCTTTTTTTTTCTCATACTTGTTACACTCATGTTTCAATTCATCGAACAAATTTTATTATAAGACAAAGATAATACAAATAAATACAAAATGCAGTTTTTAAATGGAGATTATAAAGGGTAAGGCTATGCAAACCTAACTGGTCCTGTGTGAAAAAGTAATATATCCTGAAAAGTATTTGATAGGTGAAAATTTCACAACGAACATTATATATATATCCGAACATTGGACCATAAAATCTTTAGGTAAAATGGGATCACAGAGCTTCAAGAGTAGAAAATACTGTCTGAAAACTGAGCCTTCAGAGAGTTTATACTTAATATGAGCATCTCTCATTAAAACATTATATATTTGACAGAAAATAAGGAAAAGCAGAATAGTAGTTTGCTCAACTAAACATAGGCAAAAAATGCATTTCAGCTTCCAAAGTAAAAATAATATAGTTTTATTTAGCCTACCATGATAAAAACAAACAAACAACAAAAGCAACAACTGCTCACATTGCAGAAGCTTGATCTGGAGGATTTTTGGTCAGTGGATTATTAAACTTGTTGCCAGTTTTCTGTCAAAGTACTTGAACTAATTAATTGACTGACTCATAGTTTTTAGCTATAAGGGGATTATATTCCTCAGTCTACCTGCCAGCATGTCCGTGCATGTATCTGCATCGCATTTATGGAGCCATGACTAATTTTAACCCACCACATATGATCTACTTTTGTTTTTCGGTTGTTGTTCTATTTCATGTCTAAAA
Organism: Archocentrus centrarchus; assembly: GCF_007364275.1. Classification (NCBI taxonomy): domain Eukaryota; kingdom Metazoa; phylum Chordata; class Actinopteri; order Cichliformes; family Cichlidae; genus Archocentrus; species Archocentrus centrarchus. The sequence goes on along the minus strand of NC_044352.1, from coordinate 6,206,699 downwards.
TGTCATAAATATTGAAAAACTATTTCCCCCAAAAATTGTTTTTCCAACAAAAATCCAGAGATAGTCAAACTGGAAAAGATGTAACCACATAATTTTTGAAAATGTAACTGCAAAAAATGAATTAGAATATTAATTTTGATCCCTTAAACAGCTCCATAAACCAGCTAATCATTAAACATCATCAGGTAACGCAGTAGATCACGTGATTTACAGGAAAACGGGCAAATTGCATAATCCACTATAAATATCGTATTCATCACTATAGGACGAAGATGGCCTGGTGTTGTTCCTACAACATTGTCAACATCAGTGTTGTTCCAGGACCGTCACTGGAACTGACTAATCACGCTTTTGTAATGTCATAGCTTTGCCGATTGGGGAAAAAGACCGCATGTGGGAGAATTTTGTCTTCAGGGCTTTCTGCCTGAAAGCCACGCCAGAAAGGCTTTTTAATACATGGGTAACATTGTGAGAGAGTCTATTTTAATGCAAACCCATGATCTTTTCCTAAACAAATCCAAGTAGCATTCATGCTTAAGCCTAACCAAGCAGGTTTTTTTTTTTTTTCCTTTTACCTAAACCTAACCATGCTCATTTGGCAACAGTTTTTTTTTAAATAATAAGTCCAGTAAGTCTAAAAATAATAACTCCACATTTACTTTTGGATTCACATGGGGCACAAAACCCAGTCTCATTGGTGAAAGTCCCATGTTTGATCCCTTCATACACTACAGCTTTATCTTTATGTGGACTTCATCAAAGTTTGTTTCCTCTGTTATTTTTTGTTAATTTCTCACCTAAAGTCAGCTGGGAGAGCCTCTGCCCCCCTGTGACCCTCACACTTGTCCCATGTTGGGGGTGGTGTGGAGATGATATATAATGCGCCATGTGGAAGTTTCACGCTCACCACCAAAAAATGAAAAGATCAGTATAAATAGTGTTTTTTGTTAAATGTACATTGGTTATTCCTGTTTTCATATGTGATTATGGTGTTCAAAATAAGTCTGATACACCCATACACCACGGGGGAGGAGGCCCCGTGGTAGACCCAGGACACGCTGGAGGGATTATATCTCTCGGCTGGCCTGGGAACGCCTTGGGGTCCCTCCGGATGAGCTGGAGGAGGTGGCTGGGGAGAGGGAAGCCTGGGCTTCTTTGCTTAGGCTCCTTCCCCCGCGACCCGGCCCCGGATAAGCGGGAGAGAATGGATGGATGGATGGATGGACACTCATAAAAAATATATTTGTCTATGAAAGAGAAGCTCTGATCACTTATCTGCTCTGAGCACTCAAAGCACTTCTTACTACAAGTGTCTTTGACTAGTTTACACATACAGTCATATAGCTCTTTATTCCTTTATGCCTTTAAGCACTTTCTGACTATCACTGCACACACTCACGCTTTGATGGGTGCATCAGGAGTAGTTTGGGGTTCAGTATCTTGCCCAAGGTCTTTTAGGCACGCAGACTTGAGGAACTGGAGATTGAGCCACCAACCTTATGATAAGATGATGACGCGCTCTGCTTCCTGAGCCACAACTGCCTAAAATGACCTGATACCAAGTGTACGCCAAGAACACAACAATTATGCAACGGCAGCTCTGCTCTGTTATGAAAGAAAGATCTCGAAAATACCTTGATGATAAGACCATCCACAACTTGCACAGTTATATTCACAAGTAAAGCAAGAGCATCAGGTCATCAACTGATTGTTAATGAAGGACTTTCTAGTACACTTAGGTGTACAGTAGGATGGAAGAGTGTAAAAAAGGGGTCTGACGTATATCTTATTCTCAAAGTATGTTCTTTTGCTCATGATTTACACTTGTTGGCAACAAGATAGCCAAGGTATTTTGACTGCCATCACGTTTAAGGCCTACAATAGACTGCTCACCTGTCCAGGTTGTACCCCACCTTTCACCCCGTGGCCTTGAATTGGATAAATGGAAGAAAATGGATGAATGGGTGTATAACTGTGCAATGATATGGGTGGTATTTGTAAGACTATTTAATAACTTCAGAACAACACAATAATACAACACTGTACAAGCTGATACACAACAGCTTGCTCATGCTGGTTAGCTAAAGACATCATTTTTATTTTTAGTTTAGCTTTAGTTAGTAATAATGACAATGAGTTAGAGTTCTTCCACTACAATATGAAAAGGTGTAAAGGTAATATGTTATAGCATATACAGTATAACACTGTGCTACATGTACCGATACCTGTGAATGACCAAATCACACGCTTCAAAAGCAAATGACACACATTCACCTGTGTGAAACAAACCAAGAAGTGGCAAGATCATCCTAGTGTCTGTCACTTATCAGTCGCTGCCAGCATTATTAAAAAGTCTGTGATTTGGTAGATTACAATGGGTGCTCAGTATGGATCCAGGTAATCCAACACCTCACCTTACTCACATCCCTGAGAGGCTTCCACTACCCCAGGGGTTACGTGATGCAAACTGCTTTGCAAAGATCTTTTCTTGACACTGAGTGGTCATTATGAGTAAATGCAAAGGACAGAATTTAACTTGCAAGTCTCATTTCTCTGAGAACCTTTGTATATAGTCTCACTAGAAAGAAAAGGCACTTTGGGGGAAGATGCATTTTGATATTTTGCACCTCTGTGAATACACCATGGAGGTTATTGAATTTCAATTAGCTGTGTGTTTCTTTATGTGTACAGTTAATTAAGGGATTGGGCTAAGAGCTGGTCACCATTAAGGGTTGATTGATTATAACTGACGGTGACTGGCACCCCAGCATTTGCCATCAACCACCATAAGATATACATAACTTCACCACTGCAGAGACTCTGCAGCCTATACTGGTTTATTCTGGGGTGGCTCTAACCAGAGATTAAGGAAATATATTGTTCATATATGCATCAACTGGGGCCTCACTGGGAAATGAGCCCAGGATGTATGTCATATCGTATATCATCATCACACGGCATCTGCCATGTGGTTTTAACAAACAGCAGATGCCGTGTGGGCTTATCTCATTTTGCTTGTGATAAACCCACATGGCATCTGCAAATGGAATTTGTAGTACATTTTTAGCAGCATGTGCACGTGCATGTGTGGCATCACGGAAGATCATAAATATTTAGGCTTAATTTTTCATGTTTTAGGAGTCAGTGAAGTCATTGTTCCCTGGGCAGGGAAGCCCGCTTTTTTTCCGGGCAAACTCTCATGTTACAAGAAAGTTTTTCTCTTCCCAGCTAGTCTCGGTCGTCAGCCAGGCGCTCTTAGCTGCTCAGGAGCCACAGAGCCTGAGCGCTCCTCCTGAGGGCCCAGTGCCAAACCCTGAGCCCAGATCCATTTTTCACCCTCTTGTTGTTCCTACTGTAGATATAACACCTGGTAGCGATGACAGTTATTGAGAGACCAAATCTATTATCTTGACTTTAAGTTCAACAACATCACCAATGTGCTGCTCCGTTTAGCATCCTTGGTCAACACCTCTGCTAATTTTAAACTGCCCGTTTTCAGGCACCCCCTCACCATTTCCACTATAGTCTACCAATATTCAGCCTTTTTTGCCCTAAAACACAGTGGATGAAGTGAAAGGCTGCAACAAGGCCCAGTATAAGATAAATAATGATTATTTTGAACAGTGAATCATCCAAAGCTACTCTTTAAGAGTCCAGGAATAAAAACACGGAGCTGGAAATGAGCAGCTGAGGTCCCCTTTGAGGGTAATTAACTCTGTACACCCACCATAAATTAGCTTTGAACTGGCAGCACGGTGGCGCAGTGGTTAGCACTGCTGCCTCACAGTTAGAATACCATCTGGAAGGCCTGGGTTCGATTCCACCTTGGCCCAGGCCTCTCCCTCTCTCTGTGTGGAGTTTGCATGTTCTCCCCGTGCTTGCGTGGGTTTCCTCCGGGGACTCCGGTTTCCTCCCACATTCCAAAGACATGCACTTACTGGGGTTAGGTTAATTGGCTAATCTAAATTGCCCATAGGTGTGAATGTGAGTGTGAAAGGTTGTTTGTCTCTCTGTGTTGGCCCTGCGACAGGCTGGCGACCTGTACAGGGTGTACCCTGCCTCTCGCCCTATGACAGCTGGGATAGGCTCCAGCCCCCCCCGCGACCCTGAACAGGATAAGCGGAAGTGAATGGATGGATGGAAATAAAAGGGATGCGAGTGTCGTTAGTTTCTATAACACAAAGATAGGATCCTCTCTGTTCATCAGATCATCAAAAAACTTGCAGATCCAGCAGGAAAACTGGACCTCATAACTGATGAAAATTAGAAAAAGGAAGAAACAGCAGCAAGAGTTATTTCAAAGATTAGTAAGCACTACCGGATACAAATTAATACCATGGATCCTGCAAAACAGAAAGGCTTCTGAAAGTTTTTTTTTTCTAACAGATACTGCAGTTGTGTGTTATTTAATTATACATCCATTATTTATCTCCCTAAAAGTCCCTTTTTCAAGAGTGACTTGATCATGTTATAACAATGATAAATACAATCAATCACACAAATGCAACTGACATACTGTACAAGTGCACACAGAATCCAGATTATATGCAATCATTTAGCCCCCAATCACACAGGCCTACAGAACAGTCAGCAACCATCTGGCAACTACCAGTTGCTAGGGAAGATATATATTGCCCAACTAGGTTGTGAGTGGTAGCTGGAGGTTGATGGCTGCCGCTACGTTAAATCTGTCACAATGAGGGTGCTGTACAAAAACCTCCTTGTCATTGCTTTGGTCTGTAACAGATTGCCACAGTCATCTGTAGTTTGCATGGAAGGCGCCAACTCATCTGGAAACACTCGCCATTTACTCTCTGAGCTGTAGTCAAAGTTGAAAAACTGTGACGCAAACTGGAAGCGAAGAACTTTTGCCTTCAAGGCAAGACAAACGTTCTCCATTTCTGGTTTTTATTGCATTTTTCACATTTTCACTAGTGCTTGGTGAGCAGTTTGCAAGTCTTTGCAGACATGTCGGCATCTTCCATGCTATATACCGGTGACTGCAGCAACCTGCTAGTGTACAAAGCAATCGCAAGGAGATTTTTGTTACAGTACCATATACCTCTTTGCAACATGCTACGACTGACAGCAACCACTTGCCACGTGGTTGCAGAACACATTTTTCCCTTGAGACTGGTCACTGACTGGTCTGTAGGCCTGATCAAGAACAAATATATTTCAGTCACACTGACCGAGAGTACTGTCTTTAAAACTGAATTAATGGGCATCCACAAAGTGACTGGCAGTGAAGTGGTGACAATGGACCAAAGAAAGAGAAGTTTGTTATGCCTGGTAAAAATAAATTGTGGTTTATACCATGCAGTGAAATTCTCATTTTGCTTGTCTTTTTTCACACAAAATAATAATAAAAAAGTTAAATGAAACAAAAATGCAAGAATTCAAAATTAAGGCTGAAGTAACAAGTAAGGTGCAAACAATCTCAGTGACATTTGGTGGCTTCAAACAAGGTTAGGTGAAGCCGCCAAACTCTTGACTTTTTGAGTCATGAGTTTGAAGTGCTAACCAGTGCGTGCGGATAATACAGCTGATTAACAAACAGGGGGACGGTAAATACGTAACTATTAAGCAACCAGAGCCTTTATATGTGGACAGGGGCTTCAGTCCCGCTCAAAGTAACCAGTCCTGACTCCTCTACTTTTCAGCTCCTGTATTTTTTTGCTGCAGACTAATTGAGGAAAAAAGGGCAGCATATTTAAAAGCTGTCTGTGGATAAATAATTGGAAAATATAGTGAGAGCGAAGGCCATATTGATTTTACAGATTTTTATACATGTATGTCAGGGATAAGGTTGTGTGCAGGAGAGCTCCAACAACACTTAACGTCGATGTCTGGAGCTGCTTTTCTTAAACTTTGAGGACACACAGAAGATGCTTAAATTCACTGGGCAGATTGTTGCTTTCTTTTTTTAAACTTAAAGGACTGCATTTACACTCTGCTGGGATCACTTTGAAAACCTGAATTCTTTCAAATGGCACCAAGCTGTTTCTGTCATAGTCCAAGTTCATTCTGTTTTATTTCAACATGTTTGTCCCTACAGCACATCTGCGTAAATTTCATGAGTATCCAGATTATATCTTGGTGTCTTCTGCAGTTCCATTATTTTTTATGTTTCTTGTGGATGTGCAATACCAAATCTATTAACTGCCAGCAAACTGTGTGAGAGTATATAATTTTCTGTAGGAAACATCCCTGCAGCCACAGCCCTTGATGTTCTGCCAGGCTCTTCCTACCTTTCCTCTCCCAGTCAGCTAGCTCCATCCGTGGGCCCCAAACCTGGACTTGCACACTCCAGCTCACCTCCAACGCCAGTCCTTGTCGCTCTCCAAAGCCCTGCTCGTCTATTTTTAGCCGTGCTGCGCCGCATGCCGGCGTGGCTCCACTGTTTGCCTAGTGTGTGGTGTTGTGACAAGGGCCCGCATGGGAGCCGTAATGATACAGTGTCTCCGTCTGCCTCCCGGTGCTCAGATAGAGATTGTTTAAACAGTATCCTGAGCCGGGGACGGGTCCCATGACAACTCCATAAATATTTACCAGCAGCAGCCACGCCGCTTCACTTGAGGAAAGCTTGTCTGCAGGCTACCTCTGCAATGTTTTTCTTTTGCCCCGCTTTTCCATTGTCGCTCAGAACTATAGTATGTGTTGTTTTGGTGATTTCCTTTGAATGTTGTTGATGTCTTTTTTTTTTTTTTTTCTTTTTTTTTGGAGACAAGTGTTTTTTAGTGGCTGTTTTTTTTTCGCCTTTACACGTCATCATCTGACTGGAATGTCAGGATGTCCTGTATGTTAGTGCTACACTGGATGTACACATATTAGCCTGTGTGGTAAACACATTAAAAAAAAATACTGCAGTCCGGTTCACTGAAGCTCAGCCTTGTGTTGATGTTGATTTGTGAAACTGTAGAAAAGTAGAGAGAAGAAGATGAAAAATTTTCATCACAATAATTATTTTATTGCCTACATTGCAAATGTTTCTGCACTAAACACCTACAAATTAAATGCATTTCATCAGTGAACTGCTGCAGAAAGCCTTTTCTTTTTATTTCATGGAGGTTCAGTCAGCGCTGTTTGGAAGCATCACACAAAAGTGATTTACAAGTTATTGCAAATTGTGGCTGTGTCCAGTTCCACAATTGAAAGTTGCAAATAAATTTGAGAGCAAGTCCTCCTGCATGCTCATTAGTGGTTGTTTCTTTGGGTTACTTTAACTTGTCAAAATTAGTGTGTGAGGGAAGGAAAAATTATGTTACAAGTTGCAGCTTGCATGTTGCAGAGTTGAAGAAACAAGGCCTGAGACGCTAGCAGTTCCTTTGTTGCTGCTGCTGCTAGTGTCAGTTTTCACTCAAACTTAAGTGATTGAGCATGATTTATGGTGTTTTAATGAGTTACCTGTCTAGGTTTGAGTCATGTTAATTTATTTAAATGTTTAGAGAGTGCTTGAGACTACAGGAAACTGCTGGAAAAACATTGTGTAAAAAATAATTATAGGGGTTATTGTATTGTCGCTGCTGGTTTCACGTCATGATTTTATAGTTTGTGATAATGGTTGCGGTTTTAAAAAAAAGTTTAATGTAATTAATCCTGCAGAAATCCTACACACATGCACGCACGCACACACACACACAAAAAACATAAATGCATTTATAATAAAATTATTAAATGGACAGTTCAGTTTATTTCTGACTCTTCCTCACTCGTAGATGATGGGAAGATCTTTCATGGCAGTGGGGTTGGAGATGCTTTTGGTCCTCGCTGTTTCAAAGGTGACATCATGGGCTGCGGCATCATGTTCCCACGAGACTACATCCTGGAAGGGGAAGGTGAGAGGAAAACTAGAGTTACGCTGTCACTCAGTAAACATCCCGAACATACAACCCTGATTCCAAAAGAGTTGTGTGGGTCATCTAAACCCAACATTTAAATAAATTAAATAATTACTTGACAATATTTGTCAAGGTCAAGAATTAAGAAGTTCAGAAGGTGACTGACTCATAATCACATAGCCATCCCAGTCTGAAACATTCCCAAAAAAACAATTATTATTTTCCCTAAAATAAATGCATGTTATAGGGACACATTTGACAAATCCGTTAAAGATTAAAACTAAAAGTATTTCCTGTGTATTTTTTTTTATTAGCATAAAATAAAAGTGCAGTTTTAAAATTTTCATTTAGGTAAATGTTATTTTAATGTTGTTTTTTACTTCAGTTAGACTTAGCTATTATAACCTGATAGATTTCAGTTATTCAGCAGTTCAGGGGTCCTTTGTTTTGTATATTTCATTTCATAATGCTCCAGATGTTTTCGTTAGGCGACAGATCCGGACTGCAGGCTCCAGTTTAGCTCCCTGACTCTTGTCGTGAGGATTGGAGTATGTGCAGAATGTGCTTTGGTATTGTCTTGGTGAAATAAGCAAAGATTTTCTTAAAAAGATACCGGATGCCAGCATAACCTGTGTATGTTTTCCAGCATTAACAATGCCTTCACAGATGTGAAGATACCCACGCCACATGTACTAATGCATCCCCATACCATCACGGGTGCTAATTTTTAAAATTTTGCACTGATAAAAAGCTGCACGGTTGCTGTTTAACCCGGGGGATGCATCACCAGCGATTTCCAGACAGATATCAGATACTGATCGGTCATACCGCATCGCTGGCAGCATTTCTGGATCTAGTTTGTTTTTTTTTCCCCCCTTAACTTTTCTGGATGCAGCAAGGAGCTGTGTTCCTGAGTCCATGCTGTTATTTTCACTACAGAGTCGTGTCTGTTTTTAATGTAGTGCAGCTTTAACGACTAATCAGTTATTCAGTGTTAGTGTTTGGCAGACAGAGATTCTTGTTGATTCACTCAGTCTTTGAATGATAATATGAACTGTAAATGATGAACATCTGAGAGGTGTTATTCATAAATGATTGGCCTATTTGCCCACACAGTCTCCAGAGTGATGAACTCTGGGCCTTTCGGGGGTGCTCTTTCTTTACCCTCTCATGTAGTTGGCCTGTGGCCAGTTAACCTCACTCACTGTGAGAGTTTCTGCCAGCAGTTGTTATTAGAAACTTTTCCAGCCTATATATATAAAAAATTCTGAATTTCAAAATTTGATATGTTGGTATTATGTACTCCCTTCATTTAAAAAAAATATAGAATTTTGTTTTTATTTGCAGTTTCCCATTATTTTCCAGACAGGATTTTACTCATTGCAGTTAAGCATTGTGTTGCACATGAGAAAGAAATGTATTCAAACTGACAAATGGCCTCAGACAGCAGTTTGTCGTCTAACCTTATCTGCCTTGCTACACTCTGTTACCTGATTTGATGTTTTATAAGGGAATGATTGTGAATCAACAACTGCAGCCGCAACTGCAGCTTTTTCTTAACCGCGCAGTTTTGTGCTTTGTTGTCAGGTGACACAGATGACTGGGATCGACTGGACGTCCGCCCAGGTCACGCCAGGGTCCAGAATGTTCTGTACCTCAACGACGAGGAGGAAGAGGAGGAGGAGGAGGATGGAGAGGAGGCAGGAGAGCAGGAACAGGAGGGCAGGAAGGTCACGGTGAGGAACAGTTTTAAGTTTTAAACACAACACAACTCTGTTTAACTTTTGCTACACGTATGTAAGGTGAGGTATGCACGTTCAGTATCTTCACCAGAAAAGGGGGATTCAGTGTTGCACTCAATGAACCATCAGTCCTCTGCAACACTTACTGTGTGGAATAGCCGAGCTCCGTGTTGATGCAAGTGCCAAAAAACCCAATAAGATTAATTCATTTAAGGGTTCATTTATGGCTTCCCAGAGGATCGTGCTTCAGTTTTGGTGACTGACATATTTTACCCAGGTAGGGCCTTTCTAGGTTTTCTGTGTAGAGTTTGTATGCTCTCTTCTTGCTCTGGTTTCTCCCACCATTGCATAACATGCTAGGTTAATGCTGCCTATGTCAGCAGGGCTTTCAAATTATGCCGGCGCCAGGCACGTTTTCTGCCTACTCCACCACTCTGTGCCGTCTACTTTTTAATTTTCCTAAAAAAAAAATTTTTTGCACCATCCGCCGTCTCCATTTCCACCGCCACGTGGAAACGCGTGGCAATATTTACATTCTTTCAATCTGAGCCATTTGATTGGTTCACGACTGCCATGTGACTATTCATATCGTCTGCTGTCGTCATAACGTTGATATATTTATGGGAGTACTGAATGAAAGTCTTTAAAAGTAGTAAAATTTAGGGGATAGTACTCATAAAAGCGAAACAGATGGGAAAAGTGAAGAATCAATATCAGGACAGAAACATCCAATGTCCTAGGCCAGGGCTCTTCAACTCCAGGCCTCGAGGTCCAGTGTCCTGCAGGGTTTAGATGTGTCCCTGATTCAACACACCTGAATCAAATGGCTGAATTACCTCCTCAGTATGCAGTCAAGTTCTCCAGAGTCCTGCTAATGACTTCTATATTTGACTCAGGTGTGTTGAAGCAGAGACACATCTAAAACCTGCAGGACACTGGACCTCGAGGCCTGGAGTTGAAGACCCCTGATCTGGGCAAAAGTGAACCCAGGGGAACCATGTAAGATTATCTATAGCTTCCTTAAAAGCCTTTTATTAAATTTTCCAGGGATTCTAGTATAATTAACTGCATTTGTTTTCCATTTTTCTTCATCTTTAAAAAAATTTGAACCGACAAATACAATTTTTATGTACTTGTCAGTTCAAATGAGGTCATAACCTGGATACTGAGTGTGGGTGGGGTTGACGCCCACGGAGGACAGCAAAGGTCTCGGTCATAAGGTGCCTGCTACTTTGGCATGCCCCCCTGCTACTCCAAAACAATTTGAAAGCCCTGTGTCAGCCCAGGACACTCTTGCAAAAGAGATTATTAATTGCAAGAGTTTCACTTCCTAGTTAAATAAAGCACTGCACCCATAAAGTTTATGAATTAAACTATATAGTCAGCTAGCATTGCTACTGTTAGCTGGTAACTTTGCCCTTGAACACTCCCATCTAAAATATGGTAACTGCTGGCTCACAAAAAACTAACATGGCATCACTTAAAATGCTAGTTTGTGGAGTTTAAAACCAATGGGTGCCAACACAGTGGAGTCATTTTTGTGCCCATATTTGAAATGGGAAAATAAGTACTCTAATTTGAGCTGGTTTCAGCCTCTGCCAATTTCTCAAGGAATGTTAATCCGCTAGATGTCCCCAACTATATATTTTAGTTGTTTGGTACTGGGCAAATGCTGTACAGTTTTTTTTAAAAGAACTATATACACAAATATAAATTGGCTGCATCGTCTTAAAAAGCCCTTACTGCACATTTAGTAATAAAAAACAGTATGAAATTGTCTTAAATGTGGTTTGGATGGGCTTCATTTGTTATTATAGTCACATCACTGTAAGAATTCAATGCTAGTGCATGTTAAGGTGGTACTATTTTTTGGACAGTGCTTTTTGTCCCACACTGCTTCAGTGATCTGGGCTCTGGGGAAGCCATGACTGATGGTGCTCCATTGTGTGTTTTTCTATCCAGGTGTGCTTTTACTGCACTGACAATGTGTTTGGGATGATTGTAATGCTGAAAAATGAAGCTGTAACCAGTCAGATGCTTTCCACACAGTACTGCATGGTAGATCAAAATCTGATGATACTTTTCTGCAATCATAATTCCATCAGTTTTGTCAAGATCTCCAACACCACTGACTGAAATGCAGTCAAACCATCTCAGATCCTCTACCTGGAGATGGCTGTTGACAGTCACAGCTGTACCTCTCTCCTGACCACCTCCGTACAATACTGTCAACGATTTGAACCAAAAATTTCAGATTTCGATTCTTCACTCCATCAGACCTGCTGCCACTGATTTTCAGTCCAGTTCTTGTGTGATGTGGCACACCTCAGCCTTTTCTCCCCGTTTCCCTTCCTTAAAAATGGCTTCTGGACAGCCACCCTTCCATTGAGACTATTTCTGGTTCAGTGAACAGTAGATGGATCAACTGAAAGGCCAGGTGCATCTCTCAGGTCCTGTGTCAGGTCTTTATTGGATTTCTGTTTCTCAAGAACAAGACTTTCAGATACTGCATTACATTGTTTTTTAGGCCGCCCACTTCTTTTGTCCTCCAGTTTCCTCAGATTTTTTTTAAATACACACTGCACACCATGCCAAGATACACCAAGTTTTCAGCTAATACCTCTTTGGGAATCGTTTTATATAAACTGTGTTACCTTTGACATTTTTTGTTGATTCAACTAAAGAAATTAGAACAAATTGTGTTTTTGTGATGAGTGGTTTAGCAAACAAAAACAAAACATTCCTCTGAAAATCGGCAGGTTCAAGAACTGGACTGAAAATGAGTGAGAAAGCAGTAAATGTCCAAAGAGAAAGTTTGAAAGATCTTCAGAAAGCTGGAGAACTATTGCTCAAGACCACTTTAGAAATTTAAGGGAGGGGGACAGTTAATGAACAGTTTTTACACAGTTCTCAGCCAAATATAATTTTTTTCTTATTCGCTTTTAATCTTACATCCATGTATTTACTTTGAAAGAGTATATTTACCACTTTTTCTGTGTATTTTCTTCTCGAGTTTGGGCTTAAATGCCCTAAAGTGTTAAATTGAACGTGTTTATACCTGTAGACACCCTTAAATACGGTAATGGAAGATGACCGTGGGTGCTGGGAGGAGTTTTTAGATCATGAGCTCTGCTGTAAAAGCTTGTTATTGTGTCTGTGATTGCCTGAGCATTCATGCTGCTATCCATGATTTATCACAGCTATGATATTTTCCATTTGCCTGCAAGAACCACAGAAGTCTCAACAAGTATCCAAAGTCAGCATTGTTGCAGTAAGATCTAAATTAATGTCGATTCAGGGAATTAAGAAGGCAGTATACACTTGTTTGTGTCTAATTTTTCATGTCAACCAGCCACTATGGGCAAGCATCTGAATGTGTAAATGTGAACATTGGGGCGGTGACCATCTTTGCAATAACACATGACCTCTCATGAGCCAGAATGGTGGCAGGAATTCATTTCCCCAATTTCCTTTTGTAAGAGTACAGCCTGAGTCATAAAGATCTACCTTTTGGCAACAGGACGAGAGTCAGTGAGAGCTGCAGCAGATAGTTTGGCTCCAGATGGATTACATGAAGAGACAGAAAATGCTGAGAGAGGCCAAATCCTCAGAAGAGCTGTGACAAACTCTCCAAGATGCTTAGTGAACAACCTTTCCCCGTATATGCTGAAAAATGTTCATCTGTATTGAAGATAGCTTGCCGATTATACAGCAGAGGGTGGCCACTGCAAATACAGATTAAATTTTTTCTCTACTTACTGCAAGTGAATCGGTTTTTGAAAAAAGGCCCAAAGGGCTGGCTACATAGTAATCGACTAACGTTGATGTTGTGACCAGAGACCATGAAAGTCAGTGAAATTCAGTGACTTGTAGCAAAGACTCCTGAAACAAATGGGAGCGTGTAATGGGCAAGTTTCCAAATTAAAACTTGTGACTCAGAACAGGAAGCGGCCAGTCTGTCCATTGCCTGTTTCCAGACTACCTAATGTCCCTACCTCCAGTTTCTTTAGTTCCAGCTCGCTCCTCCTTCTCTAGCTGGAGGCATGGAAGATGCACCATCAGCACCAGCTTTGCATCCATTTTTGCCAACACTTGGACAAGATTTAGCAGAGTAATTGTTAAATTGACAACGTAACACAGAGAGCTACACAACCAATGCAAGCCCCGTTTTTAAACCACACCACACTTTACCTGGAGCATGTTGGGCTCCTCATCAGGGAATTTATCCCTGCCCAGGATTATTCCAAAAAATAATAAAAGGCTAAACAACAAAGAGTGCCTGAAGAAAGAACTTAAAAAGCTCAGCTGGACACTCACCTGACTTAGGTTGTATACTCCACAGGTAATACCATGTTAGCCACCAATAAACAAAGTATATCAAAAACCAAATAATGCAATTTCCAGGCCTTCTCTGGATGAGCCACCATTTGTTACATTCTCCTAAGTGTCCAGGGGGTGTGGGGGGAAGTAACAAAAAGCGACTAGGTTGAAAAAGGACACAATAGGACAAAACTTGCAACAAAATAAAGGTTTTTATTAATAATTAAACTAAAATAGACAAACTGCCACCTCCACCAAAAGCAAGAAAACAACAAAAACCAGCAGCTGGAAACTAAACAAAGGAGCAAATCAAGAAGGCTAAATCACCAACACCCTTCTCTCCACAGAGCAGGAGTAAGCAACAGCATACTTGTGCAGTTCACAAACTGCAACACAAAAAGACTCTCTGGCGCTGGATCCTATCCTCTCCCTCGCCTTAAGTACTCTAGTCCAATTACTGAGGAGAATCAGCTGCACAGGAGGGTGGCACTTAAGGCAGGAGTAAGAGCAAGACACCCATGGGGGCAAAACCACAGCAGGCCCTGCTAGAACCGTATCAGTTAGGTTTAGAAACAAGGTTCAAACAACAGTTACCATTTCTTTAAAGCACTGTTTTCTTGCTTGCCATGGTGACCTGTCCCTGGTGAATGGTCTCGACATCATATGTGCTGCAAACACAAAATATACTTCCTATTGAAATACACTGTATTGCCAAACGTATTCACTCGTCTGCCTTCACTTGCATATGAAGAATTGAATGCCACATCCCATTCTTCATTCACAGGGTTTAATAGGATGTTGGTCCACCCTTTACAGCTATAACAGCTTCAACTCTTCTGGGAAGGCTTTCCACAAGGTTTAGGAATGTTTATGGGAATTTTTGACCATTCTTCTAGAAGTATATTTGTGAGGTCAGACAATGATGTTGGATGAGAGAAGGCCTGGTTCACAGTCTCTGCTCAAATTCATCCCAAAGGTGTTCTGTTGGGTTGAGGTCAGGCCTCTGTGCAGGCCAGTCAAGTTCTTCCACACCAAACTTATTCATCCATGTCTTTATGGATCTTGCTTTGTACACTGGTGTGCAGTCATGTTGGAACAGGAAGGGGCCATCCCCAAACTGTTCCCACAAAGCAGGGAGCATGAAATTGTCCAAAATGTCTTGATATGCTAAAACATTAAGAGTTCCTTTTACTGGAGCTAAGGGGCCGAGCCAACTCCTGAAACCCCCCCCCCACCAAACTTTACACTTGGTAGAATGCAAATGACAACCGCCAAACCCAGACTTCTGCATCAGATTGCCAGATGGAGAAACATGATTCATCACTGCAGAGAATACATCTCCACTGCTCTACAGTCCAGTGGTGGTGTGCTTTACACATTGCATCCAATGCTTTGCATTGTGCTTAGCGATGTAAGGCTTTGATGCAGCTGCTCGGCCATGGAAACCCATTCCCTGAAGCTCTCTATGCACTGTTCTTGAGCTAATCTGAAAGCCACATAGTTTGGAGGTCTGTAGCAGCTGACTCTGCAGAAAGTTGGCGACCTCTGCACCTTTACACTTGGTGGCTTCCAAAGTAGGGCATAGCCAAAAAAAATAAATAAAAAAATAAATTTGAGAATAACTCCTATAAATGATCATGATACTGTTTAAAAGAAATCTCCAAACTAGATATTGAGACCATAAAGATATCAAGAAATTGTTCACCAAACCCATAAATCGAATGAGAATTAAGGCCATTTTGTCACAGATTTCTATACATTCAGACTTTTCCATCCAACTAACTCAATTAAATATTGGCTTCACTTTTCAGACCCTTGGGCTATTTTTGTCTCTGCATACAATAATGTAATGCAGCTTTGGATAATCTAATTTATTTCTCCTCATCACCTCTGCCCTTCACTCTCCTGCTTGTGACCTGATGTCCCATTTGGGACATCACGACTGATAGAGAAAATGTCCCACATTTTGATTGGCTCTATTTTTAAAAGATTGAATACATTTCACTAGAAATTATATGGTCCAAAGATGACTAAGAAAAGAGCTTGAAATAAGTCCTCAGTCAGTTTGTTAGGTAAACCTTAGTTTTGTCTTCAGAACTGCCCTAATTCTAAATGGCATAGATCCAAAAAGATGCTGGAAACATTCCTCAGAGATTTTGGTCCCTACTGACATGATAGCATCATGCAGTTGATACCACCAGCCCAAATCTTTAATACAAGGCAGGATAGATCCATGATTTTATGTTGTTTATACCAAAATCTGACCCTACCATCCACATGTTAGCAAAACTCAAGATTCATCAGACCAGGCAACATTTCCCCCGTCTTCTATTTTCCAGTTTTGGTGTGCCTGTGCAAATTGTAGCCTCAGTTTCCTGTTCTTAGCTGACAGGAGTGGGACCTGGTGTGGTCTCTGCTGCTGTAGCCCATCTGCTTCAAGGTTCAATGTGTTGCATGTTCAGAGATGCTCTTCTGCATATCTTGGTTATACTGAGTGTTTGTAATGAGTGATTATTTGATTTTTTGTTGCCTTCCTGTCAGCTCGAAGCAGTCTGCCCATTCTCCTCAGACCTCTGGCATCAACAATCCAGAGAACTACCGCTCACTGGATATTCTCACCTTTTTGGACCGCTCTGTGTACACCCCAGAGGTGGTTGTGTGAGAAAATCCCAGCAGATCAGCAGATTCTGACATACTCAGCCCAGCCTGTCTGGCTGCAACAACCCTGCCATTTCCTTTACTAGATCAATGCCAAGGTGGAGCATCACTATTGCACGAATGCAAGTCTGTCAAATAATTACGACATGTAACGCATGAATTTTTATTTCTGGACACAGATTTTTTTTTTTTTTTTTACATTTTTCCTGCTGGGCATGATTTTTTTCCTCGTTAGACTCATTTCCACTGATTTGCGTTCATGGACACAAGTGAAGATTTTCCACTTTTAAGAAAGGTGGAAAGATCCACATTTGTATTTGTAGGCAGATTGGCAGTAACATGAAGCGTTTTGACCCACAAGTGACCACAGTTTGAATCCCGCATACACTCAGTGTTGGGACTGGCTTTGTAGACCTCAACACAGAACGGAGTCATGCCACCAACTGTATAAGGATTACAAAAGGTTTATTAAATAACAATAATCTTGATGTGTGTAAGTCCATATCAGTGATGTCATCTCATCCATGCACTGCTTTACAAGTGTGTAGAATGATGTGTGTGCAAAACCAGATGAAGATAATTGCTCAAAATAACCAAACGGGGGTGCTGTGGCGGTGAGATGCCACACGCAGTGTCACAGGCGCGAACGTGGGGCCAAGGCCTCGAAAGGCGTGATTTAAGCCCTGATCACGGGCCAGGTAACACCGTAACACTCAGCATTAGTTACACACCTCGCATTTTCCCACCAAAAACTGCTCTTTGCCCCTCATTTAATTTATAGGAATCTGGTCACCCTACCTGTAACCTGAAACTCCATCTCAGTGCAGCATCTCGATGTGTCTCGATTTATGTTCCGTCTTCGTTCCTCTCTCCTCTGAGTGCATATTAGGAATTGAGACATCCTTCAAGATGAGATTATAGAGACATGATGGCACATTGCTGTTTTTCTCGCTGCATTAGCGCCACCTGTTGATCAGTAGAAATGTGAATCAAAAGAGAACCGTTAGAAAGCATTCCTGAGGAGAAAAATATCTCTCCTCAGCATTCGAAAACTCCTCAAGGTACCTTTAACCTATTTATTTTCTGGCAGCTCTTCACGGAGTGCACTTCGCAGCGGGATCTCAGTCATTATTTTATATTACTTACAACAGAAGAAACCACAGCAACTTGCCTCACAATGATTACTTTCATATTCGTGTGTAACATGGCTCCTATGGGAACCATTGCTCCAGCCTTCATATTGCAACCCACATGCATGCACCGTCTCACCACGCCTTTCTGTAATGTGCAGTAGCTCTCTGTACGCTCTAATCATCTAACTTCATGTTCCAACTGTTTTTTTTTGTGTTTTTTTTACTGTTTTAATTACTGCAGTTCTTTACTCTGTCTTGACTCGTAGCTGCTTGGCTCGCTCGCCTGCACAGTTGTGAAAGCAGAGGCTGAGGGGTCATCGAGCGGGTTTGAGCACTGAAACCCAAGTGAGTGAGAATAGAACAGGCGTAATCCATGGATCTGTCAATATTTACTCAGCAGGAACCATTAGTCTCAATGCACCGCTCCTTACACTGCGCCGCCACGCCGCTGCTGTTGTTCAGCCTAATGAAGTATGTTTCCCTCACCCTTCATCTCTAATTAAATAGGCTAAGCCGTTCTTTTTCGAGTGGGCGGTACAGTAAATGCTTGATATGTGACTCAGTTGGATTTTTTGGAGACGCACACTCGACAGTACTTTGCTTGTTGTTTTAGTGTGTCGGTATTTGCTCTCAGACTTGGAAAGAAGCTCGCGGTATTAGCATTGAAAAGCTTGTTGATGTTCTTTTGAGAACAGCTGGATAATGTTTGATCACTTGCTGATTTAGTAGAGGCATGTACTGTAAACACTGACCCCCCCTTCCCTCCCTCAAGAAGGCAGACATTACCCTGTCACCCATTTGTTTAACGATATTTCCTAACTGCACATAATTCCTGTTTACAACTGGCATACTGAGTGCTCTCAAATTTTAGTGTCAGCCATTATGCGAAGACTTTCCTTTCACAACCAATTATTCCAGCGCTCCATCAGTAAAAGGCTTATGTGTGTGTGTGTGTGTGTGTGTTAACTCTCTGATGCCCTGCAGGTGTTTTTCACGAGGAATGGGAAGCTCATGGGCCGGAGAGAGATGGTCGTCCCTCCTGGGGGCCTCTACCCCACCGTGGGGATGCTGAGCAGCGGTGAGAAGGTGAAAGTGGACCTGCATCCCCTCAGCGGATGAGCCTGATGAGGGCCCGGCCCTGGGGGAGGCGGGGGGCTTGTGACGCTTTGCAAACAGCTGACCTCGCTGTAGAGCTCACCCACGGTAGCCTAGCATGCTACTAACACTCGCCAGAACACATTCACTTCAGCTGCACTCATGCACATTGCTGTCGTCTTCCTTCCCCGACTTTTATTTATGAGACATTTCACAGCTGTCACGGTGGACAGCCGGCCTCGTGGCTGTAAAGCAGCAGTGACAGGTCCTACGTGTGCTGTGTAGGTTACAGAGTACTCGCTGCAGGAACACACAGCTGCACATCAAAGTGGAAAAACTCCAGAGAGACATTTAACTGTTAATTCTATGCAATCTGCACTGCTATCACCCTTCTCCTCTAACGTCCTCCTGCATGCAGTGTGTCTCTGTAATACTGAGCTGTTAAATCCCTCTCATGAGGTCTGGCACACTTAGTTTATTTCATTTGTCACAACCCCAAGCAAAGCAGAGCGAGGCCAACAGTTGTGCCGAGTCAGAGCTCGTTGGCAGTTTATGTTTCAGGGAATAGACACCCCCCTTCTCCACCTCCTCTCTTTTTCTTTGTCTCTCTTTCTCTCTCTTTCCTAACCTCTCCACGTCTTCTCTTTGGGTGAGGGTGCCCTCCTCTGAGCGATCGGAGACCTGCTGTTGCCCCACCTCGCTCGCTGCTCTCCCAGAGCTGGCTGGAGGTCAGCAGTGGATCTGTTTCAGTATCTCAGATGTGCATTAACACTCATTTATTTGTTTTGTTTTTTTTGTTTTGTGTCTGGATCACAAGTTCAGTAAACACAACCAAACATAAGACGCTGCCAGTGTGCAGCACAGACGTTTCCTCAGAGTGGATGAAGAGCTTTGTGAGTGTTTTATAGTGAGATTACAAATGAGGAAAAAAAAAAAAACAAAAACGTGTCAGGTATATTTTCTACGAGGAATCTGTGAAATATACTTTTCAGTTTATCTTCTACGTCAGAAGTTCAGGGAACGCGATTTGTTGCACTTATGTGAAACGGAGGCCGTTAAGGGAATACATGCACATACTCGGTGGACAAAATAACAGGAACATCTTCCAGTGAAATGCTGCCTGATGCAACACAACACACTACAGCCATAACAATAACCACAAACTTTAAAAACAACCAAACAAAATGCACCTCTGAGGGTAAAACCTACTCTGAAAACCTCACACAGAAGCATCAGGTGCAGGACGTTTGGATTAGATTGCATCACACTCTACTGTAATGTGATATTTTTACTCCCTCTGCATGTTTGCCCTCAATATGAAGAATTATTTACTATCTTCATTTTCTTCCCCTCCATTTTGACCTCAAAGGTTTCAGTGATATCGTTCTAAACAGTCTGCTAGTTTCTTTCCCTCTTTGTGATGTGACAGTAACTATGATGGTGTTTATTTGCTGCGTGTGCCACATCTGTGTTTGTGTGTGTGTGTGTGGGTGTGTGTGTAGGGCCACCAGCACTTTAATGATGTGTTTGTGTGTCTGCACGGTGAGCAGCAGCAGCACTGGGAGTCTGTGTCACAAAGTTAGATTTCTTTGTGTTTGTGTGACATCTGAAGCTGGCGTGTTTTTAGCCAGTACAGAGTCCAGGAGTAAGATCGCGTTTTTCTGAGTTTTATTTTTTTGCCCATCTACTGATTTCATTTAGTTCAGCTTTAAATTTTATTTAATTTCACGCAGCTTCTTTTCCTGCTTGGTGAAGCTTGCATCAGTTTCTCAGATTCAGTCAGAGGGAGAAAAGGTCGCACTTTAGCAATATTTTTCAAGTGATAAAAGGCAGATGTGGTGACAGACCCAGCAGAGCACTAAAGTTAAAAATCCGAGTCAGAGATCACTCCTGGGGGTTTCTTTCTTGACAGCTTGGTGCAAGTCCAAGAAAATTCACTTTTGCAATCAGTTTCTCCCTCCAAGCTTTTAAAATGTTTGCTTTCTTGTTTAAGCTGTAAAAAGTGTTGTGACAGTTGCACATTAACACTTAGAGTTTAGCCGAATTGGTGAACGCCGGTTAAGTCGAACTTTGCGACACAGACTCGAGCTGAAACGATCCGTGCAGGCGTGATTGTCGAGTTTGTCCTATCACGTCAGTCGGAGCTGGTTTCCACATGTTTCTAATTTACGGTTAAAGGGAGAAAAGTTATCGCCATCATTATTCTGCATCAGCTAAACCAAACTGGTTTCCTCTGCATCTTCCCATTGCTACATTTGCATCCCTGTAAAATAAACATTCCTCCTCGCCTTCCTAAAAGGTGCAAACAGCAGGTTTCTTTGGCATGTTCACAAATTAAATCATCCATAGCTTCATGCAGACGGTGATGCTAGAAATCTAATACACAGGGTTAACTATTAAATCACATCTGCTGGAGAGTGTGTGTTTGTATTTAGTCGTCACGTGTTTGTTTTAGAGCCAATTATGTAAAGATGTAAACATATTTTTTTCCTCACATGCAGGGGTGGATAGAGACTTAAAGCTAGACAGCGCAAAGATATAAACGAGACACCGATGTGGGGAGTATTAGCCACATCTCCATCCAGGGTTTTGGAGTCACGTATATCGAAGTTTACTCAGTACAACGGTTTACAAATAAAAGCTCCGCAGTTCAACCAAATTAGAGCTAAACGCAGTGAAAGTTTTGTAGCGTCTACAAACGCACTCACCAAGAATTTATGTAAGAAAAAAAAAAAAATTTGCCTTGTTGAATTGCACTATAATGGCCTTGTTCATACATGTTGAAACATCAATAAAAGTTCCAGTAATGTAAGAAAATGGTGAATTGTTTTGATTTCCACTTCATGGTGTTGTTGCTCAGTGGATTAGGTAAGCCAGTGTTGATTATAAATAAGTTATTAGTGGCTAAAAATATAGAACGTTAGTGTGACAGTGAACGGGGATCATCCTTTTCAGTGGTGTAATTTACTTTATTACTAAGTATTTCTGTGTTGTGCTGCTTTCTGCAGATGTTCTTTGTACTGCAAATTTTCAGTTACTTCAGATTTTAAATATAAATCTGATAGATTATGCTGTAATATAGAAAATGCTACCCAGCCGTATACACACCCTCCAAAAGTATTGGCGCAGTGAGGTCAGTCCCTTTATTTTTGCTGTAGACTGAAAACATTTGGACTTGACATTAAAAGATGAGACAAAAGATCAACGTCTCAGCTTTTATTTCTAGGTATTTACATCTGGATCTGATACACAGTTCAGATGACAGCGCCGTCTGTCTGAACCCACCCATTTTTCTTTTGAGCAAAGACTTAATATTTAGTTGCAGATCCTTCACTTGGAATAACTGCATCAAGCCTGTGACCCACTGGCATCACTAAACTTTTGCATTCTTTTGTGTGATGCTTTTCCAGGCTTTCGCTGCATGATTTTCTCTCAGCTTCTCAATTGCTTGTTTTTTACCCACAGACAGCTCTCTGGTTTTCATGTTGGCTCCTCCTTTAACTATAAATGCAGCCTGCAGAGGCAAACCCCAAATCTGAAACTGAGCGTGGACATTCAGCGCTGTTTGTTTGAATAATCAGTGTAACAGGACGCACCTGTGCAACAAAACACACCTGTCAGTCACATATTCCAATACTTTAACGCATAAGACAAATCGGTGGGTTCAGACAAAAGGTGCTAATTTCTAAACTGTATTAGATCCAGATGGAAATACCTGGAAATAAGAGATGTTGACCCGTGCGGTCCGATCCAACAGACGACCTGCTGTAGCTCAAATTGCAGAAAAAAGTTAATGCTGGTTCTGATAGAAAGGCGTCAGAATACACAGTGCATCACAGTTTGTGTATGGGGCTCCACAGCCACAGACCAGTCAGGATGCCCATCCTAACCCCATCACCCACTGAAAGCACCAACAATGAGCCTGTGAGCATCAGAAGTGGACTGCAGAGCAATGGAAGAAGGTGGCCTGGTCTGATGAATGGTGTTTTTTTTAAATACATCACATGGATGGCTGGGGGTGTGTGCGCTACCTACCTGGGGAACACCTGGCTCCAGGATGCACTGTGGGAAGAAACCGAGCTGGGCTGAGGCAGTGTGATACTTTGGAAAATGCTACTGGGAAACCTCGGGTCCTGCCATCCGTTTGGATGTTACTTTGGCACATAGCACCTACCTAAGCATAGCTGCAGACCATCTACACTGTTTCATAGAAGTGGTATTCCCTGATGGCTGTGGCCTCTTTCAGCAGGATAATGCACACTGGCACAAAGCAAAAATGGTTCAGGAACGGTTTGAGCAGCACGAGTTTGGAGGCGTTGACTTGGCCTCCAAATTCCCCAGATTGCAATCCAGTCGAGCACTTGTGGGATTTGTGCTGGACAAACAAGTTCGACCCATGTCTGATCTCGAAACTTACAGGACTTAAAGGATCTGTTGCCAACATTTTGGTGCCACACCACAGCACACCTTGTGGGTGTAGCGGAGTCCATGCCTTAACGGGTTAAGGCTGTTTTAGTGGCAAAAGGGGGACCAACACAATTATTAGGCAGGAGGTGATGATGTTAAGCTTGATCAGTGTAAATAGTTAAATTGTCTCCAGCTGCAACATTAAAGTGAAATACACAATGAGTAATTATGGTCCCTTAATATAATGTACAGTCACGTGAAAAAGTTTCCGCGTGAATCTTATTGTGGAGGAATTTTGACCCCTTTCCTTTTTCAGCCCTTCTGTTGTAGATTTGCTGCTGTGCTTGGGATCATTGTCGTGTTGCATGATCCAGTATTGGCCCAGCTTTAGCTGTTGGACTGATTTCCTCACATGGACTCGAGAATACTTCGGTATACAGAGGAGTTCACGGTTGACTCAATGATTGCAAGGTACCCAGGTCCTGTGGCTGCAAAACAAGCCCAAACCACTGTGCTGACAGCTGCTACGAGCTGTTTGTGCCGATATGCCACGTTTGGCAAATGTGGCACTCTGCAATATGTCCAAACATCTCCACTGTGGTCTCGTCTGTCCAGAGGACATTGTTCCAGAAGTCTTGCGGTTTGTTCAGATGCAGCTTTGCAAACCAAAGCTGTGTAGCAGTGTTCTTTTTAGAGCAAAGAGGCTTTCTCCTGGCAAACATGCTTGCAGCTCTTGGATTTTTCTGCAGTTTCTCTGAGCACAGCATGGTCTGACCTTGAGGTCAGTTTGCTGGGAAGGGGGAAGATTGGTAGCTGTCCTGAAAGTTTTCTACTGTAGAATGATGAGACTTCAGATTGTTTGGAAATGGCCTTTACTGTGTAAGATGATTGCTGATCTCTTTCCTCCTTGGCACGGTGTTAACGCACACTTGAATGCTCCAGACCAGCAAACTCCCAAAACTTTATAGAGGTGATCATACTTGCTGATGATCAGGTGACTGATTAGCTGGCTGCTACCTACCTTCTTAATTCCTATGGAAGCAGTAAGGCTGTACTTTTCAGGTACTGTAAAACTTTGGTACCATTAGGCTGCTCCTTGAATAGGATTATGACTCTCACTTAAGAGCATAAATACTTGTTTCACCACTTCACAACAGTTCCTCAGTACAAAGCAACCTTCAAGCTCTTGTAGCTTGTGCAGCTATGCTGAAGCAGATCGCTCCCACACAATGCGTGCAGTTCCACCAGACCCACCGAGGTGCATTTCAGATGCTTCCCAGAGGTAGCAATTCAAGCTGCACCACTAAAAACAGTGCTAGGTCTAGTTCTGATAGCAGCCGGGCCAAGCTGCACAGAGCAAATGAGGAAGGCACACGGAGGGGCTGGTCAAATTTCAAAATAAAAGACTCTGTGCAGACTAAATGAATACATTTGTATAAAAGGCACAGTAACATGAAAATCATACCAGATAGTTTGAGCCAGTTTTGTAAACTGTATGCATTTCTGCATAAATATTCGGATTTCCCGTGGGCCTCACCGTGCCACCCCCCCCACCCCATTGAAAAACTCCTGGAAACACCCCTGCTCCTCTCTGATTGGACCGAGTTCAATATTTTGGTGATTGTTTTCCTGTAAAATCAGCTCCTAATTAGGGATAATGACATTTGTGTATGTTTAGGATCTTAGCAGAACAGTAGGAGGAAGTTTTCCCTGATATTCCCGTCAGTCTCTAACAACAGCGATTTGTCTTTCCCCACTTCTAGATGCCATTAAAAGGTCAGTTTGAGTTATTATAACTGGCTAACTGGGATTTTTGTGGCATATCTGAATAATATGAAACCAAATAAAACATGAGCCAAACTTTAATATGAAAATTAAAAAAAAAAAAAAAAAAGTGTACAGCATCACAGTTTTTGAAAACAATCTTAAGTATGTCAAAAGATCCTCAAAGTTTTCAACTGTTTATTTATACAGTAGCAGGTCAGGCTATTTGGTCCCCTGGCTTAAAACATTACAATAATCATGTCCAGTTACAACTCATCAAAAATGGAAACAAAAGATCATAAAGCATCTTTCAGCTCAATGTGTTCATATACAGACATGTGACAAATTAAAGGAAAAGAAACTGACTTGCAGCGAAGGGATTCTGGTGGCTCCACTTTGCCCCTTTGAAACATTTCCATGTGGTCTCCATCAGGATGACAGCGCCTCCACCTGGAGACAAGGGCTCACAGTGGTTTGAGGGTGAAAAAATGAATAATAAGCTGTGGTCTTTGCAATCACCACATGCCAACCCAAATGCCCACCTATGAGATATTATGAACCAATGTTTTGGATCATGCTGTGAATCTATATGAAAATACTAGATGAGCGATGGATGGTGTTCTCTTGCTCCATCAGACTACCAGAATCAATGCCATGGTGCATTAAAGCTGCATTTGTGGCCTAACACTTTACTAAGACACTTGTGCAGGATTTTCCTTTAATTGTCATCCATCTGTAGGATCAAGAACTCAAAGTCATAGCTGGCTTCTCTAAAGGAAAAGAAAAAAAAAACAACCCAAAAACAGCCAAACTTTTTTTCTGTGCTTGAATTGTCTCAAACTTTTCAATCCCAACTGAACTGCAGTCTCAAGACAGCTGTGCAGCTGGGCTCTCATGACAGCAGTTTGATAACGAGGCATCTGATGAAAATACAAAATTATAAAATTCGTGCACACACACACACAAAAAAAAAAAAGTCTATTCTGAGTCTTAACATTTGTTTTAAAAATATTTATTTAAAAAGGGGAATAATTTTAAATATCTTATGTTTTAAAAAATGATGATTATTCCAAATGTCTTAAATGGCTTGAGTCAAAGAGGCACAAATAAAATTCATCTGGACACGGCAGCAACTTTGTATCAGGAAGAGAAGAAGAAACTGTCTAAATAAAAAAGAAGGAATGGCAGAAGAAGTTCAGTTAAGCGTCTGTGGCTGTCATTGCGTTGGCCAAAAGCAGTGAATTCAGTTTACACGTCCTCGTGCTCCTCCTCCTCCTCGTAGTGTCGGTTTCGTTTAATCATTTCCTCCACCGTCAGCTCCTCCTGCT
Organism: Archocentrus centrarchus; assembly: GCF_007364275.1. Lineage (NCBI taxonomy): Eukaryota > Metazoa > Chordata > Actinopteri > Cichliformes > Cichlidae > Archocentrus > Archocentrus centrarchus. The sequence goes on along the minus strand of NC_044352.1, from coordinate 6,180,411 downwards.
CCCCCTCACTGTCCCAGAAGCCCACGTCCTGAGACGACCGGCTGGCCTCCACCTCCCCCTCTGGAGAGGAGATGGCAGTCGGCTCAGTTGGGGTCTCCTGAAGTTTCACATCCGGCATCTCTTCCTCCAGCACCCCACCATCTTCCTCCTCCATCTGCTCCTCCTCTTCAGCTAGTCTTCCTGCAGCGTCGTCTAGCTCCTCCTCTGTGGGGAGATGGTCTGTAGTGTCTTCGCTCTTCATCTCTGCCTCTTGTTCTTCTTCTCCAGAGCTGGTGTGCACGTCCACACAGCTGTCCTCAGTGGGGGTTTGGCTGCCTGACGACTGGCCGCCCTGCTGCAGATCCATGCTGGTAGGTTCAGGACTCAGCTGCAGCTCTTCCGCAGGAGGAGGCGACCTCTGCTTTTTGGCCTCAGCAGCAGGAGGGCTGTCGGGTTGAGCTCCCACAGTGAAGGGCATGCTTCGCTCTTTCAGGGAGGAGTTACGGCGCAGAACAGGTGAGCCCCTGGCTTCCTCTGGGGGTGTGGACGGGGAGTCCTCCTCTGGAGGCCACTTTGCTCTGATTGGTTTACCACTGGAGAGAACCTCTGTTGTGGCCGTGGCTCCACTGCAGCTGGGCGTGACCTCGGGCTCCATTTTTGGTGGCCAAGAGATCTTCAGCCTGCGGGTCTCTGTGGGTCTGTCAGCCTTCTCTGAGGATCCTTGTCCCAGAGCCTCCATGGTGGCTGTCAGGACGTTGACTTTGGCCAGTGGGGAGTCCTCCACGTTGGGGCTTTGCAGGTCTGAGGACGTGGCTGGGCTCTGGATCTTTGGCTTGGTCACAGATGGCGACGAAGCCTCGGCACTCTCGTTTTTGCCCTCCCACAGTTCCTTGTGTGGCCGGTGGCCGAAGCCCTCGTCGTAGTTTCCTTTGGCCTTGAAGAGCTGCGAGAAGTGCGGCTTGCAGTAGACGCTGTTGTGCAGGGAGGCGTAATTCGCCAGACTACAATAAATAAATAAATAAATAAGACTGTTTAGATAAGACAGACCTTTATTTATAAAAAGGAAGTGAAACTAAAACACTTCTGAGTGATGACAGTTTTATCTTAGCAGGTTAATCTAAGAAATACAGACACTTTTCAGAGTTTTATGAAGGTTTTTGGATATTTTTTGCTGGAAAATGTTATCAAAATATAAAGTGTAGAACATATTTGGAGAATGCCTTTAAATTCTCATTACTGGGAATGAGAACAGCTGCACAGGACCTGCCAATACAGTTTAGTTCAGGTTAAATTTTGGACCTTTAATTGCTGGAGCCTGAGTTTAGTTCAGTCTTCTCGACAGATGTCTGTCATTTGTTCCAGAGGCTCAGCTGAACGGTTATGCACTTGAAATCCAGATTTAAGTTACTTTTTTAATACATTTTTATTTGATTTTGAATTACTGAAATAAGTTTTATCATTTAATTATAATTTGCTGTTTGCAAAAAGCACGTCACCACATCATTTTCTCTGGATGAATCTCCAGACACAGAGCTCCTCCTTCCTTAGAGTATAAAAATGTATTTTTTGAAGTGAGAAGGCACTTTAAATGCAGCAAAATCCTCAATAAACGTTCACCTGGGTGTACCGTCTGCGACATGATCGTGATATCTGTGCTGCCCTCACCTGAGTTTGGTGTTGCAGTACGAGCAGCGGAAGCAGGAGCTGTGGTAAATGCTCTGGTTGGCCACGAACCTCTCCAAAGGATAAACCGTCTTCTGGCATGACACGCAGGTCTCTCTCACCGGCAGGCGGAAGCTCTGTGCACACACAAAAATTTTTCCCTATTTTCAGTCATATATGCACTGTTTAAATGGCTGATGATCACATTGAATGTAGACAAAGATACACTAGTGGAGTCCAAGAATAAAAATGAAGAGTTGGAAATGGAGTGCAGCGTGGCAGGTTTAAATGTTTCCTGTGAGGACTCACCCTGGGAGTCTTGGGCTGATTTGAGGACGTGGGTGTGCCCGGTTCAGAGCCTGCAAGAGCACAAAATAAAAATGAGAAACAGCAGTGATGCAGAATGAACACTAGAGGGAGTCATATCCATATTTGATACAGCTTTTCCACACAGAGGGAGAAGCTCAGGATTACACACTAAAGCCAAGGACAGACATTAAGATGAAGACCGTTAATACTGAATACCCCACATATCTGAGGTTTTCACCCTGACTTATTGAAGATATGGAGAGTAACTTACCGTTGGTCTCTGAGGTAAAAACTCTCCTGGTGTTTGGATCAGACTCTGGACTCTGAAACGAGAGAAGAGAAGATGTGAAGAAAATGCCATCAAACTGACACCTCAGTTCTGTTCATTTAGACAAACGGATGTTGAAATGAGCAGAAACTGAGGTACTCAAACACTTTATAGCTTGAAGACGTTTTGTTAAATTCTCACCATGTCCAGAGTGCACGGAGGGACGTTCTCCTTCTGCTTCCCACTGAAACCGTCCAGCTGATCGTCCTGAGCCAAACAAGAGAGACCAGATGGGAGGTTAACAATAAAATATAAACGTCCAGCATCTGACCCGCTCAGATGGATCTCTGCAGCCTCCAGTTTGCAGTGGAGACCGCAGAGGAATTCAAGCTTAAAGACTTCAGTTTTTAGCGGCTATCAATGAATGTTCTCAATTTGATTGTGAGGGGGAAAAGCTGCTGTTACACAGTCATGAGAGATTTAACAGAGCACCCACGATTATGCATACTGTAATCTTGATTCTGTAATCTGGAATCACTTGCAGTCGTGTAGCTGCAAGCAAAAGGAAAAGGTATGCACACCATTTGGCTCCAAGTAATAATTTAGTCTAAACATTTTGACAAAAACACACACACAAAAAAACAAAACAAAACAATGTTTTGGTCTGTAGAAGAAATAGGGTGCAAATGATGCCAACCACAATTCCCATGAGTGACTACATGGACATTTTATCATACAAATAACATATGATACCTTTTATTTGAAATTTCTTACATTAGCTAAATTAACAGTTTGTATCAAAAAAAAAAAAAATCCTAAAAAACAGAAAATTCCCAAATGCTTGGCCCGTTTAGGCCTGGAATAATTCAACATCCGTGTGGTGGTGATGGCACAGGGTTCACAACCCAGCTCAGCTCCACAGAGACTGATTTACACTCTGTTTGGAAATACTTTGGCCTTTTGTCAGCAGATGAGTATGATTCTGTAATCTGTCTAAATAATAAATAGGCTCATGTTACAAGCTTCATGCAGCAAAGGTCATGAATGAGTCATTTCCTGTTTCATGTTGAGGAAAAGATGATAGCTGATGCATGTTTTTCACAGCGGGGCTTGCTGAGGCCAATGAATGTCCATTCTCTATGACTTCACCTAATTATTTTGTAACGTGCAGGTATGTGGATCATGTTGATGTTGAAATAACGCACCTATACAAGTAGTTCAGTCTCAGGTTACATTCCTTTGTCCTCTTATATTATTCGATATTCAGCTGGTTCTAAAGCATTTTTTGAACCTTGGGAAACCTCACTGACCATCTCAGGAGTCTCCCCACCTTCATTTCCTGTTTTCTCACTTGCTGAAAGCATAAAGGAAAAACAAACAAACACTCACATGGACTGAAGTGGGAGGGACTTCCTGTTTGGAGATGGCCGCTTGATAGAGGGCCATCCTATCACGGAGAGGTGTGGACTCTGCAAGGCTTCCATCTGTCAAAAGACAACATTCAGAATTCATTGTCTCAAAGATTTCAGTCATTTTCTGTCATCTTCAGTGTGCACATCATGGCTGAATGACACTCTTTGCTTGCTGTATCCAGTTCATTAATTGTTGGGAACGTCCTGTCGAATTCTGAGTTCAGGATTCATGTTTTCCAACCGTCCCGGTTCAGAGCGAGTGCAGAGTGTGCTGTTTGATCATGCAGGCTGAGGATGGGAGCACAGGGTCAGGAGCTGTGTGCAGCGTGGAGGGAAACAGTGGGTTTGTCTCTTCCTGTGCTTCCTGAAGCAGTGGGCTGATCACAGGGCTTACACAGCAGCCTGTGTCGTCACTTCTCAGCCTTTTTCACCACTTCTGGGAAGGATGCAATCCATCCAGAGGAAGTCAGGAAGGCACTCAAAATACTCTTTGAAGAATACCAGGCCAAAAAAAAATCCTAAAGACTGTAAATCTGACACTGTTAAAGAAGAGGATGAGTTTACCTTTGACATAACAGATGTTTCCATTTGTTTTTCCATCATCAATATTTTTGTTATCAGTGGTTAAAATGACCACATAGATACACGAGAGAGGCCTTTCGTGATGACAAGCCTACAGTTACGTTGCTGTTTTTGGTTTTCTTTCAGAGAAAAAGCTCTTTAAAAAGTCGCACAGCTGCAGAACAACAAAATGAGCCACAGTTGCCTCTGAGGTTGGTGGAGACCAAAAACTGAGCTAAAAGAGGCTGAATATATTCACCAGCTCTCCAGAAACATGAAAACATGTGGAATTATTCTGCACACTTCCAAATCCATATTTTTATACATGGACTCTACCAGAATAGCTCTGCGTGATCCACAGTCCAAATAAGGCCGAATGATCTTACTGCAGCCCTTCAGTTCATCCTCGTTCTGATTGGAGAAGTTTAAAGCCAAGCTTCCTCAAACCTAAAAGCATGACGCTGTTTGGCTTAAAGTAGTAATATTCATCTCTATAAACAGATTCCAGCATATGGATATGCAGAATCTGCAATGAAAGAGAGTTTTGGTACAGGAAGCCTTCTTGTTTCTGTTTGCTCAAAACTACTCCGTCTAAAATTGTTTAAGCAGAGAAAAACGGAGGGACTGCATTTGCCAAAATACAGCCGATACCCAATGTTACTGGCAATAATGCAGCTTAAAGATTCGCAAACAGTGCGCCAAACAAGAAGCCTTGAAGCAGGTTTCTGCTGGCTACACTGGAAGTCACCAAAAAAACCCAAAAAGATACCAGCTGTTACGCCATCAGGACACTTCGGCAGACAGAAACCCAACATCTACTTTAGTGCTGATGTTACTCAGCTACAGGTAAATATCATTAAAACTACAATGATCATCTCACAAAGTTGATCAGTTTGTCAGCAAGTCACATTGCATAATTTCCTTGGAAACCAGCATTGATCTAATATGTGTATTTATCATTAATATATTTTTATTTCTACTGCAGCTGGATGTAAGATTAATAAGAAAACAAATCATGAACCAAAACAATGACGTGAAGAGCAATAACACACTCCTATAAAGCTGAGGTGGACTGCAGAGTCAGCAGCAACTTTCACTTTACACACATATTACCTTTGCTGAGGAGCTGATGTCATTGGTTCAGTTTTTCCAATAAACGAGTCCTTACTATAAAATTTGACCTTTTGTGTCACATCCAGGGGACTCAATTTGGGGTTTAAAAAACAAACAAAAAACTGCCTCTCGCAAAAGTACAAGTAATCCCAATAGTTTCACTTCCTGTTTAAATTAAAATCTTTAGCCAATGAAATCACTGAGTGCTCTATAAGATTCATACGGGATGTGGAGGGAACGTTGGCAGAAGTCCACAGTGTTGTATGGCCGTCATTTCATCCACTGATGGCAGCTTTTAAAGATGAAGTATTACAGAAGGTTTCCACTCTGGCAGTAATAAAACTCTGCTGGTTACTTTTTGGTATTTTAAATCTTGACCACATCTAAAGAGAAATGTGAGGCTCGCTGGCATCCTCATGGTTATAATAAACTTATAATAAGAAATGTGCAACACTAATAAGTTTCATTACACATCACCCTGGATTGGGTCATTTGTTGCATGTTGTTGATCATCTCTCTTCCTTTTCCCCATTAAAGAAACTGCCCACTAAAAACACATTAAAAACAAGTGTGTACCTCCTACTAGCTGCTCCATGCTGCCCGTGTTTCCTCTGCCCGTCTGCTCTCTGGATGCCTTCAATATACACAAACAGAAAAAGACAAATGTAGAAAACAAACTGACATAAGGAAACAAACTAAAAACACACACAGCCATTTGATGCTCGTATGTTTGATCCGTTAGAGCAAACAGGCTGGAAGCTGTACACGGATAATCAGAAAGATCAGAGAGAGGAAATGCAAAGGTAAGAGAAAATCACAGAGGTCAAGAGTGACGTGAGTGTTTGTGCTGTCCAAACCACTTTAATCCCCTTATGAGCTCAGTGTCTGAGACAGACACCCCCCATCTGTCCTCAGGCAGCAGCCAGAAAACAAACTGATCACCCCTCGGCTGCGGGTCAGAAAAGACTACCTGCTGAATTTATCACAAAGGAAGATTTGCTGGGAATGTGGGGAATTCCCAGTTGAACCTCTCCTCTGCCTTCAAGGCACAAAATCGTCCGTCTCCCGTCATTTAAGGTAAAGATTACACAACAGGTCGAACAGTGACGCGTCACATTTAGCCTTCAGGCTGCAGGAGCCATGAAGAGGATTTCGGCTTCGGCCCGAGTCCCGACAGGCTCAGAGCGTCTGCAGGTTTCAGCAAGTAGAGCTCAGAAAGATTTCACAACGTAACGCTGAAACAGAGCGTCTTACATAACGGGAAAAGGTGGATGAACGTGTGTTTCAGACAAGTTAAAGATCATCTGTGTAACTTATGCTGTCCCTCAATTTTATCCTCTCAAACAAAAACATCTCACTTTCACATATTTGAATAAAATAACTGACAAACCCCTAATGAGTGTTATCTGGTGCATCTTATCCCTCTGTGCCACGGAGACCCACTGTTCACAAACTAGAGTCAGGGTTGCACATATTTTGAGGAGAAAGGCAAAAAAACAGGCTTTCAATCAGCCAGACAGGCGATGTAATCCCCACGCAAACACATTAACCTGTGTCTGTGTAAAGATGTATCCGGATAATAAATCCTCCAACCAGATCCATCGGTCGGTTGTAATCACTGCCTGACACGACACGTGTTAAAGTTAAAACAGACTGATCGATTGATGCAGCGATGCGTATGCTGCATTGATCTGTTGTGGTGACGAGAGCTGAGCATCAGAGCCAATCTCGTTCCCACCTCCATCTATGGCCTTAAGTTACGTGTAGTCAGAAAGAATAAGATTGCGGATACAAACAGTGGAAACGAGCTTTCTCTGTAGGGCGTCCGGGCTCAGTTTTAGAGGCTCAGTCACTCAGAGGCTGCTGCTGCTCCTCCGCACTGAAATAAGTCTCAGGTGGTTTGGAGATCTGATTGAGGATGTTTGCTGGATGCCTCCTAGGTGAGGCATTTTGAGCATGTCCACCCAGGAGGAGGCCCCAGGGCCAGGACATGCTTAAAAAATTATGTCTGGGCTGGCTTGGGAACCCCCCCCCCCCCCCTGGAAAAGGGGAATTACTTGCCAAATACTTCATTATATTCAGCTGCCATTCACTAAATGGTATCAGAGCAAGTCACAAAAACAAAAGCTACCTTCCACAGCTGGAAAAAAAAAAAGAAAAGTGGTGAGAGGTAACCAAAAGAGTCCAGTTGGAGGCTGTAAACCAAAAATAAAAATTAGCTGGAAAATAGCAAAGTCAGATAATTAAAGTACACACATGACTCGTTAATACAGAAATAAAGATTAAAACAGCTTAAAGAAGCAGGATTTCCAAATGTTGCACCTCTGGGCTTAACCTCTACCCCTTTAAAAAGGAAAAAAAAAAACTGAGCAGTGAGAAGCATGATGTAATCTGAGGGTGGGTAAGAGGCAAATCTGAGAGTGAGTCAGGAGTGAGTTCAATAATTAATAATACACATTAGGATTAAGAAAGAGCTGAATCATCAGCTCTGAACGGGAAAAGACACCAACACTCTGCTGTAAGGGGGATGTTAAGAGCAGGAACAAAAATCACAACAAAGGAAACCGTCATCTTTATAAGAATGGACATATTCCCCAGGGTGGATTATCTTCCACAGGCCGGAGGTGCAGCTTTTTGTGGAGGGTGGGGTGGGGGTGGGTGGGTCCAAGACTGGTCTGTATGCATGAGTCTGTACACGAGGGGGTGGGCAGGATGTAAACAAGCATATGAGGCCAGGTTGTGTCTCAGAAGGCTGGATCAGTGGGCCAGACAAAGAATCTGGTGCTAATCCTGATGCTATTAAAGCTCCCGTACAGACAGACAGACTGAGTGGGCTGCAGTTCCCCTCATGACCCCACCTCTCTCTCTCTCACACACACACACACACACACACACACACACACACACACACACACACACAGTCTACCAAAGACAACATGTACCAAAACAAAGAGCAGGAAGGCACCTACAGCATCAGTTAGCACCCTTTAAAGGTGTTAATATACCCAGCTCAAGCCATACAATAGCACCGTTTATAGAGTGAGCTGACAGTTGAAAGGAGCCACTGATAAAGTCCATAAAGTGGCCTCTGTGAAGCCATTTGTATTACAGGCGAGTTGTCTAAAAAGGCCCCTTTGAGTGCTGTGAAAACATCCTCATCCAACACAGAAGTCAATGAAATAATAAGCAGGGAAAGTAAAAGTGGAGTCTGTCTCAGAGCCAAACAAAGAAAGCCACAAACACCATATGTCATAGCTACCTCTCGTGAAGACAAATGGAGGGGGAGAAAAAAGCCACAGAGGATGAAGAGTCAGCTGAGAAACCGAGAGGAAGACAGTTCTGAAAGAGTTTGATCGTGTGTCTGAATCCAGCACCAGCAGGACCTGCAGCTCCGGAGCAGAGAGGCACAGACTGTGGCTTATGGCAGGGGAGAAGTGGGGTAGGACCCTCTGGAGATGGCTTTAGGGGAGGAGGAAGAGGGAAGGAAGGAAGACAGAGTGGGTGGGAATAGGAGAGGCGACAGGGAGCAGGTGTTCCTGGGGGGGCTGCTTAAAGAGGGGTGTGGTCGGATGAAGGTAGGGATGACGACAGGAGGGGAGTCAAAGTGTGCCATGGATTTACAGATGGCCCTTTTTTCCCCCCTCTCTCTCTCTTTTTTTTTTTTATTAAAGTGTGTCATGGCCCCCCAGCCTCAGAATAAAGCAGCAGGCCTACAGAGAGGAACGATCTGGGGCAGGAGGGAGGTGGAGGAGCAGCAGCTGGTGACTCAGGGAGGATAGGGAGGCTGGGGCTGGGCTGAGCTGGGCTGTGTGGGAGGGAGGAGGGGCGAGGGTCAGTTAATTTCAGAGTGCCTCATGACAGCCGAGAGCAGGGAGTGGATGGAGAGGGAGATGTTTAGATAAAGGCTGCAAGAGAATAAATGCAGGCTAACTTTTAGCTCAAAGCACCAGAGAGTCCAACACGAGCACGCTCACAGTGACGACACAACACGCTTCATACAAGCTACAAATCAGGCTGGAAAAAATAGATTTTCTATAAGCCAGCCTACCTAAATATCCCCCAAATTACAGCTATCGAATGTCGATTCTGTTAATAAAGAAAGTAAAAGATGGGACGCAGCCACCATGATGTCACATTATTAAATTAAATCTTTCAGTGTTTTGATCCCAACTAATGACTGAGCTCATAAAATCACCAGGAAAATATTTACAGAGGTCAGGGCCTAAAGGAAGTAATGAAAATAATGCAGGTTTTAGGCACCTCCACAGTGGCTTCACTGAAGCTGCATCCATCCGTTATAACATCTATGACTTAATGACTTTTTGCAACCAATGGCTCCACAGTTGGACAAACATCGGTTCTCAATGACTGGCCGAGTTTTGTGACTTTAGTCATTTTATTTGGCCAGTTTAGTGCTTTTCCTCCTTCAGCTTGTACAGTACAGTCACGCCTCTCCTTCCTTTTCGTTGTATTGAGTTCAAGTTGAGAGTTGTACCAGACGACTCTGGATTTCTCATTTCATGGAGGCAATAATTTTTAGATTCTTTACATGCTTCAGTTGTAGTAAAGCACCTTACAGGTGTTACAGCACCACCCGCCCCTTCGATATGAGGCATAAACCAAGCAGCAGCAGCAGAGAATTTCCAGCTAAAGTCAGCATGCATTAGCAGAATGCTACTGTAAGACATGCATCAGGCTTCAGGCTCATTAATTGGTAAATGGACTGGTACTCATATAGTGCCTACTCAGTTGAGCACTTAAAGCATCTCCTGCTACTAGCCACACACACTTAGCTATGCCTAAGTGTTCTAACATGTGCACACACACACACTGATGGAGGCATCAGGGGCAACTCGGGGTTCAGCCTGCGGACTGGAGGAGTCCGGGATCGATCCAGCAGCCTTTCAATTAGTAGATGTAAATAATTATTTACATCTTTTTCTGCTGGATGGACAGAAACCTCCAAACATCAAATGCTAGCTAATTGTATTGCTGTACTTAATAAGTCAACAGGGTCAGCCAAAGGAAATTTGGATCCAAGATTACGAGTTCTTCTTAGCGTCTCCATAATGAGATGTATCCAAATTGTATCCAAACGTGGCAATGTAGGGAGTCCAGGAAGATTACATTAGAATTTCACCTCCTTGATTCCCACTGGAGCTTGTTTGGAACTCTGTGCACAAAATACACCACGCGCCATCCATGCTGCAAAATCTTGGCTGAACAGCCAACTTTTTATTGAATTTGCACTTTCCTGTGTCGGCACCAGCCAGCGCACAGAGCCTCTGCTCTGAGGAAAACTAAATATGAGTGCTATTGGTTCAGCTGTGAGATGATTACCAATTAATTTTGTAAAAATAGTGTCAACAAAAAAAAAAAAAAAAAAAAAAAAAAAAAGAAAAAATGATGAAGTCCTACTTTTAAAAGACTTTTATAGGACTGATTATGGTGCAAACTAAGGGCTTCTTATTTTAAATCAATGAAATGATTTTGGCCTGGACTTCAATGGATAAATGAAAACTGACATTCTGGTGTCAGGAGAACAAAATTCAGGTGATCACCAAAGTTATGGGTGTTCATCCTCTGGGAACCACTGATATCTATACACTAGTTTATACCAGTTGTTGTTAAAGACATGCAAGTATAAAAATCCCCTCCAAAATAACACGATAAGACCTCAAGACTTCTCGTCTGTGGGGGTTGGAGGGATATTAGACCAACCACCTCACAGGAATTGCCATCCCAGATAACAGGACTTCAAAGGAAAGAAGGGTGGAGGTCTTTGATGGGTGGCAGTGAGGGTTAAGAGAGAAAACAGGGGTGAGATGGAGGGGCCGAGTAGCAGAAAGTGGAGCACAAGGATGATTGATGAGGCAGGGCGGGGAGGTGGAGAGCTTTGATGGCCTTGGGGGAGACGGTCTGACGAGGCTCAGAGCGCAGATCAGCTGTCTGCAGTCATGAGCCTGCCAGTCTGCTGCACCATTACATCATCTGCCCCACGAAGGGGAGCTCAACAAAGACGCAGAGAGCCCAGCCTCAGCCTTACAGTGGAGCCTATTGTGCAAGTCCTGGACGCCGTGTCTACTGAGCTGCACAGATCCTGTATTTCAGCTCAAGGATTTCCCCAAACAAGTCCTCCTTTGGAAGGACAACTATGCAGCATGCAATAAAAAGACTCCAATTCCCTCCAACTCCCTGGAGCGCTCCTTCATCTCACTTTTTAAAAGCCCACATAGGAGGTGGGTGTGGAGTGGAGAATGGTGGGGGTCTTTGTTTGAACGCCACATTTTACTTTACTTCCACGTTTCTTTACAACCACTTCTTTGTCCTCGTCTCAGGTTTAAAAGAACGTCTGAGTCTTCTTAGAAACTAATGAACAGACCAAAGCCAAGAAGAGTCAATCCTGTTCAGCATTATCTGTGTGTGGAAGGTCTCACTCCTCTGTGGCACACACACTATTAGGACACACCTATCCGGCTGCCCTTAATATAAATCAGTGGCAGCAGGATATTAATTTTGTCTACCTTTGCTAAAAAATAAAGCTGCAGTTCCTCAAATGGCCACACGAGGCTGGCTTCAAGAGTGAGTCAATCTCTACAGGCCAACATGTTAAGTACAAATAGTAACTGCTTTAGTTTAAAGCTAAAATTATGGTATTTGTCATTTACTTAGAACCAGTTAGCAGGTATGTGGTTCAGTATATGGAACCATCTTAAGGCATGCTAGCATCAGCTGATAACTGAGCCCCTCCCTTCTTTTCCATAAATATGGTAAAAGGATAGCAGCAGCAAAAAATGTGAACGCTGAAGCCACAGACATCAGATCATCAGGTTTAATAATAAAAATATTTAACTTTAGACTCCTCTCTCAAAATCAAACAACACAGAGTGAAAGTGAATGAACAATAAGTTGAAAAATACAGTTGGAAAAAATACAGGTCCCATTATTAGATAAAACCAAAACCTTTTTATTGTTATGCAGATGACTTGTGTTTATTTTGCAACAGCAGCCTAAAAATGATCTCATCTCTCATATATTTAGAGCCAGATGTTTCAGAATTTCCTGCAGCTAAATGACAGTAAACTCCACCCCCCTCCTGGTGTATTTGCCCCCCCCCCCCCCCCCTCCATGTTTCCAAATCAGCTCTTTAGTCATGCTGTGTCCAAATGAAACGCATTTTTTCCTTCCCTTTCTAGTGGTGATCTTGAGAAGGTCATATATGCTTTCATGTTTCTACATCTTTATTAATAAACATTATGTGGTCTTAAAAAAATTAAATAACTCACCACTTTTAAAGTGAAGAAAGTTTTTCCATTTTTAGTATCTGACCAGCAAATTTTTAATTACTCCATCCATTTTTTTCTGTTTAGTCAACTCATGGTGGGGGGGGGGTTAATTGGTTAGGTTAACCAATTAACCTAACCCCAGTAACTGTACTCCTTTGGACTGTGGGAGGAAACCGGAGTACCTGGAGAAAACCCACACAGACATGGGGAGAACATGCAAACTTGAACCAAGGAACTTCTTGCTATGAGGCAACAGTGCAAACCACTGTGCCATTGTGCCGCCATTTTTCATTACTCTTTGAATTAATTTTTCTTATGTGCTCCAGTTTGGATCTCTTTAACTGGAGGTGAATTTTTATTTTATATTTTATATTTCTTCCAATATTTTTGAATTGTTACTTTTGTTTTATTATTACTAGCATGCACACATAAGTGGCCAGTTTATTTCAGATTTTTACATTTCTGCTGACATGACTGGGAGGGCTACAATAACAGAACGCTAAACCCTAAATTTAAAATCAGTCCAGCACATCGAGCACAGACTCAGTCTGCCTGTGAAAGCCTCATGACGACTTTTCAAGTCATAAAATGGGTGCTCTGTGTTGAGGAAACAGAGCTTGGCTCTTGTTAACATGTCGCACTTCAGAGTATGAGCACTTTACATTCTACACGCCTCGAGCTAATGCATGACCGGACCTTAAATTCTTCCACTTTTATGCTCCACAAACAGTTAGCTGCCTCAGGGAGCGTGAAGCTGAGATCCGCTCGGGGATCCTTGCAGAGAGAGAGATGTGCGAGTCAGCTGAGTGTGTGTGTGTGTGTGTGTGTGTGTTTTTAAAGGAGGAGGATGTGAAGTGAGGCTGCAACATGTGACTATCAGCATGACGGCACTGGGGGGGATCTGACTTCTCTGAGAACAAGCGAACACTCTTTAAAATCCTGATTGCAGTTTAAGATTTAACCAAAGAGCTTCAGAGAGTCCAGACTGTTAATGCTTCTCTCAGTAATTCTGATTCATTCTAATAAACGATGCAGCTTTAAAAGAGACTTCAGCAGTGGAAGAAGTCTCAATTCCAGTTTATTAGCTACACTGAGTCAAACTAGTCATTCATGAAGATTATTGTAAGAACTGGAGTAAAAAAATTCCTGTAAATTTAAAAACATATCACCTTAAAGTTGTACTCAGGTAAAGTACTTGATTAAAAATCGAGTGTTTGAAATGAGGAGAAACTCAAACCTGCTGGTCACCATCCCTGAGAAGCAGATCAGTAGTACTTGCCTTGTCTGGGTTCTCTCCTTTCTCAAACATCATCTTGAGGCTGTTGAGGGGGATGCTGGGCTTCTCGCACTCAGGCACTTCGACTGCTGATGCTGCCTCCCGCTCCTCTGAATCTCTGCTGGGCTTCGCCTCCATGTCCGTGATGTCCTGGCTGGTCTCTCTGGTCACCTGGATCTCTGTACCGTGGTCCTGTGAGAGCACGGTGGTTCTCAGGGTGTCCGGTTGGAGCTTGATTTGCGATGAGGGTGCAGATTTGGAGCCCAGTGATGCGCCAATGGGAGTCTGAGGGGCCGAAGATTGGTGTCTCTGCACGTATGGAGGATCCTGCTGCTGCTGCTCCCAGCGTTTCTTTAATACACTCAGATTGCCGCCACACAGTGTCGAGGGAAGAGGCTCTGCAACCTGAACAGGAAAGAACCAATCAGCTGTTCAGTTTTTATAAGTTTTACCTCTGGAGCATCAGCTTGGTTTAATAAAAGCTGGAATAGTTCTGTAGTTTAGTTTCAACAAATCCCAAAGCTTTGGATACACAGACATTTGTATTTGGTCCTTTCAAATGTATTTATGTTGTAAATTAGCATCAATGGACTCTTTTTTCCCCCCTTTATTTACATCTAGATTTATTTTTTGTGCAAACCTCAGAAAGCAAACAAAAAAAAGGGAATAAAAATATGTTGAATTCAGACAAACAATACTGAGCATTTCTGCCTGCATCCAAAACTATTTCCACTGTAAAACATTTGGATTTTGTGTCAGGAAAGATTTGAAAAGACTAATTAATTCAACTCATATCTTAAAATACAACTCGATGCAGATCAGGCGCACAGATGTGCAACGTGCTGCGAGTGTCCCTTATTTTCATTTCTATTTAGTAGTTTTATGATAATGTAAAAAAAAAAAAAAAGTCCTGCAAAGTCCCAGAAACATCAGATGCTAAACTTCAAGTTTCTTAAAAGTGCATCATCACAGATGGCAAAGAAAAAGCACCTTTAACCTACAAAACCACCTAAAAACTGATTTAAGCATAAAAAGTCTATTAATTTACATTATTTAGATAGAGCTAAATATTTTGTGTATCATGCAGATGTAAAGCCTATAATGAGGTGAGACAGAAGCTAACCCTCATTTTCACCACCACAAACAACTATATTAAGAAGGTGAAACCAGAGGAGTTAGAGCTTAAAAACAGCTTAACAATGAAACATTTATCCACCCAGTAAATAAATCACCTGATGATTTTGGCTTTAACAGTAACTTACAAAGTGAAACATGTCCTGCACTCTGTCCAAATTGGATTGCTGAAGTTATAAAGTCAAGGTTATGGTTAAATATTTCCTATATTTGTTTAACCCTCAGGAAATCAAACTGTTAATGACTAAAGTGACTGGGGGGGGGGGGGGGGGGGGGGGGGTCATTTGTGGCTCCTGTGCCATTTTATTTATCCATGAAATATTAAAAACAGGAATTAGTCAAGCTCTTATCTGTCAATTGACAGGAATTAAAGCGTATAATGTGAAAAAAACAAACAAACAACATGCACATATTTCACACCAGTTTTCACACCGTTGGGCCATTTCTTGTAAAAAGTTATCTAAAGTTGGAGAATCAGACAAACTCTTGATAACAAACATTTCCCTGATTAAAAACAGCACATATAAATATTTGGCATTCAGTCACTTGAAGGTTAATCAGCTCGAGTTCTGTGCAGCATGCAGCGTGAACAGGATGCTGTCTGAAGTATTCAACCAGAGCAGAGACCGCAGAGGAGATAACACTCATTTCTACTGCCAGCCACACAATAAACGATGGTGACTCACAATTTCTGAGGCTTTGTCAGAGGAGACTCCCACTGAGGGATGCTAGCTGCTCTCTGAGGCTGTTTTTAGTTTACTCAGTAAAAGTCCATCAATGCTGGACACACTTTGGCCACTCTGATGGTCTCCAATATCTGAATGAAGCTTAAAAATAAAAAATAAAGTAAGTGAAACACCGGCTGCACTGATGTTAAACTACATGCTGGCATTCTTGCGAGTCTGCGCAGTCTGAGCTAGGTAACAAAAAGAAAAGGAAACAAACTCCTACATGAACGACAAAAGAGCTGAGAGCTGCTCTGCATGCACATCTATAAAACCTGGAGTTGAAAAGAAAGCTGGAAAAACTTTGCGTGTGTGTCAAAAAACCTGAGAGTGAAGGAGATGACCCGGTCGGCGCTGTGAAAATGTGCGTGCTGGTGTCGTCTGCTGACCGGCTGAAAGCGCTACAAGCTGTCCCAGATGTGAGAGGCTTGAAAAGTGATCAGAATGAAGTAACTAGCCCACCCCCCACCCCCTCTACGACACAGAGGGAAGGAAGGAGGGAAGGAAGCAGAGAGGGAGTGAAGGGGGCGAAGGGTGAGGGGGGGCGGGGAGGTAAGGAGGGAGGGGAAGAAAATCAGAAACAGAGACAGTCAGTGAGGGAAAGGAGGGAAAATAAAGGCAGGAAATGAGAAAAAAGGTAAAGGGGAGGGAGGTGGAAACCTTAAAAAAAAAAAAAAAAAAAAAAAAAAAAACTGCACAGAAACTAAACCTGCATAAATACTAATCTTCTGATAAGCCTCCCGGGCTGGTATCTGTGTCTGATGTTTAGTTTAGAGATTGGATTTGATAGGAACACCTTCAACTTCGACCTTCCTCTCAGGAAATGAAGGATTGCCAGAGAAATTCTACAGAACCACTATTTACAGCAGCAGTATGCCCTGAGGCAGGAATGTCAGATTACACAACATCTCATCAGAAAAGACAACTTCACTGAAAATACCAGGGAGCACGGCAACTTTGGGTTTGACCCGAGTTTTTAGGGTTAGGAAGGTGGTCGGCAACTTATGTTGCAAGACAGGATATCAGCACATACAAAACCCACCACCTACTGACCAATCACTTCTCTGGAAACTACGTGTACAAAAGCCAACAAAGATTTTGTCTTATAGATGAGCATCAACAAGAAATATAGATTAACAGAAAACTGCTCCATGCTTTCTCTTTTTTAATCTTCTGGCTGCAAGTATTTACAACAGTTTCACAGTTATGAGCCTTAAAGTTAAGGGACCATTAAGTCCACACTTAAAAGGCAGCACCCAACAAACAACATTACTGCAAACCAAAAGAAAAAAAAAGCAGCAGCTCAAGATAAAGAACTGAGCCAAACGATATGAACAGTAACCTGGGAGGTATAAACTGCTCATTAATTGGGTCTGATATAAACATAACATTTGATATTCAATGTGCCTCTTTGAGTTTACTTCTTTAAGCACAGCAAACTTAATGAAAGCAAAATTTCCACAGAACCATCACAGCTTACCTCAGCTCATAAAGCCGCCTGTCGGCCTACTTCCTGACCCAAAGCTTTGTCCACACTTGGATGGGTATTTCCTGCTTTTAGTTTTTCCCTAATCTTATAGAAGTGTTGCCCAATCAGTCTGGGGGGGGGGGGGGGGGGGGGGGGGGTGGGGGGGGGTTATTAAATTTGCAGATAGTAAGATTAACAGGAGCAATATTTTGACTACATTTACAACTGCAGAAAAAGAAAATCCCCTCATGCAAAGCGGATGAAGATGGACCCCTCTGACATTATGTTTTCACATGTGGGCAGTGTCCCTGAAAAGCTTTTTCCTGGAAGGCGTTCTTCAAAAACTTCATTTTCAATGACCTAAAATGTTGTTTCCATGCAGGGCAGGAGGGCCTTAAGCGTGGATAAAGCTACCTGTGTATGTGCAGAAAGGGCCTGGATCTCAGCACTGACCAGGTGACACGGAGGCATCTCGTTATCAGTGCTGCAGGACAGCAGATGCCAAAACTGATAAGACACTAATTTCACTGCTGGAGTCTGCATGCTGGAGATGCTTCAAGGAGCAACGTCTCCAAGCTAATGGAGTTAATTGAGTCTCTGTTTTAATCCACTCTCAGAATGCGTCACATCCACACAGAAAGAGAAAGTCAACACATGAAGACACACGAGGTCGCTGAACTCAAAAGAATGAGGGTTTGGTCTGTGCATGTCCACATAGTTTTAAGGAAAAATGTTAAGAAATAACATGTACAACAAAGCATGTGCGTGCAGCGTCTACACAGTAGTTTATCTACCAACCGCCCCCACACCCACCCACCCACCCACCCAGGAAGATGAATTCCTGCTGCTGCTTGAATTTTTCCTCTTTTTTTCCTGAGTTTTTCCCTTATTTGGATGAAAGAGCGTATTGTAGCTTTTCAGATTGTAAAATATGCGTTAAATTTGTGATGCTGGTTAAAATAAAAATAAAACAGTGTTAGCCTTCTGTCACTCTGTGTTGATGTAAAGCAGGAGCAAAAAATAATACCTTCTTGCAATGGAAATAAAAAACAAAAAAAAAAAACCCACTGAGGCCCAGAACTTATTGCTGAACAAAATAATTTTTCTCTCCCTCTAAAATTTCCTAAAACTGCTCTAATCGATGCAATTCAACAGAAATCCACTAATGAAATGAGCCACAGTCTAAACAAGGCAGCAAGTTGTGCGTTTAATAACAGGTACGGGTGGTCCTGGTGCAGGGACGGCCAGGGTGGTAAATATCTTCTTTTTTAATTCTGAACCTTAACGTGAAAACAGGTACTGTGGCATT
The DNA here is from genome assembly GCF_007364275.1 of Archocentrus centrarchus. NCBI lineage: Eukaryota > Metazoa > Chordata > Actinopteri > Cichliformes > Cichlidae > Archocentrus > Archocentrus centrarchus. The sequence goes on along the minus strand of NC_044352.1, from coordinate 6,161,909 downwards.
GATCGAAGACACTTATTCCACCGCTGGGAAGCAGCGAATCTGTGCAGACAAATGTGAATGCGTTTGAATGTGTTACACACCGTTTTCTTCTTCTCTATGCTGCCCTCTTCTGCTGCCATCTGGTACCTGCAGAGGACAAAAACAAGTTCAGACACAATAACGGGCAGAAGATGAGGGCCAGCGAAGAGGCGGAAGCAGCTGCTGCTTGTACACAACCAGGAAATTCATTTTAAAAGGTTTCTGCTTCTCTCCGAAAACAAAAGGATTTGTTGGTTAAAGCAAATCTGGCTGGAAAATCTTCATCACATGTTGTACTGCAAACAGGATGCACAGGATGTGGAGGAGTGGATTAATCATGTCAGAGTCGAGCTTTGTCTCATCCGTGGATCTGTGAAGGTCAAAAATCTACGGCTCCAGTTAAAAAGTTAGTGCTGGTGTATCTGGGATTTTCAAAATAAAATCCTGTTGCATTTAATCATTAGTTATTAATCTCTGGCTCTCTTCCACAGCGTCTTTTGTCCTGTCTCTCTCCCCTCACCCCCACCAGTCACAGCAGATGACTTCCCCTCCCTGAGCCTGGAGGTTTCTTCCTGTTAAAGGGAGTTTTTCCTTCCCACTGTCTCCAAGTGCTGCTCATAGGGGGTCGTTTTGACTGCTGGGTTTTCTCTGTAATTACTGTAGGGTCTTTACCTACAATATTTAGAGCCTTGAAGCGACTGTTTGTTGTGATTTGGCGCTATATAAATAAATGGAAATGAATTGACATTTTGGCAAAACATCAACCCTGTGGCACCAGAGGGGCTCAGTGGGTGAGCAAGCAACCATGTACGCCACACAGCTGTGGTGCAGGCGGCCCGGGTACGTGGGCGACCCGTGGCTCTTTGCTGCACGTCTTCCCCCCATCTTTCTCCCCCCCCACTTTCCTGTCTCTCTTCACTGTACAGCATCTAATAAAAGCCAAAAAATTCTCTTGAAACATCAACCCTGATAACCAGGCGGGTGTATTAACTGTATAGATTAATACAAGACAATTAATAACCCAACCCTGAACTAATGCTAACTAACAGGCTGCTGACAGCTGCAAGAGGCTCGAGAACAGTAAAGACAGATGGAGGAGGAAGAAAAGTGAGCAGCGTGCTCCTGAATAACTCATCAATAAAAAAAAAAATAAATAAATAACTCACCAAGGCAGGAGTTTTGTTTTGGTTTGTGTGTGTTCATGTTTGCCTCGTTGAACAGAGTGAGTTGTGGGACATTAATTATTATATGTCCGCAGTTTAAACAGACTCATTGCTGCTCTTTCACAAGCTCCACCCACCCACAGCAACAGGAAATCACTTTAGACAAAGATAAGGTATCAATGAAGGCTACTGCTTAATTTATGGCACTGCAATTGTGGCCATTGAGGTAGATATTTGCCTCATGCAGTGCTCAAAAATCCCAAATACATGGATGATACTGCATCGGTCGAAAACTGGTTGAAAAGTGAGCCATAAATGCAGGAACAGACAGCAGCTGCAGCTCTTTGCATGTTGTAACTTTGTCCATCAGCCACAGAGAAGAGCAAACAGGCCCACAGACCAGCTGTGATAATCGCTCTCTGCAGGTAAACTGGCAGTCCCCAGCTGCCAGTGCGCTACCACCGCTGAACCATAACTCTCCTTAACAGGTGTTTTTACCTGAGACACAATCATCTGTGCCACAACGTTTGGGACAGTGAGTCCAAATTAAGTTTGTTTCAAAGATTTACAGCCCCACTGTGGAAACACCAACACTAATAAGCCCGTTTTGGGCTGTTTGATGTTAATCAAAAAGGACAACAGGCAGCTTTAAAGACTGAATCTAAAGCCCTGTGCCAAATATTTAAGAGATCTTAACAGAGCCTAAGAGTAGATTTTATATTATCGATTATGTTTATTTACATTTTATTTCCTGTTTGCAATCACATTGAAGGAGCTGGTAGAAAAATGAGCCACTGCAAACATATAGAGGGCCACTTATACAGAAATGATAACACCATCAAATTAATTTTGAAGATGATTTTCACTTTGATGGAAAGCAGCCAAAATAATATGATAGCTCATGCAACATTCTCTTATAGAATACATGAAGCAGCTTTCTAAATTGACTTGACTTCTGTCTCTGTGGTTTTTCTTCGCCTGCTGCACAGCAGATCTCAGGCTCTCCATACCTATTAAATCCCACTTTAACCCCTGATTCTTTACACTGTTGCTGTCATGGCTCGTGTAGATAGTTAAGTTCAATCACATGAAGATTGTCAACAACTGCTAAATGCACTCACTTCCTTATCTAAGCAGTCCACAGTATCTCCTTTTTCTTTTGGGCCACAATGAAACCATTACACACACACACACACACACACACACACACACACACACACACAAAGAGCAGCTGTAACCAAAAACTCCTTATGCTCCAGCTCCACTGTTCAACAGTTTTCTTCTTGTAAATCTACACCAGAAGCATGATGGGAAACCATCTCAGAAGGAATCTAGATCTCACAGTCTGATGAAACATTGTCTTTAGATGTGAGAGGGTCACAGACTGTGGTCTGCTAAAGTCTGTTCAGTGTTCTTGTGTTGATACTGATAACCATTACTTGTGATCAGGAAGAAAAATAATACAGAAACCTGCACAGACAGAATACTACTATCACCTAGTGGTCAAATAGATTAACTACCACACATTGTCTCAGTTTCCAAATTAGTCACTTGATACCTGGTAAACGGGATGCCCTGAATGGTGGAGAACCTCCATAAAGAGTTCACTTCTGTTTTATTCTGCAAAGACTGAAAACTAGATGGGACGAGTAAAACTGGAGCAGCTGGTTAAAGGCTGACGCCGTCATAGTCACATCGTTCCAGAAAAGGGGAAACTGAGAAAAGCTGAATGGCAAGAAAATGTTATAAGGAACCCCATGACCTCATTTCTGCTCGGAAGGAGAGGAGCGACGACTGTGTGAAGTGTGGAAAGAAATGATGGATCTGCAGAGTGGCTGCTGGTAAATTATTAAACTCGTGATGGGGACTTACTTGGAGAAGCGCTCTGCAATGGCGGTGTTTTTACCCCGGGCAGAGACGATGGACAGCTCTTTGGCGGTGACCCGGAGCGACTGGGATGCCCACTGCCTTCGGCTGAACGGTGCAACGGAGGCCATCTTTGTTGTACGTCTGAGCAATCAGTCTGCCTGTCAGCTTTCCAGGAGCACAAGTCGTAACACTGGGAGGAGGGGACATAAATAAAAGGAGCACTTTGAGCCAAATAAAAACACACATCTGAGGAAAATAAGCACCTAAGCTGGTGCTGGTTTTGCTTCCTTTTCCTCTGCAGCTTTGCCACTCTAAATCCAGCTCAGAGAAACACCCTTCCTGTGCATTCAAATTTTTATGACACTCATCTCATGGTGTTTTTAAAAAAAAAAGTCTGGGTCTGAGTGGTTAAACAAAGGCTTTTAGTTCAGAGGAGCCAGTTTGATCATGTACAAACCCTCACAGAAAATCAATACATTTCGTCAGACTGCACGTATTGTCTGTTACCACTGCAGCACGGCCTGGCCCCGACATCTGAGTCAGAAAGTCAATAGACCACGTCACACAGTCATTGACCATCTGTTCCCTGTGTGCTGCTGCTCTGACTGAACGCCCGGGGCAACTACCAGCAGACAAGACAACCAACATGCAACACAAAAACTTATTTTATACACTCTCACTTTCACAGGAAACACACTGACAGACAGACAGACACGTCTCGACCTGCTTCCTTCTATCTGCAATATAGCAGCCTGGAGGCCGTGATGAAGGCATGCGGCTGCATGCAGCTAATAACTGTCATCTGTGAGTTACACACGCTCTGGATGAATTAAACAATGAGGCCGGTGACGCCAGCACCTCGAGGGTCTCTACGTCACTCAGCAGGTGGACTGTTGTGGGATGTTGCCATATTAGGAAAGCTTTGTGCATCACTGCAACTGTTAACACCCAGAGAAACAAGAAAAAAGCCCACACATTTCCACACAACTGAGTAACTGATACAGTTCCACATTATTTTCTAAATGAAAGCGTCTGAAATTATAATTTTACTTCTTATCTAAAGTGTCATAAATGATCTAAAATAACATCTTTATACATTATGACCACTGACAGATGAAATGAATAACACTGATTAGCTCTTCATCGTGGCACCTGTAAGGGAGTGGGATATATCAGGAAGCAAGTGAACAGTTGACGTTAGAAGCAGGAAAAATGGGCAAGTGTAAGAAACTGAGGGAATCTGACAAGGGCTAAGCTGGACGACTGGGTCAGGGCATCCCCAAAACTGCAGCTTTTGTGGGGTTTTTGCCATCTGCGGTGGTCAGGATCTATCAAAAGTGGTCCAAGGAAGTAACGTGGAGAACCAGCGACAGGGTCGTGGGCAGCCAAGGCTCACTGATACATACGGGGAGCAAAGGCTGGCCCCTGTGGTCCGAACCAACAGACGAGCTACTGTAGCTCAAACTGCTGAAAAAGTTAATGCTGGTTCTGATAGAAAGCTGCCAGAATACACAGCAGCTGTTGTTATTTCAGCAAAAGAGGGACCAACACAATATTAGGAAGGTGGTCATAATGTGATCGGTGTATGCCTTGTGCTGATGAAAAATCATCCAAAAATCCATGGGTATTCAGTTTTTTTTCCCAACTTAAGGTAAGCGGCAAATTTCTCTTTTTTTGACACTGAAACCATCAAACTTGTGGCATCATTTCCAAATGATGCCTTAAATGATTCACTAATAATCACCTGTTGCTACTTATTTAGGATCAGTTCTTTAATTGTGTCAGAAAAGGAGGAGGGCACCCAGTGTAAAACTCAAAACCTTGTTGATTCAAGGCCAAATATAGGGCATTATTTAACTTTTTTGTAAATATTTATTGGACAACTCATACTGGGTACTACTACTCGGTCACCCTGGAGAGGCTGTAACCGTCAAATGTTAAACTACTGGATTAAATCTTCCAGCTCCAGCACAGCCTGATGCTACAGTCATGTGATCGCAGTGCTCCCTGCTAAAATACAAATGAGGGGTGATAGCGACTCCAGAGCATTTCAGGTCATCACTGCCAAACAAAGCAGCATGTAAAACGGAGGCAGCCCATGCAAAGCTGGACTTTTGTTCCAAATTATTTTATTGCCAAATTTAAGCTGAGATGAAAATAAGCAGGTCTGGATGCCTAATTTTAAACTTTATAGATGCAAAGACTTCAGTGATGCTCACCTCTCTAAGAATGTTAATACAGTTTACTGTCATTTTCCCTCTTAATCATTTCAATCACAGAAAACTTTAGAAGAAAATCTTAAAAAGTTTCAAAATGAAACCACCAACCTGTGACCGTCTCTGCTTTTTCACTCAGCTGGCTCAGATGTCCACTCTTTCTATAGTTCCTTCTCTTTTCGCTTCCCGGCTGCTTTCATTCGTGCTTTTGAATAGAAAGGGAAGTAGGAGGAGACTAACCACTCCTATTTAACTCCTCTCAGCCAATAACGAAGCAGAATTCACGTCTACCTTGCAGGTACGAGCTTCCCCTCCCCTGATGATCAGCAGCAGTGTCTCTACGGGAGTACAGAGCAAACTGAAGGTATGTGAGAAGAGCAAGCCGGTGGGTTCAGAGTCAAACAGCAGGGCAGACAAGCAGCATGTGGGAGGAGGGGATGGGGAGGAGAGTGGGGTGGGGGGTGGGGGTGGGGATTCCCATACTGGATTCCTGGAAGCTGAGTGACTCTTTGCTGCCCACTTTCTCACAGGGTCAAGACTTTAGAGGATGTGACTCATTCACAGTACTCGCTGACTTTACTGAGGGGGGAAGGAATAAAATAAAATAAACTAATAAAAATAAGTACGTTTTTAAAGAGAAAGAAAATAACCACTTAAAATGAGAAGAATGAGGCTTTATGAGGCTTGCGTCCCGGTCACAATTATGTTCTGAGCTGAAAAGTAACCCTGTGAGTCAAAAACTCAAACTTCAGACTGCTTTTTGACTCTTGGAGCTAAAACAGCTCAAATTAGCAGAGATGAAGCCTAAAAGAGCAATATGATACAGACAGCTGTGTCTGCATCCAGCTGTCAGTCAAAGCAGCAACACCAGTAATTATAAATAAATAATTATCCCTCTATATAGTTGCAATCAAGATAATAAAGATACATTTATGGGTTTTTGTTGTTGTTTGTTGACACAGCTTTCATTCATCACGACAACAGAACAAACTGCTGGAGGTGCCACGTTGCACTGAGGCCCTCTGGGATAATTAACCTCCATCCTTGTGGTGGCTCTAAAGACTTTCAGCTCTGACACTCTTTAGTGTCACTTCCTTAACAGTGAGTCTAATCCCAAACACATGACGGATGTGCTGAGCTGTGGAAAGTCGCTGGCTTCGTCTCACCTTAGAAATTCCCAACCACTCCTGCATGTAGGACTCCTGAGAAATTCCCAGGTTAGAAAGTTATTTTCACTTTCACCTCATGAGATGGAAGATGATTAAGTAATAATGACTTTAAGTTGTACTGAAACTCATTTTCCTTTGCAAAGCACTTTAAAAATGAGAGACGTCTGTAGAGAAGTGGTTTCAGATATGCAGTCTCACTTCAATAAAATCTGTTTCAACAATTGATGACTGTCCCACAGTTACACTATATACCAAAAATATTCAGTCACCATCCAAATCATTGAATTCAGGTGTTCCAATCACTTCCATGGCCACAGGTGTATAAGCGGCAGAGAAGTGTGTGAGGCTGGTGCAGGACATGTATGAGGACAGTGGTGAAGCATGTGGTAGGAGTGACAGATGGGTTTAAGGAGGGGTGGGATTACATCAGGGATCGGCTCTGAGCCCCTTCGTGTTATCAGCGGTGGTGAACAGACTGGCACATGAAGTCAGGAAGGAGTCTATGGACTATGATTGGAGATTTGGAATGATTTGGATGGTGGCACTGACAAAAAGACAGGAGGCCGAGGTGAAGATCTTCACTGGGAGTGACCAAGATGGACAGGATCAGAAATGAGTGTATCAGAGGGACAGCTCAGGCCAAGTGTTTTGGAGACAAAGCCAAGGCTGAGATGTCAGGACATGTGCAGAGGAGGGATAATAGATATACTGAACAAAGTATGATGAATATGGAGCCAACAGGTAAGAGGGAGATTTATGGATGTAGTGAAGGAGGACATGCAGGGGGTTAGTGTGACAGAAGAGGATGCCAGGTGAGATGGAGGCAGATGATCTGAGTGGGGACCCCTAAAGGGACTAAATGAAAGAAGAATGTGGTAGGTAGCTGATGAGCAACATGACTGCATATCATCTGATGTTGAGGAGATGAACCTGCTGGCCTTCATTGATACATGAGAGTCTAACATTTGTTCATTGGCACAAACTATTGTTTGTTTTTTGCTCCACAACCAACATCTCCAACCTCCGAACACAGACACGCTCGCCATTTAAAAGCAGTATCTTGAAAATTGGAATCACTTGCTGGACAAAACGAGATACGATCATTTTGGGCTCTAATGCCATTATTGATAACAGTACTAATCATCACTACCTCACTGAGTCTAGAGATAAACCGTGTGAGCAGACACACACACGCCTCAGGCTTTTTAATCAGATATGAAATCATCAGCACACATCAGCGTCTGTGCTGTAACTCGGTGTGTCATTAAGAGAAAGGATCACTCCTCTTTTTTTATTAATCAGAAACCAGTTTTAGTGCTTCTCACCAGAAGACACTGACATGCTCCCAGATGAGGATCCTGTCTGATCCTGCTTCTGTTTGTCATTTGTCCTGATCTAATCACCAACGAGCCTCCTGTCACACCACTAAAGTCTGCTGCTGTGTCACATTATTGCATTCAGACAGAGGAAGTTCCTATTGATGTTGTAATATCTGCAGCATCAGTATGACTTAGCAGGGGTGAGGCAGTTCATCTTCCCAAGGGATCACATGAGAAACTGGGACTGTTGTGGAGGCTGCATCAATAACCCCATGAATTCAGCTTACTGGTGCAGCCCTCCGCTACAGTCCCAGTTTCTCATGTGGCCCCTTGGGAAAATTAATTGCCCACCCCTCACTTAGAGGAACACTTCAGATTTGGCACAATAAAAACCTTTTTTCACAACATGGGAAATCCCACTAAACAGCTATCCGATGTTTCACTGGGTCTGGAGGAACCTCTCGTTACGCCACACTTGTGGTTGGAAAAAATAAAACCACACGGTCCTCTTCGTGAGGGAGCGATCCTCTCAAATATCCTCATGTTCGTGGCAACGGTCAGATTAATACAACCAAGCCAAAGAACAGATGTCACATTGACCAAAATCTGACACATTTAACACACTTTTGAGCAGCAACAGAACCAACATTCAAAGCACCACAAGGTGGGAGTGACAAACACCTGGGATCACCTGGATTTGTCCAGCAGGAAGGCATGAAAGACGAACGAGCAAGAGAAGTTTAGATTATTGCCCGACATCTAAACCCAGCTCAGACCAGCGTTATGATACTTTAGCTTTTTTAATTATTTTTTATAATTTACTTTTAAATTTTTAATCATGTAGACATAAGCCTATAGCAGTATATAATGGCCATCAGGTAGGCTGTTTTGACAAATGAAACCAAGCTGAGAGATTTCCTGTTCATTTTCACTTTAGTACCTGAACATCTGATTCCAGTTAACTGAAATGTTTTATGCAGGTTGGTTTCAGTTTACTATAATAACTGTTCTTTATCCAGAGTTAGACTAAAGATTAGGAAAAAAAAAATCTTTGCAAATCCTCATTTGTTCTTAAATTAGCACATATTCTTATTTTAATCTTAGTTTGATAGCATATGAATGTTTTCTTAAATCTATTTATTCTACATGTCTATTCCTTTATCAACTTTGAAATAATGTGTTTGTGTTGCTGTCACTTTTGTGTATATATATATATATATATATATATATATATATATATATATATATATATATATATATATATATATATATATATATATATAAATAAATAAATAAAAATGGTTATTATTTGACCATTATGACGCAAACAAACTGCCTTTACGGGCCATTAACAGAGAGTGAACTTGAATAGCCACAATTTACTCACACTTGAGGCACATTTGTTAAATGCAGTATACTGCTGCAGCACATCAGCCCACCTCACGGACAGCTGAAACTGACCCCCCCCCCCCCCCCTCATTCTTTTAAGCCAGGAAGTAGTCCACACCAAAAAGTCCTGCTCTTCTTGGTTTTTCACACAAAAGAACATCTTTATGAACATGGAAGCGATAATATTTTTAAAATGTCACTGAGTTCAGCATTTTCAAATTAATTAGACCAACGAAACCGACAGGTGTCACTTGTTTTGGTGTCATGTCAAGCTGTGAATATCGTTTACAGAACAGACCGCATGCTGAGGTGATGCAGATGATATGTAGGCCCACATAAACCAATCTCTTGGTCTAACCGACCTAAAAATCCCCATAATACAGGTTTGTTAGCTTAGGGCAATAATACAGGTTGTCTTCCCAGCAGCCTGAGACAGGTACAGCTCAGGTGAACACTGACTCACAGTCCTGTCTCAACATGAAGGCGCTCAGCTGTGCTTAAGTCCTGTTTACGCACGTTTCCTGTTGAGTCACTTGCTAAATTTCTGTCTGAACTGCGTTTTTTGTGTTCGTAATTTCTCACACTCACCTGGGTTTCCACAGGAACTCTGTTCAAGAACCCACTCTCACCTGAGAGTTAAACACCACTCAGGTTACACAGCAAACCTTCAATTAACCCATTTTTCATCCGCGCTAATTAGCTGAATTGTATCCTTCCGCCTGGCGATCGCCAGGACAACTAGATCCATAAATACAGCATTAATATACATCATAGCAAGTAATTTAAAAAAAATAAGAGCACAACCTGTAGCTGTGATACTTTTAGAAGTTTAAATTAAGTTAAAATACCTCTCAGCTTGGGTTCATAACCCTCAGTTTGGAGTCATAAAATGAACTAAAGGTTTGTGTTACAAACAGCTGATGAACTGAGTCATGAATTATGCAAAGCTACTCTAGGCCAGAAATTTATATATGTATGGAGCTGTTAATGAGTATAATAGGCCCCTTTTAAAGCGGTTTCAAATCAGCTATTTAAAACTGATTTAATAAAAGTCAAATTTAATGACAGTGACAACGAAAGAGAAAGAAGAAAATGTTTTGAAGTCACATTCATATTTGGGGCTTTCAATAATCACTTTTTATTGCCTTAGAGGTGCTTTTGAGCTTTCTAACCTCTGCAGAACTTTAAAACCTTTAAACCTGGAATCGTACCCGTGGCTGAGCTGAAGCGTTTTCTGTGCTGCTGTTTAACTTTTTAGTTACACCTATTTGCTTAAGAGGTTTTGTGAAGGTCAATAAGAATGTGTTCTTAATGAATTACCTCATTAAATAAAAGTCACCTGTCATCTCAGCTCAAATGAACTTCAGTTGGTGTCTCTTATAAACAATAATATTACTATTAAGTCTTTGCAAACAACAGGAAAGGAGTCAAATTTCTGGTAATGGCAACTAGAGGCTGCAAATAAAGGGAAAAAGCAAAAAGGTTTGACACCCACTTGATCGTTAATGATGGTGTTATTTATTCATTTCACCTCTTTTTATTTGAAATTTGATTTGCAGTGACAACATTAAAGTAACAAGTAAGTACCTCAAATTTACATTGCTTACTTGTATAAATGCTTCTACGACTGCCTGTAGAATAGCTTGTGTGATGCATTTCAAAATAAAACTCTATTCCTCACCAACCTGTTTTTTTTTTTAATTAACTAATTTAATAATCACACTGCTTCATCTGTACGGTTCATGATAATTATTTTGGTTTACAGAAAGTTATAGTTTAGCTCAGCAGGTGGCAGTAATGTAAATTATTTAGTCAATGTTCCTACTTTGCCACTAGATGGCGAACAACAACAGCTATAAAACTGATCTCAGGATCCCTCAGACCATGAATGGCCTGCATGCTGTCTCATTCCGCATACCTGGCAAACTACCTACATACTTATATAAGTGCGAGTCCGACAGCTCTACTGTCCACTGCTATATTTAGTCTGTTTGTTCTCTGACATTCACACGTTCAGCGTTCACAGTGAAGCAGGTATGCAGGAGCATTACCAAATGAGCACACAAGCAAACCATCCTGTAATTTCTGAACAATCTCTTTGCCTTTATAGGGACATTCAGCTCATTTTAATTAAAAACTTTATTACTAAACTCAACACACAGTGCAGTAAAAACAAACAACTTTTATGTTCTTTTATGAACGCTTCCTTTGCTCGTTATGAAGCTGATGTGTGGGGTTATCAGCATACTTTAATTAAAAGAAGTTAAATATATTCTAATAGGACATTTAAATTTTGCAGGGCTCGGACCACCGCAAATGTTATCAGCAACATTTTGGTCTCAAGATAGACTCACTATTCTTTGATAAAGAAAAGTCATTGTGTTGCTACATTGGCACTGAAATGATGTCTGAAGGCAGAAAGTAAATCCTGGAGTTATCTCTCTGAGCGTTTGAATCTATGTGTGATTCTGCTAATGAAGTAATCTCTGGAGAGAGAGTGTCCCACCACCTGCTGTGCCTGATCCTCTGATCCTGCCGTCCCTTTGTTTTCATCATCCCCTCCCTACCTTCCTACCTGTTTAAGGTGCCGTTTACACGAAGCCGTTTTCACTGGAAACGGTGTCGTTTTGATGCGTTTCAGCCTTTCGTTTACACGATGGCGTTTCAGAAACGATCCGCGTTTACACGAGGACATGTGAAACGATGAAAACGATGTAGTTCCCATGCCAGGCCACAAGTTGGCGTTGGTTTTCTCTTTGCAAAGTTTGTTTACGCAAGACGCGCATGCGTGGAGTGACACAGTAGGTAGTGCGGCAAATTGTTCATTACTTACAAAACGGCCAATGTGAGAGGTTTTGTGTGGACAGATGATGAGGTTGGATCGCTGCTGCACACAACGCTGAATTACAAAACGGTAAAAACACAGGAAAAGCATAAGAAGCACTCGTGAATCCGCGAGTACTGTTTATCAGTTTGCGCGTGCGCGAAAAACTGGCCGTCGCAACCATAGTGCGCATGTGCGAGTCGAGCGTTTTCAAATCACCCCGGTTTCAAGTGTTTACACGAAAACGCAAGCCGGTGCGTTTCTGAAACGCTCCACTCTGGACCCCGTTTCTGAAACACATCGTTTTCACTCTGTTGTCGTGTAAACAGAAGGGCGAAACGCATCAAAACGACACCGTTTCAAAATGAAAACGGTCTCGTGTAAACGGCACCTAAATGATATACATTGTTGATGGCTCTGGTGTGGCTTACCCTGGCAGACCCGCTGTCTGGCTGTCTAGTAGGACACAGGAGAGAAGGAAGATGAATCTATGATGTGACAAAAACAGTGGCTGAATGCATACAGTGGTAATAAGGCACAGGTATACAAACCACTTTAGAAAGAAAAAGTTGTTTCACATTTTGAAGATGCTTCTGGATCAAACTTGGAGCCCTCCACCATTTATGTGTGTCATAAACAAAGGCAAAAATGTATAATATCTATGTTTTTGTCACATTGTGGCGGCATGTTCTGAATTGAATTTACATTAAAACGTACACACCCAATTCCAAAAATGCTGAGATGCTGGGTAAAATGTAAATAAAAACAGAATGCAACGATTTGCATAAACTCGTGTTTTATTCACAGTGGAACATCGGAAACACAACAAATGTTTAAACTGGGATATTTCGCTATTTCGCACAAAAGTATTTGAGATCATTTTGAATAAGGTGGCAGCAGCACAGCTCAATAAAAGGGGGCAACAAAAGGTTGGAAAGGTAAGTGATGCTACAGATAAACAGCTGGAGGAACATTTTGTGACTCATTAGATTAACTGGCAACAGATCAGTGACATGACTGGGTATAAAAGGAGCATCTCAGAGAGGCAGAGTTTCTCAGAAGTAAAGATGGGCAGAGGTTCACTAATCTGCAAAACAAACCCAAAAAAATGCAAAAACAAATATTTGAAAAAATTTTGAATTTTGAATAAATCAGTGTAAAATTGTGAAGCCAACATGTTCTTGTCAGTCTGAAACCCATTATCATTTTAAAAAGCTCTATATAACATTATCATGTTGACCTTCAGATCAATCAATTGACCTTGAAGGAGAGGTCAGAGGTCAAATGTCACACGAATTTTAAATATTTACATGGTACTTTCTATATGTTAACAACACACGCCACACTTGTAAGACTCATAGTTTCTCGGTTTTAAGGCTTTTTGTCAATTTTCAACCATAAAACGTGAAGTTGATTTTTAAGGTCTTGGTGGACATGAGCCAAATTTTAATGGACCTTTAATATAACCCCACTCTACACCCATCATGTACTGCTGTGGCAGGCAAAGCAGAGAGGACCCCAATGCAGGACTCAGAGGCGAGAGCTAAATTTATACTTCAGCTTTATTTGCTTGAACAAAGGAGATAACCAGACTGGTCGGGAGCCAGCTGCACAAAAAACACAAAACTCACTTGAAACTCGAATACAAAGAACACACAGCAGGGAAAGCCGGCGACGAGGACGCGACAAAGAACTGACACAGACTGAGGACTAAGGAGAGGATGGAACAGGTGGAGACACAGCTGGGAATAATTAAACAGGAAAAGACCAGGAAGTAAACTAAATGTAAGGCAGACGAGACCAAGACTGACAAAGTGAAACAGGAAACAAGCAGGAGCGGGACAGAGACGCAGACCAGTCACAAATAAAACTCAATACAAAAACACACAAAGCAAGGGACATAACAGAGGGGCAAAACAGACACTAAAACACAGAGACGCAGGGGAGACATGAACAAAGGGAACCAGGAATGCAATATTAATAATCAGAACACTAAACAAACTAAGACAACACAACGAAACAGAATCATTTATCAGAATTCATTCAAAACTCTTCGATCTATCGTGTTTACAGACAGAAGAAGCGCATGCACACAAACACAAAACAAACTGTTTTAGCTCCTCTCCCTCTAGGCCAACTTTATTCTGATTGGCTGCCTCTGTGTGCTTGAGATGACCATGTTAGAATTGTCCTCTTTGACATCATAAAGAGCCAAGAGTAGGAAAAACCTGCATGAAACTGAATTTAAAAAAATTATAAGACATGTTTTTTGTGAGCCCCGTGTTTTAATGAAACTTACCAGACGGCGCACGTGCTGTTACACATGATGGCGCTGTACTAAGCGGGTGTGTGTGTGAGTCTGTCTTTGCTCACATCCTGAGCGTGTTAGCGCGTGTGCATGTTTGTGTGTGTAACATCGTGCAGCAGAGCAGAACATTGTGTTTTCATCACAAGAAATGAAGGATAGACAACCAGCCCTCATCAACACATGACTGTGAGAAAAGAATGAAGCGAAAGAAAAAACTGAGTCATTTGTCACTCGCAGCTAAGCTGGTGGGGGTCAGATGTTGTAGCTCCACCTCGGCTGTGATTGGAGGGACGTATGGGTGGAACCTACATATGGCTTTAATTTGAAGTTTTAGTGTTCTCCTGTGTTTCAGGGTGCAGAGGCTGTGGTTAGCATGTAGAAAAGTTCAGTGTGTTGCATGACTGGATTCACAGCAGCCTGCAGTGGATTCCTCTTTGTGGATGGCTGTGGGCTGAGCCGCACAGTGTCCTTGGCAAAGCCTGAACATCTGGTTTGGATTAGGTTTTGTTTGTTTTTCACTCATTTGTTAAGATGAGAAGACCGCAAACTTAGCTTGTTAGATGCTTTTTTTTTTGGTAAAATATTTGCCTTTACCCGCTCATTAGTCTGCACACCGTATGTGGCAGACATGTGGCTTACCTTCTTACATCACCAGCTAAACGTCAGATATTGTATGATCAGATTTAAAAGCCTCTATTGGTTCAACTGCATCTTCAGCTGCAATGCACTTAGGGTCACCAGCTGAATGTGTAGTCCTTGTGTGGTGTTCATATTTGTGTGTCAGCCTATGTTTGCAGGTGTGGTGGAGTTTTCAAATCAAGAAAGCCATAAAAATGGATGTAAAAATACTGAACTGAACTGAATTAGAAATTGAACAGATCCATGTCAGTCTGTAGTTCAGCTCCAGGCTGTAAAACAGAGTTTTGCTGTGTTGCACATGCATTTCTTGCACTTGATGCATGCACACTTGTATGTACCCCACTTGGGGTGGCGTGTTTCTTAGGCAAGAAGACTATTCAGTTTCACCATTTTTTAGCATCCATATTTCTCATCTTGCTGGCTGCTGATGGGATTTTAGAGCTGACTAGTGGGCAGTCTCATCCCCGCCTTCAAACGCATAGTAGACCAAACTGATGATGCTGCTCTAGCTCACCTGGTTGAGCAGGTGACCCATGCTTCAAAGGTTAGAGTCCTCACTGCAGGGGCCTGAGTTTGAGTCTGCCCCAGATTATTTTCTGCGTGTCATTCTTCTTCACTCGGTCAAAATTACAGAACAATTGAAAAAAAAAACTGCTTTGTTCAAAATATAAAAGAATATAATCTGTGGATGTAGCACTGTTCTAGCAGTATTTTATTCAAAATAACAAAAGGCCAATATTTGGACCAGTTGCGTTGACATTTACCTGTGTGTGTGCTTCTGTGTGTGTGTGTGTGTGTGTGTGTGTGTGTGTGTGTGTCCTCAGATTCAGCTGATGTAAATAAATTGATGACACTGGCACCCACACAGCAGGAGGCGCTGCAAACACAGTCCTCCTTATCAAGATTAAACACTTTATGGAAGCAGTAAATCAACGAGCGCCCCATCCAAGTCCGTCCATAACTCGCCACCATTATAGATAACTCCAGCAGAGAGCTCCGACTTCTTCCTGCTGAAGAAGCCCTTTAGTTGCTGTTACTGGTTGAATACAATTTGGTGTAATTTGAGGCTTCCTCAAGAATTTGAGGCTTCCTTAAATTGGGCCAAATTGCTTCAAATGTCTGAAAATCATTAATACCAGATGTCTCACTGACAGTCTTAAAGTTTGGGTAGCAAGACGAGCATGTGATGATCAGACTGGGTTTCAAAAACACGACAGACCAGGGTCCACATTTTTTAAACTAGGAGAAAATAGCCTAAATTTACTGTACTACCTTAAGGCAGCTATTAGACTACCTTTAATTATAGTAATGAATGAGTTGATGCGTGGAATCAATCGAGGTGTATTTGACCCTTGGCTTTTATTGTCTCATTTTAGTGGTGAATGGATTCTCTAAAGAAAGCTTTTTGAGCCCTTTTGATGCCTCAGTTGTTTTGTGGGCAACATCTTTGCCAAGATTTTGTCATAACTTTATGGGGAAATTCCCAGAAATTGTCAGATTTCTGTGAATGTTTTAGAATTCCATAACTAGGAGTTGCTCTTGTTTGAGGCTTTGTGAATGCACAGGCCTGGGTTTACTGGGGAAGCATACTGATAATATTGGAGGCATATTGGATAGCTTTAAACGTATCCAGAAGGAGCTGGGGGACTTTTTGAGATAATGTCTGGGGCCGCAACTTGGCACTGGATAAGCAGAAGAAGATGGATGGATGGATGGACACTTCTCTGACCTAATATCTGTTTTTATTATTTTCGTATCTGCCCCATTTATGCCTCCACTGCGGGCCTGCTCTGCTTTGTGTTTCTCCCCACTCACGTCATCCTCCCCTGGAGGCATGATCCTCTCCACCTGTGGGTCATCATTCAACAACCCATCGTGTATACACCTGAGCCTGCTCATCCATTCTCTGCCAGATCATCAGTTAAACATCTGTGTTAAAGCAGTCAGGATCACCTCTAGTGTTTCCTTTAGCTGTTTCTTGTTTTCTGACTTCACAGTCTTCTCATCACTGTGATTTATTGTGTTTATCAGTTCCCATTATTCCAAATTCCTTTTGCTTCCCTGGGTTTGTGTTTTGTTGAACTCAGAGGCCTGAGGCCTGCGCTGCAAAGAAAGATTTCCTCTTGTCTCGGTAACTTCAGGGTTAACTCTGGATTTTCTTTACTATGAAGTTCACTTCTTAAGGGGGTACATCACTACGGTAACTTATGCTGCAGACCTAACCTGCTCCAGAGCGCATTACACTCTAGATTGGAGATCAGTGGGTACAAAATGCCGATTTGTCTGCAGCAGTGTGTTACGTTCAGTGTTGCTTTTCGGTCTGTATTACTTGTTTAACCACTTCATATTTTTCTTCAGTATAGTTTTAACATCCTTTGTAAAATCAGCCATTTTCCTGCCAGTACACTTACCAGTAACTGGGATTGGGCCTTTCCAATTCATGGTGGCAGAAGGCCTGGAGCCCATCCCACTGGGTAAGAGGTGAAGTACACCCCGAACAGGTCACCAGTACATGACAGAGATTTTGTTTTTCCTACAGCCCAAAAAAAAAAAAGGCTTCATGGAGGTAAAACTGGGACAAAGGTTAGTGGCACAAAGGTAAGAGGGTCTTTAAAAATTAACATTATCTGTGGGACAAAGGTGAGGGAGTTCAGCACTAGAGTGGGTGAGATAACAGATCCAAACTGGGGCTTTAACCCCCTCAGGTCCTAGGGTACTGTTTTGACATTCCCACCTGAAAAAACTTTCTCATATTTAACAGAAGAAGAGACACTTGGGAGAAATGTGAAATCCTTCAATCATCAGTCTAGGATCAAATCTGGAAGCAAATATTGGCAATTTTACCTCTTTAAGACTCTTAGTCGGTGGACACCGATGTTTGTTCTAAAAAGTCTTGACCAGAACTCTTAGAAACTGTAAGAAATTTGATGAAACAGAAGTGTAACATAACATGCTTCATCTATATAAATCAGTCGCAGTGACTGCACCGTGCATGGCATATTTAACAGATACAGTCCGGACCCAGATCAGAGGCCTCCGGCGTTGAAGGGGTTAAGCTAACCTAAAAACTCAGAAACGTCACTACTTGTTGGTTCAACGCAGGCTTGATTTGAAGAGACGCAGACACAAACAAAACAGGACACCTAGTTTTATTGACAATTCTGTACTTTGTGTACTATTTGTAAGAGAAATGACGAAATGAGGACAAGCCTAAACCCCTGATCGATCCCAAAATTGTGTACGCGTAGGCTAAACTGTCCCTGTTCTGAGGTAGGTTTGACTTTCAAAGCTACATCCGTCCAAATGTCGCACAGGTTCAACCCATTCTGACTCTCAGCTCGTCATGTACTGACCCATTTAAAGTATATATTTAATGTTGTGAAAGGCTGTATTTTAACCCTAACCACACTAACCCAACTACATAGTTTTAATGCCTGAACATAGACATGAAATTTAATACCTACTTTAATAGCTGGACCTAACCAAACAGCAACAGAAAAGGGGGATTAAAAAAAATTAAGTGGGGGAAAAAAGTGCTCCTCAGAAAGGAGCCATCAAACACCCCACCTGCCTCCTACCAAGAAGTTTAGCTGTTTTTTTTTTTGTTCTTCTTCATGGCTGAAGCTGATGTTCGAAGGGCTACACCTCGTCTTAAAATGTGATGTGGGTCCTGACCAAGCATCAGTATGTGATGAGCTCTGATTGAAAACATCATGGACACAGATAAAGACATGTCCGACGGAAGGATCTCATTGGTGGAAACATGAGTAATGTGACACTGTGAGCTCTGCACGGTGATAGATTTATAGATTCAAGGTTTGTCTGCTGGAAAAAATGCAAACTATGAAGACATTGTTGGCAGGATGCTAAAAACCCTGAGCTCCTCTCACATGAGGAGAGAAGCTTATAAAAGCAGAAGGAGATCCTCGTGCACCCACAAACTCTGTTATTGCAGCATGCATTCCTAGCATCCAAAACCTCCAGCTGAACTGTTCCAAGGACAAAATTTATTTCTCCTTCACAGTCCCCCCCCCCCCTGTAGATACCATCCCCCTCACTGTTGTGTTATTTCTTTTTACTGCCTCCCCCCCATGTCTTTGTTTTACTCTCTTCCCCCTCCTCTGGGTTAGTGTTTACAGAGCAGCCTGTGTCTCCCTTTGAGTGGCTATTGTCTTTGGCTGCATCCACAGTAATCAATTCAAAACTGATTCTTAAAACTGTGGAGGCCAACGTTTGTGCACTGGGTGTGACTAATGCACATTTTAGCAGTAGTAGCATGGTAAAATGATTAATTTAACGTCACAGATTTTTGGCAGCGCCTGTCCTTTGTTATCCCTGTTTGCACAAAGACCGGTGTCATTGTTTTCTTCCAGATAAGAGTCATTAGTTAGGAGAGTGATGAATCAGGGGAGGATGTGTGAAGCTGGGGTTGGTGGGGCTGCTCTGACATCACTCTCTGAGATGGAAGTCCAACTTGAGGAGGTGTTAGAGCTGAAAATTCCCACTGGGAACTTGGAAATTCTGACTTCTTGAATGCACCAAGGGATCATGGGAGTTTACTTACTCACCCAGTAAACTATAGCAAAAGATTATCAGCATACTGACAGTTTCCTCGTAATTATTTTAATCTCTCTTGTAAGACCTACTGCCAGTTTTTTAATGCTTCTATCAAATACCTGTGGATTTTGGAGTGTTTTTGGACTCTTGCCTGCCCCCCTTGTCACCCCACTGGCTATGTGGACCGCTTATCTGTGTATGATCCCATAATCACAGTTAATTTAAACTATTATTGTGGACTTTTGTCATGAGCTCTGCCTGATTCCTGCTGTTTAGTTAAATCTTGATTCCTCATTGGTCCTTGCGTCAAATATCCTTTTACTAAAACAAATTTCCAGACCAGTTTGACTTAAGATAATCACTAGTTCATGAGTCCTCATCATGGTGCTCGTGGCACATACTGATGTATTATGGATGATTACCTTGCAGTGCACTGAGTAGTTCAAAATCACTGTTTTTCATGCCATCTTTCTCCAGTCTGGTCTCATCTTCTGGACAGCAATTAGTGCACACAGTTATCTCTCAGCTGCCTGTACTGCTGAGGCCAATGCATCAGGGCACTGGCACCAAAGGACACCTTGCTCTTGATGGGGAGACGCAGGAGGCATGTGACTCAACAACACTCTTTTATGAGTCTTCATCATGGACAGAGTATCAGGAGTTATTCTGCAGTTCCCAGTCTGAGTCTGTGTCATAGTTTTCAGCAGTTTCTATCTGTCCAGACTAAAACATAATCCTGGCATTTTCGAACTAAAACTTTCGATGTTAGGGGTTGAAAAAGGCTCCGTCTGAGACCACCCTCTCCCGTCTGCTGGGGTAGGTGTGCGGTTGTCTTTGGACTGAGTGGCCGGGGGTCTTCCTGGCTCTTGGTGGGCTGCTGGTGGCCTGGGGTTCTGGGGGCTTTCCGTACCTGCCTCTGGCTTCTGATGGGTGGAGCTGCAGCGTTTTGCCCTCATTGGTAAGTACGTTCCATGACACAGACACAAACATGACACAGACACAAACGCCCACTCAATCACAACTCAACAAAATTGTTGGTGTGCGTAACATGCTTTGTTAGTTTTGTTTTTCACACACAAATTTATTTTTGCAAGTATTGATAGTATTTTTTTATATGTTAAAGTGATGAAGTATCTGATTAATAGACTTGTGCTCTTTCCCCTTTTTTTTTTTTTTTTTGCTCCCTTTCTCTCTCCCTTTTTCTTCTCTTTATTTTCCTCTTCTTCAGCCTGTCAGCTCTGGCTATTACATAGTATGTGGAAAAATAACTCAGATAAATAAAATAAAGGGTTAAAACATCAACAAGAAGAGCCTATTGAGAATCTATAGAGCTTATCTTGAAATAGCAAATATGTTTGGCACAACAACGCATTCAGATCACAGTTCTGCTTGCAAGATCTACCAGACATGACAGGCTTAAAAAAAAAAAAAAAAAGAAAAAGGCCAGAAGATTGTGGATTTTAGGTGTAAATTTAACATCATGGACTGCCTTGTCCAAGCTGTACCCCACATTGCATCCTGTGACAGCTGGGACGGACCCGAGTGTCCCTAAGCTGGATAAACTGTAGAAAACAAATTAATTAATGGACATAACTTGACAAGCAGTTAAGAAAATAGATGTATGGTTATTTCTGTTCAATTTTTATCTACATCTAACCTTGTACGATCCTTTGGAAAGCATCCTGGACTCAATTCCTCCTCATCTGGTTTGTTCGCTTATATGACTGCCTCCACGTTTATGACTTAAGCTTTGGATTAAGGATTTGGATCACAGACAGCTAGGCAAACAGTCGTAGCTGTATTCATTGTACTGGGCTGGACCTGATAAATCCTGCTGGGATAATTCAAACTCCTTCCTTTTCTCCATTTCTCGCTCATAAACTCAACTCTGCCATAGTCGGGCCCTTTCTTCTTCCTCTTCCTCATTAGCAGAAACTTAATGAATATGATGAATATTCCAATTAGTGACTGTCATATTGCCGTGCCAAAAGCATCCTCACATGCAGCCGGTTGGAAACATTTAACAGAGGATGGTGATGGCCGCGGCAACTACACAAAAGGCCCATTGTGCAACTGTGACAATCCCATCTCTTCTCCAGCGCAGTGCTTTCCTGAGAGCACTGGAGGACAGAGTACAGTAAGGGTACATCCAGCTACATTCACTGTTGCAGGGTCAGTGGGCAAGTGATTTCTTTTTTCAGTGCAGGACGAGGAAGGAATGTTAATCCAATGAACTGCACATTAGCTTCACATGGGCTTGCTGTGGGAATGTATAGCAGGAGCTTTGATAAGTAAATGAGCACTCAAAGAAATGCCATAAAACTTCCTTTTTATAAACCTCTGCATGGCGATACTGAGTATATCACTAACGTGCGTCATATCCTTTGATCTTCTTGTTATTGCATTAACACCGATCAGTAAGAAAATGAAGGAGCAGAGTACAGAATGCCATAGAGGGCGTCTCCTTCTTATCTTCCTGCAGCTGTAATACCTTCAAATCTGATTTGGCTGCTAATCACTGACATGAACTGAACAACACATCCAGTAATGTCCTCAGATCAGTTCAGGGGTTCTCAATTTGTGCAATAATCATATGGCGGAAGAGCTGAGGTGAAAGGGAGGGGCCATGATTTCAACACGATATTTTTGGAGGGTGTGAATGGAATAAAAACAAGACATGTATCATGCAATTCAATGCAAGTGAATAAAATAGTCCATAAAACACGAACACACGCACGCACACACACACGCACGCACGCATGCACACATGCAACGTCTTTTAAAGTTTATAAAATTTTCCAATGAAGGATCCATGCCAGCGAGGTGCTGAGTCAGCGGTTTTGAGGCAGTACGTGTGTCACAATATGTAGTGGCATTTTATCCAGACACAGAAAAAAGTACTATAAATATGTATAAACTGTATATTTGTCATTAATTCCTAAAAAACTGAAACACTTCTCCATATTTTAGTCCTAACGAGATAACTCATAGCACCAGAATGATGTGCACTCTAATTAATTTTTGTTCAGTCAAAAGAAGAAACATTACTGCAGTAGTTACAATGTAATTATGTAATGTCATTAAATACATTACAGTATTATATAATTCAGTCAACTTTTATTCATGTTTCTCTATGAGTTATTACTGATAAACAGCAAATAATTCTGCGTGTGTGTGTGTGTAGCAGCTGAGGCACATATAGTGCGGGTTTGAATCCAGGCTGTGGCACTTCTGCGTGGAGTTTGCATGTTTTCCCCGTTTCTGGGTGGATTCTCTCCGGGTTTTCTGGCTTCCTCCCACAGGTCAAAGAGGTTAACTGGTGAATCTAAATTGGCCATAGGTGTGAATGTGAGCTCTCTATGTGTTAGCCCTGGTGACCTGTCCAGGGTGTATCCTGCCTCCCACCCTATGGCAGCTGGGATAGGCTCCAGCCCTCCTATGAACCTGAGTTGTAGAAGTAAGTAGAAGAAAATGAATGGATGGATGGATGGATGGATGGATGGATGGATGGATGGATGGATGGATGGATGGATGCCACCTGTTCATCCATGTGTGCTTTATGCCACTTGTGTCTCCTGATAAACACATGTTGTATTAAGTTTCCTGTGCTGTTGAAAATACATTTCTGTTTTTTGTAGTTGTCACCTCGTGTTCGCTCCTATTCTTAAGCCAGGCTGTGACAGAGTGTTGACTCAGTAAGGATAATACAGACATGCTGTAAGAGAGAGACGCATGCACACGAGGAACCCTGAATTTAAATCTACAGGAGAATTACACAGGAGCAAAGTTTTTATGTCCTGGTGACTTTTGAAATCAAAGTTAATGTAAATAATAATTGAAAAAAATTAACTGGCTGGAGGTTTCAAGACTGGCTTCTGAACAGACTTTACATAATATTAAGAGAGGGCTGAGCTCAGTTATTTGAGACTACTACATAACACGCCGGAGAGCCCCATCGCATATCTCTTTCTTCTTTTGGCTTCTTCCTTTAGGAGTCGCCACAGCAGATCATCTGTCTCCATCTCACTCTATCCCCAGCATCCTCTTCTATCACACCAACCCTCTGCACGTCCTCCTTCACTACATCACTACTCTGAGGTCTTCCTCTTTTCCTCCTGCCATGCAGCTCCATCTTCAACATCCTTTGTCCAGTATCTCCACTATCCCTCCTCTGCACATGTCCAAACTATCCCAACCTTGCCTCTCTAACTTTGTTTCCAAATTGCTCAACCTAAGCTGTCCCCCAGACATTCTCAGGTGCACTTTCTAATCTTGTTCATTCTGGTCACTCCCAGTGATGATCTTAGTACTAGTCCCTACTCTCACCTCCACACTTTTCCGTCTCTCTTGGTGCCTCCTAACACACTTTTTCACTTTCCTCTTCCGTTGTCTTCAGCCAACAGAAGCACAGTTTCAAACAGAATCGATTGTTATCCTGGGCCTCAACCCATCCAATATGGAAATCTCATTCTTGATGATCCCCATGTTTGATTTAGGAAAGATTTTAACCCTCCCCATTTATCCAGGCTTGGGACCAGCATTACGAGTACACTGGCCTATGGCCTCCCGGGTGGCTGGGTTGAGAACCTCACTGCATATTTTGCAGTATAAATTGTCACTTGGATATTTCTACATAAATGTTAGGTACTCACTTAACTAAATATGAATAATTATCTAAATTAAATTCCCCAAAGAGCCTCTATTGACTTAAAGCTTGAGATTTCATTTTGGCTTAGCTTTGAAACACTGGGAGATACTGGTGTCACTGAGTAATATAAACTGTACTGTTATAGCCTGCCTGCTGGATACTGCAGAGTTTCTCCAGGATCAGTTGAACCAGTATGGCTTTAGAATATAAGGTGATGCATAAAGAAAAGCATTTACGCTGCTACTCGAGAAACAGATGCCAGCATCTCTCAATTTTTCAAACTTAAACCAAACAAAACTGGAGTAAACTTTCAAGTCACAGAAGCTTAATAATGAAGAAAATGAGACAAAGGCTTTTGTAGGGTGAATTCTTTAGGTTTCCGTACATTTCTGCTGTAAACTGAAGCAGAAAAGGTAAATATTGGGGTGCTGAAGTTTAACAGAACAAACGCAGAACTGCTGACGTCAGATAGGTTCTCGCTATGCCCCGCCTTAAACGTGCAGTTTGTCAGCTTCCCCTTTTCTGAGGCTCAGAGATTCTTTCATATGCGCATGCGCCACGGTTGTAACGCCGTCACCATCCCCGTAGTTCGTCAGTCTGAGGTCTGTGGTACCCGGAGGTGGTACCGTGGCAACGTGTCTCCGTGCTCTCCAACAAAAAGGACACCAGGGGCGACTCACACACTCAAGCCGATCTCCCAGCGGACACAGCCGAAGAATCCTCCGCGGTGAGTGAGCGGGACCGAAAGTCCCAACGTGGCGTGTCGAGACAAAAGAGCCTCTTTTTTTTTTTTTTTTTCCTCATTCTTTTTACATCACAACTTCAGCTGAACGGCTGAAGCCTCGTTAAATTAGCCAGCTCCGCGTCTCGGTTACTCGCCTCGTGTGTGAGCCACTTTCATCCTCCCCGCTTCCGCTGTCGCTGGTAAATCTGTTTACTACGACGATTGAACTTAACTGGCTTTGTAGGAACGCTGCGAAGCGGCGTGGTTTCATTCACTTTGGCGTGATGCTGCCCGCTGCTATTTTTGCATCCACGTGTGAGGCCAGTGAAGCTGGTCTGTCCGCGTCTGACCAGCTGG
This sequence comes from Archocentrus centrarchus, assembly GCF_007364275.1. Lineage (NCBI taxonomy): Eukaryota > Metazoa > Chordata > Actinopteri > Cichliformes > Cichlidae > Archocentrus > Archocentrus centrarchus. The sequence continues at coordinate 6,136,709 of NC_044352.1, read as the reverse complement.
GCCGGCCCTGATTCAGCAGCCTGTCCGCCCGGCAGGGTCAGACGTGTGAACTGAGTGATGATGGCACGGACACGTGAAGGGCCTCACCGCATCTACATGGGAGAGAGAAAGGGGGCTGGAAGACTCATAAAAGGGGATTTTTAGCGGTTTCTGCAGCTGTACCAAAACAATCAAACAAAAAAAGGTCAATGTGATGTTAGTGAGAATGGAAATCTCTAAATCTGTTAGTTTTTTTTTAGTCATTCTGCGTCTCATTGTGTTGCCTCCAAGTCCTCTTCCCCCATGCGTGTCTTTATAGGCCTTTTTTGTTTTTCCTCAGTCTTATGAGTCTTCCAATGATACCCCTCCCCCCCTCCCTCTGGGACCTTTGAGCCCCGAGCCTGCCCCAGCCTGCCTCATCCACCCATAGGTCCAGGTCATTTAATTGGGCTGGCACAACCCACAAAGTGGGTGACTAGGCAAGCTTAGTCTGCACAGTAAAAAATGAGTTTGTTATATTGATAATTTGATAAGTAAAATGTATTTTGTTCTTCAGAAACTGACTGATGAATAAAATCTCTAGACTCTTGTATGTGTGGGAGGGGGAAAACCCCAACTCATGTCTATACCTCAGTTTCCATAAATGCTAAGCCATTTCCAAGTCAGGAACTTTTTCCACTGCTGCTGGTTCCACAAAGTTGGCACCATCATCACACCACTGATGCCAGGGGCCCTAAAAGTAACTGCTGCAAGAATTTCAGAAATGATTGCCAAATTCAGCTCACCGTGCTTATATTCCCATGGAGATAACTGTAACTTTTGCTGTATAATGCTTATAAAAGATGGTCAACGTGCTGTCACAAAATTGGTTTGTGAAGCATGTTATGAAGCTTAGAACTGAGAGATTTTGCCATCCTGTATCAGACTGATGCTGAAAAGCTCATTCATGCATTTATTACTTCTAGGCTGGACTATTGTAATTTATTATTATCAGGCTGTCCTAAAAGCTCCCTGAAAAGCCTTCAGCTGATCCAAAATGCTGGAGTACTGACAGAGCCTGGAAGGAGAGAGAGCAGATTTCTCCCATATTGTCTTCCAATTGGCTCCCTGTTAAATCCAGAATTTAATTTAAAATGCTTCTCCTCACCTACATGGTCTTGAATAATCAGGCCCCATCTTATCTCAAAGACCTCATAGTCCCATATCACCCCCATAGAGCACTTAGACTGCTGGCTTACTTGTGGTTTCAAGGATACTTAAGAGTAGAATGGGAGGCAGAGCCTTCAGCTTTCAGGCCTCTCTTCTGTGGAACCAGCTCCCAGTTTGGATTTGGGAAACACACACACTCTTCCACAGCATGTCTTTTGTCCTGTCTCCCTCCCCTCACCCCCACTGGTCACAGCAGATGACTGCCCCTCCCTGAGCCTGGTTCTGCTGGAGGTTTCTTCCTGTTAAAAGGGAGTTTTTCCTTTCCACTGTCACCAAGTGCTTGATCATAAGAGGTTGACTAATCTCTTTTTTTTTTCCTGTATTATTGTATGTTCTTTAACTTATAATACAAAGTGCCTTGAGGTGACTGTTTGTTGTGATTTGGCGCTATATAAATAAAATTGAATGAAACAGAATAGAGGGGTCCAGAAGCTAAGAGATTCCAAGATCATGCAGAAAGCAATACAAAAACAGCTTAAGATAATGCTTTGCTTCCAGTTTTGACTTCTACCACTGTAGATGCAGTTGTTTTTTGTTTTTTTTTGCTTTTTTTGGTTTTATTTCGTTTTTTTAGTGGCGACACCTGCTGTTCAGGAGGCTGTTGCACATAATCTGGCGTGCCTCAAGTGCCAGTATAAAGGCTGACGTCACAACCAATGTGGTGACAATCAATAGATCAGAAGGCTTAAAAATGCAGAGCCCAAAACTAATGGGTGACATCAAGTTGGCTCTTTCATGTATTGCTTGAAGTATTTCTGTGTAATGTTGCATGCTGAACTTCTCAAACGGCACCGAGGCTGAACTGGCTTCAAACCATCCCAGTTACTGTTGGAGAACCAGATCTTCTGCCGTAGCTGTGATTTCCAGTCTGCTGCCGTAGTGCTTTTGACTGCAGGCGAACGTGTTATCTAGCTCAATGAGTTTCACATGCCGACCCTCTGAGGGCTCAATGGAAAGATCGCATGACATCCACATGCACGGGGCTCTCGTGCAGCCCTTATTGTCCCCAAACAGCCAGATCTGTTTATTAATAGGTGTGTAACCAGGGCATGTTCCCCGACCGTGGTGCAGAAAATGAATGATTGCTGTGTCATTTTCCACTTGTGGTGACAAGGTGACCCCTAGAAGGCCAAACACAGCACTGGATTCATGTTTATCTTTGGATCTGAGTGCAGGGGCTTGTCCTCTGAACTCTGACCTCCCTAAAGGACTGACAGTTTAACAGCTGAACATCTCCCCCCGGGTTTCAGGAAGACACAATTTGTAGCTGACAGAAGTTGTTGAAGCTTTTCTTTTAAGGCCTCTTCTATCTTCTGAAAGTTGTCTCACAGTTGAAGTTTTGGGGTGGCGCTGTTATTCACATTTAAACCTATTGTAACTTTTTTCTGTAGAAAACATGTTTTAGCCATTTGTATTGAAATTTTAAAGTGCCGCTGCCAGTCTTTTCCGTATTTTGCCATCCTCCTACTCTTAAAATGGTGGATGCTTATATTGAACATTGCCAGAGTTTTAAATGATGAGATCCGGTTATGTGCAATTGATCAAAAAGAAGTCTAGTTATATAAAGGTCTATGGGGAAAATGACTCTGTGACCTCAGTAAACACCTTCCTGATGAGTCGATGGTCTCACAGCTTTTAGATTAATTTGTGATGTTCATTTTGTAAACGGTCCTTATTTTAATCGAAATGGAGGATAACGAGGGTGCGCTTTAGTGTGGGCCCAGTCAAGTTGCTACTGTATGACCGTGCAGTGTTGTCACTTCCATTTTCAAAACACCCAAGATGGCGACATCCCATTGTGAAGGCCTTGGCTCGCGATTTCACAATAGGAGATCACAATCAATGGATGAATTAGCAGTATTATCATTTATATACACCCTGTGCTCAGATTGGGGAGTTAAAACAGCTCGTTTCAGACTGCACCAAGGCACAGTATAAGATAAATAAGGATTACTTTGAGCTATGCATAGGTATTTCGGTAGAGAGCAAGAATTAAAATATGGAGCTTGAAACCAGCAGAACAGGTCCCACATAAACTTGTTTCAGTCATGTTAATATGGTATGAATGATTGTATATTCATACATGTATTGTATAAAGCTCCTTGAGTGCTAGAGTAGAAAAGTGCTGTATAAGAACCAGTCCATTTATCATTCATTATCATCATAATATCGTTATAATTCATCATCATTCATTCATCGTGGTTGAAAGTTTCTTGCCAGAATGCAGCGTGCGATTTTCCTGTTAAGGACACGTTCCAGCACTCAGGTGTGCCTGGGAGGAGGGTACGTACTCAGGAGTACTTCATTATGAAATCTTTATTGCTATGACTTGTTCTAATAGTATGCCAGCAAACTGATAGACCCAAGTTTGCCTTTGAAATGCAGACTTAATGTTCTCTTAGGTTGGGGCTGTCTTTGTGATTGTTGGCAGGTATCCAGAGTGTTAATACCAGCTGTTGTAGGTCACAGACGGCACTGTTTTGGTTGGACAAGGAACTTGATATCTGTGTCACCTGAACCTTAGAACCTGAATCAACCTGGGCTGGTTTAGCCTGGTGCTTTAGAGAAATGGACAGTAGATGCAGTGGTGTATGCTGCTCTTGCTTTTTTTACTCTATAGCCTATTTTACACATGCACCACAGCTCTGAACTTTAGACATTAACCAGAGTAACAGCATGTGAGAATGGAAATCTCTAAATCTGTCAAGTTGGACTTTAAATAGTCTCGACCGTGTCAGCTCCCTGCTATGGTCTGTGTAATCTGAGTAGAGCAGGTAATTGTATGGAGAGATCACACCTGTTCTTCTTTACCCAGGCAGCATGGCAGAGGTAAAGCAGGGCAGTAGGTTCTCCACATGTTTGTCTCCACAACTTTGGACAGTGTCCTGATGTGACTCTCCTGACACGGGCCAGAGTTCAGGTGTGCAAATGGCTTTTGTAAAGCAAGTGGGATAGTATTTAAAAGGAAAGGTGTCACTGTGACTGCATAAATGCAGTGGAGAAGTCCAGTTCAGTAACTCCAATTAGCCAGTTGTCTACAGCTGCCCCTGTCAGCAGCCACACCCCTTATTCCCAGATCCGAATGGATGAATTATTAATGCACCCCAATTAATAATAAGTGATCAAATGATGGCCATGGTAGGAAAAAAAACTTTTTCCTTCGGATCTAATAATGTAAATCTGTCATTTTGGCCTTTCAGCTTGGACAAAAAAAAAAAAATGCTGTTTGAATAGTTAAATTAAGCTTCAGAGAAAATCCCAATTTCCCTTTTTGCCAATAAATGGGTCAGTTGAAGCAGATACTCTACAAGCAAAGATGAGTCCCATGATGTGAGTGCCTGAATGCTATAGTAGCATTTGACACTGGTTACGATCGGCCTGCCATGGTTTGCCTACGTGCATTTACACCTGTGAGCTTCACTTGACCCACTGATTTGTTCTCAGTCTGTTGGGTTTCAGGTAGCTCCACCCCCTCTACACCTACTGAGGGAAGCGTTTGTTAGTGCAGATGAATGGCCTCATTGATGGCTCCTTCAGGACTTGTCCTGCTTTACTGGTGCACACAAACACTTAAATGGGCTTCAGCACAGATCGGTAGACCTCAGGGGAACAAGGCAGCATTAGTCCATTCCCACTTGTGAAGCCTGCTTCACATTAACAGCAGGCTGTAAACTGCACATCTCATTTCTTTCTGTTTGATTTACATATCTGATGTGGTTTGGTCTTTGCCTGACATACTGAACAGCAAAAGGTTTCTAGCTCAGTGCTGCACGACTAGTAAAATGCATTTTTGCAGCATAGAAACTTTGCAAAACACACACACTGCTTATTTACAGTTTGTACTGAGCCTCTTCTCATACTGCACCTTTGCATTTTACTGTACTGCAAAAAAACAAACCAAAAAAACCATTGGGACTGTCACTTTTGATTTTGAAAACTACATTTTTTCCCCTTGCTTTGGAATAAGCTTCACAAGCATAAAACTTGCATCAATTTCATTATCAGATACTTTCACGCAATCCAACAGGCAATCTTGTACCTTTTTGATTCAGATCCAGTGATCTTTTGAAGTGGGCAAAAGAAGAATCTCTTCTTTCTGAAGGGATTTTTGGTTTCCAGGTGCTCCTTAAACTCACTTGGAACCATACCAATTGGTAGTTCTCTTTGTAGCTTTCCAGACAGTTTTCAGTAGGTGGTTTTGTGTGAATTAAAGTTGACCTCTTTATCACTCAAGGCCTTTAATGTGCACTAATCTAGAAAATTTATTGACTACTTTTTCTGTATAGTACTTATGTGACATAGTGGACTTGTCATTTAAGCACCACCTGTTATAAGGGCACATAAAATTCACCTTTAACAACTTAAAAAACATTTTTTTTAATCATGAAAACCCCACATTCTGCAATTCAAGTCACTCACATGTTTCATACTGTCTGTGTGCGCACACATGAGGTATAGAATCATATATGCCCAAGTCAAGTATAATAACCATAATTAATTTGAATAACCCAGGTACTCTGACTTCCTGTGAAAGTCTGAAAAAAACTTTCTTTTTAGGTTAATTGATTGTTCTGAATTGGCTGTAAAGGTGACCCTCAGCATGAATGGCTGCCTGGCTGTTTGCTGGGATAGGCTCTACCACTGCAACCCTGAACTGGATAAGCAGAAGAGGATGGATGGGACTTAATCATAAAGGCCAGCGCTTCAGTTGCACTTTAAGAAATGCACCAACACTGCCTTTCTTTCTTTTTGGTGACACTGCGGACATCAATCTTGTTTTGAAAAAATAACCTTTGGGGTTGTGAGTGGACAGAAATGGCTAGGCATGGGGTCAAATGTGAGCACCACATTGTTGCTACTCATTTGACCCATGTGTGGTGAGCAGCTAAGTCCTGTTCTGGCTGCAGGAAAGCGATGCTGTCTGGCCTCTCCTGCTAGCAGAGCCAGCCTTTGAAGGCTGACTGTACTAGCATGCTACAGCTGGTACAGCTGGTCCTCTGTCTAAATCGTTGTGGTGGACCTCGTGCTCCACATTTCTTTGTTTTGTTTTAAGAGTCTGAGCACATCAATATAAATAGGCTTGTGAAAATAATTGCTTGGTTCACGGCAGACGTGTCATCTTGAACCAAGGCTAACTTTTCATAGTTGCCAACCAACACATTTGCTGGCTTAAATAAAATCCTTTGTGAGATAGACACTTAAGCTTCATCCATTTCCTGCAATGTTTTTCAATTTAGTCTTCAGCGTCTAGTTATTTTTTTGCAGAGCCATTGCTGCTCAGAAAACTGCACAGCAAACGGCTTATATCCCTTTTATAAAATCATTCATTATAAAATTTCCTGAAAAGATTGAAAGTAATGCCTCATAGTCTTGGTATGGTGCTAATACAGGATCTGATATGCAGCCCAGAAAGATACATTATACCTATTATGGGTTGACAGTCTCCAAGTGTAATTGAGAAGCTGCTGCGCCTGTGCCAGATCTGGCCTTTGGTGACCTTTCTGTCCCAAGTACATAAGGTACCCCACAGTCACAGAAGGCCATAGGTACAGTATGAAGAATCTGAAAAAAATATAGGTGCATTAAAACCTGACTTTTGGATTTTTTCCTACTTGGCCTTAAAGGGTGAGTCAAAAGTTTGTTTTTGTCTAGTCTTGTAGCAAGACTGAAGCTAATAACTCTACAACTAATATATTATATTATATATTTTTTTAAATCCTGTTTTTAATATTTTTTGCAGCCTTTACGAGCACCATTTGCCTTTTGTTAGGTCGAGTTACCAAAGACTGAAGTGCAGTTATTGGCTTCCTGATTGGGCACAGATGACTCCATTTCCGTAGAAATGTTGGTGTGGGTATGTCTTCATCCCATTTTCCTGTGTAATATCAGAAGAGGAGGATCAGGAAACTGACACCAGCAGTGCGGTGAAGCCATAAGAAAAAAGAGGAACTTGGCTCATTGTGACATCATCTATTTAACTTGTGTTTAATGTCTGCTGGTGCACTAATTCAATACCAGTGTTAAGTGAATAAACTCACTGGACTGGATTTTCATGAAGAGGCAAGAGTAAAGCAAAGATGTGCTGAGAGATGAGATTACTACAGCTCACTGTGTTACTTTAAGGTGCGGTAAATGCTTCCAAACAACCTGAACATGACGAAGGACAGAGGGGCAGACAGGAAAAGTGGCGTCTTTGGGGCTTTTCAGTCATCTTGACCACAGTTTGCGGTCAAGCCAAATCCAATGCTGTGATGCAACCGTGCTGACCCTTTCCTTTTCGCTTCCTCAGTGCCATGTTTGCTCTTAGTCTAGCAGTTAGTGGACTGCTGACGCATTTTGTTGTAAACAATTTAGATTTGAACCATAGAGCAACCTGATGTGGGTGTTCTCTGTTTGGAGCATCCACAGGTTGGTGCAAAGAGGTAACTCTGGGCAAACTTTAGTATTAACTCAGGTCTTCAAAGTACCACTTTAAAATACGCATAATACAGTTTGGTTCTTGTCAGAAACAAAGGAAGACCAGCCGCAGTGTCATCACATTCCTCCTCAGTACAGGAAGGCTGTGGCGCAACTCGTGTCAGGACCCCGGTGCTTAGCTATCGCTGACTCAGTAAATGAACTTAGAACTGATTTTTTGATAAGTGGGACATTAAGTTTTGGGGTTTTTTTTTTGCATTTTCCTCTTAAAATCTTAGTTCAGCAGATTAAAAGTTGACTTTGGCTTGAGGTACAGACAGGTTTTTGCACAGGCATGTGAGAGGTCTGCACTGCAAGGTCGCTAAAGGTGAGCTTGGCCAGCGACTCCTTGAGCAACACAAAGACCAACCAGCTGTTGCCAGGCTTACTCTGTGGCCCCTGGATGACTTTTTACTACATGTAGTTTGCTTTCTCGAAGGTCATGATACATTAAAGGCCAGGGCCAAAGTGTCTGAGCTACTGACATTTAGTTGGATTAATTTGGGCCTCCTTCAAAATGGCACTGGTGCTCAGATTCTTTGTTGGGTAACATTAACCTTCTGCACCAGGCTAAGTGCAGAGAGAGTGAAGACTTGTGACCTGATGACAGAGAGAAATGTGTTCTAATGAATAAATACATACTTTGAACTGATTCCTGTGGTGGTATTATATTTTCAAGAGCGTGAACCCACATCTACGGCACAACATCGGACCAGGCGTGCAGCGTAGGCCAGCCAGCTCAGAGTAAAGGTTATTTTATGGTTGGTAGGGTTCATGTTGAGGTCTCAGCAGTGTGTTTGGCAGCTCTGTGGTTGCTAATGTGAGGAGCCTGAAACCGTCAGAACAGGCACGCAGTGAGGATGTAGAGCTGTCTTGTTTGTTTTTTCACTGTTAACAGCTCTGTCTTTAAAATCAGAAACTTTTAATACTGAGCTGATGCCACGTTGCATCAGTCCTTTAGGCGCAGATATGAGAAAACTGCGACAACTTTCTTAGTGCATCATGATTCAGAGTGTAGTCTGAGTTTTGAAAACTCACATGTGTCTGGATAATGGCGCACGTAGAGGTCCTGTCTAGGTATATAATATATCAAAAGGTCAAATTATTTTTATGCAGGTAAAACTGGACGGAGATGACCTCAGTGCCATCCCTTCCTTTTCAGGAATGGTGACACGTGGTCATCGCACAGACCACGTTTAGTATGTGTGGTAATATAATCTGTCTGCTAAGCCCATACAATGAAATGCATAGCATGTTGGCACTCTGCAAAGTGCGACCAATGGGGACGTGGTAAGCTCCATCTCAACCTACTAGTCTTCCTCCTGAGTGCCTGAATACTTGAGATGGAAATCAAGCAGTGATATAACAAGCACATACCTGCCGTACACGTGACATAGCCAACCCCGCATGCAGGTTTATTCATATGCAGGGTTTCCGCAAGTGTATTTGAAGCCCAGATGCAACTCGATCACCTGCAGGGAAATCTTTACCTCAGAGCTGCCCTATCAGCAATGACATGGCATATAACCCCTACTGTAATTAAACGTCAGTCGGCGCAATGAATGAGCTGCCATTAGTGCACCGCGTAGGTAAAAACAAGAAAATCTTTGTACCACACAGCTCAGCCACATCGGTTAAGTTAGCTAATGTGTCATTAGCCCCTGATGTCTCAAAAGGAGTTGAATTTTAAAGAACAAATGATATGATTTAAGCTGATAATTGTCTTTTATTCCCTCTTCACAGGAGGCCAGATTATTCATTGTTGAATGTGAACAAGGCTCTCTAATTGGCTCTTTCTCTCTCTCAGTGGGAACCTTCCTAGGTCTGCTCCTTTTAATTGAATCATCTGTCTTGACCACAGTTTGCAGTTAAATAAACTTTTGCGCTGCTTTTGGAGTATTAAGCATAAAATGCCTCTAAAGTGCAGTCACTTTGCCATATGAAAGCAGCAGCTAGCATCAGAGCTAACGTAGCTTGGAGGACACTAATGGGAAAGTGAACACAGAACCAAATTGAGTAGCTTGACCCATAAATTGGCTGGTGATCATGAATATCCGCTCTGGATATCGGATTGGCGCGTCCCTACCGCAGGGCACTCCCGCGTTTAGTGGGTTCCAGCCCTGATTTTTATTTAAAAGATCCAACTTATAAGCTGAAAACTAAAATAAAGACACCCGAGTTTATGAAAATACCAGAGGTAAAATCTTGGAGTGAAGTGCAACGAAGCATCATAGGCAACAAGAAGAGCCAACCCAGGTCTGCCTTAATCTGCTCCTCGTCAGCTGGATTACCAGCTGCTGCGGGCAGGATTCAGTTCAACCCTGACTCCAGGCCGTAGCTTCTCTTCATGCTCCAAGTTGGAAATAAACTACTTGTTGTGGAGTTAAACGCTGCACAGATGCACAGACGCTGCTCATTCTCAGTGGACTACAATTGCTTATATGTCTTGGATTTAATTTTAGGTAAATGGTAAATGGACTAGTTCTTATATAGCGCTTTTCTACTCAGTATGAGCACTCAAAGCGCTTATACAACCTGTTTGCATTCACCCATGCACTCCCATTCATACAAGCACTTCCATTTTTATGAAGCTAAGTGCTTTTAATTACCTAACATTCACTCACATTCATACTCCGACAGAACGGTCGGAGAGCAACTTGGGGTTAAGTATCTTGCCCAAGGATACATTGGCATGTAGCCCGGAGTAGCCAGGATTCGAACCGCTGACCTTCCGATCAGTAGGTGACCTGCTCTACCTACTGAGCTACAGCCACCCAATAAAAGTGCAATAAAAGGTGCAATAAAAGGTTCTGAAGTTGACTTTTCATTACGTAATGTCAACAACTGAAACTTAACTGAAAGGAAGGAAGCGACCGAAAGCTCAGCATCTAAAGCAAATAAACAAACAAAAAAAAAATGCAGAACAGCCGGGTACTTCAGTTTGCTGTCGAAGATTTGAGTAACAATCAGGGATGCAACCAGTCAGGCTGCTCTGTGTGTGTATGTGTTATGATATAAATGTGTTTAAAGTCCAACATGGCACGGCTCTATGCTTTAAATTAGGCAAATGCTGTCTTTAGCTTTAAAACTTCCTCTCTGCTCACCACAGGCAGTGGTGACGGCCACACAAGTTTCAGTACATGTGATAAGCGTGAACACACTGAGCTGGGGTGATGCACTGTGAGCACAGGGTCGGGTTAACCAGTTACCCTGCAAGGTGGGGTGTGTAATGATTGGTGGAGCATGGTTGTTTACAGCCTGATCAAGGCTAAATGATCGTGTAGGACTTGATTCCTGGTTGTCATTACTCGGTACAAGGCTGGCTGGATTCTCAAATTATCCTGGGACAGTCGTCTCAGTCAGTGCTTTTTTTTTTCCTCCTCCTCCTTCTTCTTCTTGCTTATAGTGATTTGAGTAGGATCTTTTCTGTGATCCTGCTTTAAACGGCATCATGATGGAGGTGTAGGGTTAAGTCTCCTCAGCCTTAGTGGTTTACAGAAGTGTGTTCTAAAGTCTATTTAAGGTACAGCAAACCCAAACAGTAGCACAGATGATGTCAGAGCCGACCATAAATAGCTCAGCTGTGTGTGTGTGACCTAAATTGGAAAGGGAGCATTTAAATGGTTGCGTTCATAGAAGAAGCTCAGAGATTTCTTATTTGTTGAAAAGCTTCCGTTAATTTAACGTTAGACGTGCAAGCTGCTTTGAAAGAGCAGGTTTTTCAGATGCGATTGAAGCTGACAGTGATTCTTTAAGAGCAGTTTATTTTTGCACTCAGTTCACCCACTGGCTTCTATTTTTAGCTTTCTCTGCCATGAAGTGAACAAATCTAATGTAACATAGCATCTTCTGAGTTATATATTTTTTTTTTTTTTTTAAATAAAGGTCAGTCAGGTTGAAGAGTTCTTTCATTAGAAAAAGAGGAGTGTTTCCTAAGAACTGAATACAGACAGGAATGTTTTTACACGGCATGGTTACCAGGAAATTTGAGTTTCATTACAGATAAGAAATCAGGTCTTTTGCAAGCTCTGTACTCAATGCTTATTGTCTGTGCCATTAACGATTTTAACTTTTCTTGCTAATTTCTCTATGCACAACACTAACTGGGACTATATGGAGACCAGTGATATCATTTTTAGGCACAATTTTGAAGAAAGGTCCCATGTTACACAACTTTGTCCTTTTTAAACCAGCTTAACTAAAGATGACATTTAAAACAGAGTCAGCCACACCCAGCCCTTTATTAGCTTCATAAACTCATCTTAGTTTTCACGACTCGCTGAATTGTCCCCTCAGCTCTATCATTTCGACAGTTTTGACCCTGACCTCTTGGCTTATCATCCGAGCCAGTGGTGCCGGTATCAGCAACGTCATAACACTGAAGAATTTTATATTTGCGTGATAAAAGTAATTCGCCGGGTCTTCGGCAAATACATGAAGACTCTTGGTGTTTGCCCTTGCAGCCAAATAAAACAGTTGGAAGTAGTCGCCTGAGAGAAAATAAATGGTTGGCAGGCGATCATTGAGGGTCATGTGTCGGGGTGATCCACCACTGTGATCACAGGCAGCTGCAAACATGATTAGCTTGATCTGACACACTTGTAATCATGTGAGCTTTATTTGAAGAGAATAAATTTCTCTCATATTTTTTTTGGGTCTCCAGAGATCCACGGTTCAAAAACAAAGTGGATTTAGTGTAATGTACCCGGATCGATCCCTCTGTCGGGCTGCTTTGGGAATGCCTTTTCTCCTGCTTCCCTTATACCTTTCCCTCCTCACTTAAATGGTTTCAACTGTCAACATTTTTTCAGCGTATCTAAATCAGAACCATTAGTCGCAGCCATACATGAGTAACAAAGGAAGGTTGGGTGTTCCTGGTGGCTTGGGTTTTTTTTTTTTTTTCCACTATGTTTTGATATCTCACACCTCGAACATTAATAATGGCTGGCTTTCATTTTGAAGCTTCACTTGCAGGGTCCTGGTGTTGCGCCTGTTTTCTGACCCTGTCACACGGTTTATTAATCACACCTGAACCTTTCCTGTTATGACAAGCAGGGGGGTTTCCTGGCTGAAAATGTGCCTTTGGGGAGGGGGGTGTCCATGCATGTAAGCATGGCAGCTGCATCCTTGGTTAATTCTTCTTTTTTCCTATGTGGGAAGACCAAATGCTCTGAGGTTTATGCCAAAATGATAAAGTAAAAAATTTAAAAAGTGAAATGTTTGTTTATATAGCGGACTGTTAGACTGATACCAAGACTGCACACTGATTTGATACCTTGGAGCTGGGAGTAATTTAGATAAATTCGGAGGAATTTTCTTCTTTATCACATTCACCTTGTTGCACCATCTCTGGATTTTTAACAAACTCCCTGCTTTTTGCTTCCTTCACAGTTTCTGCTTCTAATCCCAGTTCGTCTGGTCCTGCATCCTCGTCTCCTGCGAAGCTCAGCTGTCCTCCAGGAACAGTCGTTTACTCCATCGTCATCTTCATTATCGTGAGCAGATATGCCTGCAGCGGTAGGCGGGCCTGTAGGGTACACCCCTCCTGAGGGTGGCTGGGGTTGGGCAGTGGTGTTGGGGGCCTTCATCGCCATTGGCTTCTCCTATGCCTTCCCCAAATCCATTACTGTGTTCTTCAAAGACATCGAGGTCATCTTCAATGCCACACCAAGTCAGGTTTCCTGGATCTCCTCCATCATGCTGGCTGTCATGTATGCAGGAGGTGAGTAATCAGGTGTCGGCATCAAAAACTTGACTCTGAGGTTTCATGGTGATTTTTAAAGTGGTTTGTACTCATGACGATGTTTGCTTCAGCTCCATTATTGTGGCCAATAAACAGGAACATCAAAAACACACAAACATGAAATACGTAGACATCAAAACTGGTTTTACAATTGCAATGAGCTGTGGAGCCGTTTTATATTTTTATAGTGTGACTCTACACAGCCAACATTGAAATGTTTAATTTCACTTGGAAGCTTTCTCAGATTTTTATAGCACTGAACTGACAATGATGAACAGGCTTGAATGCACTTTATAGTAAAACTGTATCAGTTTGCAGTTAAAGGTAACTTATTGATCTTTCTGACATTTATTTGACTTAAAGTCTTTGTGCAACCAGCGCAGAATCTTCATAAGACAGGAAACTGCAGGGAAAACTACTCATTTGATTGTTATTCACTTAACTAATCACCTAGGTTGATAGTCATATGCATTGAATCCACACATTGGACTTCCATCATTCTTCCTTACAGAGCCATCGCGGTCATGATGGTCAGAAATGTTAGAGGAATGACTTCTGTTAAACCCTGGCAGCTGAACGTACTGAGCAGCTTCCAAAACACCGAGAACCGCACTCTTAATAACTGACAGGAAAATCGCTTCCTGTGTGTGCTGGTTGTCTGCAGATGGAACTTCCTGAAGTGTTTCTCAAAGATTTTCTGCAATAGTTTTGACACAAAACAGATGGATTGTAGCATTTGTGGTTTATGCTAACAGCTGTCATTTTTTTTAAAAAATGGAAGAAAAGGTTCAACGGCTCCAGACAACCCACCTCCCACTGCTCCACACACACCACTGTTGCAAAGACTGGGTTGCTTTCTGTTTATAAAAACACCTCCGTGTGTCAGGTGTAAATGTTATGTTTTGTGTAAACTGCATATTTTGAGAGTTACTGATCTGGCACAAATGATGACAACCAGATCTGATTTGAACTCGAGTCCTGGAGCTTAGCTGAATATTTCTAGTTTGGCTTTCACCTCGCACAGTTGATGTACCCCTCCATCCATGACCAGCTTAGAATCATTCATTAATCTAATGTGAGTGTTTTGGAAGAAACCCCCATATGCAAACTCCACACAGAAAGGCCTCAGCTGGGGTTTGAACCAGGAGCAGTAGCACCAGTCTGTTCTGAGTAAATTGGCCCTGAGTATGTGGTTGTCTGTCCGTGTTAGCCCTGTGATGGATTGGTAGCCTGTCCAAGTGGTGCTAGGTCTTTCACCCCAAGTTAGATAAGTGCTTAAAGAAAATTAACAAGCTGGGCTTTTGTACTGGAGTCCCAGGACAACCTCAAGAATGGGGTAGAGATTGGGAATGGGACAGTCAAACTGAGGTTTATGGGGAGCTAATACGTCAAGGTCACTACAATTTGCAGTTGATATTTAATTATGTAGTTTATTATGGTAGGTTGACCTACATTATTCAGCTCTAATGTGGCTTCATCTGGATCTTTGAGGGAGAAGTGGAAATGCTGGCAGTGAAACTTCTGTGTGACTGTTAGTGTTAAAGACTTTGTTTTATTGGGGTGTTTCTGGGTTCCTCTTCCTTCATCTTTCACCTGATGCAAAGCAAACACGATCCCCCTCTCACCACTTAAAATCTCATTCATTCACAGCTTGAGTAGCACTCACTGCTGAAGAGTATCCAGGAAACAACACGAGAAATGGATGCTTAACAGTGTTTGCATGGAAGAGATAAGAAAACAAGCAGATGCTTGTTCTACTGTAATCCATCTGAACCGTCGAATTAATGACTGAGTTCACTTCTGTCACAAGGCTCCCGGTGTGGTTTACTGAGAAGCCGAGGGATTACAATCAGACAACACAGCAGCTCAGTAAAAAGTTAAATACTCACTGAACAGCTTGTAATAAAACTCAACCATGCATTTCAACATCTCTGAAATTTGTTGTTGCATAAATTTGACTGTTTCATAAGGCTGTAAAAGTGCACGTTTGAAATGTCAGTTTCAGAGGCGACACCCAGAAAGCTTCTGGTTTTCTGTTTTTGTAATCAGGATAAAAGGTTTGGACGTTTGACTCCTGCCACCAGAGATCCCCCAAATTAAGCCAGCATTTTTTACCTAAGAAAATCTTAAAGACAAGTTTCATCAGTACGCAGCCCCTGGAAGTCTACAAACCCAAATTATACAACATCAGCTGTACCCATCGCTGCAGTTTGGAGTTTGAATATGAAAAAGCCGACCCATCCTGTCCACTTCCACTCGCAACAATAGCGGAACAATTTTACAAATCTCTAACTTATCAAATCTCTGCAACTTCGCCACACCTCTTCGTTTAGGCAAGAATACAGAAACACAACAGCAGAAGCAACACATTTGCATCATGTGAGCTCCTTGGTGAGTTGTAAAAGTGCGTGAAGACTGTGATCCCTGGGGTAGCCGCTTTCTGCAAAGATGTAATGTAGGATTTGGGGTCTAATTCTGGCTTTTCAGTCATTCAGTCAGTCTGGCTCATCAGTGCTGCTAACTAGTGATAAAAAGGGAACGTTTTAACTCCTGCTGTATTTCCCTCCACAAAGCTTTAGTTAAAAAGCTCTTATTTCAAACACAAATCCAGAAACACCACTTTACTTAATGTCTCTAATCACCACTGTAGCTGCTGAGTAATTACTCGGCTACATCAGAGTCACCTCAAACTTTGAGTCTTTGTAAATTAGTGTTAAACCGGTGGTACAAAAGTGCCAAAATTAGAAATCAAAGGTCCTTTATTTTTGTAGTGGTGTCTTCTTATTAGGCACTACTTTTACCATTAGGGAATGTTGCTTTCGGTTTATGTACCCTGAAACTGTAAAGACTACAGAGTAGGGTAATCAGAGGATGGCTCTGAAGGAATTCAAAAGAGGGGAATAAATCTATTTATACAAATGCACTACAGGTCCGAGCTTTTCTGGGAATTTCTCAACAGAAGTGCACGTGAGGACACACATGTCAGAGATGATCAGATGTCAGATCCTTGACTATTATTCTTGTGTATTTACTGCTAGACCACTCACAGTATTTCCAGTAGTCTGAACACGTTTAATGGACTATTTCCTGTTCTAAGGGAGAAGGAACAACTGCGAAAAATGTCCTGACCTGATTCTCCCAAAACTGAAGTTCGACTACAAACACAACTAAATTATGTTTGTTCATTTGAAAACGGCCTCTCTTTGCAGTTAATTACATGTTCTGAGATTGCAGCAGTAACGTTTTAGTTTACATGTTCAGACAATATTTAAAAAGGGACAAACTGATCCAGTTTCAGGTTGGGCTGGGTTTCAGATCAGGTTTCTTCTTGTTTTTGTTTTTTTTTTTTTTGTCCGAAGACAAAGTGGATTCTCTCCTCGTTCTCTTACACTCCTCTTGAATGTTTTCAGTCAGCACAGCCTTCATGTTACAGACACTATTGTCTTCTTTTTTTTTTTTTTTTTCTCCTCAGTACTTCAAATTTCCATTTCTAAAAATGGTCTCTTCCTTCCGCCTGCGTTTGCGCTCCTCAGTCTTATTCTGCAGGTTAATACTTTTGAAAGGAGGAACTACCGAAGGAGTAAAATTGTGCAACAGGACCCAGCAGTCAAAGTATTTTCCTCCAGTCTTGAAATGTTCCTTCCTTGCTTCACAATTCAGGCAGATCACCCGTTACTGGGGTCATTGTACTAAATGAGAGAAGCTGAAAGACTGCAGGCTTGAGTTACGGCAACCACTTAACTCACTGACTGGCTCACACATGAGGCAAGGCACGTACACACACCGACTTCCACAAAAGTGGGGCGGGACACAAAAAGCACCAAACGAGTCACGCGCAACGTCACTGACGGCTGACTAATGGCGTGAACAAATACATGCAGAACATCTTGTGAATTTAACAAGTTAACAAGTGGAAACTCCCCTCTTTGCTTAACCAGAATCCAGAGACGATGAGTCAAGAATAACATGAGTGGCATCACTTATTAAAATCCCCAATGAATTCCTCTTGTTGACAAATGACACAATATTTCAGCAGTTGGCTCAAGCACAATTGTTCCTATATTTATAATTATAACGGAAACAAATTACTGCTAATTCAAACTGAGCATTTAGTTCTGCTGCTGCTTCACATTAAAGGGATGTAAGAGTGTATTTTATAAGGAAGTACAGTTTGTGTACCGGCAAGTTGTAAGACTTATCATCCAATGCAAACAAAGCAGTGGTTATTTTTAGCTTTGTTCCATAGTGGGTTGTTTTGAAATGGTGTGAAAAGGAGCGCCTCTAATGAAGTGATGCAGGTGAGTTTCACTTGCGTTCTGCCCTGCTGTTTTCAGACTCGCGCCATGTGCAGCGTAAAGAGATCACGGTTGCTGACATAGTGATGGAAAAAGGCCTGATAATGGAAGCAGGTTTGTTTTGTATTGAGCTGTTGTTGCTGTAACCACCTGTGCCCACGGGTGTTGCCAAAACAACCAGGACTGAAGTCTTCTTCAAGGTTGTTAATTATTTAGTGGTTTTTTCCTGGCTTGGAGTCGGACTACCCATGCGAGAACAATCAGTCCACAAACAAAGCAAACAGAAATGAGTCTGTGCTGCGTTATTTGACAGAAGTCACGATGATATGGAATATTTTTTTTTTTTTATAAAAATGTCAATTTTTCTCGATGGAGAGACTGCTTTTAAAAGATACTGATGAAGTACTCCAAGGGGCTTCATATCATCATTTAGCTCCACTGAAACTGTGAGAACTGCCTGTTCATGGCCACTTAACCCCCGACTGTTCACCAGGAGACCCATTTAGACCCAACTCAAATTGATCACTTAGCATGTTACTGTACTTAAGTTCGGTGGGGTCGTGTAGTCACTAAGCTGGACACTTGGAACCATCTTCTCTCAGAAGATGAAAGGTGTTATTAGGGCATGTAGTTGTGTTGTAGCTGAACTTGGCACACTGGTAATGGTGAAAATTGAGCTTTCCAGTGTTTTTCAGGGTCTGTTTGTACCCAAACTAACATCTCCATCATCAGTGCAGTAGTTTTGGTCCCTCAGCCTTAAGGAACCACAAGTGAAGGTCCCTGAACACCACTCTCCCATTTGTGAGTGATCAGGTGTTTTGTTTTCTAATCATTCCCAAGACATCCCGTCTTTCCTTTGTCAGGAATAAAGATTTCAGAGAGCCATGATTAGTCTTATTCCTGCTAACCCAGGCTTTCTTCCTTCTGTTCCCGCTCGTCACGTGATGTTTTCTGAGGGTGTTTAAGTGTGAAGGCCACAGAGACACCGTCAAAACATCTTTAATCATAGCTGAGGAATAATCTTTCCCGACATTGAACCCCTCTAATGCTCAAGGGAAAGCTTTTGTATTTTTTTTTTTGTTTTGTTTTTCCTCCAGAAACTACATGAAGTACTTCCTTTCAAACACACACTAAATACAGTAAACAGATTTGCATCGAGCTGCAGACTGGGGAGGTTTAGCTGTTTGAGCAATGTCAGGCAGCCCTGTGTCCACAAACTGTTGATATCTGATAGTTTGAGTCTAAATAGGATCTCATTCTTTTAAATATTTGACCCAATGTTGAAGTTTCTCATACATGCCTGCTCTGGTTAAAGACAACATTTCCTTCCTTTTTCTCTTCTACTACTACATATTTGTACTTTCTCACACACGACTTTACAAGATGGTTATTTCTGGGAGGAATTGTTGTAGGTGGTAATGTGCAGTAGTTTGTGGTTGTAAACAGGAAGCAGCTTATTTTTCACTGGAACTGTCAATGAGATCACAGGCTTCACTATGTGTTAAACTACTCGAGATGTTTCAGAAAAAACTGCGCACAAAATACAAAACTTGTGCGAGTGAGAATTTTCGGAAAGGTGAAAAACAGGACGCATACGTGGCCTCAGTTTTTGTGTTATTTCTTTTGTTTCAATACAATTTCTTATTACTGCTGTTCCTGTTGGTGAGGTTTGGAGAATCCTCCATTTCTCCTTTTGTAGAGCTGTTGAATTGGGGGTCTTTCGAGAGAGTCATCTGATTTATAAAAACAAAAATGCATATCAATACAAGAAACAGTCACATAAACTAGTAAAAACTGACTAGATTTCTGTTATTAATGTTTAATTTATTTAAAAAAAACATGACCATCCTTACTTCTGCATTTAATAGAAATGCCATCGCTTGTGCGACTGGCCGACCAACTCGCCTGGCTCAGCTGTGCTCAGGCCTTTGGGCCGCTGGACATGCCAACCCAACTTTCACCCTTTGTTCCCACTGGAGGAAAAGCCTGTTTCCAGTTGTCATTCCATACCTTAAGACTTTCACGGTCACAAGTCCCATAATCCTATAGATTGTCAGGAATCCACAGCAGACTTTCACTCACAGGCACAAAGAAACATGTACAGAAAGTACAAATACGGACTGTTGGCTTTGTTCCAGTCCTGATTCAAACAGCTTGGTACGCTGACCGAGTTATTCCCGCACTTTTTGGCAGAGTTGCTTATTTAATGTATAACGCTGTTAAGCGGTCTTGGAAACCTGAGCAAGAGGATTATTGATCCTGATTTGTGTAATCCTCACAGCTTTAGATGTGTAGCGGAGTTGCAAACAACAACAGCATGTTCCTTAACTTTGTAGTCCAAGAATTTAAGGATTTCACATTGTGGAGGGGGAAAAAAGGGGAGGGGGGGGGCTTTTTATGTGGTTCCATGTAATGCCGGTCACAGCCTCATGATGAGTAGGCGCACTGATACAGGACTTCTCTTTCTGACTTATCTTGTGATCTAAGGATTTTCTGACTCTGTGGGAGGAAACAGAGTCTCTGTCTGAAGAAGAAGGGATGAGTGGGAATTGCTGCATGAGTGCTTGTTGTGTTGCACTAAGTGATTGAAGTTACAGAAGCTTGGATGCATTTATAATTATTTCCACTGTAAGCTGTAGATCTACAGAGAGAGCAGACTCATTGTTACTGCACAGGCTGTTTAGCATCTTGGCTGTTGTAGAGGAAATAAAGCTGATGTACTATCAGTGTCTATTTTAATGTGAAGCTCAGTGTAAAGGGGGGGTCTTCTGGCACATTTAAAGTTCACCAACATTGTCTTCTCGTCCATTTTGTCCGTTGGCACTCTGGGGGTACCAGCACAATGAGGGGCTCTGCCAAAATAACTCTGGACTCTCAGTCGGCATTACAAACCCTGCCATTCTTTAGCTTCTGATAACAATTGTTAAAATATGCATTGTAATTGTGCTTTTTGGCAGTTTGTCAGTATATTTATCTTTGCCTTAGAGTAGCTTTGCATGATCTAAAATATCCTAGATAAGCCTTATTTATCTGATACTGGGCAGCAGAGCAACCCCCTCAGTTTGAAGTCGTTGGTACCTTTCCTGATTGTCTGCCCCTCAGTAAACACTGAGTTCGTGGATGGAGGTACTGAAAGAAGGCCAGATGGAGGGACGTTGATCTGTGTGTAATATGGCTGGTGGAGAAATGCGACGCATTCAGCGTAACTCTTGAGGCAAATCCAGTCAGCTGTTTTTTGTTTTTTTTCTGGTGGGACTGACTCATCACCAGCTGCTCCTCTCCCCCTAAACACTTCAGATGGCCGCTAAATCTGGTCAGTCGCTGTTTTAATAAAAGGACTGAATGAAATGAAGACATACAAGTGGTGTGTAAATGGGATGGTTTTATATAATTCGATGTGATCCTTGACCATAGAAAGCTGTGTCTGCTAAAATTAGATGCTCAACACACCTGACAGGCAACTGCTCACTGCTCAAGGATGCTGTGTCAGAGTGGAGATGAGGACGAGTCTTTCACAGGGAGAAAAGGAGCAAATGAAGGAGGTGGGGGGAATCATTTATATAATATCTGAGAACACAGCTCACTGTGCTCTTTGTGTTTTGCCAGCAAACACTGTCAGGAGTTGTTTATGTACAGCCTGTGTACCGAGGGGATGCAGAGTTATTCCTGTCTGTGTGCAATTTCACTTCAGTTTACTGTCAAGCTCCAGCACGCTCAGAAGGCAGGTGGAGGCCTGTGTTTAAAGCACAGTATGACTGCTCCTGTTTGACTCGAACGTGGAAACCCACCACCCTGAACATGGCAATGTGCCCAGCTTGGGCTTCGCGCCAGCTGGTCAGACCCTCAGTCGGGGACAGACACAACACAGAGGCGAGCTGTCCGAGAGAGGTATTTAGCCGGTGCGTGAGTGAACGCTCGTGCATCCAGAGTACCCTCTGCCTTTTTGGCCTTCCGCCAAGTTTCAAGGGCAAAGCCACTGTGGTCTGAGTGAAGGACCCAGGCCGAGGGAAGTGGATGCTGGCTAGGTGCAGTCGAGTCTTTATATCTCCTAAAATCATGACTATTTTATTACTTTATTTTTGTGCTCCTCTCTGACCGCTTTGTCTGTTTGCACGCAAATTACTAATTATTTATTGATGAATATTCTGGCTTGCAAAATACTGACTTGTAACATATTACTGTGATAAATGAGTCTGGTTAGGAAACTATAGGGCGGCTGTAGGCTACCTTTTAATGAGCCGTGACTAGCCTTGTGTTTCTCCCTAGTCAGTCATGCTTGCTGCCTTTCAGTGTGCGTGATGTCCTCGGAAAGGAGGAGGCAGCTAGAAAAAGCTCAGTGTGCTTGAATTGGTCACCCTCACAGAAGTAAAGGATTTGTAATGAGCCTGATCAAGATGCACCATCTTGACTTTATCGAGCTCTCAAAGGTGCCATACCTTAATTTCAGGCATCTGATACCAGTGTGGAATTACGCTGCATTCCAAACTGTGAGGAGCCTGAGGCATAAGGACAACATCAGGATCGACTTAAACGCTGCTCTCATAACTTAATAAAAATAAAAAACTTGAGAGGCGAGTTGCACAAAGCATCGAGTCAGAAACTGCTGCTGTTTACGGTTATGCTATTTTTTCCCCCCTTGCTCCTCATACACAAGCTGACAAGAGACAGTCGAAGGTAAATGACATTAACTAATCTTAGGCGCCTACATGTTAAAGTCCTCCAGTCTTCGCTATGAGTCAAACCAGACATGAATGAAAACTGGAATTTGAATATTTGGTGGTGATGTTGAATCTGATTTTACATTTTATTGATCTCATATTTGTCTTAAGACCAGTGCAAATCTCAAAGGTCTTCAGTTTACCATAAAAAGAAGCAGCAGCTCACACGGTAACTATAGGTTCATGTGCAGGCCTTTACTTTGTATTCACATCCAGCAGAGCCAGCGTTCACCGTCAGCCTGGATCCATGTGAAGGCCCATTCATGGCGAGCTTGGCAGGCAGGCAGAGACACGTGGACCTTCCTCTGCCTGGCTCCCTTCTCCTCGTCCTCGCTCGTTTCATTTCCTCCTCTTTTCTTCCTCCCTTTTTCCTTCCCTCTTTCTCCATTGAACGTCCTGTAACTGGCACTGTTACACAAGCGTTGTCCCCCTTTTTTATTTGTGCCAGCACAGCGCCACCTGCTGGTGAACTGTTAGACTGACTCTGCTGAATCTTGAGGTCCGATATTCGGATACTTTTTTTTTTTTTTTTTTTTTTGCATTTCTAGCTGCTTTAATCGTGAAATCGTATCAAGCTGTGTTCTGTGTGGCATTAAAGAGGTGAAATGTATTTCCTAACACTATAGATGGTGTTGGTTGTATTAACACTGTTAGCGATGAGCTTTTCCATGTACAGAGGGCTCACATGCTGTGCTGAACGCACATCCACAAACACTGGTGACAGATGTGTTTTAAACAGCAAATACTGAATTCAGTTGGAGTGAACTGAGCTTGATTATTCCTGTGAATCCTTTTGTTTTTGACATGCTGGGGCATTTAAATTTTTTTTTTTTTTGGATTTATCAAAACTTTTAGTCAAAACTGTTAAATCTCAGAAAATCAAGTTCTTTTAAATTGAAACAACAGATCTAATTTTGGCTTTCGTTGTGAACAGCTGCTTATCAAAAAATTTATCAGTTGTGAAAATAATGATCAACACCATGACTCGGCTGTTGTCCTGTCGCTGTGTGATTAACCCCCCCTTCTCGCTTCTTCCTCCCCAGGTCCAATCAGCAGCATCCTCGTGAACAGATTCGGCAGCCGACCGATCATGATCGCCGGCGGTTGTCTGTCGGGGGCGGGTTTGGTTGCAGCTTCTTTCTGCAACACAGTGGAGCAGCTGTACTTCTTCATCGGAGTAATTGGAGGTTTGTTTGTTTTTCGTGAATTAATCAGGACTCTGAATTTTTCTATATGTTGATGGGTGGGAGAACTTTTATTTATTTTTTGACCATCATATTCTCCTCAGTTAATTTCAGTTTATTTCTTTGCCCTTGTTTCCAGGTTTGGGACTGGCCTTCAACTTGAATCCGGCCCTTACTATGATTGGAAAATACTTCTACAAGCGTCGGCCCATCGCCAACGGCCTTGCTATGGCGGGCAGCCCCGTGTTTCTGTCCACCTTGGCTCCTCTCAACTCCTGGCTGTACGATCAGTTTGGGTGGAGAGGCAGCTTCCTCATCCTGGGAGGACTTCTGCTCAACTGCTGTGTGGCCGGCTCCCTGATGCGCCCCATTGGTCCAAAACCTCAGCCGCCTAAACCTGATGCAGAGGGAGCAGGACAGCCCAAGAGGACGGTGCTGCAGAAAATCAACTCTTTCATCGATCTGACGCTCTTCAAACATCGCGGCTTCCTGCTCTACCTGCTGGGCAACTTCGTCTTGTTCTTCGGCCTCTTTTCTCCGCTCGTCTTCCTGTCCAATTACGCCAAGAGTAAGGATATCAGCAAAGAAAAGGCGGCCTTCCTTCTGTCGGTGCTGGCCTTCATCGACATGTTTGCTCGACCCTCCATGGGCCTTTTGGCAAACAGCAAGTGGGTTCGGCCCAGGATTCAGTACTACTTTGCTGCATCCGTCCTGTATAATGGAGTGTGTCACGTGCTGGCGCCGGTGTCAACGGACTACACGGGGTTTGTGATCTACGCCATCTTCTTCGGCTTTGGTTTCGGCTGGCTGAGCGCCGTGCTGTTTGAGACGCTGATGGACCTGGTGGGGGCTCAGAGGTTTTCTTCAGCTGTGGGTCTGGTCACCATAGTGGAGTGTGTGCCAGTGCTGTTAGGCCCGCCACTAACAAGTAAGATTTCACTACAAGATTATCATGATCAGAATCGTCTTCAATGTTATTTTAATTACTTTTTTATTTAAGAGAGCTTACTTATCAGAGTCAGTGTAATAATTGTTAAAATGTGTATCCAAACCCTAAAATCTGCATCTTCTTTCTTTTTTTCCACTTCCAGGTAGTTTCTATAACTACTACCACCACTATGACTACACCTACATCTCCTCCGGCATCGTCCTCATAATCGGAAGCATCTTCCTCTTTGTGGGAATGGGCATCAACTACCGCATGATGGACCGAGAGAAGAAAGAGGAGGAGAGAAAAGAGAGGGAGGAGCCCAAAGAAGAGCGTGCCGCCATGTTGGCACCTTCCTCCCCGGCAAAATCAAATGAGGACAACCTGCCGACCGCCGTCACAATGGACGAAGTCACCAAGATGGACGAGGACACTGTGTAAATGAACGGACTTGAGAAGAAATGCACACAAGAGCTGCAGTTACAACCACACGGTATCTTTATAGAAATCCCTTTTTACAACCCTGAAGCCATAGAAACCGCTCCACAATTAAAACCAGAGACCTGCTGCGGCGACACTGACCGTGATTCGGTGCTTCACCTCACTCAGACCTCCGGTTTTTTGTCTACGACGTGCCTTTTGGTGAACTGAAAGCGTCCCGGGCGGCACTGCTTGCATAAAGACGGAGTGACTGTAAAATAACCATCCCATCAACTAACGAGGACTCTGTCTCAGGGTCTTGAACTGTCACAAAGGTTCAGAGCCTCACGCACACAATTAATTTTTTTAAAAGTAAGTCACCGTACATGTTACAATACAGAAAGTTCTCCCTTATGTTCTGCACAATCACTTCACTGCACAAGGGCTGGATGTAAATTCCACATCCGTGTTGTTAATCGAAGCGTTAGTTAGGATTTTATTTTATTTTATTTTTTAAAATATTGGGTAATAAGTAGAAATTCATCACAATACAATGAAAAGCAAAGTTCATGTTTTTAACCGTTTAGGCAGGAATGCAAAATAACAAATATTTTTCCTGAAAATCAGGAAGCTAAAATCTAACGTAGGAATCTTCTGAGCGGTATGAAACTAGGTCACGACGGAGGGGTATCGGAGGCAGAAATGTGGAATTTAAGAGCAGCTTTGATCTTTTATTGAACTGATGAAGATGACGCGCATCATATCATCAGAATGGCTCGCAGTCGGGGGCACGAATCGCGCGCTGGTTTGTGTTTGTGTGCTCTGAGTAGCCTGGACTTTCTGGCAAAAGAGAAAATGTTTTAATGTAATTCAGGGTTTCAGAGCAGCACATTTATGGTGTTTAAATGTGAATGAAACGGTTTAGTTCAGTTTCTACGAATACCTATAAAAACATCTGTTTTATGTTATTAGTAAATGACAATCTGACGAGGTCTTTTTAATGAACTGAAGTGTTTTTAGATGAGTGGGACGTGTGGGAGTGAGTGAGGCGTGTTTGTGTGTCAGCAAGTAGTTTTAAAATTTAGGAAGGTTTTGTCATTTCATTCTTTAAAAGTTCAGCCAATGAAATATCAGCACATCCTGCAGGTTTCTCTCTGACGTGTACAGAATCATTCATATCTTCATATTTGATCCGGTGAACTGTGGAGATTTGTCTCCAGTTTGGGAGAATAAACGGGCCTGAAGCTGAGCCGCAGACAGTTTTAAAAACCTTGGAGGTGTTGGGAGAAGGATGAGCAGAATTAACGTCTCGGTGTTATCACGTTGACAGTGTTCTCACTGTTGCACATGACCGGCTGTATAATCCGGAGGAAGCCCTGTCCACGTGAAATGTTTCCACGATCACTCGTGTGTTTCCTTCCTCACAGAAAAACGTCTGAGGGGGGCGACAGATTAGATCGTTTCAGTAGGAACGTATACTTTTATTTTTTTGGTAACTAAATATGACCAAATGTTAGTTTTCCAAGTGGTTAATTGTAAAGTGTGGGTTTCTGTTTTTGTGAAGGTACCAGTGGGAAACTTGTTCCTCTCTCCTAGCTGAAGTATCCACCTGCCGATGGACAGGTTTGTGTTTCAGGAGAGAGGATCTGCTGCCTTCGGCGCGTCCACGTTTAACTGCTCAAAACCCTGATTTCACTTCCGTTATGAGACTGACCTTTATGAAATTATTGGCATACAATGAACTGTTACTCGAGTTTTTTTTTGTTTTTTTTTACTGAATTATGGATGATCCTAAATTGAGTTATTTTAACTTTAAGGCGAGTATTTGTAAAGTGACACATTGAAAGACTTCAACAATATGGTTTCATTCAAATAGGGTTTTAATGGTACTGTAGTAGTCAGGGCGCCTTTTTTAGTGTTTTTATAAAAGCGAACAAAACTTTAGGTTTGTGTAATTTTTTCTTTCAGTTGCAGTGGATGTTTTTGTGTTATGTTTTTTTTTGAGTGGAGAGAATAAAACTTTGTGAAACTAAACTTGTATTCATTCAGTACTTAAAAAAAAAAACAAAAAAAACCTTTATTTTAAAATTAGCAGACAAATCACAGACGGGTACATTTACAGTCATTACACATTTGAAAATGTATAACATTGGCTTACATATAAACTTTAGATTGTGCCCAGGAATTCTGGAAAGGAGGGAATTGTTTTCTTTCCTCTTCATGTACCTGCAGCTACCATGGATAGCAGCATCTGTACAGAAACGCTACAAGAGAGACACATGAAACTCGATAAATCCCGAATTTACTCTCATTGGACACTTCATTAGGTACACCTTGTTAGTATGGAGATGGACTGGTGTAATTATTTGTGGCATAGATTCAACAAGGTGCAGGACACGTGGAAGCGAGCATCAGAAGATTGCGCGCTGTGGCCATAAAGTGACGGACATGGTCAGCAGCAATACTGAGGCTGTGGTGTTTAAACTATACTTATTCAGTACTAGGAAGCAAAAACCGTTCCAAGAAATTATCCCCCACACCTTTACACCACCACCCCACACTGCTGATACAAGGCAGGATGGATCCATGCTTTCATGTTGCTGACTCAAAGTTGCAGGTGAAATGTTGCAGCAGAAATTAAGACTCATCAGATCAGGTCGTGTTTTTCCAATCTTCTGTCATCTGTATGAACGGTAGCATCAGTTTCATGTTCTTAGCTGACGGGTGTGGTCTTCTGCTGCTGCAGCTCATCTGCCACAAAGTTTGATGTGTGTTCAGAGATGCTCCTCTGTATAGCTTGGTTGTAAGGAGTGGTTAAGTTACTGCTGCCTTCCTATCAACTAGAAGCAGACTGGCATTTTGAGCCAGAGATCTGCTACTAACTGGATATCTTCTCTCTTTCAGACCATTCTCTGTAAACCTTACAGATGGTTGTGTGGGGAAAATCCCAGCACATCATCAATTTAAGATACTCAGATCAGCCTGTCCAGCACCAACAACCATGCCATGTTCAAAGTCACTTAAAGCGACTTGCTTCCCCATTTTGCTCTGTTTGAACTTCAGCAGGTCTGCATGCCTAAATGGACCAGGTTTGTGCCATGTGATTGGCTGATTAGAAATTTGCAATGGCCGATTTAACAAACATCAAAGAAATGAGTCTCGCAGGTGCTGGAAGATAGATTTTTGTGGTTTTCGGAGCAGCCCGTGGTTTCCAGCGTTCCTCGGACCTCCTGTTTGATAGAAGGTGTGTGAGTGAATGTAGAGCTGAAATCCAATAATGTAAGTGCTGTGGGATAAACATCTTTCTTCTGGAAGTTCTCATGTTTTTGAGATAGTTAAAGCAGTTCAATTTTTACAATTTATTTTTACATATTTATAGTAAAACCCCCTAGCTCCATTCACTCCTACTCACTCAGGACTATCTGGAGCACCCCCTGCTCATTCCCTGGCTATGCTGCAAATAATTAGCTCTTGTCTCAACTTAAAAGTTCAACTGTGCCACATGAGAGGGAGTCACCCTCAGCTGCGAGTCCGATTGTGTCCACTGTTCAGTTGTTGGAGGTATGTGTGACGGTGGAGTCGTTCGTCACGGAGGCTTGGCGCTGTGTGTGCGGCCGACAGTGAAGCAGCAGACAGAGCTCCGGGGAGACGCTGCTGGAGAAGGCAGAGTAGATCCAGGGATTGGTGCAGGAGTTCAGACTGGCCAACAGCATCAGCAGGGTAAACGCTACACCTGTACACACACAGGAGGAGGTCTGTAAATGGCACAGGTGATTGCAGAGCTGCTTGAGGGTGATGTCATCAGTACCCTTAGAGGTACTTATTGTAGGTTTTTGTGTTTAATTTTGGAAAGTTTAAAAGTAGTTTTAAACTGAAACAATGACTTAATTCCCAAAGCATCTATGTAGTGTGTATTGTACAAACTGGAGCCTATCCCAGCTGTCACAGTGTGAGAGGTGTCCATCACAGGGCAAACACAAAGAGTCACAACCAAACAGTCTCACATCCACACCTACTGCATTTTCCTGTCTGTTACAACAGGAATGAGTAACTGCACTAAATATTTCTGCTAAGGCGATGCCCCCTGGTGGCGACAGTTTCAGTTAAAGGTCGCAGAGGGTGTATACGAAATGTACCTTTAAGTCATTTTTGTGATGTTTGTGTGAGCTATTAAAGATTAAATAAAGATTTAGAGGTTTAACAAATGCGATGCAGTGATATAAAATCCTTAAAATTACAACAAGTTGGTCTATCGGGACTAGGTGTGTGTGTGTGTGTGTGTGTGTGTGTACCGTTCTGAGGCGGGTCGGGGTCCCAGGCGGCCCACAGCTGGACGCTGAAGAATGGGGCCCAGCACAGCGAGTAGACGAGCACAATGACTAACGTCATCTTCACCGTCTTTGACATGGCTGCTGTTACCTCTCCACCTCTGGCAGGGGGGAGTTTGGGTGGGTGCGGTGAGCAGACGGTGGAGGGCGCTGCCGGGTCAGGCGGGACGCCAGCCTGAAGCTGAGCTGACGGGAGCACAAAAACATTCCTGTGATTTGATTGTTTATTACAGAAGGA
Organism: Archocentrus centrarchus; assembly: GCF_007364275.1. Lineage (NCBI taxonomy): Eukaryota > Metazoa > Chordata > Actinopteri > Cichliformes > Cichlidae > Archocentrus > Archocentrus centrarchus. Next base: position 6,107,211 of record NC_044352.1, on the reverse strand, counting down.
TCGAGGAGGCCCACTCTCTGGACTTCCTGTTTTATAGGAATTTCCTAAATTGCTTCTGGAAATTTTCATTATGACTTTGAGTCAATACACTAAATAAAATTCAATTTTTATGAATTTTTCATATAGCTTTTTATTGTAGTAAAACACCTGAGAGTACTAGCAATGTTACAGCACCATGAGCTACACAACAGCTGATTTCAGGCATGAAACAAGCAGCAAACTCCAGTAATTAGTCACCTTCTAAGCTGAGCGCCCGAAGTATGAGTAGAAGTGGTTATGTGGATTGTGGAGGGTTCGGCGTTTATCTGAACAACAACCAGCATGTCAACTATAACCGCTGACTAGGAAACAGTCAGATTAGCTCCAGTCTCATCTTAAAAGTTCAACTACTTATTCCTTAAACATCAGTGGACTCAGATGTGTATTTGTGTGCCGCTCTTAGGCTACGGCTTTTTAATCACATGGTAATGCAAGCCCTGCTTAATCAGCCTCCTGAGGACCAGTGAGGCCCGTGCTGGCCATAAGAAATTACTGCAGAAGCCCAGAAAATATATGCATCTCATAACAGCTTGTTTCAGAAGTGAGGGGCTGCACCAAGGCTCAGGATTAGATACATATGGATTATTTCATCTTTGAATCATGCAAAGCTACTCTAGAGTCCAACAATGGTCACTTTTCTATTTGATCTTCCTAATATAAAAGTCCTACTTTATATAAGATTAAAATGTCATTTTAAGCACTACCTAAAGCTGAAGCAGGCTGTACTCTGAATGAATCTCACCAGGGTGAAGAGCAGCAAAAGTGTGAATATCACAATGTGACGTGATGCTGCTGGGCCTGAGTGGACCCATTGGCAGGTGCTGGTAGGTGGATACAGAGTCAAAACTACTGTGACTCCCAGAGTTGTTGAACACAAGGGGAGAAGCATAGAAGGGGACATTAGACTTTCCTCTGCCTCCTCCTCCTCCTCCTCTCTGGGTGTGTTTTCTCACTTGAGGGAGAATGGTGGGGGAAAGGCGGCGGTCTGATTTCAGGTACAGATTGTTGTGAATCTCCTTAAAGATGCGCACCTGAGGGAAGAAAGATGAAAGAGGGTAAATTTTTGCTTTCAAAAGCATTTTCTGGTCCTCTCTTTTCTACCTGGCAGACGGTGATGATGAGAACAGGGAGGATGAAAATGGCTAGGGTCATCCATGTCACGTAGGCTTTGAGGCCCCAGGACTCAGCGAAGTTGCCCCAACATTCATACACACCTGGAGCCACCTCAGAACGGGAAAAGATGAAGACCTGCAGCGCAAAGAGATCACTGGAGGCAATGATGAAGACACGCGGTCTGATTTTGTGTTTGCGTTCACTTCAAGCTTTAAATTGGATCTCTGGTGCTAATTTACAGCTTCATATTTTAATATGAAAAAGGGATGGTTGGGAATATATATCAGAATGGACTATCACCTTTTTTTATGTGTGCTGTATTTCACCTACATTTCAAAAGCAGTAAGTAAAAGTTACATGTTAAACCACCGCCTGTGTTTCAAAGTGCAAATGAATCCTAAATGAGTTTGATGATCGGCTTTGAAGTTAAAAGCTTGAGACCGCAGTGATACCCCTGTTCTTTATTATGCCCTTATGTTTAAACATGAGCGCATCACCTCGTGTTCTGCGCTTTTTAATATTAATCCTGAAAGAAGACCAGCCTGACAGTAATCAGCGCCTCCGTTAGACTCTCTGGAGCAGATCTGTGCCCACTCTCTTTGTTTTGTTCTACCTGCGGCAGGCTGAGCAGCAGCGACAGGACCCAGGCCAGCACTATGAAGCTGTTCCAGCGCTGCGTGGCCCCGCTGCGATGTGCCTGCAGGGGGCAGCAGATAGCGTAGTGGCGATCCACCGTCATGGCCACAATCATGTAGGAGGAGGCGAACATGCCGAGGACCTGAAGGTATTTCACCAGGCGACATAAGAAGTCAGGGCCGGGAAAGCGTCCCTTAGCGTCCCACACGAGCTGGGGCAACACCTCCGAGAGGAAGAGGAGAGGGAGGAAGGATACACGGGGTTATTATCTTAGTGTGTTATTGTAGTCACATATAGCAGTGTAGTTTCTGTGTGGAGAGTTTTGATTTATGGTGCACTCTGACAAATTTATAGACTTGTTTGCACACTGAGTTGGTAGCCAGTCGTTGGCACTTTTCCAAATTTTTGGTCACGTTTACATGTAGGTGTAGATATTTTACAAACTTGTGCAGAAATCTGCAAACATCAGTGCACCTTTAACATCTGAGTTACAGATTTATGTACACATTTAAAACTTCATACCTCTCCACACACATTTTCAGATAATACCAATTACTAACTATATGCATGTCATGGCGTGCAATACACAGATAATACACAGTGTGAATGTGTGTGTGTGTGTGTGTGTGTGTGTGTGTTACCTGAAATAGCGCCACCACCAGGTCAGCCACGCAGAGGTTGAGCATGAACTGGTGCAGGGGGTTGTGGTGTCGCCTTCGCCTAAGCAACACCACCAGGACCAACCCGTTACCAAGCAACGCCATCACTAAGATGACCGCCAGCACCACCACCTCGGCCACCGCCAGCAGGGCGTCTCGCTGCCACTCTGTGACATTAGCACCCGTGGGGGTCTCGGAGACCACTGACCAGTCGATGGACGGATATGTGTCAGTTATCACGGAGACTGACATGCTGGCTGGGAAATGAGAGGAATGCCAAAGAAAGACAGAGTGGACCTTAATCATCATCATGAAAGCAATTTAATTGCAGTCAGCTATAAAACAAGCAGGACTGATATGTAACCATTATCTGCAGTGCATTGAACTGCAGTCTTTCTAATGACCAACAGGCGGTGAAGCGGGGTCTGCTTTTGAGAAAGTAGCATCACTCGGTTTCTCTTTTAAATCCACCCCTCGCTCATCATGTCCGGCTTCAAAACACCAAGATGGCAACAGCCCAAGTCTTCTCCTGACTCATAGGTGTCGTCATTCAGACAAGACTTCCACATCAGTGCTGGTATAGGAGGACAAGAGTCCAGGAAGTGTCATCTCTTCTAGCTGTTGCAGCACCTCTCTCTGTATAACCTGTGAATCACTGCGCGTCTGCACTGATGTCACTGAAAGGGCAGTAAAAACTGGCACAATCGTACAATCATCTCTTCAACCTGGCTGCACCGGCTGCAGCAGGTTTCAGAAACTGAGTGGGGCACGACCAGCCAAAGCAGCACCAGAGCTGGGCTTGCACCAGGGATGTGATGTCACTTTTGGCATTCACTGCTATTTGAGAGGATGACAATAGTGGGTATAGTGGGTCTTTGAGGCATCACAATGGGATCTCAGTAATGGGTGTTGTGACAGTTGCAATCCATCTTTTATATACAGTGTATTATTGTTTTTTTAGGAACTTAAATGCAAGTACCTCAGAAGTGAACTAAAGTACTCAAGTAAATGTATTCAGTCTTGATTTTATGTGTTTTCAGTGACTATAAAAAGTTTTGTTGTTAAATCTTTGGATTTGATTTTGTATCAGGTGCAGTTTTTGCTAATTGCCAATTAGTTTGAAATGCTGATCACTGGAAACTGGTCAAACAACAGGGACCTTATTACCGCCTTCACATTTGCTCTGAGGGGCCCTCTCCGCATGCCTCTGTGATTGTGTGTCTGTGTGTGTCCTGAACTGTATAAACTTCTGTGTACACACTTTCAGTCTCTTTGTTTCACAGTGATCTTTGTTTTTCTGAATGCTGGGACACACACTGTGATGCTTAAAGTGCTCTCTGGTTTTGTTTGTTTAGGGCAGAGGTGTCGATCTCTTTTTTTTTTTTAGTTAACGGGACACAAAAAGACTAATTTGATCTCAAAAGGGCCGGACAAATAAAACTGTTAATAATAGCCTAATTAAAAAAAAAAACACTTTGAAATGTTCCCTTTCTTTTTCTGTCAGAATCACACTCTGAAAAGGTTCACAAGTAGTTAAACTTTTTTTTTTTTAAATAAAACTGAACAGCTTGAGATCTTCTCCGCACTCGGTCAGCTGTCATTACTCAGAAATGCTGCCACTGTAAATTTTAAAAATGAGCCAAGGAGGCTTCTTTGCTTAACCATCCCACCTCTCTGAGGTCACTTATAAGGTTGTATTACTCTGATGATGATTCAGACCTTTGCTCTGGCTCAGATTAAATTAACATTGCAGACAGCTGCTCTCATGATGTGATCCATTATTTAACATCTAGCAACACAAAATCAATAAATTACACCAACCACTGACCACGTGTTTGCTTAGGAATACCTCAGTGTGGCTGGAGAGAAGGAGCCAGATAAGCAGTAGAGGATGGATGGATGGACCAAAATTAAAACAGAATAAAAACATTGATCTTATTATTTGAAGTTGTCCTCCCTGAGTTTTGCTCTTCTGTAAATAAAAATTCTCAATTATAATTTTGCTTTCCCACAGTTATAATCAGAAATAATCACAATCTCAACATTAATAATTATTTATAATTTATGATGAACTTTATGCATACGTTCAGAAAGTAAGATCTATATTTACTCATCTGCCTGCTTTCCTCAGTGTTCAGGCTGCTAGTCTATCCTTTACATCACTGTCAAACTCAGTCCTGATATCATTACTCCAGTCCAATCATCTGCCCACCTTCTGAGAGCCAATCAGCTTCTGTTCTGTATGCTTTAAATCTCAGTGCTCTTCTGTCATTCTGCCTTTCAGACTCGCATTCATGCAGCCTGCCTCCTCCCCATTTACACCTCACACTTACTCAGAGCTCCATCCAAGCCTCCATCTTCATCTTCACCTCTACCATGGTGTAAACTCTGGGGGATCCTGTTCTAATTACCATCATTGCTGTGTCTCCGTTCTGCTGTGGTGGTTCATCTGAGTCTAATTGCCATAAAGGTTTTACTTGAGTTCTGTATCTCAATAAATCACAGCATGTAGTTGAGCCCTTCTTCAAAGTAACAAGCAAAGTCAGACTTTCCAGGAAATGCAGGTGTGCAAAGAGTTTTTTGGGTATCCCAAGTACCTCTGGCCAAGTATGATTTTTACAAGCCTGTTTCTGGGTACTTTTCAGTGTTTTAGCTGCTCTGCACTCAAGCAAAGTGTGACAGACAAAGGCTGCATGCTCCATCACCAGATGCATGCAGCCTTCGCAGACACGAACCACTAACTGATGAGATTGTTTTGTGCATTAGATCAGGATTTGGCATGGTGTCATTTACAATGCAATGCACAGCAAACCACTCATATATTTTCATTATCTGAGCTGCTAATGAGGTCATCCTCAGTTCAACAACATTTGGAGGAGAAGACTTTGGTATATTTGGGGATAACAATGCAACCTCCTTTAACTGTTTACTAAAAAACAATTTGTTTCTGGGGCATTTGACTTGTTTAAAATGCCTTTAGTCAAGCTGTCATCTAAATGTAACCCTTTTTTTCTTGTTGTGGTCTCTCTGGGCTGTGGGTATGTGGTGGGCAACAGTTTCTCTTAAATGCATCTTCTATAATAAACACCAACACAGCAGAGCAACGTAGACTCAGCTGTTTACTCAGCCATCTGTTTTTACTCAGAGTATGTTACACTCAAAGCAGTCCCACCTTAGACCCCCCCCCTCCCCAGCTACGAGCCAAAATGATCTCCATCAAGGTGCTGCAATAAATAACTTAAATGTCACACATGAAATTATAAAGTGATTGATTGCAAGGCTATAAAATAATATTGCACAATTTAATATGCAACATAAATTAATATAATCTATACAAACTGAATAAAAGGGAAATAACCTAAGGTTACAGAATGTAATGAGACACTTGCATCACAAATGTGCAACTGACAAATCTGCAGCAACTGTGTGACACAAACATGTCAACATGGACCAAAACCTCTGGGTCCAACCCAGCAGTAGCAGCAAGGTGTACCTTATAAAATGGCTGGTGAGTGTATAGTGATGTGAGCCTACACCCTGTGCTGTTGATCCTGCATAAAATTTGGTCACTTAGTGTCTTGAACTGAAAGTTTAGCTTACATAACACAGGAACATTAAATTTATGCATCATGTTAAATTAAAAGAACACACAGTTGTTGTGTTGCCAGCTCGAACTGTCCCTTAATGACGGTGTGGGGATGCAGATAACTCAATTAATATTTGCCAGACTACACTCCTGGTTTTTAAATAGACTTTATTATTATAGAGCTTTTTCAGTGTAGTCAAACTGCTGAGTACACACACTAATACTACTAATAGGTTGCTATCTACATACTGTGCAGCACTTTGTCTGTGATGCTGTGTTCAGTACAGCCTGTATTCCATGGGTTGCAACACTATAGTTTGGGGTTCCTCGGTAAAATCAGAGGCTCTGCTGCCAGTAGGCCTGTCCACGTTTGTGATTGGCCAGATTGTTGTTTCCCATCTCTGCTGCTTTCATGTGAGCGTGCTTGTAGCTAGATTAGGATATCCTGGGATGACTCATTGAGCTGATAACCATCTTCATGTGACTGCTTAGCCTGATTACCAATGTTAGGCTAAGTGAAGCCAGATAAGGAAATGAGATCCTGGATATGTTGAACTTGCACTGTAATACAGGCCTCAGGTTGGGACCCACTGGACTAGATAAACCCACATTACCTTGAAGTGCAACAACACTCTGGTATGTTAGTGATGGGCTGTCATTAGCCATACATTAACATCCCACATGTTAATATCTCAGAACAACAACTGTTCTGCAAGCAGTGCATGATTAGTTTTAAGTAAATGATATGAGTACTTCCTCTACAACAGGAAGCAGAATTAAATGAAAGTGTCCATAAGAACAGGGTGCCCAGCACACACAGCAGGTTTAAAATGTCTCACTTGAAAAACAGCTCAAGTTATGATTGTAGGTTATCAATATGAAGAATGTGTGCAGTGGGGGAATGTAACTAAGTACATTTACTCAAGTATTCTACTTACGTGCACATATCTGGTACTTTATTTTCATGCCAGTCTTTACTTAATTCCTCCTTTTCTTTCACAACATTTATCACATTTTACAACATTATCATTTTGCACATATAAATAATTAGTTTGTTATAAATGAAACCTACTAAATACTCACTAAATACAAAAATCATCTACAGTGATTTTCCAATTAACTGACTGAACTGACAGCTGCTTTAATAATCATTTGAAGCATTTGTGGCTGGATTTCTAATTTCATTCCAAATTTTGACAATAAGAAGAATCAGCAGATTAATCATCAATAAAAAATAATTAGTGGATGGAAAATGATTTAAATGAACTCCAACAGTAACGTCCTGCACCGACATGAATGCACACAGTAAAAATAATCCTCTATATGAGTAAAAGTTAAACTTTTTTCTTCTAAACGGAGCACTTCACCTAAGTGAAGGTTTTCAATAATTCCTCCAGCACTGGTTACATAATAAAAAAAGTGCAGCAGTTTCCAGTTTAAACTCAGCATTTCATATTCATGTGTTGTTTAATTAACTGCCTAATCTGGCAGAATGAAGCGTTTTTAGGATGTAAATATTAGTCTGCAGGTGCAAAAATGTTTTCCATTCAGCCAGAGGTGACGGTTTGAAAGCACTCCACAGGAGCTAAATACAGGATTCACTCCAGTCCGTGCATATCTTTAAATCAACAACTGAGCAGCTGAGACGGTTGAAGAAGATTGCACACCTGCTTTATATTAAAGGTTATTTGCTCATTGCTTACAAAATGACAAAAATCATCAGACTTTTCTTTTTCTCCTTTTTTCTAACTTGCAGTTGGAAAATCATTTCATAGTCTGGTGATTTTAAACCTTTTAACGATGTAAATATTTCAATCGGTGAATGAGAAAATGTTTTCCAATCAGCCAGAGGCGGCAGGTTGGAAGCACTGGAGATAAACAGAGAATTCTCTGCAGCCCATGCAGCTGAGTTTGTTGACATCTTTCAGCTCTTTTAATCCTATTATAAGACTGGACACCTGCTGGTTAACACCTATTCTTCTTTGCAGAAGTCACAAAGCTCAAATCTATCCAGTCCATCTTTCTCTGCAATCCTCTAAGGGGATATTTACCATTCTTGACAAAAAAAATTACAAAAAGCTGCTTTTTATTCTTCCTCTAATAATTCCAACTCTCCGATAGTGATCTAAGAGGTTTAAGGTGCCTCACTAAAATTACCATTAACATGCAGACTTTAATTCCCCATTTTTCATAGAAAAAAGAAAAATCTGAGGAAAAATAAGAGAAAACGCAGCCGACTCACCTCCTCAGCGTCCCGTGAAGCATCTGTAGGAGCCGGGACAACCTGATCTGCTGTTGAACACACTAGCTGCATCCATGCTGTGTCTGCTGCGTGTGTGTGTGTGTGTGTGTGTGTGTGCTCATTACACTGATGGTGACCTCTGCCAACTCACACTGCTGTTTCTCCTCTCTCTCCTCTTTAGCACACCCCTCTCGCTCCTCTTTCTCTCTCTCTCTCTTCTCGGCTTTCTTGTATTCATGAAAAGTGGGAGAGGAAGAAGAGAGACAGAGAGAGAGCGAGCGGGTGAGAAAGGACGCAGCGTCCGGACAGTGTTGGTGAATTAATGTGATTTCCTCTTGATTATTGATATTAAACATGTTGCTGTTGGCCCTGCTTTTGATCCACCTTGAGAGTAGATCATAGGGAACATGCACCAGCAGATGAAATGAGATTTGCTTTATTAGGCTTCCAGAATGATCAAAGACCCTTCATACGCACAAACTAATAAGCGTACGTGTGATTTTGCATCAGCGGGCGGTCCAGACGGGTGGAAACAGGCAGGCAGATAGAGCGTCAGATGTTGTGACAGATGGGAGCTCAGGTTTTTGGAGAGAAATGAGAAGACAGCAGCAACAGAAGGAGAGTTGTCTTTCTCAGCAACCTTTTTCCCTCTCACCCCTGCTCCAATGTTTTTCCCCTCTTCTGTGTCTCGCTGCCCTGCATTCCAGTTTCCTCTCCCTCTCTCATTCCTTCTCTCTCCGGTGGTAATCTGCTTGCTTCCCCTCGATTGCTCCCTCATTTGGAGAGGCCTCTAATTATCGAGGGGCCCGCAGAGCGACCTTAAACTTACACACAGAAACAGCCAAACATGAGGCTTGCTGCTGCTCCGCTGTTTGTGTATAAACAGGTTTCTAATGTCTCTTAAGTAGTAAGCATGAGCAGCAGAGCTTTAATTAGTTTTAATTTGAGCATAAATTGGTGGGTTGTTTTTAGTTGGAGCACCGTCAAGAGAAAGATTTTTGTTTTTGTCAGCAAATCTACCTGCTGTGCTCTGTTCTTACTGAAGAAATTTATCCTTCCAAAGCAGGTCATGCATACTGAAATCTCACAGCTTGTGTCAGTGAATTGGATTCCTGTATCTTCTAGAAATGACTGTAAAGTCCTTGTTTGTGAAGTCTACCCTTTCAGAAGTCAACCACTTCCAGCTACAAGTGTCAGTTTTTTGCTTCCTGTCCTCTCTGATTTCAGTCCAGATTAATCTTACAGGCCAGGCCTGAGGTGCTCGTTTCGCTCATGCTCAGACACAAGTGCCTGGTTTTTACGCAGGCACGGGCGGTGTTTACCCATTTCAGTATGCATTGTTGGAAGTTATTCAAACTAATATAAATAATAACATGCAAAATCTCAGAGATTCCTTGGTTTTTGCGCCTTTGGAATTATGATATTATACGACAGAGTACTTGAAGATCAAACCAAATGGTTCTCCTTATTTTCCATCCATACATTAAATCTGCCTAGTCATCATTAAGTGCTAGAAATTGTAGTTTTTCGATGACACCTACAGAAAATCTAATCTTCAACATTGTTTCTGGTGTGTTTTGTCTTCTTTTTTAATTATGATCAAAATATGAGTGCAGGGAGGTGCGCTGTTCTGTATTACCAGAACTCTACAAAAGTTTACAAAACGAACAATTACTGTCACGCGCCACGACAAATCATTGGAAAGATGCAGCCAGCACCAAAACTGAACCACTTATTACACAAAAGAAGCAGAAACCATAATTAGCTTTGAGTTTTACTGGTGTTATCAGTGTGTCAGCAGTTGGTTGAGTGTTTGAATTCCTGGTGTATGATGTTGCATAGTTTAAAACCTAAAATAATCAGGCTGAAACCAACTAAAATAATATGGAGCTGTGTCCATGGCGAACAAAGACTGAGAGAACCAGCTCTTTAATACTCCAGGCAGACCAGCCAGGCACTCCTAGTTGGTCTACCTATAGGAAACCTGCAAAACAAGGCATTTGTGTATACCTGTAGGACTTTTTGTTTCATTAAGTAAATACCATGATTCTATCTATATCTATATAGATATTTCAAGAAATCTAATACTAATATACTAATATATATTTCTGCATGATACAGAGGGCTTTTTAAGCCACTGAACCCTCATAGGAAATAAAAGCACACATTACAACTTCAGTCCAGGCTTCCAATCAAACATATTTCCTGTTATGTGGTTATTATAGCTCAGAGCTCCTGAGCATAGGTACAGTCCAACAGTCATCCCTCCTGTGTGGTTTCTAGCTACTCTGTGTGCGAGGTCCAGCGCGCTGAACAGCATCCATAATGGACTGGACGACTTCAGATGTGGAGCCCTGACCTCCCAGATCAGCAGTGTGCAGCTAGAAAACCAAAGAGACGACCCATTTAGAGTCTGCATTATTAAACGCATAATTCAGATCCACACTGACCAATTATGAACCAAAGTCAAATGCTGCCAACATGTAGCTTGTTACTGGAAACCTGTGATCAGTCAGATCGTACCCTGGTGTCTGTGACCGTGGAGAGGATGGCTCTGCGGATCATGCTGGCGTACGCATGGAGCTTCAGGTGATCCAGCAGCAGGCAGGAGGCCAGCAGCATGGCCGTGGGGTTCGCGGTGTTGCTGTTAGCGATGCTCTTCCCGGTGTTCCTGGTACCCTGCACAGAGAAGAGCATGTTCAGAAAAGCGGGATGTCCATTTAAACGTCGCTGCACAAAGTCTGACAGATCCCCTCGAAAATGAGATGTTACATCCTGACATCAGGGTTTATCCGGTTATTGTCAGGGGAGGCTGGCGTGAATGTACGCCCAAATGCAGGCATAAAAGTTGAGGTTTTAATGGTTTCATTAAAAAGTCAACAACCAAGGTACTTACAAAATTACAAAATGGTGAAAAATCCAAAAATGAGAAGTTAACCCAGGGTTTCCCCTGTGTGTGGCGAATGGAAAGGAGCAAATGAACAGCTGAGCAGGAGCAGAACTGGGATTCAGCTGCTGAGGGCATTTTCACATGTGAGGAGCACCCAGACCACTCAGCCATGAACTTCTATCCACCCAAACAAAACCCCACTGAAAACCAGACGTCTAAGAAACACTCAGTTCAGTGACACCAATTAGTGGAGGTGAGGCCTAGCAGACAGTGATCGGCTTCAGCTCCCTGTGCCATAAATCAAAGTGGCCGCCCTGTTTTTTTATAAGGGGATTAAATTTGAGAGACAGCCTGTCTCACCGTCTCAAACAGAGCGTAGTTCTCGCCATAGTTGGCTCCAGGCACCAGCCCGGGTCCACCCACCAATCCAGCACACACGTTGCTCACAACGTTGCCATACAGGTTAGGCATGACCATCACATCAAACTGCTGAGGCCTGGAAACCAGCTGAAAAATACACACAAGAAAACTAACTTTAGGACATATTTACAGGCTGGAGACGCTGCACACAGAGCAAAGTTTATTGGACATCGACCCAGAGATTTCAGGGAGAAAACTCCTTCTGTCTTCAAGAAACTCAAGTGTGAGTCTTGGGTTGAAAATGCTCACACTTTTCTGATTTAATACACCAATAAGAATGTGAGCTACATGATGATACAGAGACCACACAATGGACATGCATGCATGCACATGCCTGCATAGTTGTGTTGTCCACAATCATGCTGTCGTAGGTGATTTCAGGGTAACCACTGGCAACCTCCTTGCAACACTCCAGAAAGAGGCCGTCGCCCAACTTCCTGCTCCGTGAAAACACACAAAAGGTGAGTGGAACAGATCATTTCTAAGAAAAGAGGTTTATTTGTTAGAGGCACAGAAACTGACATGATGTTAGCTTTGTGTACAGCGGTGACTCGTCTGCGTCCTTTCTCTCGAGCTGTCTTGAAGGCGTAGTCGGCGATGCGTAAGGATTTGGTCCTGGTGATGATCTTCAGACTTTCAACGACGCCCGGCACACTCTGCAGAGGTGAAGGGGAGATAAAACAGAGGCTGATTTGTTAGAGGCCCATTAAAAGAGATGAGGAACACACACACACGTGTGCACACACACACACACACCTCATGCTCCAGGCTGCTGTACTCTCCCTCTGTGTTTTCCCTGATGATCATGATGTCGATGTTTCTGTGGCGCGACCTCACTCCTGGCAGAGACTGGCAGTGCATCACGTTGGCGTACAGATCCAGAGTGGTACTGCAGAGAGGAAGACGCACACAAACAGGAAGAGGTGAGGGGTACGCATTCGCAGAGAGCCCAAAATCTGTAACACAACGGGTATTTATCAGCTAAATGTTACAGCTGAAAATTAAGGAGCAGTGGACTCACCGGAGGAGGTTGTTTCTGGACCTGTAGGAGGGCGGCAGGTTGTGGTTGGTCTCAATGTTTCCTAAATAAACATATTTAAAAGATTAAAAAAAACAATCTGTGGACGTCAAAAACTAGAAAAATACCAAAAACCAGAAAAGAGGTTCTGTTTCGTTTAGTGTGTCGATCCCTCTGATGATTAAACATTCAGATCTCAAACCAGGCTGCAGCGTTATGATGTCTGGGAATGATTTATGTCTTTTATTATTGTTTGTCTCAAAGGACTTATGTGCCTATAACAGGATTTATTCAATGTGGCTTTTTTTTGTGTTTTTTAAAACCACATTATGTTTACTTCAATCACATAATTTTGCTGAATAAGACACAAAAATTGAAAAATAACCCAAAAATTCAAACATTACTAATATTTTAAACTTTTTTTTTTTTTTTTGCATATTTTCTGCCTTACACCTATATTTCCCACAGTTACCTTTCAGCGCGACTCCATTGCGTCTGATAGCCATTATGGCGTTACTGATATCATCTGCTGAGGTCTGAGTCGAGTCCACATTCACAACTTCAAAGTCCACGGGCACGCAGCAGAATCTGACAGCAAACATGGATAAAGAGAATCATTCAGTGGCTTAATTTTAGCACTCTGTGTGTGTGTGTGTGTGTGTGTGTGTGTGTGTGTGTGTGTGTGTGTGTGTGTGTGTGAGTGAACATTAAGTAGTGAGTGTGGGGACATCCCGTGGGAAATTCTGAACATCAGCCTCTTAAATCCTGGTATTATACTGTAAATAGTCCGGCCTGTTAAGGTTCAACACACAGGCACATCATGTACATTGTATATAGTGTTATTATTAGTAGTATTAAGGTTAATATTGTTTGTTGATTTTATATATATTTATATTCTTTTCTTAGTGTGAATTATTATATTTTTACTTATATTTATAATAACTGCGGCTGCTGTTACACCCAAATTTCCCCTCTGTGGGACAATAAAGGCTGTTTCTTCTTCTTCTTTCTTCTTCTTCGTATTTTGGTGACTGTTAATGCACCAGCATGTGACCTTTCTGCATCGATTTATGGTTTTAGCAAGAGCCCAAAGAAACTTATCAGCCATCCATTTTCTTAACTGATTATCCAACTTAAGCTTGCTAGGACTGCTCCCTCTGGGCTGAGGAAAGAGGCTGCTCCAAGCAAGAAGGTTCGAGGAACCCGGGGTCTTATTTACAAGTACCAGAAAGGAGGGGCGGGAGGAAGACCTTTGGATTTGTGTGGCATACATGTTGTTCAGCCACCATACAGAGTTTTCTCTGTATGATGGCTAGACTCAACCTTAGAGATAGATTGAGGAGCTCAGATGTAAAGATGGAGCTCAGAGTCTGAGGAGCAGCCTCAAAAGGTTTGGAATGAATGCTGATTAAACCAGGGGTGCAGAGTGGGGTCATTCAAATTTGGCTATTCGAATGTGGCTTATATCCAACAAGGTCTTCAAGGTCAACCAGATAATTTATTGGTCAGAAACTGACAGAAAGCCTTATAACTGAAATCTAAATAGTTTAAAAGCCCTTAAAATGAACTTCATGTCTAAAATGTACATGTACTGTTAGAAAGAAATATTAGCAGTTAACCTAGGGTTGGGCCAATTTGTACTACATCCATCCACACAGCATTTACAAAAGGAAACGCCTCCTGAGGAAGTGTGTGTACACACCAACTGCTAAAACAATGTCCCTGTGTGTGCGCACAAGAGTAAATTCATACCGGAATAGCTCACACACATGTTTGGCCAGCTCCGGTCCGATGCCATCTCCAGGAATTAGAGTCACAGTGTGCCTGCCTCCATAACGAGCAGGTGGAGGCTAAAACACACACACACACACACACACACACACACACACACACACACACACACACACACACACACACACACACACACACACACACACACACACACACACACACACACACACACACACACAGAGTGTAGATACAACCATAAAAAACTACTGAGAAGACTCTGCTGGACACACAACTGAACAAACTGTTACACTGAAATCTAATACAAGACTTATAAGCATCCATACTCACTATGGTCTTGTGTGGGTGGACGGAGGAAGGAGCAGAGAGGGGAGAGAAAACAGGACAAAGGAGAGACTGAGACTCATGAGGACCCACATTTTCCTGGAGAATCAACTCTTAAGGTTAATCAGAGTGAGGTTATCTATCTATCTATCTATCTATCTATCTATCTATCTATCTATCTATCTATCTATCTATCTATCTATCTATCTATCTATCTATCTATCTATCTATCTATCTATCTATCTATCTGAGAACTTACAGTGTAGGTGGACTTGTGGGCTGTCGCCTCATAAACCTAAAGATATCAAGAAGAAAGATGGTTACCTGCAGACAAAATAAGCACTAAATATATATATGATAAATGAGTCGATAAATGATAAATAATGAATCAGCACATCTACATAATGTCCTCATGAGCCCTTTCAAAATGAAAGGAATTATCTGCATAACAACAAGGATTTTAATTTTACATTATTCTGTAATTATTTTTCATTCATTGTTCTAAAAAGTGTCAGAAATATAGAAAAAAAACAAACACTCAAATATTTTAGTTTATGCAGATTATATAAACCGGAGTGTCAAAGCCTTTGTATGGAGGGTCGGCCAAAAGGTCATTGGATGGCTTTTGGAAAGGGTGAAAAATTCTGAAAAATCATGAAATATTTTTTTTTCCTTCACTACACTGCACCACGATTCCAGGTGTAGGGATGCCAGCATTTCTGCACAGGAGCAGCCATGTCTCACAGAGGACTGAGGGTCACTTTGGCCTGTCATGAACATCCAGGCATCAGGCGCCACATGACTCTGTCACTGTCATTTATAGACTGAATGCCACTGTAATGCCTGCTCTGAGCTCTAAAATAAATTTGAACTAAAGTGGGTGAAAGTGTCTACACAATCCAAACTGAAATATGCAAAATTACTAGCTGCAAATAAATGTAATAAAAAATGTAAAATATACATGCCTTTTTTTTTTTTTTGCTTTAAATATATCCTTATACAATGGTTTTACTGGCCAAAACTACTTGAGACCAAACCAGGCTGCATATGGTCCCGTTAGGGCCACTGAACAACTTTGCACAGTGTTAAAACTGCAATGAAGTAATAATTACTCCAGTTTTTCAATGTTGTGATGCTAGCATTACTACACGGGAGTGGAAAATGTCTGGAAACTTTAAAGTAATTATTGGCCTGGACAAGCCGATTGATTTGTAAAGATTCAATCGGCTGAATGCGGTTTGCCTTCACACTGTGATTTGTAACATATGATGACCTCAGAGTCAATGAATGTGGAAAAACTGTGGCATTCACTATATTGCCAAAAGTATTCACTCATCTGCTTTCACACGCATATGAACTTGAGTAACATTCCATTCTTAATCCAGAGGGTTTAATATGATGTCGGTCCACCCTTTGCAGCTATAACAGCTTCAACTTTTCTGGGTAGGTTTTGCATAAGGATTAGGAGTGTTTATGGGAATTTTTAACCATTCTTTCAGAAGTGCATTTGTGAGCTCAGACACTGACATAGGACGAGAAGGTCTCCACTCTAATTCATCCCAAAGATCTTCTATCAGGTTGAGGTCAGGACTCTGTGCAGGCCAGTCAAGTTCTTCCACACCAAATTCACTCATCCATGGACCTGCTTTGTGCACTGGTGTGCAGTCATGTTAGAACAGGAAGGGTCCATCCCCAAACTGTTCCCTCAAAGTTGGGAGCATGAAATTGTCCCAAATGTCTTGGTATGCTGAAGCATTAAGAGTTCCTTTCACTGGAACTAAGGGGCCGAGCCCAACTCCTGAAAAACAACCCCACACCATAACCCCCCCTCCACCAAACTTTACACTTGGCACAATGCAGTCAGATACGTACTGTTCTCCTGGCAACCACCAAACCCAGACTCATCCATCAGATTGCCAGAAGGAGAAACGTGATTCGCCACTCCAGAGAACACGTCTCCACTGCTCTAGAGTCCAGTGGCGGCGTGCTTTACACCACTGCATCTGATGCTTTGCATTGTTCTTGGTGATGTAAGGCTTGGATGCAGCTGCTCGGCCATGGAAACCCATTCCACGAAGCTCTCTCTGCACTGTTCTTGAGCTAATCTGAAGGAACACATGAAGTTTGGAGGTCTGTAGCAATTGACTCTGCAGAAAGTTGGTGACCTCTCTGCACTATGTGCCTCAGCATCCACTGATCCCACTCCGTGATTTTTACGTGGTTTACCGCTTTTGCTGTCATTCCCAATCAGCTCCACTTTGTTCTAATCCCACTAACAGTCAACTGTGGAATATTTACTAGTGAGGAAATTTCATGACTGGACTTGTTGCACAGGTATCATCCTATCACAATACCACGCTGGAATTCACTGAGCTCCTGAGAGCTACCCATACTTTCACTAATGTTTGCAGAAGCAGTCTGCATGCCTAGGTGCTTGGTTTATACACCTGTGGCCATGGAAGTGACTAGAACACCTGAATTTAATGACTTGGAAGGGTGAGTGGATACTTTTGAAAATATAGTGTATGTTTGAATTTGCATCTCACAAAGCTCAAATAAAATGAAAAGATGAGCGAGTCAAATCTTGGCGTTGCTATACCTGCTCTAAACGTGTTACATCTGTCCCTGAGTAACATCAGCCATAAAGGAAACTAACACAAGAAAAGTAAAAAATAGATTACAATAAAAGCATGGTCTCACAGACCGCCCCCCCGCCCCAACTTTACTAGATACAAAGTTGCGGTCTTTGAATAATTAATGACTTTGCAGCGGAAAGTCAGAGTATAGGCTTACAGTTGGCAGCAGGAACAGGAGGAAAGCTCCTCAAATTGCAGAGTAAATGTAAAAAGTTGACGTGAACCGAGCGCTGACCTGTGGTGCTGAACGGACAGCGACATAAACCAGCTAACTAACCATCAGTTAATCTGCACGCACTGCGCTGCTCGGTTAAATAAACCTGTGAATCTCTTTCACGGGTCAAAACACGGTCTGTTCAACAGGTAGCGGCATCCGATGCTGCTGCTACTGCTGCTGCTGCTTTAGCGCTCCGAGGGTGCTCCTACCTGCGGTGATCGGTGGCTGAACAGCGGCTTCAGGGCTCCGGACAGAGCGCGCACAGAGCGGCCCGTCATGTTCACGTTCCCCGCGGATAGACTGAAACCAGGAAGAGACGAGGACGGGCCGCGTAGTCACGTTAATCTCTCTGTCTATGTTTTATTTGAGCCCTGCGGGCAGAGGCGTTTCCGGGATTTTTAAATAGGGTGGCGCAGGAGGCTCGTGGGAAATCAGAAAATTCTATAATAAAACAAAAACAACCAAAAGCACCGGAAAACCGGCTGGAAATTAACTGAGTTATAGTGATTTTATGTGCACAGACCTTCTGCCTCAGTAAGTACTCATTAGGAGACATAGTTACTTTTAATAATATGCTGGCTGCTCTGAAGCACAAGATTTAATGGTGGCAGATTTATCTGCGACTTCCGACGTGATGCAACCACCGGTTGCTAGGGAGACGTGCATTTCCTAACTAGCTGGCAGTAGTTCCTGGAGGTTGCTGGCTCTCACTGAATGAGATCAGCTGCAAAGAAGGTGCAGCACCAAAAACCTCCTGGTGATTGCTTTGGTCGATAGCAGATTTTCACGTTTGCTTACAGTTTTTCATGTTTGTCTGCAAACACCCACTAACTACTCACCCATCAATATTAAACTTGAAAAAGTGTACCATCAAATGTTTGCCTTTGAAATGAAAATTGTCTCTCAGAGCTGCAGCCTGTCAAAATATACAGCTTTTTACTTTGAAGGTCTCCACTTCTAATTTGTGTCAACGTTTCAGCTTGGAGAGTAGCTGGGCAATGTTTGGAGACAAGTCACCTCCATGCAAACTACAGGTGACAAGGTGGTTTTGCCAGCCAGCTGGAGAATCCATATTTTCCCCTATAGCAACAGGTGGGTCTCTAGGAAAAAAAATAGGGCTCACTGACTGATCTCTAGGCTAGTGTGACTGGAGCTTTAGCAATCATTTTCTCAGCAACTACCGTCAACTACTTGCAACCGGTCAGGGAATACTCATTTTTCAACAGTGACTGGTGGTTCCCAGATGGTCACAGACCAGTGTTTAAGCCTGTGGGCCTTGTAACCAGTAAATATGTTTCATGCAAAAGAGTTAAATAATGGTGGACAGTGAAGCAAATCACTATGTCTTCCAAGGGCCCCAGGTCCCACCTTTAGCCACACACCTGCTGCAGTGATTACAGTAAGCTGGGGGTGGGGACACTTCTGAGCATCAAACAAGTAATTTCCTGCATTCAAGTGATTTTTTTTTTTTTTTAAAGATCCGTTTAATACTGTTTCTGAATCAATTTATGGTGTAAATGTCCTTATGCAACATAAAACACAATTTATCAGAGCTAATTAGAGAAGATGTAATTTATTTATCCCACAAGTTGGGAAATTATTTTATTACAGCAGCTATAAACAGAGCCTACTGTAACGAAATAGCTCAAATAAATAGAACAGTATATAGCTTAAACAAAGAAAATAAAATGCAAGATGACCAAACAAATATCTTAATAAGATAAAAAATAACTTCAAATCAAAAGAAATTCAATAAAGTATACATTTAAATAAAGCTTTTTCAATACTATAAGTGGCTCAGTATAACAGTGTAATAAGGTGATTTGGTGTACAGAGGGTTAAGTGTTGTGAAAGTGCAGGGTTGAAATACACCATTAACATGAGAGAGCAGATGAGTTGCTGCTGTACAGATGTGAGGCACTGCGACGATTTCAAATATCTATTCTCAGCACTTCTCATTTAATACTGTCCCTCCTGAATAAACACACAAACGGGCTCATTTACTGTTCTGGTCATATCCAGAAATCAGCCTGAAAAACTCACCCAGTGTTCACACCAGATGAGTCCAGGGGTTCGTTTATTTTTGTCAGATAGTCTGGTTTTCACTCAGTCCCTGCTACTTGGTTTTATTTCATTCTTATTTTTCCCCCTTTATGTATAACTTGTATAAAGGTTTATTATGAATTTGTTTTTTTGTTTTGTTTTTTTATCTACGTTGATTTTTTTCCCCCCAACAAAAACATTTTCTGTACACAGCCACAAGGAGGCGACAAACTCACAGAGCTTCAGGACAGGTGGGACAGCCCGTCCTACCTGTTACACTAACGTAACTGACCGTGTGTAAAAGTACCACCAATTCATATTTAAATGTTTTCTATTTGCCACTTTTTACTACTTTGATTCCATAAATGAAATGCGTTAGATTTTCACCAAGGTAGTGATAAGTGCGCCAATTTTTGTCATATAAAACAGCAGCTATATTGTGGACATATTTTTGCTTTTTTGTGTTATTATTTAAGAGGTAAAATATGAGTCTTCACAGTAAACAGACAAATATTCACGTCTGTACTTGATTCACTTGTGGACCACTTGGAGAACTGCTACTCTCCAGCTTTTTATCCTCATACAAACCGTCGCTGGCAGTTGTAGTTTTTTCTCTTTGCCGCCGCTTGCGTCCTGGACGGACGCGCCGCCATTTTCAGACTACAACTCCCATCGCTCCCCACACTCGGCCGCGCCTCCTTCTTCGCCTCCCTCCGCCTTCCCTCCCACTCCACTGGGCCGCGAGGAAGTCGCAAGATGGCTGACGTCGCTTGGAAGTAACGTTCCCCTCTGCAACATGAAGCCGTGAGCGTGGAAGAAAGCGAGGGAGGCACCATCGGGCTTTTATTTTTATTTTCTTTTAGTTACTTTTCTTTTCTTTCGTCAAACATCCATCTCATTCCGCGTCGTGTCCACCCCGGACCAGGTCTTCGGGAATTGACGCGTCAAATCACGCCGGGGACCCTGCCAGCAGCAGCTAGCAGCTTAGCCACAGTTAGCAAATATTAGTGCAGCCAGGCACGCTGCTCGTTAGTTTGTTTTTAATTAATATTTTGACACCGGTTATCCTACACGCTGATGCTGCACATGTGCTGAAATTTCCCAAGCCAGTGCCGAATTAATGTGAACATTTTCATGTCAGATTAAAAAAAAAAAAAAGCTGCTCGGTTTAACATCATGTCCGCGAACTGGCCATCCAGCCTGTGCGTTTGCTAACTAAAAAGCGCAGTATTGCATCTGTTTCATGTGCACCAAACAGCGGGATTTTCTTTAATTTTGCAGACATTTCTCGGTAACATCTACCACCTCGCTGCATTTCCGTTACTCGCTGCCGACTGCATTTTGGAAGCTGGTCGTGTTAAAGCCAAATTATGGGAGCAGGAAACGTGTTGAACTTTTTCTGGTAGGTAGGTAGGTAGCTACACTGGCCTTTTTTGGCACCTCACCAAAAATCCACAGGGATGGACACTAAACTGAGCACCCTCGACCAAAACTGACAAAGAAAAATTGGCATTTCGGTATCTTGGGATAACTACCAGACACGCTAGTGCATGGTGACTCGTTGTACTAGTCAGCGTGGTTGCCAAGTTGTTTTGCAAGGTTAAGTAAACTACAGTTTTGTCACTACATCGGAGACCAGTTAGCTTTGCCCCCGGAGTGCACAGCTAGCTGTAAGTCTCGACCCACAACACGTTACAAACACGGCGTACAGGACGTATTCAGAGCCCGCTCCCGGCCAGACGCACCGGCTCAATAACACCGTCATGGGAGTCCAGGGCTTTCAGGAGTACTTAGAGAAGCGGTGTCCCGGGGCCACGGTCCCCGTGGACCTCCTCAAACTTGCCCGTACCGCGGCCCGCCAGCCCCCTCACCATCATCACCCACACCACCACCCACATCACCCCGGGCCCATGCCTCCCCCGCCCCCGCCTGCCAGGATCCTAATCGACGCTGATTCCGGCCTGCAGCGCCTGTACGGCGGCTACCAAACGGACTGGGTGTGCGGAGGCGAGTGGAACGCCATGCTGGGATACCTGGCCGCCCTGTCGCAGGCCTGCTTGTACCAGGGTGGCCTGGAGCTGGTCGTGGTTTTCAACGGCACCCTGGGGAAGGAGCGCTGGCCCGAGTGGGCGCGGCGAGCTCAGAGCCAGCGACAGACGGCGCAGCTGATAGTCAACCACGTCGGCAGCAAGGCCACCCCGCCTCCCCGGGCATGGTTCCTGCCCCCGGCCTGCCTCAGCCACTGTGTCCGCCTCGCCATGTTCCGCTTCCGAGTGCGGGTGAGCATTTTAATCATGGCTGTGTGAAAGTTGTTTTATTGTGGTCGTATCATACGGCGTGCCGTTCATTTTACACTTGTTCTTAAGTGCTGCAGGCCCATTTAGCATCTTACATCATTTACAACCGTTTTAACGCCTACCTATTTTGTAGCAAGTGCAAGAAGCAGTTCAAACCACAAAAATAAATCAACCCGGGTCTATTTCCCCCGGTTTTTTTTAAACAAATGCAAGCACTTTCTGTCAAAGCGGTGGGTTTACACCGGCTGTTTCCACCCAGCAGAGCCAGATGTCGGTTTCTAGCTGTTGCATGTAGCTGCTCTTTGCTTTCAAGTGTTTGGGATCTGCTGCCCCCAGTCTGGGGCTTACAGCCCCCAATGCTCCAGCCACGTCTGCTCCAGCTGTCCCTTTAGCCCCTGGTATTTCTTAGTCCTGAGCATAGGTTTAATTTCTCACAGTAGACAAGGCGCTTATTTGCTGCATTTTCTGTGATTTTTTTTTTTTTTCTTTTTGTTATTGCTCCTTTTCTGCATCACTTTATGCTTTAAATATATGGGATACATTGCAGTAAGTCTCTCATGCATTCAGTATTGCTTTCAACTAGTTATTGTCAACTTTACTCTTTCAGCATTATCCCTGTTATTTCTGGTCTCTTGTGTTTGCAGTCCAAACAGGAGCTAAGTCTAATAGCAGGTTACTTTTATGTCTTTTGTTTGGGGACATAACCTGCCTTAATGTGCATATTACACTTGTCCAAATGTATTTATAAGCTCCTGAATTTTAATAGCTTTTCAGCAGGATTTCTGCCCATTTTTAAAACTTTCTGCAGTGCCTTTTTTTTTTTTTTTTTTACCCAATTGAGCCACATGTCTGCTTCTAGCTGTTACATGTAGCTGCTCCTCTTTGCTCTTATGTGTTTGGGATCTGTTGGTACTGCTCTCACCTTGCACATCTGCTCCAGTTGTTCCTTCAGCCCCTGGTACTTGTCAATCCTGGACGTAGCTTTAAGCACCAGGCGCTTAGTTGTGTTTATTCATGGTTAATTTCTGGCATGAGTTTTCACCCTTTCTGCATCAGTTTATGCTATTAATATCTAGGATATAATGCAGTACATCTCTTGGGGATTCCGTGTTGCTTTCAAATAATTATTCTCAACTTTTTTTCATTCGCATAGGTGTGATTCACGCTTTTGTTTTTCCCTGGGCCCAGACATGAAAGTCGGAGTGTAAACAGCTGATAATTCTATCTGATATCAGGCTCCTTTAATGTCTTTTGTTTGAAGAAGTTACCTGCTCAAAGGTGCCGAAGATACCTGTCCAAAAAAATGTATTTATAAAGCTCTGAATTTTAATAGCTTAGATGTGTTTCAGCAAGATTTCTGCAGGCTTAAAACATGTCACACACACCTGTGATGATTTTAAGGAATTTTGCACTTGGTGTTTCTAGCTGTTGCTTGCAATTGGTGGCCTCATGTGTTCATAAAGGTCTATCCAAGATAAATTAGGATATAGAGATGAATGCTGGCTGAACTGGTCTGTGCATCCTCATTCAGAAGTGGAGATTGGAAACATGTACCTTACTCCGTGACCTGTCTAGCCTATATATTACATAACGTGAACTCAATGAACTTTTTCGTACATTGTTGAACAGCTGCTGAGTGGGAAAGACTATTTATAGTTCATAAGGGACTTACAGCGGTATACTTTGAATTATTTTGTACATTTGAGTTAGTTGGTACTTCAGAATACGAAAAATAATATAAATTTGTGCCTGTGACCTTTTGAAGCATTAACATTGTGCTTTGTAAATGCACTGAACCACTCTGCTATTATTATCCTGATGTATAATACAGTAAGATGAAATATATAATGTATCCTAGAAAGCCATAAATGCAGCTGCACCACTTTCTGCCTCTCGCAGTCCCCTCTAGTCAGCTGTATGTAGCCTGCTGTCATGTTTTGCCTTTGATCTACTTTCCCATAGCTGGTATAACAAAAACACAGTGCCATATTGTATCCTGAGAGGATACTTGTTAGAATAGAAAAATCCCACCTACATTACACTACAACGCACTCTGATGCTTCTTGTGCTCATACAGCATCGTTACTCACAGTTCCCATGTGTGCATGCTTGTTTTTCCCTACCTGTATTCTGAGAAACAATCTTACTTCTGCAGCTCCGAGTATCTCATCTCTGCTTGCGTTGCACCTTCACAGGGGTTACTGTTGTTGTTATCTGTGCAGCTTTGGAGCTCTGCTTAGTGTTGTGTATTGGATGGCAGTTTAGTCTGTTTGAAGTTGCAGCATGTGCATTATTCTCATGGTTAAACTGTCATATTAGTTTTAGAGATACAGAGTTAAAACTGAAACTAATAGCTCATGTATAGTGCTGGGCCAGCAGGACTAGACTCCGTATCACAATATTTTAAAGATTCTGGCTGTTTCACAGTATATCGCTCTGTTATTGCTATATTATTTCTCTATAAGTGGGCCCTCATTCTGCTGTCAGGAACATATAGAATATAAAAACATTTTAACATTGTCATAAAAAAGGAAATAAAACTTAAATATAATAAAGACCACACTACCAAACCAATCCACTCTTAGGCTTAACAAACTTTAATATATTGGAATCTTAGTAATATTCATCATCACTTTGTAGTTGAACATCTAATGTAGTTACTGAAGACGTCTCTGGCAACTAATTTACTAGATGTTTAAAAGCAAGTGAAAAAAATTGGGCTAGTTGAGTAATGTAAAGTAAGAAAACACTCAGAAAATATTCAGGACTAACTGCAATCTGATATACAAGGTGTATTTATGTACACAATGTCATTAATTTGCCGATGTTAACAATGCTCGTGCCACTGGCTTTGTGTCGTGCAGTCTAGTGTCCACACGCCTATGCAGATTGTGGATATGTCACTTTACTCTGACACAAACTGCTCATAACTGATTATTTTTTTTAAGTTAAAGTACTGAAGCTGTCGTATGCTTAATTTTTTTTCACCTTGCTTTTTTAAAGCTTCCCATCACACACAGAGAGAGAGAGAGCGGCGTAATCATTTGTCACGGCTGCAGCCCCAGTTAGCAGAGGGTGCCTTCGTAACGTCTACCAACTGCTGTACATTAATGCTTAGCTAGCTAGTATTTCTAGTGCAGGCTAGCGAGAGCAGCAGTGTTTAAATGTCTAGTCGACCAGTCGCACACATCCCTGGTGCTTGCCACATTTTGGGGCTTGATTATTTAAATTTTAATTCTTTTGTCTTCCAGCTGTTATAAAAACATGATCTGGAGAGAATAATCATTCTTTTGCATTAACTTCTGCGACAAAGCTCTTGTTTTGTGTCGTGTTATTCGTCAGGCCTACTCCTTGCATTTATAGCATCGTGCTTTCGCCTCTCCTTTAAAGCACACATTCAGTCATCATTCAGTTCAGCTTGAGCCGAGTCGGCTTAAAGAGTGTCTTTGGTTTATAAGTTATCTAGAACCAGGAAAAGTAATAAAAGGCTCCAATAGGCAAACGAGTTGGGCTTTATGGTCAAAGATACTCAGTCTGCACCTAACTGCCTGCTAGATGACCCTGCGTCCCCCACCACTTTCACCTCTTTCTTTTTACCCCACTGATGTAGTTATATTTGTTTTATTTGATTTGACTGTATTTAAAGTTAAAGAAAAAAAGACTCGTAAAATACTTTTTTAAGTTAAGTAAATGAATGTTAAATCGTGTTTATATAAATGAGATTACATCTTGTTTTTTACCATAACTGTCAGCAGACCACATCTTTATATATCAGTCAGTAGTTTTCTTTGCTCCGGTTGGTAGTCACTTCAAAATAGAGATAAGTTTAACTTGGTGCACGCCCGTTTTCTCTGCCGCTACCAGTTGCTGAATTTTATTGGCATTTCATGGTCTCTGATTCCACGTCTGCTACACTCTTCCTGTGTGGGTGTCTTAAAATCTACTTCACTATTGTTAGCTGATTTTAAAAAGCATCATTGTGTTGTAGTGATCATTGCACTATTGGAATAGTTATTTACCCAGGTAGTAGTTCCCATGGATAATCTCTTAAGTCATTTCGACATTGTTTGAATTTTAATTTTTAATTAAAAAGGTCTTAAAAGGCATTGTTTTGATTGATTTTTGATTTTTAATGTATAGCCAGAGCCCTGGTTTTATTGATACGGAGATAGGAAGCACTTTATACAAGTCTCAGTCATCCTTGCCATCTTTGTCCCCTATTGATTTAATTTGAAAGAAGATATTTGATTACCAGCTCATTAAATTGAATTTTAATAAAGAAGCTCAGTGTAATTATTTAGTTTTCAAATTGATTAATTCTGACATTGATTAAAAAGATTAACATACCAATTGTAGTGTATTCCCGAAGCTGTCCTGCTCTCCCTCTATCTCACAAAAATATTGCCTCTCATCCACAAACTATGAAGAAAATTACGCAGCCATATGTCCAAATATCTACATCACCAGGAAACTGAAAGTAACCAGTGCAGCACAGTCTTTCCACAGATGCAATTTTGCAAGCAAACAGTGCTTTATGAAATGTTGTCATGGAGCATGGAGCAGAAATATTTCCTTGGTATAAAATGTGTCAGTGCCATTTTCAGTTGGTCATCTCTACACTCGTCATAAACTGAGTATATTGTAGTGACAGCTTGCACAAGAGCTGGTCATGTTCTATGTTGGCAGTCCACCTTCTCACTTTTTTTTCCCTAAAATGTCATGTGGTCTGTATTATAAGGAGTATTAGGGCCACATTGAGGGGGAAAAAAAAGTGCATTTTGAGAATAAAGTCAAAATTTTGAGAAAAAAGTTGTCGATTCAAGTCAAACAACAGCCACGGCTGCTATACCCTCTACAAAATGCCTCGAGTAGATGAAACAACCTGATCAGCTGTCTTATTGTGTCTTGTGATTCAACGCATTCCTTCTGTACTACACAAAGATGCAACCATCGATATCCTTGCATCTGTCCAGTGCCAGTGCCAGTTTGTGTGTTCTTTCTGCAGCTTTCTGCAACATCTCTATAACATCCTCGTACTTTATTATACTTACCACTAAATTGTGTTTATGTGCTAAAAGAGAAATAATTTCCTTGTTACTATAACCGATTCTAAAGTATAGTTTCACTAACTCGTAACACAAGACATTCTGGAGGGTACAGCAAACATGGCGTGGATCTTGTTTGACTTGAAACAACAACTTTAATCTCCACATTATGACTTTTTTCCTCAAAATTTATTCTTTATTCTCAAAATGCACAATTTTTTTCTTAATGTGGCCCTGTAGTGTTAGGGCTGTGCAATTAATTGAAACTGGATTTCAAAATTAGATTTTTGGCTCCAAACGATCACAAAAACAGCGTAATCGACAAAAAATTATTTAAATTATTTTGTCACATTACGCTCCCTATACTCTAAGTTTGTGCTGCAGCGTTGAATCTTTGCGGCCCTAAAACGTAACCTACATAAGTGGCCAGTGACATTGCACTTACGCTTGTGCAGGTGCATTATGTGTTAATTACCGTTAATTATCGAGCGGGAAATCTACGCTGTAACCTGATCTGCACCTCCTGAGAAATTTCAAATAAAGTCCGTTATTATCACGATTCCTGATTAGCAGATCTGTTCATGCTGCCATCTATGAGAGCATTGAAGAGATGTCCCCACCAATATTCGCTCTGCGGGTGTAATTAGCACCACACCCTGTTTGCCCCGCCCCCCTAAAACCGATGTACAGGATCTGTCAGTATGATGTGGCACTAAAATGTGAGCAAATTTATTTGGTCTAAATAACTTGGTCCAGTTTCTTCGTGGTATTTCTAGGCATGATAACTGGCATTACCTTTCTATTTATCTATTTATTTGTGTTTCAATTATAATGTATTTATTTATATTGCATTTTATTTATATATTTTTTTATACTTTTATATATTCACTGTTCTTTAAGTGCAATAAATGCAGTGTTTACAAAGTCAGTAAGTGTGTTAGATAATCGTGATTTCAATATTGACCAAAATAATTGTGATTATGATTTTTTTCCCATAATCGAGCAGCTCTAGTCTGTAAAATGCTGAAAGTACTGAAAAATGCCCATCATTATTTACCAACAAACTAATGTCTTTAAATTACTTTCCTGGCAACATAAAGTTGATTTTGTAAGTTATGGTTCCCATGGGTGTTTAAAAAAAAAAAAATGCAAGACATCACAATAGCTAGATCCATCATTTGTATAGTCTTTGGGAGCAACTCAACTTTCAAAATAAGAGCACAGAGCACAAAAAAGCAACTTAAACAGTGATGAGAATAGCTATAGTTTAACTTTCTGTTAATCCATTATTACGGCTCTAAATTACCATGCTGTTTGTACTTGAAATATGAAGGAGGCGGTGCCACACATCACACAGAGTTTACAAGTTTGTCTTCTCTGCATCTACAGGTTGTACAGACTTTGGAGGACCACCACCAGGAAGTGCTCTCTCTCTACAGAGACTATGGATTTGCTGGCCTGATCGCTCAGGATTCAGAGTTTGCCCTCTGCAACGTCCCCGCCTACTTCTCCTCACATGCGCTCAAACTGAGCTGGAATGGCAAGAACCTGACCACACACCAGTATCTGCTGTCCGAGGCTGCCAGGCAGCTCGGGCTCAAGACACAACACCTGCCCTGCTTTGCTGCTCTGCTGGGTGAGGAGCGGCATACTCGCACACAGCTCAACTAACACACACACACACACACACACAAAAAGCAAACATGTATCCCACATTTCTCTTTGTAGAAAGACACACTCCTGTTTGTGAGTTATAATTGGCAACTAAATTTGTTGTTCTTGTTCACTGACACAGCAAAGAGTTAAGAGTTTCCTTCTTGCAGGAAATCATATTTTGCCTGATGAGGACCTGGCTGCCTTCCACTGGAGTCTGCTGGGACCAGAACACCCACTAGCCTCCCTCAAGGTAGCGACTGGTTCTGTGTCCAAAGTTCTCTGAGAAACACACACAATATTAGCTGTAACAGTATGTAATGTCACATGAACCCTTAACTCAGTTTTAAACAAAACCAGATTTTGGCATAAACTTTATAGATGGCACCTATTCAAGAGAGGGGTGTCCTATTTTCTTTTTTTAATGCATTCACAATAAAATCTCTCCTTTTGATCTTTAGAAGGCTTTTATTGTGAAACACGTGTAGGAAGTGTTAATAAATATCTAAATATAGTACCATCGTGCAACAAGCTACTTGACTGTTAAAACACACCTGAAGTGTCTGCTCTGGTTCTAAGGAAGGCCTTTCCCTGAGAGGTCTCAGTGCAGGATTTAGATGCACATCATCATTTTCTTCATTGGTTGCCACAGCTGTGGCAGACCAATGTTGTGTGATGCAAACTGTTACAATTAATAGCTTTCAGAGTGCCGAGTGTGTAGCACTGCTAGCATTTGCAGCCTTCGTCCACACGCTGCAGAATGTCTTTGATGTGGTTTACTCTGATACCACCTTTATACAACTGCATTTTCATGATTGAAGTACTGCTGAACTCTGCCGGTTCACTTGCCTGTCACCGGTCTTACTTTCGCTCTTGCTTGCTTATAACTTCCCGTCACAGAGAGTGGTGGGTGTTATCATAGGCCAGGGCCGCTGGCGGCTGCACTTAAATCTGACTAATTACTTTATGCTACTTTTACTAGCAAAGGTAACATTTAATTGTCTAGATAACTATTTGCACAGACTTCTACTTTAGTCATAGGGAGAAATAATATTTGGGTAGTTAGAAAATTATAATTTTTAATTTTCAGAGCCTCTGAGCCATTTCCAACACTATTGTGCACCCATGAACTTTGCATGTTAGACTACACAAGGGACGAAATGTTGTAGTCTTTTCATGTTTAAGCATTTAGGGATTTTGATATGATTCAAAGAGGCTATATTGTCAGCATTAAACTTTAGATTAAAAATATTTAATATTTTACTCTCAAAAGTGACTCTTTGTGCCAAAGTATGATGTGTAACATGGTTCCTATCATCCTGGATAAAGTGACATTTTCAGAAGTTAACATCCAAATGAATATTAAATTAATTGAATATTAATTGAATATTAAAATATTCATATAAAATTTGAATATATTAGAAGATTTTCATCCATCCCTTTAAAGCGTCCTCAGTCGTGGCCCAGAAACTTGAAATGAAATCATGCTTAAAAGAATAATAATAATAAAAAAAGTAAAGGTTCATGTCTGCTAGCCAACCACATGCAGACTCAGATGAACCTCATTAGATCAAATGTTGGGTCTGATGGTGCCTCAGAAAGTTGGGTGTTGGTCACAAGGAGTCAGTATATTTAATCCTATATTGGTCTGTGTTTACTATGCCATGCCTCAGCAGCAGTGCACCAGTTGCTAGAAAGAGTGCTAACGTAAGGGTTAACGCTTTGCAGCAGGTGTGAACTACCTGCACCAACAAATTTTTAGTGCAGTAGTTTGCGTTACTGCAGATGACTAAAAGGCTCAGATGACTCTGCTATCCTGGATGGCTTCTGTCTCTAGTTATGATAACACTTGTTATGAAGCTTAGGGTGACAAAAGTTATTTTCAACTTGATATCATCACATCATCTTTGGCTCATCTGCTCCGTTCCTCATGTGTGACGAGGTGCGCCCACACTGAAACTGAGAGCAGGGACCGTAAACAACAAAGGTCAAACGATTTAGCTCACTTTGTTCATTATTTTTCTTTAGCTGTTTTTGTCTTGTTCCATTGACATGCATTATTTTACTAGTAAATACCAATTTATTACTTTTTGTATGTTGGATGTTGCTTTACAAAGTGATGATTCCCCATCCCAGCAAACACTTGAAGGCAAGGCACTGATGTCCTATTAGAACTGGAAACCTGAATCAGTTCATACATTTTGAGGTGTATTATTGAACAGATAATGGAATGAAATGATAATCCTTCCAGAAATTCTTGCACACACATATGGATTGACTTCAGGAGTTAATCCAGGAGAGTCTCATAGCAAAACGTTTGTTCACAACTATTTCACAATGTGTTTGCCTTCACGCTCATGAATTGTCCTATTTTGTGATGCCCAGCACAGCTTTGTATGTAGTAATTTTCAGTAGAGGGTGGTGCGGTGGTTAGCACTGTCGCCTCACAGCAAGAAGGTTCTGGGTTTGAATTCAGTCTGGGGCCTTTCAGTTTGCATGTTCTCTCCAGGTACTCCAGTGTCCTTCCTTCCAGTCCAAAGACAAGCATGGGGTTAGATTAAGTGGTGACTCTATATTGCCCATAGGTGTGAATGTGAGTGTCTGTCTGTATTAGCCCTGCGACAGATTGGCGACCTGTCTAAATGTAGTCTGCCTCTCTGGATAAGCTCCCACCCTTCTAACATCCTGAATTGGATGAGTGGAAAAAGATGGATGGATGGATGCTTTTTCAATAGCGAGTATATTTTGTGGCTGCAGCTGTTGTCCAGAGTCTTCAGTGGGAATGATTCAGTATTGCACCCAAGAAAATGGAGCTTTGAAAAAA
The DNA here is from genome assembly GCF_007364275.1 of Archocentrus centrarchus. NCBI lineage: Eukaryota > Metazoa > Chordata > Actinopteri > Cichliformes > Cichlidae > Archocentrus > Archocentrus centrarchus. Next base: position 6,075,820 of record NC_044352.1, on the reverse strand, counting down.
GCAGGAACCACATTATTTATTTTCATGGTCCATGAGTTTCTCCAAAGCCAAACAGATTTTAATGACTAAATCTGAGTTGTTTTTGATGCCTGAACCTAACCAAACAGTTTGACCTCTAAACTTATCCAAGTCATTCCCATCTAAACCTAACCAGGTCGTTCTTGACTCCTAAACCTGTTATTTTGAATGCCTAAGGCTAACCAAGTGATTTTCAATGCTAATTAGTCATAATTTCATAATGAATCGAATAATAATGTAACAATCTGTGAAGTGATCAAATCAGTACATTTGAGATGGATCAGGTGAAAATTCTGTGTATGAAAGAAGTGGGAAATTCATATCCACAGGTCAAACCAATAGATTAGAGCTCTGATTCACCACCTGCTGTGAGACTGTATTGGTTAATCATTTCCAAGTTTGGCCAAGCCCCACCGGTGGCAAGAATTTCATGCAAAGCTGCCCATAAACTTTTAAGTAACCATGCAAACAAACCCACAAACCTAACCAGCCTCTCCCTCGGAGCAAGAAATACCGCTTATTAATTTAACACTGGGATGGGCAGGTGCCTAAAGCCATCTAGCTGGATCAGTATCATTTTATTATTGGCATTGTATTAAAATTAAAAGTTTTTAGATCTATTAATTTTTTTTTTTTTTTTGTCAGAGGTGTAACATCACAATACTAGATTATATGGGGAAAATAACCAGAGATGCTTTTTGAAAAATTTGTATCAATTTTGTATTAATACAAAGCCAACAGTTAGAAACGAGTGCTTCTTCTGCGTAACGCTTCTTAAAAATCTACCTCTCAGTACACTCACGCGGCTGTTTCAGTGCTGCTCTCCTCGTAGCTCGATATAAGTACATGAGACCCTTTGTTCTTTTGCTGTCAGGTGCGAGCCCATCAGTTGGTGCTGCCGCCCTGTGAGGTGGTGATCAAAGCCGTCTCAGAGTACGTCGCCTCCATCAAAGACCTGGGAAACCTCGACGCCATCGCCAGAGATGTCTTCAAACAGTCACAGGTAGGTCATGTGTGCGCTGATCCTTTTTACTGACTGCTAAACTAACATCGTGCTGGGTGAATTAACATTTCTTTGAATATGATTTACATGAAAAAGGACATGATTTTAGCTGAGGTTTGACTTTACACGTCGGATTTTTGCTGACAGTAAAATAGGTCATTATTGTTGACACCAGGCCTGAGTCAGCAACTGTACCTCCTCACACATCAGTGCTAAACTGTAGCTTTCTGCCCATCTGTTGTAAATCTGTGCTGCACAGGTTTAGCTAGTCCCCGGTGTCATCTTCGGAAGCGGGCCTGCTGTGTTGATTACGTCTGGAGGACACATAAATATTTAAGCCTGTATTTGGGTAGCTCATTGAGCCCGGTGTCTTCTGTAAAAGGAAAATTATGGTAGGGGTTCAGTAGCAGTTTACTGAACATGTTTATAAACTGCATGTCATGTCGAAGCTCTTTGACATTCACATTGACTAATAGGGTTTTTCCATTGTGGTTGGTTTAGGTGGTCAGTTGAGCCGCGCTGGCAGAGTGCATGTGTTTTTCCACTGTTCCACATGACGAGAAAAAGCTGAACACATAATGAGGCTGTGCTAACCAAAAGGTGAAGCTGGTGTATTTACTACATCATCTTCAAGCATGCACACGTGGTCTTATAGTATCTTGTTTTCATGCCTCAAAGTGGACCTTTTGGGGTTTGTAAGCACAACTGGTTCACCTATAGTTAGAGAAAACAGTCTGTGTTAAATTAAAGTTTAAAGTTGATATTCTCCCTCATTCATTTAGATAGGGACTTGAAAGCACTACCAGGATGGCTGCCCGCTAAAAGGACTTGGGTCTTCATAGACTCCAAACCAGGCAGGTTTTCACCTGGCAGGACCACAGCAATGTGCTGCTATTGAACCTCATGACATTACACCTCGGCCCAAACTATTGGACAAACCCCCGTCTATCCCATCATATTAATCAACTACATGGCCTGATCTTTAGTAAAATTGAGTTTGACAGACTTAAAATAGCATCTTCAATTTATCTTTACAATTTATATATAAATATTAGGGGTGGGACTTTAACGCGTTAATTTCGATTAAATAATTACGGGGAAATTAACGAATTAAAAATTTTAACGCATTTTAATCGCACTTTGCACCGTGAAACGTTTCTCAGTGCACGAGTTCCAGGCATACAGATTATATCGACGCACGATGTCAAAAATTCAGCGGCCGCATCGTTCGAAGGACCCGGCCCACGTCCTTCGCAGCCCACGAAGACCGCAAAGACCGGAAGTGAGCGGCTAGCCTTCATATCAGCATCGCCTGCCCTCACCTCTGCGTAGCTCATGTCGCCTAGCAACCTTGAGTGCGAAGCACAGCTGTGTAAAAGCAGCTGGTTAAACGGAGAACGAACTTTTTCTCCTTTTTGTGGTTTAATTTTAAGTCTGTTATTCAAAATAAGCTGTTAAAACAAGCATGACACATTTCAACATCAAGGAATACAGCTGAGAGAATGATTAATTTCCAACTATATTAAGTGAGACATTAATGTTGACTAAAACTATCCAGTTATGATGCTTAACTTTAATTTCAGAAGTTTGCTTATCACAGGAGCACTTCCACCCTTCATTGGTCTGTGTAGTAGACTGGTGGGAAAATAAACAAAATTTTGAAGCTTAAGCTTATGTATATTGATTCATTCATCAACCAAACTTAAATTAATATTTATCGTGTTAAATATTTAAATGTGATTAAAATGCGATTAATTTCGATTAATTACAAAGCTCCTAATTAATTAGATTAATTTTTTGAATGGAGTCCCACCCCTAATAAATATATAAAGCGGAACATTTTTACTTGTGCTGCCATGTTGAGTTCAGAACTGATTTTATTTTTTCTGAATCAAGCAGCAAATGATTGTATTGCATTATTGTCAAGTTATTTGCTTGAACTGTTGGACCTAACTAAGTATGGGGATAATCCAAATTTTCCTACTGTCAGCACGTACCCAGGGGAGAGGAAAAGGTCCCATAAACTGGACCTGAATATTCATGTATTCAGATCAGCTTTCTCACATAACATCCCTCCATTCAAACAGTGATAAACACGCTTTAGTCCATCTCATTTTTGCTTACAGACTTCTCAACAGGATTTAGGTATGTTGCATAAACCTTTATTGACCTTATTTCTCCAAAACAGCAGTGAGTGTCACAGATGGGACTGGGAGGTTGAGAGATGAACCTTTTGATGAGATCTGTTTATAGTAAGCAAAGAATATGGCTGCTCTCTTCCCTTCACAGGTATTTACTGATCTGGAACCAGCACAGCAAACATTTAACTGGGTATCATAAACCAGTTGTTCCTGTAGTAATGAGTGACACCTGTGTTTAATAGGGTTGAGAGTTCAGCCTTGTATTAGTCAATCTGTTATGTCAAATATTTTTGCACTGGTTAAATGTTTAAAAATGGTGTGATGGAGAGCTTTAAAACTGTCCAGTCTTTTGCGATATGATTCTTCATTTATTTCCTGGCACCAAAGGGGAAGTGAATAACTACCAAAATAAACACGTGATCCAGAATTTCAGAATTGGTGCACCTCTAGTGTGTGTTAACTTGAAGTGAGAGAGAGAGAGTGTTGGGAGACCAGGGGTTTGTTTCAGGAATGTTGCTGAAAAAATTCAAACTGGGAAATCTGGATCTGGTAACCTGATCCAGTTTCTTCTGTTTTACAAAGCCACAAGAGAATTGGATCAGCCAAGCTGGATTCAATCTTCTGAGATGATCGCTCACTCTTGTGGTCAGTCACTAGAGGCAGTGCAGTATATATTGATATTGGGAAATGATGAAAAAGGCAAATGAGAGGGTACAAAGTTTGACCTTAACATGAGCTTCTGTTTGAGGGTTATGAGGAATTACAGAGATCATTCACATTAAAGGTGAAATTGAATTAATTCTTTATGATGTGCATTTCTATTGCAGCATGACAGTCATAATTTTTTTTTTTTTTGCATTTTTGGCCACAGCGGCTTTTATCGACAGTGGAGAGAGAGACAGGAAATTGGGGGGGGGGAATCAGGGGAAGACACGCGGGCAAATTGGCAACGTGCCGGGACGCGAACCCATGCCGTCCGCACCGCAACGCGGCATATGTATGTGGTCACCGGCTTCACCACTAGGCCACCCAGGCACCTTGACAGTCATAATTTAAACTATTTTTCTGAGTGACTCCAGCAGTGAGTCAAGTGTGCCTCAAATACGGGTTTAAATGGTTATGGGGCTGTGTTGGTGTCACAAGAACGCTGCGGCGTGGTTGGGGGACAGTGTTTTGGCATGGTGTTTAATTTTGTTTACACTGAATAAACCAGCCAACGTGTAGGTTTAACTTTAGGGCTATGTTGCTGCGACAACCAACCCAACATGTGTTTCGTATTACCAAAACATGCTGAATCTTGCGAAATCATTAAGCACTGTCGTATAATGCAGGAAATCTCACCAGCAGATCCCTCAGTTAGAACATCCTCGCTGTCATAATCCCAGCAGCTTCAGCAGTCTTCATGCTGCTGTGTTTCCTTTGCAGTCTCGTATGGAGGACAAGGTGGAGCGATTCAAGAAAGCTGTGGAGTATTTCTCAGCTGCCTCCAAACCCCGCTCACCTAACATGGGGCCCTCCTCTTTCATTTGTGAGTAGTAAACTGCTCAGGAAGCAGGTTCAGAAAATGTAATCTTTTGTTTTGTTTTGTTTTGTTTTTTGGCTTACTCGATGTACTTTAATTCACCGTGAACAGAACACATTCTTCTAGTTTTGTTTAATCCTTGTGTTTCTGTCTCGCTGTGCTCAGTACCTGGGTTTGGACCCACTCCATTTGGGGGACCACATGGTCACATGGGACCGATGCAGCCTGGAAAGAATCAGGTAGATTCCTTCTCTCGCTAATCCTTCAGCCTCTTTGATGTGTAATTGTTCTTTCTACATGAATCTACATGTAGAATAGTGGATTAGATTTTTTTTTTTTTTTGCTCTTTGAAATCCCTTTGAGGCATGTGCTCGTTTAGTAGGTGATGGAGGAGGGTGCACTCCTTCCTGTCTCACATCCTCACACAAGCCTTGATTAGATGCTTCCAGTTTGATCTGATATAAAATAGGACAGTATTAGTTCCCACCCCTTGAGACATCTTCCTGTTACTCTTCCTGTCCTATACTCAATTTCCCATGCTTCTTCCTCCTCCAACCCTTTTTCCCTTATTTTTTCCCCCTCCTCTCCCCTCCCAGTTCCCTCCCCCCCAGGTCCCGGGGTTAAAGCCACCCTATCAAAATGCTCCATATGGACCTGGCTCCGCCACTCTGTTCCAGACCCCGCAGCCGCCATCTCAAGACTGCAACGACTCACTGACGGGCAAAATGGGCTTCTCTGACTGGTCAGCTCCATATGATTCCACTCAGGGGGGAAGTCGACTACCCAATCATCACACCGGCGCTCAGTCTGGCCCCTCTCCGTCTCCTTCCTCATCATCAGATGGAGATGAGCCCAACGACAGCAATGCCAAGTAAGACACAGAGAAAGTAAAGCTGCTTCTGCACAGTTTGAAGCGAAAGGAGGAGTGCTAGTCAACAACTGCGTAGAAGGTTCTGCAGGGACCTAACGTAGGACTATAAAACAACCACTGTACTCTGTGGGTTTCATGTCTGAAAATTAACTTGCGTGAGCTTTGCCTTTCTCAATTAAGACGTCCTGCATGTCCTACCAACCTGTTAGGCCACTTTTACACCAAGGCAAACAAGACTGAGCAAGCCTGGGCAGTGACAGCTCATAAATCTGACATGTAGTGGACACTGATGTCTTTACACTCATTTACAGTAATTATGGTTTCACACTGTATCGGTTTTATTGTTTGTTTTTTTTAATTACTAATATTATTTTTGCGTAAGTAAGCCTGTATATAGACTTTCAGTAACTCATTCTTCTACTCAGGGATAGGCAGTAGGGTTGGGCAATCTGCTCCATCGTCCTTGTCATTGCCCTCTGACATCACCGGTGACTCATACCGTTGCAGCCGGGGCAGCGACACACGAGGTGAACATGCAGACATTATGGTTGTTTGCACGTTCTCCTCCTCTGTCCATACTTTGCAATGTGTGTCCCAAAAAAAAAAAATTGAGTAGTGAGCGTTGAGAGAGACACAAACACACCCTGGAGTTTATTTCTCACTTCCAGCGTGAGGAGACTTGGCATACAGTTATGAATGATCTAATGTTAACGTAATTGGTTAACATAAGGGGACAGATATCAGCCGGACAGCTGAAACTGTGTGTTTTTAAAATTATTGTTTATTTAATTTTGTTTTTCTTTGTGTTAAATTCCTTGCCTGTCTGTCCTCCATTTTTCACCCTCCACACACAAACAGTGGAGTTTTTTGCTGACAATCACACGTGCCCGTGGAGGGAGGAAAAAATTTTAAGGAGATGTGATAAATGAGTGTTTCTTCATGTGCACTGTTACATTAAAATCTTTAATTTCAAATCAAGAAGAAATATTTTGTCAGTTAATAATGATGATGGATCAGTGTAATGTGAGTGAGAGGGTTACCCAGTAATTCAGGGTCCCGCTCAGTATGCCGCATATCTCTCATGGTAAATAATAATATAATATGCATGTAAACCTCTTTTTTTAATTAAGTATTTGAAACATTTATGTCAGGCACTAATAACAGGGACAGATACAATACAGAGACAAAATACATAAAAATATCAGTCAGCATTGGCTATCAATCGTTTTATTTTAAACATTGCTGTTGGTTCGTCTTTATGCAACATAAAACAGTTTTCCCAGTCAGTTGAATCACACGTACACGTGATAAATGCCAGTTTCTGGAAAACTAAACATTCCCATAAACCCTCTCTCTTCAGCCATTTGACAGACAAGTCCTCTCGGTGGGAGGATCCCGCTGGAAGAGGGGGCTCCGGCTCTGGAGACGGTTCCCAAGGCAACGGGAGCGGGTCAAACATTCCGTCACTGTTGTCTATGGCGACGCGGAGTCACATGGACATAACCACACCTCCTCTGCCTCAGGTGAGACAGGAACTCCAGAGGACCACAGCACAGGTGTGTGTTGTTTTGGGGAAAGTTTGTCACTGTTTCCTGTTTTTTTTTTTTTAATTGTAGGTCAGCGCTGAGGTTCTTCGTGTAGCTGAACACAGACACAGAAGAGGGCTGATGTACCCCCAGATTTACCACATATTGACCAAGGTAAAAAAGGTCTTCCTCATATTCGGGTTTTAAACTCTTTTTCAACATCTGCTTTTCAGAAAAAATCTTGAACCTGAGACCGTTTTAATCCTGAACTCTCTCATATATGCTGCCACATTTCAAGTGACCTTGAAATGTCCTTCCACTGAAACATGTTTTTGTCTGAGTTATGTAAGTTACATGCTGTGACAGTCTACCATTATTACTTTGTTCCAATGCATACAGTCACATAATCCGAGTTTTTCACCTGATGAAAACAATGTTCTGCTTATTGAATTAGCAATACATTATAAAGATATAGATATAAAGTATCTGACGAATGAGCATCTGTGATTTTGATTTTAGTCTCAAAAAAACCTGAAGGTTTTTGCTGTTGTTGAAACAACTGTGTGTACTACTCCCTTCACAAGCTGTCACAGTTTGGCTTTTATGGGTACAATTTAACCCTATAACACCGGGCGATCGCCGCTGAAGCACTCGTTACCTGCCCCCCACTAGCCGCGAACAGCTGGTTAACACCGAGCAGATCACCGCTGAGGCGGCTGATCAAAGGAACTGTGAATTACCTTAATGATGTGACTGTTTGTCCTATTTGAAAAATTCAAAGGGTTCCTGGAAGCTGAGAAACTGCTCTACACACCCAACAGGGTTATTATGGTAGTTGCTGCTGGAAGTCTGCAAACGGCGGCACTTTTGAAGTACGCTGTGTCACAGACGACACGTTTGGAGTTTATTCATTTAAATGAGAGGAAAAAAATTTGATTTGTTTGCCTTGTCTAAAAAAAACTTAGCCCAGAAAGTTGATTCTGTTCGTTTGGATGAAGCGTCTTCAGTGGGTGAAACATCCAAGTGGCTTCTTCAGTCTTAGCTGGCTGCAGGCTCCCTGCATACAGTACTTTTGTATAATGACCGAAACTAGCACCATTGACTAACAAAGCACACTGTAAATGTTGCAAAGCTGACATACTGTCGCTCTTTTTGCTTTTACAGCAAAATACTGCAGAACAGCTCTGGTTAGCACAGCTGCCACCTGCTGACTGTGAGAGAGAGAGAAAGAGAGCAGGGCGCAGCCATTTATTAGGACGGCAGCCCTGGGTAGCATATGGTGGCGTTGCAACATCTTTGAACCAGTTATGCAGGAAAAACCCTGTTGTGTCCCAGTGTTCTTGCTCAAGTTTACACTGGGGTCTCCCACTTCTCTTTCTCTGGTTAGAGCCTGTTTGTATGGAGCATTTCCGGTGTGCTGGCATAATTGGAAAAGTGTTTTTTTTTTTTTTTTTTTTCCCTAATAGCCAATCAACCTTTTATATCATAAACATATATTAGGTGCGTAATATGTCCTTTGAACACTGGAGTGATGGTTGCTGAACATGGGCCATTGTACGTCTATATACGTATATCTATACATCCAATTTCTGCCTCATATCCTGAGCTGGGTTGCAGGGAAGTAGTCTGAGCTGAGATGACCACCCTGTACCAGCTGAAAGCTCTGGCCCCAGACTTGTAGCAGCCATTTGCTTACGATCAGTGGTTCCATGTGGGAGCAGTATTGTAAGTAAATATAATACTGCAACACATGAAACTTATGTGTGTGATTCTAATCATACACTTTTCTCAGGTTATTAACTTGTTGCCGATCATTTTCTTTCACACTGTTGTCAAGCTTGTCACTTGCGACAGCTGTAATTTTTGGCAATTGAGATGTTGAGAGATGTGCGAAGCTTGTTTCCTTTACTCTCAGAAACTTCTGCAGCTTAAGCTGGACCAACTAAACACATTCAAGGCTGACTGTCTCTGTAAGACTCAACAAAAACAAACTTAAAAACACCGTCTTAGCATTTGTCCGTGTGTAAAGCATATTGTCGTGTTAAACAGGTTTTAAAAAGAGAGTTATCGTCCTCATCAGAGCTCTTGTTCCTTGCCTCCTCTTCCTTTTGTCCACACCTGTCCCTTACCTTCCCCATCCCTCAGGGAGAGATGAAGATGCCAGTGTGTATAGAGGACGAGTGTAACTCTGAGCTGCCTCCTGCCTCTCTGCTGTTCCGTGCTGCCAGACAGTATGCCTACGGCGTCCTCTTCAGCCTGGCTGAAACACACCGCCGCCTGGAGAGGCTTGCTCTCCGCAAGAGGGCACCCCTGGAAGGTAGGCCTTGGTCTGGGGTAGACTAGATACCTGGGTGCAGTATTTAAGGATGGGCTTAATGTTGCTTGAACACTCGCAGTTAGCCAGTTAACCTCACTGTAGTACAATTGTGGTCAGAAGTCATGTCATGGTAATTTGGGGCTTTTAATGATTTCTTTGAACTGTTCCTTTTCCTGGGTGGAATGATGGTTCACATACATCTTTAATTACTTTAAAAATAAAAATTGGGTGCGCAAGCTTAAATTTATTTTGAATTTTCTCTAATCTGCACAGGGTCAAAAATATGCACACAGGCTCAAATATACACATGTGCGCTCCCTTTAGATCTTTTAATAAGTGGTGCTGAAGGTTGTACAGTTTCTTTCAACTTGACAAAGTCAAGACCTGTTAAATTCTCATTAGTGGTCATGATTGACTATAACTGGTAGTTTCTTTTTGCCAGCCATGGACTAAGAGGCTGCCAACCAAGAAAAAAGCTCCAGTTCCAAAACTGACACCTTCAAACTCAACTGATGTCCACATGAATAAAACAAAGGCCTGCCGGAGAAAGGTTTGAAGGTTAGGTGAGACAAGATTGAGTCATTTGGTCACAATGGGAAGAGTTTTGTTTGGAGCGATTAAAGATGAGGCTTTCAAAACTAAGAACACTGTACCAACTGTCAAGCATGTTGGTGGGAGCATCATGCTTTGGAGATGTTGAGCTGCTAGTGGTACTGGTACATAGTACAAAGTGAATGCAGTAGTGAAGGAGGAGGACTACCTCCAAATTCTTAAACTGCACCTCAAATCAACAGCTAGATGGTTGAAACTTGAACACAGCTGAATGTTCTAACTGGTCAATGATCCAAAACACATCAAAACTGGTTGGAATGGGTAAAGCAGGCTAACATTAAGCTTCCCAAAGCCCTGACCTCAATCTTATTGAAAATTTGTGGACTATGCTTGAAAGCAGGATCTGTGCTAGGATAGCAAACTGTTTAAATAAACTACCAATTCTGCCAAGAAGAGTGGTCAAATATCCAGCCAGAATTATACCAGAAGCTTGTTGATGGCTACAAAAAGTGTCCGTGGGGGTGTATGTATATATTTGAGCCTGTATGTATACATTTGGTACTGTGTGGATTAGAGAAAATCCAAAATAAATTCAAACTTGTGCACTGTTATTTCCTTTTTTTCCTGTTTTCTCTGACCTGGGAAAAGAACAATAAAGTCATTAAAAGCCCAAAATTACCATGATGTTCATGCTCATGACTAGTGTATGTAAACGTCTGACCACAACTACATGTAGGCGCACACAGTACATTCACTAAATTCAGTGGGTCTGACAGTAATCTGTGCATTTTCCTGTTATATTTATAATTTTTAATTTTTAATTATATTTAATTGAGAGACATGAATAACTGTTTCATATCACTGAGGAAACACACAAATATTTGTTTGGTCATGTTTCTCTCTTTTAGACTAGTCAGTCTCTCTCTCTTTTTTTTTTCCTCTCGTTTTAATGACTAGCAAATTATTTGCCATGAGCGTCTCTATTTCAGACAGAGTGAACTGAGGAACTGCAAAAAGGCCCAGTGTGAGATAAGTAGGGATTATTTTGAACTGTGAATCACGCAGAGCTCCTCTACGAGAGTTCAAGAATAAAAATTTAAACTGGAAGAAGGCCTCTGAGTTGAACAGATTACAGGCTATAGATACTTACTCCACCTTCATGCGGTGCCATGTAGCCTCAGGACCTCCCAAACCTTACGTTTGCTTGGGTAAACTTTTCATGTCGGGCTCTTACTAGGCCACCTTCCAGATGTGTGTGTGCCTGTTACTTTTTTTTCCTTTCTCAGTTCCCTTGACTAAAAGGAAGTGGGTTGTAGGGGTTGTATATTTGCTGACTTGTCAGAAAACCGACTGGGAGCTTATTATTCAGACATTTGCAGTTTTTCGTCTGCTCCTGGGCCTTTTCCTACAGAGGTCATTTTGATTTCATGCTGAAAAACTGCTTTAGTAATATTGTGTTTTAGGGTGAGAAGTACCAGGATTTCTACAGGTCATTAAAATCAAGGAAAATACACTCTTATTTCCCATAAATTGCTGCTGCTGTTACATTTGCAAATGGTGTGTTTAAGATTTGCCATTGATGCAGCCAAAGATCTATTAATGCATTAGCTCGGTTAAGGCTGTAGTTTATGTCTGAAAAGACATATTAAAATACAAAATTCCCACATGTGGAGAGTCATTAACAGCCAGATGGGCTGCCAGGTTTGCAAACAAATAACCACAAATCCCAGTGACGTCTTCCAATTCTTGTTTTGTCTGACCGAAAGTACATTTACATGCGATTCACTTGACTGTGATGTGTGGCAAAGAAAAGCAGAAGTCGAATACCCGACTAGTAGTTACAGCTTGTTTATGAATGCTGGAAAATTACACATAATTTCAAGTTTTCCCAGTCTTAATTTGTATTAATTCAGGTCTTAAGAAGAGCAACTTTGTCACCTACATATACATGCAGTGAAATTCAGTCTCTGCATTTCACCCATCACACATGCGGTATGAGGCGCACACAGCAGAGCATGTGGAGCAGGGGGCTTTCATCTTTAGCAGCTTTGAAAGACTCCAAAGTTTCCTGAAACTAAAACGTCTGCAACTTTCAGGAAGATGTAAAAAGGTACCACATTATATACCTTATTATTCCAACTTGTCCCTTGTTTCTGTGTCGCAGTTCCTCCAGTGATTATCAAAGAGTGGAGCAGCGGTAAGGCCAAGTCGGCCCTGACGCCAGAGCTGGTTCCCGCCCTGTGTTTCCGAGAGTGGACCTGCCCCAACCTGCGGCGGCTCTGGCTAGGTCGTGCCAGCGAGGACCGCTCCCGGAGAACCAGGGCCTTCCTGGCCTGCCTACGCTCAGACTGCCCAGCCCTCCTCAACCCAGCACAGGTCCCACAGCATCTGCTGCTCATGTGCTGCGTGCTCAGGTATCATCAGTTGCAGTAATCATATAGTTTAAAATGCTTTGCTCACATCTGTATATATGTGTTGCTTTAGTGCTTGCTTAGCTGAGAATATTTGAGGTTAAATGCTGTTTGACCCCCTCTCATGATTTCTTTGCCGAAGCAAAGCCAAGGCGGGGCTTTGTTTCATAGTTTGTCAGTGAGATTACGCGTGATCTTGGTGAAGTGGTGGAGCATCATTAAATTTTGGTGCATATCTGAACCCCTTTATCTGAAATTTGCTGGATATGGGCTCCGGTTTGTTGGAGGGTGAACTGTCCAAATGTTTGCCTTGTTGCAAATGCAGCAGTGTATGAATGTGGCACAGCAGCATATGTGCATTCTTGGGTATACACAAAGCAAGTCTTGGCACTCAGCAGGCATCTTGGCAACGTCTACAGGTAGTTATTTCAGAGTATGTCAAGAGGTCTTGTCGAATAGTTAAAAAAAAAAAAAAGATCTCATCTTTTTCTCGATGGAAACACCACGAGGTCAAGGAAGTTCTAGAGGGGAAACTACAATAGCACCTAAAGTTGGGATGCCAAAAACTCATCTTTGCCCTATGGGTTCTTACCATGTTGTTTCGTGTAGGTGATATAAAACCAGTGAAAAATTATTAATTATTACTTCATTATTAAGGTTTTTTTTTTTTAAGAAATAGGAATAAATGGCCTATAAAGTGAAATAAAATGCCTGTCCCACTGATAAATTTTTTTCCTTTACCTGCTTGAGAGTTGATCTAACATTACTCTCCTGTCTTTATTGCAATAAAACCGTTTCTAAGCTGATGGCAAACATAATATCATTTGCAGTTTTCTTCTGAATTTTCCCTGAGAGTCACCCTTGTATTTTATTCAGTAATAATGGTGATACGGCAGATTTAGCAGGATTAAACTCTTCTAAAGGCGTCTGTTAACTAAAAGTTCAATTCAGTTCAATTTTATTTATATAATAATAATAAGGTTGCCTTACAGGTAAAAAACAATCAAAAATGAAAAAATTACAATTACACAATAAACAAAAATTGAAGAAAAGCAAAACAATAGTTAAGACCAGGATAAAATCGAAGAACCCACCGAGTCATAGGCCCAAAGCTTGTTTGAACAGATGGGTTTTTAGACGAGATTTAAAAAGAGATAAGCTGTTTATGACCTTTAATGGTTGTGGTAGAGCATAACCCAACAGTCAAAACAACCACCTATGAGCAGCACTTGGTGACAGTGGGAAGGAAAAACTCCTGTTTAACAGGAAGAAACCTCCAGCAGAACCAGGTGTGCAAAAGTGTGCAAAGGATTTAAAAAAAAAAAAAAAAAAAAAAACCCTATCAGTCCGTGTTACGGTGTTTACGCAAGACGTCCTCTTTTTGGCCTTTGTTTGGTAATAATGGTGATATGCAAGACTTGAGCAGGAGAGTCTGTCGTTTTCATTTGTTAGTTTCAACTGAAAAGCCCTTGTCGCCTTGCCTTTGTAGCAGTGGACCTTTTGTCACATGTGATAATGATGGCTATGCCCCATCAGGTGTCGTGTCAAGCCCCAACAGTGAGTCAGCGTACAGACTACTACAGTGCAGGAAGCGCACAAGGAAAAATTTCATTTTGATGTTGTAATTGTAGCTGTTACAAAAGCCAAAATGTCTTCTGTAAACAAGGCCGTGAACGGTGATGCTCTGTCAAAGGTGTTTTCATGTCCTCTTATGACTGTCCTCACGTCAGCCTCCCAGTCCTCATTCATAGCTGTACTTGTAACTCAGAAATCACTTGGGGTCACACATTAGAAGAATAAAATACATATGAATCTGGTTTCACTTGTTGTTGAACCAGCTGAAGATGGGGATTACAATCCTGGAATAATCCTCCCATTTGGTTATTATTAAAGTCGATTATAACAGTTAAAAATTGAGGTGTTTTCCCACAGCAGACATCTCGACTCGTCACAGTAGGAAAGACACAGTTGTTACTAATGACGTTAACAATGGCTTTGTCTGCTGTCCTGGTAAGCCTCATCAGTGTTGCTGTGAGCCAGCGCTCACAATACCAGGATGCTAATTGGATTTCAACAGTCGTTTTATTATTTATAGCCGTGCTGTTCTTACGGTGATATGTCAGGATGCCTTCTGTGAAAAAGGCCCGTCAGTAGATTGACAAAGAAAAATGACATACAGTGGAGCCTGTAATGGTGCCTTTGCTGCACAGTCTCTACACAAAACTGCTTTTTTATTTGTAGACAAACCAAATACTGTGCTGATTATTTCTGATTTGTGTGGGTATTTATAGTAACATTAAACATGCCTCACAGTTCAGTTGAATTGCAATTTTATTTATCGAAGAGGTGGAACTAGCTGCTTTGTTTTTCATGACTTGAAACACGAAGTGAATCTTCAGCCTTTTTGATGTGGACACAGTAACGGCAGGGAGAAAATGTTACATCATCCAGACTCAAGAAATCAAAAAGTCACAAAACGAACTCGACTTTTGCATTTCAAACACTAACTGGAGCAGCTCAGTGGCTGTGAATGCATGTTTTTGCCTGGGATTGACTTGTGTAATGGTGCACTATGGCTCTGGGCTTGTTCTGGCTTTTCCCTGGAAGCTCCTATTTCTCCGAATGCTGCCTGTGTCGGCCCAGTTTCACTGCCTGGTTAAGTAAATGTTTGTCTGGCTCTGGGATATCCCCTAAAATGATCCCCTTTATAGTAGCTTATTTCGATAACTTGATCTATAATCATAAAAAATGATTCATCAATAAATGAACACCTTTGCATTTTCAGGACACTGTGTGTATTAATTACTTTCCTCTCAGGTATATGATGCAGTGGCCTGGAGGAAGGATCCTTCAGAGACATGAGCTTGATGCCTTCCTGGCTCAAGCTGTTTCCAGCCAGCTCTATGAGCCTGACCAGCTACAGGAGCTCAAGGTGAGAGTCCCCTCCTTTCATGGAATAATTAATAAATGTTGTTTTTGGACAGTTTCTGCACTATTTTTTTCTTGTTTTGTGTTGTTATATCTCTTGGTGCTTGGTGCACCAGCTCATGCAGTGAAGAGACTGCAGAGTTTCTTTTCAAGATTTTCTTCTGAAATTCTTGGTTTCACTGAAATCCATGTAGAGACTGCCCTGCTTGCATATTCACGCCTGTAGGCTGGCTGCTGCGGCCGCACTATGTGCAGCAGGTTACAAAAACTGGGAGGTGTACAACAAGCCAAAACGCATGATGACACACTGTTCAACACAGATACAACAAAATAAACCCAAACAGAATAGATGGTGGTAAAATTTTGGGGAAAAAAGGTTGAGATTTGAGCATAGAAAGAAAATTTAGTTCAGCTTTGACAGCAGAAGCTTTGTTTGTATGATGTCATCGAGCTGCTGTTATGACCGAGCAGAGGAGGAAGTAGCACGAAAACGAATAGTAGAGATGTTCTTCTTGGCCCTGATTTCAGTATTGATTATCATCATACATGCATCAGCTGTGATGTGGGTGGCAGTGAACTTCCTGAGATCGCAGTGCGTGGGCGCCTTCAGGAGTGGATGAAACTCTGTAGAGTCAAAATTCCTCCGTAGAGTAAAAACCCCGACGAGAAGTGTTTCCGCTGCGAGCGCTCACGTGTGCCAGAGACCTCACCGCTCCCCTGCGCCGTCGCCTCTTTTACCGTTTCTGCTTCCAGTTCCTGAGTGTTGTCATTTTTCATTTGTGTGTTGGTTGTCAGGTGGAGAAGGTGGATGCCCGCGGCGTGCAGCTGGCCGCTCTCTTTATGGCCGGCGTCGATACGGCGCTGTTCATCAACGATGTCTGCGGTCAGCCGTTGCCGTGGGAACACTGCTGCCCCTGGGGCTTCTTCGACGGCAAACTGTTCCAGAGCAAACTGGCCCGAGCCGCCCGCGACCGAGCCGCCCTGCTGGACATGTGTGAGGGGCAGGTATGACACAGAGCACCACTCGTTGTCGCTCAGGTCCCAGTTTGTAGGTGAATACGAGCTCATTAGGGACGGAAACAAACGAGACATCTGAAAGTAAAACAGGAAATTTTAATGGCTGTGGTTTAACACTGTCCATACAAAAACCCAGTAAATCTGGGTTACTTGGCACATAACGCTGCATGTAGGACACTCTTGTAGCTCACCTGGGAGCGCACGTGCCTGATGTGCTGAAGGCTTACAGCAGCGGCCTGGGTTCGAGTCCACACCAATGTTTGTGTGCTGTGCCCATCAAATGAAGGCTTTAAAAACCCCAAAATAAACTATAAACAACATTGTGCATACACACACAGTGTCAGCTTAGTACACACCAACCTACTCCTGCTTATTTAGAGAGTGTGAGTGCTGCCTGCTAGTGGTGAGTGGTTGGTTAACACCTGAGTCGCTATACAGGACTAGAAATATAATATGACCAATCGTTTAACCCGCTTGTATTTCTGCTGTTCGGCAGCTGTTTAAACATCAAGTAGATTATTTGCATATATCCCCGATTTAAAAATTAAATTAAATTCTAAAAAAAGAAAACAATATAAAAAGGAAAATCAATAACAATACAAAACTTTTGCAATATTTAGCATCTCACTGACTAGTTGCATGTAAAAGGAGAGCAGCATTTCGTTAGCATTCTGCTATTAGGAGGGAGAATGTACAGAGGCTGAATTATTGAAGGATTATAAACCTCTTTTGCTTGTTGGAGCCCTGATCGGTGACCGTGGTTGGTTTATTTTTCCAGGGGCAGTGTAAATTACTCACCAATGTGTCTGTGTTAACCAAGTTTCCAGCTGCTGTCCCATGGCCAAAAGTGAAGTAGACATTAAACCAACAGGATGGGGACATTGGTACAGGAGGAAGCAAACAGACCTGGGATAAAAAGCTTCAGAGCAGCAGGAAAACGGAGCATCTGCTCGTATAATTCTTACACCTCTTTGTTAATGCTTGATATCACTGGATATTGATTTATTTATCCTCACAGTTAAAATGATTACAGATTAAAAATGTATAAAAATCGCATTTTAAATTATTATTGTGAAGGTATCAGCTTCTCTCCCCTGTTTGGACTGTGAGGGGGTGGGATAGTTTGTATAGACTGTTGCATTACTTTAAACAGTTTTAATGGCACATTATTGACATAAAACTTTTTAACGAAGTGATTTTCCCATATGTACAGTACACCAAGAGCATTACCTTTTTTTCCTTTTTCCTTTATTTGCAATAATTGAACAGCAATAAGACATGGACATACAACCTAGAAAACAGGAAATTATAAAATAAGCAGGATAGACGGAGGGTACTGGATGCATGTTGATCTAGGTAATTGTTAAGCTTTTTAAGGCTTAATAGAACGTGGCAAATGATTTGTGTGCACTCCAGCTTTATGGCTAATAAAACTAGCAAAGAGAAAATTTGATCTACTCTGTATCTGCTGTGCATTAAACTCTCTTTTCTGCTCTGCAGGAGGAGCTGGTGTCCAAGGTCGAGAAGATGCGCCAGGCGATCCTCGAGGGCATCAACCTGTCTCGCCCTCCTCCTCCTCCACCTCCTCTTCCACCTCCTGCCTTCCTTCCCCCTGCCATGGTGCCCCCTTTCTATCCCATGCCTCCTCTCTACCCACCTCGTCCCATGGGCGGCATGCCCCCACATCACCCGCATCATCCACATCACCCGGCCCAGCACAGACCCAGAGGTTTCCCAGGTACGGAGATGCTTTCGTTTCTCCTGCTGGTTTCTCTGCAGACACTTTAAAGCTAATGTTCTCTTCACTTTGTGCCGACATCATCCTGCAGATTTTAAGGATGAGCTGACAAATACAGAGTCTAAAAATATACATTTATTTTCACAAGCTTCTTTTAAAACCTTTATTTAACAGGACATAAAACTCTTGAGATTTTAGAATCTGTCTTGTAAAAATGTCCTGGGCAGTCATACGCAGCACAAACCTAGCATATTTATATATGATGGGAGAAACCAAAAAACCTCAAGAAACTGAAGCCCCCAGCATTTAAAACCTAAGTACATTTTGCTCTGAAACATATATAAACAGCTGCCCCGCTATGCAAGGCACAGCATAAAGGATAAACTGCTGACAGCTGAAAAACACTCATAACTGGTAATAGAAGTTCTCCAACAAATAGTTACAACACTTTGTATTTTTACTATTTGTGGGACACTCATTTGCTGTCTCTGTGACCGTAGTTGGACTGCCTTTGAATGGTGAAGCAAGTTTATTTAGCGCCTTAATTTAAAGGTCTGTATAAGATATCTGCTAGAGTAGCTTTGAATGATTTATAGTTCAAAATAATCCTTTATCTTTATTTGGTCCTTGTGCATCTGCTGTCTGAAATGAGCCTTTTTAGCTCCTTTCCCACTTCTTTTAAGCCAACTTTCTTCTGATTGGTCGGACTTTGCAAACAGGACATTTGAGCTGTGTGTCTGAGCTAATCGCTCTGTGACGACAAGTAGGAAAATATTGTTGGAAATGGAGCATTTAGAGCAGTCTGAACTGAGATTTGGACTGCTGTACTTTTTGAACATGCATGGACCTCATTATTTGAAACTTTATTATGAGTATCCACCACTGCAGCAGTATATACTGTATATGGCAGAAAAGGGAAAAGCAGAATAGATCTCCTGTAGCAGATTAAACAGAAAGTTGTCCCTAATGTAATTACATTTAATTTGAGACAAGGCTCCAGCCTACTGTTGTACAGTTTCTTGTTAGTATAAAACTGAGTGCTGATTGGTTGTCTACTAGCTGGAGAAAAAAATGGTAGAATGAAGATAAATATGTAGTATATATATTATATGCAGTTAATATGAAATATAAAACTGGAACATGGGTAGAGTTTATTTTAGTAGACTGACTTTACAATCTTTTCTTTCAGGCATTCAGTCCATCCCCCCTCAGGGAGGGAAACTGGAGATAGCTGGCATGGTGGTTGGTCAGTGGGCTGGCAACAAACCAGTCCGTGGGAGAGGGGGCTTGAACATGCAGGTGGTGTCAGTGGGAACCGGGAAAGGGTGAGTGCCTCTATGGTTTTGCAGGTAAAATGAAGATGTTGCAGGGATAGTGCGGCCAAGACTGTAAAGGCTTTGATTAGTTTAATTTAAAAAGTCTGAGGTCCTTTGAGCCTTAGTCACTGGACTTTATTCTGGGCTTAGCCACAGTTTATACTTCTACTTTCCATTTATTGACATCACTGGTCTATAAATGCTGTATCATGCTCATTAATAACCTGCACTCCGGAAATTCTTTACACCGAGTTCAGCTTTCTCATCATGAAAAGTCTTCCTCACCCTCTGAAAAGCATTAATGTTTCTTTCTTAGTGCTAGCTTGGAAAGCCTACTTTTTTTTTTGCGGGGGGGTGCTCATGTTCTGACTCCGAGGATAGGCAGAGATTACAGCGGGGAGTTTTCAGAGTTCTTTACTTGAAGAATTTAATCCTGTGTGAATCACAGACATAGCCACTGTGAAATGTCCAATACAACTTTATTATTGATGAATACAATTAAAGGTTTGAGATGGATCATAAATAGGTCAGTATTTCATTTCATCCAGCATATTGAGCTCAATTTTGACTGTTTCCTCTGTTTTCTTACTTTCAGACTAATGTCTAGTATTTTTTTTTCCCTCTTCTGTTTAAATAACTGCTAAACTAGTTACCAGGAGTGTCCCTAACAGTTAAAGCCTATAGGGCCACTTTTTTAAGGGCTCTGGTTAAATTTCCCATTCACTTTGCCTTTTTTTTTTTTTTTCTGGATTTTTTCTGGTTACCTTGTAGCTGGTTGGCTTGGTTATAAAAGGATTTTCTGAAACATAAATGGAGAAAGGAACAAAGTCTCATCCCATAATGCACTGCAAATCCAATTTTCCACAGCGACTTCCAGCCTTTTGAATTTAATCCTTCATTATTGTAGTGTTGTATTATAATAATTTTGAATATGTAGCTTACTTGTTGATATTGTACAGTACTTTGTTCCTGACCGCAGTCACGATTTCTGAAGTTTCATACTCACTAAGCTATCCGGTGTTCGCGGGTTTAAACATTTCCAAGGTAACAGCAACCTCGGCCAATCAGACAAGTCACTGTTTCAGGTTAAGAGTGTAAGCACAGTAATTATTTCCCACAACATTGTGAGTAAAACACATGTTTTCAAAACAAGATTGATCTGATCCAGATGTGGTTTCTACAGGAGCACATACCATCATTTCACAGTGTAGTTCATACTAAGTCTACTTTGACCACATTATGATAATCAAACCCATATGGAGAATATGAAGCCTGAACCTGTCGGCTTCTCTAGTCTGAAGCAGACGGGTTTGAAGTTTTTAAAATGCCTTTCTGTGTGTTCATCACAGGAGGGGTAAAGAGACTCCATCAAAATTAAGGGGAGGGAAGAAGCCAACTGCCAACAGAACACAGGTATGACAGCAGGTGAACCTTCCCTAAAAGCCTCTCTTGGACATCTCAGCCTACATCTCTTTGTCGCACTCCAACTTGTCTGACTTTCCTTCCACAGACGTCATCCCCCCCATCCAGCAGTCCCCCAAAGCCCTCAGAGGAGGCGGGCTCCACGCCAGAGGTTGCCTCTCAGCAGCTGAACGGCAGCTCAGCAGCCTCCGCCATTGGCCAGCCCTTGGAGCTGGCCCCCCTGGCCCAGCCAACCCCGTGTGCCTTAGCCAGCAGAGACAACCAATCAGAGGGGGTGGAAGTGGAGGCCCCCTGTTGCCTTGACGACTGCCCGTCAGACGGAGCACTACAGAAGGAGGAGTGATGGCGTCCTTCCCAGGATGTGCTGCTCTAAGAGAGTTATCTGTGTTCGACTGCCTTTCCCTGTTTTTGTAGCCCTGTCTGCTAGCTGTGCACATTTATCGCACGGCGCAGGAGGTGACGCGAGGCTCCTCCTCGCCTCCTCTGCTGCGCCGTGTGATTAGCTAAACCAGTTAGCCGTTACCCCCCCCTTAAGTTGTCTCATATGGTTTTACATTGTTTATGAAGAGAGGTTTTCTCCATGAGTCCGTAAGCGCCCCACCTGAAAAAAACAAAAAAAATCCCCCAAATCCTCCCTTAACCGCACTCAGAGTGAAATAAGCTTAAAGCCCCGCCCCATCACGCCTCCCCCACATCTTTAAACAATCCCGCCCCCTTTTATTAGGGCTGTCTGTACAGTCTGATTATTTTGTGTTTTTTAATCATCCCGTTGTTTGAATCTCTGCACACAGATGTTAAGCATCCGGCGACGGTGACAGGCGGTCGTTGTGTGTCGATGTGGTTTGTTGCCATAGCCACCTCACGAGAGGTCAGATGTTCAGAGTCCGATTCCTCTGTGCAGCGACCCTCGCCAAACCCCGCTCTGCAGGCAGGCAGGCAGGCAGCGCTGCTAAACACAATGGTAGCACTCGCGTTAGCATCAAACCCCGTTTTGTTTTGTTTTTTCTTTTACTGATTGGTTAATCTGTCACTGAAGCACTAATGCACCATTGCGGCATTAGTGTGCTATCTTACTTTGCCCTATGTAGCATAGCCTAGTACTTAGCTGTGCTAAGAGATCCCATGAATTTATGCACCTTAAGCCCTACAGTATGCAAGATTTTACCCCACCCCTCCAAAAAAAAAAAAAGTGCATTATTATGTTATTGTCCCACCCCTCTCCCCTTCCCTTTCTCCCAAAGCTTTGATTGTACTACCCCAGCAGAAGCACTTAATGTTGTATTTAAATATAATGAATTTAAACGAGCCCCTACACAGTTGAATTGACAGTCAGTGGGGGGCGTTCCCCACTCCCGAGTAAATCATTATGACACATAGATCTATGTTTGAAGGTAGAGATCTATTTGAGAGACGTCAGAATGTGAACAGAGTGGTTTCAGACAACGAAGCACTTTGTTTTAAAAAATGTTAAACCACACTGGACAGTCCTCTACTAGGTGATAAAGAAATGACAGCCTCTCTGAGGCACCTTCTTCAGTTAAAGGCCAAAAATAGAAAAAAGATGGAAATGAGTGGTGAGGTTTTTGGGTAACTGCTGCCAGGCAGAGTTCCCCTCAGACTGCCCTCAGACATTCACTTTGCAAAGAAGCTAAAAGGAGTCTTGATGGTTCACGTCAGCGTACTCCTGGGAATCATTTCAGATTTCTAAACTCTATTTCCAAAGTGTATTTTCATAAGACGTGTGATATAAAAGGGGCGTGGCAGCAAAGCCTCAAAGGATTGAGCAGCTGTTGCCATTACGATAGCCCGACACCGAGAGCTGCTGCTCCGCGACGCTCCGGTGTGTCACTTTAGACCAGCAGGAAGCACTTCCCTGCCCCTGAAGCGCCATCAGCCGAGCACGGCGAGAGCCTTCACGGGCCGGACCACAATGTCACTTGACAGGGGAGAGGGAGGCCTCACGGCGGACCCTGAGTGTGCCGCTCACAATCTGAGACTTTTAAGAAATGTTTTATTAGAGCATTTATGTTTGTAGAGAATGAAATGTGTCCCCCCCCCTCACACACACACACACAGAGTAACGTCTCATCTGACAACAGAAATACAAGCATGTACCTTCTTACTGATTACCAGTAGCACAACTGCAAACGTAAAAGCAGTAGAGCGACAGATACTGCCTGAGAGACGCTGGCCATGATCGTTGTGATCTCTATAAACTTGCCGAGAGGCTGAAATGAACTCGTCACATGGAAAAAAGGGCAAGTCAGCAAAGAAGCACCTTATTTTCTTACTATGTTGGTGACTTGCGCTTCATCATGTGCCACAAAATTGACACGGAATAAAAGCTCCTAGGAAATGCCGTTTTTTTTTTTTTTTTTTTTCGTTTTTTTTTTTTTCGTTTTTTTTTGGAAGGAAAGAGAGAACCCTGACTATATATAAAAATATATATAAGTAAGTGTTAATGTAGTCGCGTCAGACATCCCTTCTGTTATGAACTCAGCCATTTACAGTGACACGCTGACAGTCGACCCAGCCGTGAGCGTAGGCCTGCGCTCGTTTGGGCCACGCCGCCGTCTCTTACACCAACACCAAATGAAATCAAAAAAGGTTCAGACTAGTTAGCCGTTAATTGGTAGGGATCTACGAGCACTTTAGGTGTTCTTAGGTTAAGAGTAGGTAAACAGCGTCGGGGCTTAACACAGGACTGTAAAACAGACACCAAGACTAGGCTAGAGAATATAGCTCCACTGGCCGAAATACTAAGTCTAGATTTACTAGGAGTCATATACTTAACTGCTTTCAACTTTTGACATTAGTACAAATACATGTATTGCAGCAGTACATTGTTAGAAGATGGCTTTTTTGCGGCGAGCCAGAGTGTGATCTGGTATTCGATGCCCTCTCTCGATTCGCTCGCCAGATAACAGTTACACAAACACACACACACACACACACACTCACACACATACATACATATATATATATTCATAAAACACAAACACACAGACAGGAATCAGTTGCATTTGTTACCAGCGGCATTTTCTCTGCTTTTGTGCTGAAGTGGTTTCTTTTCGTGCAGTTTCAGTTCCCAGTGGAGTGGTCGTCGGTTCATCGGAGATCTTTTTTGGTAACACTTTCTACTGACCGCGGGGAAGAGAAAAAAAAGAAATCCCACGTTCAAGTTTTTGCTGCATGGACACGGATTAGAGAATCGCACACTTTCTCACGCACACGTTTAGAGACGACAAGTTAATACATGCACATATACATACAGATATATAGATGTTAAATCCTGAGTTACACAGTAGGTAGTTTGGGGAAAAAAAAAAAAAAAAGTCAACACAACATATGATGTAGTGTCCCTCTTTTGTCCTCGTCTGTTTTAGTTCGATAGGTATTTGATCAGTGATTTTTATGCTTGTTGTCCTCTAACCCGCCCCTGCTATGACACTTCTTCTCGCTGTTCATCCATTTATTCTTTTAACCCGCCCTCAAATTTTCCTCAGCCTCTTTGTAGAGTACGTACATCCACGAAAACACATACACAGACACACAGACGCACACTATAAACCAAGCCCACTGCATACACGCACAGATATTGTACACACAGGTTAATCCCACCCCCCCCGTCCTCCTCCCCCTGTATCTCAGTTTTCTTTCACCTCCGTCTCTGCCGCTCCGTTAGCCCCTATAGGACCGTTTCTATTGGCCATTTTTTTTTTCTCTTTTCTCTTTGGGCTGCCCCGCCCCCTTAATCAACCCAACTAACAGTAAAGGTTATATTAACGTTGATAATCAGTTTCTGTATGTATCTAGCCAGAGTGGATTAAAAAAAATCAGAAAAAAAATCAAAACTGTTTTATTCAATTGTGCAAAATGTGTTTTTTCTTACTATTTTTAATGTTATTACATCTTCTAATCTAATCCTTCTACCATCGCTTCAGTTAGTACTGAAATACGCTTAGCCAACCTAGAGATTTGAACTGTAACAATCGCCATTTTCCTTACCTGTATTTTATATGGCATCTGTAGACCACTTCACCGTTTTATTATTGTACGTAAGTAAATATTGCCCGTTTTTTCGGATTGAAAATCGTCGTCTGCACTATGTTCGATTCTCATATTATCCCCGATAACGAGTTTTCGCTCTTCGTTGTTAATCAAAGCTCAACTCTGCGCCCTTGCACAAAGCAGCGAAACATCTCTTGTGAACACCTGAGAACCAAAGTACACCTAGCATCCCCGTCTACTCCCATTGAAGCCCCTCTATAGCCCCTCCCCCAACCAACATTGCCCCCCCCCCCCCCCCCCCCCCCCCCCTCCCCCACGAGTAACAGGTTTCTGATGATTATATGTATAATGACATTACAGCACGTGTGATTTATCCGACAGATCTGTGAGGTAACGGTGTGGTGTTTTTATTTTTGCTTTTGTTGTTTTTGTTTTTTTACACTGTGGTTTTTGCGGAGACGCAGACAGACGGGGCGGCGAGTGAGCGAGCATGAAGGAAATCCTTCGCTTTGCTCGCTCGCTTCCTCACAGTGAATTTTAGGAACCGCTCCGCTCGCTCCCATCAGATCAGATTAACAAACCACACACAGACGGAAGGAATGACACCTGACAAATATGCTCTCGGTCACGCCGGGGTGTCGGTGCCCTCTTTTGCTTTTCTTTTTCTTTTTTAACTCCCCCAGACTCGAGCCGACTGAGTCTTTTCAAGCTGTACGTGGGCACCGAGGTGATGGAGAGAGAGCAGATTTTCCTCAAAATGCGAATCTGAGATCGGTCGGCCTTCCAGGAGCTTTTGTGTGACTCAAGGAAATAACCACAAAGAGAGCTTTCAGAGTTTGTGGACTTAACAAGCAATTTAAATAAAAAAATTAAGAAAATCCAACTTTTTCCCAGCAAATCTTACTAAAATTACTCATCATAGTGAAAGGAGTTATTAATTATATTACTGACTGCTTTATGTCATGACATTTAAGCTAAATGTCTGCATTTTGGACTGTCGGTCTACCAAAAATAAGATGTTTCCTCCACTAAAAGCTGCATTATTTTTGAAGAAATCAACAAAGTCTGTGTTACTTTCAGTCCTTGTTAACAGATTCAAGCCCGTGGCTTACATCTTGCTATGATTGTCCATAAAAACTCATTTCCAGTTACTGATTTAATCCAGGAGGAAGGTAGAAGCGATAATCTCAGCTGAAGCAATCTGAGGAAAATTCTCATCCCGCCTCTTTGCCTACGAAAACGGGAGCATCCTCTGAAGAGAAGCAAAAGCCCCAGAACAGACGTGTGTACGCTGTAGTATTGTAGAAATGAAGCAGTATTATCTTCTGTCATACAGAAAGGAGTCATCGGTTAGGTTGTATCTGTCCAGGAAATCTCACAGCATTTTTGTCTGGCATGAATAAAGGTCCCTAATTTGTCTGTCTCTCTCTACACTGCCACTCCCCCCCTCCCCCTCAACAGCCCCCCCCCCCCCCCCCCCCCCCCCCCCCCAGAAGGTTCAGAATAACCCCCCGCTTCCACCTCCGCCCCCTCGTGCCTGAGTTCCTGTCACGTTGGGAGCCATTTCTTGTCACGTTGGTCAATGCATCAGTACCCAGAACCACCCAAAACTACCTGTGCAGCGAAAAAAGGGTTAAAATTTATCCATAATATTATTGTTATAGAAATATTATCATCATTATTGCTGTTATAATTATGGTTGGTATAATTTGTCATCATTGTTAGCATTATGGAAGCACCAGACGGTTTGTGGAAAGGTGAGAGAGAGTTTTTTTTCTTTTTCTTTTGTTTTTAATTTGTCTGGCTGTTGGTGGTCTGATCTCACAGAGGCAGGGGAGAAATGGTTCAGAAAGAGACAAAGATGGCAGTCATGTTTGTACTGGTTGGGAAATGACTTACAGTGCTGAAATAAAATTTATTCTTTTAGTAAAAAAAAAGTATTTGCTGTGTCCTGTGTCGTCTTTCGTTGGTTTTATGAGGGCTTTTACTTTGAAGTTTTGCAGATTGTTCTAGAATAGTGTTCTCCAGTGAGATGGAGAAAGATACACCATGTAACCAAAAATATTCATTCATCCATCCAAGTCATTCAATTCAGGTGTTCCAGTCACTTCCATGGCCACAGGTGTATACAATCAAGCATGTAGACTGCTTGTACAAACAGTGAAAGAACGGGTCGCTCCGGAGCTCAGTGAATTCCAGCGTGGTACTGTGATAGGATGATACCTGTGCAACAAGTTCAGTCATTAAATTTCCTCACTACTAAATATTCCACTATCAACTGTTAGTGGTATTTATCTCTAAACTGCTGGAAATATTTGCTTGTCTGCCTTTGCATATGAACTTGAGTGACATCCCATTCTTAATCCGTAGGGTTTAATATGAGGTCGGCCCACCCTTCTCAGCTATGACAGCTTCAGTTCTTCTGCGAAGGCTTTCCACAACGTTTAGGACTGTTTATGGGAATTTTGGACCATTCTACCAGAAGAATGTTCCATTTATGAGGTCAGACACTGATGTTGGACAAGAAGGCCTGGCTCACAGTCTCTGCTCTAATTCATCCCAAAGGTGTTCTGTCAGGTTGATGTCAGGACTGTGTGCAGGCCGGGCAAGGTCTTCCACACCAAATGTGCTCATCTGTGTCTTTATGGAGCTGCTTTGTGCACTGGTGTGCAGTCATGTTGGAACAGGAAGGGGCCATCCCCAAACTGTTCCCACAAAGTAGGGAGCATGAAGTTGTCCAAAATGTCTTAGTATACTGAAGCAGTAAGAGTTCCTTTCACTGGAACTAAAGGGCAGAGCCAAACTCCTGAAAACAACGCCACACCATAATCCCCCATTTACTACATTGAGCCAAATGTAAAGTTTGGTGGAGGAGGGATTGTGGTGTGGCCCTTCCTGTTCCAACTTGACTGGGTACGTGTTATAGTATATGAAAGAAGCTCCTTTTAGCCACATTTTAATACAAAACATCGTCTAGATATGCTTTCTGCTGTGTTAAAATACCTATCTTACCACTTGCAAATGTAGCTTATGGCTGTGAAGTGAAGAAACAATACTGGTGTGCTTCTATTCTGTATAAAAGTTTGGACACATCTCAGTGATCTTGCAGCTTTAGGCCCTGAAGAAGTTTCTAAATCCATAAGCGCTGGGTCTCAGGATCAGTGAATGCTCTCTCCCCAGTTGCTTCATTGTCTGTTCCTCTTAATTTTATATAGACTGACCCAGATATTGGTCCATAAAAATAAACAAAAAAAAAAACAGAACTATACTTCTGCTAAATAAATAAATGTATGTATGTATATACTGGAGCCAATCTAGGGAGGCTGCATCGCTTAAATTAAATCCCTTTATGTGGAACTTTGCTGCACTACATGCGGAGAGAGCAGCAGAGGGCGCTCATGAGCGATAGTAATGAATAGGAGTTGGTGATAAAGCTTTCTTCGAGACAAAAGGCATTTTTTAAAGTTTTAACAAAAACAGTATGTGTATGAATTGAAATAATAATAAATTAAAAAAACCCCACTTATGTCCATGTAGGAAAGCTGATTTTGCCTATAACCACCTAGAATTCTACTTGTATGCTATTCAGTGACTCAGACTTTACTACGAAAAACTTCCTCCTAAATCTCTCGTTTCAATCCATTCTCTCAGGGGAAAAAAAAAAAACAGGACGGAAATTTACAGAATAAAAATGTTTACGCCATAAAATGTACATTTTATTGGCGCCCCCTGTGTAACAGGAAGTCTACAAAGCGGGAAGTCTTGCGTATTTATGAGCTCTGTGACATTAAAAAATCCCGGCACGACACATAACTCTCGCGATATTTGGGTATCCCATCAGCTACCTTCTACAAACTCGCTCGGCTCGGAAAGATGGCGAGGGCGATATGAAGGGCCACCCAAGCTACGGGGAGGCTTTTGAGGTAAACCGCTGCTGTAAGTCGGCACCCAAACACTCGACGAGTTATAGGGGAAGCACCGAGTCTAGGAACGGAGACGACGACAGGTGTGTGCTGTCGCGTGCGGGGCGGATATGACAGCAGATCGAGAACCGCCAATTTGAGCTCGCTATCAGCTAGCTCTGCGAGCTAACAGCGGGTTAGCTGCTTCCGAGGCAGGCTCAGGTAAATATACCGCACACGGTGACAGCAGCTGCTCCTCAGCCTTCTTTAATGGACACCGCCGTGATGCTGACGACTTCAGGTTTACGGTGGACCGGGCAAGTGATGTTTCCGGGGGCTCAAGTTAGCCTGTTAGCTCCATCTGATGCAGGATGATGCGGGGGTCCCTGCTTCATTTTAACTGTCTGTCGCACACATTTTATGGGAATATGATTTAAAAATGACTCCGCATCGTTTATTGCAGCCATTCCCAAACATCAGACTGAGCAGTTTTAAGTGAGAAAATCTTCAGGGGCCCACCCTAACCTCAGTCTCAACCCTGATCACCACACAAGCAGGAAACTAAGGTTTAATTTGTGTTTTTATTAATTCGGTTTGATCTTCTGATCAGTTACTTACTTACTGAGCAGCCTGGGGTATGGGAATGACTGTCAGACAGTGCTCGGAGAGAAATACCAAAAATCACAACCTCCCTATATATATATATATATATATATATTTTTTTTTTTTTTTTTTTTTTTTTAAAGTCAAAAAATCATTAACTAAAAAGGGAGAAAACACTGTAAAATGTGCATGACGATTTAGGTTGATGAGATTTCACTGTGTGTGAAACTTCATAGTTATTCTGTGCTTCCTTTGTACATGACTCTGCAGCTTTCCTTGATGTCACACATTATTGGCCAGTGGTGTGGCCAGAGTCCACACCACGAATGACTAAAGCTGAGCACTGTTTACTGTCAACTGTATAAATCTATTATTTAAATCCAGATGGATGGTCAAATGTCTGATTATTGGTGTGTCAGAAGACTTGGAATAAAATTTGATGGGAGACTTGAGAGAGCCTTAAAAGTCAACAGTAAAATCAATCTGAAATCAATAGGTGTATCAATGAATGGAAGCTAAAATAGGAGCTGCAGTTATGAACTACAGTAGTCTAACCTAGAGGAGATAAAAACATGCATGACTCTCTAGATTTGTTTTGTTGGGATAAAATTGAGCTGATCTTGCTGAGTCAACTTAACTGCATAAAACAAGACTGGGCAACTGAATTGTCATCCTTTCTTAAGCTGAGGTGGTTGTCAAAGATGACACTGAGGTTTTCACAATACTGGCCTGACTTCATAGATAAGGAGCTCTGGCATGTTGCATCAGGGCCAGAAACGATCACTTCTGACTTATCCATATTTATCTGCAGGAAGTTACCAGCCATCCAGCATTTAATATATTTATAAAGCCATTTAAGGCTAATAAGTTCACTAAACAGCCAGAGAAGTAACATTTAAAACCCTGTTTTTTTTTCTTTTTGTTTTTTTTTTTGTTCCCACTTCTGCTCAGGGGCATTGTTCTCCTGTCTCACTGTCTGGAGGGGTTTCCCTGCTCTGTTAAAATATGTTACAAGCAGTTAAATCAAACAAGAAATACACTTATATTCTGAGCATATGTTGTGAAGATACATGTGACAACATTCAAACACGATTTTAGCAAAGACAAGTTTGAAAAGTGCCACAAACAAAAATACCTTCATACACAAATTTTATTAACATTAAATAAGATTTCTATAGCAGGTGATCTTGTCACTTTTGGCTTGTCTTTGTCAGAAAAGGAGGTCCTACCTTCAGGTAATGCTTTATAGAGTCTCCCAAACCATATTCAACTCTTCTTTGATACCTTTTTACCTGTTTTTATTGGTTGTGAAAAGAAACATTAACAGGATGTGTTGCTTAAAGCTTTCTGCTGTGTAGTTAAGGTTGATTGCAGTTCAGCATATGTTGCAATTCTTCTTCTTATTTTTAATCTCTCCTAGGTTTGGCCCTGGAGATGCCTACCCACCCTCCTCAAGAACAGAGAGCAGCCACCTTTATTTTGCTTGTTTGCTTGTTAAGTCATAACATCAGCAAAGCAGACTCCAAGAAAGAAAGTGGGAGCTGTGGGGTGAGGTAGTAGTTTGTATAGTTTTAGGATCATACCAGATCTGGGAGATAACTATACAGCCTACTGTCTTTCTCACAGCACCTGAAACCATCACCTCCATCATCATCTCACCTGCTGAGTTTTTTTTTTTCTTTCTTTCATTGTGGATTGTAGATGAAGCTTCTTAAGTAATCTATAGAAATATGATCAGATTTTCTAAAGCACAGGCAGCACAGATCTGCTGGTTTCAGTTTCTCGTGTGGGTTCTTTGTATTTTATTATATTAAATAACAGATGAGACTCGGGTTATTTAATTAAATATAATTCAGATAATTATTTTTGTGATGGAGTTGGAACAAAGTTTCATGATGTTCTCGGAGATGCATTTTGTAAATTCTAGACGTAAAATAACAATTTGGCAAATAGTTAAACCAACCAGCTGCTGACTGATATTATCAATCATGCTAATGATTGATATTATCATGATTGATAATATCAATCATTATCATGATTGATAATATCAATCAACCTGTGATGTAGACAGTAAAATGACTTATCTAATGTGTGTAATTCTGCCAAAAATCCATATTTTTTACAATCTTTAACAGTGTCAGAGTGGATATAAGAAACAGGATTGTATATTTAATGTGTATTTTTGCACTTGACATAAAAATAAAGTTTTTTTTCTGAAACAAATGCGGCCTGTTTGCTTTGCTGTGTGATTTCCAGGATCAAATATGTTTTTAAAGAGTTGACAGTTCAAACCGGGTCAACTTAAGCGGAGCTGTATCACTGTGCTGATTGGATAATATTGATGCGTAGGGTGGGGGCGTTCCCCCGAAACTCTCCCTGATTGGTCAAATTAGAACTAAGAGGGTGGGGCTATAATCAAAGATCAGTAAAAGTAGAGCTCTCACATTCGTTGGTTTTTCCGGATACTCAAATCATGACGCGTAACACTATTTCAGTACTTTTCGCAGTACTTGTTACAAACATTAACAGTACAATCACAGATTACAGCTTAATAAACAAACAGTGAAGGAGCGCGCTCATTATGGGAGCCTGAAGCTGTAAAAGACTAGCGACTCGATCTTCGGTCTCATTAATTAGTCACGCGCTCAGCACGTGTCCATCTGGCGCAACCACACGATCTTTGGTGTGACGTCAGAGCGAGTCCGGTCTACGATGGCGAATATTCGTTGTGTGAAGGTGAGCAACAGAAAAAAAACGTGAAATCTCTCCGCACCGCTTCGCTGTCTCTGCTTCCTCTAAAGAAATCTGATGGGTTAGGCTTTCGTGTCGCTTCGGTTTCGATTTTTGCGAGTTTTCGTGTGTCTTCCGGCGTGCATGTTCTCTTTCTAGTCCATAAGTCCGGCTAACATTCCCGCAGGTTAGCAGACGTGCTGGGACCTCCCCTCCGGACTCAGCTGCAGGGACACTGGACACATGAGGGCTTTAAAATACCTCTGTTTCTATTTCACCGCTTAAAAATCATTGCGTTGACTCTGAAGACTGAACCAGGGTCTGTGCGTCGGTTTGCAGCTTTTTTGGTTCCCTTCGTAACATCAAAACAAACCAAGTAATAAACAGGTTTAAAAAAACTGTCATTGTCCATTTCCCCCCAGTGGCTTCCCAAAATAATAACTTCCTTTGTCACGTTTGGCCTGTTGCTTCGGACTCACTATATTGTAAAAATGAATCATTATTCTAATTCACATTTTTGTGTTTTGCTCTTGTGTTTGCTGTAGGCCTCAGTGATGAGAGGAAAATCTGCAGTTTGAGAACGCTTTAGCAATAATAATGCTGCACCTTGTGGTTTTTGTGGGTTACACACGAGGTTTTTCATGGTTCAGAATTGGCCTGTGGGGTCCCTTCACAGAAGCCTGCTTTCTGCTCATTTGATAAACAAACGTGTATTTTATGCTGCAGTCCCTGAAACCCTGGTTTCCGCAGGTGATCGTTGCAGGGAAATCTGTGGTTATGGTTTCTGTGCCATTTTGCTTTACTGGATCTCCTGCTGTAGACTGATCCCAGCAAACAAGGTGGAAACACTGAAACATCTCCAATATCCACGCTCGTCGTGGCCTGAAGACATAAACCAGACTGTAAGCAGACAGATTGGTGGTGTTCATGTGTACAGTAGGGGTCCAGATTCCTCTCGTGCAAAGGAAGGAGTATAGTTCTTGTTATAGCAATAATAAAATGAATTCATGTGCCCATTTTTTTTCCTTTTTCTTTATTATGACATTTTGTTGACAGCCAATTTTGCTACAGTATGTCTTTAATCAGTCAGCCACACTGTGTGAACTCCACCTGCACAGAGAGGTATTACTGGATGCATTTAAACAACACAAGTTTATCCCATTTACTTATATTTGCATGTACATTTGTTCTGTGGCCCGTCTGCCTGAAGGTGTTTGCATTTTAAACCTGCGGTCCGGCCCGTTTAGTGCTCGCTGGATAAGAAATGGGCTCCAGGACGTGAGGTCGCCAGCTCCAGTAAAACACTGTTTGTGTTGCATGTTTTTATGCTCCTGATTTATAAAATATGATTTAGCAGCACTAATATGGCACGTTAATGTGTGTGTAAGTGTGCTGTATAAAACGGGAATCTCAGCTTCTCCCAGCAGCTTTGGGAATGACTGCTGACTTCCCACTCAGTTACCTCACACGCACGCATGTATTTTCAGTTTTCAGTTGGTCAGATTTAAGTAACACAAAGCCACTTGGTTAGTTTAGACGCAGATTATCTTTTGGCTTCAAATGTTCCACAGGAGCAGCTGCACACACAGCAAGAAGGTCAAAGTGCAACGCTCGGTTCTGTTATGAGAAAGTGGTGTCAGACTTCAGCTAGGAGCAGGTTTTTCCACTCAGCCGTCTCTCTGAGCAGTTATCTCAGGCGACCAAGACAGAGCAGCTTTCCAGATGAATGATGAGGCCCTAACTGTCATTTCAGAGAGATAAAAATGACTTCAAATCTGATATAAATCAGTTTTAAAAACGTATTTCCTGCAGATTATACTACTTCAGGTGATTATGGCTTCATTTATGGGTCAGCCACCAACTTCTCTATTGAGGTTGAAGAAAAATGATGAGGAAAAGAGACAGGATGTCTTTTTCTTATGTGTTGCCTGTGAGTCAGTGTAACAGCACTAAATGAGCTACACGGCTCTTTGGAAGCAGAGGTGGGACCACCGCCATCTTCATCTTTAACTGCTGTCTCTTTGCTGATGTTGTACCTGGTAGGTTTCCTCAGCTCTATGCTTTGTGCATGAAGTGGCATGCACGCTCACCTTCACCTGACCTTTAACCTGCATAGTTTGTGTTTGTTGTATTCCAGACTCCCGCTCAGCATCGGTGGTTTTGACAGCTCGGCTTTGGTGCACATTTATTTTGTCAGGATCTGCTCCGTCCCCTCTGCCTGCAGTTTATATTCTGTTGCCCGTTTTGTGTCATGCTGTATAAATACTGCATAAATGGTTAAGTCCAGTTTAAAATTGTGCTCATTCTAAGTGTCAGAAAGGAGGATTATCCAGGATTTCCTCATTGGTTAATGATTTCTGATTGTCAGCTTCCAAAATGCAAATCTGGTGACAGTGAAAACATCACAGTAGCTGCGTCCATCTTTTATACCGTCGATACTCAATTTAAAGGATTTGATAATAATCACTTTCTTTCTTTTTTTTTTTTTTTTTCAAAAATCAATCAAAATGTGAAAAGAGTAAAATTAATCTGAGCGCTAATTGAACGCTCGTGAAGCAGCTGTGGAGACAGAGGTTTTAAAGTGTTCTTCGTGGATGTGATGTTGATGGTGCAGCTGTAACTGCAGGTCATCACACGTGCTCTGACGTCTCAGTTAAATACGTCTTTAATGGAATTGTGGCTCAGTTAAAGCTGTCTTTCAGGACAGTGCGGATGTTGCAGTATCGGCTGGAGATCCTTCATTGGAATATTGATGAAAGTAACAGGAAATCACATTGAACATTTTTCTGCTGTGGTTTTGACTGAAGTACTGTAAAGGTACTGGGCAGGATTTTAAAATAGTTTAAAGGTATTTGTGGAAGCAGCTTTAATGTGAAATAGGTTTGACCCCCCCCCCCCCCCCCCCCCCCCGAAAAAAAAAACAAAAAAACATCAGTTTCATGAAGTTTAAGGGGTTTTAACTCAGTCCAGCTTTAACAAATAAAATCCAAACTATTGATTTTCTTCCACAAAAGAACCCAATGACATCAATGATTAATCAGTGACCTCTCCTTGAACTCGTCCTTCTGATCTGTGACTTTCCCTTCTTCATTTTAAAGTACACAGATGACATGATCATTCAGTCTTGAGCGTGGCACAGAAACCAGCTGTTAACCTGTTGTTGTTGTTGTTGAGCATGTTGTCAGGTGGTGTGAAATCTCACGGGACTGTTATTGGTTCCAGATTGAATTTGACACAAACTGTGAAGCTGTGTGCAGAAAGGGTCATCAGAGTTCCTGTCCTTCAGAGATAGGAGCGCAACACCGAGGAAAAAGAGAAAACCGATTCAATGACAAACTGATAGGAACTGTGAACTGTCATGGAAGCTGATTGGTTAATTACAACTTAACCTGGAGTCAGACAGTTGCAGAGGATGGCCAGCTCCATCTAAAATGACGACTCCCTCCTCAATTTGAATCTATATTTATCATGTAGTTTTTAGCTTTTTGGACTTTTTTTTTGTGGTTTTAGTGAAGCCTGGAGCGCTCTCCCTTTATTCCCTTTTGTTTTTCTCTGTGAATGTTGTCCAGTGTCTGTGTTTGATATCTGGAAAACAAATCTACCTAAGGATGCAGAAAGAAACCTGAGTCTTAACCTTCTTCTGCCCCTGCCCTCCTCTCCCACTGTCTGTGTGTGTGTGTGTGTGTGTGTGTGTGTGTGTGTGTGTGTGTGTGTGTGTGTGTGTGTTGAGCAGGGTTTGGTTGGCCTGGTGACGGGTGGTGCCTCCGGTTTGGGTCGGGCCACCGTGGAGCGCCTGGTGCAGAGCGGAGCGTCTGCTGTGATCGTGGACCTGCCCTCCTCTGACGGACAGGCTGTGGCAGCCGGTCTGGGAGACCGCTGTGCCTTCGCTCCTGCAGACGTGAGTTCAAAACTCAGCGGACGGGACACGTGAATCCATGTTTTCCCAGTGGAAACATCGACAGAGGAAGTCACACTTAACCTTAAACCCGTATCTGTGTGAGCTGTGAGGAGCGTGTAGTTTCACACGTGGACTTTGGACCATCTTCATGAAGATTTGTACTTTAACACTAGAAGAACCACAAACACGGTCATTTTGACCCACTTGGCTTTTTAAAAATCAAGTAACTGTTAAATTTTTTGAGGGCTGAACGGGTCGTTTGTGGGAGCAAACGACTCGTTTTGTAGGAGAAACATTAAATTTGATTGTGCAGGGGTCGCCGGAGGTGTAATACCCTCTCAGCTCAGTAGATGGTGCTCACACCCAGCACCAGTGAATTAATTCTTCTCTCTGGCCCCCAACCTTTACTGTACTAAAGAAGAGTATTTTTGTGACTCTTTGGTGTATTTAGGGTTATTGTATTGGTGCCATTAGTATCATTTGCTGGGATATTTTATAGTTTGATGTGAAAAAGGGGTTCTTGGTGATGTTTTCCAGGTGACGTCAGAGGCAGACGTGCAGTCAGCTGTGTCTCTGGCCAAAGAGAAGTTTGGGAAGTTGGACCTGGCTGTGAACTGTGCCGGCGTTGCTGTGGCTGTGAAAACATACAACTTTAAGAAGGACCTCCCTCACAGCCTGGAGGACTTCCAGCGTGTCATCAATGTAAGATGGACGGACATTTGACGAGAAGAGGAAGAAATCAGAGAATTGTGTGTGACTTTTGTGTTTTTGTTGTTGTTTATCCTGCAGGTGAATATTGCGGGATCTTTTAACGTGATTCGCCTCGCTGCAGGCGAGATGGGGAAGAACGAGCCCGATGCAGACGGACACAGAGGCTGCATCATTAACACGGCCAGCGTGGCAGCTTTTGATGGACAGGCAGGTTTTTATTTCAAAACAAAACAAAAACATAAGCAAACAATAAAAAGAAGCAGTCGCCTCATTAATGAGCTTTATTTTTTTTAATTTCTCCAGGTTGGTCAAGCA
Source organism: Archocentrus centrarchus (assembly GCF_007364275.1). Taxonomy (NCBI): domain Eukaryota; kingdom Metazoa; phylum Chordata; class Actinopteri; order Cichliformes; family Cichlidae; genus Archocentrus; species Archocentrus centrarchus. Next base: position 6,038,868 of record NC_044352.1, on the reverse strand, counting down.
GCTTATTCTGCTTCTAAGGGCGGCATCGTTGGGATGACCCTCCCCATCGCACGTGACCTCGCACCCATGGGCATCAGAGTCATCACCATAGCACCTGGTTAGTGTTCATATCAAGACCATCACAGTTAAACTAAACTAACAAACACAAAAAGCAAATAAAAATACCTGCCAATGGAAAAATGGAACTGTGTTCTTCCTCCAGGGCTCTTCTCCACCCCTCTCCTCGCCAGTCTTCCAGAGAAGGTGCGCGCATTCCTCGCCCGCCAGGTGCCCTTCCCCCCGCGCCTGGGCGACCCCGCTGAGTTCGCTCACCTGGTCACGTGCCTGGTTGAGAACCCCATGATCAACGGAGAGGTCATCAGACTGGACGGAGCCATTCGCATGCAGCCTTGAGACAAGACCGAGCACGAGTCTCTGACACGTTCTCATCTCAGCGTTTTATCAGGAGCCGCTGGCGTCACAAAGATGCCCGAGAAAGCAGGAGGGGTTCAGTTTGTTCCCTGTTTGGGATGTTTGTGATTTCCACTTTTAATTTTACTTTTAGCCACTTGTTTAGGTTTGGGTTAAATACACTCCTTCACAAAAACCGTACACATAGAGAAATGACACCCAATGGTACCCAGTGCCTTTAAATGTGACGCCAAGTGGTCCAAACAACACACACTTGTTATGAATTACGCTCAGCGTTGCATCTGAGACGCCAGCGTCTCTGACAGAACAGCATGTACAGGGTGAGAACAGGCTGCTGAGATTTAATTAACGAGCAAATCTTATGTTTGTCTTTGTGGCTGCATTTACATTGTAGGAATCTGCACACTGTAAATAAGTCTGTCAGGGATCACCGGCCATTTTATCAGATTTTTATGTGAATGTAAAAAATGACTGCAGTACAATAAACCTCACATGAGTTTGACTAATCTGAGAGTTATTTTTCTGTGACCCCTATCAGCAGGTATGGACTCACCTCACTTAGAGGAAGTTCAGCCTTTTTAGTCTGAAGCAAATAAACAAACCAGAGATATGAAAAAATAACTATTTTACTTCAATAGGTGAACATTCGAGCTTTGTCTTAAACCAGTTAAATTATTTGAATTAATGGCATAATTTTCCACATCAGTTAGGGGGGAAAATGATGAAATCAACAAAAACCACTTTGTTGGACCTCCTTTGGCTTTTATAACAGCCTGGCAGTTAGCTTCTTTAGCATGTAGAGGTGGATCATGTCAGGGCCTGGTGCTGGCCGACTCTTCATATTTGAGACTTTTTCTTGGATGTCTGCCACAGTGACCGTTACTGGATCCTGTTCAGGGTTCTTCAGCTTGTAGCCAAGCATCTCAAGGATCAGCTGGTTGGTTTCAGTGATGGTCGAAGTAGGGACCATGTGTAATGCTGCAACCACATCTTCTAGTCGACTGTTAGAAGGTACTTAATGTAGCCTTGGTAATGGGTCATGGAGGGTGCAGGTTTCCAGCTTAGCCATGATCTTCTCTTTCAGGTTAACTGTTCTCATATTCAGTCTACAAGTTCTTGTTGCTTGGTACCTAAAGTCAGAGTGTGGGGATGATGATATCTCCTCTTTACCTGATGTCCTGACTCCTTTGTGTTGTAGCTCATCAATCTCTAGTTGTGATAGTAGTTGCTTCACGTGAATGTTGGAACACTGAGCTACTTAAAACTGCTCAAGATTTTACTGCCTTTGTTTGTATTTTGCAACATTTAGGATATGATGCTGGTATATGGGGATTCTAAATGCCACGTTATAGTTTCCATCCAAATATGTCACATTTGACCTCTGACCTCTTTTCACATCTGCCTTTCTTCCAAGTTGACTCCAAAATGCGTTACATCCTTAAAGAAAATATTGTCAAGAGAAAGAGAATGAGCTGCTTAGTTATAAATATACTGTAGTATAAAATTAAATAATAAGCTCAAGTTATTCATGTCCAGTTATTTACAAATATATACCTAATGTCCACCACCTGCTGCTACATAATGTTTGAGTGATCAAAGTAAACATCTGTCCCTTATCTGATTTTTACTGCACTACAAACTTTTAAAATGCACAACAAAAACTCTGAGTGGCTCTTGTGGCTCTCTGGATCGTTCTCTGGCTCTTCATCTTTATTCTTTACTGTTTTACTTAATATTTTGGACTAAATTTGGACTTTTCATATCAGCCAGAAATTTAAGCCTCCTTTTTTCATACTTCTGTTCTCCATCCAAGTTCACCAGGTCCAATACCAGCTACTTTGTGTTGCTGACATTGGACTATTGATTAGGCTTCTTTACAACAAACTGAGTACAACATACCCAGGGTATCTTTTCGTTATCTGGATTTACTTACCCTAACACTGACAATCAGGATAAGCAGTCACACAAAGTTAGTTATCAGCTTGTTAAGTTAACCCACGGTGTCCCCTGAGAATTCTCATGAAACAGATAGTACTTGCATCATCTGACCAATCAAAAACACAGAAGTGTACTGTCAACAAGCCTGCTGATTTTACAAAGGAATAAAACTATAATATATAATGATATATATAAACAGTAATAATACTGTAATAAAAGTATAACATTAGAGGAGAAGAGGTGAAGAAGGGGCATAATATACACTGAAAGCAATACAGCTTCTGCAGACTGGAAAATAGATACTGTATTAATAAAGTCCAGTCTGCTGCAGCCTTGGTGGTGTTTAATAGTCTGAGAATAAAGAATAAATAGAAAAACAGAATTCAAGTGTAAGCTTAGACTATGTGCTAATTTGATACAAGGTCAACAAGTAAAAATAGGTTCTCTATTTCAGGATTATATTTATGCTTTACGCTGAACAATATAATTTTTGTAAAATCGTTTGCAAACAATAGGAAAGAAATAAGGAATAATGCTGCCTGTATTTATCACAGATGCTCATCAGTGAAACTCAAAGATATTAGGCTACAGTTACACTGGGAAAACAGTAGTTGAAGACCACAGTGTGACCCTGTGCAATCAACTTGCAATGTTCTTACCTTTGAAATGGTGCTGCAGATATGAGGACCAGGTGTACTGTCAGTCGCTGACAGTGGCGGTGCCAGAGGGGCGCTAGGGGGTACTAAAGCTACCCCTAGAAAAGTCATAGCACCCCTGTAGCACCCCCAAGAAAATAGCTTGTGTCCGTGTGTGTGTTGAGCACTGAAAGAACAAATGATCCTTCATAGCACCCTCAGTAAAATGCTTAGCCCCCTCTTAGCACCTGCAGAAAAAGATTTCTGGAGCTGCCAGTGGTCGCTGTCTTCAAACCAATGTTGGTGCATCAAGAAAAATGGGAATAAAATGATAATTAAAGCCGCAAGCGGCGATGATCAGGGCCTCGCACCCTGCACGCGTCGAGCCTTGGCGCACTCGGAAGTTGCCGCGGTCGAGTACGTCACGAGCTCACTTGAATATCGTCAGCCCAGTGCCACTTGGCAAGTGGCCACTAATTACATGTCACGATGGTGTATGTAATGCCTATACCCATCAATGAAATTGTAATGATCACAGGATGAAGATTATCAGTCTACTACTGATTTCCTGTCCCCACTAGGTGGTGTTATGAGTGTGATGCAAAGCTGGTGCGTCCAGACTCACTCACACTGTCATGAAGCATGTGAAGTTTGGGACAGATTGGACAATGTATATTTGAGATTTGACAAATCTACGCAACACGTTTGATATTCTGTAAAACCTTGGATAACCTCTGATGGGCTACTCGTCTAGATGATAGAGGGAGATTTTGGTCTCATTGGGTCAAACAGCCTAGGAAGAGTTTGTTAAAATAGAGGGCCTGGAAATGGTGAAAAATGCTGCAAAAATGACACTTTAAATTCAAAATAGCTGCCTCTTGGGTTTTGGATGCAGCTCCAAGAAACTTTTTTGCATGTCTCAGGATGTTACATGAGCCTGCACAATTTCAGATACACAGAGGAAGCATAGCCCTGGGGCTGATGTTTTAAAATGTTCTGGAGCTTGAAATTGAAAAAAATGCCACACTCAGATGGTTGTTACAGCAACAGCGTTTGATATTCAATAAAACTAAAAATAAATTTTGATGGGCTACTTGTGTAGATTATGTTCAGAGATTTTGGTCTAAATCGGTGTGATATTCTAGGACAGGGGTGGGCAACTCGAGGCCTTGAGGTCCGGTGTCCTGCAGGTTTTAGATGTGTCCCTGATCCAACACACCTGAATCAAATGGCTGAATTACCTCCTCAGTATGCAGTCAAGTTCTCCAGAGTCCTGCTAATGACTTCTATATGTGATTCAGGTGTGTGTGGCCCTTTAAGTGACTTTTTTGGCATTTCGCTTAACCCTCTTAATTGGAGGGGAAGGCGAAATGTCAAAAAAGCAACTTAAAGGGCCAAATTGTATGTTATTTTTGACATCAATTCGCAGGCCGAAAGTGGGCGGGGCCGGAAGCGGCCCGTGGGCTGCAAGTTTGGACACCCCTGTTCTGGACTCTGGAGGTGTTCTTACCAGGGTGACACCACAATACCCGAACTAGCACTATATAGTTCAGAAACCAATCACCAATTTTAATACTTACAAGGTCTTGAATAATCAGGCCTCATCTTATCTTAAAGACCTCATAGTCCCATATCACCCCAATTGAGAACTTTGCTCTCAGACTGCTGGCGTACTTGTGGTTCCTAGGATCCTTAAGAGTAGAATGGGAGGCAGAGCCTTCAGCTTTCAGGCCCCTCTTCTGTGGAACCAGCTCCCGGTTTGGATTCGGGAGACAGACACCCTTTCTATTTTGAAGATTAGGCCTAAAGCTTCTGCCCAAGGTTTCTTCCCATTAAAAGGGAGTTTTTCCTTCCTGCTGTCACCAAGCCAGTTAACCATATTTCATTTGCACCACTTACACATAGAAAACATTGCAGGAAGCTGTGAACTCAAATACATGCAAACTGTTCAGTCCATCAGTGCAGAAGCTCATGAAAACAGATCACACAGCTTTCAAAGGTGCCAATGATCAGGTCTGCCCCTTTCACAACCGATGCTCAGTTCCCCACACTTCAAGATAACAAGCCCCCGGAAACATCAGTGCACCAATGAAAGTCAGTGCATTTCACTGAACGTCTCTACACTATTCCCCCAAATTCCTTGCTCTCGCAGGGGTATCCCAAAAGGAGCAGTGCCATCTGGTGGAATGATTTAACACATCTTTCCCACCTGGCTACAAAATTAAAGTAATAAAACCCCCTCAATCATTATCTGTGAGTCAGTTTCAGCATAAAAACAAGATGCATTAAAATCAGTCAATAAATATGTAATGTACAAATACCACACCATTTAATAGGAATTGTGAATCGAGTGTCCACATTTTGGTAAAAATAAATAAAATAAACCTACAGAATTCATTACTTACTTGAACAAAGTTTCTTGGACTATTAGAGATGTTTGTATTTATACCATGTGTGTGTGTGTGTGTGTGTGTGTGTGTGTGTGTGTGTGTGTGTACTTTGTACAGCTGTGATAATTGTGCAGGACAATTAATATTATCACATTATGATGATAATATACAGGATATGTGAGAAAGAATCTGTGTATATAAAAGAATATAAAAAAATCTTAGACATATTAGTCTTAATGGATTGTTTACTTCATCACCCAGGCCTGTGTTAAGTGTTATTGTACAGTTACCTGCTTTCACTAACTGTCCAAATACTCTGTAGTCACCTTAAATATTTCTTGGTGCCAATTTAATGCAGTAAACTATGGCTTTACGACTATTACTGACATTGTCCTTGTTTGATAGATTCGGATTTCATTTTAAACCAATTTTAAATTCTGTTCAGTGTGACAAAATGTGGTGAGTTTACTTGTAACGTGAGACAGTGATATATTTAAAAGCACATAATATGCGCACACAGAGACACACACACACCAAATCACTCATCAACTTTAACATTTTTAACAGCAGTCAAGACACACCTTAGGAAATGCTACAAAAATAAAGGCTTCAATGTTTTAATGAAAGGCACAGCATGGTTAGATACAAGCTCTCTTTGGCTGTTATTTCTAGCAGAAATTGAATTCCACCCCATTTCCAAACCAAGTAAAATCTACTTTACAACCAACGAAGAAGCCAACTCCCAGGAACTTTGCCTCTATTTGTCGTGGACTGATCTCAACGCCTGTGTCGAATCCCAGACCAATGTTAGCTTTCACTGGACCAGCAGAAGCTGAAGCACTGGCTATTTCTGCTTTGGCAAAAGCTTTGGCACCATCGAGTCCCACAGAGGCTCCTGCACCTGCATTGGGCCCTTTGGCCTCAGCTTCAAAAATGCTCAATTCAGCACGTACATGCCCAACTCCTGCTGCAGCAGACACTTTAGCCTTGGGAAGACGCTTCCCAGATTCGAGCTTGAATCCATGTGCAATTGCCTCAGTGCCTGCGTAGGTACCAGCAGCATAAGTTTTGCCAGGCCGATCAAAGGTGTCAATCATCTCTTCTAGCCCAGCCTCTCCAGCAATGTCTTCATCTCCCCGCACAATTGCAACAAGTAACATCAAACTTAAAATAATTTGAAATTTAAGGTGATGCATCTCTCTCATCTGTTTGTGTAGCTGAACTCTTCAAGTCAAGTCAAGTCAAGTCAAGTTTATTTATAAAGCACATTTAAAACAACGACGTTGACCAAAGTGCTGTACAAGATCTGTAACCCCAAGGACTATACTAAATAAAAATAAAAATATATATATAAATAAATAAATAAAATAATAAAATAAAAATAAATAAATAAAAACATTAAGAACAATAAATAACATAAGAAAATTAAAAATTAGGTGGAATATTCTGGTGGTTCAATAAGACACATTAGATCAGTCAATTAAAATATAATATACTAACACCACACCATTTAATGTGCATTTTAAAGTGAATGTCCACAGTTTGGTATAAATTTACATAATACTTACTTATACTTTTTATTAGATGACGTTTCTTGGGCTTTAAGCAATATTCGGATGCAGTGTGGACTAAGCAAGTGCGGTATAAATACTGCAATAGTACACCCAGGGTGTGAACTTGTACTTTGTACAGCTATTTGTGATAATCACAGAGACAATAAAGAAAAGTTTAAGAACATAAAAAAAATCTGTTAGACATGCACAGTTTTGTGACAGTCTTTATGGCTTATATATTTCATCATCCAAGCCTGTGTAATTAAGTGTTATTGTTTAACTAATTTTAACAACTGTCCTAATACTCTGTAGTCACTTAAAGGTACAGTAATTTTTTTTTAGTTTATTTAATTGAAAAAAAAAATGCTGTACTCATAAACACATTGGTTAGGGGGCGCCTGGGTGGCTTAGTGGTGAAGCTGGCGACCACGTACATGTGCCGCGTTGCGGTGCGGGTGGCACGGGTTTGCGTCCCGGCCTGTCGCCAGTTGCCGGCGTGTCTTCCCCTGTATCTTTTCCCCGTTTCCTGTCTCTCTCCACTGCTAGCAAAAGCCGCTGTGGCCATAAATGCAAAAAAAAAAATATATATATAAACACATTGGTTAGTGTGTAAGTATGTCTTCCAACAAACTGATGCATTCTCAAAGGAGCAGATGCTGGTTTGTGAAAGCTGCCATGTTGCCCTCCCATCTTGAATAGTGGTCACCGTTTGCACTAATTACATTTTATGTATGTGACTAGAGACCAGCCACATACACAGTATGCGAAAGGTGGAGGAGAAGAGAAGTCATAAGCTTTCGCATGCTGTGGAGGCAAATTTTAATTCATGTCTGTGCTTTCAGACTCAAGATATGAGGATCATACGCTCCATCATCTGAGGAGACCCTTCACCAAAGAAGAGAAAATGTTAAGGAAAGAGACAATGTGTCCAGCATCTGGAAAAAATGTCATCCTCTTCCTTCTCATCTCCTGAACTGAATTCAGGGATCTAACACACGAAAATGTGCATAAACATGTTTACTTATTCCCAACATTGTAACGATTACAAAAGAAATCGCCTAAGTCAAAGTCACACAAATTGGATTTTTGCTGTAGTCGGATGGCTTCTGTTGTTTCCTAACATTAACTCCAATAAAAATCATAATCGAAATCAGACCTAAAAGCTCCCATCACGTCCAATTCCAATATCTGCGATCTACACAAACTCCATGCATCAGCTCGTTGATGCACAACTACACAAACTAACAACGGCTGGAGATCGCTTGAGTGTCTATACAGTCACGTGATGTCTGGATTGGCTGCACTGGGCGAATCAGTTCACCGGAGACAATCATGACAAGCGCAGGAGTCAAGTATAAGCTACAAACTTGCACTTATGAGCAAAATTTTGAGATTATAAAATTTGCAGAAGCAAATCCAGGGATGAAGCCATTGCTGCAAAATTCAATATTAGACCCCAAACTGTCTGATATTTTAAAGAATAGGATTTTATCCGACTTACACCTTGAATCTGACTTAGGCGATTTCTACTGTACCTATTGTCAGCAGATTAGACATGCACCCCTCCTGTCTTCAGACAGCTGACTAAACAAAACAATTAAACAACAATAGCTGGTTATAAGCTAACATTATGGCAACTAATGATAGTTCAATTCAATTTATTTATATAGTACCAAATCACAACAAACAGTCACCTCAAGGTGACATGTTAGGGTTGAGTGTCCTAAAAATCACACGTACCCTCTGATAAACACTTTGATTACATTCTCACATCATATGCGAGTTGTCTTAATCCAGCAATGTTTGAGCCACTTCAAAGATTCACTAACATCGGGTAACAGCAGCTAACAGTGGCAAAAACAGCAGTGCTCAACAATAGAAAACTTCAGGATATCCTCAACAGCTCACCTCAGTATTGTTATCACTGGTCAGAAGTGAGCTTCTCTGTCTCATCAACTCATATTGGACTCCTTAAAGTTTTGCAGCCCCTCCAGAGTAAATAGACACGGACACCAGTCGAGGTAAACAGTGGACCAACAGCCTACGCTCACTACATATGAACAGTGGTCAGAGCTGTTTGTCCTACAGTGGTCACCGTAGCTAGAATTACATACTTGAATTGGGAGGGGTAAGAAAACAGAACTCAGTTGACTACTGCCTGCAATCTACTGACATCTAACAGTGATATTTACACACTCTAACTTTGAATATTCCTCTTTGCCTACTTAATTCAATAAACTATAGCTCAGATATTTTGGTTCTCTTCAATGCTGCTCTTTCATGATATTGAAAAGATATAAAGGCAATCAAAATTTTGTTGCTTACTTGGAGGAAACTTTTGGAGGGGAAGGCCACTGGTTAGTTTTTCCGTAGGAGTAGAGGATGTCAGAGGGCAGGTGAGTAGGTAAGGTAGGTGTTTCAAAGAACGCTTTCAGGATAAGTGGACCAGCTCAGCAGAAACAGGTACGTAACTCTGGTAAGTACAGTGATCCCTCACCTATCGTGGGGATTACGTTCCATAGACCCCCGCGATAGGTGAAAATCCACGAAGTATATTATATATTATAGTATATTATAAATATATTATTTATATAAAAATTTTAAGGCTTTATAAATCCTTCTGTCATGGTCCTGGGCCAGTGGCCCAGTGCACCTTGTTTCTTTGAGTTATGTTTTGAGTTATGAGTCAGGATTTTAGGTTACCATGGTTTTCTGTTATAGTGTATCTGTTTTGTTCTCATTTCTTAGTCCTTTGTCTTATGTCTTGTGTAGTTTTGTTTTGTTATATTTTTCGGGTTGTGTTTTTTGTAGTTCAGTTTCTCAGTTTGTTGTTGGGTTGTCTATTTAGTTATTTGTATATTCAGGTTTATCTTCCTGTCTGTTTTGTTCCTGTGTCTTGGCCCTTCTGTGTTTAGTTTCCCTTCCCATTCTTTCCTTGTGTAATGTTTGATTTCCTCTGTCAGGTTTTCTGTTAGGTCTGCGTGTGTGTTGGGTTTGGTCACTTCCTGTTTTATTTTGACAATCTTGTGTTCCTTGTGTTTTGTGTTTAGGTTTACTTCCCTTGTCTCAGTGTATTGTGTTCAGCTGTGCTCTCACCTGTTGCCCATTCCCTCGTTGTCCCTCTGTGTATATATTGTCTGTGTTCTCACTTGTTCCTTGTTGCATCCTCGTCTCTGTATGGTCAGTGTTGTCGTCACTGCCCTGCTGTGTGCTTCATGTTTCATGCCACATTCTTAGTTCATGTTACGTTCATAGCTATGTTCATGTTCAAGTTTAGTATTGTGTACTGCTGCACCTGACCAGCCTCGCTTTTTGTTCAACGTAGTAAATAAAGTTTAAGCTTAAGTATAAGCTCTGCCTCTGAGTCTTGTTTTGGGGTACTCTGCTTTGCCTGCGCCAGCAGAACGTGACACCTTCCCACATTCCTATAAACCTTTCCCACACTCTCTTACTACAACTTGAATGATGAAGATGATGAATTATGTAGCTGTGCAGTACTGATGGCGATGAGATGAATGTACAGTACTGCACAACCAAAAAGAACTTTACAGCTCTTCTGAAGGCACTACTTCATCAGGCGCTTCATCAGGTGGTGCAGCATCTTCATCCTCGGCTGTAGCTTCTGTTTCTGCTGAAGCCGTAAGTGTAACTGATCTCTTTGTCCAAATGATGAACATAGTTATAGGGAGTTATATAAATACCTATATACTGCAAAATCCCGCAATATAGCAAAAAGTTTGCAATACAGAATTAGATATATTTAAAAAAAAATCTACAATACAGTGAACTGCAATATAGCGAGGGACAACTGTATTCTACTCTTCAGTGAGGGGGAATTACACTGGAAGCAGGGAGACTAAGGTGTTAGCACAGGGAACTGAAAGGAGAAATGTAAGTGTGTCTGATTGCCACACTTTTGAGATACAGAATCTGGTGGAGACTGAACACTGGAGCTGGTCCTTAAGTGCTGGCTCGGGATGAGGCTGATAAGAAGCAGGTGGTCTGGCTGAAGAGTGAGAATTCTGTGTTCCACTCAAAATGTGGGGAAATGCCTTTACAACCCAACCTGAGGCCTGCACTACGAAGCAGGATTGTGGCTTATCCAGGTAGCTCCAGGGTTAACCCTGGATTTTCCATACTATGAAGGTGGTGAACTTCTTAGTTGGGTACACTGCAATAGTAACTTATGCAGTTAACCAGGTTAGAGAGCAACAAGTATGAAATAACCACCTACTCAACAATCAGTTCTGAGAAATTGCATCACCATTCCTGGAAGATCCTTTGGACCTCACTGTGCTGGCAGTAGGAGGGTTTAAAGTTTTCCACTACTGTCTAATGTCTTTGCATTTCCCTGATGATCAGCTAGCTCTTTCTGTTGGCTGCAAACACTTTTACAACAGTTTATTGTTTTACAAGCCTTAATATGCAATCCTAAAACAGTGCACCTATTTGTACTTGCTGACCTTACATCCAGCCTTACAACCAATCCAAACTAATTTTGAATTTAGTTTTTATATTTATTCTTTACTTACTCTCAGTGTTTAACACCACCGAGTTTGGAAAGAACAAAAACTGAAACTATCTTTTCAAGAGTAATTTAATAAAATACTCAGAGGTGCCAAAAGTACTGATATTCTGTACTTAAGTAGAAGTACAAGTACATGTGTTAAAAAATACTTTAGTAAAAGTCGAAGTACTGGTTCAACTTCTTTACTTAAGTAAAAGTAAAAAGTACAGGCTCTTAAAATGTACTCAAAGTAAGAAAGTAAAAGCAGCTCTTTGGAGGACGTTTCTACCTGCTATTTTTCTGTAAAGCTAACTGAACCTCATTATATATTATCGTAATAATATAAAATAATACATGAGAATAGAAACATTATACCAATCTAAATTTTAATTCTAATGAATGCACTCAGCTTGAATCTGTTATGTAGGACACAAACTGTGAAAGGGAATTTAAACACAGCTCTGTTCTCTGTGTCCTCCATAGTAGAGGGTGACTGTGCCTCCACCTAAACACAAACATGAGGATACTCAGGGGTTACAGTGGGATTCAGAAGGTGGAGGAACCCTAAGATCAGCTGTAGTGGCTCTGCATGGGGAGAAGAATCACAACTTTGTATTGTGAGCTGCAGTAAATGATGTTGGTGTGCAGGCTGTGATCAGCTGACCTGCTGCTGCTGCTCTGAGGTTTACTGCTCTGTGTGGATGAACTGAATTCACGAAGATGTAACCCGGTATTTCACAGCTATCTGAGCTGATCTCCATCCCCTACACTGACAGCATACAGGCTGTAGAAATGTTGGATTCAGTGAATGAATCTCAGCATCAGCAGCTTTGATTCAAACTCATCTCTGCTGCACTGATGTAACCTGTAACTCTGACCATGAACAAGCCTCTGTGCACCAACACAGAGCTTTACTGTAAATACAGTACAACAATATGGAGAGCCGTTTCATTCAAAATGAAATAAATAAATAAATGAATAAATAAATAAATACTGCTATTGATAAATTATTAATGAATATTCCATGAAATAAATAAATATCCCCATGAAATAAAACAAAATATTTTAAAAATAATTTTTCATTATTATTTTATTTCAAGATTTATTTATTTATTTATTTATCTATCTATTTATTTATTTATCTACCTATTTATTTATTTCATTTTGAATGAAACGGCTTTCCATACAACAACACTAAACTGCAGTATTTTCAGACAATCTTTGAATAACACAAAGTCAGCATACCTTAGTTTCCTTTGCAGTCCCTACCTTTAAATCTAACCTCTCTTCTTCCTCTCCTGTCCTCTTTCTTACATCTTTCTCCATCTCTGAGTCAACGTCTCTCTCTTTGCTCTCCCTGGAAATGCAGCAGCTCTTCTTTTAGCTAGCAGACACACTGTGTGACAAAATGCACACACTTTGTGTGTTTGCTGATATTTGTTTAGAAACGTTGCATTTACCTGCCACATGTTACTCTGTTTATGCTCGCTCCTCTTCAGTAAAGCTAGATAACTTATGGACTCGGTCTGGCCCTCTCTAACCCCTGATTATAGCGCTATAAATGGTACATAAATTGTATGAGTTTGTGTATTTAATCCCTTTGTACCCGATAAGCCCTGGTGATGGAGGATACGCCAGTACGATTGTCTCTTATGTGTTATTATCCCTCCATTTAGGCTCAGATCGTTTGATGTTTGATGGAAATGCCAACTTTTTTCAGACGTGTTAAAGTAACGAGTCTGTTTTGAAAATGTAAGAAGTAGAAAGTACAGATACTTGTGTAAAAATGTAGGGAGTAAAAGTAAAGTCATGCTGGAAAACCCATCCATGACTCATCTTAAGTGTTGTGGCTGAGGAAAGGAGGTTCTTGGAGGAATGATGAGGAAAGGAGATTATACGGTACATGGCCCCATCCATTGGCCCCTCAATGCGGTGAAGTCGTCCTGTATCCTTAGCAGAAAAACAGCCCCAAAACATAATGTTTCCACCTCCGTGCTTGACTGTGGATATGGTGTTCCTTGGGCCATACTCAGCATTCCTCTTCCTCCAAACAGAGCGGGTTGAGTTGATGCCAAAGAGCTAGATTTTGGTTGACCACTGCATTTTGTCCCAAGCCTTCTCTGAATCATTTACACGTTCACTGGCAAACTTAAGACGGGCCTGTCCTGTGACTTCTTGAGCAAGAGTGACCTTGCTGCAAAATTTCACTTCATTACAGTTTAGTGTGTTACAAGTAGTGTTCCTGGTGACTGTGGTCCCAGCTGCCTTCAGATCATTAAAAAACACCTCCCGTGTAATTTTGGGCAGATTCACCACCTTTCTCATGATCATCTTCACCCCATGAGGCAAGATCTTGCATGGAGCTCCAGACTGAGGGCGATTGATGGTCATTTTCATGTCCGAACAATCACAATATCAGTTGCCACCTTCTCACCAAGGTTCTTGCTGATGATCTTGTTGCACAGGGGTCGGCAACCTTTAACACTCAAAGAGCCATTTCGACCCGGTTTCCATGGAAAAGAAAACACTGAGAGCCGCAAATACTACCAGAAGCTGGTAGCCACTACTGGCTTCCACGAGCGATGCATATATTGAGAGATGAAAAATAAAAAAGTAATAATAAAATAAATTTATTTTAATATTTCAAGGTCACAATTTAGAACTACAACAAAAACCGATCTAACAAATTGTGTCCCCGAGTGCTGTTTCCTTCCACTAATGGCAGAAATCATACACACACACACACACACACACACACACACACAAAATAATCCAGATGTTTTATCGATCAGCTGCTAAAAACATTTCCTGCATTTGAATATCAGCCACCTGTAGTTTTTTCTTGAAGGACTTTCATAGCTCCACTGATGCTGAAAAATAATGTTTGACTATGGCTTTCTGAATACAAATAGGGCTGCAACTATCGATTATTTTAGCAATCGAGTATTCTACCAATTATTCTATTAATCAATCAGATAAAAATAATTTTTCGTATTAACAATTCATCAGCATATTTTAACTTCCGTACTGCAGATTTCTCTGTGTGAAACAACGGAAATGGAGCAGCTACAAAGTTCTCTTTTCTTAGTAGATTAGTAGCGATTCTGTTAAAGTTAGATGGTTCTGTGCAGATGTTCTGTGATTTCCCACTGTTTTGTTGAACTTGTGTGTGCGCATGGAGTGAGAGGAGGGTCAGAGCTGGAGTCCCGTTTTGTTGTTTTTGGCATGGTTGCGGCACACAGCAACCATTTAATTGTTAATAAAAGGGCAGCTTTTGCTGGCAATCTCTCGCCATCTTCTTCAACATCTTAACAGACGCTACAATATATTCTTTATCAATAACACACCTGATTCAAATGGCTGAATTACCTCCTCAGTATGCAGTTAAGTTCTCCAGAGTCCTGCTAATGACTTCTATATTTTATTCAGGTATGTTGGATCTAAAACCTGCAGGACACCGGGCCACGAGGCCTGGATTTGAGAATCACTGGTGTACATACAGCGCTCGTACTGCATCCCTTCGTACGCTGTGGCATCGCCCAAACCTCTCTTTGACACTGAGGGGGACAGCACACACACACCCAGACCTCGATTCGTCCTTTAATGATTTCTAGCAATTTTTGAGACAGCCCACAGTGAGTTTTGTTGCACAAAAGTTGGCAACAGTGCCGGCCGCCGATCGCCAGATTACGCACAAATATACAGGCCAGCACTGATGAAAACAGGCCAGGAACACTGCATTGGCAGTCAGGCGGCAGCGCTCAAATTACACAGACCCACTGATATTTTCTAATTATTTAAAAAGCGTACGCTCGGTGTTACCCCCCTCCCCCCGTCGTACGCTTTGTACGCTCTGGAAAATGTCTATATTTGCGAAGCGTCCCTTAAGTAATATTCTAATTTTCTGAAATACTGAATTTGGGGTTTTCATTAGTTGTCAGTTATAATCATCAAAATTAAAAGTAAAACAAACATTTGAAATATATCAGTCTGTGTGTAATGAATGCATATAATATACAAGTTTCACTTTTTTGAATAGAATTACTGAAATAAAGCAACTTTTTCAACATATTATAATTTTATATCTCCCTCTCACCCCCTGGCAGGCAGTGTGTGTGCGTATGTGTGTGTTCCTCCAGTTTTGTGTGATGGTGTGGTAAAACTCGTTTTAATGTGATCATTTGAGGACATTAAAATTAAAAACAACAGCAATGAAAACACCAAAATCACTTATGAAGTTTAATGTTATCAGAAGTGAAAATGCACATTAAGAAAAGTCTCATGATGAGTTTAGATGTCAGGATAATTTGTAAGTTATATGCAATGATATGTATTATATGCAAATTTGAGGGCTTATTGTTTTAATAAAAGGCACAACATGGTTTAGAAAAATCTGCACTGGGTGCAGTTTACCAAAGTTTAACTTCAAACTCACTGCCAAACAGAGAAATGCTCATTTTCCAACCAAAGGAGATTCCGGTTCCCAGCACCTTGACCTCCACTCCTCCAGGACCGAGGCTGACTCCTGTGTCAAATCCCAGACCAACTTTAACTTTCACTGGGCCAGCAGCAGCTGAAGCACTGCCTACTTCTGCTCTGGCAAAGGCATCAGCTGATGTCAGAGAGGCTGTAGCTCCTGCAGAGGCGTTGGGCCCTTTGGCCTCAGCATCAAAAACGCTCCATTCAGCACGAGCGTGCCCCACTCCTGCTTCAGCATATGCTCCTGCCTTGGGAAGACGCTTCCCAGGTTGGTCCTCAAATGCACTTGCAAATGTTCCAGCCCGAGCATAGGTTTCATCAGCAAAAGCTGTACCAGGCCGATCAAAGGTGTCAATCATCTCCAATAACCCGGCTGTATTAGCAGTAATTGCAGTAAACTGCGTGGCCTGTAAATAAAGAGAAATGTCATTTCTGAGATAAATAGAAAACAGTGTTATAGTAGTAGTTATTCCTACAAAGTTATATAAACAAAATTTTGAAAAAGTACTAAAATAAAAACTACGTAATTCAAAAAGAGTGATTTGAATGCAGAGATGACTGGAAATACAGATATGTCCCATTACATGAAAATATTTATATTATTTTATTGGAAATTATAGCAATCAGTTATTTTTATTTTCCCTGTAGTCTGTCAGTGCAGCCTGTTTGTTTTATATTTATTACCATGCTCAAAATTAAGCAGGTAAATATACTTTTAGATGGTGCTTGCCTACCTGACATCTTCGGGTTGCTTACTGTGAAAGAAACTGTCAACAGCAGAGCCAATTAATCTGGGATTTTCTCTGGGAGAACTGCTGTAGCAAATTAATATAAAAAATTATCAGTTACATCCAGGCAGGAAAAAAAATCATGTCATCTTTTGTGAGTCAGTTTCATCATTAAAAAAATAAAAATGTAAGAATCAAATAATCAGGTTATACATAATCCCATGATTACTTACTTGAATGATGTTGCCTACTGTAGGTTATAGGAAGTGTTTCTGTGCTGCGTGCACTGAGAGAGAGGAATATATACTCGACCATAAAAAGCAACTGCACATCCTGTCACAGGTGTACAAAATATGTGTGTGTGTGTGTGTGTGTGTGTGTGTGTGTCTGTGTGTCTGGGGTAGATTTGTTGATTTGTTAATCTGTGTAATATTTGCATACTTTGTATACTCAAAAAATAAGATTGAGAGTCATCTTCCTTCCTCTTCATTCTTTTTTTGTTTGTTTTTTATTCTTCCCTGCTCTTCATTCTTTTGTGCTTCTTCTTCCTTCTTTGAAATACTTTCATTTTCATTCTATTTTCATTCTCCTCATTCTTTCTTTCTTCTTCCCCTTACTCTCCTTCTTATGATCATCATCATGATAGAAGAGTTTGTTGAAGCCCTCCATAAAGATACAACATCTCACTATTCATCAGTAATTGAAGAAAATAAAATATGTCCAAGATTTTTTTCAGCACTGTAGCCAGACTGACAAAGAGTCAGAGTTCTGTTGAACTGAGTATTCCTTTCACTTTAACTAGTAGTGACTTCATGCATTTCTTTACAAATAAAATTTTAACTATTCTTCATAACCATCTCACACACATATCTTTATGTTTGGCTGTGTTTAGTACTGATTGTATTTATTTAGACTCTTTCTCTCCAATAAATATAAACATTGCATACAAACATGAAATGCATCATTGTAAAAAGGTAAATAATTTAGCATAGATGTATATATGTACATAATATATACATGTGCAGAGTGCATATGAGTGCAATATGCTATGAGGCTAACGATATTATTACGTATATCATTAGCCTCATAGCAAATTGCCTCACACTGTAGACTCACCCTGCATTGTTGCCTATTAGTGCTTAAAAATGAGTTGGGCAATTATGCTATGAGGCTAACAATATAGATATACATTATTTTATATACTTTTTGTATTTGAGGAAGTACATTACAAAGAGCTGGCTCAGGAGAAGAGACTCCTATACCCTTTTCCAGAAGGTGACAGGGCAAGCAGTTCATTGTTTGGCTGCGAGGTGCCCTTAGAGGTACTTCCTGTTTATGTCAATGTTGGACTTGGAGGCTAATAATTCTTAACAAAGTTTGTAAATGATAATTTAGTCTTTGCTCTTTCTCTTGTCTCACCTGTGTGGATTTATTTTAACCTAAGACATAACTGTCATACACACACACGTGCGTGCGCGCGCGTGCACACACACACACACACACACACACACACACACACACACACACACACACACACACACACACACACACACAAACAAAACGTGGGTGGGCGGACTCTTCTATTTTTGGCCTGGTATTTATTCCACCCACCCTCAGTGCATGCACCACAGTAACTTTTCCTGTAATCAGAGCGACTTCTTTAAAGTAAGTAGTCATGGACTAATGAATTGTGATTTAAAAAAAAAAAAAACTTTATATAAATATAAATTTGTGTTACAGTATATATCAAATGGTGTGTTATGTTTTAGTACAGGATACTTTTTGACAGATTTGTTGCATCTTGTTAAGTTAAAGCTGACTCACATTGTGAGGCAGTTTTTTTTATGACTTTTTAAATAGCTTTAAATGCTTGCTGAGAATTATTGTAGAAATCCTTTTGTCTGGATGTGATATTTAATATATAATTTACAACAGGAGTTTAAATGTGGGTTGAACTTTTCTTTCAGAGTAAAGCAGCTGAAGATGCCAGGTAGGCAAACACTATCTAAAAATCTGTTTTCCTGCTTCCCTTAAAGACATAAAAGTATAATAATGATTTTCAGTAAGGATAAGGATTGCATTCTATTCTGTTCGATTTATATGGCACCAAATCACAACAAACAGTCGCCTTTATATTGTAAGGTAAAGACCCTACAATAATTGCATAGAAAACTCAACAGTCAAAACGACCTCCTATGAGCAGCACTTGGCGACAGCGGGAAGGAAAAACTTCCTTTTAACAGGAAGAAACCTCCAGCAGAACCAGGCAATGGATTACACAGCAGTGGGGAATAAGTTTTATTACAGTAGAAGTCTTTTTGAAAGTCCTGTAACTAAGTTTAAGGATCTAATTCCTTCATTATTATGCTCTTCAGTGCCATGTGCCAACACAGTGCAGAGCAGTCTTTCTGAAAGTGCTTTCCGTTGGTGACGTTGCAACCACAGACATCAGTGCTCTGCCTTTTAAGTTAAACAAAACAGTTAGAAACCTCGGGGTAATGACTGATCAGGAGTTTAATTTTGATAAACAAATCAACTCTGTAGTCAAATCTAGTTTTTATCATCTGCGTTTGCTGGCTAAAGTCAAATCTTTTGTAAACCGCACTGACTTAGAGAAGGCCATTCATGCATTTGTCAGTTCTAGACTTGATTATTGTAATGGTCTTTATATTGCTGTCCATCAGTCTTCCCTAAGACGACTTCAGCTTGTCCAGAATGCAGCTGCTCGGCTTTTAACCGACACCTCTAGACGTGAGCACATTACCCCTGTTCTATTCTCTTTGGACTGGCTTCCTGTCATTTTAGAATTGAGTTTAAGATCTTAATGTTTGTTTTTAAAGCGTTAAATGGGCTAGCCCCTCCATATTTATCTGAGCTTTTAAGTTTTCCTGTACATGGGAGATCTCTGAGGTCATCCAGTTACCTTTTATTAGACGTCCCAAGACGTCCCAAGAACTAGGTTAAAACACTGGCATGATCGGGCCTTGATGTCAAGTGAAGATTGAGATCTTGATTGCCTGCTAGCCTAAGCTTGGTGCTGAATGTACAATCATAATTCAAATTTATAGAACCGTTAGAGAATGAAGTATATGATTTACGATCAAATGATGTGTGTAAGTGTAAGAGAAATGATGGCTGGGGCAGTGTGTTGAGGAAATTGCGAAATCCTTGAGCTAAGGGTAAAATGAGGAACTGAAAGCTGTTGCCTGGAGACGCGCAGAGCAAAGATAGAAACATGTTCAGAATGGAAAAGTACCTAAAACGAACCTGAACAGTTCTGCTGGATTCTCCCTGCCGACTGAAGTTGGATGTGACCTTGCTTTAGAATTTCTATCTTTGGACTTTGGACTAGGTCAGAGAAGAGTTCCGAATTAAGAAGTGAGGATTACAGAGAGGACCGAATGTCAGAAAACATCTTTCTGTGGACTTCCCCTTTTTCTCCACTTCACTGAGGCAGTTTAATAGGACTGGACTTTGGGTGTGGTCGCTTTTGGCCAGGCACCCACTCGAAGTCTTTCCTGCACAAAAAGGATTTTAAACAACTGGACCTTTTAAAGCCCCTTCTTCATCAATCCAGCTCATAAGTATTCATTTTGATCAAGATTAAGTAATTGATTTATATTGATTTTGAGATCTGAATTTCGAATTAATTATTGCATGTCGAGAGATGATTAAGAATTGATTTTGAGCTAAATGCAACTGCTTGAGCTGAAACCTGCATAATAAAATTTGAAAAGTCGGTATAATCCTCTTGAGAATCATTTTCCCCTTAAACGGTACATCTATGTCCATGCAACAGTAAAACTCTAGGCAAGTCAAGCTATAACATCTGGTTCTGTTTGGACACACTAGTCGTTAGTAGTCCACTTCAACTTTACTTATGTCCCTTGGGCTCATTGTCCGAGCCGATAAATTAATCTGGCCAGTAACAAGTGCACTGATCAAGGGGTGAACCACTATAACTAATTTGGACTATATTTCGGGGTCAACTGTGTAAGCCTTCCTGATCGGCGGCATCGGAGTATAGAGGAAGCGGGGCAGAGGTTAGGATTATCAGTGGTTAGAAGCCAGACGAGTCACCCCGCCACAGCTTAAGTAGTGTCACAGAATTCAGAAGAGGGTAAAACCCCGCTGAAGATGTGGCCTGGACCCTATGAAACGGAGTAGCTGTCACAGAGGTAAAAACCTGTGGGATCAAACAAGTGGCAGCACCCCGACTCTGGAACAACCTCCCGTTAGATCTTCGATTAACTTCTGGCCAGATAAACTTTAAGTCTAAGTTAAGACTTATCTTTTTAGACAGGCTTTTAATACCATGTAGTGGAATGGCATTTTTTGTGGTGTTTTTGTTTTTGTTTTTTTTTGTTTTGGTGTTTTATTCTTTGTGCATTTCTTCAGTGATGTAACTTTTATTGTATTTTTCTTTGATGCAATTTTTACTGTAAAGTGCTTTGGCCACCTTGGTTGTTGTTGAGCGCTATATAAATTAATCAATCAATCAATCAATCAATCAAGTTTAAAAATATAATTCCTTCATTATTATGCTCTTCAGTGCCATGTGCCAACACGGTGCAGAGCAGCTACCTAAACTCTGCTCCCACAGAGGTAGATTATCTCATCAATACTTTAACATCCTCACTGCGTACGTCTTTGAATACTTAATGCATATGAATAAAATTGAATTGAACTGAATTGTAGTGGTCTGTGTCCCTTCAGGGACTTGCTTCCTCAGACCGTCACTTTACCCATCATCACCAAATTGGTCATGCTGAATGATGTTACAGGCAGCATAATGTTCTCCACAGCTTCTCTAGAACTTTTCATATCTGACACATGAGCTCAGGGTGAACCCGCTCAAAAGCTCAGCATGCTGGTGGTGGACATGCCGACTCTGGTATTCTATGGCAAATGCCAATTGAGCTCCACAGTGTCGGGCAGTGAACACTGGGCACACTAGAGGACAATGAGCCATCAGGCCACCCTCGTGAAGCCTGTTTCTAATTGTTTGGTCAGAGACATTCACACCAGTGACCATCTGGAGGTCATTTTGTAGCTCTGGAAGTGCTCATCCTGTTCCACCTTGCTCAAAGGAGCAGATACCGGTCCTGCTGATGGGTTAAGGACCTTCTACTGTCTGTCTCCTGAAATCTCCTCTATGCTCCTGACACTGTGTTGAGTGACACAGCAAATAATGGAGGAGTTAGGCTACCCTACTCTGTGGGGTCCACTTATTACCTCAAGCTACCAGTTGTGACACTGACCCTAGCCAAATGCTAAACAAGTGAAAATACAGTCAGAAAGGATGAGGAGGGAAAGATGTGCATGGGCTCCAGCTGCACAGACATTCCTGTTTGGGGGTTGTCTCATTGTTGCACCTCTATTGCACCTGTTGTTAATTCCATTAACACCAAAGCAGCTGAAACTGAGTAACAAGCCCCCTCTGCTGCTTTCCCGACCACATCGATTTGAGCTGTAATTTGTTTCTTTTCGCCATCAAACCTGCCAGTTTTTATTTCCATGCTCTTCTCTACCTACATTCTAACTATCAATTGGGTATTTTTATTAACTGAAAATTAGACCCCAAATTCAGAAAAAATGCATGTAAATGTGGGAAAACTATAACATAACATTGCAAGCTGCATAATTATATGCTGGCAAGAGAATAAAAACAGAGGGGAAAACAAATAATAGTCCTACATCCTCCAGTGTTTCCAAAGTGTCATCTATGCATCCTTTTTTTCCAGGCAATGGGCCAAGGATAAGGGCACGTGCAGCAGGTAGGTTTCAACATGGGGAAGTTTTCTGTTCTCACTTTCTCCCAGACAGACACTCTAAGAAGTCCACACCTTACTGAAAAAGCGTATTTTCACCACAGCTTTGACCTTATTCTAAACCTGAACAGCAAAAAAATCAAAAAAAGTAAAAGAAATTAAATCTTTCTGGCAGAAAACTTTAACGGCAAACTTCTCCCAATACTGTGGGTTACTATTACAGGCTATTTTGCTTCAATCTTCAGTGGAGCTCACATATGACTCCAGAAATGATGAAATCAAGAGTTAAACAAGTTTGATGTGATTTATATATATATATATATATATATATATATATATATAAATAAACTTATTTAAATAACACTTCTTTTCTGTTCTTTCTTTCAAATGCAGTTGCTCATGGTAAGTAAATGTTTATTATTATTATCATTGCTACAGAGCGACTGATTTATTTTATGGAGGTGATTTCTTTTCTCCTTTCATAATTTTAAGAATGAACTTCCCATTTGTGCTATAAGAGTAAAGCACATGAGAGATGTACCACTATACACATCAAGTTTCTTTAAGTTACACATTCAATTAAATGACATTAATGTATTTTTTCCCCTGCTCTGATATTGTTTGACACTGATTTAATTCACTAAAAACTGTTCACGACAAAACTTACACTTCTTTCACATATGCCAAAAAGTAAAAAAAAAAAAAAAAGATTAAATTGCACCATCATACTCATCTAAAATTAAAACAAAAAAGTCACATTTACAGACGAAAAATTAAAACAATGATTGCACTTATAATTTCCAGTAAAGTCTGTGACCTACTTTAAATAATAATTTTCATATGATTTGTGACTGTAATGTTTTAGGAATAACCATCACTATAAAATTGTTTTCTATATAGTCATCTTGAAGATGACATTTATCCTTATTTGTAGCCCATATAGATATGAAGCCCCGTGCAGAAAATAGGATTGATCCTGTTGGATTGATGGGGATAATGGAAAACCTTGATCGGCCTCATAAATCTTCTACTGAGGATGCCTATGTGCGTGCTGAAGCATTTGCAGATGGATTTGAGGACGAACTTGGGCAGTGTCTTCCCAAGGCAGGAGTGTGTGTTAAAGCAGGATTTCCGAGTGCACGCGCTGAATGGAGCATTTTTGAAGCAGAGGCCAAATTGCCCAACGCCTGCGCAGGAGCCGAAGCCTCTGTGGAAGATCTCAGTGCTAAAGCCTTTTTAAAAGCAGAAATAGGAAGTGCTTCAGCCTCTGCTGGTCCAGTGAAAGCTAAACTTGGTCTTGCGGTAGACACGGGAGTTGGGATCAGCTTAGTACAGGTAGAGGCACAGGTGCTGGGAACTGGCTTCTCCCTTGGTCGGAGAACGAGCGTTTCTCTGTTTGGCAGTGGGTTTGAAATTCATTTGTGGTAGACTGTGCCAAATGCAGATCTTTCTAAGCCCATTTTGTGCCTTTCATCAAAAGACTGAGGCATCTTTGGTTTATGAATTGTCCTGAGATTTCCAGTCATGATTGAGAAACATTGCTTAATGTACATTTTCCTGCTGATAAAAAAATATGAAAGCTGACTTGGTTTGTGTTTTTACTTTTGACTGTCCATCCATCTATCCATGATGAATGACACAGAGAAGTACAATTGTCTCTCTCTCAGACACACACGCACGCACACACACACACACACACACACACACCACACACACACACACACACACACACACACACACACACACACACACACACACACACACACGGAGGGTGGGTGGGCTCTTGCTTTGCTCTGGTATTTATTCCTCCCTCCTTCCCTCGCTCTCTCACTGCGCACCATAAAAACATTTCCTATAATTGAAGCAACTTCAAGTAAGTAAGATAAGATAAGATAAGATAAGATAAGATAAGATAAGATAAGATAAGATAAGATAGTGTTTATTTGTCACATGCACAGTTATACACAGTACAATGCACAGTGAAATGTATTTTGTACCTGCAACCATATATACACACACATATAAATAAGAAGAATAAAAATAAAAAAAAATTAATTCACACTATACACTATACTCTATATACTATACACTATACACACTTTTTAAATTATAATATTTACACTGTGCAATAATGGTCCAGTTAGGGCTCAGAGTTGAGCAGACAGATGGCTTGTGGGTAAAAACTCTTCTTCAACCTTTCAGTCTTAGCCCTCAGGCAGCGGTAACGCCGGCCTGATGGGAGCAGGGAGAAGAGAGAGTGTCCGGGGTGGCTGGGCTGTTTTAGGATCTTCATGGCCCTCAGCCTGCACTGCTTGGTGTAAATGTCCTGCAGGTTGGGGAGGGTGGTTCTGATGGTCCGTTCAGCTGAACGAACCACCCTTTTTAGGGCCATGAAGTCCTGCTTGGTGCAGTTTCCCATCCAGGTGGTGATGCTCCCACGCATGATGCTCTCAATGGTGCAGGTGTAAAAGTTCCTGAGCACCTTGAGTGGGAGCTTGAAGTCTCTCAGCCGCCTGAGGAGGTAGAGACGCTGTCTGGCCTTCTTCACAGTGATGTTTATGTGATGAGTCCAGGACAGGTCCTGTGAGATGGTCACTCCCAGGTATTTGAAGGTGTCCACTCTTTCCACCTCAGCACCACTGATGACAAGTGGATGGTAGTCCCTCTGCTGCTTCCTGCTGAAGTCCACGATCAGTTCCTTTGTTTTGCTGACGTTGAGCAGGAGGTGGTTCTCCTGGCACCAGTTCTCCAGGCGGGAGACCTCTCTCCTGTAGGCTGTCTCCTCATTGTGGGAGATCAGTCCCACAACAGCAGTGTCGTCAGCAAACTTGATGATGACGTTGGACTCTGACGTGGCCTCGCAGTCATGGGTGTACAGTGAGTACAGCAGAGGGCTGAGCACACAGCCTTGGGGGGATCCAGTGTTGAGGGTGAGGGAGGATGAGGTGAGGTGACCCACTCGTACCACCTGTGGTCTGCTGGTCAGGAAGCTGTGAACCCACCTGCACAGGGATGGGCCCAGGCCCAGGTCCAGCAGCTTAGAGACCAGCCTGGAGGGAACTATGGTGTTGAATGCTGAGCTGTAATCTACAAACAGCACTCTCACATAGTTCCCCTTACCAGTGTCTATGTGTGAAAGGGTCTTGTGGAGGAGGAAGGATATGGCGTCATCTGTGGATCTGTCTGGCCGGTATGCAAACTGTAGTGGGTCGAGGGTGGTGGGCAGTGAGGAGGTGATGAATGTCTTGATGAGTCTCTCAAAACACTTCATCACCACAGAGGTGAGTGCTATGGGCCTGAAGTCATTGGGGCTGCTGGGATGTGGTTTCTTTGGGACAGGGACTATGATGGACTTTTTAAAGCAGGTGGGAATCACACACAGTTTCAGTGAGAGGTTGAATATCACTGTAAAAACAGGTGCCAGCTGGTCAGCGCAGGTCTTAAGGACACGTCCACTAATACCGTCTGGTCCAGCCGCTTTCCTGGTGTTTACACGTCTAAACGCCCTCCTCACGTCGCGCTCCGTCACAGTGAGTGTCTCCGCCCCTCCGGCCGGGAGCGCAGCGGGCTGTCGGCTTCCCGACTCAAAGCGCGCAAAGAAGATGTTGAGTTCATCAGCCAGAGAAGCGTCGGCACTCACCGGGTGTGTGTGTGGTGCTTTGTAGTCCGTGATGGTGCGTAGTCCCTGCCACAGTCCCCTGGGGTCAGACTGTTGTAGTTGCTGTTCCAGTCTGCGGCCGTAGCGATGTTTTGCCTCTTTCACACCGCTCTGCGGACGTTGTATGATGCAACCTTGTAGTCCTCCATGTTCCCAGAGGCGAGGCCGGAGTTGTAGGCAACGGTGCGGGACCTCAGGGCGTCGCGGACAGATTTATCCACCCACGGCTTCTGGTTGGGAAAAGTCCTGATGGTCCTCCTAAGTGAAGTGTCTTCAACAACTTTCCCAATAAATCCCACAACAGTTTCCGTAAACTCCTCGATGTCTCCGCCCGCGCTGCTGCGAAACATGTCCCAGTCGGTTGAATCCAACGCACCCTGCAGAGCGGCCTCTGTTTGATCAGACCACCGTGTCACTTCTCTCACAGCAGGGGGTTCCTGCCTGAGCCGTTGTTTGTATTTCGGCATGAGAAGGACAGAGGTGTGGTCAGACTTCCCAAAAGGCGGAAGAGGCTTTGCTTTGTAGCCCTCTTTGAATGGAGAATAGCAGTGGTCTAGGGTCCTCTCTCCTCTGGTGGGGCAGTCGATGTGTTGAATCAACTCCGGTATCAGCTTTTTCAAGTTTGCACTGTTAAAGTCCCCGGCTACGATGAGAGCCGCATCACGCTGGTTAGCCTGATAGGTGGAAATAGCCTCATGTAGCTCGGATAGTGCAGTGTTTGTGTCCGCCTGAGGTGGAATATAGACGGCGCTGAAGATGACCGAAGTAAACTCGCGGGGCAGGTAGTGGGGACGGCATTTCAGGGTTAGGAGCTCCAGGTTAGGTGAACATGATTGTTTCAGAGGGACAACATTCCTACTGTCACACCAGTTGTTATTAATCATTAGGCAAACACCTCCTCCTCTTGATTTTCCAGACTCACTCGTTCTGTCCGTGCGATGAACACTGAAGAACTCCGACGGCTGTACGGCGTGGTCCGGTATGAGGGGGGTCAGCCATGTCTCCGTGAGACAGATGATGTTGCAGTCCCTTATGTCCCTCTGAAACTGTATCCTGGCCCTGAGTTCGTCCAGCTTGTTATCCAGTGACTGGACATTAGCCAACAGGATGCTCGGCAGTGGCGTTTGGTGCGCTCTGCGCCTCAGCCTCTCTCTTACGCCGGCTCTTTTCCCTCGGGGCCTTGTCCGTGACCTGGTCCGTCCTTTGTTTGAGCTGGCCCACTGGAAACGCAGTATCTCCCGAGGCCAAGTCGGGTCGGGAGAAAAAGGTGTCAGAATACAGCCAGAGTGCTGTATTCTGATATTAAAAAGAGTCTGTCTGTCATACGTGATATGACACAGAGCAGGCGGAATTATAAAGTCCAAAATTAGAGCTAAACCTAATATATACAAACAAAGCGTAGGAGCAGGTACGACGGCTGCTGACCTCACCGGCGCCATCTTGGATTGAAAGTACCCCCCCCCCCCCCCCCCCCCCCCCCCCCCCGTTGTTAAATAATGAATTAACTGTGACTAACCAGATTTTTTGGAAAGCTGAGTTAAATAAATGAAGTAGGCTAGAGGTTCTCAAAATGTAACACATCATGCCACAATCTACAGAAACTCAAGAACAGAAACAAAGCCACTGACATCTATCAATGGAGAAAACTGTTCCCAGAAGCGCCCAGCAAAAATTCTGATGCTTTCAGCAGATTTCTGGAGGAGAACATTTGAACTTTTGCTTTCTGTTTAACAAACTGGAGGCTTGTGACCCTTCACCCCTCCCAGCCCAAAAGACGGTCTTACTGAAAACAGTCGAACAGAAATGTTATTGAACTGTGTATTGAGTGCATTTAATCTTCTATAATAAACACAATGACTAACAAACACATGCAGTACACTATTATTCTCCTGTAAGCAGAATGGTGAGGCATAGCTGTCACACATGTCAGAACTAAGAATACACACTAAACCAGGAGCACCTGCTCTTGCTTGACAAAGTGTGTGTGTGTGTGTGTGTGTGTGTGTGTGTGTGTGTGTGTGTGTGTGTGTGTGTGTGTGTGTTTGTGTGTGGGTGTGTTTAACTTTTGCTTTCTGTTGAACAGAGGGGAGACTTGTGACTCAAAATGAAACTTATACCCCCCTCAGTGGAGGATAAACAACTTTCTAAATATAGTATAACAGTCAAATGTTATGGCACTGTGTGCTGATCATCAGGGGCGTTGTTAGGATATGGGAAACATTCTGTTTAGTCCTGCTCTGAAATCTTTTGAATTTCACTCAGTAAAAGCAATTTTTTAAGTTAGTTACTATATTTTATTGTTAAATTAATACAAAAGATATCAAACTGTGTGCTTCCTAAAGGTCTTTCACAGAATAATACTGAAATAAATAATCTGTGAATATGAGTTTTTCAGCTTTGTGTTACTATTTTTTTTTTAAATTCTAAGCAGAAATAAAAACTTTAAGAAAAAAAAATCAAAATGTTGATTTTGATGAATTAATTATATGCATATTTAAACGTGAGCAGCTCTGGTCTCATAGCTTCTGCTTCTATTGTAATGGCCCCTTTAAATGCCTCTGCCTTGTCTTTTAGATGCTCACCTCTTCTTCACCTTTCCTGCTCTCATCAGTCTGCTGCAGTCTTTGTTTTCTTTGCTCTCCTCCTGTTCTCAATCCTGTTCTGGTTGTATAAAGAATGCAGTCAGTCATGTATCAGTCAAACTCTATTCAAATCACTAATATTTGATGTAATGATTAGGTATTTAACACATTATTTATATTTTAAACACTGACCCAACCAGCATTTTAATGATTATCTTTTCCCACTGTTTCTGTCATTGCCATCGTATTTATCTACATTTATTTCGCGCAAACTCTTTTGTGTAGTGTCTTCAAATGTCCACTGGATTTCATCAAATATCTTCTTTAGTGCATGTACTTGAATAGCAGAACAAAAATGTAAACGGGAAACACAAAATCACTAAAATGTAGGGTTCATTTTTTTCTTCTAAAATATTATTAGTGACAGACATTTTCCCCTATAGTTGAGTTATTGACTTTTTAAACAAAAACTGTCAGTATTATAATGGTTAACTCAGTAATATACAGAATATACATATACAGTATATTTTACTAGAGTTCAGCACTGAGATGTTTGATTGGGAATCATGAGGGTCAACGCATCTCCTTGTAACCATGGTTACACTGGTTTCATATTACAATGTGATATATGAGTTTGTATCTACGGCATGCAGCAGGAGGAAGCTCCCTCTCCTCCTCTTCCTGCACCTCGTGTCTTCCTTATTTTTCTCTTTAGAAACGCTTGTATTGTTGCGGAGCTTCAGCTCCCGCTCGTTGCTGAGTGAAGTCTGAAGTGCTGGGGTTAAGTTGCTCCTGCTGGATGGATACTCAGCTGCGATTGGTTCTTCTGATTAGGGCAGGTTGGTCAGAGAGATATGGGAGTGTTTCAGATGTGATTTCGCCCGTGATGAACGATGACAAACAGATACCTGAATGATCCTGTCCTTAAACAAACATTTATTTTAGCAGATCCAGGACTATTCAAAAAACATCCGGGGCTCCTGACCCCTGATGCTGAGGGTTAATGACAAACCTGATATAGATCACTGGCAATGAATATGGATTATTGGTAACAAGTGCCTTAATTTTTATTGTGCTTATCTTTTACACATATGTTCAATGAATTTTATTAAATCAATATTGGACTTTGTGGGTATGCATGTTACAGAAAGGGACATTTGTCCCTTTCTGTAATTTCACTATTGTATATGAATCATAGTGAAATCAACTTTTGCAAGACATATCTCAATACTGTTTTCAGGGTTTTTCATGCATACAAAAATGTGTTATTTCCCCTAAAGAGATTTTGGGCTCACCGAAAGGAAACTCAGGTCTTTAATAAGTCAGTGAATAAGCTGCTGCTGCTCCTCACAGATCGTCCAGCTCCAGCCTCTTTTATCAAGACATGAGAACAACATGAACACTACAGAAACTATACACTGATTCCAGAGGCTGGCAGTCATATGACCTCACAAAGACTGCAGCCAACTGCAGCCACGAGGTGGCAGGAATTTACATGATTGGTGCCAAAAGGAAACATGATTCTGCGACTATGACTATGTAGCAGAACTTTACCGTTTGAAATGTACGGTTTGCTTTAACTGATTTCACTCCTTCTGCTTGCCCTGAGGGAACGCCCATTGTGTTAACATTGTCCACTTGATCAGTTTGTCTTTAGAATCAGTTTGATGAAGCCGTGTGAAACTTGCAGGAAATGAAATTGAGGAAGCAACACATCCTGCTGCTGGGGATGCTGCTCCGCTCGGGTTTGACCCTGGCGATAGACCCCATCAGCGTCTTGCTTGGGATGGGTATAGGAGTACTGTGCAAGTATTTAGTCAGTCCATTTATAATGGGCCGCACTTTGCTTGAGTCTGAAGGGACCGGCTTCCACGCAGCAGGTGGGTAGCTGCTTTTGGTGTCTTAGCTCTTAGCATCCTGATATCTTTTTCAGTTGGCTTGTTTATGTTGTATGCAATCAGTATTTCATTGAAATTCTTGTTTCTTTGTGTTATTTGTGACTATGGTGGTCCTCACTGTTTATATTGACCCCTTCAGTATTCTGCTGTTCCCTCAAAGCACTTTGTAAGCTCTATTTTTAATGGGGGCTATATCAATTAGGTTAATGGTGGGGCATGTTAGGTGATTCTAAATTGGTTATAGGTATGAATGATTGTCTGTCTCTCACCTGCTCTGGACTGCTGACCTATCCAGGGTGTATCCTGCCTCTTCAAAGGTAACTGGAATGGACTCCAGGCCCTCATGGAATTGGATAATGGGTTATGGAAATTGATGGATAATGTGCAGATATTTAAATATCCTAATAGTACGATTAACTGTGACTAAAGGTAGATAGCTTCAACCTTACTTATTCACATTACTGCACAGTGTAGATGTCAAAAGACCATGACTTTTGCTTTTTAACACTTAAAAATGAAACCTAAGAAGCAGCAGGTCCGGTTCTTACCTGCTGCGTTCTGGTTGGGCAGCTGCAAACATGACTGAAAATAACATGACTAAAATAATGATGTCATCATTCAGTCAAAAATGGCTTAAAAACAGTAACCAATATAATGATTATTATTACTGTTATTATTATTATTAGTAGTAGTAGAGTTAGTAGTTGTAGTAGTAGCTGTAGTATTAAAAGCTGCAGCATAGGTGGACAAACATCTGCACTGTTTCCACATACACACTAGTGATCCTTTCAGACTGTCATGGTCCTGAGTCCTTTGACCCAGCATTTTTGGTTGTACTTAGTTTTTGAATCGTGTTTTCCTTTCAGCATTGATGGTTGCTGTGTTTTGATTTCTGTTCTGTCGGTGTTCCTGTGTCTGTTTTGTTTCTCATGTCTCGTGTTTCTTTTCCTGGAGTGTTGTGTTTAGGTTCCCTGTGTGTTTGCCTCCTCATATGTCAAGTCAGGATTTTTGTTTCATTTCCTGTTTTATTTTGACAGTAGTCTGTTCCCAGTGTGCTGTGTTGTTTTGCTTCCCCTTGGTCATTAGTATTATTTTGTTCCCAGCTGTGCTCATTGCCCTCATCAGCCCTCATGTATTTAAGTCCTGAGGTTCCCTCATCATTGTTCTCGTCAGAGTTGTCCTTGTTAGTTTCCTGCTGTGTGCTGTAGCTGCTTGTTCATGTTTATGCCTTTGTTAAGTTCTCGGCATGTCATGCCATGTTAAGTTGAGTGTTTAACTCCAGAAAATAAAACTCTAATTTAAATTAAGCTTTTAATTAACAGGAGTTCTCTTGACTTCATGAGCAATAATGATTCCACCCCAGCACGAGTTTGAAATCTTGGGAGATAGCAGCGTGTTTGAGTAATATGAACGTTATTGCTGCAGACCGTTTGTCTGCTGCAGTGTTTCTCTGTGATCAGATATGGCTTCAGTATATATGACAACACATATAAAAGGACTTCTGGCTGCTAAATGATGGCTTGAGACAAAAACACCTGTATCTCCAAGACAAAAACTGAATCAGTTGAGCAGTAAGATAAGACACAGGGCCCAGAGTGCAAGGTCAGGCTTCACATTGTGTTTGTGGTCTATGTTGCTGCGTTTCCACTAATACCTACTCAGCACAGTTCAACTAGACTTTTGGTTTTGGTTTTGTCTGTTGTATATGAAAGAGTCTCTGGTGAGAGTAGGTGTGCTTCCTTTCCTTAATGCAGCTGGAAATGTTGCTCTCTGTATATAAGGATAAAATGTAGCTGTTCAACTTGTCTCTGGAGCTTGAAAAAGGCGACTGGACTTCTTTTTGTTTCTTGAAGACGTTTCACCTCTCATCCGAAAGGCTTCTTCAGTTCTCAACCAAATGGTGGAGAGACCCAGGTATTTAAACCCCTGTGGGCGTAGTCCCATGGAGGTGGTTATGACCCTCTATTGATCATGTGCGTGAACACATGTGCCCAGGTGTGAAGAGGGCGTGGGTCATATTTAATCAGTGGTTTCAGTTGAAACCAATTTAGGACTCCGCTCCATTGTTTCCTGTGGCCTATTGAGGTCACTGGAACAAAGGTGTGAATGGGGGTTGAGACGTCTGGGAAGGGAGCTCAGGACAGCACTGTAAGCGGGGGAAAGTTGGTGACGTAATCCACCTCCTCTGTTCACCTCCTCTGTTAAAGGACATAGAGCTGACCAAATTCTATGGAGAGCACAGAACCACCTTTTGAGTGAAAGGATAAGACAGGTCCATTTCACCATAGATGCACTCCAGAACAAAATCCACCAGACTCAGCAGAAACTCTCATCACTCTTACCTCACACCATCACAGAAGAAGTTTTTACATTTGTGGACAAAGCCCAGCTCGCACAACACATCAAAGGCAAGGAAAGACAACTACGTAAATTTCAAACTCTGCAAACCAAGGCATACCATTCATCTGGTAACAAACAGGACGACACGATAAGCAATGGAAACCAAGGAAAGTGGGTGAAGAACCTATCAGACAGGGTCCTCACCAAACCAGAAGAAAATGTGCTAGCCAAAGGACTCAACTTTGCCATAGCCCCACAACAGCTTCCTATAGTAGACCTCATCACAGCAACAGAAACCGCTATAAGAAATAACAAACTTTCTCATCCTGTAGCAGAACAGATCAGGATGAAAGTTTCAGCCACTCTCTCCAGTGCAAGACTTCCTCCATCCAACCTCACCATTCAGGAGAAGAAGGCCATCACAGCCCTAAGCAAGGATCAAAACATCACCATACTGCCAGCCGACAAGGGGAGGTGCACGGTTGTGCTGAATTCATCGGATTACCACAACAAAATTACTACACTCCTCAGTGACAACAATACTTATGAGGTCTTGAGACGTGATCCCACAAGCAACTACAAGAAAAAAGTTGTTTGCTGCCTGCAACAACTTGAAAAGGAAAAAGCCATTGACCGCCCCACTTACTACCGCCTGTACCCTGGAGAAGCCACTCCATGCATTTATGGACTCCCAAAGATCCACAAAGAAGGAGTCCCACTTCGACCCATTATCAGCAGTATAAACTCGGTCACCTACAACATTTCCAAACACCTCGCCACCATCTTATCACCGCTTGTTGGCATCACACCCCACCACATTGAAAACTCTACAGATTTTACTAACAAGGTCCAGAATCTTGTACTGGATCCAGATGAAACCATGGTGTCCTTTGATGTGGTTTCACTTTTCACTTGCATACCCACAACTGAGGCAGTGGAGACCGTCAGAAGACGACTACAGGAAGACGATTCCCTACTGAACAGAACCAGCTTCACCCCAGATCAGATTTGTGCACTTTTAGATCTCTGCCTTACCACAACATATTTTAAATACAATGATGGATTCTACAGACAGAAGCATGGATGTGCCATGGGCTCCCCAGTGTCTCCCATTGTAGCCAACCTTTACATGGAGGAAGTGGAAAGTAAAGCTCTTGGTTCTTTCAAAGGGATGGCACCTAGCCACTGGTACAGATATGTAGATGACACCTGGGTCAAAATCAAAACCCAAGAAGTAGAAGCCTTCACTCGTCACATTAACTCAGTGGATAAATACATACGTTTTACCAGGGAGGACACCAGAGATAACAAGTTACCATTCCTGGACTGTGCAGTGCTTATCGAGGAAGATGGAAGCCTCAACATTGAAGTTTACCGGAAGCCCACACACACAGACCAGTATCTCCTCTTTGACTCCCACCACCCTCTGGAACACAAACTTGGGGTGATCAGGACCCTACAACACCGTGCGGAAAGTGTTCCCTCTAAGGCAGAAGGGAAGCATAAGGAACACACACACATTAAGAAAGCCCTCAAAACATGCGGTTACCCCGACTGGGCCTTCATCAAATCAGCTAAGATGCACAGGAATGAAGGCCAAACACAAACTACAGAGAATAGGAAGGACAAGAAGAAAAACATTGTCATCCCATATGTGTCAGGCTTGTCAGAGAAACTCAGAAGAATTTTCTCCAAGCATGACATCCCAGTATACTTCAAACCAAGTCACACCCTAAGACAAAAACTGGTTCATCCCAAGGACAAACCCGCCAAACACAAGATCAGCGATGTAGTGTATGCTGTTCAGTGCAGTGAAGAGTGCTCGGACCTCTACATTGGTGAAACCAAACAGCCTCTTCACAAACGAATGGCACAACATAGAAGAGCCACCTCGACAGGACAAGATTCAGCAGTACATCTGCATCTGAAGAAAAAAGGGCACTCTTTTGAGGATGCCAATGTTCACATTTTGGACAGGGAAAACAGATGGTTTGAAAGAGGAGTGAAAGAAGCCATCTATGTCCACTGTGAACAACCATCATTGAACAGAGGAGGTGGATTACGTCACCAACTTTCCCCCGCTTACAGTGCTGTCCTGAGCTCCCTTCCCAGACGTCTCAACCCCCATTCACACCTTTGTTCCAGTGACCTCAATAGGCCACAGGAAACAATGGAGCGGAGTCCTAAATTGGTTTCAACTGAAACCACTGATTAAATATGACCCACGCCCTCTTCACACCTGGGCACATGTGTTCACGCACATGATCAATAGAGGGTCATAACCACCTCCAGGGGACTACGCCCACAGGGGTTTAAATACCTGGGTCTCTCCACCATTTGGTTGAGAACTGAAGAAGCCTTTCGGATGAGAGGTGAAACGTCTTCAAGAAACAAAAAGAAGTCCAGTCGCCTTTTTTCAAGCTCCAGAGACTACTATGACCTGGATGACTGAGAATCTACACAGACATATAGCTGTTCAACTGACTTCTGAGAGGACTGTTAAATGGTCATTGTGTAAAATTGATTGATATACTTAATTCTTAGTGAAATGCTTAATTAGTCTTCTGGTTTTACAGTTTGTTTTGCCATGTCAGGAATGACAGGAAGTAAGATTTTACTGGCTTAGTGCCATTCCAGTCACTTTTTTTAGCCACTGATCCCAATGACTGTGTACTCGTGCACTCTCTAGGCCTGAAGGCTGACCTGGACAACAAACTCTTTGGACAGCACATCGCTTCAGACATCATCTTTAAAGCTGTGAGTGGATTCATGAACAATGACAACCCGACGAAGCCTCTGGTGCTCTCCCTGCATGGACCGACTGGCACAGGGAAGAGCTTTGTTATCCAGCTGATTGCCAAAAACATTTATGAAAAGGGAAAGTCCAGCCAGTCTGTTCATGTGTTCTCAGCCACACATCACTTCCCACATCCAAGTGAAACTTTAACCTATAAAGTATGAAGTACCATAAATTTTCAAGCAAAACCCAGTTGCATTGTTCTGTTTGGCCACCTGAATTTCACGTTCTGCTCTCTCCTCAGTCTCAGTTACAGGAGTGGATCAAAAGCAATGTCTCAAGCTGTGAACGCTCCATGTTCATTTTTAATAACATAGACAAAATGCCTCCTAGTTTGATTGACAGCATTAAGCCGTATTTGAACCACCATGTTCAGTTGGATGGAGTTTCTTTTCAGAAATCAATCTTCATCTTTCTCAGGTAAAAAGCTGCATCATGAGTTGTTTTTTTCCCCCCAGCCTTCTCCTGCTGTATTTTAATCTTAGATGTATGATATGAATAAACATTCTGAACATCTCAGAACTTAGACTAAAAAATATTAGCCAGGAGTCCCAGGTTAAGAGTGTTGTAGCAAGGAAGGGACTAAAACTTTGATGCCAGTGAGGGTGGTGGCTGACGTCATTGCTAGGTTTGACATAATCTTTGAAAAGGTGTGATTGGTTAATAAAATAAATAAATAAAATAAATCAATCATTTAATAAATAAATAGGCAGTTTGTGCAGTGAAACTGACAGACCTAACAATAGAATTTAGTGATTTTGCCTGTGCAGTTGCCCATTCACATATTAATACTTGTTCTACTTTTACATTTAATTGCTCTTATACTTAGCACTTAATCTCTCTGGCCAAGCTCAAGGCAGCACAAAGGAAAGTTAGCCAACTATCAGACTTGCAGAAAGGTGTCCTGCCAACCAAAGACTCACAGTTGGCTCACTGCTTGATGAGGTATACCAGAGAGATTGAAGCCAGGAGAATAAACCAGATCTTCTCCACTGAATCATCCAAGGTGTACTCTCAGTTGCAGAGGAACAATGTGAGAACAGCAGCCCTGCCAAGACTGGAGATGGAACAATACTGGAGAACACATGGGAGAAGGATGCAACACCAGGGAGTGGTCCCATCCAACAGCTGGCCAATAACCTGCCTCAGCACAACATGGAAGCTCCTGTCGGGCATCATAGTGGCTAAGAGGATCAGGCACATAGCTCAATACATGAGCAGGGCCCAGAAAGGAACTGGCAGCTACTGGTTGATCGAGCGGTCACTCAAGACTGTAAGACCAGACTGACCAATCTGTGCACCGCCTGGACTGATTACAAGAAAGCCAAGCTCAATAGGACCCTAAGAGGCTTCATTAGGAACTCAATGGGGATGTGGAGAACAACACTAAAGACCAAATTGAAGTCAATTGTGCAAGTCACCATCAAGATTAAATTAGATTAGATTCAATTCATTGTCATTGCATATTACAGTGCAATGAAATGCTGAAGTACGGCATCAAGTATGGAATTTACCAAAGAGATGCTCTGTCCCCACTGCTGTTCTGCATAGGCCTGAATACCCTCAACCAGATCATTAAGAAGACTGGCTATGGATACCAACTATGGAATGGAGCAAACATCAGCCACCTCCTCTACATGGATGACATCAAGCTGCATGTCAGGAGGACAGTGAAGGACTTTGTCACATGGTGCAAGCGGAACCATCTAGAGCTCAATGTGACAAAGACAAAGGAACTGGTGGTGGACTTGAGGAAAGACAAGGCACCGGTGGCCCCTATGTCCATCGGAGGGGTCAGTGTGGACACCGTTGAGGACTACAAATATCTGGGAGTACACATTGACAACAAACTGGACTGGGCTAAGAACACTGATGCCCTATACAGGAAGGGCCAAAGTCGCCTCTATTTTCTGAGACGCCTGAGGTCCTTCAACATCTGACTATGCTCAGGATCTTCTATGAGTCTGTGGTGGCGAGTGCCATCCTCTATGCTATTGCATGCTGGGGCAGCAGACTGAGGGCGGCAGACGCCAACAGACTCAATAAACTGATCCACAAAGCCAGTGATGTGGTGGGAGTGGAGCTGGATTCACTTATGGCAGTGTCGGAGAGGAGGATGCTGTCTAAGCTGCAGGCCATTATGAACAATGGCTCCCACCCACTCTACAACACAGTGATGGGACACAGGAGCACATTCAGTGCAAGACTCATCCCACCAAAATGCACCACAGAGCGCCACAGGAGGTCATTTCTACCTGTGGCCATCAGACTCTATAACTCCTCCCTTAATAGGTGACATTGTGGTTCATCAGTGTCATTCACTTATCAGTATTCAATTGTACATAAAATTGTTTAAATTTCCATATACATTGTACATACACTATATACATTGTACATTGTACATACACTTATACATTGTACAAAAAAGGACTGTGCATATATATATAATGACACCTATTTAAAATTTTTGCACTCACAATTTTCATATGTGTATAGATTTAGATGTGTATATAGTCAAAATATCTCTTTAATCTTTATACTTTTATGCCTTTAGTGTATGTTATTGTGTTTTAGGTTTACTCGTTTAAATGAAACGGTTGCAGCTGTAACAGTAGTAATTTCCCTTTGGGATCAATAAAGTATTCTGACTGACTGACTGACTGATGTCAGGAGTGCACGAGACATCAATTTACTGATCCACACCACACGGATCGAGAGCAACAACGTTGGAATGACATTTGGACAGGAGAAATGTAGTCAGATGGTAACAAATAGAGTGAAGGTAGTCAGAAGTGATGGGGTTGCACTACCAGAGGGCAACGTTGCAGACACTGAAGACAGCTACAAGTACCTTGGAAGAAAGCTTCTTACCATGCATGGAGGGTTTCACTCCAAATCCAGTTATTCTCTACCATGGGTGCAAGAGAATGACTGAGCTAAGATCTTGTGGGACTTCAATAGACTTTGTTAGAAAGATAGACGGACTGGCGATGACTAACCAATGAGACATAGTCATTATATAAATATGTAAATATATTTTACCATGTGCATTTGTGTGTATAAATTTTTTTTTAATGAATAAATATGAAGCAATAGTAAGCAATATAAGAGGCAATATCTAAAGTATTGCCTATTATTGGTCTTTCACAGCAATGCAGGAGCAGATATCATCACACAGACAGCTTTAGATTTTTGGGACAAAGGACGAGATCGAGAAGAGATCAAGCTCAAACATCTTGAAACGTCACTTTCTCAGTTCAACAATGACCAGAGTGAGTTGAGTGTAAATCACACAAATACATGTTTCATTATAATTCATAAACTAGTTTTGATCACAAACATTTATTACTGAACATCTCTCTATTCATCACATTTTCCACTCAGGTTTGATTGATGATAACATAATCGACTTCTTTGTCCCGTTCCTGCCTCTGGAGTACAGACACGTCACCCAGTGTGTGATGGCTGAGATGAAAGGCAGAGGTTTGCAGCCAGACAAGGATGTGGCAGATAGAGTGACCAGAGATATATCTTATGTTCACCTCTCTGAGAATGTGTTTGTCAAGAGTGGCTGCATGACTGTAGCAAGCAGGTTGAACTTGTACCTATAATGTCAACGTTTGAGGGACACAAAGTTCACTTTGCCTTCTGTCTGTTATCCTGGTTTTGTGTTAGAGGTGAGTCCCAAGATGAGACAAGAACTCACTTCTCTGACTGATGTGTAAGAGGGGTGGGTATGTGAGCTGTCTTCTCCCCAGTAGGCAGGAGTTTTATTTCAATTAAATATATTTTGGTTATTTCAAATCACAGCTGTTTGTGTGCTCCCCCTTTTTTACCTGAACTGTGAGCCTGTTCAGGATGGCCAGTACACGCAGCTTTAACCCCATCACCCAAAATGACTACAGGGGAGATTTCAAGCTGACTGAAGAGGTCTGTGTCGAGACAAAGACTGGGTGAGCTCCACTGACTTATATGCGCAGAGTGAGAGTGATGCGTAGCACTGTAAATGTATTAAAACATCCCAATAAAACCTGCCCATGGTTCCAAGGAGGAAAATAAATCAGGTAGACATTTTCATTTCTATTCTTTATTTTTTCTACTTTAAACAGAAAATGTTATTTGCAGCATCAAGTGACTTCATCCTCACGGTGACCTGCAGAGTGATCGGCATACTGCGCACCCAGGAGTATTCATACTGTAAACAAATAATTATGTCTAAAAAGCAAGAAAAAAAAAAAACATCCATTACTTCCACATGATCTATTTCTTAACAATTCTCATGACAAATTATTTATTTGCCACCTTTTTTAAATTCCCACTGAAGCTTCAGGTGTAAAAATCTTGTAAACAGCAGGTTCACTGCAGCCAAAACCTCAGACTCAGACTGTGCTCCTGTCACAAGATATGACGTCCACAGCTGTGTGGATTGCAAATCAAGTTGAGGAAACTTTCTTCATGGTTCAGAGGTTGCTCAATGTGGGTTTGCTCATATTTAAAAAGGTTCTGGTCAATATGAAAACATGAAAATGACTGTTGGTCAGAAAAAATGTTAATAAACTTTAAAGGAAAACACTTTTTAAAATTTATTTAAATATTTATTTTTGAATGAATTGAAGATAAAGGCTGATCTGATGACACTGACTCCCAGAAACCATAAAAGTGAACTAAACACATCCAAGCCATTATCACAAGAAACAGCAGTAAATTTTATGTTATAATTTGGTTTATTGTGCGTTCCACTGAATTGCTAAGCAACTGAAACAGCCTCACAAATGTTAACAGTGAGAAAATTGTACTTCCTGGTTTTTACAGTCACAGCTCGCTGGTTTCCACAATCTCAAAAATTCTTATTTTCTCCAAAACAAGTGTTGATTATAATTATTGATAGTCTGGTTTAATAAATAGTTTGTTTTTTTTGGAAGTATGCAGGGCTTTTCTGTGCCACTGTTTCATCTTATCAAGATGTGGCGATAACCAAACTGTCCAGCAGGTGTCACTGTGGAGATGCCCCTGCAGGCATGTACCACCAAATGTGGCTGATAAGTGGCAGTCAAGGAGTGGATTGGAGTTGTGATATGGAATATATATACCATACCATACCATCTTTACTTATAAAGCACTTTAAAACAACCACAGCTGACACAAAGTTCTGTACATTAAAACATATAAATAAATACATAAAAATGACCTAACTCTTTCAGGTTTAAAAACATACAGGTTGGTCTCATTGGGTCAAAAGCCAAGGAAAAGAGATAGGCTTTAAGATGAACTTTAAAAGTGGACGGTGAAGGGGCCTCTCTAACATGCAAAGGCAAGTTATTCCATAATTTAGGACCAACAACAGAGGAAGCCCTGTCCCCTCTGAGCTTCCTTCTTGATCTCGGGACCTCCAGGACCAGCTGGTCTGCTGACCTGAGAGACCGACAAGGTATGTAGGGGTGAAGAAGGTAAGGCGGGGCAAGATTGTGCAAAGATTTCAAAACAAACATGAGAATTTTAAAATGAACTCTAAAATACAAAGGCAACCAGTGAAGTGAGGCCAGTTCAGAGGTCACGTGCTCTCTCTTTCGAGTTCCTGTCAAAAGTCACGCAGCAGCATTTTGAACTAGCTGCAGATGTGAGAGTAGCGATTGACTGACTCCTAAATAAAGTGAGTTACAGTAATCCAGTCGAGACGAAATAAAAGTGCTGCCTAGAAAGAAAAGGTTTTACTGATTGTTATGAAGGGTTTTAGAACCTGACTGAAAAACCTCCAGGATGCCGTTCTCATCAACAAACTTTTTCAACTGACAATATACAATTTTTTCTAAAACCTTGGAAGGAAAAGTCAGCTTGGAAATAAACTGATAATTAGCAGTGTGATCAAGGCCGGGTTCGTTAAGCAGCGGCTGCACTACTGCATGTTTAAAATTAGCAGGGACCACACCTGAGGACAGACTGCTATTTATAGTGGCAAGAACAGGCTGCTCTATACTAGATAAAATTTCTTTAAAAAGTCGTGGAGGGACAGGATCACCGGGGGAACCTGATGGCTTAATATGGCCAACCATATCCTCTAAAAGTGAAAGAGTCACAGACTCAAACTGAGTAAAAACAGCAGAGCAAGGGACTGAAACAGAGGGGAGCTGTGATAAGAGCCCTGGTAGTATTGTATTTTATATCATATTTGCAAAATATTCCCTTATTGCTTCTTTAGCCATGCTCTGATAGTGGTGCCAGCAGTCTTAAAATTTGAAGAGACACATGCAGTTTATCCTTTTCCCACCTGTGTTCAGCTCGGTAGTTGTTGTGTATTCAGTAGTTGAGTACAGGAATATTTCTGCTAACTACTACCAAGCATGTTATACACCTAATGTTTGACTTACAGTTGAGCAGCACACTGCTGACAGGAAGTAAATAAGTCTTTATGTAGCAAGTAGGGAATACCCATAGATGCTAGATAATTCTTTAAGGCCGGTTTCCTCTTGTTTTCCTTGTACAATTTTACTAGTCTTCAATCGCCATTTAAAAAAAAGAAGAAGAATGAAACAAGGCCTTGTGTTTTCAGATGTTCATGGACAGTAATTTAATACTTTAATTCCCAAATGGCCCAATAAATAATTGTGGCCACAAGATGGCAGAAATTACAGGACGGATTAAAAACAGCAATATGATGTTCCTCATGGGAAAAGTAAGTGTTGTTTGACCTGTTAACTTTGGTACGTTTCAGCTGATGACATCAGCTGCTCTGCAGGAACATCCATAGTCTCTGGTTTGTGGTTTGTCTTTCGGATCAGTTTGAATAAGAGGAGTGAAACTTATGTGAAATGAAACAAAGGAAGAAATATGTCCTACTGCGGTGGATGATATGTTTCTCCAGCTTGACTGATGCCATAGATCGCAGCAGTTTCATACTATACCAATATGTTTTCCAAATATATTATGCTGCCCATTATACCCAACCACACCAACCTTTACATGAATGTAACTGGATAGGCTTCAGCCCAACATGTGGACGACTGCATCATTTAAATGAGTGTGCTTTTGCCATCAGGGCTCCTTGGCTCATTTTTATAGACTTGTGTGAGTCCATTACACTTGATGTTCTTTTTAGTGTCTGGTTATCCTCTTCAGCTGCCTTATTTATCATCTTTGCTGCCTGCTTTTAGTCTTTCACTTATTTTAATCATTTGATTTCTTTGTGCTCTGTGTGAGTTCAGTGTTCATCTATCTGTAAATTTACCCTTTCAAAGCACCTGTCTGCAAATTGTCTTTAAAAGTTGGTATATACTGTAAATGCAGGTTATGATAACATTAATATTTTTAAAGGACAGGCTCATTATTCACAGCAAACATGAGTGAGTAATGTCTCTCCAATCAAAGCTGATTGTTGTATGATGCAAAAACTGCACCATAGATGAACTGATATTGATATTGTTTCCACACATAATAGTGGTCCTTTCAGTCTCTTACAAAGCATCAAATTATCACCATAAAGAATTCAAAAGCATGGAAACAAAAAATTACTTTGTCCCACTTTTATGATGATGTCTTCAAATGGCAAAAGAGTTCTACTCATTTGAAAGCATCATGAAGAAGTCAGTGACGACCCCACCCCAGTACACTTTGAAATCTTGGGAAATAGTTATCTGAGCAATATTTGTATTAACTTATTTGTTATTGACAGTATACAAGAACATTAATCTCACAACAGAGGAGATGCACTGATTTAGAGGCAAGATAATTTCCATCAGCACTCCCCGGGCGGTGGAGTATCAGTATTACTGCAGTACAACAAATGATTGATGACTGATCAGTGTGTTTATATCTAAAGCTTTACTGGTACATTTGATCATAACATTGATTTTGCTACGGTAAC
The DNA here is from genome assembly GCF_007364275.1 of Archocentrus centrarchus. Lineage (NCBI taxonomy): Eukaryota > Metazoa > Chordata > Actinopteri > Cichliformes > Cichlidae > Archocentrus > Archocentrus centrarchus. Next base: position 5,995,323 of record NC_044352.1, on the reverse strand, counting down.
ATACAGTAAATGTTTGTTGTGGAGGGGAAACATGCTGACAGTCTGACAGCTGCAGAGTTTGAAAGATGGAAACTAGCAATTTTATTCTGAGCTGATAATAAATTTGTAACATAATTTCTGTGTCCATCCTTACACTGAGTACTGACTGATCATAAAATCAATCAGGTTTCAGTGGTGGTAAAAATGTAAACTTGAAAAATTAATTTGTTCCACTTTGAGCTTTGATGGTGACTTTATGAATGAGGAAATGAAACCAAATGTCAGGTGGTGCAGGTGCAGCAGGAGGGGAGGAGTCAGAGACAAAATCAGAGTCATTAAAGAAAACCTGCCAGCTGAGTTTAGTTTACAGTCTGTTACCCCGGTAACTGACTCAGCGTTTACATTAGCCTCTTTCTGGAGCAGAAAATCTTCTTCAAACAAACTCAGTTATTAGCTAAACCTGCTTCCTGGAATAGGACCCATTTACACTAGGAATTATTTCTTTTTGTCCAAAACAATAAGAATGGCAGCGGCCACAAACGCCATTCAGAGATGAAGCATTTACAAGGTTTATCTCTCGGTTTGTTGGTAGTGAGTCCTGAAAAGCTGCAGCCTGTTGCAGTAGATGATCTGCTTTTAGGTTTGATATGTTGTGCATATAGAGGTCCGCTTCTGCATTCATTGCTGTAACATGTTTGAGTTGAAATTGCCTTCCAATCTGCTTGAAGCAGTCTGGCCATTTTCCTCTGACCTCTGGCATCAATAAGGCATTTTCACCCATAAAAACCACCGTTTACTGGATATTTTCTCTTTTTCGGACAATTCTGGTTGTGCAGAAAAATCCCAGTGTGTTGTTTTAACCACATCTACATACTTAAATTCACTGAGTTGCTGTAATTGGTTCATTAGATATTTCCAATAACAAACAGTTGAACAGTGTACTTAATAAAGTGGCTGAATGTTGAGTCCACTGGATCGTAATTAAGCCAAGCTTAATGGCTACAAGATAGTAATATTTCACAGGACTGATGAAAACAGTGAATATCAGCTGCTGTGACAAAACTCTGTTTGAGAGGTAAGGAGAGAGACTGCTTTCCTTTGGTATACTTTAACTGATGTCTATTTTTAGATTTCACAGTGGAACACCCTGAAGGTAATTCCATGGTGGTATTTAACTCTTGGGTAGTTTGTCTTTTGGACCAGTTTGAGATGCGACACTTGCAAAATGAAACTGAGGAAGCAACACATCCTGCTGCTGTGGATTCTAATCTGCTCTGGCGTGACCGAGGGAATAGGGCCCTTTACCGGCTTCATAATCACCCACGCCTCAACCATCGCAACCATGTATGCGATGAAGACATTTTATGATCTATTCATGCTCCCTCTGACTTGCTTACCGAGTTGTGATCCACAGTGGATTTCTTTCAACCACAAAGGTAACACACCCAGAAAAGTTTGTGAAATCTAAATCAAAAAGCTTGCAAATTATCAGGTCAGGAAAAATGATAATATATATAAATGGCAAAGATATGTTTTAAACACTTTACATGATTTGAAAGGCATAAGTGGTTAAGAAAATGGATGTATACTATGAAGACAGTTGTAATGTTATGGGCCCCAGGAATGGTGTCACAATAACAAACATGAAAACCCTGCAAATACAGCTAAAGCTCAGGAGTGATGAAGACAGTCGGCCTTCTGAGTAGTGGGAGGAAGTCCACCCACTAAAGCAACACGTCCATCTGTGGTGGAAAAATGAAAAGTTGATATCAGTAAGTTTTACAAAACAGTAGATCACAAATATTGGTCACGTTTCCAAAATTATAATAAATCATTACTGAAAATAACCAATAAGCACATAATGCAAAAGTGGCCACAAATTTTGTGTGTGCCACCGTAATGGTATATTTGCCACAACTAAAGTCAGACCAGTGTATTACTCCAGCTTACTGGTTCTGGAATCTTTGTGATCAAACAGCCACCCAGGATCCACCCAACATTCACAGACTAATATGGTGCATGGGTGCTTTAGTTGTGGCAGTGACTGGATCAGGTGAGGAATAAGACACAGACTGTGATCTCTTTTTAACCATTAAAACTGAAATGTAATGAGCAGCAGGGCCTTCCTTACCTGCTATGTTAGGACGGGACATCTGTAAACATCCCAGCAAATGACTGAAACATGATCTCTCCAGTCAAAACTTGTGGTATGATGACAAATATAAATATACACCATACAGTAAATGTACAGATATTAGATAAATAGACACTATTTCCATAGAAATAGTGTCTATTTAGATTGTGTCTTACAAAGCCTTAAAAAACCCAAACTTTATCATGAAGAATCTGTTATTAGCCATCCATCCATCCATTTTCTTCCACTTATCTGGGGCCAGGTCACGGGGGCAGCAGCCCAAGCAGAGAAGCCCAGAACTCCGTCTCGCCAGCCACCTCCACCAACCCCTCCAGAGGCACCCCAAGGCGTTCCCAGGCCAGCCGAGAGATATAATCTCTCCAGCGTGTCCTGGGTCTACCTCAGGGGCCTCCTCCAGGTAGGACATGCCCGGAACACCTCACCCAAGAGGTGCCCAGAAGGCATCCTAATCAGGTGCCCAAGTCACCTCAACTGGGTCCTCTCGATGCGGAAGAGCAGTGGCTCTACTCTGAGCCCCTCCCAAATGGCTGCACTCCTCACCTTATCTCTAAAGGAGAGGCCAGCCACCCTTCGAAGGAAACTCATTTCTGCCACTTGTATTCGCGATCTTATTCTACCCATAGCTCGTGACCATAGGTGAGGGCAGGGATGTAGCTCGACCGCTAAATCGACAGTTTCGCTTTTACGCTCAGATCCCTCTTCACCACGACAGAACGGTGCAGCGTTTGCATTACTGCAGAAGCAGCCCCGATCCATCTGTCTATCGCCCGTTCCCCTCTCCCGTCACTCGTGAGCAAGACCCCAATATATTTAAACTCCTCCACCTGGGGCAGGAACTGGATTGGGAGGAACAGCCTGCCTGATCTGAACCCAAATGGTGTTTTGTCATTGGACTTCTGTACAAACCACAGTTTGTCCATGACGAACACCATGTTCGAACATAAGGATGTCCATAAGTGTACGTGGCACCAGGACACCCTAGGTTGCAGGTTGTTTGTAATTTTATCGTCAGATCTGCGGGCATATGCTACGTACACTCGGGTGAAGGGAGGAGCTGAGCTGTCACCTGGTGAACTGGATCAGGTGGTGGTGGTGGGTGCTGGATAGACCTGGTGCACCTAAAAGTATAGTGAGCATGTGCTGGGAACACCTGGCTGAGACCCCAGTCTGCAAGATCTTCAACTCCCACCTCTGGCAGAACTTTGACAGCATTCCGAGGGAGGCTGTGGAAATTGAATGGACCATGTTCTGCACTTCCATTGTTAAGGCTGCTGCACAGAGCTGCGACTGTAAGGTGGTTGGTGCCTGTTGTGGTGGTAATCCCTGAACCAGATGGTGGACACCGAAGGTGAAGGGAGCTTGAAGAAGGAGTCCTATTGGGCTATTGGGCTTGGTTAACCTGTGGGACTCCGGAGGCAGACAGGCCAAACGGAAGATGGCTCAGACAGTGGCTGAAGCAAAAACTCAGGTATGGGAGGAGTTTGGTGAGGACATGGAAAAAGACATTTGGATGGCCTTGAAGTGATTCTGGCAAACCGTCAGGCAACTCAGGAGAGAAAAGTGGTGCATTACTAACAAGGTATATAGTGCAGGTGGGGTGCTGCTGACTTCAACTGAGGCTATATTTGGGTTGTGGAAGGAGTACCTCCTTAATAAGTTGGTAATTCACGAAGGACCTGTGAATTGCCACCTTATTGTGGTGGAGAAGATTGTGTGCCACAGTGATCCCAGAAGCTATCTTCTCTGTGGGGTTTTGCCCCCTTGTAGGGTCTTCCAAGGCAAAAAAAAAAAGTTATTTTGTTAAAATTTTTTAAGGATCTGCTAAGTGCACCCTTTCACTAGAGGTTTTTTTTTTGTAAATGTCATCTCAGTTGTCAAGTAGCTCACTTCCTCAACACCCAGTGACTCTGATTCAATTCTCTTTGAGTCACATTTTCAGCCAATAAGCTACTGACTTTATTCTACTGTATGTACTCTCAAGGCCTGAAGAATGACCTGAAAAAAAACTCTTTGGACAGCACATTGCTTCAGAAATCATCTTTGAAGCTGTGAATGAATTCATGAGCAATAAAAACCCAAAGAAGCCTCTGGTGCTCTCTCTGCACGGACCAACAGGCACAGGGAAGAGCTTTGTTAGCCAGCTGATCGCTGACAACATTTACAAGAAAGGAATGGACAGCCAGTTTGTTCACATGATCTCAGCTACACATCACTTCCCACATCAAGATCAAATTGCAACCTATAAGGTACGGAGTGCCACACATTTTCCTTTTAAGTGAAACCCACTTGCTTTGTTCTGTATGGTCATTTGCATGAATACAATTTTCTGTTCTCTCTCCTCAGTCTCAGTTGCAGGACTGGATCAAAGGCAATGTCACAAACTGTGAACGCTCCATGTTCATTTTTGATCAGATGGACAAAATCCTTCCTGGTGTGATTGATGGCATTGAGCCATTTCTGGACTTCTATCAATACATAAATGTATTTGTTAGTAATCAAATGTATAAATTTTACACCAAGTGCAGCCACAAAGTGCCACATCCACTGCCATTTGAAGGACAGCAGGTGAGCTTTCCTGTTTATTGTCGGGGGTCAAAGGAATCCAAACTGAAGCTAAGAGAAAGTGTCTCAGTGTGGGATGTTTTTATGAATATGGAAGTCGGCTGGCTAAGCAGTGTCTGAGCGCTATGGTGGCTCCGTGCCTTGGCCTGACATCTGCACTTTGTGAATTAGAGATGTGATGCTTGTGTAACCCACATAAAATGGGGATGCCTCTTTAAGAAGCAGGGGTTAGGGAAGCTAGGTAGTCTACCTAGCCAATAAAAAGTTTAGTTTCCAGTGTGTATCAACCAATCAGAATGCAGACCGCCGCTGTAGGTCCCGCCCTCCTTCCCCGTGTCTGTAGCATTGTTTTTGTGAGTGTGGAGATCCGCCATGAGGAGGAGACTGCTAAGCTGTGCAGCGTGAGAGTCTGTGTGTTAAGACGATTATAGTACTGGATACGAACTTGAGACGAGCTCTTTTGCAATTGCAATTGCTGTTTGCCATCTGACTTCTAAGCTGGAAGTCGTGAAGTGAGTAAATAGATTGAGCTTCAGTTTTCTGCCGAGCACTGTTAGAGCTACCTCGTTAGCCTTGTTAGCTCTTATTGGCTACTGGTTACTTGAAGTTCAACTTGTTCTCCGTTCAGCTGAAGTGCCCCACGTGTCTGGACTGAGAGCCACCATATCGTTGTCCCAAACGTGTCGCATTGAGATCAGTCAGGTTTTTCCATGCTGGATTGTTCCTGAGGTGGATTCCTCCTGTGACTGTGATGGCAAGCCTTCCCACCTGAACTTAGAGAAAGAACTGGATCCCTTCTTTTCCATTTGGAGTCTTGCTGCACCCTGCGGTGTGGTAGGCCTGTATCACTCATATCTTCACACAAAGTTGTTTATGCGCTAGACCACTGACTGACATTTTTTGCTTATTGTTTCATCCTGGAATTTTGGACATTACCGTTTGGACAAGTTTATTTCGGACATTATAACAACCTGCTGTGTAGGAAATCCTCCTCATGTGAATGGTGTTGAGTTTAACCTGAATTGGAACTGAAATTGATTAATCTGTTGTTCTGTTTTCCATTACAATTTAGAATTCAGATTACCAGGGTGCACCCAACAGATATGATATTGAGAACTAGCACTTGGCCAAGTAGTATTATTATTTTATGTATTTTATTGTGTGTAATTTTATTTTCATAATTGTGAGCCTTGTACAACTGTTCGTCAATTCTATGGTTTATGTCACTAAAGCTGGTTGTCCTTTAAAATTATCCAACTGCCTTTGTGTGTCACTTAAACACCTGATTGTGCTCCCATAGCCGAACCTATTGGCCCATTCATCTAGAATATATAATACCTTTCTCTACTGTGTTACAGAAAAGCTTTGGCGATCCAGCCACGAGCATGAGCGTGTGTGTTTAAGTTTCAGACCTCTTACACATATTGTTAGAACGTGCCAAGTACTCTTTCAAAAAAAAAAGAAGAAAAAAATGGATGTAGCGCTCAGGGAGTCCATCAAAATTCCCTTCTCTGTGGTTGTTAGTGGTTTAACAGGGTCTGAGGCAGATGAGGAAGTGTCCACCTTTCTCCAGAAGTATGGTTCCATTAGCCGTTACATTCGCTTAGATGATCCTAAATTGGATTACCATGTATGGTTCCATTAGCCGTTACATTCGCTTAGATGATCCTAAATTGGATTACCATAAAAACATGATTATTGAGTTTGCACATGAAACTGGCATGCAGACATTGGAACCATTTCTGCCTCTTCAGCTTCCAAGCACGACTCAAGCAGGCATTGTGTATGAGTTAACCCTTTAACGCCGGGCGATCGCTGCTGAAGTGCCCGTTTCTTGCCCTCAATAGCGGCGAACAGCTGATTGAGACGTGGCGTATCAGCTTGGAGTCGGTTGATCAAAGGAACGTTGATCAGCTGGCGTATTACCGTAACTCCGCAACCGTTTGTCCTATTGAAAAAATACAAACGGTTCCTGAAAGCCCAGAAATTGCGCATCACAGCCATATAGGGGTATTACGGTATTTGTTGCCGGAAGTCCGCGAACGGCGGCACTTTTGAAGTATGTCGTGTCACAGTGGACACATTCGGTGTCAAAGGGTTAAAGGCTTTAGGAAGTGTCTACACCATAGATGCCAGAAGCAAAGCTACTAAGATGTACATGGAACAGCTCTCTGAAATTGCCAGGCTGAGTGGAAATTCATTAGGGGAAATGTTGAAGGAGGAACTTAAAAGTCTGGTTGCATCTGCAGAAAGTGCTTTTGCCCAACCACCTCAGACTGATTCAGAATCCTCAGCTTCACAGAGTCCAACCCCACAAAAAGACTCAACCAGCCAAAGAGATGTCACATTTTCTGAAAACCCTCAACCAGTGACGCTTACCGAATCCACGATTTTGACTCCAGCGACTGATCCAAGTAAGTCTCTCACCCCTGCCATTTTCATTGAAAACCTGATTGATCTCAAGCCCCCACAGACTCTTTCAGTCTCCTCTGAATGCACTACTACGCCCCTAATCGATGCCAACCCACCTGCAGTTCAGCGGATGGTGGTTGAGCATGTGGTGCGCAGCAAGGATAACTCACCCCAGTTTGCTTCACCTGGTAGACTCAGAGCTTTTTCAGGCAAGAGTCCACGTCCAAGCCACGAAGCAGATTACGATACATGGCATGCAAGTGTTGAAATTCTTATCAGAGATCCATCTGTGTCAGGCTTGCATTGCACACATCATATATTGGACAGTCTTCTTCCTCCTGCTTCTGAAATGATCAAACATTTGAGCCCACAGTCTAGTCCCTCAACTTACCTTAAGTTGCTTGACTCCGCTTACGGGACAGTTGAAGATGGCGATAAGCTTTATGCTAGGTTCATGAGCACATTCCAGAATGATGGAGAGTTACCTTCTGTCTTTCTGCAGAGACTGCACACTGCTTTAAGCAAAGCAATGAGACAAGGTGGTGTGTCCACCCATGAGTTTGATCAACAGCTTTTGAAGCAGTTCTGTAGAGGCTGTTGGTAAAACGCTTTAATAGTCGATCTTCAGTTAGAACAAAAGAAAGAAAAACCACCTGCCTTTGCAGAGTTGTTGCTCCTTCTTAGGACAAAAGAGGATAAACAGGCTGCAAAAATGACTCACATGCGGCAGCATTTTGGCCATGCAAAGCCTGGCCATAACTCCAGTAAGCAGCGTGTCATGTCACAAGTGCACCTCGCACATGACACTAATGATTTGATAAATAAGACTGATCTTGAGATGCTCAAGCAACAAATTGCTGACCTCAGCATTCAGGTGAAGAGCATTGGGTCAGAGGGCCAAAAACCAAAACGACCTAAGCAGCAAAAAGCAATGTGTCACACAAGAAGCCCACGTGGTGAAACCAAAAACAGCCCGTCAGCATCCCTCCACGTTCAAAGCAGATGGCAGACCGCGTCCCTGATACTGTTTCCAGTGTGGAGAGGATGGCCATGTTGTTTCAGTCTGTGATAAAGCACCAAATCCTTCCCTTGTAGCAGCTAAGAAAAAACAGCTGAAAGAAAGGCAGGCTGCTTGGGAAGCTTCTAATGTTTCTCAAAGTGAGACACATTTAAACCAGCATCTGCTCCCATAGAGGGATATATGGGAGCGAAGTTACAAAACACCAGTCCCAAAACCATGAAATCCATTGTCAAGAGTGTTGGGGTAGAAGGGTCAAAATTACCACATGGCCTCGTGGGAACTAAAACCACAGCCCAAGTATCCATTGCAGGGAAAGACATAAACTGTCTTCTAGTCACAGGTTCACAGGTCACAACTGTGCCCCAGTCCTTTTATGAAGAGCACCTTTTCGATCTGACCATTCACTCTTTGAATGACTTGCTTGAAGTGGAGAGTGCTAATGGCCAGTTTGTTCCCTATTTAGGATATGTTGAGCTTACCATCACCTTTCCTAAAGAGTTTGTTGGCTCTGATATTGAGATAAATACGCTGGCCTTGGTCATCCCTCACCTCCGCTCTGTAGCCCACGAACAGGTGCTTATAGGCACAAACACACTTGACGTTCTTTATACTGACTATCAGAAACTTTCACCCTTTCAGCCTTTGATGAGTGGCTATCAGGCTGTTCTCAAAATACTTGAGATACGACAAAGAGAGTCTAACTGCAGCAGCCTTGGTTGTGCAAAACTAATAGGCAATCTGCCTAAAGTTGTCCCTGCAAGACAGACCGCTGTTGTTGAAGGCTTTGTTCATGTGGATCGTCTGAACAGTCAAAGAGATGTCATTCTTGAGCAACCATCAGCTTCTTCTCTACCAAAGGGCTTACTGGTTTCAGTGATTGCAGTAACTTTACCAAGCAAACGTTCATGTCATCTTCCTATCATACTAAGAAATGACACCAATCATGACATTGTCATTCCCCCCAAAACTATCGTGGCAGATGTTAGTGCTATAGTACAAGTGCTACACAAAGAACATACTGTCAGAGAACCATACTGTTCTCAGTCTCCAGCAAAGTATTCCCAAGAGCTAAGCTTTGATTTTGGAGACTCACCTCTATCCACTGAATGAAAAGAGCGAATAACAAAAATGCTGAACAGTATGCCAAACGTCTTCTCTCAGAATGACCTGGATTTTGGCCATACTGATAAAGTTAAACACAGAATCAAGCTCAGTGATGAGACGCCTTTTAAGCAAAGGGCCCGTCCGATACACCCCAACGATGTGGATGCTGTGAGACAGCATCTACAGGAGCTCCTAGATTCTGGAGTTATACGGGAATCTGGTCCCCATTTGCTTCCCCAATCGTTGTGGTTCGCAAAAAGAATGGCTCTGTTCGTCTGTGTGTGGATTACAGCAAGCTGAATATGCAGACCATTGAGGACGCCTACACTCTTCCAAAATTGGAAGATGCTTTCACTGCACTTGCTGGTTCTAAATGGTTCTCCGTCCTAGACCTCAAGTCCGGTTACTATGAAGTTAAAATGGAAGAAACAGACAAGCATAAGACTGCATTTGTGTGTCCAGTTGGATTCTGGGAATTTAACAGGATGCCCCAACGAGTAACAAGGAGTGCCTTCAACCTTCCAAAGACTGATGGCAAAGTGTGTTGGCAATATGAATCTAAAAGAAGTTTTAGTGTTCATTGATGACCCCATCATTTTCTCATCATCCTTGGAAGAGCATGAACAGCGCTTGCAGCATGTCCTTGAACGACTGATGACATACGGTTTGAAACTGGCACCGGAGAAGTGCAAATTCTTTCAAACGTCAGTAAAATACCTTGGTCACATTGTTTCTGAGAGAGGTGTTGAAACCGACCCCGAGAAAGTTGAGGCCTTAAAGACCTGGCCGATCCCCACAAACCTTAAAGAGCTTCAATCCTTTTTGGGATTTGCTGGATATTACCGACGGTTCATTCAGGGGTACTCTACTATTGTAAAACCACTTAATGAACTAACTTCCGGTTATCCACCACTCAGAAAGCTGAACAAGAGACAGAAGGTAAATCCAAGCTCAGAATATTGCAACCCAAAGGAGTCCTTTGGTCAGCGGTGGACATCCCAATGTCAGAAAGCTTTTGATGACATAATAAGAAAGCTAACATCAGCTCCAGTCTTGGGATTTGCAGACCCCCAACTTCCATATGTCCTGCATACAGATGCCAGCACTGTTGACCTTGGGGCTGCATTGTATCAGGTTCAAGATGGTCAATCTCGAGTCATAGCTTTTGCAAGTCGAGGACTTTCAAAGAGCGAGAGGAAGTACCCGGCTCATAAGCTTGAATTCTTGGCCCTTAAATGGGCAGTCACAGAAAAATTCTCTGGTTACCTATACGGTACAGATTTCACAGTGGTGACTGACAGCAACCCACTTACATATATTTTAACGTCCGCAAAGCTTGATGCGACAGGGTACAGGTGGCTGTCCAGTCTTTCTACTTACTCATTCAGTCTTCAGTACAGAGCGGGAAAGCAAAATCTAGATGCTGATGCACTTTCTCGCCGACCTCACGACCCACCAAAGGATGATTATGCATCCAAGAAGGAAAGTGAGAGAATCTGGCAGTTCACACTGTACCATCTGAGCAATCCTAACAGTCCAGAAACTGTTCCCCAGGAGGTGATTAAGGCTATTTGTGAACGTCATACGGTCAACTTCACCTGTAGCTGATGTTCAAGCCGCCGATCCTGGGTTGACATTAGTTGAATCCCTCACTCACCAGTCCACAGCCATTCCCGACTGCTTCCAGCAGGAGCAAGTGGATAGGTCCCCTCTTGTCCATTCATTTTCAGAAGAAGAGTTGAGGCAAAAACAAACCGCAGATCCTGCTATCAATGCAGTCATTATACTCTTGGAGACCGGTGAATCTCCATGTCCCAGCCTCAGGTTTGAGTTACCAGAACTACCCTTGTTACTCAGAGAGTTCTCTCGGTTGGAGATGCAGAATGGAGTGCTCTATCGTAAGCGACAAGATGGTCCAAACATCTCATATCAGTTTGTGCTTCCTGAGGAGCTAAGAGCTACAGCACTTAGGAGTCTTCATCATGATATGGGCCACCTTGGAGTCGAACCAACAGTAGATTTGGCAAGAACCAGATTTTACTGGCCGAAAATGCGCATGACCATTGAAAAAATGGTTAAAGCCTGTGAGAGATGTATTCGCCGAAAAACACATCCAGAAAAAGCTGCTCCACTCATGAACATTAAAACCTGCCGACCGCTTGAACTGGTGTGCATTGACTTTTTGTAAATAGAGCCAGATCGCTCAAATACGAAAGATGTTCTAGTAATAACTGATCATTTCACAAAATATGCAGTGGCTATACCAACTCCAAACCAGCGTGCACAGACCGTAGCGAAGTGCCTCTGGGAAAACTTCATTGTCCATTATGGTTTTCCTGAAAAGCTCCTTAGCGATCAGGGTGCTGATTTTGAATCGAGGACCATAAAGGAACTTTGTGAACTTGTTGGCATGAGGAAAGTAAGCATGACTCCTTACCACCCCAGGGGAAACCCGGTTGAAAGATTTAACCGCACTCTTCTTCAAATGCTTGGAACACTTGATAAGTCAGACAAACTCCGCTGGAAAGATTTTGTCAAACCTCTGGTACATGCTTATACTTGGATGGAGTTTCAATGGAAAACGAGTATGCTGAAATGATCTTAATTAAGCACTGTGGATGTTTTATATGCAATGGTTCTCTGAAAACTAAAAGAAATAAGGAAAATGAGTCACACAAATGGTGCTGCTTCACGCTCTGAAATGGAGGCTTGGAAAAGAAGGGAACACAAGCTTACTGTAAAGGCCTTTGGTGTATAAAATTAATAAGCTGCAAAATTAACGTAAAGGTGTTAATAAAATAAAAGCTTTAATACCAGAAATGAAAGAGCTGATGAAACATGGGGAGTTGTCAATTATCAGGTTTTGCCAGCAAAAAAGATTTCCAGAGGAACTGGCCAATTAAGATCTCCAGTTATCCTGTAAGCTCTTTCCACAACTGCAAGATGAGATGCTGAGAGTTGATGGTTACCTCAGTAGATTGTCTAGATCAAAAATATGTTCAAGCACAAGGAAATAAATGTCGGTTCTTGTCACGGGGAGCTGTGTGGCAGGTGAAGTTGGACCCAGAATGCAATACTCAGAGTGGAACTGAACTTAAACGTGGTTTATTTAGGAAATGACAGGAAATAAACAAACTGGGTCTGGACGGGTGGCAGAACTAAAACTATTGAACAGGATGACACACAGCGTAGTAACACTGACGACACAGAACTGACAGACTAAGGGCTTAAATACAGACACAGGATAGTGAGAGGATTGGGAACAGGTGGAGACACAGTTTGGAATAATTAAACAGGACAAAACCAGCTTTGCTTGCTGACAGAGACGATAGTCGAGAGACGCAGCAGCTAGAGCACGTGTCAGGCTCAGAGTCCGCGGGCCACATCTGGGTCACGATATAATTTTATATAGTCCGCAAGATGATTTCATATCGCTATTATTAATGGCTAGCGGGTAACTTGCGCTCCCACCGTATACTACAAATCCCACAATGCACTGAACAGCTGCCGCGCAGGCCAAGACCTGTCCACAAACTTATTTTCCGTTGCCAATGACACAATGATCAGTTATCAGCTGATAAAAACAACAATCATCACGTTTTACAGTAACATTTAAGCTAGCCTGACCCCCCACGCAAAAAAAAAAGGCCAAATGAAAAGTGGAGAATGGATCTTTCGAAACAGGAGCAATGCAAAGGACCTGATTGCTAACATCTGAGGTAAACTGTGTTTCTTTTCCTCGCCTGCTATGTTCGATATGGGAGAAGAAGCAGAGGGAGACCTGCACAGGTGAGCTGACAGTGCATCACTGCGTCACACAGCAGACAGAACGTGTCATAAGCACCGCAACACAGACAGTGAACTTTATAAGTGGCAAAGATTTAAATCACCGGCAGTTTCGGATGAAATAGTTTATGAATTTGGTGATGTTCTTTATCACAGGTGCCATGAGCTACTTGAGGAAATCTGTCAAGTTCATGAAAAGTACAGGTTGAAGTCCCAGCAGTCGGCTTCTCTCTGCGACACAATGAAGCAATTTCAGATAACTTGCGTTGCTTAGCGACAGTACGGTGCAAAAAACGGAGACTTGATCGCTCAGAAACTCCCGACTTGGAAGCTATGACTTCAACTATATTCTATTAAATCGTCTCCACAGACTCCTTGAGTTGTTCATTACAATTACCGTCTTTATTGAAAGAAAAAACAAAAAAACAAAAAAGAACTTATGTTGCGTCACTTCCATTGTGGTTTTCTATATCCGTTGCAGCATTTGTATTTGTGTTGCGGCTTTTGTATTTGTGTTGCGGCTTTTGTATTTGTGTTGCGGCTTTTGTATTTGACCTGACACCTCTGGGCCACCGTACCTTTTAACATGCACCACAAAGTCTGCAATCTCTAAAGCTCCACTGTCAGATCATTGCTTCGTAAGCTTAGTTATAGGCCCTAGTGTAAAGACAAAGAGACATAAAGACTATTGGAAATTTAACGCCAGTTTATTAGACAATGAGGAATATTGTATTAGGATTAAAAAAATTATTAAGGAACTTGAAGCTGATCACTCAATTTTAGATGACATAAATAAATGGGAATTTCTGAAATACAAAATACGACTGGATACTATATATTTCAGCAAAGAACTTAGGAAGAAGGAAAAACAGTGTGAATGTGATTTATTCAGAGAAATTAATCAAGTTTGTAAATCTTCTGATTCAAATTGTCCAACATTAATTGAATTACAAGCTAAACTTGATACCTTATATCTGCAAAAGGCAAGGGGTGCTTTTATCAGATGGAGAGCAAGCTGGATGGAAGCTGGAAAAAAAAGAACTCTTCATACTTTAGCCGTTTAGAAAAAAGTAGACAACAAAGGAACTCTATAACAACTTTATTAATCAATGATGAGGAATGTAATAACAGTAAAATTATAGAAAACGAAGTTTTTAATTTTTTTTCTAATGTATATTTGACTCACTTCTCAATAGATGACTCCAACTGTTTCTTTGAGAAAGTGCAAAACAATATTCCACAAATTGAAGAATCTTTCAAAAATCTGTGTGAGGCAGAATTTATACCAGAGGAAATAGAGACAGTGGTCCTTAAAATGCAACTGAATAAATCACCAGGTACCGATGGTCTTACAGCCAATTTTTATAGATTTTTTTGGACTGACATTAAAACTCGTCTATTTAGGGCTATAAATGCATGCATAATGAGAAAGATGCTAACTCCTAGTATGAAAGAAGGTTTAATTACTCTAATTCCCAAACCTGGTAAGGATAAACGATTAATAAATAATGTTAGACCGATTACTTTGTTAAACACAGTCTACAAACTTCTCTCTGGAGTCATTGCTGCGAGATTAAAAATAGGTATCTCAACAATAATTAGCGAAACACAATCTGGCTTTTTGAAAGATCGATCAATACACAACAATATTCGACTTGTGTTAGATCTGCTTGACTATAGTGACTTATTTAATGAAGGGGGTTTTTTATTATTATTAGATTTTTACAAAGCTTTTGACTGTGGAGCACCCATTTATAATGCAGACCCTGACTTGTTTTGGTTTTGGACAAAAGTTTCTTAACGTTGTTGGAATGCTTTATAATGACATTAACAGCTCAGTCTCTCTGAATGACGGGACCAGCCCTAGATACAAGGTCAAAAAAGGCATAAGACAGGGATGTCCCTCCTCCCCTTTACTGTTTATAATGGTGGCTGAAATCTATTTTAATTAAAACCAGTAACATTGAAGGCATTAACATATTGGGAAAAAATATTGTAATAAGTCAATTGGCTGATGATACAACTCTTTTTCTAAAGAATAGCAATCAAATTCCGTTAGTTTTACAGACTGTAGATTATTTTTCTAAAGCCTCTGGTTTGCATTTAAATATAGACAAGTGTGAAATTCTAACCATTCACAATTATCCTTTGCAACCTCTATATAATATAAAGGTAAGGAAAGAGGTAAAATATTTAGGAATATCAATCTGTAAAGACAAAGCAGTGTCTGAGAAGAAGAATATTCATAATAATATTGAAAGATGTAAAGCAATTTTAAGTAAATGGACTCCAAGGGATATTACCATCTTTGGAAGAATCCTCCTAACCAAAATGGACAGCTTATCCAGGCTGATCTACCCAGCATGTTCTCTGCTGGTGCCACCTGTCATTATTGGGACCATAAACAAACTTAACTTTAATTTTATATGGAGGAATAAATGTCATTATATTAGAAAGGAAGATATGGTTAAAATCTATCGATTTTGGCTCCATGAATGGTGTTCTAAAACTTAATTGGCTGAAATCCTTTTGTAACTGTTCACATTCTTTCTGGTTTGTTATCCCTAATTTTATTTTTCAAACTGTAGGTGGAATTGATTTTCTTTTGAGATGCGATTTTGACTATAATAAGTTACCGATCAAACTGTCAGATTTTCATCAACAGGTTTGGTTTATTGGAAACTTTTATATAAACATAATTTCACACCACATAATACTCCAGTATGGAACAACAGGTTTATTTTGTTGAAAAGAAAATCTATTTTTAGAGAACCTGTTTTCGAAAGGTATTTGGGCCATTATCACATTTTATGGATGACAAATGTCATATATCAGAATCAGAATCAGAATCAGAAGGTTTTTATTGCCATATGGGTGAACAGGTTCACAGCATTAGGAAATTGCTGCGGTACTTCGTGCTTACAGAAAAAAACAAATAAGTATAAAAACTATAAGACAATATACAAGTATACAAATTGCAAATATACAGAGATATTAGAGCTATAACTATAGCACAATATTACAAAATTACAAAATATACAGTGCAGAGACTAATTAAAAGATAGAAGAATGTAGACTATATTCCACTAATATGTACATCAGTGCAGTCAGACAGGTGCATAGACATAGGGTCATCAGCGTTTGTGGAGGGTGGTGGTAACAGTCTTAGGGTAATTGTTCATGAGTCCAACAGCAGAGGGGAAGAAACTGTTCTTATGGCGGGAGGTTCTGGTCCGTATGGACCGTAGCCTCCTGCCTGAGGGGAGAGGGTCAAAAAGTCTGTGCCCAGGGTGAGAGTGGTCGGCTGTGATCCGACCTGCACGCCCCAGTGTCCTGGAGGTGTACAGGTCCTGGAGAGATGGGAGGTTACAGCCAATCACCTTCTCAGCAGAGTGCACAACGCGCTGTAGTCTCTGTTTGTCCCTAGTGGTGGCTCCAGCGTACCACACAGTGATGGAGGAGGTGAGGATGGACTCAATGATGGCAGTATAGAACTGCACCATGGTCCTTGCTGGCAAGTTGAATTTCTTCAACTGCCGCAGGAAGTACATCCTCTGCTGGGCCTTTTTGATGACAGAGGTGATGGTGGGCTCCCACTTGAGGTCCTGGGTGATGGTAGTTCCCAGGAAGCGAGAAGAGTCCACTGTGGTGATGGGGGTGTCAGTCAGGATGATGGAGGGTAGAGGGGCTGTGTGCTTCCTAAAGTCCACTATAATCTCCACTGTCTTCTGGGCGTTCAGTACCAGGTTATTGTGGCTGCACCAGGACGCCAGACGTTTGACCTCCATCCTGTAGGCCGACTCGTCCCCGTCTGAGATGAGTCCGATGAGAGTCATGTCGTCTGCAAACTTAATAAGCTTGACAGACTGGTGGTCAGAGGTGCAGCAGTTGGTATACAGGGAGAAGAGCAGAGGAGAGAGGACACAGCCCTGAGGAGTGCCAGTGCTGATGGTCCGGGAGTCCGAGACATTCTTCCCCAGCCTCACGTGCTGCTTCCTGTTCGTCAGGAAGTCAGTGATCCACCTGCAGATGGGATCAGGCACGTTCATCTGGGACAGCTTTTCTTGGAGGAGATCAGGGATGATGGTGTTGAAGGCAGAGCTGAAGTCCACAAACAGGATCCTGGCGTAGGTTCCCTGGGAGTCCAGATGCTGTAGGATGAAGTGCAGAGTCAGGTTGATGGCGTCGTCCACAGACCTGTTGGCTCTGTAGGCAAACTGCAGGGGGTCCAGAAGGGGGGCTGTGAGGGACTTGAGGTGGGACAGCACCAGACGCTCAAATGACTTCATGACCACAGAAGTCAGTGCCACAGGTCTGTAGTCATTTAGTCCAGTGATCCTTGGCTTCTTGGGGACAGGAACAATGGTAGCGGTTTTAAAGCAGACAGGCACGTGGCAAGCCTCCAGTGAGGAGTTTATGAACATATATGAACATTTAACGAATTTTGTTTGAAATTCAATATTATTTTTGATGTCAAAACTTATAACAAGCTGATAAAAGCATTCCCAACTCCTCTTAAAGCTATGGTTAGAGAAGATGTGTGTCACTCAAAAATCTCCCCTGCTCTGAGTCAACTGTATATAGAAGATATAGACTTTAAAGATAAAAAAAAAATGACAAACAAGTTTACTCAGAGTTTTACAAAAGGAATTGTACCCTGGTCAAGTTAAACGGCAGTGTATTCTTAAAGGTTTTGAAATAGATACAGTTTCTAAAATTAGGAAAAAATATATTTCTTTTCCCCTACCTCCAAAAGTAAAGGAAGTCCATTTTAAAATTCTAAATGACATCTATCCAACTAATGTTTTTCTAAAGTCTAAATTCAAATTTGATACTGCTGGGTGCACATTCTGCCATAATAAAGAGGAGGATTTAGATCAGGGGTGCCCAATACGTCGATCGCGATCTACTGGTCGATCGCAAGAGGAGTGCAAGTAGATCGCATGGAACTCCCAGTGAAGTTGGGGAAAAAATGTAGATCGCACGGCACCCCACACATGTGCATTTAACCACGCTAGATTTGCTTTAACCACTTTAACAAGCTGCCGTGTCGCAAAGCTAGCCTCCAGTTTGTTTTAAACAAAACTGAAGAAAGGAAAGGCTATAAAATGAGTTCCGTAGCCGGTCCAAATAAGAAACCCAAAACTTACCACTTCCATACGGAATGGGAGGAGGATTTTTTTTTTTCTCACGATGTCATATTTGAAGTGTGTTTGCCTCAACTGTCAGAGCGCCATTGCTATTCCAAAGAAGGGAAACGTAGAGCGGCATTTTCGGACTGTCCACAAAAACTATGACATTGACTTTCCTCATTGGACTAAGGTAACAAAAATGAATGTACACAGTTGAATTGTGCAATGTGGGTTAATGCAGTTATGCAAGACTTTTAGCTGTTCCAATTTACAGTAGACACTGTATCTGTTCTGGATACTGAAACTAAGCAATTAATCACACATTCTTAACAGCATTGTGAAAATAAAATAGTCCTGTATAACGTGAAACACTCATACACTCATTCAAACTTAACTTTACTTAAAGTGCCAAAACATCTTAAACATTTCTATTCTAAACAGTAAGGTGTGCGGGAGTATAAATATTCATCATGTAAAGCAAATAAACCTGCAGTGACACTCCTGCAAGACCACACTTGGGGCATACGACCCACAATACCGCAACGTTACCGTGACTTATCTGCTAGCGGCCTGCAGAGCCTGTCCCCTAGCTGAGGCTGCTGCAGGTCTCCAAACTGCTGCTCACAAGTGAAAAACAATGCAACTTTACAAACGTAGCACGCAGAATAACATTTTCTTCAAATGACAGACAGTGTATCATTTTTAACCAAGTACTAACCTGCAAATACAGGTAACATTCAGGAACAATGAAGACGCACTACACTCGGTTTGCCTTCCAGATTGCATCTGTTTAGTGGGCGGAAATTCACCCCCTAAAGCAACCGGGGTGCATCTTCCCTGGAATCAACAGTTCCACCTGAGGTGTTGCTCCAATTTTACTGTCCTTCTGTATAGTCCATGTTGCACAATAAATCAGCACAAATATTGGTCATGTTTCCCAAAAATATTTTGAGTCTTTGTTGCTGGAAATCACAGGTCAGCAAATTAAATAAATGAAACTAACAGATTAACTCAAAAGTGGCCATGCATTTTGGGTGTGCCACACTTTATGCCTGATAATGTGATGTTTTCCTGCTAGTGCATTATTGTGGACAACATTGGCGAGAGCAACATCGCTGAAGTTTACCTGTGCCCTTTTGGCGGAGGACAAAGAGACTGCTGATCTTCCGGCATCTTCAGACAACAGCCACCATCATCTTTCTGGGTTGCCATTCCCAGTCAAGACAACCCCGCTCAACTTATTCATCCGTATGCACCACACACACACATAAATATAGAGCTCCATATAAACATTTGCTCGTTTGCTGGCCAGCATTTAATTGTATTTATTTTTTGCTAAGGACCCCAAAAAGAATATTTGGTGATTTTGTTTTTTTTATTTTACTCTCATATAGAGAGAAGGACTTGGTATTCATCAAGGAGACAAATATAATTTGTCCCACATAGTTCTGAAGAGTGTTCAAGTAAAATAAGTTGGTTGACTGTATTGACTGTACTGTTCTGTTGTTTTTCTTTTGTGTTGGTAACCTTATGCCCAAGTTGAGATGAGATTGGATGTGTTTCAGTCCAGTGAATTATAATAAACATAACTGGTTGATAGTAAACTGCTATCTGAACCCAAGTAAATTCTATTCATTGGTTACATAAGCTATGCCGATTAACACAGGTGCTTATTGTCGTGTCCTGTTCTGTGTTTCACAGGAAATAAAACAGAAACAAGTGTGTTACCCAGAGAATAGACCACTGTCATTCTTAAAGGTTTAACACATAAAAAGAACAGCAGTTTTTTTTCTTAAATAAAATAAAAACCAGTCTTTGCTGAGTTAAACTAAATCTCTGAAATTGAGATACATTTTATTCCATTTTGTTGGTATCAACATTCAAACAAGAAACACATTATTGTTCAGATGAAGAGAAAAATAACAGAAAAAAAACAACCAAAAAAAAAAAAAGTGAGAAGTGAGAATTTGTGACCCAAACCACTTCAGTCATTTCTCTGTACACTCAGCATGTTCCTAACCAGATACTCACTCTATGAAGTCACCAGTTTTACTAAATTACTGCTGTCGTTGTGTTTCACTTGTGCTGCTGATTTCCTCTCAAATCATATTTTTCTCAGAATGCTCTTTATGTCAACTGTTTATTGGGCCCCGCATCTGAAGACCTGACCTACCAGAGCTGTGATCCAGTCAACCCTATAAAACCTATAAAGTTCATTATTTTGATCATGAAGTGAAATTTTTTATATGGTTAAAGCTCTAATAACAATAGCCCAATACTGGATCGGAGATCGGAAAGAAATAAAAAACGCAACCCGATCTGATCTGACCCACATTAGCTGCATTACAGATCGCCGTCGTCTTCTTCTTCTTGTGGGTTTGCGGTTGACAAAATCAGCTTAGAGCTGCATTACCGCCACCTACTGGAATGGAGTGGGGCTCAGGAAATAACCTCCTCAGTTCTCCGTCGCTGCGACGAATTCCCTTTAACACTGACTGGATCATCGCTGACATATTTTTCCACGCCTCCACTGCTCTCTGCGTGTTTGTGTGTTGTGCTCACTGTGCTGAGAATTTCAGCTGTTATTTTTTTTTCTCTACTTCAGCTCCCGGACATACTGCTAGCGAGCACCGTGTTCAGTACTGGAGGGACCCCTTCCCGTCAAAATATTTTTTATACTTTAGTACCTGATTAGTGACTAAATATAGACCTCCAGTAGAAATGTATTTAGGAGAATGCTTGTGAATGTAAAGCAGTACAAGATTACGCTCACGCAGCCCTCAGTTTTTCAACATAAACACTGATGACACAACAACAGCAATCAGCTGATTTACGTGCAGTCTGTCTGCACAAGCAAAGAGGCGGAGCCGGTGAGCTCAGATGGAGCGGAAGAAAGCTTCCCCCCCCCTGTAACCTCCATAAACCTTTACTGGGAAACATCTTGAGGTCCTTCATCAACCACCTGATCAGTAAGTGAAGAAAAGAGAACTTTGTAGCTGCTCCATCCACCCTGTTTGTTTCACACAGAGAGAAACTGCAGTACGGAAGTTAAAATATGCAGATGAACTGTTAATGTGAAAAAAGTATTTCTTATCCAGTTACTCGGGTAATTGATGGAATAATTGATAGAATACTCGATTATTAAATTAAGCGATAGTTGCAGCCCTACCGAAATTTGCAACATGCCATAAGCCAATGCATCACCTTCTCACATAGGAGCAGCAGGATTCAGGTGACAGAGCGATTGTTGTAAGTAAGTAAAGTTTATTTATTTAGTGCTTTTCACAGACAAAAAGTCACAAAGAGCTGTACAATAATTAAAACACAATATCAAAATAAACAAACAAAACAGATAAAACACCATGTTAAAAACATATGAACATTACCATATTAAAAAAAAAAAGTCAACAGAAAGTCTGGTTAAACAAAAGTTTTCAACTGTTTTTTTAAGACGCCACAGAGTCAGCTAAATGGAGCTGGATTGCTAAACAGTTCCAGAGCTTTGGCATCACTGCCTGAAAAGCTTTGCCCCTCCCTGGTTCTTAGTCTTGTATGTGGGACAACGAAAAGATTTTGGTTTTGTTGTGTGAGAGACTGTTGATTTATGTAAAATGTATCCAGGCATTTGAAATCAATTGTTCTTTTTTTGGGTTTTTGTTTTTTAAGATAGGATTTGTATCTGTATCGGCAGATATCCAAATTTAAAAATATCGGTATTGGACCTAAAAAAGTGGTATTGTGCCATCCCTAGTTTATATATTGTTTGGGGATTTTGTTAAGATTCTCTGTGCCACGATTTTCTTCAGATGGAAATTACGCAAACGTCTGCTTGAACATAAGTTCAAAACCACTTTAGCCACTTCTCTGTATGTTCAGTATGTTTCTGCACAAGCAATCAGACTTTATGACATGTCATCAGTTTTTTATATCACTGCAGTCATTGTGGTTCACATTTGCTGACATTTCACTGTTGAATCTGTTAATTTGAACTTCCCCCCATAGTGCTCTATGAGAACTGTTCCTCATTCTCCTCACGTGGAGACAAAACTTACCAGAGCCTTGATCCAGCCTCTTAACTCTCACAGATATAACAGCCAGTTCTCTTTGTCTTTAATCTGAATGTGTAGGCCCTTGTGTTGGGATGTCCTCTGGAGTCTGTGATGGTGATGGGTGAGAGGAGGATGTTAGCAAAGCTGACATCCATCATGAACAACCCCCATCACCCTCTGCATGAGACCGTGGGTGAGCTGAGCAGCTCCTTCAGTCAGAGACTGAAACATCCTCGCTGCAGGAAGGAGCGCTTTCGCAGGTCATTCATCCCAACAGCAGTTAGACTGTACAACACTTCATAATGTCTTGAGTCACTTGGACACTTTACCTCCTCTGCCATCACTTTATCCTTACAGTCCAGATACATTTTATTTATTACACTCACCCATATAATGCATACCGTGTATGCTGTGTACCTTACCGGCTACAAATGTATATAATATTTTGATATCTGTATATAGTGTTTTGATGTGTGTGTATATGTGTGTATATGTACATGTGTGTATTGACTATATATTTTCTGTATATAGTGCTTATGTATATGTGTATAGTGTTTTTATATTTTATTTTATTCTATTCTATTTTTAGTTTTCTGTACTGAGCTGCTGTAATGCACAAATTTCCCCATTGTGGGATCATTAAAGTTTTATCTTATCTTAAAATTTAATAAAGGTTCTTCACTTGCCATGTTTAATCCAGGACTAGTAAGCTTTATTTAAAATAACCGGCAGAAGTCTGAATGCAGGACTTCATATTAACTGATAGACAGGGTGAAAAGGTCTCTTAATATTTTTAAGTCTGAACATTTGTTTTTCTCCACATTTAAATCTCATGCACTGATCATTTCTTTTTCATTCACCTCTTTTCACTCTCAATGTGTTTATACCCCACTCTGCATTTAATTATTAGTTATTATTAATCACTGGCTCTCTTCCACAGCTTGTATTTTGTCCTGTCTCTCTCCCCTCAGCCCTAACTGCCCACTTCCTATTAAAATTAAAAATAAAAAGTTTTTCCTTCCCACTGTCGCCAAATGCTGTCCCATAGGGGTTCATTTTGACTGTTTGGTTTTCTCTTTAATTATTTTAGAGCCTTTAACTCACAATATAAAGCACCTCGAGGCGACTGTTTGTTGTGCTTTGAAGTGAACTGAATTGAATTGTGGGATAGTGAATATATTGGACAAAGGATGTTGAATATGGAGCTGATAATACACAATAATACATAATGATCTGCAGATGCAGCTGAAAACATTCTGTCTGTGATGATTTTCTTCTTAAGATGGAAATTAATCCAATATCTGCTGAGGACCATGAATCTAGGGGTTTAAGAGCAGCCATGATGGCTCATGTGACATCTGCTTACAGAGTGCAGTTGGCCAAATCCACAAAGAGCAGTAAACCAGCACAGGTCAGAGCCTGTCCACAGAAAACAAGTGTCCTTGAGCTAACAATAGATGTTATTATCAGACTTATGTTTAAATGAGTTGTTTGTGCGCTAGAACACTAAAACTTACAGTTGCGTCACCTTAAAAAAATCTCATATAAACTTCTGTTCCGAAGTATTCATAAGTAGTCAGCATTTCATCCGCAGTCTCTAAGCTGTCGTGTTTTGGGTGTGGATTGCACATTTCCCACTACTGAGAAACTGAGATCAGTTCAAATGCAGAACTGGCAAAAGAAGAAATAAGTTTTTTCATTCATTCACGATGTTTGTCACTATACATTCATTTATTTGTAGCAGCAGTTTCTGCTGGACTGTGAGCCAACACGTGTTGCTCTGTTGTAAGGACTGCAAAATAAAAGTAGTGTTATTTAAACAACACAGCACTGTCTGCCTGTTCTCTGGCTTCAACTCAATTTGTAGGCAACAGGCTGCTGCTGTTTATAATGGTGGAAATGTTTGTGCTGTACTGAGCTGTCCAATCAATTTCCTGTGTAGAATTTCAGGTGGCTGCAATGGCGCTGGCCGTTGTGGACAAAATTGTAATAAAATGAAACAACATAGAAAGAGCTCTTCAGGATGGGATATGCAGAGAGCGTGAAAATCCTGTACTTAAAGACTGCTTAAGAAATCTGCACAGAATCTCTGATTTTATGGCGGGCCGTTATAACAAACTGCCTTATAAACATACCGCCAAAATGCTCTGTAATGCAAGATATCTATGACTAGTCAGAATAACAAACGAGATATCTCGAATTCACTTTATGACTAGTCATAATTCAATTGTAGATATCTGAAATAGGTGTTTCAGATAGTCAGTAATTCATTGAAGATATCTTGAATTGAAGCCTCCATTCAACTCAATGGTGAATCTGACATCATTTTGACTAGTCAAAATATAATTAGAGATATCTTAATTTACTAATACATCTAGTCATAAATCAATTTCAGATATCTGGAATGTAAGTGTGGTGAATCGGATTTTACATTAAAACAGCCTGCCATACACAGTTTGCCTCATCCTTCCTGACCACGTGCATTACAGTCTCAGTTTACCATCTTCTGATGTGACTTGCAGGAATATAAAACACTGCGTCACAAAGCAAAAGTCCTCTCAAACTGGTGTTGTGAAATTGTGGAAGTTGTCTGTCTGCTGAAATCTGGTCGTGATTGCAAAGATTTCTCAGTTCAGACATTTACTCTCTCTGGTTTGTGTCTATAAAATCCTCTTAAATTTGATCTTTTTCTGAAAATGTTGAAACAACAAAATTCTTTATTGAAACTAGAAAAAGCATTTCCTGAAGAAAATGCACTGTGAATGCTGCAAGCTGAAAGATTGCAGCTGAAATGCTAAGAAATGCTTCAAAGAGCTGAAACTTTATTTGCTGAATGAGCTTCAACAGCTGAACTGCTGAATAGCTGAAAGGCTTGGCTTTATTTTAAAGCTTAAATGGTGTCTCTAGCTGAATGTATGCTGAAGTTATTCTATTTCAAAGCACAGCTGAACGGCTGGATTGCGGGACAGCTGAACTGCTGAACAGCTGAACAGCTGGATAGCTGAAAAGCTTGGCTTTATTTTAAAGCCTAAATGGTGTCTCTAGCTGAATGTATGCTGAAGTTATTCTATTTCAAAGCACAGCTGAACAGCTGAACTGCTGAATAGCTGAACTGCTGAACAGCTGGATAGCTGAAAGGCTTGGCTTTATTTTAAAGCCTAAATGGTGTCTCTAGCTGAAATGCCAGGAAATACTCCAAAGAGCTTAAATCTGGCTGAAAGAGTTTAAGCTGGTGAATGAATGCTCAATGGAAAATTTTTAAAGTTTAGAGTAAAGTGGGACTTGAACCTGTTCTGTCTGCTTCTTGTACATTCATGGTCCCCTTTTCTACCACTGAGCCAACAGGAGTCTCACACAAGCAGTGAGATTTGCATGCATACATATTGGAGAGCTCTGCCAAGCTGAATGCTTGTAAATGCGCCAATTGAAAACACCTGCCAGGTGCACTGCTTACCTGCTGAGATGCATGCACTCTGTCAAATTTGCCTCGGCGCACCTGTCAAATAACTGCTTCTAAGTCAAAAACTGTAGCTCCTATCAAAATCATTTTTGAACTGTGAGCGTCAAAAGGACCTGCTCTAAACAGTGGTGTAATTTTTATTTTCCTGGGCTCAAAAGTGTAGCTGTGGGAGCAGTTTACAAAGGTGCTCATTTCTGCTTTGGAGAAAATCACCTCTCTGAAATTACTATGGAGGTTAATGAAGGAGTTGGAAGGTACTCCCTCTGTTTGAATGCTTACAGTTTAGAAAGTGTACATTTGACAGGGTTTAGAGACACATTGTTTGAAAGCAGAGAAGCAGCTCTACATTTTGAGCATAAAATGATGGCTGTAGCGCAAAGAGGGTGGACACAGTGGCAGTTTAAAAATAAATTTTCCACCTGAAAGTTTTGAAGTCTCCCACTCTACTAATCAGGCTCCCACTCTAGCAAACGCAATACACAACCATTATAAACTCTGAAACGGCTGAAAAAACACCTTAAACTTAAATGCTCACTGTGCTTAAACCGTAAAAGATTTTGAAACACCAAGTAATAGCTGAATAGCTGAAAGGCTTGGCTTAATTTTAAAGCTTAAATGGTTTTTCTAGCTGAAAGTATGCTGAAGTTATTAGCTTTTAAAGCCTGAAAGGATTTGAAAAGGATTTGAAACTTCCCCATTCATTTTGAATGGCAAAAATGATACCAGAACGGTGTCTGTAGCCCAAACGCTGCTTGAGTTTTTAGCGACCGAAGGTTTTTGGAGTACAAGAACAATACTGTGAATGCTTTGCAGCATTCACAGTAACAAATGTACAGTTAATTTTTTGATTCTGGGAAAAGAGGAAGAGGATTGAAGAACTCCTGTATGTGTATTTGAAGGAGGGGTCACAAGATTAAGAGAAGTGAGAAATTTCTGATTTGCAAGTGAAAAAGAAGAGATGCAGCAAAAACCCATCACAGGGTTATTCATCAGCATGACAGTGTCAGTTTTTGATCTGCTTTATCCTCCTCAGTGAGTAAATTCTCTAATATTCTCACTTCTCAGTGTTACTTTGTTTTCTTTTTATTAGGAGTTCATAACTTTTGTTCCTTTTTGAACAGTTTTAACCACAAAATCTTTTGATCGTGTTTCATTTTCATTTCTTGCATGTTTGTTTCTGTGGCTAAACACTGAGACCAGAGCTGCAAATACAGTTGTGTTCAAAATAATAACAGTTCAACATGATTAACCAGATCAAATCAATATTTTTGGTAGAAATCATATTACTACATGGCAAATAATTTACCAGTAGGTGTGGTAGAGTCATAGAAAACCAACAGACCTAACATTCATGATATGCATTCTCCTGAGTCTCTGTAATTAAATAATTAAGTGAAAGGTGTGTTCAAAATAATAGCATTCGTTCTGTGACGTCATTTGTTCTTTGTAAAGACAGGTGTCATTCAGGTGGCCCTTATTCAAGAATGAAGGCAACACATGATGGACATGGATTTCTCTGAAAAGCTGAAAAATGAGTCAGTCCAGACATTGTTCGAAAGAACAGCATGCTTTGATTAAAATGTTGATTGGAGAGGGCAGAACATATAAAAAAGTACAGAAAATGATAGGCTGCTGGGCTAAAAGTATCTCCAATGCTCTAAAATGAAAAGCAAAACCAGAGAGATGTGGAAGAAAACAGAAGACCACCGTTCAAATGGATTGAAGAATTGCCAGAATGGTAAATACTCAGCCAACGATCAGCTCCAGGGTGATCAGTGACAGTCTGAACTTACCTTTGAGCACTGTGACATTTAGAAGACATCTTTGTGAAGCTAATCAGTTGTCAATAAGCCCCTTGCAAAGTCCCACTTTGAGAAAAAAAAAAGACATGCTGAAGAGGAAAGAACCAAAGAACACACTGACTGGAGAAACATTGTGTGAACCGATTAAAATAAGATTGTTTTTGGGTTCAAGGGCTGCAGGCAGTTTGTCAGAAGATCCACAAACACTGAACTCAAGCTACAGTACTGTCATGTAATGCTGTGGCAGGCAAGGAATAGGACCTCAACGCAGGATAGGCAAGGCAGAAAGCTTAATTTAAACTAAAGCGTTATTTATTGAGTGAAGACAAAACAATGCAAAAACATAATCCATGGCAGGAAGCACACAGTGGAACCAGGAGTCAAACACTGACCTGCCACTGATGAGAATACTTACGAAACAATGAGAGGAAACAACAAGCAGAAGAAACACAGGACTTAAATACACAAGAGGGCTGATGAGGGGAGGGAAACAGCTGGGAACACGGGTGAACCAAATAACACTAATGACATGCTGAAGAGGAAATGTCCTTGAAATGTGTGTTTCAACAAGAAAACTATTACTGTATTTTTCGGACCATAAGTCGCTCCGGAGTACAAGTCGCACCAGCCAAAAAATGCATAATAAAGAAGAAAAAAACATATGTAAGTCGCACTGGACTATAAGTCGCATTTTTTGGGGGAAATTTATTTGATAAAATCCGAGACCAAGAACAGACACTTCATCTTGAAAGGCAATTTAAAATAATAATGGATTAAAGCAGTGTTTTTCAACCTTTTTTGAGCCGAGGTACATTTTTTTCATTGAAAAAATCACGAGACACACCACCAGCCAAAAATGTTAAAAAATGATACTCTGTAGCCTATATTAAAAATATAGTCATTCTTATCAAAGTGTCTTGAATAGGAATCAAATAAACACAAAAAAGAACTTTATCATATAATATAAATCTTCTTTCAAATAAAAAGTGCACTTAAAAACATTCTATTACAGGAATAACACAACAGAACAATACATGAGATAGAGGCAAGCTCACAGCTAATGCCAGTTTAATATCATCATCATGCATAAGTCCCCGTACAGTGGATGAAGGTTATTGTTAACTATAACCCTATACCACCGAACATGTCATAATCGGCTTAGTGTACTTCAAAAGTGCCGCCGATCGCGGACTTACGGCAACAATTGCCGTAATAACACCACAGTAATACCCTATGTTGGTTGTGAAGTGCAGTTTCTCAGCTTTCATAAACCGTTTGAATTTTTCCGATAGTACAGTAACTCAAAGTTCCTTTGATCAGGCGCCTCAGGCTCTGTGCTAACCAGCTGTTCGGCTAGTAGCGGCAATCGCCCGGCAGTATAGGGTTATAATATGTATGCTCTGTGTGTGTTTCAGATGGCTCTCATGTTGCAAAACTACCGCTGCAAACTGTCAGTCTGGGCATTCAACCGGTGCTTTGCGCCTCCAGGTTCTTGCTGTGGGGTTTTAAAAATGATTGTGTTGAAGGAGTCGCTCTCATGCCTCCGCTAGTGACGACACTCCCTGGACAATCAGTGGCATGCTGTCCTCCGCGTCACATTTTTGTATTGCCTGGATCGCTTAGAACCTCGGGTGAGTGACTATGGAAAAAGGACCGGCAAAGTGTACCTGATTCTAATGGAGATGCCGTCAAAACGCGGGGAGTCGAGTCGACCCGTGGCGAGTCGTTCCATATGGAAAAGCGGCTTAATTCTCTTGTCTCTATGTACAATGCAATTCGCTACCTGCTGCTATCTAGTCTAGTGATATGGAAGAGTATTACACAGAGGTGGCAAAAGTACTAACATTCTGTACTTAAGTAGAAGTACAAGTACTTGTGTTAAAAAATACTTTGGTAAAAGTCGAAGTACTGGTTCAACTTCTTTACTTAAGTAAAAGTAAAAAAGTACAGGCTCTGAAATTTACTCAAAGTAAGAAAGTAAAAGTAGCTCTTTGGAGGATGTATCTACCTGCTATTTTTGTGTAAAGCTAACTGAACCTTATTATATATTATTGTAATAATATAAAATAATACATGAGAACACATTATTCCAATCTAAATTTTAATTCTAATGAATGTACTCAGCTTGAATCACAAACTGTGAAAGGGAATTTAAACACAGCTCTATTCTCTGTGTCCTCCATAGCAGAGGGTGACTGTGCCTCCACCTAAACACAAACATGAGGATACTCAGGGGTTACAGTGGGATTCAGAAGGTGGAGGAACCTTAAGATCAGCTGTAGTGGCTCTGCATGGAGAGAAGAACCACAGCTTTCTATTGTAGCTGCAGTAAATGATGTTGGTGTGCAGGCTGTGATCAGCTGACCTGCTGCTGCTGCTCTGAGGTTTACTGCTCTGTGTGGATGAAGTGAACTCACAAAGATGTAACCCAGTATTTCACAGCTATCTGCTGATCTCCATCCCCTACACTGACAGCATACAGGCTGTAGAAATGTTGGACTCAGTGAATGAATCTCAGCATCAGCAGCTTTGATTCAGACTCATCTCTGCTGCACTGATGTAACCTGTAACTCTGACCATCAACACAAAGTGCACCAACACAGAGCTTTACTGTAAATACAGTACAACAAGATAACCTATTTATTACACACTAAACTGCAGTATTTTCATCCAATCTTTAAATAACACAAAGTCAGCATACTTCAGTTTATTTTCCAGTCCTTACCTTTAATTCTAACCTCTCTTCTTCCTCTCCTGTCCTCTTTCTCCATCTCTGAGTGAACTTCTCTCTCTTTGCTCTCCCTGAAATACAGCAGCTCTTCTTTTAGCTAGCAGACACACTGTGTGACAAACTGCACACACTTTGTGTGTTTGCTGATATTTGTTGAGCATTTAGAAACGTTGCATTTACCTGCCACACGTTACTCCCTTCATGCTCGTTCCTCTTCAGTAGCGCTAGCTAAGCTGTTTGTCCAGCGAGCATAACTCACGGATTCGGTCCGGCCCGCTGTGACCCCTGATTATAGCGCTAGAAATGATACATTAATTACATGGGTTTGTGTATTTAATCCCTTTGTACCCGATAAGCCCCGGTGATGGAGGATACGCCAGTACGATTGTCTCTTATATGTTAATATTCCTCCGTTTAGGCTCAGATCGTTTGATGTTTGACGGCCCACTGACCGGAAACGCAAACTTCTCCCTGACGTGTTAAAAAGTAACGAGTCTGTTTTGAAAATGTAAGAAGTAGAAAGTACAGATACTTGTGTAAAAATGTAGGGAGTAAAAGTAAAAAGTACTCAGAAAAATAAATACTCAAGTAAAGTACAGATACCTAAAAAATCTACTTAAGTACAGTAACGAAGTATTTGTACTTCGTTACTTCCCACCTCTGGTATTACATGATTATGCTCCAGTCACTACTGCAGCACAGACACTTGTGGCATATTACGAGAAACTGGATAATTTCCCACGGCACACCTGACGATCTCCCAGGGCACACTAGTGTGCCGCGGCACACTGGTTGAAAAACACTGGATTAAAGAACAGGCCAAACAGGGTTACGCCTATGGTATGGTAACATAACACATTCAGCTACATGACGCATAGACTACGAACCGAGTACGTGTTTGGTATGTTAACGTAGCATTAACAGTTATTCAGATAACTATAGCATAAAGAACATGCTAACAAGTTTACCAAACCATCAATCCATTGAATTCTTCATCCTCTGTGTCACTTCTAAACAACTACGCACACTCGGTAGGTAGACGAAGCGCCGCTTCCTCTTCTGTGTCATTTTCGTCAGACTCATCCTCAGTTGCAGTTCCAATTGTTCTGGCCTTTCTGAATCCTGACAGGATGGTTTCGGTTGTCACTTAAGCCCATGCTTTGTTGATCCATCCAATGACTTCCAGGAAAGTTGGGTGGCGCATTCTCCCGGTTGCCATGAAGCTGTGCTCTCCATCCATCATCCACTGCGCCCACAGGTTACACAAGATTGCCTTAAAGCTCCGGTTCACGGAGATGTCAAGTGTCTGAGTATTTTGGTTAATGTGTTAATAATTTCACATATAAGTCGCTCCGGAGTATAGGTCGCACCCCTGGCCAAACTATAAAAAAAGTGCAACATATAGTGTGGAAAATACATTTTTTAAACACACTGCTATTATTTTGGACACAACTGTAGGTCACTTGAAGGTGCAGCTCATTGAAAGCACAAGTTAACTCTTACTCTCAAAATATAAAGTTTTGAGGAATTAGTTTACATTGTTTTCTTTAAGCACAACGTCAGTTTGCTGGTTACTTTTGTTCGTTTCATCTGTTTCATCCTCAGAACTGATCGTTCTGATTGCTGTTGTATCTTTGTGTAATCTCTCCTTCCCTCCATGCTGTTTAAAAAGATAAACTCAGAATAATGTACACTGCTCAAAAAAATAAAGGGAACACTCAAATAACACATCCTAGATCTGAATGAATGAAATATTCTCATTGAATACTTTGTTGAATACACAAAAATCATCAATGGAAATCAAATTTATTAACCAATGGAGACCTGGATTTGGAGTCACACACAAAATTAAAGTGGAAAAACACACTACAGGCTGATCCAGCTTTGATGTAATGTCCTTAAAACAAGTCAAAATGAGGCTCAGTACTGTGTGTGGCCTCCACGTACCTGTATGACCTCCCTACAATGCCTGGGCATGCTCCTGATGAGGTGGCGGATGGTCTCCTGAGGGATCTCCTCCCAGACCTGGATTAAAGCATCCGCCAACTCCTGGACAGTCTGTGGTGCAACATGACGTTGGTGGATGGAGCGAGACATGATGTCCCAGATGTGCTCAATTGGATTCAGGTGTGGGGAACGGGCGGGCCAGTCCATAGCTTCAATGCCTTCATCTTGCAGGAACTGTTGACACACTCCAGCCACATGAGGTCTAGCATTGTCCTGCATTAGGAGGAACCCAGGGCCAACCGCACCAGCATATGGTCTCACGAGGGGTCTGAGGATCTCATCTCGGTACCTAATGGCAGTCATGCTACCTCTGGCGAGCACATGGAGGGCCGTGCGGCCCTCCAAAGAAATGCCACCTCACACCATTACTGATCCACTGCCAAACCAGTCATGCTGAAGGATGTTTCAGGCAGCAGATCGCTCTCCACGGCGTCTCCAGACTCTGTCACGTCTGTCACATGTGCTCAGTGTGAACCTGCTTTCATCTGTGAAGAGCACAGGGCGCCAGTGGCGAATTTGCCAATCCTGGTGTTCTCTGGCAAATGCCAAGCATCCCGCATGGTGTTGGGCTGTGAGCACAACCGCCATCTGTGGACATCGGGCCCTCATACCATCCTCATGGAGTCGGTTTCTAACCGTTTGTGCAGACACATGCACATTTGTGGCCTGCTGCAGGTCATTTTGCAGGGCTCTGGCAGTGCTCCTCCTGTTCCCCCTTGCACAAAGGCAGAGGTAGCGGTCCTGCTGCTGGATTGTTGCCCTCCTACGGCCTCCTCCACGTCTTCTGGTGTACTGGCCTGTCTCCTGGTAGTGCCTCCAGCCTCTGGACACTATGCTGACAGACACAGCAAACCTTCTTGCAACAGCTCGCATTGATGTGCCATCCTGGATGAGCTGCACTACCTGAGCCACTTGTGTGGGTTGTAGAGTCCGTCTCATGCTACCACGAGTGTGAAAGCACCACCAACATTCAAAAGTGACCAAAACATCAGCCAGAAAGCATAAGTACTGAGAAGTGGTCTGTGGTCCCCACCTGTAGAACCACTCCTTTATTGAGTGTGACTTGCTAATTGCCAATAATTTTCACCTGTTGTCTATTCCACTTCCACAACAGCATGTGAAATTGATTGTCAATCAGTGTTGCTTCCTAAGTGGACAGTTTGATTTCACAGAAGTTTGATTTACTTGGAGTTAAATTGTGTTAAGTGTTCCCTTCCTTTTTTTGAGCAGTGTATTTATAACCAACCATCATTTTCAAAACTACCTAGACAGTTTGTTGTTGTTTTGTTTGTTTGTTTTGCTTTATGTTGATTATTGTCAGTACGTATGCCTCAAACATCGAGAGAGTAGAATTTTGGAGTAAATTGGATGAAATGGTAGCAACTGTCCTGAGGGGGAGGGGCTGGTGATTGGAGAAGACTTCAATAGACATGTAGGTGAAAGGAGCAGAGGGATGAGGAGTTGTTGGGTAGTTATGGGGTTAACAGGAGAAATGTGGAAGAAAATTAGATGGGGACTGATGAAGGACAGTTAGTGAATCAGGAAGTACAGAGGATCAGTAAAAAGGAAGTGAGGACATCTATGAAGGAGATGAAGAGGGGAAAGGGGATTTGTCCAGTTGTCATACCACATCTACATGCTTAAATTCACTGAGTTGCTGTGAGTGGTTCATTAGATATTTCCAATAACGAACAGTTGAACAGTGTACTTAATAAAGTGGCTGAATGTTGAGTCCACTGGATCGTAATTAAGCCAAGCTTAATGGCTACAAGATAGTAATATTTCACAGGACTGATGAAAACAGTGAATATTAGCTGCTGTGACAAAACTCTGTTTGAGAGGTAAGGAGAGAGACGGCTTTCCTTTGGTATACTTTAACTGATGTCTATTTTTAGATTTCACAGTGGAACACCCTGAAGGTAATTCCATGGTGGTATTTAACTCTTGGGTAGTTCGTCTTTTGGACCAGTTTGAGATGCGACACTTGCAAAAATGAAACTGAGGAAGCAACACATCCTGCTGCTGTGGATTCTAATCTGCTCCGGCGTGACCGAGGGAATAGGGCCCTTTACCGGCTTCATAATCCCCCATGTTACCGGGGACTTGATCAAATCTGTGATGAAGACATTTTATGATCTTATTCATGCTCCCTCTGACCTGCTTACCGAGAGTTGTGATTCACAGTGGATTTCTTTCAACCAGAAAGGTAACACACCCAGCAAAGTTTGTGAAATCTAAATCAAAAAGCTTGCAAATTATCAGGTCGGGAAAAAATTATATATATATATATATATATATATATATATATATATATATATATATATATATATATATATACAAATGGCAAAGATATGTTTTAAACACTTTACATGATGTGAAAGGCATAAGTGGTTAAGAACATGGATGTATACTTTGAAGACAGTTGTAATGTTATGGGTCCCAGGGATGGTGTCACAACAACAAAGATGAAAACCCTGCAAATACAGCTAAAGCTCAGGAGCGATGAAGACAGTGCACTGAGTTGGCCTTCTGAGTAGTGGGAGGAAGTCCACCCACCCACGAGTCCACCCGTGGTGGAAAAATGAAAAGTTGATTTCAGTAAGTTTTACAAAACAGTAGATCACAAATATTGGTCATGTTTCCAAAATTATAATAAATCATTACTGAAAACAACCAATAAGCACATAATGCAAAAGTGGCCATACATTTTGTGTGTGCCACAGTAATGGTATATTTGCCACAACTAAAGTCAGACCAGTGTATTACTCCACAGTCTAGGTGTCAAAGTGCCGAGCTGTGCCGTTCAACCCTTAAAACGAAACCTAAGAAGCAGCCGTGCCGGATACAGCTGCAAAAATTCCAGCTTACTGGTTCTGGATTGTTTGTGATCAAACAGCCACCCAGGATCCACCCAACATTCACAGACTAATATGGTGCATGGGTGCTTTAGTTGTGGCAGTGAGTGGATCAGGTGAGGAATAAGACACAGACTGTGATCTCTGCTTTTTAACCCTTAAAACTGAAATGTAATGAGCAGCAGGGCCTTCCTTACCTGCTATGTTAGGACGGGACATCTGTAAACATCCCAGCAAATGACTGAAACATGATCTCTCCAGTCAAAACTTGTGGTATGATGACAAATATAAATATACACCATACAGTAAATGTACAGATATTGACATTGTTTCCATAGAAATAGTGTCTATTTAGATTGTGTCTTACAAAGCCTTAAAAAACCCAAACTTTATCATGAAGAATCTGTTATTAGCCATCCATCCATCCATTTTCTTCCACTTATCTGGGGCCAGGTCACGGGGGCAGCAGCCCAAGCAGAGAAGCCCAGAACTCCGTCTCGCCAGCCACCTCCACCAACCCCTCCAGAGGCACCCCAAGGCGTTCCCAGGCGAGCCGAGAGATATAATCTCTCCAGCGTGTCCTGGGTCTACCTCAGGGGCCTCCTCCAGGTAGGACATGCCCGGAACACCTCACCCAAGAGGTGCCCAGGAGGCATCCTAATCAGGTGCCCAAGTCACCTCAACTGGGTCCTCTCGATGCGGAGGAGCAGCGGCTCTACTCTGAGCCCATCCCAAATGGCTGCACTCCTCACCTTATCTCTAAAGGAGAGGCCAGCCACCCTTCGAAGGAAACTCATTTCTGCCACTTGTATTCGCGATCTTATTCTACCCATAGCTCGTGACCATAGGTGAGGGCAGGGATGTAGCTCGACCGCTAAATCGACAGTTTTGCTTTTACGCTCAGCTCCCTCTTCACCACGACAGAACGGTGCAGCGTTTGCATTACTGCAGAAGCAGCCCCGATCCGCCTGTCTATCGCGCGTTCCCCTCTCCCGTCACTCGTGAGCAAGACCCCAATATATTTAACCCCTTAACTGGCAAGGGCCCGGTGACGGGCCGTTTGTAGTCCCTTTTATATGGCAGGCTAGACCCTCCCATTTTTATTGACACGTCATTCGGCCAATCATGTAACTGGCTGGACCAAATCACCTGACAAAGCTACGTGACGCCCTCTGAGTATTATTGGCTCTGGGAAACCCATTTCTTAACATGATTGGCCGAATGAGGTGTCAGTCAAAATGGGCGGGTCTAGCCTGCCATATAAATGCACTTCATTCGGCCCGCGGACCAGACGCAGCCGATTAATAGGCTATGAAATGGGTTGTTCAGAGCCAATAATGACCAGAAGGCGTTATGTAGTTTTTGTCAGGTGATTTTTTTGCTGCCAGTTAAGGGGTTAAACTCCTCCACCTGGGGCAGGAACTGGATTGGGAGGAACAGCCTGCCTGATCTGAACCCAAATGGTGTTTTGTCATTGGACTTCTGTGCAAACCACAGTTTGTCCATGATGAACACCATGTTCAAACATAAGGATGTCCATAAGTGTACGTGGCACCAGGACACCCTAGGTTGCAGGTTGTTTGTAATTTTATCGTCAGATCTGCGGGCATATGTTATGTACACTCGGGTGGAGGGAGGAGCTGAGCTGTCACCTGGTGAACTGGATCAGGTGGTGGTGGGTGCTGGATAGACCTGGTGCACCTAAAAGTA
Organism: Archocentrus centrarchus; assembly: GCF_007364275.1. Lineage (NCBI taxonomy): Eukaryota > Metazoa > Chordata > Actinopteri > Cichliformes > Cichlidae > Archocentrus > Archocentrus centrarchus. The sequence goes on along the minus strand of NC_044352.1, from coordinate 5,958,558 downwards.
TAGTGAGCATGTGCTAGGAACACCTGTCAGAGACCCCAGTCTGCAAGATCTTCAACTCCCACCTCTGGCAGAACTTTGACAGCATTCCGAGGGAGGCTGAGGAAATTGAATGGACCATGTTCTGCACTTCCATTGTTAAGGCTGCTGCACAGAGCTGCGACTGTAAGGTGGTTGGTGCCTGTTGTGGTGGTAATCCCTGAACCAGATGGTGGACACCGAAGGTGAAGGGAGCCCGAAGAAGGAGTCCTTCTGGGCTATTGGGCTTGGTTAACCTGTGGGACTCCGGAGGCAGACAGGCCAAACGGAAGATGGCTCAGACAGTGGCTGAAGCAAAAACTCAGGTGTGGGAGGAGTTTGGTGAGGACATGGAAAAAGACATTTGGATGGCCTTGAAGTGATTCTGGCAAACCGTCAGGCAACTCAGGAGAGAAAAGTGGTGCATTACTAACAAGGTATATAGTGCAGGTGGGGTGCTGCTGACTTCAACTGAGGCTATATTTGGGTCGTGGAAGGAATACTTTGAGTACCTCCTTAATAAGTTGGTGATTCACGAAGGACCTGTGAATTGCCACCTTATTGTGGTGGAGAAGATTGTGTGCCACAGTGATCCCAGAAGCTATCTTCTCTGTGGGGTTTTGCCTCCTTGTAGGGTCTTCCAAGGCAAAAAAAAAAGTTATTTTGTTAAAATTTTTTAAGGATCTGCTAAGTGCACCCTTTCACTAGAGTTTTTTTTTTTTGTAAATGTCCTCTCAGTTGTCAAGTAGCTCACTTCCTCAACAACCAGTGACTGTGATTCAATTCTCTTTGAGTCACATTTTCAGCCAATAAGCTACTGACTTTATTTTATGTACTCTCAAGGCCTGAAGGATGACCTGAAAAAAAAACTCTTTGGACAGCACATTGCTTCAGAAATCATCTTTGAAGCTGTGAATGAATTCATGAGCAATAAAAACCCAAAGAAGCCTCTGGTGCTCTCTCTGCATGGACCAACAGGCACAGGGAAGAGCTTTGTTAGCCAGCTGATCGCTGACAACATTTACAAGAAAGGAATGGACAGCCAGTTTGTTCACATGATCTCAGCTACACATCACTTCCCACATCAAGATCAAATTGCAACCTATAAAGTATGGAGTGCCACACATTTTCCTTTCAAGTGAAACCCACTTGCTTTGTTCTGTATGGTCATTTGCATGAATACAATTTTCTGTTGTCTCTCCTCAGTCTCAGTTGCAGGACTGGATCAAAGGCAATGTCACAAACTGTGAACGCTCCATGTTCATTTTTGATCAGATGGACAAAATCCTTCCTGGTGTGATTGATGGCATTGAGCCATTTCTGGACTTCTATCCACAGCTGGATGGAGTTTCTTTTCAGAAATCAATCTTCATCTTTCTCAGGTAAAAATCTAAAAGTCTTTGCAGAGAATGGATTTAAAGCTTCATGATGAGTTCCGGTTTGCATTTTGATAGAGACTAGTAAAGTACCCGCAGTTGTTTAGCTCATGGCTTAACCCTCTGTTTAGTCTCCCTTTATGCCTGCTTTATTGGACATTGAAGTCATCAGGAAAGAAAAAAAATCTGTTTACAAACTTACATCAGCAAAATTTTTGTCAGCCACTTTAATCAAGATACATTATTTTTCTCCATTGCTGTCATTAAGATTAGGGTCTGGTGTGTGCTGTATACTGCTGCGTCATATAAGAAAAAGAGACAGCTGCTCCTGTTCATTCCACACAGTTTGAGAGAGATGTCTCTTCTGGATTATGAATAGCTAGTGTGCATCATAGGCTAATATCTCAGTGTTATCAAACATTAGAAACAGACTTAGTGAGATCAAATTTGCACAATAGCGCCTGTGTAATACTATATAGGAATATTATATAGGATCCTGTACTTACAAAACACACTAAAATACATTGAAATGTACAAAACTTGCTTTATTTTTTAGTCTGCATCAGATTAGTCACATTTTTAATATTTCTAGCCTGAGAAGGCTTTGGTGCATGTATTTTTCTTGGCTGGGTGTTACTGTTTAAATATTGGAGAGTGCTGATAACACACTCACACATGAGCACGACTGAGCTGTAGTTCACTATATGGACGGCAGAAAAAATAGACCTATTTCTATAGGGGCCTCTTGGTCAGGTTTGTAAATGAGAAGTGGCTCTCAAACATTTCACCTGGTAAAATAAAAGTAAAAAAAAAAAAAAAAAATCTAATATCTCGACTATTATTGTTCTTTTCATAGCAATGCAGGAGCAGATATCATCACACAGACAGCTTTAGATTTCTGGAACAAAGAACGAGATCGAGAAGAAATCAAGCTCAAACATCTTGAAGCATCACTGTTACAGTCAGTGTTAAGCGATGACCAAAGTGAGTGTATATTACATATTGTATCATTATCGTTATCATTCATAAACTAGTTATGATGGCAAAGTTTTTCTTACTGAAAATCTCTCTTTATAGATGGCTTTTTGCCCTCAGTTTTGATTGACATTTTCATCCCATTCATGCCTATGGAGTACATACATGTGGCCCAGTGTGTGAGGGCTGAGATGAAAGCCAGAGGTCTTCACACAAGCAGGGCTTTGGAATACAAGGTGGCCCTGAAATTAATCAATTTCCTCCAACCTGGCAGCATATTTAGTAAGAATGGCTGCAAGACAGTGGGGAGCACTTTGCACTTCTACACATAACATCTTCACTGATCCCACGCTGCCTCATTTTGGTTATTTTTTAACAGTGGTCTGACTGTGGGATTTCTATTATTAAAACTGTCACTGTTGTGCATTTTTGTTTATGAATCATGGCTTTGGTATCTTGCTGAGTTTTTTTTTTTTGTGTGTGTGGTTTTTGGTTCTTGTTTTAATTTTATTGATTTTTTTTTTATTGCCTGCCAATAAAGGCTCCCCTTTGTTTATCTGATTTGCATGCATTAGTAGTGACAACTGCTTTAATTTAATTTTTTTAGGAACATCTCCACTGTAAATATGATTTTATTAACTCAAAACTGGACTTGTGCTTAAGGTCTTTACAGCAAAGCATGTTACAGAAAAAGATGCTCAAATAAAAGTATGATGCAGAAAACTGTCATTGAAACCAACTTTTGCAAAACATGTTTCAATACTGTTTCAGGGTTTTTCATGCATACAATATTTGAGTCCCCCTAAAAAGATTTAGGCCTCACACCAAAAAAAAAAAAAAGAAAGAAAAAGAAATAATAGACACAAGAATTTTAAGACACATTTGATGTGTGAGAACAGCCTCAAAGATTACTTTGATTACCACAAAAAGACAGTGACATTTGATCACTAACAAATACATAAACGTGTATAAATTTTACGCCAAGTACAGCCACAAAGTGCCACATCCACTGCCATTTGAAGGACAGCAGGTGAGCTTTCCTGTTTATTGTCGGGGGTCAAAGGAATCCAAACTGAAGCCAAGAGAAAGTGTCTCAGTGTGGGATGTTTTTATGAATATGGAAGTCAGCTGGCTAAGCAGTGTCTGAGCGCTATGGTGGCTCCGTGCCTTGGCCTGGCATCTGCACTTTGTGAATTAGAGATGTGATGCTTGGATGGAGTTTCAATGGAAAACAAGTATGCTGAAATGATCTTAATTAAGCACTGTGGATGTTTTATATGCAATGGTTCTCTGAAAACTAAAAGAAATAAGGAAAATGAGTCAAACAAACGGTGCTGCTTCACGCTCTGAAACGGAGGCTTGGAAAAGAAGGGAACACAAGCTTACTGTAAAGGCCTTTGGTGTATAATAAGCTGCAAAATGAACGTAAAGGTGTTAATAAAATGAAAGCTTTGATACCAGAAATGAAAGAGCTGATGGAACATGGGGAGTTGTCAATTATCAGGTTTTGCCAGCAAAAAAGATTTCCAGAGGAACTGCCAATTAAGATCTCCAGTCATCCTGTAAGCTCTTTCCACAACTGCAAGATGAGATGCTGAGAGTTGATGGTTACCTCAGTAGATTGTCTAGATCAAAAATATGTTCAAGCACAAGGGAATAAATGTCGGTTCTTGTCACGGGGAGCTGTGTGGCAGGTGAAGTTGGACCCAGAATGCAGGACTCAGAGTGGAACTGAACTTAAACGTGGTTTATTTAGGAAATGACAGGAAATAAACAAACTGGGTCTGGACGGGTGGCAGAACTAAAACTACTGAACAGGATGACACACAGCGTAGTAACACTGACGACACAGAACTGACAGACTAAGGGCTTAAATACAGACACAGGATAGTGAGAGGATTGGGAACAGGTGGAGACACAGTTTGGAATAATTAAACAGGACAAAACCAGGAAGTAAACTAAATACAAGGCACACAAGACTAAGACTGACAAACTAAAACAGAGAACAAGTCTCATGTAACCACTGTGGTAGACAGGCAGAGGACCCCAACGCAGGACTCGACGGGTGAGCTTAAACTTTAGCTTTTATTAGCTGCAAACAAATGGACAAAACAGGGTGGACATGGCCAGCAGCACCAAAACATGAACAGGAGCGCAAAATAACACTAATGAGACAATGGAAGCAAAACTGAACACAACACACAAGGAACAGAAGACCGGCAAAATAAAACAAGCAAGACAACAAGGAAACAGAGACACAGACTTGACACAACACACCAGGAAACACTGGGGAACTAGCAGAGGTGGCAAAAGTACTGACATTCTGTACTTAAGTAGAAGTACAAGTACTTGTGTTAAAAAATACTTTGGTAAAAGTCAAAGTACTGGTTCAACTTCTTTACTTAAGTAAAAGTAAAAAAATACAGGCTCTGAAATTTACTCAAAGTAAGAAAGTAAAAGTAGCTCTTTGGAGGACGTTTCTACCTGCTATTTTTGTGTAAAGCTAACTGAACCTTACTACATATTATTGTAATAATATAAAATAATACATGAGAACACAAACGTTATTCCAATCTAAATTTGAATTCTAATGAATGCACTCAGCTTGAATCACAAACTGTGAAAGGGAATTTAAACACAGCTCTATTCTCTGTGTCCTCCACAGTAGAGGGTGACTGTGCCTCCACCTAAACTCCAACATGAGGATACTCAGGGGTTACAGTGGGATTCAGAAGGTGGAGGAATCCTAAGATCAGCGGTAGTGGCTCTGCATGGGGAGAAGAATCACAGCTTTCTATTGTGAGCTGCAGTAAATTATGTTGGTGTGCAGGCTGTGATCAGCTGACCTGCTGCTGCTGCTCTGAGGTTTACTGCTCTGTGTGGATGAACTGAATTCACAAAGATGTAACCCAGTATTTCACAGCTATCTGTGCTGATCTCCATCCCCTACACTGACAGCATACAGGCTGTAGAAATGTTGGACTCAGTGAATGAATCTCAGCATCAGCAGCTTTGATTCAAACTCATTTCTGCTGCACTGATGTAACCTGTAACTCTGACCATGAACACAAAGTGCACCAACACAGAGCGTTACTGTAAATACAGTACAACAAGATAACCTGTTTATTACACACTAAACTGCAGTATTTTCATACAATCTTTGAATAACACAAAGTCAGCATACTTCTGTTTATTTTCCAGTCCTTACCTTTAACTCTAACCTCTCTTCTTCCTCTTCTGTCCTCTTTCTCCATCTCTGAGTGAACTTCTCTCTCTTTGCTCTCCCTGAAATACAGCAGCTCTTCTTTTAGCTAGCAGACACACTGTGTGACAAACTGCACACACTTTGTGTGTTTGCTGATATTTGTTGAGCATTTAAAAACATTGCATTTACCTGCCACACGTTACTCCCTTCATGCTCGCTCCTCTTCAGTAGCGTTAGCTAAGCTGTTTATGTCCCGCGAGCACAACTTACGGATTCGGTCCGGCCCGCTGTGACCCCTGATTATAGCGCTATAAATGAGACATTAATTATATGGGTTTGTGTATTTAATCCCTTTGTACCCGATAAGCCCCGGTGATGGAGGATACGCCAGTACGATTGTCTCTTATATGTTAATATTCCTCCGTTTAGGCTCAGATCGCTTGATGTTTGACGGCGCACTGACCGGAAACGCAAACTTCTTCCTGACGTGTTAAAAAGTAACGAGCCTGTTTTGAAAATGTAAGAAGTAGAAAGTACCGATACTTGTGTAAAAATGTAGGGAGTAAAAGTAAAAAGTACTCAGAAAAATAAATACTCAAGTAAAGTACAGATACCTAAAAAATCTACTTAAGTACAGTAACGAAGTATTAGTACTTCGTTACTTCCCACCTCTGGGAACTAGTAATCGAAACCTAACTGAATAACCAAGAACATGACTCAAATAACTAAGGTAAGACCTGAAAGTACAAACTGCAGACCCATAATAAACAAAAGCAAAAGCAAGCTAAGAAACACAACTAAAGCAATTAAACAATGACAGAACTACAAAGACAACTAGAAAAAGCATTTCCTGAAGAAAATGCACTGTGAATGCTGCATGCTGAAAGATATCAGCTGAAACGCCAAGAAATGTTAAACTGCTGAACAGCTGTTAAACTGCTGAACAGCTGTTAAAAGGCTGAACAACTGTTAAACAGCTTAACAGCTGAACAGCTGAAAGGCTTGGCTTTGTTTTAAAGCTTAAATGGTGTCTCTAGCTTAAAGTATGCTTAAGTTATTAGACTTGAAAGTAGGAATGGATTTGAAGATTATTCGAAGGTTTTCTCAGTCATTTGAATGTAATAGCAGTATTCTGTGGAAGAAGCTGAACGTTTTGATACCAGAACGGTTTCTGTAGCATGAACGGTGCTGGAGTTATTAAAGCAAAACCAGCAGCCCAACTTTGAACCACGTGCATGCAGAAGACAAATGACAGAATGCTGCTACACACTTAATTCTGCCAACTCAAAACACCTGTGTAAGTGCAGACACTTTGCTGCAAAGCCCTGTTGAATTTGTCTTGGAGCACCTCCCGAACAACTGCTTCTAAATCAAAAACCGTAGCTCCTATCAAAATAATTTTCAAACTGTGAGCGTCACAAGAACCTGCTCTAAACAGTGGTGTAATTTTTATTTTCCTGTGTTTAAAGATGTGGTCATGGGAGCAGATTAAAAAAGGGCTCTTTTCTGGTTTTGAGAACATCACCTCCCAAAAATTACTATGGAGGCTAATGGAGGAGTTGGAGGGTGCTCCCTCTGCTTGAAGCCTCACAGTTTAAAAAGTTTACATTTCTCAGGGCTGAGAGACACATTGTTTAAAATTAGAGAAGCGGCTCTACGTTTTAATCACAAAATGATGGCTGTAGCGCGAAGAGTGTGGACACAGCGGCAGTTTAGAGAGAAATTTTTTAGCTGAAGAATTTGAAGTCTCCCACTCTAACGGTTGGAATGCGCACTGTAGACGGCCCAATACACACCCATTATAAACGCTGAAAAGAGCAAAAAACCTTCTTAAACTTAAACTGTAACTGTTCAAAAACCATAAAAGATATTAACACAAAAAGTAATAGCTGAATAGCTGGAAGGCTTGGGTTTATTTTAAATCTTAAATGGTGTCTCTAGCTGAAAGTATGCTGAAGTTATTAGATTTGAAAGCAGGAGAGGATTTGAAAAGGATTTGAAACTTCCCCATTCATTTTGAATGGCAAAAATGAAGATTATAAAAAGTTCAATATCTTAAAAAGTATAAAGGTTACAAAAAAGAAAAGTAATAGCACACATCTCCAGAACAGGCCGAACGTTTTGACACCAGAACGGTGTCCGTAGCCCAAATGCCGCTCGAGTTTTTAGTGACCGAAGGTTTTCGGAGTACAAGAACAATACTGTGAATGCTTTGCAGCATTCACAGTAAAAACACAACACACTGGGCAAAAGGCCCAGGACCATGACGACAAGTTGGCACGGGACAGGGATGCAGACTTGTCACAACATTGGTGTGACAGCTGGATGGCTGTTCTTTAAGATATGGCCACCTGTGATTGTTGTTTCTTTGACCTTACCTTCACACCCTCCGGTTGCTGTCCAATGAGATGCCACAGATTTGGCGCTGCAGTGTTCAACCCAGCCCATGCTACTTTACTTATGGACCAGTGTTCAGCGTAGTAGTGTCCAGAAAAGAGGAAAGACACAAGTTATGTGTTGTGATTTCAGCTGAACACACGGCAAGTTAAATCCCCTCGCTCAGTAGCTCCGCGGGTAATTTAGACTTGTGGCGGGACCCGGTGATGAAGAACTGCCAGGATTCATTGAAAGAAACAGCCCTGGATTGGACAACCTAATACAAGCCTTGGTATCGTAAGTCCTCTAGCTGGTTGAACTCGGTGGATTTGAGTCATTTTGAATTGTTGACAACCGAAGTTGGCTTACATTTGGAAGTGAGGAGCGCACTTCCTTTCTTTCACCTCTCATCCAAAAGGCTTCTTCAGTTCTCAACCAAATGGTGGAGAGACCCAGGTATTTAAACCCCTGTGGGCGTAGTCCCCTGGAGGTGGTTATGACCCTCTATTGATCATGTGCGTGAACACATGTGCCCAGGTGTGAAGGGGGCGTGGGTCATATTTAATCAGTGGTTTCAGTTGAAACCAATTTAGGACTCCGCTCCATTGTTTCCTGTGGCCTATTGAGGTCACTGGAACAAAGGTGTGAATGGGGGTTGAGACGTCTGGGAAGGGAGCTCAGGACAGCACTGTAAGCGGGGGAAAGTTGGTGACGTAATCCACCTCCTCTGTTCAATGATGGTTGTTCACAGTGGACATAGATGGCTTCTTTCACTCCTCTTTCAAACCATCTGTTTTCCCTGTCCAAAATGTGAACATTGGCATCCTCAAAAGAGTGCCCTTTTTCCTTCAGATGCAGATGTACTGCTGAATCTTGTCCTGTTGAGGTGGCTCTTCTATGTTGTGCCATTCGTTTGTGAAGAGGCTGTTTGGTTTCACCAATGTAGAGGTCCGAGCACTCTTCACTGCACTGAACAGCATACACTACATCGCAGATCTTGTGTTTGGCGGGTTTGTCCTTGGGATGAACCAGTTTTTGTCTTAGGGTGTGACTTGGTTTGAAGTATACTGAGATGTCATGCTTGGAGAAAATTCTTCTGAGTTTCTCTGACAAGCCTGACACATGTGGGATGACAATGTTGTTCCTCTTGTCCTTCTTATTCTCTGTAGTTTGTGTTTGGCCTTCATTCCTGTGCATCTTAGCTGATTTGATGAAGGCCCAGTTGGGGTAACCGCATGTTTTGAGGGCTTTCTTAATGTGTGTGTGTTCCTTATGCTTCCCTTCTGCCTTAGAGGGAACACTTTCCGCACGGTGTTGTAGGGTCCTGATCACCCCAAGTTTGTGTTCCAGAGGGTGGTGGGAGTCAAAGAGGAGATACTGTGACTTGGTTTGAAGTATACTGCCACATAAGGGATGTTTATTCTCCCTAGTTTGTGTTTGACCTTCTTGTGCATCTTGGCTGATTTGATGAAAGCCCAGTTGGGATAACCACATGCCATTTGAAGCATGTGAGCTTTCAGTTCTCATTCAGTATCCTTCTGGCTCTGAATTTTCGTTTTAAATTAGTGAGTTTGCTTCTAATGCACATCCATCCATCCATCCATCCATTTTCTTCCGCTTATCCGGGGCCGGGTCGCGGGGGCAGAAGCCTAAGCAGAGAAGCCCAGGCTTCCCTCTCCCCAGCCACCTCCTCCAGCTCATCCGGAGGGACCCCAAGGCGTTCCCAGGCCAGCCGAGATACATAATCTCTCCAGCGTGTCCTGGGTCTACCACGGGGCCTCTTCCCGGTGGGACATGCCCGGAACACCTCACCCAGGAGGTGGCCAGGAGGCATCCTAATCAGATGCCCGAGCCACCTCAACTGGCTCCTTTCGATGTGGAGGAGCAGCGGCTCTACTCTGAGCCCCTCCCGGATGGCCGCACTCCTCACCTTATCTCTAAGGGAGAGGCCAGCCACCCTTCGAAGGAAACTCATTTCTGCCGCTTGTATTCGCGATCTTATTCTTTTGGTCACTACCCAAAGCTCGTGACCATAGGTGAGGGCAGGAACGTAGATCGACCGGTAAATCGAGAGCTTCGCTTTTACGCTCAGCTCCCTCTTCACCACGACGGACCAGTGCAGCGTCCGCATCACTGCAGAAGCAGCCCCGATCCGCCTGTCGATCTCCCGTTCCCTTCTCCCATCACTCGTGAACAAGACCCCGAGATACTTAAACTCCTCCACTTGAGGCAAGAACTCGTTCCTGAGCCGGAGATGGCACTCCACCCTTTTCCGGCTGAGGACCATGGCCTCAGACTTAGAGGTGCTGATTCTCATGCCAGCCGCTTCACACTCGGCTGCGAACCGTTCCACTGCGAGCTGGAGGCCCCCCCCTGATGAAGCCAACAGAACCGCATCATCTGCAAAAAGCAGAGATGAGACTCTGAGGCCACCAAGGAAGAAGCCTTCCGCCACCTGGCTACGCCTAGAAATTCTGTCCATAAAAATTTTGAACAGAATCGGTGACAAAGGGCAGCCCTGACGGAGTCCAACACCCACAGGAAACAAATCCGACTTATTACCGGCTATACGGACCAAGCTCTCACTGTGGTTGTACAAGGACTGAATGGCCCGCAACAATGGGCCAGACACCCCATACTCCCGCAGAACCTCCCAAAGAACACCCCGAGGAACACGGTCGAATGCCTTCTCCAAGTCCACAAAGCACATGTAGACTGGTTGGGCAAACTCCCACGCACACTCGAATATCCTTGAGAGGATAAAGAGCTGGTCCAGCGTTCCACGACCAGGATGAAAACTGCATTGTTCCTCCTGAATCCGAGGTTCGACTAACGGACGCGTCCTCCTTTCCAGCACCCTGGCATAGACCTTACCGGGGAGGCTGAGTAGTGTGATCCCCCGAAAGTTGGAGCACACCCTCCGGTCTCCCTTCTTAAAGATGGGGACCACCACCCCGGTCTGCCAATCCAATGGCACTGCCCCAGATCTCCACGCGATGTTGCAGAGGCATGTCAACCAAGACAGCCCTACAACATCCAGAGCCTTCAGGAACTCAGGGCGAATCTCGTCCACCCCAGGGGCTCTGCCACCATGAGTTGTTTAACTACCTCAGTGACCTCACCCCCAGTGATGGTCAAGTCATCCCCCTCATCCCCAGACTCTGCTTCCACTACAGAAGGCGTGTCAGTGGGATTCAGAAGTTCCTCGAAGTATTCCTTCCACCGTCCGACTATAGCCTCAGTTGAAGTCAGCAGCACCCCCCCGCACTATAAACAGTGAGAGTGAAGCACTGCTTTCCCCTCCTGAGTCACCTGAGGGTTTGCCAGAATCGCTTCGATGCCGTCCGAAAGTCTTTTTCCATAGCCTCACCGAACTCCTCCCACACCCGAGTTTTTGCTTTGGCCACTACCCGAGCTGCATTCCGCTTGGCCTGTCGATACCTGTCAGCTGCCTCCGGAGTCCCACAGGCTAACCAAGCCCGATAGGACTCTTTCTTCAGCTTGATGGCTCCCTTCACCTCCGGTGACCACCATCTGGTTCGGGGGTTACCACCATGACAGGCACCAACCACCTTGCAGCCACAGCTCTGAGCAGCAGCCTCAACAATGGAGGTGCGGAACATGGTCCATTCGGACTCAATGTCCTCAGCCTCCCTTGGAATGCTGTCGAAGTTCTGCCGGAGGTGGGAGTTGAAGATCTCCCGGACTGGGGCTTCTGCCAGGCGTTCCCAGCGCACCCTCACAATACGTTTAGGTGTGCCAGGTCTGTCCAGCATCTTCCCCCGCCACCTTCTAATGCACATTTTGAAGATTTTCATCTAGTTTTTTCATTTGAAGCTTTTAGTATTCAATTGTATTATTTTCATTCTCCCAAAAACTTTCTGCAGTTTAATTTTCCTTCATTTTTAGGAGAATCGTTCAGTGTATTTCAGCAGTTTCAACAGGTTTCCCAAATATTTCAGCAATTAAACAGTTCAACTCAAACCATTCAGCTGACAGCGTTCACACTGCATTTTCTTCAGGAAATGCATTCTCTAGTGTAATATGTAATATAATATGTTTTCCAAATCATTGCGCCGCATCTTATACCCAACCACACCAACCTTTACTGATAACTGGATAGGCTTCAGCTCAACATGTGAACGGCTGCATCATTTAAATGAGTGTGCTTTTGCCATCAGGGCTCCTTGACTCAATTTTATAGACCTGTGTGAGTCCATTACACTTGATGTTCTTTTTATTATTATTGTTATTGTTGTTGGCTTTTAGTCTTTCACTTATTTTAATCATTTCCTTTCTTTGTGCTCTGTGTGACTTCAGTGTTCATCTCTGTCTGTATACTGTAAATTCAGGTTATAATAATAATAATATTTTAAAAAGAGGACAGGCTCTGCAAAAATCACAGTAAATATGAGTGAATATTGTCTCTCAAGTCAAAGCTGATTGTTGTATGATGCAAAAGCTGCACCATAGATGAACAGATATCAACATTGTTTCCACACATAATAGTGGTCCTTTCAGAGTCTCTTACAAAGCATCAAAAATATCATCTTAAAGAATTCAAAAGCATGAAAACTTAAAAAAATAAGCTTGTCCCATTTTTATGATGAGGTGTCTTCAAATGGGAAAAGAGTTCTACTCATTTGAAAGCTTCATGAAGTAGTCATGAACGCAAAAATCTGTATTAAGTTATTTGTTAGGGTCAAAACAAAAGAACATTAATCTCAAAGGGAGGAGATGTACTGATTTAGCTGCTAATTTCCATATGCAGTCCCTGGGCAGGTCAAACACCAATAAAATACATAGTCTTTTTTATCAGTATGACTAAAGCACAACAAATGATTGATAACTGAACAGTGTGTTTATATCTAAAGCTTTACTGGTACATTTGATCATAACATTGATTTTGCTACAGAAACATACAGTAAATGTTTCTTGTGCAGGGGAAACATGCTGACAGTCTGACAGCTGCAGAGTTTGAAAGATGGAAACTATCAATTTTATTCAGGGCTGATAATAAATTTGTAGCATAATTTCTGTGTCCATCCTTACACTGAGTACTGACTGATTATAAAAGCGATCATGTTACGTACAAGAAATGGTGAACTGACAGGTTTTAGTGGTTGTAAAAATGTAAACTTGAAAAATGAATTTGTTCCACTTTGAGCTTTGATGGTGACTTTATGAATAAGGAAATGAAACCAAACGTCAGGTGGTTCAGGTGCAGCAGGAGGGGAGGAGTCAGACTTGTTGAAGAAAACCTGCCAGCAGCAGGTGAGGTTCACAGGCTGGAACACACTGGAACACACAACATGAACTTTTTCTTAAACAAACTCAGAGCTGTTAGTTAAACCTGCTTCCTGGAATAAGGCCCAGTTAAACTGGAAAATTGTGTTTTCCCAACCCCACAAATGTTTTTTATCTCGGTGATTCAATGTTTGTGAGATGGACAAACATTGAATCAGAAATTTGCATTAATGTGCAGTTGAACAGTGTACTTAATAAAGTGGCTGAGTATAGAGTCCACTGGATTGTAATCAAGTGAAGAGAATGGCCACAAGATATTAGTACTTCACAGGACTGATGAAAACAGCAGATATTAGATGCTTTATGCAACAAAACCTGTTTGAGAGGTAAGGAGAGAGACTGCTTTCCTTTGGTATTTTTTAGCTGATGTCTATTTTTAGATTTCACGGTGGAACGCCCTGAAGGTAATTCCATGGTGGTATTTAACTCTTGGGTAGTTTGTCTTTTGGACCAGTTTGAGATGTGACATTTGCAAAATGAAACTGAGGAAGCAACACGTCCTGCTGCTGTGGATTCTCCTCTGCTCCGGTGTGACCGAGGGTATAGGGCCCTTCAGCAGCTTCATGAACACAGTGTCTAAGTATGTTTTCCCTTCAACTGAGCGCTGTGATTCACAGTGGATTTCATTCAACCAGACAGGTAACACACCCAGCAAACAACCTGTGAAATCCAAATTGAAAATCTTTCTAGGTTCAGGTTTAACTTTAGCTGAGAAAGTAATCAATTTACATCATTTAAACTGGCAAAAATTACTGGTGTGCTGTAGAGCAAGAAGAATTTAGAAAAATGACGTGAATAAAGTTTATAAATGGCACAGATATGTTTTATACCTTTACATGATTCAAAGTGGATCCTCCTAAATTGGATAAGTGGTTAATAAAATGTATGTGAAGACATTTGTAATATTATGGGCCCCAGGGGTGGTGTCACAGTAACAAAGATGAAAACCCTGCAAATACAGTTAAAGCTCAGGAGTGATGAAGACAGTGCACTGTGTCGGCCTTCTGAGTAGTGGGAGGAAGTCCACCCCCTAAAGCAACACGTCCACCTGTGGTGGAAAAATGAAAAGTTGATTTCAGTAAGTTTTACAAAACAATAGATCACAAATATTGGTCATGTTTCCAGAATGATAATAAGTTCTTGTAGTTACAATCTCCAATCTCATTGTACATTCTGTATAATGACAAGGAAGATATTCTATTCTATTATTGAAAACCCTTTCAACCCTTAAAACGAAACCTAAGAAGCAGCCTTGCCGGATACAGTTGTGACAATAACTGGATCAGCTGAGTAATAAGACACAGACTGTAATCTCTGCTTTTTAACCCTTAAAACTGAAATGTAATGAGCAGCAGGGCCTTCCTTACCTGCTATGTTAGGACGGGACATCTGTAAACATCCCAGCAAATGACTGAAACATGATCTCTCCAGTCAAAACTGGTTGTGATATGATGACAACAATAACACCATAAATATACAGATATTGACATTATTTCTATAGGAAATAGTGTCTATTTAGACCATCTCTTACAAAGCATTAAAAAATTAATCAAACTTAATCATGGATAATATTATTTTATTATTATTATTTTATTATTATCCTTTTATTTTATTATTTTTATTAAGCTGGTTCTGGTCGTTCCTTCAGCAACCAGTGACTGTGTTTCAGTTCTCTGTCCGTAATCTGCTGACCTTCTATGTACTCTCAAGGTCTGAAGGATGACCTTGAAAACAAACTCTTTGGACAGCACATTGCTTCAGAAATCATCTTTAAAGCTGTGACTGGATTCATGAGAGATAAAAACCTGAAGAAGCCTCTGGTGCTCTCTCTGCACGGACCAACAGGCACAGGGAAGAGCTTTGTTAGCCAGCTGATCGCTGACAACATTTACAAGAAGCGAAGGGACAGCCAGTTTGTTCACTTGTTCTCAGCTACACTTCATTTCTCACACAAAGGTCAAATTGCAACCTATAAGGTACTGAGTGCCACACATTTTCCTTTTAAGTGAAACCCACTTGCTTTGTTCTGTAGGGTCATTTGCATGAATACAATTTTCTGTTGTCTCTCCTCAGTCTCAGTTACAGGACTGGATTAAAAGCAGTGTCAGAAACTGTGAACGCTCCATGTTCATTTTTGATGAGATGGACCAAATGCCTCCTGGTGTGATTGATGGCATTGAGCCATTTCTGGACTTCTATCCAAAGCTGGATGGAGTTTCTTTTCGAAAATAAATCTTCATCTTTCTCAGGTAAAAATCTGAAAGTCTTTGCAGAGAATGGGTTTAATGCTTCATGATGGGTTCCATTTTACCATACGTATATGTAAGAGCATCTGGTCAGATGACCTAAGATCTCAGGAGTGTAGGTACAAACCAGTTCAGAAATGTAAGGTGGAGTAAGGCCATTTAAGGATTAAAAACAAATACAGGAGCCTTAAAATGGATTCAAAGTGCACAGGCAGCCAGTGGAGTGAAGCCAGGACAGGTGTAATATGTTGTATTTTACGTGTTCCAGTCAAAAGGCGTGCAGCAGCATTTTGAACCAACTGCAGACATGAAAGAGAAGACTGACTAATTCCAACATAGAGTGCATTACAGCAATCCAGCCAAGATGTAATAAAGGCATGTTTCACTGTCTCTAGATGCTGCCTAGAAAGGTTTAAGGTTTGACCTTCATCAATCACCTTAAGTGAAAGAAGCTAGACTTCAATGCTACACCAATTTGACTATCCAATGTGAAGTCACTGTCCATTATAAAGCCCAAATTTGTAACTATGGGCTTTAAATATGGAGCCAAACCAGACCAGAATCGGGTGCCAGCATGATTAAAGACCCTTAACAATGCCGACTCTGTACTATGAAGGCCTTTAAATTAGGATTGAAAAACTTCCAGAAAATCATGAATTTCCAAAAAAGAAACCATTTTGCATTTTTTTTTTAGAGACTAGAAGAGGTTGTGTAATATTATATAGGATCCTGTACTTACTAAACACACTAAAATACATTAAGAATGTACAAAACTTGCTTTATTTTTTAGTCTATGTCAGTTTGGTCACAATTTTTTTTTTTTTTTTTGGTTGGTCACATTTTTAATACTGTATATCTAGCCATAGAAGGCTTTGGTGCATGTTTTTATTGAGGCTGGGTGGTTTACATAACTCTGAGTCAAGTGTTTGCATTGTAATGCACTAACTAACTAAAATACTAGCTTAAGAACTGTGAGAATAGACAATGAAACTTAATTATAGAATCTTTTTTAGATATGGTGTAGTTAAATTAGGTTTTATCTAATATAATGAAGAGTATACAAAATGTTTGAAAACTGTCCTGGCTGTGCAGTTGCCCATTCACATTTTAATACTTGTTATATTTTTCTTAACATTTACTTGCAGGCATATTTTGTACTTAATCTATTTGATATTAGCAGGAAATCAGATGTGAGTGCATCTTTGAGATCCACAACAAATATCAGGCCTGCAACATCTAAACTTTGTGTTGTGGTGTTCGTTGTCTAAATATTAGAGAGGACTGATAACACACTCATGCACGAGCATGACTGAGCTGTAGTTCACTGTATGGACTGTAGAAAAAACAAGTCAGTTCAGCGCAACTCAAAGGCAACAAGTAGCTACCAACAACTTTTAAGGTGGAATGTTTTCTTGCATGTTACTCAATGCAAATCACACACCTGCTGTTTTGCTGTTTTGTCCACTGAATTTTTTTTAGTTCCTTGCAGGTACTGTTTAAGTAGTGATCAAATTCTCTTGTTGTTAAATAGATTAATTAATTGGGATATGAGAACTGTGTGTGTGTTCCCTACTGGTTGGTGAAAGAAGACATGCATATAATGTAAATTTAATGTATGTATTTGTAGGTATTGATGTTTAAAACAAAAACGTAACAACAGATGATCAAAATCTAATATCTTGACTAGTTTTGTTCTTTCTCATAGCAATGCAGGAGCCGATAACATCACACATAAAGCTTTAGATTTCTGGAAAAAAGGACGAGATCGAGAAGAGATCACACTCCAAGATTTGGAAACATCACTTTCAGAGTCAGCGTTCAACGATGACCAAAGTGAGTGTAAATTACATGAATACTTTATCATTCATAAACTAGTTATGATTGCAAACTTTTCTTACTGAAACTCTCTTTATAGATGGCTTTTTTCACTCACGTTTGATTGGCAGTAGCACGCTTGATGTTTTCATCCCATTCCTACCTTTGGAGTACAGTCATGTGGTCCAGTGTGTGATGGTTGACATGAAAGCCAGTGGTCTTCAGCCAGACAAGGATATGGAAGACAAGGTGGCCAGAGATTTAGTTTATTTCCCCAAACCTGAGAATGTGTTTATCAGGAGTGGCTGCAAGACAGTGGCAAATAGGAAACACTTCTAAACATAATGTCAGCAGCTGAGGTTCACAAAGTTTACTCATACATATTGCCAAAATTATTCACTCACTGTTTCAAATAATTGAATTCAGGTGTTTCAGTCACTTCCACAGCCACAGGTGTATAAACCAAGCACCTAGGCATGCAGACTGCTTCTACAAACATTAGTGAAAGAATGGATCGCTCTCTAGGATGATACCTGTGCAACAAGTCCAGTCGTCAAATTTCCTCCCTCTAATTCCACAGTCATCTGTTAGTGGGATTATAACAAAGTGGAAGTGACTGGGAACAACAGCAAGTCAGTTACAAAGGGTATGCCATGTAAAAAATCATAGAGGGTGGATCAGGAGGTTGAGCAGGTCATCTACTAATTGGAAGGTTGGTGGTTCGATTCCTGGCTGCTCCAGTCTGCATGCCAAAGTATCCTTGGGCAAGATACAGAATCCCAAGGTGCTCTCCAATGCAACCTTTGGAGTATGAATGTCAGATTGTAAGCACTTAGCTGTAGCTTATGTGAATGGGTAAATGCAAGTGTGCTGTATAAAGCACTTTGAGTGCTTCAGCTAGAAAAACACTATATAAGAACTAGTTCATTTATCATTGCTACACACCTCCAAACAAACAGATTAAATCAAGAGCAGTGTGTAGAAAGCTTCATGGTGTAAAGTTTGGTGGGAGGGGGGATACGGTGTGGTGTTGCTTTTCAGGAGTTGAGCTCGGCCCCTTAGTTTGTACATTGGATTTTTTTTTCCACTTTATTTCTTGCAGACTTCACCTGAAGACCTGCATCCAGCACTCACTATGTTACTGATATCTGTTCTACTTGTCTTCACTGTATAATAAATGTAATTAAAGACATGTTGGTTATTTTTTAGCCGTGGTCTGTGTGGCCCTCACTTGTTGTCTCATTTATAGTGAATGAAGGGGCTGATAACAAGTGTTCCAGCTAAATGAAAAACAACTAAAATTTAAATGCTTTAAACCACTTTTGTTATGAGCTTCCTCATGTAGGAATATTTTTTACTACTTTCATTTATCATCTGCACTTTCCCTACTGCAATCAGAGGCCTATTCAGTATTTCGTACTGTATACTGGCTGGGCCTTTCCCACTGGCAGAAGCCACACACTCATTGTGTCATAAACTGGGCGGGACTTTCCCCCACCCACAGCAGTGGGACATCCATCATTCCATATAATGTACTGTGAGGGCCACTCTTCCACTGACAGGTGGGACCATCCATTATCTCAATACTTTACTCTACTTTCCCCATGGCTAATTAGTGGCATTGCTCCCAGGGGCCTCTGATGATTGTTACTTTCATTTATCATCACATATATGGGAATATATCTACCTTTATTGTTCACTTAGTTATTTGTACTGTCACTATTTTTACTTTTTTTACTTCTATATGGCCTTCATACTGGTCCATGGGGTCACTATTTTCATATTTTAGGTACCAAGCCCCACTTTAATGGCCTGTGCAAAGTAAGAGAAAGCGCTCACTCTGGCAACTATCCAGAGTGAGCGCTTTCTCTTACTTTTGTGATCATGGCTGCGCTGTGCAAAATAGGGCATGGGTCTGATGGACTTTTTTGATCACGATGATATCAAGAATGTCTGTAATAAATTTCATACATTTTTGTAAAACTAATTTGTTTGCTCTCCATATAAACCCAATGCAGTATGTATTTGGGATGTGGTCACAGCTGTGGCGTGCAAAATTTGGCCTGCCAAATTCAATGGCCTGGTGTGACAAGGCCGTTGAATATTCTCCAAAACCATGAATAACTTTTGATGGGCTACTTGTCTAGATGATCTGGAGACATTTTGGTCTCATTGGGTGAAATGCCCTAGGAGGAGATGATTCAAGTAGCAGGCCTGAAAATGAATTGAATTGAATTGAAAGTGGCTGACTTCCTGTAGGGTTTCGGGTATGGGTCCAAGAGACTTTTTTGTACGTCTTAGGATGTTACATAAGCCTGCACAATTTCAGATATGCAGATAAAATGTAGCTCCGGGGCTACGCAAAAAAACTTGGTATTTCATGATATTTCCAGGTCGCGCTAGATGGCGCTCTAACTTTTAGGGACTTTATGTATATCATTGTGTTCAGGGCAGGAGGCTTATCAAACCACTAAAATTTGACGCAGATTGGGCAATGTGGCTTTGAGTTACTGCCATTTTTGTCTTCATGGCGAAACACCAAACGTTGCCATCCTGCCAGGGTCACACCCTTTGGCAAAAACTCAGTTTTGAAAACAAACAACTTAATATCATCAGGTTTTGCACCTACTAAAAATCTAGTTTATACCGGTTTTAACAGACTGGGTTAATACGCAGTAGCACGGTGGCGTGGTGGTTAGCACTGCTGCCTCACAGCTAGGATGACATCCAGAAGTTCTGGGTTTGATTCAGCCTTGGCCAATGCCTCTTGCTGTGTAGAGTTTGCATGTTCTCCCCATGTCTGTATGGTTTCTTTCCACAATCTGAAGACATGCAGTTAGTGGGATTAGGTTAATTGCTCACAGGTGTGAATGGTTGTCTCCCTCTCTCTATGTTAGCCCTGCAACAGGTTGGTGACCTGTATGGGGTGTACCCAGCATCTTACTGCCTTGTCAGGCTCCAGGCCCTCCCCCCTGGCCATGAAATGGATAGGGGGATTGATTAAAAGACATTTTAATTTTTCACGAACCATGAAAGATAAGTTTGGTCAATTAGAACATACAATTTAGTTCAATTGGTAATGGAGTAGTGCTTACTTAACAAGCTGAGTTAAATAAATGGGTGGTGATTGCTTAAACTAAGTATCTTCAGTTACTGAAACTCTGTTATTAGTACATTCAACTTAGATCTTCCATTCCCTTCCAAAAGGGCCTCAAGTACATTGAACATAATCCACTGCACTTATTCAACTGTTTCATTACTTAAAAAATTTAAGGCAATGAGTTACCTTGGTTTTTTTTAAGTAGATTCAACTTATCCGGGTTTACAGTGTACCTCAAAGTGTCAAACATGACATTTTCTGTACCCACTAGGTGGCATTGCGACTGTCAGTAAATATTATCATATGTTTGGGTTCAGGGGCAGACCATCATCCTACTGCGGAAGTTTGATCCAGATTGGATAATGCAGGTTTGAATGACAGGCAATCAAAATTTCCTGGCAAATGATCGAAATTGACTATGGTGTCACAGCCACGCCCTCTGGTGAAAACTCACCATTTTTGAAATTTAGATTCCCCCTGGTGTGTAGATAAGACAACACAAATATGAAGTTGATAACATCCAAAACCTCTGAGTTTTTAGAGAAAGTATAAGGGCAGGAAATCGGTAAAATCAGCCATTTAATTCAAAATGGTGGACTTCCTGTTGGATTTAGGCCATTGGACCCTGTGGTCTTTTTTGTTCGTCTGGACCTGTTACATATGTGTACCAAATTTCATACATGTACGTGAAACACAGCAGTGGGAATTGAACTAAAGGTGGCGCTTTAGATCCATTTTGAAAGGGCCATGCCTGTAACCATTAAAATACTTAAATTTTCACCAGACCTGACATGTGTGCAAAATTTCATGAGTTTGTGAGCATGTTTAGGCCCTCAAAAAAGCAATTCATTTGCCTAAATGTCCAAAGCAATTACAATAGGGCCTTCACACAGGTTGTGCTTGGGCCCTAATGACATACATTACGTACATACGCACACCCTCGGTCCGGTCCACTGTAATCCCTGATTTTAGCGCTATAAATGATATATTAATTATACGCTTTTGCCTCTTTAATCTCTTTGGAAACTACTCACAGTTTGTAATTATTTATTATTAAACTTACGCTGCTAATTTCTAATTTTTAATTTTTATCACATTACTGTTGTTACTGTTAGGGATTATTTTTTACTCAGTGAATAAAGGACAAATGTTTAAAGGTAAACTCCAGTAAATTAATTAATAAACAGTGGATCAACCAAATAATAAACAATTAAATAATACATTAGACAGAAAGCAACTGATCCGAAAGTACTAGACTAACTTCTCTGTTACAGTGCATCTTATAGAATAGAATAGAATAGAATGCCTTTATTGTCATTATACAGGATGTACAATGAGATTGGAGGAAACTAACAAATATGAAATACAAGAAGTACAAAAAAGAGCACCGAAAGGAAGAGCCGTGAGCCGCTGCGTCTGTGCGCGCCGCCATCTTGACCATCTTGACCATCTTGACCATCTTGACCATCATTTCACCCATCGCTATCTTGAGGCCCGGCCACAAGGACGCATAATTAAAACATCAGGAAGATGATGTGCTTATGACTCCACAGCTGAGGAATCACGAGTCATGAAAACCAGCGTGAACAAGACTGAGTGATGAAGGTCAACTCATAGCACCCAGAGATTGTTTATGTTTAAGATAAGAGGAGGATGTTAGTATGAAAATGTTGTGGTTAGACAGGAACACGGGCTCAGAGAGAGAGAGAGCACACTCTTACTCTGGGTTCCCACATGGCCATGTGTGTATTTTTTCTGATTCTTTAATACATTAAATGAATTACTTTTTTAATTAAAGTGTTTCAGGTGTCTTCCTTCATAAAAAAAAAAAAATCTGTTTACCTGTCATTACAAACCAATTAATGATCATGCAATTTTTCAACTGGTAATGCAATAATCTGAGTTAAAATGCCATTACTATATTCACTTAAGAGAACTCTGGATTAGTGACACATAAAAAAAGACACACCAAGAGAGACCAAGAAAACATACATTTAAAAAAAAATGTGTATGATATGTGTATAATTTTGTGTATGTATTTAATAAAAGTATCACAGTGACACCAAAAATATACTATTGTTTGTTTTAATTGCATTATTACTTATAATGAGAACAATGAAATAAAATTTTAGAGGTTGCAGTAGATTTTATTCTGATCGCTGGTTTCATCAGCTGTGGAGTTGGAGTCTGCACATCGAGAGACTGGAGAGCACCTCCTGCAGGTGGAAAACTGTAAATACACTTAAATTTATTAGTCCTATATTCATAACCTCTGAATTTAGGCACAAACAGTGAGTTAATTCACCTCCATGTTTCTGCTTATGTCCCTGCTGACTGACAGTTTCCTGGTGGTCAAACCTGAAGAGCACAAATTGCAAAAGCTGATTTCTTTTCTTTTTGTTTAGTTGAATAATTAAACAAAAAGAAGGGAGGGACGCTCACCATCAGGATTCTTTATTCGCATCCATTTATAGAAGAGCAGCATGACAGCTGCAAACAGCACAACCACACATACAATCAGAGGCAGGAGGTGACCTGAGGGGTGAGAAGAGAGAGAGAAGGAAAGAAACCATAAAATAAAGGAAAGATAATTTATTGTGGTCTAATTGAATGAAACATTTACTCCACGGTATTAGATGTTTATGCCACTTATTTCTTTGTTAATAGAGTTTTGCGCTGAGAATCCGAAGAATCCAACACGAGTCTCCTTAACAGTGTGAACAGGTTTTAAGTTTTTATTTCTTTTAGAGTTGCCCTTTTTTGTGTGAAATTTGTGTATTTATAATTTTCATATATTTGCCTCTTTGGGAGTGGAGGCGGCTGGTAGTTAATAAGGGGGTAGATCAACATACCAGGTATTTAATATTGTTTTGAATGTTTTTCTAATAAAATTTTTAATATTGTAAATTTGTCTCCCTGCAGAGGACCAGTGATCCACTGGCTGCTCCTGCTTTGGAATATTATTTTTGGTCAAGTCACATTTATTTATATAGTACATTTAACACAACAACAGTTGACCAAAGTGCTGTACTTCAAATTTAAAATTTAGGATCAATTTAAGACCAAATTATTGTTGTTACATGTCAAACATATAATGAGTGTTTCAGAACAGCCATCCAAAGACAAAAGAGATAAGAGATAAGTGTACCGCAGCATTACTTTTGTGATTTGTATTTGGAGTATGTTCATCTTTCTAGTCCACCCTGGAATGGACAAAAAAGACACAAGTGTATCTTCCTCTCCTGTCTCTCCACAACACGAAGGAGCCCTCTAGTGATTATGTGAAGAAGTGCATGTAAAATGTCAACTATATTATGAGAAAATATAATAATGTGCTTTATGAAAAATGAGGTAGTTTTTTTTTTTTTTTTAATTTTATTAAAAAATACAATAAAGGGGGCAGATAATGATTCTCTGCATATCAGACTTGAACCTTTGAACTCGAGACCTTGAGCTGCTTCGTCGGTCCGCTGCGGTTCGACCTGCTTCACTGTCTCAGGGAAACTCTTCAGGGCTGTGAATAAAAACACAACAATTAAATAATGTACGTCCATAAATGCTGATCACTTATGTTTATCGTGCAGGATTTTTTCTTTGTACTTATACACATGAAAGTTTAGACCCCTAAACATGTTTGCTGATATAAATATAATAACATATTTAAAAGATCAGCAGCTGTTGATGATCTGTAAAAACTTTAGTCACCAAAAAATGGAAATGAGACTTTTTGGCAACATCACCAGCTACTGTATTTTTGAGCCACACTATTTTCATACATGCCACCTGTGAACACTTAAATAAGCACCCATCTGCTGAAATCTGGGTAATAAAAAATATAACTGATGACTCCAAAACATTTTGGTGACTGGATTTAACGCCCAACTTAAGAACTAAGTGTGAAAAAAAGATCATCACTTTGACACTGAAATTAACTTTTAGAAACTTTAACTTCATGTTAAAATTCTATCATTTTAATAGTGTTAATATTAAGTTCATGTAACAGCTCAGTCTTAACTACCACACTGAGCATTGACTGCCCTCGGAGGTGTGGCACTCAAAACTAAAATGAAACCAATTGATAAACAAAATCTCAGAATAAAATAAATCTAATTAGAAAATCCAAAAATGTAATAACTCTGATGGACAGCAGTGTTTGGGGCTTCTGTGTGTCTGAGATGACCATATTTGGCATATCCCCTCTTACTGACATCATATAGAGCTGAGAATGTCTGCAGCTGATTGTTTAAACCAGTCTGAAGCCTGCGTTTATTATTTGCACTTACACTGACTTTGAAACTTTGGCTGTGTTTAATATGAGTGTCCACCATTGTAAAGAAAAAAATAACCATGACAGGTTCACTTTGAACAAATGCTGAAAAATAACAAAGAAACTCTCAGTGGAGACGCACCATCTGTGACTCTGAGTTCAAACTCCTGATGGGAATCCGGTAAGAAAGGCCGTTTCAAACCACACGAGTATCGTCCAGAGTCAGACTTTGCCAGCTGTGTGACGCTCACGCGCAGAACTGTCGACGACACCGGAAAAGTTCCCTCTTTGTACCTGATGCTGTATCTGCCCCTCTGAGCTGTGCTGGCTTCGGTTTCAATGAGAACGTCTTCACATTTGTCCTTACAGAGAAACTTTGTTCTTCCAGAGAAAGAGAAGGAGCACTCCACTGTGACACTGCCTCCTTCTGCCTGAATGACTGTTTCTGCCCTGGCAGGCTCACCGTTACACAGCACTGAGGAAAGATACACAATGATGGTGATTACTTTGGTTTATTATAGGTGTGAGGAACGTTCAGCACTGATTATGTAACAGTTTCTTTTAACAGACATTTTTTAAAACTAGTTTATTAATGTTCCAAAGAAGAAGGACACTCAGGGATTACATGTTTACATTTGTCTCTCCTTAATATAATAAACTGTAAATTCATTAAAATTTGCAGCACTGAAATTTAAACTCTGAAGGTCCAGCCTGTTACCGTGACATCCAGTGTGAAATTATTGATATTTTTTAAGCTCATGTCATGCTCATTAAATTTCATCCATTACTTCTGTGTCAGTGGTAACACAAAGAAAACGTGCAAGGTTTTATTCTTCCACCACAGGAACTTTAACACATACAAATTAATTTTTTTTTCTGGGAAATTGTCAAAAATACCATTTACTACAATAAAAATGAAATAAATAAAGAATAAATACAATAAATAAAAGTGCATTATAAAATAGAAATACAAAATAGAAATCGTGAGGTCACTTTATTTTCTGTCATGTTTCATCAAAAATGAAGCAAAAAATCAAAAATCCGTTTTATTGCCAAGTTTGTTTAAAAATCACCAAAGTAGTGACAGATAGTAAGTAGCTTTAATTTGCTTGATGACACTAAACAACAGAATATTGCAGGAAAAGTATTCAGATTATTTACTGAGCTCAGCTAAAAAAGAAGAAAAAAGTTTTTTACTGTCTTACTTATGTAGATGAGATGTTAGAAGAAAGTGAGCTGTGATCTATAAGATTATTGTTACTGATGTGTCAGTTTCCTTATTGCAGTTATTGTTATAGCTAATGTTAATTATAATACAGTTTATTGCATATAAGTGAGTTTATTATGTAGGCTTCACACTCTTTTTAGTACGAGCAGTTACACAAAAGATGTGGAGCAGACGCACAATAAAGTAAAGCATTCGAGTAAACTTAGTTGCTTTGAAATGCTTAAATGTATCTGACATCAAACCGATGCATAAATGAGATCTAACTGAAAGGTTGCATTCAGCGTTTATAAAATATAAAGTTAAATAATTCTGACCTGAGAAGAAGCAGCAGGAGAAGAAAAGACCATGGATATTCATTCTGAAGGCACTTCAGGAGGATCAGCTGCAGGAGACCACCTCACTGCATCCAGTCTCTGAATATCTGATCACTGAGGAAGCTGAAGCTGCACACTTTAACGGCGCCCCTTCCTCTTTGTGGTTTGAACTTCTTCTGCACCTGTTATCTGATTGTTGTGGGGATGAGTCAGTCCTGTCGACCTGCAGCTGGTTCACTGTGTTTTGTTTTATTACCCAGATTTGCTTATTGGAAGTGTTCACAGGTGGCATGTCTGAAACGTTCAGCTTTACTCTGGATGAGCTGTGTCCTCTCATTAATATCTATATACTATCTCTTTACCTAATTATCTCTAAATGTAGATAATTATCTCTAAATTGTAGATATTCCCACCTGCTTTAAAAAGTCCATCATAGTCCCTGTCCCAAAGAAACCACACCCCAGCAGCCCCAATGACTTCAGGCCCATAGCACTCACCTCTGTGGTGATGAAGTGTTTTGAGAGACTCATCAAGACATTCATCACCTCCTCACTGCCCACCACCCTCGACCCACTACAGTTTGCATACCGGCCAGACAGATCCACAGATGACGCCATATCCTTCCTCCTCCACAGACCCTTTCACACATAGACACTGGTAAGGGGAACTATGTGAGAGTGCTGTTTGTAGATTACAGCTCAGCATTCAACACCATAGTTCCCTCCAGGCTGGTCTCTAAGCTGCTGGACCTGGGCCTGGGCCCATCCCTGTGCAGGTGGGTTCACAGCTTCCTGACCAGCAGACCACAGGTGGTACGAGTGGGTCACCTCACCTCATCCTCCCTCACCCTCAACACTGGATCCCCCCAAGGCTGTGTGCTCAGCCCTCTGCTGTACTCACTGTACACCCATGACTGCGAGGCCACGTCAGAGTCCAACGTCATCATCAAGTTTGCTGACGACACTGCTGTTGTGGGACTGATCTCCCACAATGAGGAGACAGCCTACAGGAGAGAGGTCTCCCGCCTGGAGAACTGGTGCCAGGAGAACCACCTCCTGCTCAACGTCAGCAAAACAAAGGAACTGATCGTGGACTTCAGCAGGAAGCAGCAGAGGGACTACCATCCACTTGTCATCAGTGGTGCTGAGGTGGAAAGAGTGGACACCTTCAAATACCTGGGAGTGACCATCTCACAGGACCTGTCCTGGACTCATCACATAAACATCACTGTGAAGAAGGCCAGACAGCGTCTCTACCTCCTCAGGCGGCTGAGAGACTTCAAGCTCCCACTCAAGGTGCTCAGGAACTTTTACACCTGCACCATCGAGAGCATCATGCGTGGGAGCATCACCACCTGGATGGGAAACTGCACCAAGCAGGACTTCATGGCCCTAAAAAGGGTGGTTCGTTCAGCTGAACGGACCATCAGAACCACCCTCCCCAACCTGCAGGACATTTACACCAAGCAGTGCAGGCTGAGGGCCATGAAGATCCTAAAACAGCCCAGCCACCCCGGACACTCTCTCTTCTCCCTGCTCCCATCAGGCCGGCGTTACCGCTGCCTGAGGACTAAGACTGAAAGGTTGAAGAAGAGTTTTTACCCACAAGCCATCCGTCTGCTCAACTCTGAGCCCTAACTGGACCATTATTGCACAATGTAAATATTATAATTTATAAAAGTGTGTATAGTGTATAGTATATAGAGTATAGTGTATAGTGTGAATTACTTTTTTTATTTTTATTCTTCTTATTTATATGTGTGTGTATATATGGTTGCAGGTACAAAATACATTTCACTGTGCATTGTACTGTGTATAACTGTGCATGTGACAAATAAACACTATCTTATCTTATCTTATCTTATCTTATATTTGCTCTTTATAATAAAGAAACAGAAGCAAAGTGTATTAAGTGTTTAAATATTCTGAATCTTATTCATTTATTTTTTAAAAAAAGGTAAATTTTAACAGCAGGCTGACAGACTGTTACTGAAAAGATGGTCTGCAGCATAACTGTAAAGAGATTAAATATAGACAGTAAAGACAGATCATCTTCTGCCGGGACTGATCAGCGGAGTCAGCCTGAGGATATCATATTGTGTTTGTTTTGGTATATTTGGAGATATCTGCACCCCGGGGATCAGTTCCCCCTCTGGGCCTGAGAGCCTGCGGTAATGCAGATTTCTTAAATTAATAGAAATGAAAGAGGAAGTCATCATCAAAACGAATAGAAATAGAACTTCTAAACATGTATCTAACAGAAAAAAAGAATTAGCTCAACTAATATACTGCTAAAGAAAAGGTTTAAAGTTATATGTAAAAAAAACTCATAGGTCATGTGAGGTTTTAGTGCAGAAGGAAGTGAATATGAGCAGCAATTAGCAATTAATCTGAAGTAAACGTCCACCAATAAATGAACTCACTGTCATGTTGTCACAGTGAATAAAGAAGAGAAAGTTAGGGTGGATTCTTGGATGAGGTGATTAAATGTTTGGGATTAAAATGTATGACCAGCTTTTTCTGCTGCTTCTTTTCCAAACAAATTCATGAACATGAGTACTGGACAAATCTGGGAGGAAGTTCCACTTGAGCAAAGCTCACAGGGAAGTAACAGAGTACAAATCCTTTTCAGGTATCTGTACTTTACTTGACTATTTATTTTTCTCATAACCTTTCACTTTTACTCCCTACATTTTAACACAAATATTTGTACTTTCATGTTTCACGGCAGGCCCGTTTCTTTAGGTTTCACACATAAAGTTCAAAGTTCAATCCAATTTGAGTGTAAATGGAGGAAACAATAACATATAAAAGACGATCCCGTTGGTGTGTCCATCACTGAAGCATATCACATACAAAGAGATGAAAGAGTCAAAAATACATCATTTATGCATCATTTATGCATCATTTATAGCGCTGTAGTCGGGGTTACAGTGGCTTCAGCATCGAGCAGACGCTACAAAAGAGGGACGACCGTAAACAGAGAAACATTTTTAAGTTTGAGCTAATTTCAAATGAAACGTTTCCATCAGCTCAACAAACTGAGGCACGCTAACTTTGTGTTATTTGAAGGCTGCATTAAAATACTCGGCTCACGGTAGAGATGTCTGAAATGAGTACTTTGATTTGAATTTAGATTGAAATACAGTTCGTATTCCCACATAATAACATTGCTTTATTATTATATTAATATAGTGCGAGGTTCTGCAGTACTCAAAGTACTTCTGAGTACAGAGCCTGTAGTTTTTCATTTTTACTTGAATAAAAAAGCTGAATCAGTACTTTTGGTAT
The DNA here is from genome assembly GCF_007364275.1 of Archocentrus centrarchus. Classification (NCBI taxonomy): domain Eukaryota; kingdom Metazoa; phylum Chordata; class Actinopteri; order Cichliformes; family Cichlidae; genus Archocentrus; species Archocentrus centrarchus. The sequence continues at coordinate 5,929,044 of NC_044352.1, read as the reverse complement.
TTTTAAGACAAGTATCTGTACTTATACTTAACTGAAGACTGTTTGGTTTTTGCCATCTCTGATTATCACTGCAAATACGGATTTGGTGAAATCGCTGCTACTGTGATTGACCTCCTGATATATTGACCCCTCAACGACCCTTTGGCAGACCTCAGCGCTGTCATCACAGACAACAATCTAAAAGAAACAAGACAAACAAAACAAACCTGTATTATTACTGAGATTTACCTCAGTGTTTCCCTCATTTCCCTGTGTGATCACATCTGTGAATCTGAGCATGAAGGTATTTTTCCTGTTCTGTTTTAGTAGGAATTTAATAAGCAGCAGAGGAAACAGTTTTACTCTTAAATATAGTAAATCAGACAAAAAACAAAACAAAAAATGCATCATCCAAATTTTACCATAAAATTTCAGCTGTATTTCATAATTTAAAAGCGATTAAAAATAGACACCAGGTGCCTCTTTGACAAGTCGTCACTTCCTGATTGCGGTGCAGACACATGTGAGGATGACTGATGAGTGTTCTGCTGGTCACGCTGAGGCTTGGCACCACGCTGCGCCTGTCCCCGTGTCTAACAGGCTGTAATATTTTGAGATATCCACATCATAAGTATCAGTTTCTCCTCAGGCGCCTGAAAGCCGGCAGTAATGCAGATTTCCTAAATTAATATCAATGAAAGTGGAAGTCCTCATAAAAAGGGGAAATATATCAAACTTATTAATATATGTGTTGCAGGAAAAAAAAGAATACTTTTGACATATGAAACATAATTAATAACCTACATCTACTGGACTGCACTCTTAAAATATTGTACTATAGTTATATTGTATTTTCAGTGCATTGGCTCAGCTAATATACTGCAAAACAAAGTGTAAATATAAGTAAAAGAAAAAGATTATTATCAGATGATGCTGGTGTTTGTGACCATATTCTTATGAATATCTTTATGAATGGACAGCATGGTGGTGCAGTGGTTAGCACCGCTGCTTCACAGCAAAAATGTTCTGAGGTTGAATCCACCTTCTGGCCGAGCCTTTCTGTGTGGAGTTTGCATGTTCTCATCTGTAGAAGTTCAGTGATGTTATTAATGAATTCTTAACAAATCCTGACCTATTTAATGGCTGAATGTGTGATTTATTCTGAGCTGAATTGTGGAATCTGCATATTTGCCAGTGATCAGCATAAACTAGGATTGGAAAACTAAATCACAGCCAGTGTTGTTTAGAGCTTTCTTTACTCAGGAAATGTAGAAAAGTACCAATTAGAAGACCTGTTATGCTAATTTCCAGGCAGTGGTTGGGGCCCTGTCTTGGGCTTGTGTAGGGACGGCCAGCCTCTGGCATGGACCGTCTGGTTATCTTGGGGTCTTGCCCTTTGGCTGCGGGGGCTCTGCTGTGGCCTCCTCCTTTTTTACTCCTCTGTCTCTTCTCTTTCTCTCTCTTCTTCCCTCACATTCCTCTTTTTACCACTAAAAAGTCCCATTAATTACAACTTGATTAAAAAGTACGTTCAACTGATACATGAAGCTTTTTTGGCCTCTCAGGTTTTGGAGTGACAAAACAAAAACAAAAACAAAAACAAAAACAAAAACAAAAACAAAAACAAAAACAAAAACAAAAACAAAAACAAAAACAAAAACAAAAGCCTCGTTTAAAAATGTTGTGGCTGGGCTGTAATCTTCCTGGCACGGGCTGTTCTAAAACTGAGCTCGTTTTAGCACAACAGTGCACTAAAACCTGTGATAACACTGTCACCCTGTGGTGAAAAGTACCTTTAAGTTAATGCAAAAAAAAAAAAAAAGCAACTGTTTGTTGATTAAATGTAATACAAGACTTTCTCACTCTAAATCAAAGTGTCCAGATTGCTGTCGGTTCCTGGTAGGATTAGACTGAGTTGAGACCTTAATATATATAATGTCCTGGAGAGGGCTGAAGGCACATGGACAGTGAAAACTGGGAAAATGGAAAATAAATGAGCCTGACATGATTCCAAGTTACCTGAAAATGTCTGGGAGGAGCACCCGATGTTTTTCCACCTGTAGTTTTTAAAATATAGTGAACTAAAAATCACTAATCACTGAAGTATTTACTTGATTGTAGATTTTCTTTATTAAAGAATTATAGTCAGTTTTGTTTGCAGTGCTGGATTATTATTTGTATGAAGTTTTGTGTTCAATGCTTAGATTTTCTGTCTTGTTCATATTCTGTTGAAGAGTTGAAGAACCATCCTTGGATATGGACAATACCGCAGATACCTGCTGTTACTGATGTGAGCAGGAGAACAAGCTGTAGTTGATTGGTCAGTCGGCTCCTGCTCACACAGCTCGGCAGTTGTAGGAAACGTGGCTGAAGCTGTGAACGGTGAAAATGAGCTCCTGTCATTTTTCTCATTCACTCTTGTTTGTTCTCTTTTTTTTGTTTTGTTTTTTAAATACAGGTGAAGAAACGATGAGGAATGGTCTGCTGAATCATGCAGCAGCAGCTACTGACTCATCCAATGCGTGTTTAAATGAGTTCTTCAAGAAAGCAGAAGGAAACTGACTCAGTGTTGCCGTGACGTCATTGTACTTCAAGTCCCTAAAAAACAGCCTAAGAAAGGTGCTACCTGAACCCGAAGCTTCCTGGAGAGACCACAGGCCAGGCTGCTCTGTGCTTTTAACTGCATGCACAGTTGCTCAGAGTGCTCCTGTCAGCCATATTTCCATAATGCTCCACACACAGGGTCCAGAAAGTAAAGCATTTAGGATGGATGGATATTAATTTGAAGTTGTTTATTAGAAACAAATCAAAAGTAACAAATATTACACCAGTTGAGAATATGTAAATTAGCTGCTGATCATAAATACATTTCCCAACATTTCTTCAGAAAGTTTCAATGTGTCAGTGATTTTTAATTCTTTTTTTTAAAAAGTGACAAATTGTAACAATTTTAACAAAGTGAAAACGCTCCAAACTTCCACTGCTCCATATGCATGAAGGCTTATTCTGTAAATCTAGAATAGAATTTAAAATTCTTCTCCTCACATACAAGGTCTTGAATAATCAGGCCCCATCTTATCTCAAAGACCTCATAGTACCATATCACCCCAACAGAGCACTTTGCTCTCAGACTGCTGGCTTACTTGTGGTTCCTAGGATACTTAAGAGTAGAATGGGAGGCAGAGCCTTCAGCTTTCAGGCCCCTCTTCTGTGGAACCAGCTTCCAGCTTGGATTCAGGAGACAGACACCCTCTCTATTTTTAAGATTAGGCTTAAAACTTTCCTTTTTGATCAAGCTTATAGTTAGGGCTGGATCAGGTGACCCTGAACCAGCCCTTAGTTATGCTGCTATAGGCCTAGTCTGCTGGGGGGTTCCCACAATAGACTGTTTCTTTTCATTCACCTTATTTACTTTGTTTATACTCCACTCTGCATTTAATCATTAATTGATATTAATCTCTGGCTCTCTTCCAAAGTGTGTCTTTTGTCCTGTCTCTCTCCCATGACCCCCAACCACTTACAGCAGATGACTGCCCCTCCCCGAGCCTGGTTCTGCTGGAGGTTTCTTCCTGTTAAAAGGGAGTTTTTCCTTCCCACTGTCACCAAGTGCTGCTCATAGGGGGTCGTTTTTGAATGTTGGGTTTTCTCTGTATTATTGTAGGGTCTTTACCCACAATACAAAGCGCCTTGAGGTGACTGTTTGTTGTGATTTGGCGCTATATAAATAAAATTGAATTGAATTGAATTGAATTGAATTGTTCCAGACATAAAACCTGCTGCATGACATCACTTCCTGCTTTAACGTGTCACTGCTGCTACAGTGTTTCGGGTTTGCTCAGGTTGTTCTCTATGAGAACTCCATATGTGATGGACTACCTGAGCCTCCATCAACCCACCAGACACCAGGACCAAACCTGCTCTACTTCAGCTGCACATTGATTATGAACGCAGAGTGAGAGGGATGAGAAAGATGTTCTCCTCCTTCTGCCTCTAGTCTAGAAATTATAGCAGAAGGTAAAACATGAAGCTGGAGGGACACGAGCAGCAGCTTTCTCAGGGAAGCATGTGTGGCATTAAGTGTATGGGATGTGATTAGTGTCTCACACATCCCCAGTATATGACTGTTGTGAAGTACCCCCCATTGTTTTGTGTGTATATACAGTACTGTGTATTACAGTAAGTGAACTAAGACCTAATTTCAAAATAAAAGCAATATTCAAGTAAATGTGATTTCAGTGATAACAAATAATGAAATACATAACAGAATCAGAAATACTTCTGACAACAACACAAGAATTGATGTAAAAAAATATGCAGATAACAGGAATATTAAAATGTGATAAATTTAATAATAACCACATTTAAAATTATGATTTCAAAATCAACTCACTGTTTCCACAGACTGATTTCAGCTTAGATCGACAGGATATGCCCTCACGGTGTGACTCAGTCTGGTTTTCGATTTCAAAATAATAGCCCTTCACAATCGCTTGACCTTTTTTTCCTCTCAGTTCAGAACACCATTAAAAGAAAACTTCTTTGTTTTCCAGAGATTAATTTCACTTCAGATCAAGAGAATACAGAGTTACACAGTGATGCTCAGTCAGTATCAACTCAGTCTGATTTGGTTATCATAACAGTGTAAATATTACTGTAACTTTTCTTTTTCTGTTATTTTGCTTTGTTCAGATGACACATTGTCACAATTTTAAAATACAACTGCCAAATTTTATAATTTCTAACACTCCTTGTCAAAAAGGAAAGTGCTTCAGAATGCGTAATTAACAGAATCCATCCATCCATCCTGCCTGCCTCACTTTCACAGCTATGGGCAAACTAGTCAGTGGATACAGCAAGTTAATTTGAATTACTGCACATGTTGTTTAAAATCATAATTTTAAATGTGGTTATCACTATGTTTATCATATTTTATCATATTTTCTGTATTTAGATTTTGTTTCTGTATTGTTATTATTTCATTATTTGTTATCATTAATGACCAGATGGTTTCAATTTTCTGTTCCCTGACATGTTACCCGATACTTCTGTGAATTTTTTTTTTTTAAACATACATTGACTTTAATATGAATTTCACCAGCACATTAATGTTCTTGCTTTTTCTTATGTTTCAATTTCTTTTTTCTAATTCAGGCTGTTTCCTCATGACGGCTGTTTTTCCTGCAATTCTTCTTGTGAAATCTCAACGTGATTACAACATCAGGAGGGAAATGCGACAGCGCAGAGAAGTCACCGAACAGCAACCATATCAAACTACAGCATGACAATGCAAATTAAAAAAAAAAACCCCTCCTGCTTCATATCGCTGTTACAAAAAGTAACCATGACAACTTCCCCTGACTTCAGCGAGATGATTCACAGAGGTGGGTGGAGTGGACTGGGTGTTTGTTTAGAGGAAGAACCTGATCATTAAGGAGTTCCTGGTTTGACAGTGCAGGAGTCGGTGGTAAAGCCTCGATATGAAAATCTGTCGCACTTTCATCTCCTTCATCTTCCTCAGTGAGTACATGCAACTCGGTTTTGTTTTGTTTTTTGCTTTTTTTGTTTGTTTGTTTTTTTTACCATTTTTTGTTATTTGATGTAATTTTTAGGATTCAACAGTAAGTATGCAGATTTTTCCTTCATCATTCTTGCAGCGCTTGTCTCTTTCTTCCATTTTGTATTTGTCCGAATAGTTTACGCAAACATTTTCTTGTATCTGCACGATAAACGTTGGTCTAAAATTTTTATTTTTCAGCTGTCTCCATATTTCCACAAAGAAATGTTATCATACATGTCGGGTTTTTGGTTTGGTGGATTGGTTGATTTTTGTGGAACACGCCTCTCCAAAAATCACCACCTTAATGTGGTGGAGCGGTTTGTGTGTCCCTGTGATCTACATGCCTGCCCTCACCTCACGAGCTTTGGGTTGTGACCAAAAGAATGAGATCACGGACACAAGAAGAGGAAACGAGCTTCTGGCCTCTCCCTTAGAGATAGGGTGAAGAGTGCAATTATCTGAGAAGGCCTCAGAGTAGAGCTGGTACTCCTCCACACTGAAAGGAGTCAGTTGACATATTTTGAGCAGCTTAGGCTGCTGCCCCCTGACCTGGTCCTGGATAAAGAAACTGGATGGATGCATCAGAGACACATTTATTCTGATTAACCAAGGAACCCTTTACTGCAGTATTAGTATTGTCTAAGCCGGCGGTTTTCAAAGTGTGAGGCGCGCCTCCCCTAGGGGGCGCCAGAGCACTTTAGGGGAGGCGCGGTGCGAGGGAAAAAATAAACCGGGAAAAGAAGCTATCTGCTTGCTGTCTACTGATGTGAGAGAAAGAATGGACAAATTTTTAGTAAAGAAAAAGGCAGGGGAGACAAAAAAAGGCCCAAAAGGACAAAAAAAGAAAAAAGAGGAAGTATGACCACGACTACTTAAAGTTTGGATTTTGTGATGAGTTTGCGGTTGTTCTTATCATTAGAAAAATGAAAAAAGGGCGTATTTGCCACACAAAGGCCCTGATAAAATAATTAAAATGGGAGGAAATGTTTTAAAATGGTCATGCGTTAAATTTCATTCAGATAAAGTGTCATTTTAAAAGATGAGATGGTTCTAAAATAAAAGCAATTAGAAGGTGTTTTGTTTGTGTGTGGGTTGATTATTGGGGGGGGCGCAGCAGGCATTGTGCTCCTTGGAGGGGGGCTCACCCTTTCATACTTTGAAAACCCCTGGTCTAAGCCACACAGTCAGTGCACCATTATTTTGTTAAATTTGACTGGTGAGAAGAGCTGAGGCTGTTCGTGTATATTTTAATAATGGCCTGTATATGCTTTAGGACTTCATGCCAGGAAATGTGTGATTTGGGCAGTTGTAGCACCCCCACACAGCCCTGCTGACACTTTTCCAAAATACTTTGTAAATCCATCCATGGAAATAGCTTCGTGGTGGAGCTGAAGAGGAAGTCCACTTTTTTAAACAACAAGGTGGAGCAGCAGTTATCACTCCTTTCTGATAAATTAAAATCTGTGGTTGTTGAGCAATTATGTCATTTCACGGTCAGAGCCATAAACCGTGGATGTGTTGCTAAACATGTTGAGCAAACCTCTCTAAATATGCATGAACTTTTTCCCCTGTCAAATCAATGCCACTGAAGTAACTAAAAATAACACCAGCATTTATTTGATAGAACAAAATTATCCACAGAAAATAGCCTGTGTGAACAGAGATTATAAACAGTAATTACAGTTGATAAAACTGAAATAAATCATAGTATTTAACGACTTCTGATCTTCAAAAGGAAAGCGTGAATTATTATCAGACCCCAGTATCTATCGGGAGGATAGTAACGATTTATCAATCTTTTCTGCAGCTCTGCAGGATGGAAACACTGGTCTTTGCAATGCAGAGATTCCCGTGCATACAGGAATAGAAAGAGGAAACATCACAGTTCAATGTTCATTTTATGTCTTTGGAAAGTTGAAGCTGGTATGTAAGGAAAAATGTGAAGAAAAAATCCTCATTAAAACAACCAAAGATGCAGCTCGAAGAGGCCGATACTTCATTACATACAAAGCAGAACGGTTTCCAACCCATCATGCATTTCTTTATGTGAGCATCACACAGCTGCAAAAATCAGACTCAGGACTGTACAGGTGCTACCTGGACAGACGCTCGTATCCATATCTGTATGAGGGGTTTCAGCTCAATGTGATAGAAGGTGGGTTTGAAAATGCTCCCTCATTTGTAACTTCTTCTATTTCACATGCAGTCTTGTTTCTGATCGTTTCACTGTTTGCAGCATCGACAAGTTCGACAACTATAAAACCAACGCTGGCCCTGCAGTCTGTGTCACCTCCAACAATAACAAGCTCCAAACAGTCCGAAATATCCACCATAGATTCAGGTACATTATAATGTATGTTACTGTATGAGTTATTTCTCTGTTCAGAAACAGAAGAACAGTCAGAGGTCTACGTATGTCTTCTCAAAAATAAATAAATGTATTATTATTATTTCTCATGTTTCCCTTTCTCCTCTGGTCTCTCGTCAGGGTTTCTCTGGCCTGTGGTCATATCTGTGGTTTTGGTGGTTTTGGTGTTGTCTGTTGGTCTCATCTACAAAAAGAAGACGGTGGACTCTTGTGAGTTTCACCTCTTCTGCACCTTCATGATGAATTTAAAATAACTGCAAGGGGCAGTATTACATTTGTCACCACTGTCAACTCAAAGAAAGGGGGGTTTGTGTGTTAACCCTGTGATTGATTGTCAAACTTTGTTGAGTGTACTACACACGTCTCAACCTGTTGGATAGTCTCCAACCTCCCACTTACAACCATCTAAAGGATACATCAGATTTTTAAAAAATACTTTTCTATGTTTTCAGCAGGTTTGAACAGAAGGAGAAACTTGGACTATAACAAGACTCAGGTAATGTGCACAGAATCTGCACGTTGTGTTGCATCTTATTTCTGATGCTGGCAGGATGATTACAGGTGAAGGCAGGAGCAGGAATCTTTTTTGCATCTTTTATGAGCAGCGCAGAGACTGCCACCTTTTTACACGGCCATAACAACAGTGATGTCTCTATTCCCACTATGTCACTGCCCCTGGGTATGCTGGGAGTTGTAGTGCTTACATCACACCCCTCTTCTTAGCTATGCTCTCATTTTTGTAAATAGGGAACACTGTTACTGTCATCAGGCATCATCAGCAGCATATTAACACATTCTAATGACTGGCTAACACCTGCTAATAACCAAAACAGTAATGATAACAGGTACAGTACTGTCCTGCGGTCTTATGGGTCTCGCAATTCATCCTGCTCTTGTAGTCTGCTTTGATTGAGTCCCTACGTTTGTGTGTCCTTCCTGTGTGCTGTTCTGGGGCTTCACTGTCGAGATCTGCAGTTTCCTCAAGGGTTTCCTTATACTTTCTGTTCTATCTGGTCTCAGGTGTTTTCTGATTCTCTTGTAAAATGCTGCAGTTGGTCTGATGATGGCATAGGATCTTGGTTCCTCTTGGACTTTAAAAATGCTGGCTGCCATCTGTATGTTGTCTCCATGCATACCCTGTCACCCTCTGAATCGAGTAAGCGGAAATACTGTTGTGTTGCAGCACCATTGACCTCTTTTTCTATCTGTTCTTTTGGGTCAACGAATCTGAGCTGTGGTGTATTTGCTATGGCAACCTTCAACTTGTCTAGTGCCCCCTGGTGTCCTGGGTGCCACTGCCACTCCATAGCTTTTCTCAGCAGTGTTCGAAGTGATGCTCTAAGTGTGGCTTCATCTGGGATGCATTGAGCCAGGAACCTTGTTATGCCCAGTAATCTTTGCAGGCCCTTCAGTCAACAGTGCAGTCTACCTGCAATAGTTTGTGGTAGCACATCAGCACGAGCACCAGCATCCATCTTAAAGTTGATAGTCTGTTCTCCTGTGCACAGATTTGTGCATCAGCCTGTGTGCTTTGTGCCAGTCTGGTGTATTGTTTCTATAAACACTGAGTCTGTGCTGTGCTTTCATTGGCTGGGATGGCTTCTCTTTGCTGGCATTTTTCCCCATTGCATGTGCAGTGCTCACGTCGCCTGACGTGACTTTTGCTTGTGCTGCTGTGACCGCCTTCATATGACAGATGCCAGTTGCCTTTGTCAGGTTCAGATCTGTGGTGGCCGACAGCTTCACGGTTTTGTGGCCTGCCTCAAAGCAATGAGCCTAAAATTGATGTCTTTCAAATACAGTGTTCACTTTTTTTTTACAGCATACCTCTCCATAGGCACATGGGCTCAACAATAGTGATGGCACTGTTCACACTACATTACTGCACCCAGTTCTGGGTATTGTGTTGCTCATGCACAATACCGAGTACTGCTTATATTGCATGCATGCTCCATAGCTTTCAACACACCACTCTCAGCAGCTTCTGCTGTAACAGGGTTGTTTTCATCCTTCTGTTTTTTTCCAGATTGTTCTCTATGAGAATTGTCCTCTGGTCTCACCACCGGAAGAGTCAGTCTACCAGAGCCTGGATGCAGCCAGCAGGGACCAGGACCAAGCCTACTTTACACTCAGAGACATAAAAGCACAAATGATGCTGTATCAATAATCCTGTATTTGGACTTGGACTGTATTGTGTGACAACAGACACAGGTGGATACTACAGAGCACATGACTGTGAAAAAAAAAAAAAATCCTTTCTTCACTTTATTACCAAATATGTTAACATTAGATTCCAATAATACTTTTTTTCTTGCTGTTTTTGGCTCAAATAACTTCAGCTACATGATGAGAGGGAGGGAGGAGACATGTGTGCTCTTCCCTCAGCAGCGCACAATTTATATTGAAAAGCACCACCTGGGGGTGCTGCAGCAGTGCTTACAAATGCCAGGACTAAATTACATCTTATCAAATTGATGTATGTATGTATGATGGTATGTCTGTGGCTTCCCCAGCTCTGATAACATAACCTAAATAAGATCAAGTTGATCTCAAAAACTACAAGACAAAAGCTATAAGAGTTTACATAATACATGCATGCTAAGAAATTTGGAATTAAACATCCGTTTTTTCAAGTTCAGGGTTTAGGGTGGGGCTGAAGCCAAGAGCCTATCCCAGCTGTCATACAGCAAGAGGCAGATACGGTCACGGTTGGGCTGTGTGGCCGGCAGGGCTGAACCCAAATGTAGGACGTGTGAAGCAAACTAAACTTTAGAACAGCTTTAATGCTGAAATTCTTTAACAAAGTCCAAAAATACAAAATACAAGGTCGGACATTAATCCATAATGTGACACACTTGGAAATCAAAAGGGGATGCGCACACAACATGTGGGATACTCAAACAGAGTAGCATCTCTATCCTGAGTCCCTGTCGGACAGCTGCACTCTTATCTCTGAGGGAGAGGCCAGCCACCCTCCGGAGAAAGCTAATTTCATTTTTATTCCAGAAGAAATGACTGTCAGCTGGATTACTGTCTGCAGAGTCACAGAGTTACAAAGATGGAGACTATAGAATAAAATCTACACAGTTAATCTACTACAGATTTTATACTTTATGAATCTGCAATGTACAGGACAAAAGACATGCTGTGAAGCCAGAGATTAATAATAACTAATGATTACATGCTGAGTGGGGTATAAACACAGAGTGAAAACAGGTGAGTGAAGAAATAACAGAGCATTATGGGAACCTCCCAGCAGCCTAGGCCTATTGCAGCCTAACTAAGGGGGAATTTCATGGTCACTTGATCCAGCCCTAACTATAAGCTTGATCATAAAGGAAAGTTTTAAGCCTAATCTTAAAAATAGAGAGGGTGTCTGTCTCCTGAATCCAAACTGGGAGCTGATTCCACAGAAGAGGGGCCTGAAAGCTGAAGGCTCTGCCTCCCATTCTCCTCTCACATACCTCAGGTATTTAGCTCTTAGTGTTAGGTTTTCATCTACAAATGGCAGAGGCAATTTTGATCCTAGCTTTGTATTAAACTTGTTCTGTTTTAGGCTGAAGTAATGTTCTCAATCATTTTCAGTTCTGATCGTATAATTATGTCTTTCTGTGCCAATAAAGAAAACTGATTTTAGTTTGCAGAAGTCCTGAAATTTGTGAATACATTACTTCAGGAATTATACTGGATCATTTGACAATACAAACTGTATTTGAGCCTTTGGACTGGGTTTCAATTTTGCACCCTTTCATTGTGTTATATCAGTGAACGTGGTCAAACGCAGGGAAAAAAAAACACTTTGCTGAGATGGGAGGAGGGTGGAGCTGAGTGTGCCCTGATGAAGAACCCAAACATAAAAGGAAGTGAGCCGCTCCTGGTTTTCCAGTGAAGAAGGACGAGGAGTTGGTGATAAACCATCAAAGCCTCAAAATGAAAGTCTGTCACAGTTTGATCTCCTTTATCCTCCTCAGTAAGTACATTCAAAGCTTCAGTTTTTTGTGTGTATATTTATAGTTTATGAAGGTGTTTTTGTATCATCTTCAACAATACAATATTCCAACATGAAAGTTCCCCCACCCACTCACAAAGCGTGCACCTTTCCTTTCTGCATAAGACGTGACATATATATATATATATAGTTTTACATGCCTGGTAGAGCTGATGAGGAAAAACTTTGTTTTTAGATTAAAGTTATGGAGGAACAGCAGTGCGGCAGTAAACTGTTGGCAGAAACACTGCTGACAAACTGAAATGATGTTTCGGCACATCCAAAACCTCATTTCACGCTCAAAGACGAACAGTGAGCAGCTTGTCTGATATCAGTGCAGTTTCACAGGCTTCAGGCGTCTCTTAAATGCTTCCTTATTTTGCTCTGAATAAGATAAAATGATCTCATCTAAGCATCTTCTGCAAAATGACATCAGCAGATCAGATGCTTCACTTTATGGGTGAGACAAAACTAATCAGCCAACATCAGGCACTCTTTTAAGTGCAGTTTGAAACTCGAGGTTTCATAACTCTTCATCTGTGATATGATCCTCTTTAGCCTTAGCTAGTCTTCCTCCACACATTCATGCATAAGCAATCAACATTCATAAAGACAGAAACATTAACGTTCAAGTTCTTCTTGAGCAGAATGCTCTGAAACTCGTACAACATGCTGCACATAAACTCTCCATCAGATTCTTTTGTTATATTAATCAGTTTCATTACAGTTCTTGCTGCTTTTCTAAGTAATATTTTATTAATGTAAAAACCTATATTTGGTACTCTCATGTACAATATGAACATGTAATGAGCATTTTGTATTTGAACTGTTTTGTTTTATTCTTTTTTACTTTTTACAGTGTAAATCTCCTTTTTGCTGCAAATTGTATTTGATTATGAAGACTGCTAAAATAATAATAATAATAATAAAACAGCTATCCATATAATACACTCAATAATCCTGAGCCAATCCTGGTCAACATGCAATAAACTCAATAAAGTGAAGCAATGTTGTAAGGAAGAGTGGCCAGAAGTCATGCAGAATACTAATATTTCAAGTTACTGCTTCTAAAGTGGTTGATCTCCACTTTCCCACTGAGTTCTTGATGAAGGCTCTTAAGGACCTGTTGATCTTGGGCTTTTTTGTAATCAATCCAGGCGGTGCACAGGTCGGTCAGTCTGGTCCTACAGTCTTGACTGACTGCTCTGTCCACCGGTAGCTGGGGTTTTGCTCCTCTGGTATCTCTGCCAATTTCCTTCTGGGCCCTGCTCATGTATTGAGCCATGTGCCTGCTCATCTTAGCTGCTATGATGCCTGACAGGAGCTTCCATGTTGTACTGAGGCAGGTTATTGGTTGGTAGTTGGATGGGACTGAATCACAGGACTTACTGTGTGAAGCACTGAATCAGATCACACAGCAACAATGAAGCACTGCCAGAATTAATGCATCCAAAAAATGCTGTATGACTTCTGATGTCATTAATCTTGAAACTCTTGCTTTATGATTGATTGTTTGTGTTTTCAGCAGCTCTGTGGGATGGAAACATCGGCCTTGTCAGTGCAGTAATTCCCACCCGTACTGGAAGGGAAGCAGCAAGCATCACAGTCGGATGTTCCTTTACTCTCTCTGGAAGCCGGAGGCTCTTCTGCAAAGAAAAATGTGAAAAAGGAAACATCCTCCTTGAAACAACCAATGATGCAGCCCAGAGCGGCAGATATAGTATTCAATACATAGAAGGATTTTTTCTCATTTATACAGTTCTGTACGTGAGCGTCACTCAGCTGACAAAGTCTGACTCGGGGCGGTACAGATGCTCTCTGGACAGAACACCTTCAGACCGTTTGTCTTTAAACTGGGATTTTGAGGTTGTTGTCACAGAAGGTGTGTTTCTACAGGAAGTCATGAAAATCTTCATGTCTCTGAAGATTTAAAATGTATTTCGTTTTTATCATATATTGAGATTACAATTGTTTTGTTGGAATAACAATGAACTTTCTTTGATTACAGAGCAGCAAGTGTTCTGATTGTTTCACTGTTTGCAGCTTCACCTTCAGCAGCTCTCCCTTCACCTTTCACACCACTGCTACCACAAACATGGAGCTTTACTTCAGGGAGCGCCTCACCTTCATCAGCCCTCAGTCAAAGCATCAAACAGCCTGAAACATCACCTGCGAGTTCAGGTGCATAATTCAACATTTTACTCTTTTCTTTCAGCTGAAGGACACGAACAGAATTTTTATCTCACCTCCTTTTCAGTGCATATAGGTGATGTTATTCTGGCACCTGTATTTGCATCTTTCAAACATTAATTTTTGCCTTCTTGTGCCGTCCTTCCTTCAGGTGTCCTCTTGCCTGTAGTTTTAACAGTGGTGTTGGTTATTTTTCTCCTGCCTGTTGTTCTGCTGCTTGTCTACAAGAAGAGGGCTGTTGGCTCTGATGGTGAGTTATCCTCCAATCTATACTTTCTGCCCCTTCAAGAATAATTCATTAAAAGAGAAAAAAGGTTGGGTGGGACCGTTCTGAGACCTCACAGAAAGGTTTCATGTGTGTTTGTGGGTTTTCTCCCAAAGTCCAGTGACAATTTTCTTTGGTTAACTGGTGCGTGAAAGTTTGTATGTGAGTTTAACCAATGGTTATGTCTTAGGTTCAAACAGGAGGAGAAACTCGGGCCACAACCAGACTGAGGTGATTTGTCTCCCTTCTCACTGTCACCTTTTACAAAGAGTGTTTTCACTGCTTGCAAAAGTCCTCTAAAACAGTTTCAATTAAAAACACACACACAGACTGTAGGTCAGCAAATGGAGACTCAAGATTATGATGCATCTGCAGTGTTTTGGTTTAGAGTTTGTGCTTTTGTTAAACCTCTTCCAATAAAGAAGAAGAAGCTCAGTTAAACCCACACTGCAGCAGTCAGTCAGTCAGTGACGGTCTGTTAAACACATTTAAAGAATCAATTAATCCAAGAGCTGTTTTTTTTTTTTTCTGAGTTTGCTTTAAAATGACGTTCATAGTGACAATAACCAAAACCAAGCAAACGATTTTGCACAAAATTCTGGTCACATTTGCCAACACAGGCATGAAGACGCTTTGGTGTGTTTGAGTCAACACAAAGTGTTCTTCATGCTGTAATTCCTCATCCGAACTTCTACAGTGATGTCACTGGTAACCACCATTAATAGAACAGCATGATAATTCAGAAGACCTCAGCTAACACTGAAATGAATAAAAACTAATCAAACTTAAATGAACTGACTCTGAGCACGCCAGCTGTGATCTGCAGGGACTCCCAACGGCTCCGCACTAACAGTGAGAGTTTCCACAGAGCAAAAGGTTAACATGTGCACACAATATGAAACTTCTCAGTAAATAAATAAACAACTAAAACACTCGTCACTGATGCTCAAACCTGCTGAGTTCACAGCTTCTGTTAATTTATTTATTTTCCCAGATGGTTCTCTATGATCGCTCTTCTCCAACCTCCAAATGTGAGGGCTGAACTCACCCCAGTCTTGGTGCAGTCGGCAGCAACAAGGACCAATGCTACTCTACACTCACACACAGGCACCAAAACTCAGGTGATCCCATCTGCAGGTGGACCTGGATTTTGTAACGGGCCACTTACTGTTGCAACCGGAGACACAAGCCAGCGATGATGGATCGTATGACTGGAAACACGAGTTCAGGCTTCATTTTACTGCAAAATAAATAAATAAATAAATAAATCTGTGAAAGCGCCAATACTGTTTCTGTTGAATGCTGAATGAGCGGTTGTGAGAAAACTGCTCTCTTCTTTCTTGTTAGTGTAGAGAGCCCAATTACCTGGGATGATGCAGCAGCACTCACATATTTTTACAGTGAGCATCTCTCAGTACTGTTACAGGAAACATCGCCTCTAAACCAAAAGGCCGTTGTGGAAGTTAACAAATGGTGGTGTGTGATGCTCATTCCCAAACTTCAGACTGACACGGTGCAGTCTGAAATGTCTTCTGCAGTCCGTAACATTTATTCACAGCTCTGATTTATAATTGTCTCAGTTTGATCTCCTAATGATTGATTTGTTTCTTCATCCAAAGCTTTGCTTTCCAAGTAAAAAATGATGAGTGATGAGTTCAGGAAAAAAAAAAAAAACAGGTCAGAAAATGAAGAATAATGTTTAAACACCATCGCTTTGTTTCATTAGTTCATTATTTTAATGTTTTCTATGTTATCTCATAGAATTAATGATGTTCAAATGCTTACATTTGAACCTATAACTGCTTCTTTTTGCCATAATTAAGTTGTATGAAGGTTTGCAAGGTGAAACTTTCTAAATTATACTTTATTCCCATCTATTTTAATTTTTAAAATCACATAAGAATTAAGAATTTCAGTTGGTCGAATTAAAAACAAACATATTCACTCACTAGCAGCGTGCAGACGTAGTGAAGATGACCTGAAGTTCAAACCGAGCATCAAAAAGGAGAATAAAGTTGATTTAAGTGACAGTGAATGTAGCATGGATGTTGATGCGCTGGTCTGAATATTTCAGGGATTTTCCTGCACAACCGTCTCCGGAGTTTACAGAGAAAGGGCCAAAAAAGAGAAACTGCCCAGTGAGGAGCAGTGCGCTGGGTGAAAATGCTATTTTACTGCCACAGATTAGAGGAGAACAGTCACACTGCTTAGAACTAAGGCAACAGTGACTCAGATAACTACTGGTTACAAACAAGGTATGCAGAAGAGTGTCTGTGTACCTAATAAAGTGGCCATGGAGTAAATATTTATTATAGATGACCTCTTGTTTCCTACCTGCATTACCTCCATGACACACCTGGCGGAGGACATGGCCCAGTTGGGACTCACTGATCCAAGAAAATCGTTGAAGTTGATTTCAGTGCAGCTGTTTTGACGTAGAAAGTGAACTTGTTATTTATTATATGCTTCAGGCTGAATGAGTGTTAGTGGTTTTCAGTGGTGATTTTGTGATTAACTCAGTTAGGTTTTCATTACCAAAAGCTGCCTCTGCACGCCTCTGTCCTCTCAAATTGTCATTTTTTTTTTTCTTGGAAGATGACTCACCCACAGCTAATTATTATTTTTTGGACAAACCCTTTTAGGGACTTTATGCCTGTTGCCAACATGATTGTGTTCTCAGATTAATGTAAAGTCATTTTAAACAGTTGTTCTTGTTACATCTTTTAAAAAAAAAAAAAAGTAAATGAAGCAACTCAGGGGAGTTCAAATAAGTGGTATTTATAAGTTTACTTTAGCTCAGTCTAATATGAGAGCACTGTGATGTTTTTCCTGGGGAGTTATTTTTGCAGCAGTGACTCAGATTATAAAAGTAACCTTCTCACGAATCTTGAGCTTCCTGGTTTCTGCAGTGGGTGACCAACGCATGAGCTGCTGAACGATGTGAAGAAGTTTCTTAAGGGATTAAACTGCACCGTTTCTCATCACATGAATTCTACAGAGCATGTTATACTGTAGGTCTTTATTATGTGAAGGGAACTGAAACAAAGGCTGTGCTTCAAAGAAAAATAAGGTGCACTGCAGTAAAGGAAAAATTTTACTGTCAGATTCTCAATATGAACACGGGCCAAACTTTGATCTTTCTCATCTTCATCAGTGAGTATTTCCTACTAATCTGTTTTTCTTTATTTACCTCACTTACTGTATTTAGAGTTGACCAGTGAGTTTCTGTAGCTCTTTAATAAACTTCAGATGCCTTCTTTTTACATTTATGTGCATAGCAGCTTTTTTTAATACACACAGTTACAAAGTGTTTCTGTCACGGTCTGGGCCGTTTGCACTGCATTTTGGGTGTTTCGTTTCTTATTTCCTGAGTTGGTCTCCCCAGTATGTTTTGATTCTGGTTCCCTTTGTCTCTGTCTTCCCCTGTATTTAAGGTCTGCGTCTTTGTCCTGAGTCTGTGTGCCCGTTCCCCATGTTGAGTCAGTGTGTACCTTGGTTTGTCACTTCCTGTTTATTTTGACAGTCTGGTTTCCCTGTGCTTTGTGTTCAGTTTTGCTTCCCCTGTGTTATTAGTTTCATTTGCCTCACCTGCTGTACCCTGCTGTTTCCTCTTACCCTGATTACCCATTGTGTATTTAAGCCCTCAGTTTCCATGTGTTCTTTGTCGTGTCTTTGATGTTACTGCCTTCAGTGTTCCCTTGCTGTGTGGCTCCCTGCTCCTCCCCAGTTTCTGAGTTAGCGTCCTTCCCAGTGTAGGTTTGTCTTTGTCTTCTGTTTACTCCCAAATAAACCACTTTAAGTTCACCCTCTCCTGAGTCCTGCGTTTTGGGGTCTACCCGCTCCAGCCACACAGCCAACCATGACAGTTTCATAGTTTGGATAAAACCATAAACTAATGTTCCAGTATAAACAAACACCTTCTAACGTGCAGCCTTCCATTCATTCAGTTCCACTTTGACTTTGTTGGATTTAGACTCTCACACTGATGCTGCTTCAGCTCGGCTCCAGCTGAGATATTCCTGAGCTCATAAAACAGGAACTCACTCAACCAAAAGACTTAAAATTGTCACATTCTGGAGGCTGGGCAGTGTTATTAGACTGCAGTTTGGAAAATCCTTTTGTAAACTACAAGTTTATTAAAGTTCTGGAGCATTTTGTTTTATTTACACTGAAACTCTGAGAACAGCATTTCACCACTAACCAACTTATTGTGTGGATGCACTTCATCCTTGACCTTTATTGACACCATCTACAGGTGAAAAGCTTGGGTGACCTTAGTGTAGCTCTATAGGCTGTGAGTATTTTTTACAAGTTTTAAACATTTTTAGTGCAACATGAGGTTTTACAATGTTCTGAATAATGAAATTAAATCGTAAAGCTGTGAGGAAACAATCATCTTCACCCTGCATTAGCTAAGAGGAAGATGTAACTACTGACTGTTCAACAGCACTGCAGGATGGAAACGCTGGTGTTCTCATTCATACAGCAGCAGAAGGAGGATCCATCACTGTTGTGTGCAACTTACCTTCCACTGGACATACGAGGTTCCTCTGTAAGGAAAAATGTGAAAAGGGAAACATTCTCATTGAAACGACTGATGACTCAGCTCAGAGCGGCAGATACAGCATTCAGTATAAAGATGCCCTGTATGTGAACATCGCACAGCTGGAAAAGTCGGACTCAGGACTGTACAGATGTTCTTCAAACAGAACCGGGCGTCTGGAGTCAGACTGTGAATTTGAGGTTGTTGTCAGAGGAGGTGAGTTTTTTACTAAAAAACAAACAAACTAGTTTGATGCCTCTGAAGATTTAAAGAAAGTTTAATTCCTCACTGTTTCACAAAACGTCATCATTCAGTATTTAGTCTGTTCATCATTGTACCACATTAGTCTGAGGTTCAGGTTTCTCTTTCCAGTTTCTTTCCTTCCTATAATGTTACTCTGTTTTTTTAAACGTGTTCATTAAAATTCTTTTCATCTTTTTCTGCCTCACTCTCTTCTTGTCTTTCATTAGGATTGGCTGTGTTTAAAAAAGAGGCGCTGTTCGTTTTGCTGTTGCCTTTTTTTCTGGTTCTCATCTGTAAAAAGAAGACAGAGGACTCTGATGGTATGTTACCATTCAACCTTATCTGTGCTGTTAAAAAATCACCCATTCAAATATTAAAATAGTTAGGTGGCCTCACAGGAAGTGATGTTCTTGCTGTTCTCCATGTACCAGTAAAGTGGTTACATTATATCTGACTGTGATCTATTTTCTATAGGTCTGAACAAGAGGAGAAACCCAGACCGCAACCAGACTGAGGTGAGTCATCTTAGTTTAGTCTGACCTTTTAAGATGCTGTTAGTGCTCTGTTGAAGAAAGGAAACAAATATTCACAAGCCAACATTTTGTAAGCTATATGAAGTAATTTTACTTTTTTGCACTCCTTTTCAAAAAGTGAAATTACTATTATGAATTAATTTAAAAGACACACACACACACACACACACACACACACACACACACACACACACACACACACACACACACACACACACACACACACACCATTGTTCAGAAGTTTCTGAATGGGCATTATTGAGTTGTCGCAGCAAATTGTGACTATATAACATTTATCAAGTTACCAGATCAGAGCAGATTTAGATATTATTGTTATTCATGTTCACAAGAAAATGTCACAAAATATATATATATATTTTTTTTCTTTTTTGAAGACACTTCATAGAAAATCTTTAAAGAGGAAGTCTGCTGTGGTATCAAATACTCATTTCCTCTTCACTTAAAGCTGTAGTAATCATCATTTTTAATAACAATGTATCAAATATAGTATAATATTAAGAGTAATGAATCCACATAAATTCAGCTTGATGCATTTTACTTTTTTATTTTTTGCTTTTTACTTTACTGTTTCTATTTTAAGTGTCAGTCACACAGGCAGAAATTGGCTGTGACCTGCTGGAAAGTCACTCAGGAAAAGCAAGTGTTCCTTATGTTTTTCCCCATGAGTTTGCTGGAGGTTATTGCCTCTTACTCTGTGAAATTGGTTGCAAAAAGTTATGCAGTGCTGCACTGGCCTCCACTGCCCTCTGAGATGAGACAATCATGGCTGAATCATCAGCAAATTTAACAAAGGTATTGTTCTGTTGGAGTATACAGTCATAGGTGTATAGGGAATAAAGCAGTGGGCTCAGTACACTGCCTTGTGGAACTCCGGTGCTGAGTGAGATGGAAGAAAAGTGGGGGCTGAGTCTAAGTCTCTGTGATCAGTTAGTAAGAAAGTCTTTTACTGAGATGCAGATGGTCGTGGTGAGGCCCAGGTGGAGCAATTTGTTGGTGAGAATGTCAGGAGGATGGTGGTGAATGCTGAACTGTAATTAATGAAGAGCATCCTCACATAGATCCCACTGTACTCCACATGCCTCAGTGCAGTGTGGGAGCACATCTGTTGCAGACCTATTAACCTCAAATCGGGCAAAAGATATGGTTTAATTCTTCAACCTCTGAGGTGTCAGTATTGATGGTGTTGACAGTACTGCCCCTGTGGTTGGTAATGTGCCGTATTCTTTGCCACATCCATCATGGGTTATGGCCTCCAGGTAAACGGATCATGCAACAATTTGAGATATAGCTGTTTGCAGTGAAATCATCAGTTTTCTGTGCAGCGGATCTGCCATTCATCAGGTCTATGAGATAGCAACAAGTCCTGACTCGCTTTTGCTAATGATTCCTCCTCCTCCTTGACTGCCTGTGAAGGAGGAGGAGACGGTCTTGAAGATTCAAGATGGCATCTTGAAGTTTTGAAGATGGAACGAGATGACTGTATCTGTGGTCTTACTATCCATGGTTTGGATTCTTTGTCCATGTCTTCATTAACCTCACTTCCACTGAAAAAAGCCTAGCTCAATCCTTTGCTAACCACAGAGTTAGCAACTTTATTAAAGAAAGTAAAACATTCAGAGACAAAAAAAAAGTGTGTTAGAAATTACATCAGTGATGATAATGTTTAGAATAATGTTGTTCTGTGCTTACTGAACATGTAGACAAAGAACTGTTTGTTAGTGATGTGTTGTGTTCTGCAGTTTTCATCCTTTGTTTTATTGACTCTGAGACGCCATCATTACGGCTTTAAACATAAATGTGGGCTCCTGCCAAAGAACAGCAGCTGCAGTCAGCGTGGATTCAATGAGAAATTCAACACAAAAAAGGAAAACATATTGAAACTTCTCCTGTATTATCAGTACCCACACCATAAACGGGCATCTGCCACACCTAAAGCTGATGCTTGTCCTCAGCGTTTGTTTAACCTGTCAGTGCTGCTATTGTGTCTCAGGTGTCATGTCACTGTTTTATCAAATCTATCTTCTCCCCCAGATTGCATTTCATGAGGATTGTTTTCCAGCCTCCACAGCAGACAGCTCCATCTATCAGAGCCTTGATCCAGCCAGCAGGGACCTGGACCAAATGTACTCAACACTCACACAGATGTAGCAGCACCAATGATTCTGTGTGTAGTTGAATGTGGATTTTATACCACACAAGCTCATGTTATGGATTGTGACTTTAAACACATCTTTGTTTCTTCCTGTTAATGCAAAAAAAACAACAAAAACAAAAACAAAAAGCATATAAAGCTTTTAATGTGCCAGTGTTTTTTTTATTTTTATTTTTATTTTTTTTAAGATTTTTATTGAAATGTACAAAATGCTCAGTTAACTAAAAAGCAGCACCTGGCCGTGATACAGCCGTACTCATAAATATTAGGAGTTTATTACATCTTTTCACACTTAATTGTTAAGTTGCACCCTGTTGATAAACACCAGTTTTTTTGTATGTCTTTTGTGGCTATGGACTGTAAAGATTTAGGACACATGCATACACTAATAAAAATTTTACTATAATGAAAAATAATATGTAAATTGAACTGATCAGACAGGAGGTTTTTCAGGGATTACTGTTAAGTCTTCAGCTTCTATGAATAATGTCTCAGGTCCTGAGTTTGGATCCCGCGCCCAGCCAGTTGGGGCCCTTCTGTGTGCTGATTTGTTTGTGTCTATGGATACAAATTGCCCCATGTTTTATTGCAATCAGTGCAACTTTAAAAATAATATATTTCAAACAAAAACTGTTAGATCTAGAAATCTGATATAATAGAATAAATGAGGTCAAGTTTCAGTTTATAGTTTACACATTTTTTTCTCTTTGCTAAAGAGGAAAAATGTGAACCTTACCTGATTTAAATTTGGCCCATCTCTACTTCAATATGATCTCAGGTATGTTCACACAGCTTTCAGTTCAATTCAATTTTATTTATATAGCGCCAAATCACAACAAACAGTCGCCTCATGGTGTTTTATATTGTAAGGTAAAGACCCTACAATAATTACAGAAAAAACCCAGCAGTCAAAACAAAAGAACCCCTATGAGCAGCACTTGGTGACAGTGGGAAGGAAAAACTCCATTTTAACAGAAACCTCCAGCAGAACCAGGCTCAGGGAGGGGCAGTCATCTGCTGTAAGTGGTTGGGGGTCATGGGAGAGAGACAGGACAAAAGACACACTTTGGAAGAGAGCCAGAGATTAACAGAGGTGGGAAGTAACGAAGTACAAATACTTCGTTACTGTACTTAAGTAGATTTTTTAGGTATCTGTACTTTACTTGAGTATTTATTTTTCTGAGTACTTCTTACTTTTACTCCCTACATTTTTACACAAGTATCTGTACTTTCTACTTCTTACATTTTCAAAACAGACTCGTTACTTTTTAACACGTCAGGGAGAAGTTTGCGTTTCCGGTCAGTGCGCCGTCAAACATCAAACGATCTTAGCCTAAACGGAGGAATATTAACATATAAGAGACAATCGTACTGCGTATCCTCCATCACCGGGGCTTATCGGGTACAAAGGGATTAAATACACAAACCCATGTAATTAATGTCTCATTTATAGCGCTATAATCAGGGGTCACAGCGGGCCGGACCGAATCTGTAAGTTATGCTCGCAGGACATAAACAGCTTAGCTAGCGCTACTGAAGAGGAGCGAGCATGAAGGGAGTAATGTGTGGCAGGTAAATGCAACGTTTTTAAATGCTCAACAAATATCAGCAAACACACAAAGTGTGTGCAGTTTGTCACACAGTGTGTCTGCTAGCTAAAAGAAGAGCTGCTGTATTTCAGGGAGAGCAAATAGAGAGAAGTTCACTCAGAGATGGAGAAAGAGGACAGAAGAGGAAGAAGAGAGGTTAGAATTAAAGGTAAGGACTGGAAAATAAACTGAAGTATGCCGACTTTGTGTAATTCAAAGATTGGATGAAAATACTGCAGTTTAGTACGTAATAAACAGGTTATCTAGTTGTACTGTATTTACAGTAAAGCTCTGTGTTGGTGCACTTTGTGTTCATGGTCAGAGTTACAGGTTACATCAGTGCAGCAGAAATGAGTTTGAATCAAAGCTGCTGATGCTGAGATTCATTCACTGAGTCCAACATTTCTACAGCCTGTATGCTGTCAGTGTAGGGGATGGAGATCAGCTCAGATAGCTGTGAAATACTGGGTTACATCTTTGTGAGTTCAGTTCATCCACACAGAGCAGTAAACCTCAGAGCAGCAGCAGCAGCAGGTCAGCTGATCACAGCCTGCACACCAACATCATTTACTGCAGCTCACAATAGAAAGTTGTGATTCTTCTCCCCATGCAGAGCCACTACAGCTGATCTTAGGGTTCCTCCACCTTCTGAATCCCACTGTAACCCCTGAGTATCCTCATGTTGGTGTTTAGGTGGAGACACAGTCACCCTCTACTATGGAGGACACAGAGACCAGAGCTGTGTTTAAATTCCCTTTCACAGTTTGTGATTCAAGCTGAGTACATTCATTAGAATTAAAATTTAGATTGGAATAACGTTTGTGTTCTCATGTATTATTTTATATTATTACAATAATATATAATAAGGTTCAGTTAGCTTTACACAAAAATAGCAGGTAGAAACGTCCTCCAAAGAGCTACTTTTACTTTCTTACTTTGAGTAAATTTCAGAGCCTGTACTTTTTTACTTTTACTTAAGTAAAGAAGTTGAACCAGTACTTCGACTTTTACCAAAGTATTTTTTAACACAAGTACTTGTACTTCTACTTAAGTACAGAATGTTAGTACTTTTGCCACCTCTGGAGATTAATAATAACTAATGATTAAATGCAGAGTGGAGTATAAACAGAATTAAAAGAAGTGAATGAGAAGAAACCCTCAGTGCATCATGAGAACCCCCTAGCAGCCTAGACCTGTTGCAGCATAACTAAGGGACGGCTTTGGTTGCCTGATGTTGAACTTTTAGCTGCTATTTTTAGATCATTCCCTAGAAGTCCCTGTCTGACCACTTTACACTCAGCAATTGCACTATTGACCCTCACACTTGCACAGAGAGCTGGCGCTGGGTTGGCTCAGCGGTTGAGCAGGCCACCATGTACGCTGCATGGCCGTGGTGCTCGTGCCCGACCCGTGACCCTTTCCTGTGTTCCTTCCCCTATCTCTCTTCCAATTTTACTGTCTGTCTTCATGGTTCACTGGAAAACAAAGGCAAAAAGGCCAAAGAAAAAGAATGTCTAAGAACTTTGAGTAGAGAACAAAAACAAACTTTTCTGTTAATTAAGAGCCATATACTTTTTTGTTGTCATTTAAAGTAAACTGAAGGCAAAAAAATGGGATTATTAAGAAATGCATTAATGATGATATTCTTTCTCTATTTCCTCAGAATGTGGCAGCTGGGGTCCACTTGAACTCCAGTAGTGACAATTTTCATCTTGCACAATGTTTTCACTGGTGCATATGTAGCATTACGTGTTTTAAAGGACATTGGGAAAATGAACTAGAGTGGAATATCTTGCCCCCCCATTTAAAATTAATCAGCTAAGGACTTTCTTTTAAAACATGTTGAAGATCACTCAGTACATTCATGCAACTGTGTTCACTGTGTAGTTCTGTTTTACTTGGGTGAAGTGTCTGTTCGACAGAGGGCGCTGTGGGCACAAGGAATCTGACGGGGTTAGCAGAACAAGTTGCTCTGTAGTCGATAGTGATGGGAATTCCGGCTCTTTTCAGAGAGCTGGCTCTTTAGGCTCACAAGTGGCTCCTCAGATTTTAATTTTAAAAAGTGTAAAATGAATTACTAATGTAAAAACATACATTATATCGAATGTTTCTTTATATACTCAACATATAATAGAGTACTCCAAATATAAATTATAAAACAAAAGATTGGATCTCAGAAAATCCAAGGGCCTGTTTCTCCTTCCTGGTATGACCTGCCCACTTTTGTTCTTCTAATTGCACTGATGGATGAATAATTCGTATATACCTGTGCAGGTTGTTTGTGGACCCTGCTTGATATTAAAATTTAAATTTACAGTCTACACTCTGTCTATCACATTAATCCTTTAATGCCAGGCGATCGTTGCCTTTACTAGCTGCGAACAGCTGATTAAGATGTAGCTTATCGCCGCGGAGGCTTTTTACCGTAACTCTGCGACCGTTTATCCTATCGCAAAAATTCAAAGGGTTCCTGAAAGCTCAGAAATTGCACTTCACAGCGATATTTGTTGCCGGAAGTCTGCGAACGGCGGCTCTTTTGAAGTACGCTGTGTCTCCTTTGACATGTTTGGAGGTACAGTGGTGTGAAAAAGTGTTTGCCCCCTGCCTCATTTCCTGTTTTTTTGCATGTTTGTCACACTTAAGTGTTTCGGAACATCAAACCAATTTAAACAATAGTCAAGGACAACACAAGTAAACACAAAATGCAAGTTGTAAATGAAGGTGTTTATTAGTAAAGGTGAAAAAAAATCCAAACCATCATGGCCCTGTGTGAAAAAGTGATTGCCCCCTAAACCTAATAACTGGTTGGGCCACCCTTAGCAGCAACAACTGCAACCAAGTGTCTGCGATAACTTGCAATGAGGCTTTTACAGCGTTCTGGAGGAATTTTGGCCCACTCATCTTTGCAGAATTGTCCTAATTCAGTTACGTTAGAGGGTTTTCGAGCATGAACGGCCTTTTTAAGGTCATACCACAACATCTCAATAGGATTCAGGTCAGGACTTTGGCTAGGCCACTCCAAAGTCTTCATTTTGTTTTTCTTCAGCCATTCAGTGGTGGACTTGCTGGTGTGTTTAGGATCATTGTCCTGCTGCAGAACCCAAGTACGTTTAAGCTTGAGTACACGAACAGATGGTCTGACATTCTCCCTCAGGATCTCTTGGTAGACAGCAGAATTCATAGTTCCATTTATCACAGCAAGTCTTCCAGGTCCTGACGCAGCAAAACAGCCCCAGACCATCACACTACCACCACCATATTTTACTGTTGGTATAATGTTCTTTTCTGAAATGCAGTGTTCCTTTTACGCCAGATGTAATGGGACACACACCTTCCAAAGAGTTCCACTTTTGTCTCATCGGTCCACAGAATGTTGTCCCAAAAGTCTTGGGGATCATCAAGATGCATTTTGGAAAAATTGAGACGAGCTTTAATGTTCTTTTTGCTCAGCAGTGGTTTTCTTCTTGGAACTCTGCCATGCAGGCCATTTTTGCTCAGTCTTTTTCTGATGGTGGAGGCATGAACGCTGACCTTAACTGAGGCAAGTGACGCCTGCAGTTCTTTGGACGTTGTTGTGGGGTCTTTTGTGACCTCTTGGATGAGTCGTCGCTGCGCCCTTGGGGTAATTTTGGGCGGCCGGCCACTCCTGGGAAGGTTCACCACTGTTCCATGTCTTCGCCATTTGTGGATAATGGCTCTCACTGTGGTTCGCTGGATTCCCAAAGCTTTGGAAATGGCTTTATAACCCTTTCCAGACTGATAGATCTCAATTACTTTCTTTCTCAATTGCTCCTGAATTTCTTTGGATCTCAGCATGATGTGTAGCTTTCAAGGATCTTCTGGTGGACCTTACTGTGTCAGGCAGCTCCTATTTAAGTGATGTCTTGATTGGGAACAGGTGTGGCAATAATCAGGCCTAGGTGTGGCTAGGGAAATTGAACTCAGGTGTGAAAAACCACTGTTATAGTATGTTTTAACAAGGGGGGCAATCACTTTTTCACACAGGGCCATGATGGTTTGGATTTTTTTTCACCTTTACTAATAAACACCTTCATTTACAACTTGCATTTTGTGTTTACTTGTGTTGTCCTTGACTATTGTTTAAATTGGTTTGATGTTCCGAAACACTTAAGTGTGACAAACATGCAAAAAAACAGGAAATGAGGCAGGGGGCAAACACTTTTTCACACCACTGTATAAGGTTATAATGTGTCCAGTCTTTACTACGTTTTCCGTCACTCATTTTCCTCACGATTCTCGCGTGTAGCCTCTATGTAACACACAACTTCCTTTAGCTCTTTACTGTCTCCATTTGTCAGGAGCCCCTCCCTCTCTGGTGTTTGTTTACTAACTGCGCAGTGTGTCTGTGCACCCTCCCCTCCCGCTCAGTGTAGACCGTCATATGCTACCATTCATCTTAACCAATCATGAGCGGCTTCCACAAAAAAAAAAAAAAAAAAAAACGAAAAGAAAAAAGGTACGGCTCACTACCAGGAGCTGGCTCCCATCGTTCACGTCAAAGAGCCGGCTCTTAGAGCCGAATCGTTCATGACCGACCCATCACTAGTAGTTGACGTCAGTGTAAGCCAGTGGTTCTCAAATCCAGGCCTCGTGGCCCAGTGTCCTGCAAGTTTTAGATGTGTCTCTGCTTCAACACACCTGAGTCAAATATAGAAGTCATTAGCAGGACTCTGGAGAACTTGACTGCATACTGAGAAGATAATTCAGCCATTTGATTCAGGTGTGTTGGATCAGGGAAACATCTAAAACCTGCAGGACACTGGGCCACGAGGCCTGGATTTGAGAACCACTGGTGTAAGCTATGCCGATTAACACAGGTGCTTACTGTCGTGTCCTGTTCTGTGTTTCACAGGTAAGGTATCCAGTAATCTCAGTAAAGATGATAGAAACTGAGAATAACCCAACATGTAAAGCCTTAGACTGACTGTGCTAGAGAATGTCTGTGAGATAGAGATTACTGTCGTGTCCTGTTCTGTGTTTCACAGGAAATAAAACAGAAACAACTAAGTGTGTTACCCAGAGAATAGACCACTGTCATTCTTAAAGGTTTAACACATAAAAAGAACAGCAGTTTTTTTTTTTTAATAAAAAAAAATAAAAACCAGTCTTTGCTGAGTTAAACTAAATCTCTGAAATTGAGATACATTTTATTCCATTTTGTTGGTATCAACATTCAAACAAGAAACACATTATTGTTCAGATGAAGAGAAAAATAACAGAAAAAAAAAAACCAAAAAAAAAAAGTGGGAAGTGAGAATTTGTCAAACCACGTCAGTCATTTCTCTGTACACTCAGCATGTTCCTAACCGGATACTCACTCTATGACATGTCACCAGTTTTACTAAATTACTGCTGTCGTTGTGTTTCACGTGTGCTGCTGATTTCCTCTCAAATCATTTTTTTCACAGAATGCTCTTTATGTCAACTGTTCATTGGGCCCCACATCTGAAGACCTGACCTACCAGAGCTGTGATCCAGTCAACCCTATAAAACCTATAAATTAAAGTTCATTATTTTGATCATGAAGTGAAATTTTTATATGGCTAAAGCTGTAATAACAATAGCCCAAGTGGCCTGAGATGGAGTCAAATTCCTAGTCTGAATTTTATTTTTTGGTCCCTCACTGGTCAAAGGTCACACTTACAAGACTCACAGGTAATGAAAGTAATCCAAGTTTTGACAAAATGATAACTGGAGCTGAAGTTAGTTGCTTCCAGCTATTTCTAGAAGTCTTTCATTTGAATTTAGTACATATTTGCAGCGTCAGAGCAGGAAAATCACACCATAAGCTTGGTGTTTGTTTGTTTGGTTTCCTTCTCTGAACCAGTAGGTAAAAAGCAGCATGTAAACATGATTAAAGTCTGATTGGTCCAACAGCCTATAGCTTCCCTCCAGTACAAAAACACACAGAGAAACACCACTGTAGTTTTCTTGGAGCATGAAGAGTTGCAACAGCATAAACACATGTACAACATCTGGCAGCGTAATAACAAAGACAAACATATAGCCCACTGTAGTTTGTAAATGAGTTTATTGTTTGGGGATTTTGTTAAGATTCTCAGTGCCACGATTTTCTTCAGATGGAAATTACCCAAACGTCTGCTTGAACATAAGTTCAAAACCACTTTAGTCAGTTCTCTGTATGTTCAGTATGTTTCTGCACAAGCAATCAGACTTTATGACACATGGATCAGTCATTGTGGTTCACATTTGCTGACATTTCACTGTTGAATCTGTTAATTTGAACTTCCCCCCATAGTGCTCTATGAGAACTGTTCCTCATTCTCCTCATGTGGAGACAAAACTTACCAGAGCCTTGATCCAGCCTCTTAACTCTCACAGATATAACAGCCAGTTCTCTTTGTCTTTAATCTGAATGTGTAGGCCCTTTTCCACAAAATTTAATAAAGGTTCTTCACTTGCCATGTTTAATCCAGGGCTAGTAAGCTTTATTTAAAATAACTGGCAGAAGTCTGAATGCAGGACTTCATATTAACTGATAGACAAGGTGAAAAGGTCTCTTAATATTTTTAAGTCTGAACATTTGTTTTTTCCACATTTAAATCTCATGCACTGATCATTTCTTTTTCATTCACCTCTTTTCACTCTCAATGTGTTTATACCCCACTCTGCATTTAATCATTAGTTATTATTAATCACTGGCTCTCTTCCACAGCTTGTATTTTGTCCTGTCTCTCTCCCCTCAGCCCTAACTGCCCACTTCCTATTAAAATTAAAAATAAAAAGTTTTTCCTTCCCACTGTCACCAAATGCTGTCCCATAGGGGTTCATTTTGACTGTTTGGTTTTCTCTTTAATTATTTTAGGGTCTTTACCTCACAATATAAAGCACCTTGAGGCGACTGTTTGTTGTGCTTTGAAGTGAACTGAATTGAATTGTGGGATAGTGGATATACTGAACAAAGGATGTTGAATATGGAGCTGATAATACACAATAATACATAATGATCTGCAGATGCAGCTGAAAACATTCTGTCTGCGATGATTTTCATCTTAAGATGGAAATTAATCCAATATCTGCTGAGGACCATGAATCTAGGGGTTTAAGAGCAGCCATGATGGCTCATGTGACATCTGCTTACAGAGTGCAGTTGGCCAAATCCACAAAGAGCAGTAAACCAGCACAGGTCAGAGCCTGTCCACAGAAAACAAGTGTCCTTGAGCTAACAACAGATGTTATTATCAGACTTATGTTTAAATGAGTTGTTTTTGCGCTAGAACACTAAAACTTACAGTTGCGTCACCTTAAAAAAAATCTCATATAAACTTCTGTTCCGAAGTATTCATAAGTAGTCAGCATTTCATCCGCAGTCTCTAAGCTGTCGTGTTTTGGGTGTGGATTGCACATTTCCCACTACTGAGAAACTGAGATCAGTTCAAATGCAGAACTGGCAAAAGAAGAAATAAGTTTTTTCATTCATTCACGATGTTTGTCACTATACATTCATTTATTTGTAGCAGCAGTTTCTGCTGGACTGTGAGCCAACACGTGTTGCTCTGTTGTAAGGACTGCAAAATAAAAGTAGTGTTATTTAAACAGCACAGCACTGTCTGCCTGTTCTCTGGCTTCAACTCAACAGGCTGCTGCTGTTTGTAATGGTGGAAATGTTTGTGCTGTACTGAGCTGTCCAAACAATTTCCTGTGTAGAATTTCAGGTGGCTGCAATGGCGCTGGCCGTTGTGGACAAAATTGTAATAGAATGAAACAACAAAGAAAGAGCTCTTCAGTATGGGATATGCAGAGAGCGTGAAAATCGTGTACTTAAAGACTGCTTAAGCAATCTGCACAGAATCTCTGAATTGTTGATATCTGAAATCGGTGTTTCAGAGTCAGTAATTCATTGAAGATATCTTGAATTGAAGCCTCCATTCAACTCAATGGTGAATCTGACATCATTTTGACTAGTCAAAATATAATTAGAGATATCTTAATTTACTGATACGTCTGGTCATAAATCAATTTCAGATATCTGGAATGTAAGTGTGGTGAATCGGATTTTACATTAAAACAGCCTGCCATACACAGTCTGACTCATCCTTCCTGACCACGTGCATTACAGTCTCAGTTTACCATCTTCTGATGTGACTTGCAGGAATATAAAACACTGCGTCATAAAGCAAAAGTCCTCTCAAACTGGTGCTGTGAAATTGTGGAAGTTGTCTGTCTGCTGAAATCTGGTCGTGATTGCGAAGATTTCTCAATTCAGGCATTTACTCTCTCTGGTTTGTGTCTATAAAATCCTCTTAAATTTGATCTTTTTCTGAAAATGTTGAAACAACAAAATTCGTTATTGAAATAATGTCAGAGGAACTCATGTTAGTGATCTTCTCTCTGAGGAACCTTCTTTGGAGATGTAGAAATCCAGCCCAATGCAGCTTTAGTATAACTTTGTTGTTTAAAAGAATAACCTTCAAGCAGTCTTTAGGTTGATGTTTGACAGTGGTCTCATTGTTTGACATAATTAAACAGCAGTACTGCCAGACAGTAAATTAACATTTTGCAATTCAGTGAAATCCAAACAGTAGAGACCAAATGGAGTTCAGAACACCAAAAATATAAAAGCTATGGGACAAAATTTGAAAGTGGAATCATGAATAAATAAATCAATAAATGTACAGTTAATTTTTTGATTCTGGGAAAAGAGGAAGGGGAGTGAAGAACTCTGTATTTGCAGGAGGGGTCACAAGATTAAGAGAAGTGAAAAATGTCTGATTTGCAAGTGAAAAAGAAGAGATGCAGCAAAAACCCATCACAGGGTTATTCATCAACATGACAGTCTGTCAGTTTTTGATCTGCTTCGTCCTCCTCAGTGAGTAAATTCTCTTCTCTAATATTCTCACTTCTCAGTGTTACTTTGTTTTCTTTTTATTAGGAGTTCATAACTTTTGTTCCTTTTTGAACAGTTTTAACCACAAAATCTTTTGATCGTGTTTCATTTTCATTTCTTGCATGTTTGTTTCTGTGGCTAAACACTGAGACCAGAGCTGGAAATACAGTTGTGTTCAAAATAATAACAGTTTAACATGATTAACCAGATCAATCAATCTTTTTGGTGGAAATCATATTACTACATGGCAAATAATTTACCAGTAGGTGTAGCAGAGTCATAGAAAACCAACAGACCTAACATTCATGATATGCATTCTCCTGAGTCTCTGTAATTAAATAATTAATTGAAAGGTGTGTTCAAAATAATAGCATTCGTCCTGTGAGGTCATCCGTTCTGTGTAAAGACAGGTGTCATTCAGGTGGCCCTTATTCAAGAATGAAGGCGACACATGATGGACATGGATTTCTCTGAAAAGCTGAGAAAATGAGTCAGTCCAGACATTGTTCAAAGGAACAGCATGCTTAGATTAAAATGTTGATTGGAGAGGGCAGAACATATAAAGAAGTGCAGAAAATGATAATTTAAGCCCAGCAGCCTATCTCCAATGCTCTAAAATGAAAAGCAAAACCAGAGCGATGTGGGAGAAAACAGAAGACCACCATTCAAATGGATTGAAGAATAGCCAGAATGGTAAATACTCAGCCAATGATCAGCTCCAGGGTGATCAGTGACAGTCTGAACTTACCTGTGAGCACTGTGACATTTAGAAGACATCTTTGTGAAGCTAATCAGTTGTCAATAAGCCCCTTGCAAAGTTCCACTTTGAGGAAAAAAAAAAAAAGACATGCTGAAGAGGAAAGAACCAAAGGACACACTGACTGGAGAAACATTGTGTGAACCAATGAAAATAAGATTGTTGTTTTTGGGTCCAAGGGCTGCAGGCAGTTTGTCAGAAGATCCACAAACACTGAACTCAAGCTACAGTACTGTCATGTAATGCTGTGGCAGGCAAGGAATAGGACCTCAACGCAGGATAGGCAAGGCAGAAAGCTTAATTTAAACGAAAGCGTTATTTATTGAGTGAAGACAAAACAATGCAAAAACATAATCCAGGGCAGGAAGCACACAGTGGCAC
The DNA here is from genome assembly GCF_007364275.1 of Archocentrus centrarchus. Taxonomy (NCBI): domain Eukaryota; kingdom Metazoa; phylum Chordata; class Actinopteri; order Cichliformes; family Cichlidae; genus Archocentrus; species Archocentrus centrarchus. Next base: position 5,895,609 of record NC_044352.1, on the reverse strand, counting down.
CAGGAGTCAAACACTGACCTGCCACTGATGAGAATACTTACGAAACAATGAGAGGAAACAACAAGCAGAAGAAACACAGGACTTAAATACACAAGAGGGCTGATGAGGGGAGGGAAACAGCTGGGAACACGGGTGAACCAAATAACACTAATGACATGCTGAAGAGGAAATGTCCTTGAAATGTGTGTTTCAACAAGAAAACTATTACTGTATTTTTCGGACCATAAGTCGCTCCGGAGTACAAGTCGCACCAGCCAAAAAATGCATAATAAAGAAGAAAAAAACATATGTAAGTCGCACTGGACTATAAGTCGCATTTTTTGGGGGAAATTTATTTGATAAAATCCGAGACCAAGAACAGACACTTCATCTTGAAAGGCAATTTAAAATAATAATGGATTAAAGAACAGGTCGAACAGGGTTACGCCTACGGTATGCTAACATAACACATTCAGCTACATGACGCATAGACTACGAACTGAGTACGTGTTTGGTATGTTAATGTAGCATTAACAGCTATTCAGATAACCATGGCATAAAGAACATGCTAACAAGTTTACCAAACCATCAATCCATTGAATTCTTCATCCTCGGTGTCACTTCTAAACAACTCCGCACACTCCGTAGGTAGATGAAGCGCCGCTTCCTCTTCTGTGTCATTTTCGTCAGACTCGTCGTCAGTTGCAGTTCCAATTATTCTGGCCTTTCTGAATCCTGACAGGATGGTTTTGGTTGTCACTGAAGCCCATGTTTTGTTGATCCGTCCAATGACTTCCAGGAAAGTTGGGTGGCGCATTCTCCCGGTTGCTCTGCTGTGCTCTCCATCCATCATCCACTGCGCCCACAGGTTACGCAAGACTGCCTTAAAGCTCCGGTTCACGGAGATGTCAAGTGTCTGAGTATTTTGGTTAATGTGTTAATAATTTCACATATAAGTCGCTCCGGAGTATAGGTCGCACCCCCGGCCAAACTATGAAAAAAGTGCAACTTATAGTCCAGAAAATACGTTTTTTTAAACACACTGCTATTATTTTGGACACAACTGTAGGTCACTCATTGAAAGAGGAATTAGTTTACATTGTTTTCAACATCAGTTTGCTGGTTACTTTTTGTTCGTTTCATCTGTTTCATCCTCAGAACTGATCGTTCTGATTGCTGTTGTATCTTTGTGTAATCTCTCCTTCCCTCCATGTTGTTTAAAAAGATAAACTCAGAATAATGTACACTGCTCAAAAAAATAAAGGGAACACTCAAATAACACATCCTAGATCTGACTGAATGAAATATTCTCATTGAATACTTTGTTCTGTACAAAGTTGAATGTGCTGACAACAAAATCACAAAAAAAATCATCAATGGAAATCAAATTTATTAACCAATGGAGGCGTGGATTTGGAGTCACACACAAAATTAAAGTGGAAAAACACACTACAGGCTGATCCAGCTTTGATGTAATGTCCTTAAAACAAGTCAAAATGAGGCTCAGTATTATGTGTGGCCTCCACGTGCCTGTATGACCTTCCTACAATGCCTGGGCATGCTCCTGATGAGGTGGCGGATGGTCTCCTGAGGGATCTCCTCCCAGACCTGGACTAAAGCATCTGCCAACTCCTGGAGAGTCTGCGGTGCAACGTGACATTGGTGGATGGAGGGAGACATGATGTCCCAGATGTGCTCAATCGGATTCAGGTCTGGGGAACGGGCGGGCCAGTCCATAGCTTCAATGCCTTCATCTTGCAGGAACTGCTGACACACTCCAGCCACATGAGGTCTAGCATTGGCCTGCATTAGCAGGAACCCAGGGCCAACCGCACCAGCATATGGTCTCACGAGGGGTCTGAGGATCTCATCTCGGTACCTAATGGCAGTCATGCTACCTCTGGCGAGCACATGGAGGGCTGTGCAGCCCTCCAAAGAAATGCCACCTCACACCATTACTGACCCACTGCCAAACCGGTCATGCTGAAGGATGTTTCAGGCAGCAGATCGCTCTCCACAGGGTCTCCACACTCTGTCACATGTGCTCAGTGTGAACCTGCTTTCATCTGTGAAGAGCGCAGGGTGCCAGTGGCGAATTTGCCAATCCTAGTGTTCTCTGGCAAATGCCAAGCATCCTGCATGGTGTTGGGCTGTGAGCACAACCGCCATCTGTGGACGTCGGGCCCTCATACCATCCTCATGGAGTCGGTTTCTAACTGTTTGTGCAGACACATGCACATTTGTGGCCTGCTGGAGGTCATTTTGCAGGGCTCTGGCAGTGCTCCTCCTGTTCCTCCTTGCACAAAGGCAGAGGTAGCGGTCCTGCTGCTGGGTTGTTGCCCTCCTACAGCCTCCTCCACGTCTTCTGGTGTACTGGCCTGTCTCCTGATAGTGCCTCCAGCCTCTGGACACTATGCTGACAGACACAGCAAACCTTCTTGCCACAGCTCGCATTGATGTGCCATCCTGGATGAGCTGCACTACCTGAGCCACTTGTGTGGGTTGTAGAGTCCGTCTCATGCTACCACGAGTGTGAAAGCACCACCAACATTCAAAAGTGACCAAAACATCAGCCAAAAAGCATAGGTACTGAGAAGTGGTCTGTGGTCCCCACGTGCAGAACCACTACTTTATTGAGTGTGTCTTGCTAATTGCCAATAATTTCCACCTGTTGTCTATTCCATTTGCACAACAGCATGTGAAATTGATTGTTAATCAGTGTTGCTTCCTAAGTGGACAGTTTGATTTCACAGAAGTTTGATTTACTTGGAGTTATATTGTGTTGTTTAAGTGTTCCCTTTATTTTTTTGAGCAGTGTATTTATAACCAACCATCATTTTCAAAACTACCTAGACAGTTGGTTGTTGTTTTGTTTGTTTGTTTTGCTTTATGTTGACTATTGTCAGTGCGTATGCCTCAAACATCGAGAGAGTGGAATTCTGGAGTAAATTAGATGAAATGGTAGCAACTGTCCTGAGGGGGAGGGGCTGGTGATTGGAGAAGACTTCAATAGACATGTAGGTGAAAGGAGCAGAGGGGATGAGGAGTTGTTGGGTAGTTATGGGGTTAACAGGAGAAATGTGGAAGAAAATGAGATGGGGACTGATGAAGGACAGTTAGTGAATCAGGAAGTACAGAGGATCAGTAAAAAGGAAGTGAGGGCACCTATGAAGGAGATGAAGAGGGGAAAGGGGATTTGTCCAGCTGTCATACCTGTGGAAGAATGGAGATCTCTATATTGGAGAGAAAGCAGTGGCTGTTTTGACTGGATTGTTGAACACAATCTTAGAGAGTGAGAGGATCCCTAAAGAATGAACCATGCAAAGCAACAGACATGCACAAAAGAGGTGAAGAAGAGAGTGCAGATTGGGTGGAGATGAGTGTCAGGGGTGGTTAATGACAGAAGGAGAACAGCAAGAGTTAAAGGGAAGGTTTACAAGACTGCAGTGAGACCTGCTGTGATGTTTGGTTCGGAAATGGTGGCATGGACGAAAAGACGGGAGGCTGAGCCAGAGGTGGCACAGCTGAAGATGCAAAGATCTTCATTGGGAGTGAGCAGGGTGGACAAGATTATAAATGAGGACATCAGAGAGACAGCTGAGTTTGATTAGTTTAGAGCCAAAGTTAGAGAAGTAAGGCTGGGATGGTTTGGATGTGTAAAGAAGGAGGGATAATGGACATATTAAGGGTGTTGAATATGGAGCTGCCAGGATGGAGGAAAAGAGGAAGAGAGAAAAAACATGGATGGACATGCAGAGGGTTGGTGTGACAGACACGGATGGTAATGATAGGGTGAGATGGAGGCAGATGACCTGGAAGCAGCTGATGTCTCTTTCACATGCTTTTAACTGAGTCTTCCTCATCAGATGGTTTGTGTAGATGTCAGGAAGAATCAGGAAGTTTGGCTGTTTGCAAGTTCAAATAATTAAGTAAAAATGTCATAAATCTAACTTAACTAATTTGCCATCAGTTAAAGTAAATAATCTGTCTTCAGCTTGATTTACTAAAGTATTTTACTGCAGAATATTGATCGCTTATCTTTTGAACAGACCTGCAGGATGGAAGCGCCGGTCTTGGCAATGCAGAAACTTCATTACATCCAGGAATGGGAGGCCGAAACATTACAGGTGGATACCAGGCTGTAGCACAGAACTCTGCACCCTATACATAAGCAGTTTCTCAGGGCCCCTTCTTTTCTTGATCCATATCTCTCATGCATCTTTTGAGGGTTTTTTTTTTTTTTCTTTACATAGCAAACTGTAGTGATCATTATGATAGCCAGTACTGAACTGCTCATACACCACACTTAACAAAAATGTATGAGCTGTGTAGGCACAATTTGAAATCTCCACACATTTCAACCCCTTTTTTCTAAACGCACTGATTGGCTGTTTAGGAAGTCTGTTGGCTCTCACTGCGGTATTGTATCACTTCCTGTTCCTGTTTCGGAGCACAGTGTTTTGCTGTCTGTTAGCTGTTATATCTGTATAACTCGATTTATCTGGATAATAATATATTTTAGTGTAATCTTCACCTACTTTAAATAGCATACTCTTTGCTGAATCACCTGTATTCACATTACTCACTTTATTTGTTTTTAGAAATTCGCTAGCTTAGCTCAGCTAGTAGCTTAGCCCTTAGCCGACTCACTACCAGCATGGCTTCTTCTCCTGTCTCTCCTGCACTTTCCTGCTCTGGGTGTCACATGTTTAGTTACTCCTCGGCCTCCTTTAGCAGTAACGGTACTTGTAATAAATGTAGTCTGTTTGTAGCTCTGGAGGCCAGGCTTTCTGAACTGGAGACTCGGCTCCGCACCCTGGAAAATCCTACATCTAGCCAGGCCCCTGTAGCGGGTGCGGACCATGGTAGCTTAGCCGCCGTTAGCTCCCCCCCAGCAGATCCCGAGCAGCAGGGAAAACAGGCCAGCTGGGTGACGGTGAGGAGGAAGCGTAGTCCTAAGCAGAAGCCCCGGGTACACCACCAACCTGTTCACGTCTCTAACCGTTTTTCTCCACTCGGCGACACACCCGCCGAGGAACAAACTCTGGTTATTGGTGACTCTGTTTTGAGAAACGTGAAGCTAGAGACACCGGCGATCATAGTCAAATGTCTTCCAGGGGCCAGAGCAGGCGACATTGATGGAAATTTGAAAACTGCTGGCTAAGGCTAATCGTAGATTTGGTAAGATCGTTATTCACGTCGGCAGTAATGACACCCGGTTACGCCAATCGGAGGTCACTAAAATTAATACTGATTCGGTGTGTAACTTTGCAAAAACGATGTCGGACTCTGTAGTTTTCTCTGGGCCCCTCCCCAATCAGACCAGGAGCGATATGTTTAGCCGCATGTTCTCCTTGAATCGCTGGCTGTCTGAGTGGTGTCCAAAAAATGACGTGGGCTTCATAGATAACTGGCAAAGTTTCTGGGGAAAACCTGGTCTTGTTAGGAGAGACGGCATCCATCCCACTTTGGATGGAGCAGCTCTCATTTCTAGAAATCTGGCCAAATTTATTAACCCTCCTAAAAACTGACTACCCAGGGTTGAGACCAGGAAGCAGAGTTGCAGTCTTACACGCCTCTCTGCAGCTTCTCTCCTCCTGCCATCCCCCCAAAACCCCATCCCCATAGAGTCGGTGCCTGCTCCCAGACCACCAAAAAACAAAGCTAAAATCAGCAAAAAGCTATTTAAGCATAAAAATTCAAAAACAATAAATAATACAGCTTCATCAACTGCACCAAAGAATAAAACAATTAAATGTGGATTGTTAAACATTAGGTCTCTCTCTTCCAAGTCCCTATTAGTAAATGATTTAATAATTGATCAACGTATTGATTTATTCTGCCTTACAGAAACCTGGTTACAGCAGGATGAATATGTTAGTTTAAATGAATCAACACCCCCGAGTCACAGTAACTGTCAGAATGCTCGGAGCACAGGTCGAGGAGGAGGATTAGCTGCAATCTTCAATTCCAGCTTATTAATTAATCAGAGACCCAGACAAAGTTTTCATTCTTTTGAAAGCCTGACTCTTAGTCTTGTCCATCCCAATTGGGAAAATCAAAAACCTGTTTTATTTGTTATTATCTATCGTCCACCTGGTCCTTACTCAGAGTTTCTGTCTGATTTCTCAGACTTTTTATCTGATTTAGTGCTCAGTTCAGATAAAATAATTATAGTGGGTGATTTTAACATCCATGTAGATGCTGAGAATGACAGCCTCAACACTGCATTTAATCTATTGTTAGATTCAATTGGCTTCTCTCAAAATGTAAAGGAGCCCACCCACCACTTTAATCATACTCTGGATCTTGTCCTAACATATGGCATAGAAACTGAAGACTTAACAGTATTCCCTGAAAGCCCCCTCCTGTCTGATCATTTCTTAGTAACATTTACATTTACTTTAATGGATTACACAGCAGTGGGGAACAAGTTTTATTACAGTAGAAGTCTTTCTGAAAGTGCTGTAACTAAGTTTAAGGATCTAATTCCTTCATTGTTATGCTCTTCAGTGCCATGTGCCAACACAGTGCAGAGCAGCTACCTAAACTCTGCTCCCAGTGAGGTTGATTATCTCGTCAATAGTTTTACATCCTCACTGCGTATAACTTTGGATACTGTGGCTCCTCTGAAAAGGAAAGCTTCAAATCAGAAGTGCCTGACTCCGTGGTATAATTCACAAACACACAGCTTAAAGCAGATAACCCGAAAGCTGGAGAGGGAATGGCGTCTCACTAAATTAGAAGATGCTCATTTAGCCTGGAAAAAGAGTTTGTTGCTCTATAAAAAAGCCCTCCGTAAAGCTAGGACATCTTACTATTCATCATTAATTGAAGAAAATAAGAACAACCCCAGGTTTCTTTTCAGCACTGTAGCCAGGCTGACAAAGAGTCAGAGCTCTGTAGAGCCGAGTATTCCTTTCACGTTAACTAGTAGTGACTTCATGGATTTCTTTACAAATAAAATTTTAGACATTCGAGAAAAAATTATTCATAACCATCTCAAAGATTATTCTTCATGTTCGGCTGCTTTCAGCACTGCTGGTATTTGTTTAGACTCTTTTGCTCCAGTTGATCTTTCAGAGTTAACTTCAATAGTTACTTCCTCCAAACCAGCAACATGTTTGTTAGATCCCATTCCTACTAGACTGTTCAAAGAAGTCTTTCCAATTATTGATGCTTCAATCTTAAAAATGATCAATCAGTCTTTATTAGTTGGCTATGTACCACAGACCTTCAAGGTGGCTGTAATTAAACCTCTGCTTAAAAAGCCATCACTTTAACCAGCTGCCTTAGCTAATTATAGGCCAATCTCCAACCTTCCTTTTCTCTCAAAGATTCTTAAAAGAGTAGTTGTAAAACAGCTCACTGATCATCTGCAGAGGAACGGTTTATTTGAAGAGTTTCAGTCAGGTTTCAGAATTCATCACAGTACAGAAACAGCATTAGTGAAGGTTACAAATGATCTTCTTAGAGCCTCTGACAGTGGACTCATCTCTGTTCTTGTCCTGTTGGACCTCAGTGCAGCTTTTGATACTGTTGACCATAACATTTTATTACAGAGATTAGAGCTTGCTATAGGTATTAAAGGTACTGCACTGCAGTGGTTTGAATCATATTTATCTCATAGACTCCAATTTGTTCATGTAAATGGGGAGTCTTCTTCACACACTAAGGTTAATTATGGAGTTCCACAGGGTTCTGTGCTAGGACCAATTTTATTTACATTATACATGCTTCCCTTAGGCAGTATTATTAGAAAGCACTGCATCAATTTTCATTGTTATGCAGATGATACTCAGCTTTACCTGTCAATGAAGCCAGATGACACACATCAATTAATTAAACTGCAGGAATGTCTTAAAGACATTAAGGCCTGGATGACCTCTAATTTCCTGCTTCTAAATTCAGATAAAACTGAAATTCTTGTTCTCGGCCCCACAAATCTTAGAAACATGGTGTCTAACCAGATACTTACTCTGGATGGCATTACTTTGGCCTCCAGTAACACTGTGAGAAATCTTGGAGTCATTTTTGACCAGGATATGTCCTTCAATGCACATATTAAACAAATATGTAGGACCGCTTTTTTGCATTTGCGCAATATTTCTAAAATTAGAAACATCCTTTCTCAGAGTGATGCTGAAAAGCTAATTCATGCATTTATTACTTCTAGGCTGGATTATTGTAATTCATTATTATCAGGCTGTCCTAAAAGCTTTCTGAAAAGCCTTCAGCTGATCCAAAATGCTGCAGCTAGAGTACTGACAGGGACTAGAAGGAGAGAGCATATTTCTCCCATATTGGCTTCTCTTCATTGGCTCCCTGTTAAATCTAGAATAGAATTTAAAATTCTTCTCCTCACATACAAGGTCTTGAATAATCAGGCCCCATCTTATCTCAAAGACCTCATAGTACCATATCACCCCAACAGAGCACTTCGCTCTCAGACTGCTGGCTTACTTGTGGTTCCTAGGATACTTAAGAGTAGAATGGGAGGCAGAGCCTTCAGCTTTCAGGCCCCTCTTCTGTGGAACCAGCTCCCAGCTTGGATTCAGGAGACAGACACCCTCTCTATTTTTAAGATTAGGCTTAAAACTTTCCTTTATGATAAAGCTTATAGTTAGGGCTGGATCAGGTGACCCTGAACCATCCCTTAGTTATGCTGCTATAGGCCTAGTCTGCTGGGGGGTTCACATAATGCACTGTTTCTCATTCACCTTATTTACTTTGTTTATACTCCACTCTGCATTTAATCATTAATTGATATTAATCTCTGGCTCTCTTCCACAACATGTCTTTCTCTCCCCTCAGCCCAACCGGTCGCGGCAGATGACTGCCCCTCCCTGAGCCTGGTTCTGCTGGAGGTTTCTTCCTGTTAAAAGGGAGTTTTTCCTTTCCACTGTCGCCAAGTGCTTGCTCATAGGGGGTCGTTTTTGACTGTTGGGTTTTCTCTGTATTATTGTAGGGTCTTTACCCACAATACAAAGCGCCTTGAGGCGACAGTTTGTTGTGATTTGGCGCTATATAAATAAAATTGAATTGAATTGAATTGAATTGGTCTACAATTATTTTATAGTTAAATAAGTTTTGCTTGGCAACAGCAATGTTTTCTGCTTTTTTTAATGAGTGTATTTATGAAAAAAGGCTTTAAAATGCAATCTTAGTTTTCAAACACTTACCCAGAAAAAATTATTACAATACTGCATGAAAAAGACAACAAGACTTCACTGGAGGCCTGATTTATTCACAGAATCAGACAAAAACAAACAGCTTTCCTGCAGGTTTTAGATGTGTCCCTGATCCAACACACCTGAATCAAATGGCTGAATTACCTCCTCAGTATGCAGTCAAGTTCTCCAGAGTCCTGCTAATGACTTCTATATTTGACTCAGGTGTGTTGAAGCAGAGACACATCTAAAACCTGCAGGACACCGGCCCTCGAGGCCTGGAGTTGCCCACCCCTGCCCTAAGACCACAAGGCAACATTCACCCAAACTCCCACCATCAGCATTCAGACCCCACACACAGACAAAGAAAAAAAGGTAGCCACAGCCCCCAGTCCAAGAGAACAGCTGATCACCCCACTAAGTGATGAATTGATCAGTGAATCAAATTCATCCAAATGTTTTTAGAGGTGACAGACATTCTCGCCAGACTACAGTAATCTGGAAGTAAATTCCTATAGTGAGTATACAGATCATTTTTTGATTTCCAATAGTTTTCTTAGTGATACATAAGGCGCTAAGAACTATGTGTGACATATTTGCTTCTATATCTAATTCACTTACATCACCGAAAATGCACAGTTTGGGTGAGGTTGGGACCAAGTGGAAAAGTCTTGATATATCCTCTGCCAGAATCTCTGAACAGGCATAAGAGACCATAAATCATGCAGATATTTCTCAGCATAGTTGCCTTAACAGTGGGTGCATAATGTTTGACTGTGTTTGTTTCATCTTGTTCTTAAATTCAGTTGTTTATAAGAAGAATGGTTTACCATCACTGCTGAACTGCTATTAATTTTTCATTTGTATTTCTTTTTTTTTTTTTTTGAACTGTAAACAAACATTGGATTTCTTTCTTCTATACCTGCTTCAGGCTCACAGACCTCACCACCCATTCAGGCTAATGTCACTGCTTCACCAGCAGTGGACAACAGCACAGCAGCTGAAGGGGAGCTCCGCCTGGTTAATGGACGTAGTAACAGCTCCTGCTCTGGCAGGGTGGAGATCTTCCACAGTGGGCAGTGGGGGACAGTGTGTGATGATTCTTGGGGCCTGGCGGATGCTCATGTGGCGTGTAGACAGCTGGGCTGTGGCAGGGTCCGCTCAGCAGTAACACATGCACAATTTGGACGGGGCACAGGACCCATCTGGATGGATGAAACCACATGCACAGGCCATGAATCAGAGCTCTCTGAGTGCCTCCACTTAGGGTTTGGATCTCATGACTGTGGCCACAGTGAAGACGCCGGTGTGATCTGTGAAGGTAAATTTGAGCAGCTGCAGACACTGAGGTCCCCCTGTGTTACTGTCTGTCCATGATATAATGTTTAACTGAGAGGTTTGTGCTCACCAACTATTATAGAAATATGTTTGCACTACGCTACAATTTCCTATTAAATACTTTCTTTTCATCACGGCTTATAATATATTCCATATTTCTGCACACCAAATATCTTTGGGCAAAATATTGAACCCTCAGTTTCTCCCAGTGTGTTCATCAGAGTGACTGTATGCATGAATGTTCCATAGAAAGCACTTAAACATAGACAGGTTGACCTTTTCCATCTCAAATATGGTAAGAACCTGGAGTTAAAGTGGGCTGCAGTTACCCGCCTCCTCCAGCTAATGAGTAGTTAAACCTTAATAGGTAGTTTAATATAAAATAGAGTCTGACTGGTGTCAGCTTAGAAGTTGTTGGATTCTGTTTAGTCATGTTTAGATTCCCTCTGTGTGCCAGTCTCCTTATGTGTCAAGTCTGTGTGTACCATAGTGGGTTACTTCCTGTCTTATTTTGACAGTTCCTTATGCTGTGTGGTTGTGTTTTGCTTTGCCTCCCTGAGTCTCGTTAGTGTTATTCTGTTCACCTGTTTCCACTCACCCCTTGTTTCCTCTGTGTATTTATTGTCTGAGTTTTGTCTTGTTGTCCTATGGCTGTGTTTCCCTGTGTTCTCCAGACCACCTTAGTTATTTTCCAGTGTAGGTTTTTTGTTTGTTTTGCTGCCCCAGTTTATTTTGCTATTCCCATTTTCTGTTGCCATAATAAAGGCTCATTTTGGTTCACCTTTTTACACCATCTCCTGCGTCCTGCTTTTGGGTCCTCACCTCTTTCCACGCCACATGGCCTGCACCCCCAAATCGTGACAGTAGACTCTGACCAGCATGGACCCAGCGGACATCATTTACAACACCTTAGAGGAGTTTTCCAACTGTGCTCAGCTCTGTGGACTATGGATATTATCCTTCTCTGCTGCAGCTCCACCTCTCCCTCGTCCGAGCCTGCTGCTGCTGCAGCTCCACTAGTTTTCAGCATCAGCTTCGCAGCAGCCACTATCACCAGAGCCTGTGTGTCCCGCTCGGCCCGAGCGCCCCGAGCCAGAGGGTCCCGCACCTGAACCCGAGCATCCAGCTTCGCTCAAGCACCCTGAGCCAGAACCAGAGGGTCCCGCGCCTGAACCCGAGTGTCCCGCTCAGCCCGAGTGCCTCGAGTCAGAGGGTCCCGCGACAGAACCCAAGCATCCTGCTATGCCAGGGCCCGTGCGTTCTGCCCAGCCCGAGCGTTACGAGTCTTCCAAGCGTTCCGAGTCGTCCACCAGCCAGAGCTCTGGCGAATTCCCGCCTGCCACGCGGCCGCCCACCAGACCACCTCTGCCTCTGCAGGTGTTCTCCTGATCATTGCTTTGGCTCCTCCATCTGTCAATGGCCATCCAGTCGGCCGCCTGCAGTACCTTGTTTCCATCTTTGGGCTCTGTCCTGTCGTCTTGCCCCCTGGCCGGGACGACCCCCTGAACTGGGCCACCTCCCGTGTGGCATTCCTGGCAGGCCTCCTGAACTTTTTTGGCTCCTGTTTTGCCAAGTTCTGTTTTTGTGTTGCTTTCGACTGTTTTTTCCAGCCTTGTGCTGCCGCCTTCTGTTGTATTCTTGGCTTGTTTTAAGACTGTCGGCCTTTTGTTTGTTTTTGTTTTTTTTTTTGTTTTTTTTTATTTTGCTATTCCTTTTTTCTGTTGCCATAATAAAGGCTCATTTTCCTTCACCTTTTTACACCATCTCCTGCGTCCTGCTTTTGGTTCCTCACCTCTTTCCACGCCACACGGCCTGCACCCCCAAATCGTGACACAGTGACTGTATTTTTCAGAGAAGAAAATGATAATGTGCAAGAATTTTACTCTGAGATGGAGACAGATGAGAGATCCTTTTCTAAGGTATGCAGGAGACAGTTTAGCAGGTGGTATTTGGTAAAGTAGAAATTTCAAATTTACATGTAATGTTCTAATTCATAAATCAATGCACATGTTAAACAAATATGTAGGACTGGGTTTTTTTTGCATTTGTGCAATATTTTTAAAATGAGAAACATCTTGTCTCAGACTGATGATAAAAAGCTCATTCATGCAATTATTACTTCTAGGCTGGACTATTGTAATTCATTATTATCAGGCTGTCCTAAAAGCTCCCTGAAAAGCTTTCAGCTGATCCAAAATGCTGCAGCTAGAGTACTGACAGGGACTAGAAAGAGAGAGCAGATTTCTCCCATATTGGCCTCTCTTCATTGGCTCCCTGTTAAATCTAGAATAGAATTTAAAATCCTTCTCCTCACCTACAAGGTCTTGAATAATCAGGCCCCATCTTATCTCAAAGACCTCATAGTCCCATATCACCCCAACAGAGCACTTCACTCTCAGACTGCTGTTTTACTTGTGGTTCCTAGGATACTTAAGAGGAGAATGGGAGGCAGAGCCTTCAGCTTTCAGGCGCCTCTTTGGTACTGTGCAGGTCTTTGTGCATCTTAACTATGAATACACTGTAAAGAATAGAATTTTTTTTTCATCTAGTTTTTCGATTTATAACAAAAATACTTTCAGTATCAGTTCAGCACTATTGTTAATTGTTAGTTGTTGTTTTTTTACAATTCTTTTTAACACAGGAGATGGGCAGGAGCTCCGCCTGGTCAATGGAAGTAGTAACAGCTCCTGCTCTGGCAGGGTGGAGATCCTCCACATTGGGCAGTGGGGGACAGTGTGTGATGATGCCTGGGGCCTGGTGAATGCTCAGGTGGTGTGTAGACAGCTGGGCTGTGGCAGGGCCCACTCAGCAGTAACACATGCACAATTTGGACGGGGCACAGGACCCATCTGGATGGACCAGGTCACATGCACAGGCCGTGAATCAAAGCTCTCTGAGTGTCGCCACTTAGGGTTTGGATCTCACAACTGTGGCCACAGTGAAGACGCCGGTGTGATCTGTGATGGTAAATTTGAGCAGCTGCAGACACTGAGGTCCCCCTGTTTTACTCTGTATCCATGGTGTAATGTTTCTTATACAATTATATAATAATATATATTTGATTTACACTACAGTGTTTCAGCTACAGGTTTTCAAATTTTCTTCATTCATAAATTATGTGAAATATAGTCCAGATTCTTAAGGCCTGAGCACTGAGTGCAACGACCCTGTTGTAGCTGCTCCATTTACTCTTATTATTCAGACAAATGAATCATCTATTTGAGAACTTTAACATGATCAAAAACTCATGAACGTTTGGTCACAGGTCAGGACTGGTGAGATTTATATACTAAATGAAAATAAATATATGTCTATTATCTGTGGCATACAAGAATTTCTTTGCCACCTTGATATAATTCATAGGTACACTATCCAAACTGTCCCAAAATTTTCATTTTTGATAAGAATCCATGCCTGAACACATCATCTAGTGACAACAGGAAATAACATTTTACACGTTCATGTACCACTCGAAGCAGGTTGCCAAGTGCTGTATAACATTTGGTTAGGAAAGCCTTAACAAGTTGATGTTATACATTTGTTAAAACTGATTTTTCATAAACCAGCTGGACCCTGGTGGCATGAGGAATTTTGATGTGTCACCACGAAAGACGAAATTGCTGTAACTCAAATACAAATGATCCAATCTACTCAAAAGGTCACGTTTAATAAGAGTACTGACCTGAATACATGTAAACATCAATATTCATCAATAGTCAGAGCGCCACCTAGTCTGAGCAGGACATGTCATGTAATGTACTTCAGTGTAATCCTTCTCACAAGTGTACTACATGTACCTCGAAATGTGCTCAGAAGAACCTTCAGACCTTGATTTTTCCTGAGTGTGAAAATACTGGGTGTTCATTTGATGGTGTTTCCTGGTGGCAGGCAAAAGGCCACAAAACAGGAAGTTATTGTTGAGAGGCCGGGAAAGTTTGAAAAGTCACCAAACTTGGCAAAAGGTTTTATGACTGTAGTGTCTCCTAAAATATTTCAGTGAAGTAGCCCCAGTACTGCTTTTTACCTACAGCCATGACATTTGGAGGCATCGTGTGTTAGCTAAGAACATACAAAAAAGCAGCATGGGGTCATATCCTAAAGCCAACAGGAAGTCCATCATTTTGAATTTAATATGCAAATATGTTGCTAGTGCCATTTTCAGTCATTATGCTTTAACAAACTCCTGCTAAAGATTTAATTGAATTAGGATTTAATTAAATCAGGAAGTTCTTTGATTAATTTAATCTAAAGATTCTGTCGATACTTAATTTCAGTGTTTTTCATGAGTTCTTGTTGCTGCCACAGGAAATGTCTGTGTTTCATCATAACACGTGAAACTGTTATATCTCAAATGTAAAATCTCAAATGTGGCTTGAATTTGTTACACTATAAATATAAATATACTGTAACAGCTTTATTCATTTTGTTCTTAAATTCAGTTGTTTATAAGAAGAATGGTTTACCATCACTGCTGAACTGTTATTAATTTTTCATTTGTATTTCTTTTTTTTGAACTGTAAACAAACATTGGATTTCTTTCTTCTATACCTGCTTCAGGCTCACAGACCTCACCACCCATTCAGGCTAATGTCACTGCTTCACCAGCAGTGGACAACAGCACAGCAGCTGAAGGGGAGCTCCGCCTGGTTAATGGAAGTAGTAACAGCTCCTGCTCTGGCAGGGTGGAGATCTTCCACAGTGGGCAGTGGGGGACAGTGTGTGATGATTCTTGGGGCCTGGCGGATGCTCATGTGGTGTGTAGACAGCTGGGCTGTGGCAGGCCCCTCTCAGCAGTAACACATGCACAATTTGGACGGGGCACAGGACCCATCTGGATGGATGAAACCACATGCACAGGCCGTGAATCAGAGCTCTCTGAGTGTCGCCACTTAGGGTTTGGAACTCACAACTGTGGCCACAATGAAGACGCCGGTGTGATCTGTGAAGGTAAATTTGAGCAGCTGCAGACACTGAGGTCCCCCTGTGTTACTGTCTGTCCATGATATAATGTTTAACTGAGAGGTTTGTGCTCACCAACTATTATAGAAATATATTTGCACTACGCTACAATTTCTATCCCACTGGCTTTTTCACATTTAATACTTTCTTTTCATCACGGCTTATAATATATTCCATATTTCTGCACACCAAGTATCTTTGGGCAAGATATTGAACCCTCAGTTGCTCCCAGTGTGTTCATCAGAGTGACTGTATGCATGAATGTTCCATAGAAAGCACTTAAACATAGACAGGTTGACGTTTTCCATCTCAAATATGGTAAGAACCTGGCATTAAAGTGGGCTGCAGTTACCCGCCTCCTCCAGCTAATGAGTAGTTAAATCTAATAGTTTAGTTTAATATAAAATAGAGTCATAAGGGTTTAGTTTTCATGGCATGCAGTTTGATGTTCCTTTTAGGTGACGCCACAGAGACAGTTTAGCAGTTTAGTCACCACCTGATCTCTTCTGCACATCCTTTCTTTCCATCTCATCTCTGAGATGCAGTCATAATTCAGATGCAGTAAAATTGTGTGTTGAAGAGGAAGTTAATTTCAAATCAACGTTTCAAACAGCTCAGAAAATATCAAACAAACTGTTTCTGTGCAGTTTGACACGCTGTCTGTCTGCTAGCTAAAGGTGCAGTGTCTGTATTTTTCAGAGAAGAAAATGTTAATGTGCAAGAATTTTACTCTGAGATGGAGACAGATGAGAGATCCTTTTCTAAGGTATGCAGGAGACAGTTTAGCAGGTGGTATTTGGTAAAGTAGAAATTTCAAATTTACATGTAATGTTCTAATTCATAAATCAATGCACATATTAAACAAATATGTAGGACTGGGGTTTTTTTGCATTTGTGCAATATTTTTAAAATGAGAAACATCTTGTCTCAGACTGATGATAAAAAGCTCATTCATGCAATTATTACTTCTAGGCTGGACTATTGTAATTCATTATTATCAGGCTGTCCTAAAAGCTCCCTGAAAAGCTTTCAGCTGATCCAAAATGCTGCAGCTAGAGTACTGACAGGGACTAGAAAGAGAGAGCAGATTTCTCCCATATTGGCCTCTCTTCATTGGCTCCCTGTTAAATCTAGTATAGAATTTAAAATCCTTCTCCTCACCTACAAGGTCTTGAATAATCAGGCCCCATCTTATCTCAAAGACCTCATAGTCCCATATCACCCCAACAGAGCACTTCACTCTCAGACTGCTGTTTTACTTGTGGTTCCTAGGATACTTAAGAGGAGAATGGGAGGCAGAGCCTTCAGCTTTCAGGCGCCTCTTTGGTACTGTGCAGGTCTTTGTGCATCTTAACTATGAATACACTGTAAAGAATAGAATTTTTTTTTCATCTAGTTTTTCGATTTATAACAAAAATACTTTCAGTATCAGTTCAGCACTATTGTTAATTGTTAGTTGTTGTTTTTTTACAATTCTTTTTAACACAGGAGATGGGCAGGAGCTCCGCCTGGTTAATGGAAGTAGTAACAGCTCCTGCTCTGGCAGGGTGGAGATCCTCCACAGTGGGCAGTGGGGGACAGTGTGTGATGATGCCTGGGGCCTGGTGAATGCTCAGGTGGTGTGTAGACAGCTGGGCTGTGGCAGGGCCCACTCAGCAGTAACACATGCACAATTTGGACGGGGCACAGGACCCATCTGGATGGACCAGGTCGCATGCACAGGCCGTGAATCAAAGCTCTCTGAGTGTCGCCACTTAGGGTTTGGATCTCACAACTGTGGCCACAGTGAAGATGCCGGTGTGATCTGTGATGGTAAATTTGAGCAGCTGCAGACACTGAGGTCCCCCTGTTTTACTCTGTATCCACGGTGTAATGTTTCTTATACAATTATATAATATATATTTGATTTACACTACAGTGTTTCAGCTACAGGTTTTCAAATTTTCTTTATTCATAAATTATGTGAAATATAGTCCAGATTCTTAAGGCCTGAGCACTGAGTGCAACGACCCTGTTGTAGCTGCTCCATTTACTCTTATTATTCAGACAAATGAATCATCTATTTGAGAACTTTAACATGATCAAAAACTCATGAACGTTTGGTCACAGGTCAGGACTGGTGAGATTTATATACTAAATGAAAATAAATATATGTCTATTATCTGTGGCATACAAGAATTTCTTTGCCACCTTGATATAATTCATAGGTACACTATCCAAACTGTCCCAAAATTTTCATTTTTGATAAGAATCCATGCCTGAACACATCATCTAGTGACAACAGGAAATAACATTTTACACGTTCATGTACCACTCGAAGCAGGTTGCCAAGTGCTGTATAACATTTGGTTAGGAAAGCCTTAACAAGTTGATGTTATACATTTGTTAAAACTGATTTTTCATAAACCAGCTGGACCCTGGTGGCATGAGGAATTTTGATGTGTCACCATGAAAGACGAAATTGCTGTAACTCAAATACAAATGATCCAATCTACTCAAAAGGTCACGTTTGATAAGAGTACTGACCTGAATACATGTAAACATCAATATTCATCAATAGTCAGAGCGCCACCTAGTCTGAGCAGGACATGTCATGTAATGTACTTCAGTGTAATCCTTCTCACAAGTGTACTACATGTACCTCGAAATGTGCTCAGAAGAACCTTCAGACCTTGATTTTTCCTGAGTGTGAAAATACTGGGTGTTCATTTGATGGTGTTTCCTGGTGGCAGGCAAAAGGCCACAAAACAGGAAGTTATTGTTGAGAGGCCGGGAAAGTTTGAAAAGTCACCAAACTTGGCAAAAGGTTTTATGACTGTAGTGTCTCCTAAAATATTTCAGTGAAGTAGCCCCAGTACTGCTTTTTACCTACAGCCATGACATTTGGAGGCATCGTGTGTTAGCTAAGAACATACAAAAAAGCAGCATGGGGTCATATCCTAAAGCCAACAGGAAGTCCACCATTTTGAATTTAATATGCAAATATGTTGCTAGTGCCATTTTCAGTCATTATGCTTTAACAAACTCCTGCTAAAGATTTAATTGAATTAGGATTTAATTAAATCAGGAAGTTCTTTGATTAATTTAATCTAAAGATTCTGTCGATACTTAATTTCAGTGTTTTTCATGAGTTCTTGTTGCTGCCACAGGAAATGTCTGTGTTTCATCATAACACGTGAAACTGTTATATCTCAAATGTAAAATCTCAAATTTGGCTTGAATTTGTTACACTATAAATATAAATATACTGTAACAGCTTTATTCATTTTGTTCTTAAATTCAGTTGTTTATAAGAAGAATGGTTTACCATCACTGCTGAACTGTTATTAATTTTTCATTTGTATTTCTTTTTTTTGAACTGTAAACAAACATTGGATTTCTTTCTTCTATACCTGCTTCAGGCTCACAGACCTCACCACCCATTCAGGCTAATGTCACTGCTTCACCAGCAGTGGACAACAGCACAGCAGCTGAAGGGGAGCTCCGCCTGGTTAATGGAAGTAGTAACAGCTCCTGCTCTGGCAGGGTGGAGATCTTCCACAGTGGGCAGTGGGGGACAGTGTGTGATGATTCTTGGGGCCTGGCGGATGCTCATGTGGTGTGTAGACAGCTGGGCTGTGGCAGGCCCCTCTCAGCAGTAACACATGCACAATTTGGACGGGGCACAGGACCCATCTGGATGGATGAAACCACATGCACAGGCCATGAATCAGAGCTCTCTGAGTGTCGCCACTTAGGGTTTGGAACTCACAACTGTGGCCACAATGAAGACGCCGGTGTGATCTGTGAAGGTAAATTTGAGCAGCTGCAGACACTGAGGTCCCCCTGTGTTACTGTCTGTCCATGATATAATGTTTAACTGAGAGGTTTGTGCTCACCAACTATTATAGAAATATATTTGCACTACGCTACAATTTCTATCCCACAGGCTTTTTCACATTTAATACTTTCTTTTCATCACGGCTTATAATATATTCCATATTTCTGCACACCAAGTATCTTTGGGCAAGATATTGAACCCTCAGTTGCTCCCAGTGTGTTCATCAGAGTGACTGTATGCATGAATGTTCCATAGAAAGCACTTAAACATAGACAGGTTGACGTTTTCCATCTCAAATATGGTAAGAACCTGGCATTAAAGTGGGCTGCAGTTACCCGCCTCCTCCAGCTAATGAGTAGTTAAATCTAATAGTTTAGTTTAATATAAAATAGAGTCATAAGGGTTTAGTTTTCATGGCATGCAGTTTGATGTTCCTTTTAGGTGACGCCACAGAGACAGTTTAGCAGTTTAGTCACCACCTGATCTCTTCTGCACATCCTTTCTTTCCATCTCATCTCTGAGATGCAGTCATAATTCAGATGCAGTAAAATTGTGTGTTGAAGAGGAAGTTAATTTCAAATCAACGTTTCAAACAGCTCAGAAAATATCAAACAAACTGTTTCTGTGCAGTTTGACACGCTGTCTGTCTGCTAGCTAAAGGTGCAGTGTCTGTATTTTTCAGAGAAGAAAATGTTAATGTGCAAGAATTTTACTCTGAGATGGAGACAGATGAGAGATCCTTTTCTAAGGTATGCAGGAGACAGTTTAGCAGGTGGTATTTGGTAAAGTAGAAATTTCAAATTTACATGTAATGTTCTAATTCATAAATCAATGCACATGTTAAACAAATATGTAGGACTGGGTTTTTTTGCATTTGTGCAATATTTTTAAAATGAGAAACATCTTGTCTCAGACTGATGATAAAAAGCTCATTCATGCAATTATTACTTCTAGGCTGGACTATTGTAATTCATTATTATCAGGCTGTCCTAAAAGCTCCCTGAAAAGCTTTCAGCTGATCCAAAATGCTGCAGCTAGAGTACTGACAGGGACTAGAAAGAGAGAGCAGATTTCTCCCATATTGGCCTCTCTTCATTGGCTCCCTGTTAAATCTAGTATAGAATTTAAAATCCTTCTCCTCACCTACAAGGTCTTGAATAATCAGGCCCCATCTTATCTCAAAGACCTCATAGTCCCATATCACCCCAACAGAGCACTTCACTCTCAGACTGCTGTTTTACTTGTGGTTCCTAGGATACTTAAGAGGAGAATGGGAGGGAGAGCCTTCAGCTTTCAGGCGCCTCTTTGGTACTGTGCAGGTCTTTGTGCATCTTAACTATGAATACACTGTAAAGAATAGAATTTTTTTTTCATCTAGTTTTTCGATTTATAACAAAAATACTTTCAGTATCAGTTCAGCACTATTGTTAATTGTTAGTTGTTGTTTTTTTACAATTCTTTTTAACACAGGAGATGGGCAGGAGCTCCGCCTGGTTAATGGAAGTAGTAACAGCTCCTGCTCTGGCAGGGTGGAGATCCTCCACAGTGGGCAGTGGGGGACAGTGTGTGATGATGCCTGGGGCCTGGTGAATGCTCAGGTGGTGTGTAGACAGCTGGGCTGTGGCAGGGCCCAGTAACAAATACAGTACTGTATTTTATTTTATTAATTTCTTCCACTTATTCATGGCCGGGTTCCGGGGGCAGCAGCCTAAACAGAGAATGCCGGATGCCAGCTACTTCCTCCAGCTCCTCTGGGGGAACACAGAGGCATTTCCAGGCCAGCCAAATGATAAAATATCTCCAGCGTGTCCTGGGCCTGCCCCAGGCATTCACCCAGGAGGCATCCTATTCAGATGCCCGAACCACATGAATTGGCTCCTTTCAAGGAGCAGCGGCTCTCCTCTGAGCTTGGATGCTAAGAAGGGTTGGGTCTAAATAGTACTGGATGGTAAACCAATCTGAAATAACTGGTGCTGAATGTAACTGACTGACTGGGTAGAGCACGTCAGCTGCTGGCCAGAAAGTCAGTAGTTCATTCCTCACCAGCACAAGTGGGCAGGCTCAATATTGTTTCTTTTTTAATGGAACAGAAACTTTCCCTTTTCTTATTGAATTTTTCTGATTTTTTTAATTTTTATTTTTTACTGTGCACACTGTCCAAACTGTCCCAACCTTTTTCATTTTTGACAATCCATGCCTGAACACATCAAGAAGGGAATAATTAAATATTCATAGCACCACCTAGTGGCAACAGGAAATCACTTTTTACTTGCCACTCGAATCAGGTTGGTCTTGGGCCAAGTGCTGCATAAAATTTGGTAAGGAAAGCTTTAACAAGTTGATGTTATCTGTTTGTTAAAACTGTGATTTTCCATAAACCAGCAGGAACCTGGTGGCATGGGGAATTTTGATGTGTCGCCATAAAAGACAAAATTGGAGAATTTGTATGAGTTACACCAATCTACTCAAAAATTCATTTTAACTTAAAGCACTGACCTGATTACATGTAAACATCAATATTAATCGATAGAGCACCAACTAGTCGAAACACGAAACGTCATGTTACATACTTCAGTGTACTGCTCACAGATTGACTAAATGAACCTCAAATGTGGACCTTGAGTAGAGTATGAAATTTGTGGGCGTTCATTCAATGGTGTCTTTTGTGGCAGGCATTTTGCATCGAAACAGGAAGTTATTGTTGGAGGGCTGGGAAAGCAGTTTTAATTCTTGTTATTTCATTGTTCACAGCTTCAAACATTTCAACACCAAACTCGATTCTGCATCCTTTTCCTTCATCCACCTCCACACCGGCAGCAATGACATCAACACAGAGTTTAAGCTCCACTTCAGGAAGCTCCACCCCTTCAACTTCCTCTGATAGCACGAATGTGGTTCATACACCTGCAAATACAGGTACATCATTCATGAATGTCTGCAGATGGGAATGTCATGTAGGCCCATTAATATTCATCAAAGAACCAGATTCACATTCATTCAACACACAGAGAAACCAAACACAACATGAGACGAGGGACAAGGGGCTGATGAGGGGGACATGAGGAACACTGGCGAGCTGGGCCTCTAATATACTAAACAATGTTCAAGAACATGACTCTAATAACTAAAATAAGGAAGACAGACCT
Source organism: Archocentrus centrarchus (assembly GCF_007364275.1). Lineage (NCBI taxonomy): Eukaryota > Metazoa > Chordata > Actinopteri > Cichliformes > Cichlidae > Archocentrus > Archocentrus centrarchus. The sequence continues at coordinate 5,873,197 of NC_044352.1, read as the reverse complement.
GAAAATACAAACTACAAAACCCATAATAAAACGAAGACAGAAGCAAACTAAGAAACACAACTAGAGAAATTAAACAGTAACAGAACATCAATGAACAAAAACACAAAGCGCTGGGCAGACGGCCCACGACCCCCACGAGCGTTTGTAAATGAGTGCTATCAAGGTAATGTGTCTGAGTCATAGGAGTCTTTTTCAGTTCAGAGGCACTCTGTACTGTAAATGAAAGCTTTTTGTTTTGAAGCAGGTGTAAATAAATATTCTAGAAGTTTACTTTAATTTCAGTTCAGTTCATTTTAATTTTGTTTCGGTCACACAAAAACAAATGATTCATCATAAATGCACAATAACAATTTACTCATCAGGGTCCCCTGCTGCACTCCAGCTGAATGGGAGGCAATTTTTTGTACAATGGGAATAATGGGAAGTGGAATTGCTCCCCTAGATCGGCTCTTGATTGGAGTTGCAGTTTTTCTGAGACTGCTGAAATTAAGGTTCTGGCTCCTCATTCAGGGAGTTTAGTCTGCACAGCAGTTTGTGTTATCTTTATTCTAAAATATTTCACTCCATTTTAATATGTAATTGTTCTTTATTAAAGGAAATTTTCATATTTATTCATATACTACGGCAGCATATTGAAAATTGCATACTGATTTTAAGTGTGATATAAACAAACACTCGCCACTCATTCAGGTTTCTTTCTGCTGCTGGCTGCTGTAACTGTGGTCGTCCTGCTGTCATCAGCTGTCCTCATCTACAGAAAGAGAGCAGAGCGCTCCTGTGGTGAGTTATCATCCAGCCTTATAGGATTTTTTAAAAAAAAGAAAGTTTGGCTGCTATTTCTGGGTCATCAGATCTAATGCCACAAAAATCAGCTCAAGTTCTGGTATAAAACATGCTTTTCTCTCTTTTCTATAGGTTTTAAAAGGAGGAGAAACTCAGACCAAACTGAGGTGACTCGTCTGTATTTGTTTGCTTTCATTTTGTAAGCTCTTTACACCTGCACTATAAAGAAACACACTGTGATTGGTTCATAAAAAGTTGAATTTAAATAGGTAAATATTAACTAGAAAATAAAATTAAGAATGTATTCTACTGTACACCCAACACTCAAATCCTCTTCACTTACATCTACATTAATCAGTCATTTACATGAAGTAAAGATTAGATATCTGTATGTAGTTTAAAGCAAACAGCTGTGTTCCAGGTGTGCTGGCTTTTCTTCCCACATCATTTAATGTACTGTTTGTGTTTTTTTCTTTTCCACAGCTTGCTCTCCATGAAAAATTTTCTTCAGCCTCCACATGTGAAGACTCATATTACTAGAGCCTTGATCCAGCCAGCAGGGACCAGAACCAGACCTGTTCTACTCTCACATACACAGAGTGACCAACTTTCATAAATACAGTCAGATTAATAGAAATGTGTTTGTTGGTTTGATGCCCGAATGAACACCCTGGTCACTTTTCTGTAAGAAGTTAGTGTCATTTCCCAGTGTGGACCAGTAATGGTGACACTGGCCAATCAGGAACATCATCAATCTCTCGCTCTAACACACACACACACACACACACACACACACATACACACACTGTTTGCATTGTTGTAGCTTATGTTCAGTTTTAGCAGTTGTGTGGGAAGTTTTCTGATACTTTTGATCATTTGATTCTTGAAATTAAAGATAATCATTTGAAAGATTTAGCTCTGTTTAAAAGATGCAATCTAAGTTTTTGTCAGTGTTTAGCTCTTTACATTTTGATGTATTGCTAGTGAGTTTTTTCAGGGTGCACTTGTTCAAACATTCTCTTTGTGAGCAGCAGCCAATCAGAAGAGAAAGGGAGAGGAACTAAAATTGATGAACTGAGGAAGACACATTTGGTTTATTTTGAACTGTGATTCATGTAGAGTACTTCTAGTAAAGTCCAGTAAAGAATAAAATTATACCCTCTCATAACACAGTGACACAGTGTTTGAGTGTATTTCCTCATATGAACAGTGAGAATTCAGATTCCTTCCTCTAAAATCTAAAAAAGGTAAACATGAAGTGCAGTAACAGATGTTTTTATATGTTTTTGTAAAATTTATCATAGCTCAAACACCAGTTGAAGAAAAATAATTATACGAATCAAAATGACAAATATATGACTGCACAGCAGGAAAAAAAATAAATGAAGCAAAAGGAGGAGGAGTGTATTTGTGTGTGTGATATGTTTGAAAGAGTGACCATGTCATCAAGAGAAGCAAAAAGTTCCTGGTTTTCAAATAAAGAAGGAAGAAGCAGCATTAACCCATCAGAGCCTCGAAATGAAGGTCCATCACACTTTGCTCTGCTTCATCTTCCTCAGTGAGTAAATTCTTTTTTTTTTTTTTTTTAAAGCTTGTCATGTCTGGTAGATCTTGCAAGCAGAACTGTGATCTGAATGCGTTGTTGTGCCAAACATATTTGCTATTTCAAGATGAGCTCTATAAGTTCTCAATAGGCTCTTGTTGTTGATGTTTTAACCCTTTATTTTATTTATCTGAGTTATTTTTAACATACAATGTAACAGCCAGAGCTGACAGGCTGAAGAAAAGGAAAATAAAGAAAAGAAAAAGGGAGAGAGAAAGGGAGCAAAAAAAGGAGAATAGAAAAAAAAAAAAAAAGGGGGAAAGAGCACGTCAATTAATCAAATAGTTCATCACTTTAACATAAAAAATACTATCAATACTTGCAAAAATAAATTTGTGTGTGAAAAACAAAACTAACAAAGCATGTTACGCACACCAACAATTTTGTTGAGTTGTGATTGAGTGGGTGTTTGTGTCTGTGTCATGTTTGTGTCTGTGTCATGGAATGTACTTACCAATGAGGGCAAAACGCTGCAGCTCCACCCATCAGAAGCTAGAGGCAGGCAGAGAAAGCCCCCGGAACCCCAGGCCACCAGCAGCCCACCAAGAGCCAGGAAGACCCGTGGCTACTCAATCCAAAGACAACCGCACACCTACCCCAGCAGACGGGAGAGGGTGGTCTCAGACGAAGCCCCCCCAGTCGAGGAGCAAGGGCTCCAGGGAACCCAAGGCGATGAGAAGCCAGTCCCCCCCCAGCGGCCAGCCCCCTGCACTGGCCGGCGGCAGGGCCCCAGGGCCCACGGCACCCAAGGACCGCCCGACTCTCCACAGAGCCCCCCCCCCATGCCGAAGAAGCCAACGCAGCCCCGCACCGCACCCCCAAGGGGAGCAGGCCAGCACCCACGCCAGAACATCCAGCCCCACCCAGGAACCCTGAGGCACCCCCATCCCAGGGGGGTAGGGGGGAGGCAGCAACCAGCAAGGAGCGGCCAGGAGGCAAGGCACAAGGCCCAGACCCAGGTCCAGCCATACATACAAACACACCCACACACCCGTGTACACATTTATGCACAGATACTCATACATGCCCATACATACTTACCCACACACAGATATGCCATACATACACATTCACTCACCCACCCATACTCACGGAGACAGTGACAAATACACAAAGACACACATTCATCCATAGCTACCCACCCTCTGAAGACGGGGCAAGTGGAAACCACCCCAGGGCCAACAGCGACCCCAGGACGCCACCAGCCCGGTCCCCAAGGAACCACCCGACCCCTACCCTGGGCGAGGTGTAAGAAATCGGGGTGTGAGATGACCCATCCACCCCTCCTCCTCCCCAACTTATAGGTGTATGTGTTAATGTTTGTGAGTGAATGAGGTGTATAGGGTGCAGTTAAAATTGAGGGGGCAGTTTTGCCACAAGCACCAACTGCTGGTCGTCAGTGCTCTCCCACACACTCAGTGAGTAAATTCTTGCTTCTGTCACGTCTCTTTTCTCAGGGTTACTTCTGTCATGGTTTTGGACCCAGGGTTTTGAGTTTTGTGATTTTGGATTTGAAACATGATTGTTTTTCTAGTTCTTTATCTTCCCGTTAGAACATAATATTATTGTCAGGTTTGTGGCTGTGGCCGTCAAAGGACTCATTTTAATTTGAACTTAAATCTTTAATAGCAAAACATGGCATAAACATAACATAAACTTGGAGCATAACATGAACTTAGCCATAACCATAAACTTGAGCTCTAAACATGAATATGAAGCATAGACATGAAGGTAAGGCACACAGCGGGGAAAACAAAAGATAAGCAAACGACGACACGACAAGGATCAATGGGAAATGCAGACAATAAATACACGAGGGGTTAATCAGAGGAGGGGAAACAGGTGACAAGGCACTAACGAGACAGGAAGTAAAATCAAACATAAAGCACACAGGACAAAGGATGATTCAAAATACAATAGGATGTGAGCTACATGACAGACTTAACACAGGAGGGATGACAAAGACACCTGAACACAAGACCATGGGGAAGACAACAGAAGACCGCCAAAGTAAAACGGGAAGGAAGACAGAAACAAAGGCATGAACTAGACAGCACACACAGAGAAACACTAAGAAAGTTCAGGCAGCTCAGAAGACTCAGGGGGCTGGCACTGCCTGACAGGACATGCAGCCAATTCTTTGGATACCAGAGGCCGTGGTTGACTCGCCCTGGCTTCACAGGTTTCAGAGGCCGCTTGGTGGGGCGCGTAGTCTCTCTGTATGGCTGGGGCCACTCAGTGGGACCCAGTGCTGATTTCAGGGGCTGAGGCTGGGGCCTGGCCATCCTCACCCGTGAGATAGGTACAGTTGCAGACACAAGTTGTACTCTGCCCACCCTCACCCTGGGAATAGGAAGGGGTGCAGGGGCAGGCTGGGCCCTAACCACTGATATTTTCTATGTGAATGTTGCACAGCTGAGAAAGTTTGACTCAGGACAGTACAAATGTTTTTGGACAGATAATGGTTTCCAGATTCAAATGTGGAGTTTGAGTTTGAAATTTAAGGAGCGATTAGCATAAACTATAGTGTTTTGTCTGTGTTTAGACATACCAGTTTACCTAAATATTAATGGACCTCTCTTTTAGCTGTATTGTTGCTATTCTTATTGTTTCATGTTTCACAGCAACAATGGCAAAAGCAATAACGATACAGACAACAAGAACAACAATGACAACGCCAAAAGCAACAACGACCAGAATGAGTACATCACTGAGTGTACCAACCACTTCAAAAAGCTCCACACCTTTATCAGTCTCTTCTGAAATCACAAAGCAGCCTCAGACACCAACTTCAGGTACATTATATACTGTATGGATGCGTGTAGATGAGGATTTTTTGTGGGTCAATTAACATCTGTTTATCAAAGTTTATCAAAGAACCGCATATGTGACCATGAATGACACAGCCACAGCCACTTTTTCTTGTGTAGTAAAAGTAAGAGAAACAACAATGAAGAGACACACAACACAACCTGATTCAAAGATTTAAGTACAAAAAGAATGATGTATGTAAAGTAGAAGTATGAGAGTTATTTTAGGATAGTGCACCTTGAAATTATGGATTTTTGTCTGTTAGCAGTCCTTTTGATTTATCATACTTTATGATGATACATTGTGCATTTTATTCCATTTATTAATATTTCCAGTGTAATATAGAGCCAAAGTTTATTAGTCATTTCTCTGGGGTTTTTTTTTTTTTCAGATTTTCTTCTGTCTGTTTTACAAATTATAGAAGTGTCAGTATAGATACATTACTGTAAGTGTAGACACATCTTGTGAGTGCTACTTGTTATAGATTTAGTCCCTAATCTGATTATAAAAAATGTTTTAATCGGAATGAGGAGGTTGAATTTTTTTTTTTTTATTTGATCTGTATAAATTCACAACATTGTGGCCCTTCAAGGGTAACCACTGCATTTAAATTATATGATGCAAAAAAAAAAAAAAGACATCAGTAGTTTTTGAAGTGTTTCTGTCATGCTCGATAAGTAGTTTGTCAGGTAAATGTTATGCTGTATGTATGCAAGTGAACTGCTAATTGATAAGGTGCTCCACCCATGTGCCCATTTTGTTTTTATGACTGCAGCTTTTTGGTGCTTTGTGTGGTTCTGATTCTGGTCATACTGATCACCCTCTTATCAGCGGCATCCCTGATTTTCTACAAGAGGAGGAAATCCATTCTAAAGGTGAGGCTGCAAAAAAAAAACACACACACAGACCTCGGTCTTATGAGGACTTGTCAAACTCCCAGACTATCAAAAAACAAACCAGAAATTCTCAAAAAATGTTTTAAGCATCCTCAACGCCACCAAAGAGTAAAACAATTAAATGTGAATTATTAAGAATTTTGTCACTCTCTGCTAAGTACCTGCTAATAAATGATTTAATATTTGATCAACATATTGATTTATTCTGCCTTACAGTAATCTGGTTAAAGCAGGATTAATATGCCAGTTTAAATGAATCAACACCCCTTAACCCCTTAACTGGCAAGGGCCCGGTGACGGGCCGTTTGTAGTCCCTTTTATATGGCAGGCTAGACCCTCCCATTTTTATTGACACGTCATTCGGCCAATCATGTAACTGGCTGCACCAAATCACCTGACAACGCTACGTGACGCCCTCTGAGTATTATTGGCTCTGGGAAACCCATTTCTTAACATGATTGGCCGAATGAGGTGTCAGTCAAAATGGGCGGGTCTAGCCTGCCATATAAATGCACTTCATTCGGCCGGCGGACCAGACGCAGCCAGTTAATAGGCTATGAAATGGGTTGTTCAGAGCCAATAATAACCAGAGGGTGTTATGTAGTTTTTGTCAGGTGATTTTTTTGCTGCCAGTTAAGGGGTTAATCATACTAACTGTCAGAATCCTGAAGCACAGGCCGAGGAGGAGGAATAGCAGCAATCTTCTAGTCCAGCTTATTAATCAACCAAAGACAAATGGACAACAAACACACTGGAAAACATGTCACTGCATAGCAGAGTTTATGTGCCATGAGACACCTGAGCATCAAAATAAATAAGTACATAATAAGAGAGACTAAAATTTAAAAATGAAGTGAAAGAAAGATAACATTATCTAAATTTACGATAAAACCACAGAAACACATCAGCACAGCTTGGTCAGATGTGCTGGATCAACATGGGTTTTTGAAATTTGCATAAAAAGTTAGGTTTGAATTTGCAGTGGGAATGAATATACGGATCAGTTTATCCTTCCCTATTTTAACCACAGTACTAGATGTTCATTCATGACTCTTAACAGTGACTATTTGTAGCAATTTATTGAGCTGCTGTCAATTTTTAAGTTGCAGTTACTTTTAATAGCTTGTGAAGATTTAGCTTGGAAAACTCAAGGTTCTAGTTACTAGAACACGTCTCAAAACAAGAGGTTTAATTTCTGACCTACGTTTTTTTAGGGCCTCCTGTGGAATATGAGTATGCTGACATCACACAAGTGAGTTGTAGGAAATGTAAAACACATGAGCTTCAGTATTGTTTGATTTGTATCTGTCAGCTCGCTCTTCCTCTGCAGGACAACCGGTTGTATGAAGAGATCATAAAGGGGGGCACACAGAGCGGTTCACGTCCTGTTGAAGTGATTTCAATTTACGCCACCATCAAATGCCCCCAACCAGAGGGAGTTGAAAACATAGACCTCTGCAGCCTCCCCACCTCCCCTCAGAACAAAGTCAGTAGAACTGTGGTCTGATTTTTAGGCTAAAGTCAGAAACCAGGACCTTAATACTAGCATAAAATTTTAGTTAAATAATTTTAGGAGTGAAAAGTTTGATCTCACTTATCTTTCAGTTTAAGGACGACTCAAACGATCTCTGTTACTCTGAAATGACTTTTTCTCAAAAGCCTGCCATCAACAGCGCCCCCTGGGTTAACACAACTGATGTTGTGTACTCCACGCCTCAGGTGGACCCGAGCGCTGCCAACACACCAAAGACACTTCGCCTTCTCTGTACTCTCCTGCTGAATTACATCCTTAGTTATGCTCTCAGTGGCACCTTTAGCTTGCTCAGTGGACAACAGGTGAAGTTAATTCACACAGTTAATCAATTTATTTTTTGTCTGTGAGTGTGAGTGTTTGTTGCTATTAATGTTGACACTGTGATTCTGTAAGACAGATTCAGTTAAACAGTCATATTTTGCTTTTTTGTTCAATTTGAACTGGACCATTTCCAGAGAAAGGAAACCAGAGTACCTTGGGTACTCTGGTTTCCTCCCACAGTCCAAAGACATGCACTTACTGGGGTTACTGTAGGTTAATTGGAAACTTTAAATTGCCCATACGTGTGGATGTTGTCTGTCTCTCTGTGGTGGCCCTGTGCCAGGCTGGGTGTACAGGGTGTTCCCCCCTGCGGCCCTGAATAGGCTAAGCGGATGTGAATGGATGGATAAAGTTCACCTGTAACAGTGAGGAAGTGTAATACAGAACTATGACTCAAAGTGAGATTATAGCTTATACTACCAGTGTATTTAAATAAAACAGCCTATACTTCTGTTTCTTTGCTCCTCTATTGTATTCAGCAGAGGCTGAGCAGCACGGCCATCTTCCTCCTCATTTTATTTTACTAACAAAATGAACACAAAAACACACAAATGAGAAACAAAATAAATGAAACACAGAGCACCTGTTTTGTCATTGTTGCTTCTGTTTCTTTGCACTGAGCTCACGCAGACAAACATTTCTGAATCACAGGGCAGCTCACGTCCTCTGAAAAACAGACGGTGAAAATAACCTCTAACGTGGTTTGGATGTGGCAGGTGTTGCCAAACGCATGCAAAGCAGGCTGTCTCACAGTTTGCCACTTCACGTTTGGACCACCACTTCTGTCCTCTCCAAAAGCCGTCACGCTCTGCCTCCACCAAAGAGGATGTTTTGGCCAGGTTTAGGAGTTCCTCAAAGAGCTCTTTCCACCACCTGACAGTATCCTCAGTCCAGGTCAGTGGTTCTCCTCCCTGACTCATCATGTCCTGTGCTAAGCCCTGTTCTCTCTTCCTGGATGATTTGCCAGAACTTCTTTGAGGCCTTCTGAAAGTCCTTCTTGATGGCCTTAAAGTTTAAATGGTCTACGTTCACTTTTGGATTCTTTATTTAACAGTAAAGATAAGAACTTGTGCACCACTATTACATCTTTTAATGTTTCTAACATGTTGTTCGAGCCCATAAATGTAACAGATCCTTGGGGCTTGTATTCCTGACCACTAATTTAAAAACCTACAATTTCATCCAGTGCCCAGTTCATTAAGGGGAGAGCTGCTGTTAACAGGGGTGACTGGTAATTGTTTTTAAAGACGTGAAAGAGCACGAAAAAGAAAAAGCTTTGTTCCCGAGCAGCAGGAGGAAGGGTATCCCTCAGACCCAGACCCCGACACGGAGACAGAGCCCACTGTCAGTCCTTTCAGAGAGGCTAAGAATAACCAGGTAGCTCATATAGTGGTGAAATTAATGTTTCAATCATCACTCATGTCGGTTCTTCAGGATTAGTTCATGTTAAAATGTAACTTATAATCTTAGCTGTTACTTCAGCAGACTGATTTCCTATAGACAATATTCAGGCAGTCAAATATATATTCAGCCCATTAAACTATGTTAAATTATTTTATTCAAACTAACCCTTTGTGTGGACTCATCAACTCTGTAGCAGACTAAGTTTGATTTAATTGTTTTTATATGTAGCCGGGTGGCAAAATGGGGTGGAGGATGTCTTCCCTTTTTTGGCCACTAGTGGGCAATGTGGGTTTTCCCGGGGACTTTCTTGGGGTTGTGAAGGTCCTAGTAGAAGGGGGAGGGAGGCTATAAATACTTCCGTGGGAAGTAGGACGTTGTTTTCACTCCACCTGTCTAAGCTCAAGCAGAAGGCCACACCTGAGGTTTCTGGAGAAAGCGTTTTTGAGGGAAATTTACCTGTGTTATGGCAACTGTTTACGTGACGCTTAGGTCAGGTGTATCCTGTTTGTGTAAGTGTGTTAATTCTTTTGGGGATATTTAGTGATGTTCAAATGAAGCAGTATTGAACCGCTTTTCCAATTGTATTGAACATGGGTTCATTCATTCAAAGGTTCATTTCAGTGACATCTAGTGGTGAAACACTGTCAATATATGTTCAGCTGATTCAGTAGACATACGTTGACTAGTATCTGGGATTGAGAGAGGGTGTGCTTTAGGAAACAAAGTAAGTGCAGGGAAGGTGTGTTGTGCTTGTATAACTCAGTCATGAAATTTGGGGATGGGAATTCAGAGGTTTTTATTCAGGAAAGAGTTTTTCCACTGTTTTTGGAATCAGGCGATTTCTTTTTTTTTTGCTGACAATTTCTCCAGCTTTTGAAAAAACACATTCACAAGGAACGGATGAGGCTGGTACGCATAAATATTGTTTAGCCAACAAGAACAAATGCGGATAAACATTTCTGTGCTCATTCCAGTAGGCCAGAGGATCCTCCGATCTTTGCAAGGGAGGATCAGATAAGCATCTCTGAACTTCAATTGTGGCATCTCATGTATGATTCCTGTGAGCTCTTGCCAGTGTAGCATCTCCATCAAAACTTGTCCAAAGGTTGGAAGCTGAAAGAAAAATAAATATTTGACAGTCATGAACACAGACAAGTTCCTGTGTGTGTGTGTGTGTGTGTAAAATCTGATGGCTTTAAATCTTGGATCCAGCAGTGTGGTTAGTGACGGGACAGTTGAGCACTTGAGGTTGTCAAACTTATTTATGAGGGTTGGAGTAATATTCTGTCCAAGAAGTGTTGCTGTTGCATTTGTGGCCTTCAGTACGACTTCCTGGGTTGCTTGAAATAACACCTTTACAAGTGGAATCACCATTGAACCTGACACTCTCTTCTGGGACAATTCCACAGTTGCTGCACAGAATGGGGAGAGCACTTGGAGACATGCTGCGATTGTTTCATGTTCCTCAGAAGAGAGAGGATGAACATCTGTCTTAAGCGATGCCAGAGCTGCCCCAACTGTCTGCCTCTCATTGTATAAGCACTGCAACATCAAAAAGGTGCTGTTCCAGCGTGTGTCCACCTCCTGAATTACCTTCATCACTGCACAGTTCATTTGCTGTTGCACATGTTTCAGTTTTTCTTTTCCGGTAGTGCTTGACCTAAAATGCGTGACCACTTTTCGTGCCTTTGTGCGCAGATCTTCTAGGCCAGGCGTTTGATCCAGGGATTTTTTTAAAAACCAAATTTAATGCATGTGCAATGCAAACATGTTGCATGGCTAGTTTTTTTTTTTTTTTGCAGTGGAGACCATGTTTGCAGCAGCATCATTCACCAGGCATTGAACCTTCCCCTCAAGTCCCCACTCCACCATCAGACCTGAGCAGCTGTGACATTTTCAGCACTGTGGTCTTGGGGGGGGGGGGGGGGTAGCACTCCTAAAAGTAAAGTGGCAATCTTCATATTATCCAGGACACAATGACAAGTTACTGCCAGATATGCATCCATATTCGTGGAGGTCCACATATCAGAGGTCAGGCTCACTCCCTCCACACTTGGCAGTTGAGCCTTGGCTTTGGCCTTCTCCTCCTCATATTTCTCCTCCACCATCTTCAGGGCCCGTCTAGAAGGCAGAATGTATGTGGGGTCATGCTTTCCCACAGACTCTTTGAAGCCTGGACCGTCCACAATGGTAAAAGGCTGAGAGTCCTTCACCAGCAAATTTACCAGAGCCTCATCCAGCTCCTGCTTTCAGTTCACTAAAACAAAATCAAACAAATGAAATTATCTGACATCATGTTACTGTAACGTATTTAGTGGTGTGTAGAACTAAGTGGATAAACATATATATTGAACATAACCTACCGTGAACAGTGTTCTCCTGCTTGTTTTCATGCTTAGCTGTCTAGTGCCTAAGCATCGAGGACGCATTATTATACGCCAATTGCATGGAACAATACAAACACTGAACCTGTGTGGACAGTAATGATCAAACAAGGAAAAAAACTGTCAGGTCATAGAAATCACTTAAATCACCACAGATGTGACTGTGCCGAACTTACCCCCCCTTCGCAAAATCTTGGATCTGCCCCAGCTTACTGCTGTTTAAGTTGCTTGTTTAGTAATAAAATACTCACCTTATTGGGGCTGATCATCTCGAAGTGTTCCCACATTGGAGAATGACCTGTCTTCCTGGTTGGTTCCATAATCATCCAATATTTACAATAAGTACAACTCAACACCAATAACTCACCTTCAACAACCCACAAATGCATCGTTTAACAGCGGTTAAATAGAATTGAGGCGCTCAAATTTGAACCTGTCTCCACCAGTCAGCTGACAGGATCCAGAAGAGGCAGTGTCCGTGAATCACCTGATTGGATCGTGAGCCAGATGATTCACTGGGGAACTTCGGACGTCATATCATGATTTCTCGCTGTGAAGCAAGCTTCAAAGCAGTGGTTCTCTGGAGTTGCAAGCCCAGGATTCGAAGCACGTATCGAAGCTTCGGTTTTACACGCATCATTAGGGATACTGTAATGTTTATTTGGTTTGGCCATGTTCCCAGGCTGGTTGGTGAGACCAAAGGTCAGATGACTTTGCAAGCCTGAAGGGCTGTGACTGTTTATGGCATTTCTTTTTGGTTACTTTTTTCTGTTTGTTTGTTTTGTTTCATGTTTCTTTTTGTTGAATTTTGATTAAACCATTTTTGTTTCTTGTAGATTTGAGGATTATTTTCAGGGGTGCATTTGTGGGTAGGCCTCGAAACAGTGCACCTGGGGTTAGTATTGTGTACATTTTATTTTGTTGATGTGTATTATTCTGGGGATTCTTTTGTGATTGATGTTTTTGTGTTTCTGTTAATACAGGAAACTAGACCATTGCAGCAGTTATTGCACTCAATCACAGGTTATTTTTTATGGGTTTTAATGGTTGTTTTAAGAGTGATTTATTCAAAATAAAGAGCTTTATTTTATGATATTCGTGTTTTGTCTTGAGCTCTTTGGCCCGACACCACACACATTTTATTTTTACTCTCGATTGAGTCTGCAGCGAGAGAATAAAAACTCAAACTGTAGGGAGCAGGTTATGTTCAGATTTCCACTTTCTAATCAGCTGGTAGTGCCACAATTTCAGTTTTTTTTTTTTTTAAAAGCACTTCTAAAGTGCAGTATAGATTCTCTGCTGGGGGAACACGTTTATATGTGCAGCTTGCTAATCCGGACCTACTAAAACCCTGAATGAAGCACAAACTGCGTGTCGTCTCGTCACGGGCATTTGTATACTAATTTGGTGATTTAGTAAATAAAATGTTGTTCTCCTTGATTCTGATCTGCTGCTGAGCCTGTTTGACACTGATGGAAACACAAGCACACACCAAGAACAGCTCTTAATCACATTAATGTCACTTTGATCTCCCAAGAAAGCAAACCGATTTCTGTGTCTCCTTTATCAGGCTGTGGGACACTAACCTTGAATGTTTAACTAGATGCAGTTTAAAGATTCAGAGCTCTAATATTCAGCAGCACTGAGAGTGCACCCAGCAATAAAATTATTTTGTGGAATAAAAATGTTTATTTTACTGCTCTGTGCACTGAATCACCAGACTAACGATTTGCTCCTGCGTTAATCTTGTGTTCTTTTTTACAACAGTGTTGCCTTTTAATGGTATATTTTTTTTAATGTTTTTATGTGATAATGTATCAGGAGTAGGTGGCACTCATAGGGATAATTTTCTGTGGAAGAGTCATGTGATGTGTGAATCGCCCCTTTTTAGATTGGTTAGATGCTGCCAACACCACCCTTTCATGTTAACCTGCAGGACAGACCTGCTATTAACGAACTTAACTGGTTAACTTAAGTTGATAGCCATTGTTTATCCTGATCGCCAGTGTTAGGCTAAGTTAATCCAGATAACCAAAAGATGCCCTGGGTATGTTGAACTCGCTTCGTAGTGCAGGTCCCTGGTTTCCAAAGAAAATCTAGTTTCAAAATACATGAAAAGCTGAAAGGTGTGTTTTATTGTGTTAACTAATTACTGTGGAAAGTAAAAATCACAATAATTTAGTGGTCATTAAAATGTGTTCAGATTTGGCAAAGTGATGCTGATTCACGTCATAAATCATGACACACTGCTCTCCCCTACATAAGCAGTCTTTATAAGTTAAAAGTATCGGTATTGGTATCGGCAATACTGGCCCTGTACTTTCTTGTATCAAATCGATACCAGAATTTGCAGTGTCACACACCACTACTCCGTGGCGATAGCATCCAACTCACCAGGCTCCTCTCTGAGCGTGATCATCACTGGGCAGGCACGCCCAGTGATGATCACATCGTTCATCCTGGTGTACTGTTCCAGGTCTGCGACCCTGCTTTTGAGGTACGCAATCCTCTTTTCCTTCTCTGCATTCTTACTGCGTAGCAACCTCTTCTACAATGTCCAGGATACTTTTCTGCTGTAGGATTAAAGCAGAAATTTCTTCCATTAGAAAGTCAAGCAACTTTTTAATGTCCTCAAATTCCACAGTGTGATCTCGTTTCTTCAGCTGTGTTTACAACCTCTGAGCTCAGCTCTGTTAAGTTCTTAGTTTATGTTAAACTCTCAGTTCATTGTTTTTGCAAGTTGTTCGTTTGTGCTGCTCGCTCCCTTCCAGCTCTGCTTCATGTTGTGCACTTGCAAATAAAGCGAAAGCTCAAATATAGCTCTTGCCTCAGAGTCCTGCATTGGGGTCCTCTTGCCTTGCTTGCCACAGCAAACTTGATGCATATCTTAAATATGTTTACTTGCTTTGATTTTAAAATCATATCCTTTTTATAACATTTTATGGAATATGATGCCAAAGTGGCCTGACCTTTATTGACAGGTTTGTTGGACCTATTTTCTTTATGCATTACCTCATCTGTAAAAAGGATTACCTCATGGAAAATCCCAAACATCCCAAATCCAGGCAGCCTTTGAAAAGTGTCAGATGCTTTTGATTTATAACCTTCACACCGACCTTTCAGGCAACAACCCCAGAGTGAAATAACTTCTTTCAATAAATGCAATTAAATGATAACATAAACTTATCAGGAACTTAAATCAATCTTAAATCAACTTAAATCAAACAATCCTTTTAAATGAAGGAAAGCAAAAACAGTATAAATGAAGAAGTCATAAAGCATAACACTTAAATCAGCAGTTCTCAGCCAATATAATAAAAGACAAAATAAATAAAATATAATCAAAACCAAATTATATCAGTAGTTAGGTCAATAATCAGTGGTCCATTGAGATCAGTAGTCTCTTAATTCAATAATTAAACATTTCGATGCTTATAATCATTATTACTGAAAACTTCCTGATCTAAAGTCATCAAAAGCAGTATAAAAACCAAAGATTGTATGTAAAAACAGATCAAAAATACTGTAAAACACAAAAAATGGTGTAGAAAACATACAAAAAATAAGTATAAAATCATCAGAGAATGGTATATAAAGCACACAACAAATGGTATATTTAAAAAAAAAAAAAAAAAAAAGTATAAAACCACACACAAAAAATGATCCCACACTGACCACAGGCTACAACGATTTGAAGTCAGCAGGCTGCTGCTGCCACCATGGTGGGACTGTTCTGTGGTTTAAGGACCTTTATAACTAAAGCTGTGGTTTTAATGCCACAGCCTGTCTGAAGATTCTTCCTGTTCACGTTCGTCTCATTCTGGCCTCAGTTTATCATGTTCTGTGACTTCAGTTGAATAATGCACCATTCAACAAAAGTCATCTCAAAGTTAGTGGACTCCAGCGGCCTCCACGGTCACCAGAACACCTTGAAGATGCAGTGAAAACACAAATTCAGCGACAAGATGTGAAGAAATCCTGTCACAGGATTCAGGTCTCCTATTTACTGCTAAGGAAAGAGAAATTATTGGATTTTCATCTGTTTGTGAACCATAAATATATTTTTGTCATGCAAATGGTCCAACAACTGTGTGTTAGTTTGACAAGAAGTTTCTGTGTTGCAGCTTTTTTTAGACTGGAAATGGAAAATCAGCCCAATGCAGCTTCAGAGTCATCGGTTTCAGATCTGAGAAACCTGAGCTGCTGTTTGCTGTTGGACAGGAAGTGTCTTCAGTGTGTGAAATTCTCAAACTGCAGTACTGCTACTCAATAATTTAGTAAATTGTAATTTGGTAAAAAGCCAACCAGCCGGTTTAAGTAGAAACTGAATCAAGTTTCTTAAACCGAGATATGAGCAATGAATTAAATGTAGAAGATTAAATAATTGGATGCTTAATCTTTGATTCTGCAGGAGAAAGAAATAAACTTAAAATAGAGGAGAGGAGTGTATAACTGTGTGTGTGAGTGAAGGAGGGATCTTATCACTAAGACAAGTTCCTGTTTTAGAAGTGAAGAAGGAAGAGAAGCAGCATTACCGCATCAGAGCCTCAACATGAAAGTTTGTCACATTTTGTTCTGCTTCATCTTCCTCAGTGAGTAAATTACTTATTTTCTCATTTTCTCTTTGATTCCACAGAAACCAGCTAGAAAAATATATTTAAAGACAACTAAATGTCACTACCACTTCCACACTATTCACACATGTGGTTCATTCTTTGGTCAAACCGCTCTACATTTAGAGCCGAGGAGGCAACAATTTTCTTTCATATCACTTTTGTGAAGCGGAATAGCGCAGTGCGCACACTCGAAAATTAAGGAACAATTTCAAAAGTGCTGTTTTATAGTAGAAATAATTCGATATGCTGTACACAAAGCTGATGAAGATATCGTCACAAACTCCAATCCATTTTTTTTTACGCCGAGTCTTCCTCAGCAGACGGTCAGGAAGGAGAAATCAGGAAGTTTGACTTAAAAATTATCAAATTCAGCTGAATTAGTTTAAATGTTCATCTGTTTTAAATTAGTGTTTTATAGGATGATGGTTTCTATTACTTGTTCATCTTTTCAGCAGCACATGAGGATGGAAACTCCGGTCGTGTCAGTGCAGAAACTTCCATCCACAGAGTGGAAGGACAAGACGTCACATTTGAATGCAACTTTCGAATCTCTGGAAGCACAAAGTTCTTCTATAAGGGAGACTGTGAAAATGGAAATATTCTCATTAAAACGACTGATGATACATTTCAGAGGGGCAGATACAGCATGAAATATGTCAAAGGTACTTTTATATCTGATATCATGTCTGTGAAGATCACACAGCTGAAAATGTCTGACTCAGGACAGTACTGCTGTACTTTGGATAAAACGTGGTCACCAGATTATTTTGAGCTCATTGTCACAGAAGGTGAGTTTCTACTAAAAATATTATTCAAGTTTCTGAAGATGTGCACAAATATTCACTTCTCATTGGCAGCATCATTTCTTTCAAATATCTGCGTATGTCATTGTAATTCTGCTGTGAAACACTCATTAATCCCTGTCACTCACCTGCAGACACACAAAGTGCTTCACGCAGGATTGTAATGACTCTGATTCCTTGTTCACAGCTTCAAACACTTTAACACCAGACTTTACTCTGATATCTGTTCCAGCAACAACCTTTCTGCTCTCAGCTCTATCAACAACCACACAGAGTCTGAAGTTCAGTTCGGGAGGCTCCACACCTTCATCAGCATCCACTGAACTCATCAAACATTCTGAGACACCTGCAGGTTCAGGTATGTCACATACGCATGTGTCCAGATGTGGGTCCATCTGTGTGTTCATCAAAGAACTTCATAAGTGACACAACAGCTGTGGAAGAAGCACTCTGACCTGTTACTGACATAAGTTGTAATTATTTTAGCCTTATTGTAATCTTATAATTGATGATGTATTTTCATTTATTTGATTCTATTTTCTTAAATTAACCTGAATTTACAAAAGAAGGCCTTCACCCTTGGCTGCACCTGTTCCCTACAGCGCCCATGTGCCAGCCCCCTGGTGTTCTCCCTTGAGCCCCCTCTACAGGTCTGGCTCCAGGGTGGGGAGTAACCCTATCCCAGGCAGGGATAGGGTTCTGCCATGAGATTCAAGAGAATGTATAAAAAAATATATATATGTTGTAAAAAAATAAAAAAAGTATATACATATAATAATGAAGATGTGAGTATTGCACTAGTGAATGAATATTGGATATTACACAATATAGGAGTGATAGATATTGTTCACTATGAATAATATAGCTGTTCGGGCCCTAGTAAGGCTGCCTGTGAGGGATGCAGAAACAGTACGAACTCGATCAGACTCAGTAGAGCTGAATCGAAGTGGACTACATCTGGAGGAGTGTTGGAGTGTCTGTTCTGTGTGAAGGAGTAGAACCAAATTCAGATGATTGGATTTCTGAGAGGTAACCAGGAAGCTGTAAAGTCTGTCAGCAATCAGTTATGACGGCCTGAACCAAAACAATTGTAGTATTTGGAATTTGGCTCCCAGACGGCCTTGGATGCTGTCTGTCTAAATCGTCTCCTGGAGATGTTTTGTAAACAGATGCTCTTCACCCCCGCCCCGTGGTGTGACCTGTATGAACTGGTATCCTGGCAACCAAGGCTGACTGTACCATCTTATCATGAACATTATCATGAGCTGCTGGTCTGGAAGCTGTGTGGCCATCACAGTATCCGGCTCGTCTCCGCTGCCAGCCCCTCCACTACCCACCCTAGAGCTCTCCAGGCTTTAAATGTGCTGCTGCTTTGCTGAGGTGTTTTTTTGAACCTCATAAGGTGTTCATAATGAACACAGTATGAGATTTTTTTTTTAACCTACCTATCCTAATGTATCTCCTTCTGTTTTCCTGCTAAAGGTAGCGCCTGTAACGGCTGCATGACCTCAGACACCTGTCTCCCCTGTTTGTTTGTTTCTGTGTTTGTATTTCTTGGATGGGTTTTTGTTAACTGTAATTTCCCTAATGTGGGACTAATAAAGGTATTCATTCATTCATTCATTCATTAATATTGCACAGAGATCTCGGTGTTGCACAGTTACAGTGGGTGATTGTGTGAGTTCAGGGTGCTGATTGCTCTGGCGGAGAAACTGTTCTGGAGTCAGTTTGTTCTGGCTTTGATGCACCTGTAGCTCCTGCCAGAGGTCAGCAGGTCAAACAGTTCAAAGCCGGAGTGTGAGCTGTCCTTGATGATGTTTTTGGCGCTGCCAAAAGTGTTTAATGATGATTTTTCCTCTCTCACCCAGATTTCTTCCTGCTTCTGGTTGTTGTATCTGCGGTCGTGCTGGTTCTGATGTTTCTTGTTGTTCTGACGTTAATCTACAGAAAAAGGACAAAGGGCTCAGTTGGTGAGTAAATTCCCACCATTATCTGCACCTTTAAGAATTATTCAAAGTATTTCTCTTGTCATTAAGTGGCTGCAGACCGTCCCCATGTTTTAATCAAATATATAAAATGTGTTTTTTGTGTGTGTGTGTGTGTGTGTGTGTGTGTGTGTGTGTGTGTGTGTGTGTGTGTGTGTGTGTGTGTGTGTGTGTGTGTGTGTGTGTGTGTGTGTGTGTGTGTGTGTGTGTTTTCTAAAGTTTTGGACAGGAGGAGGAACTCAGACTACAACCAGACTGAGGTGACTCATCTGTGTTTGATTCACTACTAATTAAAAATTTTGGATTTTGAATTAAAATTGTTAAATACTGACTTTACCTCATCTAGTGGGAAAAATTTTAATTGTATTCCACAATCAACATTTAAATCCACTTCACTAATCTGATTTATATTAACATAATCCCACAGAGAATTATCTCTAGTGTGACCCTCGTGTGACGTCTTCTGAGTCTCTTTTAATGAATGATGCGGATCATGCTGAGTTTGTAGTAACAGGTTATCTCTCCTGGACGAACAGCCTGAGCTCTGTGGGAAAAGATGGCGTCACATTCAGCTTTACATGAGAGGAAACTCGCACAGAAACCGATATTTAACCAAACGCAGTCACCTCAACTTCTATTTGCATTGCAGTTTAGTACCACACAGGTGTTACCCACAATCCTTTGCCATTGTAAGTCAGTGCAGGGTGACATTTGAAACAACAGGTGTTTCTCTTGTCCCATTTAGCAGGATCTCAGTTGAACATTTTTAATGATGGTGGTTTAGTACCTCTCAGTGTTGACGTGTCTTTCAGCTCATTGTTTTGGATTTATTGCCTACATTGTTACTGTTTTGGTTTAGTGTCAGTGCTTCTGCCACGCCTCAAGCTTTACTGCAGGTCGTGTCTTCTGCTCTAACATGTTGTTGCTTTCACTGTGTGCCATCTTTTTTATTTGTTTGTTTTGTCAGATCATTTATTTTGTTGTCTTTTTTCTCCAGATTGCTCTCTATGAATTTATTTCTCCAACCCGCACGTGTGAAGAATCAATCTACCAGAGCCTCAATGCAGGCAGCAGGGACCAGGACCAAACCTACTCCACTCTCCCACACACAAAGAAGCCACACAAGCATTCAGATTAAGAGAAATGACTTCCACAGTTTCATCTCTGAATGAGGAACCTGCTCACTTCTCTGTAAAAAGTCACAGTGTCACTTCCTTTGCTCTTACTCGGCTGGATTTAGTAACCTTGAAACTGGCCTCAAGAACATCAGGTCATTTCACATATAGAAGCAGGAATGAGTTGATGGACCACTCAGAGTCCACCTCATCAGGCTCGACCCATCACCTTCTTCTATACCAGCCTGGTCTCATGATAAATGGTGAAATAAATCTTTCTTTTTTTTTTTTTTTTTGTCTTTATGAATTGTCCCTTTTTTTTTTCATGTCTCTGAGTTTTATTGTCACAGCCTGTCTGATGATTCTTCCTGTTCATGTTTGTCTCATTCTGGCCTCAGTTTACCATCTTCTAATGTGACTTCAGGAGAGTAATGCACCATTCAACAAAGCAAAGATCATCTCAAACTGGTGTCAATGGCACTGCACTGAGTGTATAACTGTGCGTGTGTGTGTGTGTGTGTTGGAAGGAGGGATCTCATTCAGTTCCTGTTTTGTAAGTGAAGAAGGAAGAGAAGCAGCATTAGCTCATCAGAGCCTCAACATGAAAGTTTGTCTCATTCTGTTCTGCTTCATCTTCCTCAGTGAGTAAATTCATTCTTATTTTCTCTTTGATTTTTCTCTTTGTTTTCTTTGTATAACAAGAGAACCTGTAAGTTTTAACAGATTTAATCATAAACCATTTCTGTCTTCATTTTTATCTCTTACGTATTTGTTTCTGTGGTCAAAGAAGTCACTTGAAAATGCAGCTCATTGAAAACTGAAGTGATCTCTTAAAAGTTTAAACCTCTGAAGAATTAGTTTATATAAATATGCACAGCTGTATTGTGCTATGATTTTTTTAGTTTGGTTCCCACAGTATCAGTAATGGTCTCTCTGACTTTTGTGTCTTGATGAAATGATTTTCTTCCATATTCTTTAAAAAGATAAACTCACTGGTGCCTTTTCTTGCACAGACAGTTCCAGTACAGCCTCACTGTTCAGGCACCAACAAAATCAACCAAAGAATCGAGCTGGGAAATATATTTAAACACAACTAAATGTTTCCATTTTCAAAACTACTCACACAGCTGGTTCCTCTTTTTTGAATCACTCTTCATTTAGAGAACATAATTTTCATATCTGTTTTGTGAAGAGGAGCAGCATCGTATCATTTCACAATACAAAGAAACAATATTCAGTATGCTGTACAGATGATGAAGACATCATCACAAACTCAAGGTCCATTTTTGTCTTCCTCAGCAGACGTTTTTTGTAGATGTCAGGAAGGTTTTTGTTTTTTGTTTTTTTTTTTTCAAATTCAAATCATTCAGCTGAATTATTTTAAATGTTCATCTGTCTTAAATTAGTATTTTATAGGATGATGGTTTCTATTACTTGTTCATCTTTTCAGCAGCACAGGAGGATGGAAACTCCGGTCGTGTCAATGCAGAAATTTCCATCCACAGAGTGGAAGGACAAGACGTCACATTTGAATGCAAATTTCGAATCTCTGGAAGCACAAAGTTCTTCTATAAAGGAGGCTGTGAAAATGGAAATATTCTCATTAGAACGACTGATGATACATTTCAGAGGGGCAGATACAGCATGAAATATGTCAAAGGTACTTTTATATTTGATATCATGTCTGTGAAGATCACACAGCTGAAAACGTCTGACTCAGGACAGTACTGCTGTACTATCGATAAAACGTGGTCACCAGATTATTTTGAGCTCATTGTCACAGAAGGTGAGTTTCTTTTTTTTTTTTTTAATTTAATTTTTTCTTTTTCTCTCTCTCTAAAAAACAAAACAAAACAAAAACCAATGAATTTGAGACCAATATTGCTGAATAGCTTGGCAGTCCCAAAAAATATGGAAGTTGTTGAAGGTTAGTTTCTATTAAAAAAATATTCATGTTTCTGAAGATGTGCACAAATATTCACTTCTCATTGGCAGCATCATTTCTTTCAAATATCTGCGTATGTCATTGTAATTCTGCTGTGAAACACTCATTAATCCCTGTCACTCACCTGCAGACACACAAAGTGCTTCATGCAGGATTGTAATGACTCTGATTTATTCCTTGTTCACAGCTTCAAACACTTTAACACCAGACTTTACTCTGAAACCTGTTCCAACAACAACCTTTCTGCTCTCAGCCTCAACAACCACACAGAGTCTAAACTTCAGTTCGGGAGGCTCCACACCTTCATCAGCATCCACTGGACCTGCAGGTTCAGGTACGTCATATATGCATGTGTCCAGATGTGGATCCATCTGTGTGTTCATCAAAGAACTTCATGAGTGACACATTAACAGCTGTGGAAGGAGCATTCTGACCTGTTACTGCCTTATTAGTTGTATTTAATTGTTCTTTTTTGTTGTAACCTCATAACTGATGAGGATGCATTTTCATAAATTTTTGTAATACTTTTTAAAAATTAACTTAAATTTACAAAAGAAGGCCTTCACCCTTGGCTGCACCTGATCCCTACAGTGCCTCCTGCTGGTGCCAGGCCTACAGGAGGGCCGACCCATGTGCCAGCCCCCTCCACAGGTGTGGCTCCAGGGTGGGGAGTAACCCTATCCCAGGCAGGATAAACTGTTCCCTTGTATCTGCCATGAGCTTCATTGGAATCGCTCTGGCCCCTCACCCAGGAACAATTTGTATTTGGAGACCCTCCCAGGGGGCAAAAGCCCCCAGACAACATATCCTCTGGCATCCCTGAAATATAGTAACCCCTCCACCACGATAAGGTGGTGATTCACAGAGGGGCCAGAAAAATATGTTAAAAAAAAAATATTTAAAATGTCTAAAAACATGTAAAATACATTTTAACATGAAGTTATTCTTTAGGAAGTCTTTGTGTTTTTATCACAGCAGCATGTTGAATGTTTAATATTGAGTTTGTGTGTCATGTACACAAATATCAGTTTACAATTTAAAGTGTTTAATGATGATTTTTCCTCTCTCACCCAGATTTCTTCCTGCTTCTGGTTGTTGTATCTGTGGTCGTGCTGGTTCTGATGTTTCTTGTTGTTCTGATGTTAATCTACAAAAAGAGGACAAAGGGCTCAGTTGGTGAGTAAACTCCCACCATTATCTGCACCTTTAAGAATTATTCAGTATTGGGGCGCCTGGGTGGCTTAGTGGTGAAGCTGGCGACCACATACATATGCCACGTTACGGGGCGGGTGGCGCGGGTTCGCGTCCCGGCCCATCGCCAATTTTCCCACGTGTCTTCCCCTGTATCTTTCCCCCCATTTCCTGTCTTTCTCCACTGTCACAAAAAAGCTGCTGTGGCCAAAAAAAAGAATTATTAAGTATTTCTCTTGTCATTAACTGGCTGCAGACCTTCCTTATGTTATAATCATTTGTCTAAAATGTGCTTTTTTGTGTGTGTTTTCTATAGTTTTGGACAGGAGGAGGAACTCAGACCACAACCAGACTGAGGTGACTCATCTGTGTGTGCTTTACTATCACTGCTGCGCTCTAAAGAAACGAAGCACATTGTGATGTCATAGTTAAAATTGTATTCCACAATCAACATTCAAATCCACTTCCCTAATCTGACATATATTAACATAATCCCACAGAGAATTATTGCTACTGTAACCCTCGTGTGATGTCTTCTGAGTCTCTTTAAATGAACAGGTTATCTCTCCTGGACAAACAGCCTGAGCGCTGTGTGAAAACATGGCGTCACATCAGTTAGCTTTACTCTGAGAGGCTCTCTGCTGACATACAGTAGAAACTCACACAGAAAACTTGAACATTTTTGACGATGGTTGTTTAGTAACTCTCAGTGTTGATGTGTCTTTCAGCTCAGTGTTTTGGTTTGGTTGCCTACATTGTTACTGTTTTGCTTTAGTGTCAGTGTTTCTGCCACTGCTCAAGCTTTACTGCAGGTAAGTAAGTAAGTGAAGTTTATTTATAGGGCGCTTTTCACAGACCAAAACTCACAAAGCGCTGTACAATAATTAAAATGCAATATCAAAAAACAGACAAAACACCATGTTAAAAACATATTAACATTACCATAGTACAAAGAAAAGAATAAAATAATGTCAACAGAAAGCCTGGTTGAACAGAAAAGTTTTCATCTGTTTTCTACAAGACTCCACAGAGTCGGCTAAACAGAGCTTGAAACGCTCTGTGCCTCTCGGTCTTGTACTTTGGGACAACTGAAAGATTTTGAGCTTGTGAACGAAGGCAGTGAGCAGCAGTATGTTTATCAAGTAATTGGGGTATATAGTCTGGGGTTTGTCCATTTAGCGCTCTGTATGTAAGAGTGAGAATTTCAAACTGAATCCTAAAAGCAGCGAGGAGTCGATGTAAAGAGAATAAAACACTGGTGATGAGTGCTCCTTTGCTATAGAGTGTGTTAGGAGTCTAGCTGCTGCATTTTGTATTGCTGGGAGGTGTGAGAGACATGATTTTTCTAAGCCGGTAAAAAGGTACAATAACACAAATGCATGAACAATATTTCCCAGATCAGAGGACGAGACTGTAGCTCTCAATTTAGAAATGTTACACAAGTGAAAGAAACAGGAACGTGTGATAGATTTTATGTGTCAGTCAAATCCCAAGGAGGACGCAAATACTACACCAAGAATATGAACACTGGTTTTTGCAGGTGAGCAAAAGGAAGCAATCACCCGACTGAAACTTGAACAAATATCAGGAGGAGCTGTAATCGTGGCCTTGGTCTTGTTGGAGTTTAACACAAGGGAATTATTGGAGAGCCAGTCGCTGATCATTGATAAACAGTCAAGGTCATGTTGTTGCTTTCACTGCATGTGCAATCTTTGTTTATTTGTTTTTTGGAGTTTTTTTTGTCAGATCATTTATTTTGTTGTCTTTTTTCCACAGACTGCTCTCTATGAAAATTTGTCTCCAGCCCGCACGTGTGAAGAATCAGTCTACCAGAGCCTCGATGCAGGCAGCAGGGACCAGGACCAGACCTACTCCACTCTCCAGCACACAAAGTAGCCACACAAGCATTCAGATTAAGAGAAATTACTTCCACAGTTTCATCTCTGAATGAGGAACCTGCTCACTTCTCTGTAAAAAGTCACACTGTCACTTCCTTTGCTCTTTCTCGGCTGGATTTAGTAACCTTGAAACTGGCCTCAAGAACATCAGGTCATTTCACATATAGAAGCAGGAATGAGTTGATGGACCACTCAGAGTCCACCTCATCAGGCTCGACCCATCACCTTCTTCTATACCAGCCTGGTCTCGTGATAAATGGTGAAATAAATCTTTCTTTTTTTTTTTTTTTTTGTCTTCATGAATTGTCCCTTTTTTTTTCATGTCTCTGAGCATCAACTTGTAAATGGGAAGCAGGGAGGCATTACCATGGCAACAAACAAAACAGACTAAGAGGCCATGCCAGCTGTTGATATTTTTCTAAGCCCAAACCAGCATTTTTAAAACTCTAATGTAACCAAGCAACATGTTTATATTGAATAAAATACAAAAAATGTTTCAGAGTCTGTGAAGTTTATGACTGGAACTTGTGTTTCTTGCATAAGAGGCAAAATGAGACGCTCCATCAGCAACTCCTCCGTCTCCTGCCTTTTAAAGGTGGAAAATGTTCATTTCTTGATGAAATGTCATGTTCAACAACACAACAATAATATTAGGAGGTTCATACTGAGGAACACAAATCAAGAGATTAAGGATTGTGACTGTTTCACAACCTGCTGCGAGACTGAGTTACAAAAACTGGATGCTCTCTCCACATGTGCCCAAACTGCTCGACCACACACAACACAACACAAGCTGAAAGAATGAAAAAAAGCTAAATTCATCACACTAAACTCCAGCTAAACATGCACACACTTTTGCAACCACACACACGTAAACACACAATATTTAAACATTTGTAGCTTATACTCAATTATAGCGTGTGTGTGTGTGTGTGTGTGTGTGTGTGTGTGTGTGTGTGTGTGAGAGATATTTCTGATGCTTTTGCTTGATTTGTGAATACATATATTATGATATGAAAGAATTTGCTCATTAAAAGATGTAGGCTTGTGTTTTTGTCTGTCACTGTTTAGCTCTGCTTTAGGGAGTTTCTGAGTGTTCACCTATAGCTTTAGGGGTCCTTGATAACTGCAGCTCAGGCAGCTAATCTCACACACCCCACACACCGGCAACAAAATCATGTTTATTGAAGGATGTACGACATTTACAAGTTTAAAAGTCACATTTTGCAGCGGTAAAGATGACCACAGAGGTATAACTTTTAGGGGAAGAAGAGTTTAAAACCTTGAGGGGCATCCACACAGGAAGCGAAGCAGCAACTAGAGACCACAGAAAGTCAATGACTTACAACAACATAAGTGGTGGTGATGTGAGCTGGGCGGTTCCAAGTTAAACTTTCCTCAGTTATGAGGCGAGCAACTGAAGCAACTACCAATGAGAGCTGAACTGAAGATATTGTTGATAACAGATGACAGGGTGGAACACATTAGAGGGTTAACTGGGCAACCAGAATCTATAATAGTCGCGTAACAACCGACCATTAGCAACAAAATAATGCACACTGAGCCTCACTTCCTGTGTGAATGCTCCTGTACTTGTTTCATAATTGCTGGTAAAAGCAGAATCACAATGTGATGTCAGCAGGCTGCTGCTGCTGCTGTCATGGTGGGACTGTTCTGTGGCCACAGTTTAAGGACCTTTATAAGTAAAGCTGTGGTTTTAATGTCACAGCCTGTCTGATGATTCTTCCTGTTCATGATTGTTTCATTCTGGCCTCAGTTTACCATCTTCTAATGTGACTTCAGGAGAGTAATGCACCATTCAACAAAGCAAAGATCATCTCAAACTGGTGTCAATGGCACTGCACTGAGTGTATAACTGTGCGTGTGTGTGTGTGTGTGTGTGTGTTGGAAGGAGGGATCTCATTCAGTTCCTGTTTTGTAAGTGAAGAAGGAAGAGAAGCAGCATTAGCTCATCAGAGCCTCAACATGAAAGTTTGTCTCATTTTGTTCTGCTTCATCTTCCTCAGTGAGTAAATTCATTCTTATTTTCTCTTTGATTTTTCTCTTTGTTTTCTTTGTATAACAAGAGAACCTGTAAGTTTTAACAGATTTAATCATAAACCATTTCTGTCTTCATTTTTATCTCTTACGTATTTGTTTCTGTGGTCAAAGAAGTCACTTGAAAATGCAGCTCATTGAAAACTGAAGTGATCTCTTAAAAGTTTAAACCTCTGAAGAATTAGTTTATATAAATATGCACAGCTGTATTGTGCTATGATTTTTTTAGTTTGGTTCCCACAGTATCAGTAATGGTCTATCTGACTTTTGTGTCTTGATGAAATGATTTTCTTCCATATAATTTAAAAAGATAAACTCACTGGTGCCTTTTCTTGCACAGACAGTTCCAGTACAGCCTCACTGTTCAGGCACCAACAAAATCAACCAAAGAATCGAGCTGGGAAATATATTTAAACACAACTAAATGTTTCCATTTTCAAAACTACGCACACAGCTGGTTCCTCTTTTTTGAACCACTCTTCATTTAGACCGGTTTATTTTTCATATCTGTTTTGTGAAGAGGAGCAGCATCGTATCATTTCACAATACAAAGAAACAATATTCAGTATGCTGTACAGATGATGAAGACATCATCACAAACTCAAGGTCCATTTTTGTCTTCCTCAGCAGAGGTTTTGTGTAGATGTCAGGAAGGTTTTTGTTTTTTGTTTTTTTTTTCAAATTCAAATCATTCAGCTGAATTAGTTTAAATGTTCATCTGTTTTAAATTAGTATTTTATACAATGATTGTATCTATTACTTGTTCATCTTTTCAGCAGCACAGGAGGATGGAAACTCCGGTCGTGTCAGTGCAGAAACTTCCATCCACAGAGTGGAAGGACAAGACGTCACATTTGAATGCAAATTTCGAATCTCTGGAAGCACAAAGTTCTTCTATAAGGGAGGCTGTGAAAATGGAAATATTCTCATTAGAACGACTGATGATACATTTCAGAGGGGCAGATACAGCATGAAATATGTCAAAGGTACTTTTATATCTGATATCATGTCTGTGAAGATCACACAGCTGAAAACGTCTGACTCAGGACAGTACTGCTGTACTTTGGATAAAACGTGGTCACCAGATTATTTTGAGCTCATTGTCACAGAAGGTGAGTTTCTACTAAAAATATTATTCAAGTTTCTGAAGATGTGCACAAATATTCACTTCTCATTGGCAGCATCATTTCTTTCAAATATCTGCGTATGTCATTGTAATTCTGCTGTGAAACACTCATTAATCCCTGTCACTCACCTGCAGACACACAAAGTGCTTCACGCAGGATTTTAATGATTTATTCCTTGTTCACAGCT
The DNA here is from genome assembly GCF_007364275.1 of Archocentrus centrarchus. NCBI lineage: Eukaryota > Metazoa > Chordata > Actinopteri > Cichliformes > Cichlidae > Archocentrus > Archocentrus centrarchus. The sequence goes on along the minus strand of NC_044352.1, from coordinate 5,844,536 downwards.
TCAAACACTTTAACACCAGACTTTACTCTGAAACCTGTTCCAACAACAACCTTTCTGCTCTCAGCCCTATCAACAACCACACAGAGTGTGAAGTTCAGTTCGGCAGGCTCCACACCTTCATCAGCATCCACTGAACTCGTGGAACAGCCTGAGACACTTGCAGGTTCAGGTATGTCACATATGCATGTGTGCAGATGTGGGTCCATCTGTGTGTTCATCAAAGAACTTCATGAGTGACACATTAACAGCTGTTGGAGGAGCACTCTGACCTGTTACTGACGTATAAGTTGAAATTGCCACAATCTGAAAAAATAAATAAAGGGTTAACTACATACTGTATTTGTCCTGTTGAGGTGGCTCTTCTATGTTTGCATGTGTTTGTGGCTGTTTGGTTTCCAGTGTAGAGGTCCACGCACTCCTCACTCCACTACACAACATATACTGTGCTGCTTAACTTGTGTTTTGGAGTTTCGTCTTTGGGATGAACCAGTTTGTGTCTTGGAGTGTGATTAGGTCTGAAGTATACTGAGATATATGAGCGGTTTTCTCTCTGACAAGCCTGCCTCATAAGGGATGACAGCATTGTCCCACTTCTCTTTCTCCCTGGCTGGTGTTTTACCTTCCTGTGCATCTTTGCTGATTTGATGAAAGCCCAGTTGGGATAACCACGTGTTTTAAGGGCTTTCTTCAGATGTGTGTGTTCCTTTTCTTTCCCTTCTGCCTCAGAGGGAATGTTTTCTGTCTGGAGTCGTAGGGTCCTGATCACCCCAAGTTTGTGTTCCAGGTGGGAGTCAAAGAGCAGGTACTGATTGGTGTGTGGGCTTCCAGTAAACTTCAGTGTTGAGTCTTCATCCTCATTAAGCACCACACGGTCCAGGAACATTAACCTATTATCCCCGGTATCCTCCCTGGTAAACCTCATGTTTTCATCCACTGAGTTGGTGTGAAGGCTTCTAGCTATGAGCTTTACTTTCCACTTCCTCCATGTAAAGGTTGGTTACAATGGGTGACACTGGAGAGCCCATGGTGCAGCCATGCTTTTTTCCTCTAGAAACCATCTACAACATCTAAATATGTTGTGTAAGGCAGAGGTCTCACAGTGCACAAATCTGATCTGGGGTAAAGCTGTTCTGTTTTTTTAAAGAGTCGTCTTCCTGTCGTCGTTTTCTGACAGTTTCCACTTCCTCAGTTGTAGGTATGCAAGTGAAAAGTGAAACCACATCAAAACACACAATGGTTTCATCTGGATTCAGTGTAAGATTGCAGATCTTGTTGGTAAAAACTGTGAGGTTTTCAATGTGATGAGGTTTTTGGCCCACAGGTGGAGATAAGGAGATAAGGTGGTGAGGTGCTTGTAATGTTGTAGGTTTATACTGCTGACGATGGGTCTGAGCTGGACTCCTTCTCTGTGGATCCAGATATGCATGTTGTAGCTTCACCAAGTGATCGTATGTGTATAGTAGTGTAGTATATGTATAGTACAGTGTATGAGGAGTGTAGAAATTTAGATTCTGGTGATTTTTCAGATTTCCTTATGTCAGTTTTTACAAGTGTTGGTGTAACATCCACAGACACAGACAGAGGGGAGCCTGAGCTCAGCCATAGTTGTTACTGAATGTTTTAACCAGAAGGAGTTCAAGTGTCACAAACATGAACTACAGCCGATATTTACAGAAACCTGGTTTGAAAATTTTAACGTTATGGTGGACCTGCATGAGTAATCGCTTCATTACAATAATTTCATGCAAAAGGTAAATTAACTCAGAGTATTTGTGTTTAGTTTGCAAAGTAATAAAAGTTGTGATTAATTGTCACATATCTGGAGTGTGACAATAAAATCAAATCTGTTCTGTTAAGGTCCAGGAGAACTGCTTTATATGATCCCAGTCCTGGTCGTTATGATCATCCTCTTATCAGCAGCTTTGCTCATTTTCTACAAGAAGAAGAAGAAGAACTCTCAACCTAAAGGTGAGTCTGCAGTGAACAAACTCACACAACAGCATTTTTTTTATCATTTCAGAGAAAAATCAAATTGATGCACAATTATCTTCTGGAGGTCAACCCCAACATGTAATATTCATTACAGTGACTTGGCTTTTATTAAATAAAATCACTGCACAGTGTGCAGTGTGAGCATGTAAATGGATTCATGTCCATACAGGAAATTAAAAAGCAGCCCACCAATAATTTCAGTGCTGAACAACCATCAGCTGGCAGGTTTTTGCTGACATCTCGTCGTGGTTGAAAAATAGATTCAAACTGAAAGCTGAACCAAAGTTGCAGATATTTCCTCCATGTTGTTGTTTTGAGGTACTTCTTGAACATTATTACTTCTACCCATTATTGACTGTAATAAAATTAAATAAACCAAAAAATAAATGTGAAAAAAAATTTGTAACTCAGTGGAAAGTGTTCACTTTCAACACTTCTACATGGAATCAACATCACTGATTCAGTTTTTGTTCCCCGTGCTGTTCCAGAGTGTGAAAGTCAGATGTTTATTTTCTCACCTGCATTTTTTAGGACCTCCTGTGGAACCAGAATATGGTAACATCAACAGGCCGAGCAGCTCGCCTGCAGTGGAAGTATCTACAGTTTACGCCTTCCCCAAAAGCCGCCAACAAAGCAGAGCTGAAAACCTAGAACTCTACAGTCTCGCCACATCTCCTCAGAACAAAGTGAGTAAAACTTTTTAAGCTCTGAGGTCAGAAACCAGGAAAAACAGTTTGAGCAGTGAAGAAATTCTTTTAGGGTGCAGCTCCATAAATTTGTATCTAATTACAACATATGTTAAGAGTCTAAAGTTTGGTTTCACTTTTCTTTCAGGCTGAAGAGGAAATGAATGAAGTTAATTACGCTGCAGTGGATTTTTCCCACATTCCTGCCACCAACAGCGCCCCCTGTGGTCAAACAGCTGACGTTGTCTACTCCACACCTCGGATGGATGCCAGCCCCGCCCACCAGGTTACAGATGTTTGCCCTCCTCTGTACTCCACAGTTAGAACACAGTAAAGATGCTGTCGATGGCCCTTCAGCTCGCTCAAAGTTTTTTTCTTTTTCTCATTCATGGTTATTTTTAGTTTAGTTTAAACTTTATTTCTGAATAATGTTTCCCATTCATGTCCATCGGGTACACATCAGGTAATCCGACCGAGCTTTCAGAAAGTTACCCTGTAAACAAGCCAGTGTGTGCTTACGCAGTTATTAGAGATCCTTAAAACATTTAGCAAAATGGCTGCTTCATGACTTTCACAAGTGTTTTCTGCTGGTTTTGGTTACTAAGATCTTGTTATAAAACTTAATCAAGTAGTTCTGTTTTTGCTCAGACTTTAAAAAAGTGAAATAAAAAAAGAAAAGAGATTAAAAAAGCTGCAGAAACCTGAACAGTTTCAGTTAGAAAGAACCAAAGATAATATAGATACTTTCTGCTGGCCTGGAAATCCAAAAATAAATACATTAATTAGTTAAATGTTTTGGGGGTCTCTCGCTCTCCTGAACCCACTAAACAATGTTTGTTTTGTCACACTTGATTCTCCCGAATCTCCATGAACGTGGTGGAGATCCGTATCATCCAGAGCTGAAAAATGGAGCCAATTTGGAAGTTTTAACACAGCCAAACACAAATCAGTCCTTCCAGATTTAATGTGCCGAAGCCTAAATTCAGAGCAGAAATACTGTATGACAGAAAACAGCAAAGACCAAAATACCCAAGCAGATGTAAGTCAGCCACAAAACTGCTTATTATATCCTTCATAAACAGTCTGTGATGAAGCCACTGTGGCCAAATTTCTGTCTGTAACTCAGATATTTCTGCCAACAACATTTACTGAGGAGGATTTTTTTAATAAGTCTTTGAAGCCACAATAATTCAGATTTGATATGAAACTGTGGTCAGCACAGTTCATTCCCTCTGATGTCTCACAGATCGCTTTAGGTTGGCAGGACTTCCTGTGATGTGATGATGAAACGTGTATCCAGTGTGTTTGGATACCAGTGGTGATGTGACTGTTACTGCAGCTCCTGGATCAGTGCTACAAACAAAATGAAGAGCTTGCTGGAACAAAGCTTTGTTCTCAGGAAAGCAGCTCATTTATTTCAGTTTGCACTGACCAACAGTAACTGAAGTCACTGTACTGATAGTTCTCATAATGCTAACAATATTGCATTTCTATGAGCTGTTGCATTTGCACAATGAGCTATGTTCTTATTTCAGTTTAATTCCATGCTTTTGTTTTATTGTGCTCAGCATCCTTTTTTTTTTATCATGCAGTGGACTGTATAACAGTATTTCTTTTGCACATATTTAAAGTTTAATATTTCATCATTAATAAGCCAACATTCACTTTATTGTCCAACCTGATTCATCAGATGCAAACATCATGGGTTTTAATAAAAAAGTGAAAGGAAGCAAAACTTTTAATCATTCTTAATGAAAATAAACCTGAACATGAACATTTTTTACTGTATGGTTTTTATTTTTGACAAAATCTTTTTATGATTATTTTCATACACACATTTCTTCCATTAATGCAACAAAATCCAAACTGTCCTCGAGTGCAGCTGAAGTAACCACAGGTCCTGTAGTGCTGGAGCTGCTACGAGACCCTTCAGCTCAGCTTCCACATCCAAAGAATATTTAGTCTTATGTTTTTCTTCTTTGTTCAACTGCACTGAATCATTAAATATGTACAAACACTATAATATTTTCCTAGATTAATTTCATGCCCTGACTGCAATGCTGCTAAAATGCTGCGTGGAGCATCTACAAAGATGAAAAGTTAACCAGAAATAAATAGTTGCTTATTCAGTATCGACTATTTATGGTTGATAGATTTACCAGATGTTACCATCCTGTGGTTTCCCCAGCGTTGTGGCATGTGGAAAATGCACTGTCAGTGTAAATGGTGGCTTTCTTTTGCTGCTTGGGCTGAATAATGTTAAGGTAACATTTTAGCTACTAAAATCTAATTGCTGGAGACTTGAGCAAATGGGGTGTGATCGGTCCCGTTAGGGCCTTTTTTCTGGTGGTAGAAACAGAGGCTGCCAACAATAATGTGCAGCTTGGTTTCAGCTACAGATAAAATCTGAAGACATGATGTGATCCATCTGTGTCAGAATGAAGCTCATACTAAATGGAAAGTTTAAAAATGCTTGAGCAATTTAGGAAATCAAAGAGGGAGGCCGCTGCAGCAAACTTTAAAATTAGAAAAGGAACAAAAAAATAAAGCGCAGCAGCAGAAACACAAGCTTTGGTAAAAAGTCAGGAAGTCAAACAGCTTTTTAAAAAACAAAGCAAAAAAAACAATGAAGTATGCTGATCGAGAACATGTTGCAAAATGAGATGGTTTTCTTGTTAGTGTCACGGTTGTGTCAGGGATATCATTCAGCAGCAGAATGGAGAGATTACACAGATTTATTTGCAGGGAATAACAAATATTGCAGGGAGGGCTATCCAGTCTAGTCTCCTCTGAGCAGGACCACTCCTTTCCCCAGTGGGCACTCTTTTCAGTCTCTAAGCCACTGGCTCGGCACTCGGGATCCTAGAGAGGAGAAGCAGCAGTAAGTCATCAGCAGGAAAGGCTGTTGGAGTAGACGAAGGAACATTAACCCATCCAGAGGGTCGATATGAAAGTCTGTCATGCTTTGGTTTGTTTCATCTTCCTCAGTGAGTAAATCTTTGTCTTATTTCTGCCTCTCGCATATTATTGATTTCTGTGGTTAAATGTGTTCAAAGTTGTGAGTTACTTGGACGCACAGTTCACTGAAGGTACAAATTAACTTCCCCAAATGTAAATCGTGCTGAATCCTCCAATCTCCAGCAGTGTTAACTCTTTTATTTTCCCAGAAATGTTCCTGATTTTCTTGCATTGTTGTTGAATATGCAATCAAATGTCCACCCCTATACTTTTTAAAGACACATTTATAATTTACTCTTCTTGTACAGAAAGTTAAAGTACAGACTCTTATTGTGCCAGCCTCACTGTTTTGCAAACAGGAAATGAAGGAAGCCGGTCCTTCCTGTGGTGTTCTCTGTTCACTCATTTTGCACCTTTTTGGTGTTTCCTCATTGTCATCGCTCTCTTATGTCATTTGGTTTCTGTGGTCAGACTTGGAGCACATTAACATGCAGTTAATCTGAAGTACAAGTTAACTTCCCCAAATTTACCATGATAAAACCTCCATGCCCCTCCCCTCTATTTTTTTTTTTAATCAAGTTTCAGCTCAGCTTTCTTTATTTATTGTTGGTGTAGTCGTCACCTTTGTGGAGTTCTTTACACACAAACACACACACACACACACACATTACACCCCTGGCGTGTGGTGACTTTTACAGAAAGAGAAGCAGAGAGAGAGAGAGTGCGGGGGGGGGGGGCAGCTCGTTACAGCAGCTCTGTCTTTTCTGTATTTCTTAGAGTTTTAATTGTTTTCTTGGTACTTTGTTGAGTACTGATCAATCCTTCCTGCACGTGTGAATTTTTTTTTAACCATTAATAGTAAGTCTAAGTGGAAGAGGATGGATGGATGGATGGATGGATGGATGGATGGATGGATGGATGGATGTCTCTTGTTGTTATTTGGGCATTTTGGAACTGCGGCTCCATTGTTGGGAACAGCTGTTGGACTTCTCTACACAGTGATGGAGACGTGGCTGAATGAACTCTGCTCAGACTCACTCATCACTCTGGAGGGTTTCAGCCTGTACGAGTGGACAGGACAACATCAGAGAGTCACAAGAGGAAGGGAAGGGAACAGCAATATTTCTGAGTCCGATGTGATGCAACTCTGGACACAACAGTGTTAAAGAGCAACTTTGCATTAAGGACTCTGAGCTGTGCTCTCTCAGTTACAGACTCACCACCCACAGTCCCTTCTCATCATCTCTGGGGACTTCAGTGATGTCCTCCCCACTTTCACCCAGTACTTTAAATGCCACACCAGGGACAATAAAGTTTTTCACTTACTGTATGCAGACAGCCGCCACCTCCTCTCCCCACTCTCCCCACTGTCGTTCTGTTCACAACCTTCTACATCTGTTTCCAGACTACACCTCCTTGGTGAATTAAAAACCTCCAGCAGTGAAGTCTGTGAACATCTGGCTGGAGGAGGCAGTGAGAGGCTGAGGGACTGACAGACTGATATGCACTCTGCAGTCCACGTGGGGAGGACACTGACAGTCTGACCCACTGCATCACAGATTATATCAGTTTCACTGTAGAGAGCACTGTACCCCCCCAAGAAAGCACAGATTTCCCAATAACAAACCTTGGGTGACCCCTGAGCTGAAAGACTTAACAGACTGGTGAAGAGTGCCAGCTCTGTCCTGGCCTCCACAGACTGGACAGAGGAGGTGGTGAGAGGACATCAGCTGAGCTAAACTGCCAAACTGTCCCTCATGTGCTGCATCAACTGGTACAAACAACCTGTTTATTCAATGGAGCTGAGTTGTACAGACTGATATGAATCTGCTCAATTTCTAATTCAGTTCAAATAAATCAAAAATAGTAGTGATGAAAAACCTTGGCTCGTTTATCTTTGTCGGAGACAAATGTTTTTCCACCCGTGTCTTGGTCATGATTGATTTTTCTTTTTTATTCTCAATTCTGAAACAAATAAAACTTCCTCAGCAGATGATTTGTGTGGAAATCAGGAACAAAGAGCATATTTACAAATAACTTTTCACATGAAGGTGAATAATTTTAATTAAATGTACTCAAATATCTTTTTGATAACATAAAGGAGATAGTAACTGTTGCCTGTTCATCATTTCAGCAGCACTGCACAATGGAAACACTGGCCGGGTGCAGGCAGGAGTTCCCGAGCTCAGCGAAGTGGAAGGAGGAAACATCCGAGTTAGATGCCAATTTTCTCACTCTGGAACCAAGAAGTTCTTCTGTCGGGAAAACTGTAGGAAAAAAAACAATATTCTCATTGAAACAAAAAAGGACAGAGATAAAAAAGGCAGATACAGCATTGAATATGTAAGAAATAAGTTTCTGTCACCTGATTTTCTGTATGTGAGCATCACACAGCTGAAAAAGTCTGACACAGGACTGTACATGTGTTATTTGGCCGACACGTGGGATGGCGTTTTGAGCCATCAGTTTTACATTATTGTCACAGGAGGTGAGTTTCTGCTAAAATCATGGTTTATGTCTCTGAAGATGTTTTTTTTAAACTGCTTACTAGCATTTATATAACCTTTATACCCTAAAAATGAAGTATTTATAAGTTTTGCTGATACTCACGAGCTACTTTACATGCAAACATACAGACTGCTTTAAGCAGGATCATTAGTATTAATTCTCACTGTTTCACTGTTCACAGCTTCAAATACTTCAAAATTAAACATGACTCAGACTTTTTTTTAACTTTAACCTTTCTCTCATCAGCCACAACAACAACAACAACAACAACAACAACAACAACAACATCAAAGAGTTTAACCTTCAGTTCAGAAACCTCCTCAGATTCTTCAGCCTCCAATGAAACCTACAAACATCCTGAAGGATCACCTGATGGTTCAGGTAAATTATAGAGACTTTCAGTGTGTTGATGTAAATGTGAGTCTGTTAATGTGTAGGTGTGTTTATCGGTGAAGCACACAAGAGGTGTCACATTAACAGCTGCAGAAGGCACTTGGTGAAGTTTAGGGAACTTTGGTGAATGACTTGTGTAGCCAGGTGAAATTGGAAGCGATTAAATAGAGGGTTAAACAGCCCCACCTGGTGGAGCATTGTTGTCATTCTCACTGAAGCTGGTTAGTCTCGCGAGAATGCGGAAATCCCGCGAGATTTCAGATCGAGGCTAGAGGCCAGACTAATGTCCCGTACGCCATCAGATCGCCGCAAAGCTGCTTGAGAAACCGATTGTTTGCCGCACGGTGTGGAAAAGCCAGAGCAGTGGAGCAGCGTAAGTGACCAAAGACACAACATATACGTGTGATCCAGCGTGCATGGTGTGTGCGCTATTTTCAGAGACTGAGCTTATGTTTGCTCTTGCTGGTTTCAGAGGGGAGAAATCCAGTGATAGGCTGAGGTGGTGTGTTATAGCACAGGCTGACCACTGGAGTCAGAGTAAGTCACCGACTATTCCCTGGTGTTATGATGTGAAGTGTTATGTACTGTTTTGCTGTAAAACACTGTTCAGATTAACTTTATTGAGGGTATAGAGTTTAGTCGTGTTGTAATATTGTGAATGTGTTTGATTGTTTTATTCCTTTTCTTCTTGTCTTTGTTTTCTTTATCAGAAAAGTGAGGCCACTGCTGTTGTCTGTATAGGGAATCTGATTTGTACACAGTAGGAAAGCTTAGGCCTCCATTTTGTTTTCAATCTGCAGCCGTTGATCAGTTCTGTGTCCATGAGCGGTGTTGAGGCTGGAGGAGGCAGGGGCACAGTGTATTGTTAAAGTTGAGACATTTGTTAATTAACCTCAAAACAAAGAATTAATGCTGTTCTTATTCTTTATTATGAGTTCAGTCGGGGAATAAAGACCCATTTTAAATTTTATTTGGTGTCAGTCCTGTCCTTTGCTGACCGGGCCACACTAATTTTGGTGTCAGAAGTGGGATTCCTCTTTAAGTTTTGAGGTCATTGTACTGAGAGTGAGCACGAACATATTGTACAGAGACAACAGTAGTGGCCAGAGGAGGTCCAGCTCCAGAGAGCCAGAGAGGGTGACGGCTGTGGCGCGGTGTCTTGGAGGCAACTGTGCGTGTTGCTGGTGTTCTGGAGGAGAGCCGACTTCGTCATCAGAGGCTGCTGGAGAGGACTAATTTCGACTGGTTTGGGACTGTTCGGTGGAGATACATAACGGCTAGAACTGTGATAATTGACTTCACTAAGGACATAGAAACAGAGACTCCTGAGAATGTCCGAAGAGGAAGTGGGGGCAGCTGCTCCCACGGCAGGAACCAGCCATGGAGATGATGCAGGTTTTCTGTTCAGTGATGGAGGTAACCCAGTTGCACAGCTACAGTCACAGGTCCTAGAGCTGGGCAGGAAGCATGATGAGATAATGTCAAGTATTGCTAATCTAGGTAATGTTCAAACACGGTCTGTTGTTTACATCCCAAGAGAAAAACATGTTGTACCTTTCTGTGGTGAGGTTGGAAAAGATGTGTACACTGTAGATGAGTTCATAGAAGAAATGCAGCGAATAATGAGGGTGAGGGGCCTACAGAGAGAGGAACAGGTAGACTTTATCTTGTCACATCTAAAGGGTCCAGCACTGGAGGAGGTCAAATTACGGATGGGAGGGCAGCCTAAGCATCCTAGTGACCTATTTTCATATTTGACTGAAGCCTTCAGGGAGAAGCGCACCACACCACAGCTATTACATGCTTTCTATTCTCGCAGACAAGTGGATGGGGAAGACTTTCGTGAGTATTCACATGCCCTCTCTCAGCTGCTAAATCTAGCTCTCCAACAATCCCCTAATGCTGTAGCTGACGCACAACTGGCTTTGAGAGACCAGTTCATTGAGGGGGTTCGGGACTCAGCCCTGAGACGCGGATTGCGTAAACTAGTTAGAGAGAAACCCGACTCTAACCTATTTGATGTCAGAGATGAAGCAATAATGTGGTCACTTGAAGACAGGCCCCGTAACATTAATGTAGCACGAAACCGAAACTTGGTAGGAGACAGCAGAGATGAGACTTTAGAGAAACCAGACTCAACCAGTAAAATACAAGCTGATCTGGCCATAACTCTGCAGGAAGTTGTTAAAATGATTGCACAGCAGGGTAGGGCGATCACTGAGCTAACTGATGCAGTTCGGGGGCTCACTGAGCGGAATATCAGCTCAGGGAGTGTTAATCAGGGAGGTAGGCCTAAGGTCCAGCCCAAGTACACAAGTGATGGTCAGCCTATATGTCTGCGTTGTGAGAGTGTGGGACACATGGTCAGGCAGTGTACTGCCCCGCGGAAGACAGAAAGTCAGTCACCTGCTGCACCTAGCTTCACGGTGCCGGGAAACAGGAACCCTCCATTGCTGTGAGCCGAGCAATGCGAGGAAGGTCAGAAGGCTCAGAGAGCATTTTAACCAAAGAACGTTTTCTGGAAAAGGCTGTTGGCAAGTGTCCTGAATTAGATGTTCAGATAGGGGGTGTCCCCCTTAGGTGTATACTGGACACAGGAAGTAACGTAAGCACTCTGACTGAGGGTTTCTTCAGAAACCACCTCCATGGAGGAGACGAGGACATGCACTGTACTGCTAAATGGCTCAAACTGACTGCAGCCAATAAACTGCCTCTCCCCTACTTGGGCTATGTCGAGCTAGACATACAAGTTCTTGGGGTAGCTCTCCCTGAGTGTGGTTTCTTGATAATCAAAGATGGGGACAATGAGGAGCCAGACCCTTCGGTACCTGGCATAATTGGAATGAACATTGCTAAGAGATGCCGGCAGCTGATACACACAGAGTTTGATGTAGCTCTGGATGGGAAGTTGGATCCCATCTGGAGGGAAGCTTGCCGTAGGGTACAAGAGGCGGAGCTAGTTGAAAAGACATCCATGGCCCGGCTTGCTAGTAAGCACAGGGTGCGTGTACCTGCCATGTCTGTTGCCACACTCCGTGCAAGGGGGTGCAAGGGACAGTCCAGCGGCAACTCCACTATGCTGCTCGAGCAAGGAAACTCACCACTGCCTTGTGGGTTGATGGTTGTTCCAACTGCCGTCTCATCCAACAGATCTGTGTTTCCGGTTCAGGTTATTAACCTCTCACAGGAGGATATCTGGTTGTCACCAAAAACCAGGCTAGGCATTCTCAGCCAGTGCCATCATGTGGAAGATGACCCCTATGAGGTTAAGTTTCAGCGGATTTCTGCTGACCTGGAGGAAGTTAGCATTAGTCCGAGGGACAGTCAAAAATCAGCCAGTGACATACAGAGCTTTCTAGATCGGCTGCACTGTGGCGGCAGCCCAGAGCAGAAAGTAGAGCTTGGGTCGCTCTTGAAGAGATATGCAGATGTGTTTGCTGTGCATGATGAGGACCTGGGGTTCACTGATCGAGTGAAACATGAGATCCCGGTGGTTGAGGAGACGCCTGTCTCCCAGCCCTACCGCCGTATACCACCCAACCAGTACCAGGAAGTTAGGGAGCATATTTCAGAGCTACTTAGGAAAGGGGTAATCCAGGAGAGTTCAAGCTCCTATGCTTCACCTGTTGTTCTGGTACGCAAGTCGGATGGTAGTCTAAGACTTTGCGTAGACTACAGGAGGCTAAACGCGAAGACCAGGCGGGATGCGTTTCCGCTCCCACGCATCGACGAAAGTCTGGATGCACTCTGTGGCGCCAGATTCTTTTCAACGATTGACCTGGCTAGCGGATATCACCAAGTTGCAGTACATGAGAAAGATAGGCACAAAACTGCATTTACCACACCCTTTGGCCTGTATGAATATAAGAGAATGCCCTTTGGATTATGCAATGCGCCTGCCACATTTCAGAGGCTCATGCAGGCAACAATGAGTGACTTGGTGTTTCAGACTGTACTGATTTACCTGGATGACTTGCTGGTGTTCTCATCAACATTCCAGGACCAACTGGTGAGGTTAGAGAGGGTCCTGAAAAGGTTGAGGGAGACAGGGTTGAAGGTCAAAATGGTGAAGTGTCACTTCCTTCAACCTGAGGTCAGGTTCCTTGGTCACTCAGTCTCAGCCCAAGGCATAGGCCCGGACCCTGACAAGATAAGTGTTGTAAAACGGTGGCCCATCCCCAGTACTGTAGGGGAGCTCCGTGCCTTCCTAGGCCTTTGCAGTTACTACAGGAGGTTTATTGAAGGTTTCTCCAAGATCGCAGGGCCCCTTCATGATGCTGTGAATGCATGCATCAGAGAGACTAGCCAGATGAAGGCTAACAAGATGTTCAGGTCAGTCTGGACACAAATGTGTCAAGAAGCTTTCGAGCTGCTGAGGGACAGACTAACCAGTGCTCCCACACTAGGCTATGCAGACTTCACCTTACCTTTTATCCTTGAGACAGATGCAAGCAGCCTAGGATTAGGTGCTGTTCTGTACCAGGAACAAGCAGGTGGGAAGAAGGTGATAGCCTATGTGAGCCGGAGGCTCAGAGGGGCTGAGAAGAATGATCGAAATTACAGCAGCATGAAACTCGAGCTGCTAGCACTCAAGTGGGCAGTTACGGAGAAGTTCAGGAGCTACCTGTTGGGGTCCAAATTTACTGTCATCACAGACAACAACCCCCTGTGTCATCTCTCCACTGCCAATTTGGGGGCTATCCAGCAGCGATGGGTCGCTCAGCTAGCTGTGTTTGACTTTGATGTGAAATACCGGCCTGGACGGTGCAATACAGCAGCTGATGCCCTCTCCCGGCATCCGCCAGCTGATGAGCCCGAGCCAGATAGTGAAGATGCAGAATTTGATCACTGTGTAGCCATATGCAGCTCACTCAAGACAGGGACATCTTTGGATATGAGTTTGGTAGCAGCAGGGATTGAACAGGGTAACATCAGGCAGTTGCAGGCATCTGAAGTAATTCCAGATAACATACCCGTGTTGCCTGGGTACTCTAAAGCAGAACTACAGTGTTTTCAAACATCTGACCCAGTGTTGGGGGTGCTGAGAAAGGTCTGGGGCCGCCAAAGAAAACCTACTTACCATGAGAGAGCAGGCTTATCCAAACCAGTACGCTCCTTGTTGAAACAGTGGTCCCGACTGAGAGAAAGAGATGGGCTTTTGTACAGAGTGATTGAGGATACTCACCTTGGAGAATGCTATCAGCTGTTGCTACCTGCATGCCTCAAAGAGCAAGTCCTCAAGAGTGTGCATGACCAGATGGGACATCAGGGCATTGAACGAACTTTAGGACTGTTGAGACAGAGGTGTTTCTGGAGTGGTATGCATGAGGATGTTGAACAGTGGGTTAAAGAGTGCCAGAGATGTGTCCTAACAAAGATGCCGTATCCAAGAATCCAGGCTCCATATACCCCTTTTTTAGCTACTCGACCACTTGAAGTGGTGGCTGTGGACTACACAGTGCTGGAGCGAGCCACAGATGGTCGTGAGAATGTGCTGGTGATCACAGACGTGTTCACAAAGTTCAGTCAGGCCATTGCCACAAGAGATCAGAAGGCAGATACAACAGCAAAGGCCCTTCTCAGGAAATGGTTTTTGAAGTATGGAGTGCCCGAGCGCCTGCACTCTGATCAGGGCAGAAATTTCGAAAGTTACTGTGGTTGCAGAGCTATGCAAGTTGTATGGAGTAAAGAAAACCAGGACCACACCCCACCATCCACAGGGTAACCCCCAGTGTGAGAGGTTCAACAGAACTTTACATGACCTCCTGCGCACGCTTCCCCCTGAAAAGAAGCGGCGTTGGCCTGAGCATCTGTCAGAACTTGTGTACGCTTACAATGTCACACCACATTCAACCACAGGGTATTCACCTTACTACCTGCTGTTCGGGGTCCATCCACACCTCCCGGTTGATGCCCTGTTGGGCCAAGAGCAAATGAGGGATGATCAGCCTGACTGGTTAATTACCCACCAAGAGAGGCTGCGGGATGCGCACGCACGAGCAAGAGAGTGCGCCGAGAGAAAGGCTGCTGGAAGAGTGGTGCAGCAACAGGAGAAAGTGTACTGCCCACCTGTTGGGGTGGGGCAGGAGGTGTACCTCCGACATAGGCCTCCTGGGAGGAATAAGATCCAGGATGCATGGGCAATTCCAGTGTACAAGGTTGTCGAGGTCCATGGGACTACCTATACCGTGGAACCTTTGGAGGGAGGCCCGAAGAAGAGGGTCCATAGGTCCAACCTTCGGCCATGTGTGGGGCCCGTACCAGTGCAAACCAAGCGTCACTGTTTGGCTGCTCCCACTGTTGAAGGGATGTTAGTTTCGGAGTCGGAGTCTGACATGGAGCCAGACTTTGTGTTGATGGAGGAAGTCAGGTGTCCCCAAGCTGGGCAAGAGGCCATCGCGGGGCCTGACAACTTGAACCTGCTGGCAGACAGAGCAGGAGGCCATCAAGTAATAGAGTGTGAGGATGTGCCTGAGCAAAGGAGGAGCGAGACACTTAATAGTGATGTGGGGGCCAACTCCATGGACCATGCCCCACCATCAGGGCGTTTCAGCTGCCCTGAGGAGGAAGGGGGACCGCAGCCTGTACCCGCTCCGAGAGGAAGGAAGGAGAGGAAGGCCCAGGTGGAGCCACCCGTTCCCCCTCCACGTCGAAGTGAGAGAGAGACTGCAGGGAGACATAGAAATATGTTTCACCTACCCAGATCAGCATGTAATTCTGTGTCCTTTAGCCCAGATGTGTTCTCTCAGATACTAGCAGGGGTGGCCCTTTATACATCCAACCTTAGAGAAGGGATGGGGGAGTAGGAAGTCACCGAGGACGTTGACTTTTAGCAGGGGAGAATGTAGCCAGGTGAAATTGGAAGCGATTAAATAGAGGGTTAAACAGCCCCACCTGGTGGAGCATTGTTGTCATTCTCACTGAAGCTGGTTAGTCTCGCGAGAATGCGGAAATCCCGCGAGATTTCAGATCGAGGCTAGAGGCCAGACTAATGTCCCGTACGCCATCAGATCGCCGCAAAGCTGCTTGAGAAACCGATTGTTTGCCGCACGGTGTGGAAAAGCCAGAGCAGTGGAGCAGCGTAAGTGACCAAAGACACAACATATACGTGTGATCCAGCGTGCATGGTGTGTGCGCTATTTTCAGAGACTGAGCTTATGTTTGCTCTTGCTGGTTTCAGAGGGGAGAAATCCAGTGATAGGCTGAGGTGGTGTGTTATAGCACAGGCTGACCACTGGAGTCAGAGTAAGTCACCGACTATTTCCTGGTGTTATGATGTGAAGTGTTATGTACTGTTTTGCTGTAAAACACTGTTTAGATTAACTTTATTGAGGGTATAGAGTTTAGTCGTGTTGTAATATTGTGAATGTGTTTGATTGTTTTATTCCTTTTCTTCTTGTCTTTGTTTTCTTTATCAGAAAAGTGAGGCCACTGCTGTTGTCTGTATAGGGAATCTGATTTGTACACAGTAGGAAAGCTTAGGCCTCCATTTTGTTTTCAATCTGCAGCCGTTGATCAGTTCTGTGTCCATGAGCGGTGTTGAGGCTGGAGGAGGCAGGGGCACAGTGTATTGTTACAGTTGAGACATTTGTTAATTAACCTCAAAACAAAGAATTAATGCTGTTCTTATTCTTTATTATGAGTTCAGTCGGGGAATAAAGACCCATTTTAAATTTTATTTGGTGTCAGTCCTGTCCTTTGCTGACCGGGCCACACTTGGTTAGAAATGAATGTTGGAAATAAAATAAAATTAAAATACCATAAAAGTAGCAGAGCCGTTTCATGAAAAGGAACATTACTGGATTTTAACTTCCTTCTTTTATCTGTCTCTTATCAATTTATGATTATATATCATACATAAAGTAACTGTGACTGATTTCAAACTTGTTTTGAAAACGTACTTGGTATAGTTTTCATGTTATGGTGAACTTTCATGAGTAATGACTGCATAAAAATAATGTGACAGGACCTCTGACTCAGTAGTGTGTTTTTCATTTTTATTTTTTTTTTGTGATGCCCACTGAGCAGTTTGTCAGGTGAATGATTATCATGACTATGACTATATATTATGTCTATATGCATACTTTATTGTTAAATAAATGGGCCTCTCGGGCACATATTTTGACCCTTTGAGTAGAACGGATCTGCTCTGTTAAGCTGCTGCAGGTTTGCTGCCTTATGTGGGTCTGATTCTGGTCGTTATGATCATCGGCTTATTGGCAGCTTTGCTGAATTTCTGCAAGTGGGGGGGGGGGCCCTAAACCTGAAGGTGAGCCTACAAGAAACACACACACACACACACACAAACATGCATTCGCATGCACACAGAGCAGTGTTATGAATGGTTAAAAAAAAAAAAAAAACACTGGAAAATATAATGTGATGCATCTTTTATCTGTCACTGAGAAGTTTAAATGTGAAAATGAAGGAAAATATTTTTTTTGTTGAATTTTTTTAGTTCTTCAGATGTTTCTCATATTGTTCCTGAAATTATTTTCCGACCTGCATGTTTTTCAGGAGCTCCTCTGGAAGCCGAGTATGCTGACATCACACAGGTGAATTTTAGGAATTTTGAGACAGCTCAGCTTCATTGCTGCTTGATTTGCACCAAACAGCTGATTTCTTATTCCTTTACAGGCCAACCAGCTGTATGAAGAGATCAGAGACAGTTTATCTCCCATTGAAGTGTCCTCTGCCTACCCCAAAAACCCCCAGCCAGACGAAAACATGGACTTCTACAGCCCCACTCCTCAGAACACAGTAAGTAAAACTGGTCTGATTTGGAGCTCTGAGGGCAGAAACCAGGATTTTTAGAGCTAATTCATCAGTTCTCAGACACAAAGGTCGAGGTTGTGACACTGTTTTAAATTTACTTCTGACAGGTGAACAAATCAAAGTCCCTCCTCTAACTTTAGAAGACAGAAAATATTTTAGTCTTAAAGAACTGCTCCTTTGCTTAAATTGAGATATTTTGACATAACATTGAGACTATCTTAACTGAGTCCAGATTTTTATGGACTCAGTGTTGGCAGGTGTACCGCACTGGCATACATGCTAATACTGAACAGAAACAAGACAAGATATTTAAAATATATATTCTACAACATTCACAGCCATGTGATGCTTGAGATTTTAAAAACAGTCCAGTGATGAATCCGTCAAAAGTATTTTGAGTGATGATGAATTAACTTCATAAAGAGGAAGTAATTTGTGTCTCTATAGCAGGTATTTCTACTACTTTGGCCAATTCATTTTTTAAAATCAACAAGGCTGAGGGTAACTGAGTGTTCTATAAAGATCTGATACACAAAATGTATGTTTGTGCAGTTCAAGCACACCCCACTTTTAATTTTTATTGAATTATAAAATAGTTTTAAGAGTTTAAAGTTTGATCTCACTTTTTCTTTCAGGCTGAAGGCGACTCAAATAATCTTGATTATGCCGAAGTGGATTTTTCCCACGTTCGTGCCACCAACAGCGACCCCTGTGGTAATGCAACTGATGCCATCTACACCACACCTCTGATACATGCCAGACCCGCCCGCCACATCGAAGATACTTCTCCTCTGTACTCTACTGTAGGAAAATATCTGTAGTAAAACTGCGGATAGCGTCTCGACTCTCAAAGGGTGAAAACAGTTCATGCAAAAGTTTTGTTTTTTTCTCCTTTCCTTTATTTAACTGTGCTGTCAATTAGCCTCAAGTGCTACTTTTACTTTAGCTTAACTGTGTTTTCTAAATTGGTGTATTTATCATTACTGTTGTCACTGTGATTAATACAGATACAGGAAAAAATTAAATGTTGCACAATGAAATGAATCAGAACTTCCCTCTCATTGAGTAAACTGGTGTACGGGAGTATGCAGAGGTATCCCATCAGCCAGCAGGCTGTTCTTGGAAGGGCGGCCCTAAAAGTAATTCGCAAAATGTTTGGTTCATGGCTACTTTTACTGTACATATACAAGTTTACCTGAAGTATTTTTTTTTTTTTTTTTTTTGCCCAAACATAACCAAATTGGGACTGAAAGGGAAATAATAGCAGAAATAAAAAAAATTAAGGAAACTGTTGAAAACTCAAAAATTTTCTGTCAGACAGCCATTAAAGATAGTTTCAGTTTACACACAAGGAAATTAGGGAGAGTGGAGACAGCAGGGAACAACAGGTGAACCAAATGAAACTAATGACACAAAGGAAGCAAAACCAAACATGAGGCACAGGGAACAAGGGACTGTCAAAATAAAACAGGAAGTGACCAACTGTGACACACATGCAGACTTGACAAAACACGGAGAAGCACAAACGCCACAGGATACAAACATACAGCCACTCAGACAGGACCTAAGGGGAACACTAGACTCCGGATAATAAGAACATAGAAAATAATATAGGAATACAAAGGTGAGAAACAAACTATAACAACCCAAGAAACAAGGTGAAGAAAAGCTCAAGTCAGCATGTTTCGTCTCCTTTTATTTCCACATTTCCTGGAAGTGGCGACTACATTTTCATGTCGCAGCTCTACAGTTCTCCCTCCTGGACCTTGAATCTTTACTGAGTATGGGTCAGTGCTGGACGAGTGCTGTCAAATAAATCCTTTTCATGCTTACAAAAAGAAATTAGCAGTTGTAGTCAATAACGATCACTAACTTGTAAAGTTAATAGTGTTTACCTTGTCAAGTCAAAAACATTGCAGAACCTGCAGCACTACTTATGAACAGATTTAAGGTCGTGTATGGACATATTTGAGTATAATTTTGACCCTGTGTGAATGAGAAAATGCTAAATAAATTCAAAATTATGCACCCAATTCTTCTTTTATAAATTCATTAAAGATGTATGCTGTGCAATTATTCCACCCTCTGCAACAAGTGAATGACTTCCTCTCTGAAGACAGCAAACTTTTTTTTCCTCCCCAAATTTGTGTGGATATTGTGTACATGTCCAGTGTTTCAAAATTATTACCCAAATAAGTATGCAGATGTGTTTTAGTATGGCTGCTCAGTAACAGGCCTTTTCTTGGTAGGAGTCATCAGTTTGAATTTATAGTCATGAAATTATTTGGTGTGCCTACATTTTTTATATACATTTTTATATTAGCTTTATACTGGCCCAGAGTTGGAAAGCATCAGTGATGGCTCATATAACACCTGCTTATTTATTGCAGAATTTAGGTGGCTAAATCCACAAATGGCCAACTGTTGAATACCGTTGGAAAAAAAAAAAATCTACTGAAGCTCACAAAAATCTCATAATGGAAATGATCTGATCTGACTTATTTATAAGGGAATCATTTTACTATGCTGCACTGCTGCTCTTACACTTGAATCCCTGCTCATAACAACAAGTAGGCCAGCAGTCTGAGAGCGAAGTTCTCTGTTGGGGTGATATGGTACTATGAGGTCTTTGAGATAAGATGGGGCCTGATTATTCAAGACCTTGTATGTGAGGAGAAGGATTTTAAATTCTATTCTAGATTTAACAGGGAGCCAATGAAGAGAAGCCAATATGGGAGAAATCTACTCTCTCTTTCTAGTCCCTGTCAGTACTCTAGCTGCAGCATTTTGGATCAGCTGAAGGCTTTTCAGGACCACATAGTTCTGCTACAAAATTGTGTAATTGAAGTGTTACGAAAGAAAGTTTCATAATTCTTAGCTGCTGCACACAGATGAACCAAAATTTTGTTGCAGAAGTTCCTGTCTGTAAGCCGACATGTGTTACTTAAGGTTCTGTTGTACAGCGTGCAAAATAAAAGTAGTGTGATTTACACAACATCACAGCATCTGCCTAACCGACAGAAGTCAACAGGCTGCGGCTGGTGGTGTTGCAATGGTGGGAAGGTATTATTGCCACAATTACTTAATTAAGTACTTGATAACTAATTAATCGTGGTTTTAGTGCCTGCCTGAGTATACTTCCTGATCATGTGTGTCCCTTTACGACCTCACTAAGTTGAGTGAAGCTGTGGTGAAATAGAAGATTAAATTGATGCACCGAGTCTTTTCATTAAGCTCCTTTTACTCTGTTTAAACCCCACTCTGCATTTCATCATTAATTATTATTAATCTCTGGCTCTCTCTCCCCTCAGCCCCAGTCACAGCAGATGGCTGCACCTCCCTGAGCCTGGTCCTCCTGGAGGTTTCTTCCTGTTAAAAGGGAGTTTTTGTCATTTGGCGCTTTACAATTGAACTGACTTAGTTTCCAGTAGTTGGAAAAACAAATGCTGCGTCTCTGACATCTACAGCAACATGTAAAACAAACTGTAGCTAATTTAAAAACCAGTCCTAGCTTCAGATGGAAACTCGTTGTTATGGTCAGCATTGTATTTCCTACAAATAAATTATTTCACTGAAATAATATCAGAGCAATTCATGATGTTGGTGATTTCCTCTGTGCAGAACATACCCTATTTGTTGCCAAGGAAATTTTTTTGTGTGACATAATCATCAGAATTATAAATCCTGCAAATGACAGAAAGACAGAAACGAGCTGTGAAAGCCAAAAGATTCAAGTTGTGGAGGAAAAATTGAAGAGAAACCATAAATAAATGGACACGTAACCACTGACTTTAACAGAAAAACCTTGTAAAGCAGAGAGGAGGAGTGTGTATTTGAAGGAGGAACCACAACACAAGAAGTGTAAGTTCCTGGTTTGTAAATGAGAAGGAAGAGAAGCAGCATTAAACCATCGAAGCCTCAGGATGAAAGACTGTCACATTTTGTTCTGCTTCATCTTCCTCTGTGAGTAAACTCCATATTTCTGTTTCACTCAGTTTCTTTCTTTTCATTAGGAGTTGATCAGCAAGTTTTGTTCCTCGTTCAATTTCAAACACAAACTGTTTTGGCCCGTCTTCATTTTTATTCTCTACATATTTGTTCCTGTGGTTAAATGTGGTGGTGAGTCGGTTCAACATGCAGATCACTGAAAGTACAAATTAAATCCTCAAAGTTTAAACCTTGAATTATTTTACAGAAACATTTTTCTTTTTTGTTCAGTTTGCTGATTGTTTCAGTTTTCTTAGAACATTTGTGGGGAGGAAACTTTCTCATATTTCTTGTTAGGGCCCGAGCACAACCTGTGCAGAGGGCATGGCCGTGACACCACAGTGAATTTCAATCATTCCCCAGGAAATTTTGATCGCCTCTCATTCAAACCTGCATTATCCAATCTGGATCACACTTCCGCAGTAGGATGAGGGCCGTAACTCAAAGCCAACTTGCCCAATCTGCCTCAAACTTTAGTGGTTTGATAAACCTCCACCCTGAACACAATGATATGCATAAAGTCCCTAAATGTTAGAGCACCACCTAGTGGGACCTGGAAATATCATGAAATACCAGATTTTTTGCATCGCCCCAGAGCTACATTTTATCTACATATCTGAAATTGTGCAGGCTCATGTAACATCCTAAGATGTACAAAAAGTCTCTGGACCCATACCCGAAACCCTACGGGAAGTCAGCCATTTTCAATTGAAGGTGTCAATTTTTGCCATTTCCAGGCGTGTTATCTGAATCAACTCCTCCTAGGGCATTTCACCCACCGATACCAAAACGGCTCCTGATCATCTAGACAAGTAGCCCATCAAAAGTTATTCATGGTTTTATAAAGTTTTTTTTATTTCAAGCTCCAGAAAGACTCTAAACATCAGCCCCAAGGCTGTGTTTGCTCTGTGTATCTGAAATTGTGCAGGATCATGGAATATCCTAAGACGTACAAATAAGTCTCTTGGACTTCAGTTTAAGGTGTCATTTTTGCAGCATTTTTTTGCCATTTTCAGGTCTTGTATGTGAATCATCTCCTCCTAGGGCATTTGACCCAGAGACACGAAAATGGCTCCAGATCATCTACACAAGTAGCCCATCAAAAATTATTCAAGGTTTTAGAGAATCTCCAATGGTGTTGCCGTAGCAACCCTCTGAATGTGGGCTTTTACTCATATACCACAGAACACCAAATTGTCGCAACTCTAACATACATTGTCCAATCTGTCCCAAACTTCCCAGGCTTCATGGGAGGGTAAGGGAGAAGGGACACACCCATCTATCAGCTTTGTATTACACTCACAACGCCACGTAGTGGCGACAGGAAATCAGAAGTACACTGATAATCATCATCCTACGATCATTACAATTTCATTGATGGTTGCAGGCATTACATACAGCATTATGACACTTCAATTAGTGGGCGCTCATCAACACCGCCTAACGGATGCGGGAGAAGTTCGGCGGCCGAACGACGTGAGGTACGGGTAGCCCGCGACTCTCCCGTGCGCGACAACCCCAGAGCGGGTGCGGCTCGAGTGCGCCACGGGGCAATGCGCGCTGGGTGCGAGGGCCCAATCATCACCGCTTGTGGTTTTTCTTGAACCTCCAGTAAAATGTTTTCTTTCATAAAGGTTAAAATAATAAACTTAAAGTTTCTTTTCTTGTATAGATGGAGCATATGGTGCTGTTAAAATGTAGACCCTTATTTATGTTGCTCACTTCTCTAACGAACACACACACACACACACACACACACTTATTTATAACAACCTCAATGATACCTCTGATCAAAACTATTTCCAAACCTCATTTCATAAACACACAAAAAGCAGATGAAGATCGCAAACATAACAATTAAAGCTTCCTCAGCAGTTTGTGTAGATGTCAGGAAGAAGTTTGTTGTTCACAAATTCAAAAGTAAAAAAGTGAATTTAATTAAACTGATTTGAAACTGTGCTCAGTTAAAGTCAATCATCTGTTTTCGGTTTGATTTACTAAAGTCTTTCATCAGCAGACTGCAGTGTTTTACAGGAAGTTGATGACTTTTGATTGTTTTCAGCAGACCTGCAGGATGGAAGCTCCGCCCTCATCAACAATGAAACTCTCGTTCATGGAGTGGAAGGAGGAAACATCACAGTTCAATGCAAATTTATTTTCATTGGGTTCAAGATGATGTTCTTTAAAGAAAAATGTGAAGAGGGAAATGTTCTCATTGAAACAACTAAAATCAAAACTCAGAGCAGCAGATACAGCATTGAGTTGCAAAAATATTCTCAGTCAGAGATTATTGTGAATGTGAGCATCACACAGCTGAAAAAGTCTGACTCTGGACGGTACAGGTGCACAACGGACAGAAGTACTGAAGAGTCATATGATGATTTTCAGATCGTTGTCACAGAAGGTGAGTCTCTGCTAAACTTCTTATTCATGTCCCTGAAGATGTGAACTTCTCAATGGCTGCTAATTTTATTTCAAATAATAATTTAGACTTTGAGTTTATTTTAATGAGTTCTGCTGTGAAACACCCGTTAATCTCATCACTCACATGCAGACATACAAACAGGTTTATTATTATTCTGAATGTTTCCTTGTTCACAGCTTCAAACACTTCAACACCAGACTTTAAACCTCGGTTTTTTTAACTACAATGCATTGGAAATTGTTTCGGATTCCCTCAAGTGGCCTTTTGGTGGTTGAATCACCACGACAGTAACCATCTGTGGGCTTCCAGTGGTTCGAGGAGTAAGATGGCAGCCTAAAAACCTTGCTCCTGACTCAGCTACCTTACCTTGGCCTCCAGTAACGCTGTGAGAAATGGTGGAGTCATTTTTGACCAGGAAATGTCCTTCAATGGACATATCACACACATATGTAGTACCGCTTTTTTGCATTTGAGCAATATTTCTAAAATTACAAACATCCTCTCTCAGAGTGATGCTGAAAAGCTAATTCATGCATTTATTGTTTCTAGGCTGGACTATTGTAATTCATTATTTTCAGGCTGTCCTAAAAGCTCCTCAAAATGCTGCAGCTAGAGTACTGACAGGGACTAGAAAGAGAGAGCAGATTTCTCCCATATTGGCTTCTCTTCATTGGCTCCCTGTTGAATCTAGAATTGAATTTAAAATTCTTCTCCTCACATACAAGATCTTGAATAATCAGGCCTCATCTTAACTTAAAGACGATATAGTACTGTATCACCCCAATAGAGCACTTCACTCTCAGACTGGCTATTTAATAGGGATGCGCCGATCCGATATTCAGTATCGGTATCGGTCCGATACTGGCCTAAATTACTGGATCGGATATCGGAAAGAAATAAAAAATGTAATCCGATACATTAAATAACGTTTCGCTCACATTAGCTGCATTACAGTGCTCCGTCGTCTTCATCTTCTTGTGGATTTGCGGTTGACCAAACCAGCTTAGAGCTGCATTACCACCACCTACTGGAATGGAGTGGATCAGCAAATAACCCCCTCAGTTCTCCGTCGCTGCGACGGATTCCCTTTGACACTGAGCGTTCATCGCTGACATGTTTTTCCGTCTCCACCACCCTCTGCCTTGTTTGTGTGTTGTGCTCGCTGTGCTGAAAATCAGCTGTTATTTTTTTTCTCTACTTCAGCTCCTGGACATACTGCTAGAGAGCGCAGCTTAGCACTGGTGACCGTCCGGTAGAGAAGAACCCCTTCCCCGTCAAAATATTTTTGATACTTTAATCCCTGATTTGTGAATAAATATAGACCTGCAGTAGAAACGTATTTAGGAGAATGCTTGTGAATATAAAGCATTACAAGATTACGCTCACACAGCTCCCAGTTTTTCAACATAAACACTGATGACGCAACAGCAGCAATCAGCAGCAATCAGCTGATTTACATGCAGTCTGTCTGCACAAGCGGAAGGAGGCGGAGCCGGCGAGCTCAGATGGAGCAGAAGGAAATGTTTTTCTAGTGTCCAAAAAAAGCCTTTTCGTCCCTGTAACCTCCATTAAACCTTTCCTGGGAAACAGCTGGAGGTCCTTCATCAACCACCTGATCAGTAAGTGAAGAAAAGAGAACTTTGTAGCTGCTCCATCCACCCTGTTTGTTTCACACAGGGAAAAACTGCAGTACGGAAGTTAAAATATGCAGATGAACTGTTAATATGAAAAAAGCATTTCTTATCCAGTTACGTGGGTAATCAATATAAATATAATATGCAATTGCTAAAATAACTCCTAGTTGCAGCCCTAATGAAATTTGCAACATGCCATAAGCATCACCTTCTCACACAGAAGCAACAGGATTCAGGTGATAGTTATTGTTGTAAGTAAGTAAAGTTTATTTATATAGCATTTTTCACAGACAGAAAGATGCTGTACAATAATTAAAACACAATATCACCCTACCCCACCCCCCCAGGAAAACACTATGTTAAAAACATAATAACATTACCATATTAAAAAGAAAAAGAATAAAAATAAAGTCAGAAACCAGAAAGCCTGGTTAAACAGAAAAGTTTTCAACTATTTTTTAAATGATGCCACAGAGTCAGCTAAATGGAGCTGGAGTGGTAAACAGTTCCAGAGCTTTGGTGCCACTGCCTAAAAAAGCTCTGTCCACCCTGGTCCTTAGTCTTGTATGTGGGACAACTGAAATACTTTGATTTTGTTGTGTGAGAGACTGTTGACTTATTTTATTTTATTTTTTTTTATGTTTTTAAATGCCTGGATCAATTTTAAGTATCGGATTTATATCGGTATCGGCCGATATCCAAATGTAAAATATCGGTATCGGTATCGGACATAAAAAGTGGTATCGCACCATCCCTAGTATTTAAGAGTAGAATGGGAGGCAGAGCCTTCAGCTTTTAGGCCCCTCTTCTGTGGAACCAGCTCCCAGTTTGGATTCAGGAGACAGACACCCTCTCTATTTTGAGTTAGGGCTGATCAGGTGACCCTGAACCATACCCTGGTTATGCTGTTATAGGCCTAGACTGCTGGAGGCTGCCCATGATACCCTGAGTGGTCATGGGTTGTAAATTGCAGGTCATGTTTGTAAATAAGAACTGGTTCTCAAATATTTTACCTGGTAAAATAAAGGTTTAAAAAAAGAGTGTTTCTTCTTCATTTGCCTCTTCTGTGTGTTTATACACCACTCTGCATTTAATGAATGAATTAATCTCTGGATCACAGCATGCCTTTTGTCTTGTCTCTCTCCCCTCACCCATGACCAGTCACAGCAGATGACTGCCCCTCCCTGAGCCTGGTTCTACCAGAGGTTTCTTCACTTTTTTCTTCCCACTGTCCGCAAGTACTTGCTAATTGGTTGTCGTCTGATTATTGGGGTTAGAATGCATTAAGGTGACTGTTTGTGATTTGGTGCTATATAAATAGAATGGAAATTAACTGAATTTATATATTTACCAATATACATACATTTTTGAGAGCTGGGATAGGCTCCAGCTCCCACGACCCTGAAAAGGATAAGTAGAAGCAGGATGGATGTATGGATGGATGGGCCTTTTATTGAGTAATATCTGGCAATTTTTGGCAATTTCTATCAAAGTATGACACACATATTGTGTCCCTTTAGACTTCTCAGGCTTGATTCCTCTAAACATTCACTTTATAAGCTGCTTTTTTTGTTTGTTTGTTTTGTTTTTTGTTTTTTTTTTATTGATGGCTCTGTATGATGTCAGCTAGAGGGGGTATTGCTAATATGGTCATCACAGACCCACAGCTCCTCCCTCCACCTGCTGTTCAAATCATATGTTTATGGGGGCAGCCAATCAGGAGAAAGCTGCCTTAAATGGAGGCTTGTTGGGAATTTTTTATCACTTTTATATTTGTATTTACTGTTATTATTTTATATCACATATTAAAGTACATTAGCCATACACGCACTGGATTAATGAGCACTGTATGCTTGAATGTTACTGGGGTAAAGGTAAGGCCTGTTATATGTGATGTTTATATGAACTTGAGGCCTTGGTGGGATGCAGAAACATCTCTGGTTCACGTGACTTTTGTAACCTCATGTTGTAGTTTAGGAAGTCTTAATGACAGGTAGGCTCCAAAAAGTGGAGTTCTGCAGGCTCACCTGTGTTTGTGTAACACAGATTAGCAGAAGATAAATTCAGGGGTTGAGACGTTATGTAAATTAGGAGGGGTCAAAGGCAAGTGGCCTCTTACCATCTTTAAAATATAAATGTTGGCTTGCTCTTTGTCTTTTTTTTTGTTCTTCCCTTTCCTGTCCTCTTCTTCTTCTCTTCCTGTTTCTGTATCGTTCTCTGTCACTTTGTTTCTCTCTTCTCTTCTCTCCATCTCTCTATATGTATGTGTGGGTGTGTGTGTGTGTATCTCAGTCTTAACTATGTTACTGCCTGTGTTTTGTGTGTCTAATAAACAGCCTGCACCAGAACCTGCTCATCCCCGTGATTTCTTGGAAACTTTGGATTTCACTGGGCTTGAATTTTTGGCCAACAGGAACATGGGGATCCTTAAAAATATTACCAACACAGTACTGTCAGACGGTTAATTAAATTAATTATTAAGTTCATACAGTCTGTTTTGGTATAGACAGAAATGAGCTGTGAAAGCCAAAAGATTGAAGTTGTGGAGGAAAAATTGAAAAGGAAACCATAAATAAACGGACACGTAACCACTGACTTTAACAGAAAAACCTTGTAAAGCAGAGAGGAGGAGTGTGTATTTGAAGGAGGAACCACAACACAAGAAGTGTAAGTTCCTGGTTTGTAAATGAGAAGGAAGAGAAGCAGCATTAAACCATCGAAGCCTCAGGATGAAAGTCTGTCACATTTTGTTCTGCTTCATCTTCCTCTGTGAGTAAACTCCATATTTCTGTTTCACTCAGTTTCTTTCTTTTCATTAGGAGTTGATCAGCAAGTTTTGTTCCTCGTTCAGTTTCAAAGACAAACTGTTTTGGCCCGTCTTCATTTTTATTCTCTACATATTTGTTCCTGTGGTTAAATGTGGTGGTGGGTCGGTTCAACATGCAGATCACTGAAAGTACAAATTAAATCCTCAAAGTTTAAACCTGGAATTATTTTACAGAAACATTTTTCTTTTTTGTTCAGTTTGCTGATTGTTTTTCTTAGTTTCCTCCCCACCAGGGTTATAATAGTTTTGGATTTTACATTATAGTTTAGTTTTAGTTAGTTTTTACTTTTTTTCTCTAATTCAGTTAGTTTTAATTAGTTTTTATTTTTGGTTTTATGCTTAGTTTTAGTTAGTTTCAGTATTAGTTTTAGTATTTTCATACTTAATCAGGTACGCTTTAAAGATACCCTTTAAAGAAATAAATTCAGCAACCAACTGTTCACAGACAGCAGAACTACATGCTAAATGTGTGTAATATTAAGGACACACATGAACATCAACAGGGAGAAACTGATAACAATATGAACTCGATAAATTCTACAATAAACTCCCAATAAAGTTCAGCCTCAGTGCAGCAGATTAACAACAGCTACATGTGGTGTTTGACAAAAACAAACTCCTTGAAGGAGTCAAAGCTCAAATCCAGCTGCATCCTGATGTTCTCTCCACCTGATGCTGCTTCTGTTTTGGAGCTAGCTTGGTTAGATGCTCGCTGATTAGACTTGCAGGGTCTTTGCGGCCTCTGTAGCCTACGGAAGTGTCCGACCTCATGTCCGCATTTATGCATGTATAGCTGGATTGCGTGTGTTAATTACCTTGTGGTTGTGTGCTGGGGGTTTTTTGGTCCTCGCTCTTTGTGCTCAGTTTTTAGGGTGCAAACATATTTGTCCCTGTTTTTTCACTTTCTTCATTACTTCACGTCCATTCCCATAGTTTCAGCAGCTCCCTCCAGGAATTTGCTGACATTTGTGAGTCCTTATATTGATGCTTTGATTATTAGTCCTGATTGTTATTATCTGACTGATAAAGTAGCCGGAAACGCACAAGGACTAAACACAACATTGTGGCTGCGTTGACCCGACGAGTAGTCCGTTTCTCTGGAGGTGCAGGCCAGGTTGCCTTGTAGGATGAGAGCGGTTTCCGTAGCTGCCTTGTGTGCGCTTCTCAGGTCTACTTTGATGTTGGTGTTTTTTTTCCTGACTAAGAAGTGTTCCGTACATCATCCACAACATCATCCACAACAAGACACTCGCTGCTATCAGAATCAGAATCAGAATCAGAAGGTTTTTATTGCCATATGGGTGAACAGGTTCACAGCATTAGGAAATTGCTGCGGTACTTCGTGCTTACAGAAAAAAACAAATAAGTATAAAAACTATAAGACAATATACAAGTATACAATTGCAAATATACAGAGATATTAGAGCTATAACTATAGCACAATATTACAAAATTACAAAATATACAGTGCAGAGACTAATTAAAAGATAAAAGAATGTAAACTATATTCCACTAAAATGTACATCAGTGCAATCAGACAGGTGCATAGACATAGGGTCATCAGCGTTTGTGGAGGGTGGTGGTATCTGTGCTATCATAGTAAAAAAAAAAAAAAACACCACATGGGACTCTCTGAGGAGCAGCGCGGTGTGCGCACGTACGCACATGCGCACCCATTTGCCCGACGGCGTTCCGAGCTTAAACTCGGAGAGAGGGAAAAAAATGATTTCATATCAATCCACAAGACTTTTGAAAAAATAACAATATCTATAATTTCAGTTAGTTTTAGTTAGTTTTGTAAACTCACAATTCAGTTTTAATTAGTTATCGTTTCTTCCTTTTAATTTTAGTTTTTATTTATTTCAGTTAACGACAATGTTTTTTCAATTTCAGTTTTCGTTATTTCGTTCGTTTTCGTTAACTATAATAACCCTGCTCCCCACAAATGTTCTTTCTCATATTTCTTGTATTTTCTCGAATCTCCAGTAACACACATACACACACACACACACACACACACACACACACACACACACACACACACACACACACACACACACACACACACACACACACATAACAGCCTCAGTGATAACAAACTATTTCCAAACCTCATTTCATAAACACACAAAAAGCAGATGAAGATCACAAACATAACAATTAAAGCTTCCTCAGCAGATGTTTGTGTAGATGTCAGGAAGAAGTTTGTTGTTCACAAATTCAAAAGTAAAAAAGTGAATTTAATTAAACTGATTTGAAACTGTGCTCAGTTAAAGTCAATCATCTGTTTTCAGTTTCATTTACTAAAGTCTTTCATCAGCAGACTGCAGTGTTTTACAGGAAGTTGATGACCTTTGATTGTTTTCAGCAGACCTGCAGGATGGAAGCTCCGCCCTCATCAATGGTGAAACTCTCATTCATGGAGTGGAAGGAGGAAACATCACAGTTCAATGCAAATTTCTTTTCACTGGAATCTGGATGATGTTGTGTAAAGAAAAATGTGAAGAGGGAAATGTTCTCATTGAAACAGCTGAAAACAAGGCTCAGAGCGGCAGATACAGCATTGAATTTATAAGAAATTCTCAGTCACAGAATATTGTGAATGTGAGCATCACACAGCTGAAAAAGTCTGACTCAGGACGGTACAGGTGTGCTTTGGACAGAGTTCTTCAAGAGTCATATGATGATTTTAAGATCGTTGTCACAGAAGGTGAGATTCTGCTAAACTTCTTCATGTCCCTGAAGATGTGAACTTCTCACTGGCTGCTAATTTTATTTCAAATAATAATTAAACTATGAGTTTATTTTAATGAGTTCTGCTGTGAAACACCCGTTAATCTCACCACTCACATGCAGACATACAAACTGCTTCAAGCAGGTTTGTTATTATTCTGAATGTTTCCTTGTTCACAGCTTCAAACGCTTTAACACCAGACTTTAAACCTCAGCCTTTTCCACCATCAGCCTCCACAGCAGCAACAGCAACAACACAGCATTTGAACTTCAGGTCAGGAAGCTCCACATCTCCATCAGCCTCACCTGAAACCATGACAAAGCCATCAGGCTCAGGTACATCATACACATGTGTGTGGATATGAGTGTGTGGACATCTTTGCGTTTATCATCCATGTCGTACACAGTGTGTGAAACCGTGTGGAGAGAGATGAAACAGCATTGGCATCGATATAGAATTAAAGCACCAAAAGTAAAAGTACCAGTCGTTTAATAATGAAGTGCATTATATTTTTGGAATTTAACTTCATCATTAAATTAAAAGATCATTTCGATCTGTAAGAAATTATACAATTTCAGTACAACAGTCCGACTGCTCATGTGACTTGCATCTTGTTTCACAAATTATTTTCTGTGGTGGGTGTTTGCTTCTCAGGGGCCTAGAGGTAACCTGCACACAACATGCTTTGCAGTCCCCTCCTCTCCCAAGAAAAGGCCAGCTGCACACAATGATTCACGATACTGAATAGCAGTTTATTTGCTTGAGAGACGAGACAAACCCAAAACAAAGGTACCTTTCTAATGAACGGTACTGTTCCCTAACAAAGAGTAAAATACAAACAAATCAATATTCTCTAACTGAAGCTCCTCTCCAATAAACATGAGAAAATGTGGAAGTGTTTCAGAAGCAGAAACTTTATCCTGAACATCATTTTTTACTGAATCTAGTGAGAAGCCAGAATTGAAGTTTTGTTTCTGTCTCTCATCCAGGTTTCTCCTTGCATTTGGTCATACGTGTAACTGTGGTGGTGGTAGTTTTTCTGCTGTCTGTTCTCCTGCTACTCATTTACAGAAACAAGGCAGAGAGCGCTTGTGGTGAGTGACCATCAAACATTATCTGCAGCTTTAAGTTTCATTGATTCATCATCTTTCTCTTGGCAGTGATTGGCTACTGACATGCACAGGGTGTGTGTCACTTACTACTACCCTTACAATGCTTGGCTGAAAATGTATCAGACTTTGAAAAACCACACGAGATGTAACATGTTTTTAGAATAAGTGAGTAAAGCTAATGGCATAAAAACTCACTCTCTTTTCCACAGGTCTGAACAGGAGGAGAAACTCTAACCATAATCAGATGGAGGTGAATTTCTGTATTTCTTAACTGTACTTCTTTACTAAAATTTGTGCTACAAAGCAAAAAAAATCAAACAAAACAAAACAAAAAAAACTGTGATTTCATGGTTTCCATCAAAGTTCGGGAATTGGAATTTAAATTGATAAATGCTGACTATAACTCACCTAACAGGAAAATTTAAAGTATTGTTCCACTTCAGTATCAAACACTAATATGTGTTTTATATTAACAAAGTCACCGGGGCGCAGACATCACCAACTTTGTGCAGAGTCAATTTGCACACTTTATCACTAGAATTTTAGAACTACTAGAACTCCCATAGGTGGTCATTTTGACCACCTATTTTTATTGATAATTTATAATCAGGAAAAACATCAAAGAATACATGGATCTGTAATGTTACCAATCAACTAAAGATGGTTGTGGCAAGGAACATCAGCAACATAACATGTGTCTGTGTAGATTCTCAGTCATCCAGGTCATGGTTTTCTCAACAGCTCAAAAAAAGTTGAGTGGACTTCTTTAAAAAAATTTTGAAGCTGATTCTCTGTTAATCCAAGAAGCTTCTTCAAGCTTTTCCACCAAAAGTTGGAGAATCTCAGGTATTTAAACCTTAATGGAGTTGTCCCCTTTGGAGGTGGTCATTGATCCATTATTATTCATGTGTTGTTGCACACAAGCTAAGGTGTAAAAAAAAAAAAAAGGTGTGGGTCATTACCACCAGGGTTTTTGGGTGGAAACTCTGTGTGACACCCCTCCCTAAAAAAAGGTGTGAGTCTGGGTTTAAGGTACCTGGGGAGGAATCTCAAGACTACACTGTAGGTAGCTGACAGCTGATGTTTCAAGCCACCATCTCAGTGAGGGTCATTTACAGTTGATATTGATGGCTTCCTTTCCTCCTCTTTCAAATGATCCCACCTTCCCAGTCCAAAATGTCAACAGCTGGAAGGGTGTCCTTCATCCTTTAGGTGCAGAAGTACAGCTGAGCCTTGTCATGCTGAGGTGTCCTTTCTGGAGTGGCTGTTCAGTTTCTCCAATTTAGAGGTCTGAGCACTCTTTGCCGCACTGCACAGCACATTAGGATGGAGTTGTGTTTGGGAGTTTTGTCCTTGGGACCATTTTTTGTCATAGAGTGTGGCTGGGATGTCATGCTTGGAGAAAATTCTCCTGCATTTTGCTGACAAACCTGCTACATTAGAGATAATGTTACAGGTTAGCTCTTTCTTCCAAGTTAGCGTGCGACTTTCTTTCCTGTTCATCTTCACTGATTTGATGAAGGCTAATTTGGGATAACCACATTTTGAGGATGCCACTGTACATATTTTGGACCGAGAGCAAAGATGGTTTGAAAGAGAAGTGAAAGAGGTCATCTATGTCCGCTGTGAATGACCATCATTGAACAGAGGTGGTGGTTTATGATACCAGCTGAAAGCTTCCTACAATACAATCTAGAGATCCCTTCCAGGTGCCTCAAACCCCACTCACACCTTACTTCAAGTTACCTACTGAGGCCACCTGAAGTGACCAGGTCTTACAGGTGCCACAGTGATTTCACAGGAAACCCTTTGTGGTAATGATCCACATGTATTTTCACACATCAGCTCATGTGATGGTGAATAACAATGGGTCATCAACCACCTCCAAAGGGTACACCCCCCACTAGGGTTTAAATAAAGTCCAGTCACCTGTTTTCAAGTTCTTGAGAACACCAAGTACGACACTTTGCCCATCAACAGCAGGTGGTAGCTATTAGGAGTCAAAAAGCATCCAATTTCACCAAATTACGCTGTATATGCATGTGGTCAATATGACAGCCATGACCGTGGCCACGACCATCTTTAGTTAATTGGTAACATTACAGATACATGTATTCTTTGATCTTTTATCAATTACAAATTATATTTATACATGTCATAATTATTTATTATAAATTTATGTAAATAATGTATTGTTGTCAAAATGACCACCTATGGGAGTTCTAGTGTTATCTGGCCTTCAGATTAACTCAAGAACAGTGTGTAGAGAGCTTCATGGAATGGGTTTCCATGGCCGAGCAGCTGTATCCAAGCCTTACATCACCAAGTGTAATGCAAAGTGTGAAGCAGTGGTGAAAAGCACGCCACCACTGGACTCCAGAGTAGACGTGTTCTCTGGAGTGATGAATTATGCTTCTCCATCTGGAATCTGATGGAGGAGTCTGGGTTTGGTAGTTGCCAGGAGAACAGTACGTGTCTGACTGCATTGTGCCAAGTGTAAAGTTTAGTGGAGGGGGGATTATGGTGTGGGGGTGTTTTTCAGGAGATGGGCTGGCCCCCCTTAGTTCCAGTGAAAGGAACTCTTAATGCTTCAGCATACCAAGACATTTTGGACAATTTCATGCTCCCGACTTTGTGGGAACAGTTTGGGGATGGCCTCTTCCTGTTCCAACATGACTGCACACCAGAGCACAAAGCAGCTCCATAAAGACATGGATGAGCGAGTTTGGTGTGGAAGAACTTGACTGGCCTGCAACCTGACAGAACACCTTTGGGATGAATTAGAGTGGAGACTGTGAGCCAGGCCTTTTCATCCAACATCAGTGTCTGACCTCACAAACACGCTTCTGGAAGAATGGTCAAAAATTCCCATAAACACTCCTAAACCTTGGAAAATCTTCTGAGAAGACTTGATGCTGTTATCGTTGAAAAGGGTGGGCTGACATCATATTAAACCCTGTGGATTAAGAATGAGATTTCACTCAAGTTCATATGTGTGTGAAGGTAGACGAGCGAATATTTCTGGCAACAGTGTATTCCTGTAGGCTAAAAGATCCAGGAACTCCAAAGTATTGAAGCTCCTTGATGACAAGTTGTCTGTTAAGACATCTTGGAGCTTTTTAGGATTAATAGGATCATACCACGGCAGCTTGTTAATGTAGTGGTTAACACTGTTGTCTCCTAGCAAGAAGGGCCTGGGTTCAAATCCACTGTGTGGAGTTTCTGTGTTCTCCCTGTGATATGTGGGTTCTTTCTCCTGCTTCCTCCTACAGTCCAAAAACATGCAGTTAGTGGCCTTAGGTTGATTGGTGATTATAACTCGGTCATAAGTCTGAATGGTTCTCTGTGTGTTAGTTCTTGCTGTACATTGTTCTGCATTCAGTTATAGAGAAAAGATTCAAGTCACTGAGAGGACCCCAGACCACCTCTCTGTATACTCACAGTTTTAAAACTCACAGCTTCTGTTTCCTGACACTAAAACCCTGCTGCCTGTCATCAGTTTTTGCCTTATTATGTCACTGCTCTCATTGTGTTTCTGTCTTTTCTTCTAAATTCTGTTTATTGTTCTTATTTTTTCCCAGATTGGTCTCAATGAAATCGATAATCCGGTCTCCACATGTGAAGACTCGACCTACCAAAGCCTCAATCCAGCCAGCAGAGATCATGACCAAACCTACTCTACACTCAGACCCAATGACAGTTTTCAGACTTTGTGAATAAATGAGCATACCAGTCATTTTTCCATGAAACATTGCAAAGGCACTTCCCTCATGAAGCTCCCTGGGTCAGTGATGTATATTTCAAGTTCAAGGCTCCGTGTGGATGTCTATGTGCCTGACAATTTTTGATAGAATAGAATAGAATAGAATAGAATAGAATAGAATAGAATAGAATAGAATAGAATAGAATAGCTACTTTGTCATTTAGAACATTTGGTGCACATTAGAATGAAATTTCAGTGCACTGACTCACCATAATAGAATATAAATAAAAGAAAATCTAAATCTGAAAGTATAAAGTTTGAAAGAGAATCCAAGATATACAGTACCAGTCAAAAGTTTGGACACACTCACCCATTCTTATGATTGGTGTTTGGTTATGATGAGTGTGTATGGTACTGTATTCATGTAAGAAGATAAAAGAAAGTTGATAAGTTTCCTCCAATTAGAAATGATAAAAGAACTAGAAAATTCTGAGCCTCAGGGCAGTCACTTTATACTTTCTGGTATAAAAAGTAACCATAGTTGCCAATTTTGTGTATTATATTATCTGGTAAGGTCTAGATGTTTATGTAGTAGTGTCACTTTGGCACCGGGGGCACAGGCTTTAGATGCTTTAGATTGGTCGTTCACCTTGAATAAGGAAGACTTTAGGGGCACAGATGTAAGGAATAAGAGTCAGGAGGAAGCCTGAAGGTTATGCCATGTTTTTATTCTTTTTTTTTTTTTTTTTTTTGCACTTCTGGAGATTTTTTTTATCTCTTAAACGTGCACCCAGGAAAGTATTGGACATTGCAGACCTCAGTTTTTTTTTTAACTACAATGCATTGGAAATTGTTTTGGATTCCCTCAAGTGGCCTTTTGGTGGTTGGATCACCACGACAGTAACCATCTGTGGGCTTCCGGTGGTTCGAGGAGTAAGATGGCAGCCTAAAAACCTTGATCCTGACTCAGCTACTGTGGTGTCTGATCGATCTGTGTGTTAAATTGTGTGTTAAATTGTGTGTTATGTATAGGTTTTCTCCTTTAGGATTAAGGCCTTGAGTTCAGGGCTGCTTTGATCAGTGAATGGTATGAGAGAGTGTAACCTTTTGTTGCTTTCTCTCCAAAAAGAGAATGACCTCACATACATGCAGGAAACAAGATATACCTGGTTTTTCAGAAAATACTATATATGGTGTTTGTACTGCTATGCTAAAATTCTATGTATGCATATATGGTCTCTTTCTTTTAGGCCTTATTGTTTGTGCAGAAGGGTAACCTGAGCTTTAAGGTCTGGCCTCAAGCCAGAAGGAATGCATAGAATGTCCTTGTAGCTCTCTGGCATGCCATATAAGGAATGACCATATGTTTAGCTGTAGGTTAGGAGGCTGAAGTTTGTTTTTATAACCATATATGGAAGTTAGGATGTGGGGGTTGCTAACACTATATAATGTCTGTCTCCCCTTTGTTCAGTGGAGTTAGGGCGATTGGAATTCCCTGTCCCCAGATGTCTATGAGAAGCATCTGTTTTGACATTGTCTTTTTTGTAAATAAACTTTATGTTATACATTAAGACTGTCGGCGAAGGATTTCTTCAACCACACAATGAAACTACAATTTTGGCATCGTGAACTACACTACCTTACCTTGGCCTCCAGTAACGCTGTGAGAAATGGTGGAGTCATTTTTGACCAGGAAATGTCCTTCAATGGACATATCATACACATATGTAGTACCGCTTTTTTGCATTTGAGCAATATTTCTAAAATTAGAAACATCCTCTCTCAGAGTGATTCTGAAAAGCTAATTCATGCATTTATTGTTTCTAGGCTGGACTATTGTAATTCATTATTTTCAGGCTGTCCTAAAAGCTCCCCAAAATGCTGCAGCTAGAGTACTGACAGGGACTAGAAAGAGTATTTAAGAGTAGAATGGGAGGCAGAGCCTTCAGCTTTTAGGCCCCTCTTCTGTGGAACCATCTCCCAGTTTGGATTCAGGAGACAGACACCCTCTCTATTTTGAGTTAGGGCTGATCAGGTGACCCTGAACCATACCCTGGTTATGCTGTTATAGGCCTAGACTGCTGGAGGCTGCCCATGATACCCTGAGTGGTCATGGGTTGTAAATTGCAGGTCATGTTTGTAAATAAGAACTGGTTCTCAAATATTTTACCTGGTAAAATAAAGGTTTAAAAAAAGAGTGTTTCTTCTTCATTTGCCTCTTCTGTGTGTTTATACACCACTCTGCATTTAATGAATGAATTAATCTCTGGATCACAGCATGCCTTTTGTCTTGTCTCTCTCCCCTCACCCATGACCAGTCACAGCAGATGACTGCCCCTCCCTGAGCCTGGTTCTACCAGAGGTTTCTTCACTTTTTTCTTCCCACTGTCCGCAAGTACTTGCTAATTGGTTGTCGTCTGATTATTGGGGTTAGAATGCATTAAGGTGACTGTTTGTGATTTGGTGCTATATAAATAGAATGGAAATTAACTGAATTTATATATTTACCAATATACATACATTTTTGAGAGCTGGGATAGGCTCCAGCTCCCACGACCCTGAAAAGGATAAGTAGAAGCAGGATGGATGTATGGATGGATGGGCCTTTTATTGAGTAATATCTGGCAATTTTTGGCAATTTCTATCAAAGTATGACACACATATTGTGTCCCTTTAGACTTCTCAGGCTTGATTCCTCTAAACATTCACTTTATAAGCTGCTTTTTTTGTTTGTTTGTTTTGTTTTTTGTTTTTTTTTATTGATGGCTCTGTATGATGTCAGCTAGAGGGGGTATTGCTAATATGGTCATCACAGACCCACAGCTCCTCCCTCCACCTGCTGTTCAAATCATATGTTTATGGGGGCAGCCAATCAGGAGAAAGCTGCCTTAAATGGAGGCTTGTTGGGAATTTTTTATCACTTTTATATTTGTATTTACTGTTATTATTTTATATCACATATTAAAGTACATTAGCCATACACGCACTGGATTAATGAGCACTGTATGCTTGAATGTTACTGGGGTAAAGGTAAGGCCTGTTATATGTGATGTTTATATGAACTTGAGGCCTTGGTGGGATGCAGAAACATCTCTGGTTCACGTGATTTTTGTAACCTCATGTTGTAGTTTAGGAAGTCTTAATGACAGGTAGGCTCCAAAAAGTGGAGTTCTGCAGGCTCACCTGTGTTTGTGTAACACAGATTAGCAGAAGATAAATTCAGGGGTTGAGACGTTATGTAAATTAGGAGGGGTCAAAGGCAAGTGGCCTCTTACCATCTTTAAAATATAAATGTTGGCTTGCTCTTTGTCTTTTTTTTTGTTCTTCCCTTTCCTGTCCTCTTCTTCTTCTCTTCCTGTTTCTGTATCGTTCTCTGTCACTTTGTTTCTCTCTTCTCTTCTCTCCATCTCTCTATATGTATGTGTGGGTGTGTGTGTGTGTATCTCAGTCTTAACTATGTTACTGCCTGTGTTTTGTGTGTCTAATAAACAGCCTGCACCAGAACCTGCTCATCCCCGTGATTTCTTGGAAACTTTGGATTTCACTGGGCTTGAATTTTTGGCCAACAGGAACATGGGGATCCTTAAAAATATTACCAACACAGTACTGTCAGACGGTTAATTAAATTAATTATTAAGTTCATACAGTCTGTTTTGGTATAGACAGAAATGAGCTGTGAAAGCCAAAAGATTGAAGTTGTGGAGGAAAAATTGAAAAGGAAACCATAAATAAACGGACACGTAACCACTGACTTTAACAGAAAAACCTTGTAAAGCAGAGAGGAGGAGTGTGTATTTGAAGGAGGAACCACAACACAAGAAGTGTAAGTTCCTGGTTTGTAAATGAGAAGGAAGAGAAGCAGCATTAAACCATCGAAGCCTCAGGATGAAAGTCTGTCACATTTTGTTCTGCTTCATCTTCCTCTGTGAGTAAACTCCATATTTCTGTTTCACTCGGTTTCTTTCTTTTCATTAGGAGTTGATCAGCAAGTTTTGTTCCTCGTTCAGTTTCAAACACAAACTGTTTTGGCCCGTCTTCATTTTTATTCTCTACATATTTGTTCCTGTGGTTAAATGTGGTGGTGAGTCGGTTCAACATGCAGATCACTGAAAGTACAAATTAAATCCTCAAAGTTTAAACCTGGAATTATTTTACAGAAACATTTTTCTTTTTTGTTCAGTTTGCTGATTGTTTTTCTTAGTTTCCTCCCCACAAATGTTCTTTCTCAAATTTCTTGTATTTTCTTGAATCTCCAGTAACACACACACACACACACACACACACACACACACACACACACACACACACACACACACACACACACACACACATAACAGCCTCAGTGATAACAAACTATTTCCAAACCTCATTTCATAAACACACAAAAAGCAGATGAAGATCACAAACATAACAATTAAAGCTTCCTCAGCAGATGTTTGTGTAGATGTCAGGAAGAAGTTCACAAATTCAAAAGTAAAAAAGTGAATTTAATTAAACTGATTTGAAACTGTGCTCAGTTAAAGTCAATCATCTGTTTTCAGTTTCATTTACTAAAGTCTTTCATCAGCAGACTGCAGTGTTTTACAGGAAGTTGATGACCTTTGATTGTTTTCAGCAGACCTGCAGGATGGAAGCTCCGCCCTCATCAATGATGAAACTCTCATTCATGGAGTGGAAGGAGGAAACATCACAGTTCAATGCAAATTTCTTTTCACTGGAATCTGGATGATGTTGTGTAAAGAAAAATGTGAAGAGGGAAATGTTCTCATTGAAACAGCTGAAAACAAGGCTCAGAGCGGCAGATACAGCATTGAATTTATAAGAAATTCTCTGTCACAGAATATTGTGTATGTGAGCATCACACAGCTGAAAAAGTCTGACTCAGGACGGTACAGGTGCACAATGGACAGAGTTCTTCAAGAGTCATATGATGATTTTAAGATCGTTGTCACAGAAGGTGAGACTCTGCTAAACTTCTTCATGTCCCTGAAGATGTGAACTTCTCACTGGCTGCTAATTTTATTTCAAATAATAATTTAGACTTTGAATTTATTTTAATGAGTTCTGCTGTGAAACACCCGTTAATCTCATCACTCACATGCAGACATACAAACAGGTTTGTTATTATTCTGAATGTTTCCTTGTTCACAGCTTCAAACACTTCAACACCAGACTTTAAACCTCAGCCTTTTACACCATCAGCCTCCACAGCAGCAACAGCAACAACACAGCATTTGAACTTCAGGTCAGGAAGCTCCACATCTCCATCAGCCTCACCTGAAACCATGACAAAGCCATCAGG
Organism: Archocentrus centrarchus; assembly: GCF_007364275.1. Classification (NCBI taxonomy): domain Eukaryota; kingdom Metazoa; phylum Chordata; class Actinopteri; order Cichliformes; family Cichlidae; genus Archocentrus; species Archocentrus centrarchus. Next base: position 5,803,500 of record NC_044352.1, on the reverse strand, counting down.
CTCAGGTACATCATACACACGTGTGTGGATGTGAGTGTGGGTCCTTCTTTGTGTTTATCAAAGAGCCTCATCCATGTCCATGAATGAGATCAGCAGCTGTGAAAGGCGTATAAGTAGAACACAGTGTAGTGTGAACAGTGTGGCATTAAAATAGAATTAAAGTACCAGAAGTAAAAGTACCAGAGTCATTTAATCATAAGTACTTTATGTTTGTGGTTTGTGTTAATCACCCTCTATCGTAACCCCATGATGATTTGAACTGAATTTACATTGTTATGCATTTGATTTCTTTTTTTTTTGTTTTAGTTGAACGTACTTATTAAGTTGAAGTTATCAAATAAATGTTGCAGTAAGTGGCACATAATCTATATGAAGCACTCAAGAGTGAGAACATGCTGACTTCCTTAGTGTCACCACATGAGGTCCTGATGTAGGATAAAGATGTGGTTTCTCAGATTTCTTTCTATCAATTTATGCGAGTGTCTCTTATCCCATATTTAGAGTGTAACAGTAAAAAAATTAATCTGTTCTGTTTAGATCCAAATTTGCTGCTTTACATGATTCTGATTCTGGTCGTTGTGCTCACCGTGCTATCAGCAGCTTTGCTGATGTTCTGCAAAAAGAGAAGAGCCATTAAAGCCCAAGGTGAGCCTTCAGGAAACACACTCACATCATTATTACGAGGACTTAGTTTGTGATTCTCATTCATTGTAGTTTTTACAGTTTTGAGTCTTTTTAGGCATTTCCAGCTTCTTTTCTGTAAATTTACATTCTCATCATTTCTTCTGTACCCTGTACTGCAAAGCGAGTTATCTTGGTATCTTTTCTTTATCTGGATTCACTTACCCTGACAATGCCGATCGGGATCTCTCTCTTTAAGCGTCCTGTCACACTGACCCAAAGAGTCCCGCGGAGGGCTGCAGACAAGTAGACACAAGTAATCTGCAGATTGTATCCATGTGTCCATATGAACTCACTCACAGATAGATTAAGAAACTTATGGAGTTGAAAACCAGCGTTGTGAGACCTCTTACTGTAGCCTGAATGTGAGTGTTAGGGTAAATGAAGCAAGCCAGCAGAAAGATTTCCTGGTATGTTGAAACAGCTTGTTAGTGCAGACTCCTGGACATTTCATAAGCTTTTATGAAATACGAAACAACATCAACACAGATGTGGTAGATTATCTTGGACTGTATTGCATGATTTTGGTCAGGTATGATTTAGCAGTGGCACTGATGAATGCATCGTGGAGGGTTTTCTCTGTTTGTAACCACAGCACCAGCTGTTCATTTTTAAATCAGTTGTTTCATCTCTTTAGTTATTCCACTTTTGTTCCTCATATTATTCCTGAGTTTAGTTCCTCAGGTTCTGTTTACTGTAAAGCCTTAAACCAGATGTTTTTTTCTGAACTGCATGTTTTTCAGGACCTCCTGTGGAAGCTGAGTACGCTGACGTCACACAGGTGAGTTTTTTAGGCACCGTGGAACACCTGAGCTTCGTTACTGCTTGATTTGTATCACCCAGCTGATTTGTTCTCCTTCTCCAGGCCAATCAGCTGTATGAAGAGATCAGAGAGGGGGACAGGGCCAACAGTTCACTTCCTCTGGAAGTGTTTTCAATTTACACCACCGCCAAATGTCCCCAACCCGACGGAGCTGAAGACAAAGACCTCTACAGCCTCGCCACCTCTCCTCAGAACAAAGTAAAACTGTGATTTTTAAGCTTTGAGGACAGAAACCAGGATCCACATAACAGTTTGCGTAGTGAAGGAATTCATCAGTAATCACTGATGGATATTTTATAATATTTCATATCTTATCTGGCTAATAATAATGCTCAGAAATGCCCAAATCTAATGTGGAAATCCTTTGTTCATGAGGGTTATAATATTTGTTCATTCGTGAAGATTTCAGAGGTTTTAGTTTGTGGTGATTTATTTATTATTATTTTATTGCATTAGTATAGCAGACATTTCTTATCTTGTTCACTTCTGTTTATCAGCAGGTTGAGGATTACTATTGTAAAGATTGCTGGTGCAATTTATGTGACCAAGGAAAAAAATGTAACTTTGTTCTATAAAATCTTATTTAATTAGAACATTTTTTTTTCTTTTCTTTCAGGCTGAAGATGACAAAACTGAAGTCGATTACGCTGAAGTGGATTTTTCCCCCGTTCCTGCTGCCAACAGCGCCCCCTGTGGTAAAGCAGATGTCGTCTACACCACGCCTCTGGTACATGCCGGCGTTACTGGAGGCGCTTCACCTCCTCTGTACTCTGCCGTTAAAAAACTGTAATAATGCTGTCCATGGCTTTCTCAGTGATCAGCAGGTGAACACAATTCCTCCCAAACTCGGAGCATCCCGTGTCCACCGGGTAGTGTTGTAGTACTCGAGATCGGTCTTGGTCTCGAGACCGGTCTCGAGACCGCTTTTTGATGGTCTCGGTCTTGTCATGGACTCGACCGCATTTGGTCTCGGTCTTGTCATGGACTCGGACCTTGCGGACTCGGGATTTTATTTCAAGACCAGTCAAGACCACAGCTGTGGAAATATCACTAAATTGCCAGAATACTGTCCAATTTATTTGTTAACATCTTTGCTTTTATTGGATGCAAAACGTTCTGATTCAAATCCAACAAAGATTGCGCTCCTCTGCCTCTCAAAGGAGCGCACCTCACAGACTCCGCCCCAGCTAGGTCGCTGCTATTATCGCTGCTTACGCCTGTATCATTTCACCGCAGTTTGCAATCTACCACAGAGCACGGACAGTTTCATTCACAGTGTGTACGTTTGATCTCACTATGGTCACGCGTGTGCTGCATAAATCGAAATAACAACCGGCATGAACACGAAGAGAAGTAAGAGGGAAAATGACGATCAAAGGAAAATTTCAGGCTTCCGATTCAACAAAAAAAACCCAGCATGAAAGGTAAATACCAACCTTCATGTATTTTGATACACAAACTAAAAATTTAATGCAAGTTTTAGGGCTGCAACGATTCTTGGAATAACACAATTCGATTATTAAAAATCCTCGACACAAATTTGTTGCTTTGATGTTTGGTTTCAGCTCTGCAGCTCAGGTGTCTCTGTGTAAGCGGAGCATTTCCAAAAAAACCAAAAACGAGCCTTTAACGCGAGTGGATCGCTGAGATGTTTTTTCACGCCCCCACTTCTCTGTGCTGTGAGTGCGCATGTTTGAATGTGCGCGTGTTGTGCAGAGGATGTCAGCTGTTATTTTTTTCTTTACGTCAGCTGTAGCCACCAGAACAGATCTATAACCACAGTGTACTGGGGAAAGGGGGGCTGCCATTAGCACTAGCAATCGTTCGGTGCCCCCCCACCCCCTTCAGTACAGAGGGGCTCCGTCAAAATGTTTTTATCAACCACCTGATCAGCAACATGAAGAACAGAGAACTTTGTAGCTGCTCCATCCACCCTGTTTGTTTCACACAGAGAAACATCTGCAGTACGGAAGTTAAAATATGCTGATGAATTGTTAAAATGAAAAATTATTTCTTATCCAATTACTTGATTAACTGACGGAGTAATCAATTAAATACTTGATTACTAAAATAATTGATAGTTGCAGCCCTACTTGTATTCAGAAAGCCATAGTCAAACATTAGTTTTCAGCACCCGTAGAGCTATGAGAGGCCTTCAAGAATAAAATACTACAGTTCCCAGCAAGATGATGTCACTTCCTATTGTTGCATTAAAAACGTGATAGTTTATGCTCACAATATGGTGGCTGATATTCAAATGTAGGAAATGCTATTAGCAGCCGAGGAATCTGGATTATGTTTTTGTTGTGTATTTTTTTATGTGATTTCTGCAAACACAGTGGAAGGAAACGGCACTCTGGGACACATTAAATGCGTGATGTATAAATGTAACTTTTCTGGATTATATGCAAAAATGATCATTCTATCAATCTAATAAGGCCTGATTTAGAGTTCTGCATTGATCCTTTGTGTATAACTGAAAATCCTCTCTGAAGCAAACCTGACATGCACCTCGAGAAATGTAACTACACGTCCAAAAAAACTGATTACTGCTTTCTGGTTATGTCTTAGGCCCCATCACTCAATTAACAAGTGGGAGCGGCATTTAGTGGTTAGTATTAGCTTACTAATTAGCATTAGCATTAGTGCTGGGGTGAGAAATATTTCTTGCTAGAACCCGGAAGTTACCATGGCCACCACCAATGGTAACAGCAGAGAAGTAAGTTGTTTCTCCGCCATCAGTACATTGAGCTAGTGGTGGGCAGATTGATCCTGATATCGATAATATGGATGCCAACGTTGGTATTGGTATTGATCAATATCAGTGTGATGAGATCGATACTTTGGCTTCAGTTTCTCTCCTGTATGCAGTGCTGCGGTTTCATCAAAGATGCAGATTGACTGTCTAAGTGTCGCTCCTGTCACAGCACAGAGCACTTTGCTCCTCCCCTCCCCACAGTGTTTTGTTATACTGTCATGTGATGCATAACATATTTTATTTAGCAAAAAAAAGGATTTTGCTATGAAACATTTAAATCAAATTTAAATTTGTAGAAAATTAGTGAATGAAGGAACATTTTTTATTAAATTTTTTTATTATACTTTCTGAAAAATCTACCTGGAAAAAAGTTTGCATTTGTTCTTGAGTGATGATTTTGTACACTTAATTTATAAAAAAAAATCCAGACATCAATTTATGGGGAAAATTGTTTTGTTCTATTGTTTCAGAACAATAACTTTTATTTTGATAAAGTATTTTCTACTTACATATAAACTTTGCCCAATTCTATCCTGGGTTTTAACAAATTAATGATCCAAAGGAAAAAAATCTCAAACCAGTTAAACTTCATGGAAATTCTTCATAATTATTAAAAAGTATTGGTATCAGTGTCGGTGATAATGGCCCTGTGTTTACTTTACATAGGATCGATACCAAATTATGAAGTGTTGCACACAACTACATTGAGCAGCATACACCAGGAGTGATTGACAGTGCTAAGACCCTCCTCCTGGCTCTGACTGGTTGTTTTTGACTGGGAGCGGTTCAGGGAGGAGGTGGATGAGCTCCATTTTTTTCGCAGATTATCGGTCTCATACTGTCTGACATGGTGACAGTTTTAACAAATATGTAAAAACCAGATGTTTTATAAAAGTTACATCCTGCAGCTTTAATCTGTATAAGATTAAAGGCTTTAGTTCTTACTGTTGATGAGTGTTTGCCATTTTTTCAGTTTTACACATTTAGCTATGTGGTTTTGAAAAAGCACCCATTTTTACAAAGGTTGTTGGTTTAAAAACAACACAACTTTATGCATAGTTTATGAAAGGCAGAGAATAGTTAAGACTATTGTGATGAACTATGAATAATTGTTTTACATTCTGTGATAAATGATGGAAGTCACCCAGGAGTATTAAATAAAGATGGTTATATTTATTTGAGCTGTGAGTGTTTAATATCAGGATGATTTTATGGGAATGTGGATCTTTCAGATCAATTTGAGAAGTGATTTTGATCATGTTTCACATTTTATTGTGTCATGTAGTGTCAGGCACTGGTCTTGGTCTTGTCTCGGTCTCGCCCCCCCTCGGTCTTGGTCTCGACTGGTCTCGGACCCTAAAAGTCTTGGTCTTGTCTCGGTCTCGATACCCTCTGGTCTTGGTCTTGTCTCGGTCTTGGGTTAGGTGGTCTTGACTACAACACTACCACCGGGCAGTCTTATATTACATTTAGTTGTTGAGTTTCCAGAAATCTTCCCTGTAAACAAGCCACTGTGCGAGTATGCTGAGTGATTAGAGCCCTAAATGTAGTTTACCTTGAGTACTTTCTTTAATTTTAATCAAGTAGTTCTTTTTTGCACAGACTGAACAAAACTGAGACTGAAAAAAATTAAGAAGCTCCAGAAAGAGAGAAATTTCCTAAAGCTTAAATTCCCATTACTGATATTTTGAGCTCACTGTCAGCTGGCCTGCAAAATGAAAAAAAATCTGTCTTTCACTCTTTTTGCTCTTTCACACTCACTTCACCACAGTTAATCTTTTTGTGGTGGAAAATGATGTCCTCCAACAAACAGCTTCAGCAGACTACAGTAAATATAGCATGAATGGTAGCTGTGATGGCCTCCGGTCATTACTGATAACTCCCCTGGAATCTCACTTCTGTCTTTCTGTATAAACTCTTTGTAGATTTGCTTAAGATAAAGTTTATTTTGTAAACCAGAACTCTGAACCAGTAAAACTTTATTGGAGGAATCGTGTTTGGATCCCATTTGCTGCTCAGGAAAAAGAAATAATTCTGTTTTCACACATTTATGACTTAAAATCAGGATTTTATAACAACCACATGTTGTTGTTTGACATGATGAAACTACAGTACTGCCAGACAGTAAATTAACAAATTCTAATTTAATACAAACTAAACAGCCTGTTTCACTGGAGGCTGAATGGAACCAGAAGACTGAAGTTACGAGGTTCAATTTAAATGTAAAACTACAAATAACCATAAATGGACAAATGGTTACTCTTTTTATACAGTAGATAAAAATAATTAAAGCAGAGGGATTGAGTGTGGAGCTGTGTGATGTGTTTGAAGGAAGGATTACATCATCAAAAGAAGTCATAAGATCCTGGTTTGCAAGTAAAGAAGAGAAGCAGAGTTCACTCATCAGAGCCGCGACACAAAGGCATGTCACACTTTGTCTGTGTCAGCAAGAATATTGTCATCTTCTCTCATTTTCTCTGTTCTCTCAGTTTCTTGTCTTTGTTTTCTTTTCATTGGGCACTAACCGGTCAGTTTTCTCCTTTGTTGAACAATTTTAACCACAAACTGTTTCAGCTGGAAACAGAACAGTGTTAAAAACAAGTAATTTGATCACGCAGCTTGTTGAAAGTACAAGCGAATTCCTCAAAATATCATCTTGTGTGGAATTAGGTTACATAAAATTTTTCTTTTAGCACAGCTGCACTCTTTTGTTTCATCCCAGGAAGAAACTGGGATGAGACTGGGAATGGCGCGCGTGTGTTTGAAGGCGTGACCTCAGCATTAAGAGAAGTTCCTGGTTTGCAAGTGAAGAAGGAAGAGAAGCAGCATTAAACCATCAGAGCCTTGAGATGAAACACACTTTGTTCTGCTTCATCTTCCTCAGTCAGTAAATTCTCTTCTTCTTTCTGTCACTTTCTCTGTTTTTCACACCAGTTTGATCCCCAGAAATAACATTTCTAATTATTAGTGTAAATTCAGTCTGCAGTCAAATATTTTCATCTATTCTTATAGCAGTAGTAGCAGTAGTAGTGACAGTATTAGTAGTTGTAGTAGTAATAGTAGTAGTTGCAGTAGTTGTAGTAGAGCTGCTGAAACCACACTCAGTTTTGGTGACAAACTGAAAACTTGATGTTTAGCAGCTCGTCTAAAACACTCATTTCACATGAAAACAAAAACACTGGTTTGGTCAATGCAGAAATTCTCACCAGTAGAGCAGTGGAAGGAGGAAACATCACAGTTGGATGCAGTTTTTCTTTCTCTGGACAGAGGAAGCTGTTCTGTAAGGAAAAATGTGAAGATGGAGGCATTCTTGTAGAAACATCTGCTGATGCAGCTCAGAACGGCAGATACAGCATCAGATATGAAAAAAAAAGATTTTTGGTCATATGCTATTCTGTATGTGAGCATCACACAGCTGAAAAAGTCTGACTCAGGACGGTACAGGTGCTCTTTGGACAGAAGTTGGAGGCCACATACAAACTCTGATTTTGAGATCATTGTCACAGAAGGTGAGTTTCTACTAACAACCATGTTTGTCTTTGAAGGTGTGACAGAAGCTTCAGCTCTCAAAGGCAGCTGCTTTTCTTTCAATCACCTACAGATGTTATATTTAGCTGAAAAATAAAGTTGAATCAGTTCCACCCCATAACCACATCAGTCACATACAAACTGCTTCAAGTGGTGTTATTATGACTCTGATTGTTTCACTGTTCACAGCTCCAACCACTAAAACACCAACCGTGACTCTGAGACCTTTTTCAGCTTCAGGATTTCTCTCTCCAGCCTCCACACCACCACCAACACTGAGTGGAAGCTCAGGTTCAGGAAGCTCCACACCTCCATCAGCCTCCACACCTCCATCAGCCTCCGCTGGAAGTTCAGGTTCATTATATATTTTGTGTGTATGCAGATTGTAAAGTTAATCTGACATACAGGAACTAAAATGATCAAACTGACCATTTTAGTTAGTTCAGTAACATCACAGCAGATCAACAGCTGAGGCAGAACATGGATGACTTCATCAGAGCAGCACGTCATGAGATCTGTGGGAGATGGTTGTGATGAATCACTTTTTGACCTCAGAGCTTTTTCAAGTGTCAGTGTGACAGACGTAGACAAAGGAAAGGATTGTGTGAGCTGTAGTTAAATATGTTCTCTGTTTCTGAGTAACTACTTCATGAAATCATTTCATGCTGAAGGAAACTGAACTCAGTGTTCCTGAAAATATTTCTGTCACGTAAATGTTTGAGTAACTGTGTTCAGTCCACAAGTGCGTGTTACATTGTATGTATGCAACGTCACTGCTAAATGAAGCTCGAGGCTGCATGTTTGCACTGAATGAGTGAAATTAATGTTCTGTGTTAAACTCCTGCAGATGTGCTGCTGTATGTGTGTGTGGGATACATTCAGAAACTTATCAAAAACCAGAGACCACACTATCAAATCTTCAGTAAAGATAATTAAATTTTCTGGCGAGAAAAATAAAGGAGCACGTACATCAGTACAAGTGCAGTTTGTTTTCTGTTCTCAGTCATTCTTATGTACACTTGGGCACATCAACAGGAAACAAGAGTGCACTTAAACAAAGGAAGTAATAAAAAAACACTGACGTCTTTCAATGTTCCTCTTACAGCAGTCTCTACAGGTCTCTGAGTTAAATGGAAAGTTGATTTTGCACTTTAATATAGCTAAAATTAAACACATGATATTAGTATAACCTCTCACTTCTATCAACCTTCAGGTGCTACCCTATAGATCGGGTCAAAGGAAGGTCAAAAGACCTATGAATCTTCATACTTCTGACTTACAAAGAAACACATTCTGTACAAAGGTCATAAGGTTATAGAAAAATTCCCCCATGTACACAGTCAACTTAAATGTAACATAAGCATAATTATTATACAAAAATGGTTATCATACTATCACAGAACTCATTTTTCAACAATGTGCGTCTGACTGCTCGTTATGATCATCTTCCTTTTAGCAGCTTTGCTGATTTTCTACACGAAGAGGAGGACCACTAAACCCAGAGGTGAGGCAACAGGAAACACACACACACACACACACACACACACACACACACACACACACACAGATGTACATTCATTTCCTGTGTGTAGATGCCGTGTGCCTTTGAATTGTGGTTCAATTCATTTAAAAATTGATGGCTTCTCTAGAAAAGACTGAAAATAAGTTGACCACAGGGACGTGTTAAACTAAGGTGTGACCTGTAATTAACATCACAGGTTCTTCTGACCTGTAATCAGTCAGTCTGCCTGTTTAAAGGGTGAAAAGTAGCTACTGTGTTGGTATCATGATGTGTTCCACACTGAACATGGACCACAGAAAGCTCAGGAGCTGAGACAGACAGTTATTGATGAGCATGTTAAAGATAAACGAGACCATCTCCAAGCAGCTTGATGTTCCTGTGACTGCAGCTGCACATCTTATTCAGAAGTTTAAGGTCCACCTCACATCTCACACCTGTATCATTGTGGACAATCACCTTCATAGTTTTAGTTTGCAAAGTTTAGCCAAGAACTTAGAGCCTGTCTTAAAGCCAGATGTTCATTTTCTGACCTGCATGTTTTTCAGGACGTCCTGTGGAAACTGAATATGATGACATCACACAGGTGAGCTTCACACATTGTGAGACACCTGAGCTTCATTACAGCTTGATGTGCATCAATCAGCCAGTTTGTTCTGTGTTTGCAGGGCAGCCAGTTGAGTGAAGAGATCAGAGAGGAACAGAGCGGTTCTCCTCCTGTGGAAGTGTCTTCAGTTTACACCACCCCAAAATCCACCAACCACACGAAGCTGAAATCATAGACCTCTGCAGCCGCTTCACCTCTGCTCACAACAAAGTCAGTAAAACTCTGCTCTTTGTTCATGAAGGTTACAATGTTCACTTTTTCTTAAAACACTGTTTTTAAGAAACAATGATTGAACTTTATTAAGATTTCGGAGGCTGTAATTTGTGCTGCTATTGATTATTGTTGCATTCATGCAGCAGATATTTTATTTTCTTCTCTCCTGTTTTATCAACAGGCAACTTCAACAGCGCCCCCTGTGTTAATGTTACTGATGTTGCACCCCAGCCCTGCAACCACAGAAACTTCCCCTCCTCTGTGCTCTGCTGTTAAAAACCATCAGTAGTAATTCATTAATGTTGCTGCTGTGACTCTGTAGGACAGACTCAGTGACAGAGCTGCATAAAACGCTGCATCCTGAAACAACTTGATCCCATGCTTGTCTGCTTGCTGCATTCAGCTGTTGAGTTTCCACAGAGTGATCAGCCAGAAAGTAGGCTGCTCTGGGAGGGATACTGCTAAATGTATCTCACTAAAGGGCTCCAGGGGATTCATTTTGTGTGTACTTAATTATTTTATGTTAGCATATTTTAACCCACCCACTGCAACTCAGCTACACTGCTGCACAGCCTCTCATCAGACATGAACAAACAATAGAAAAAAACAAGTGATCAGTTCTGTCCTTTCATTCTGTGTCTATGAACTCTTTGCTTAAAATCTGTTTTGTGCATTAATATCTTGAGCCAATAAAACTTTTCATACAGAATAATTGTGTTTCTGTGTGTTCCTGTGCTCGTATGCAGTCTCCCCTCCCTGAATCTTCCCTTGTTGCTGCTCAGGAAAAGATTTTCCTTTCAAAAAGATTTCATGATTGACTTTTATTACGTGTGATTTTTCAAACGAATATATTTTAAAATAGTTTGATTTTGATTATGAACTTCCATAAATTCATCCTGATGCTGCTTCAGAATAACTTTTCTTTGCAGCACAGATGTGGAAAATAATGTCTAGGATGATTGTGATGTTCTGTTTGATCTGATGGAACAGCCATTGTTTTATAACCAAAACCTCTGGGATGGAAAAGTGGGTTCAATTCAATTGTAAATAATTTAACTGGTTATGAATTCATTTTATTTTTCTTTGTTACTCATGTGAGTAATAATACATTTTATTTATATCACACCAAATCACAAAAAACAGTCACCTCAAGGTGCTTCATATTGTAGGTAAAGACTCTACAATGATACAGAGAAAAGCAACAGACGACCCCCTATGAGCAAACACTTGGTGACAGTGGGAAGGAAAACTCCCTTTAACAGGAAGAAACCTCCATCAGAACCAGGCTCAGGGAGGGGGGGTCATCTGCTGTGACCAGGTGGGGGTGAGGGGAGGGAGACAGGACTGAGCTGTTTTTTGGTTTTTTGGTTTTTTCCTGGTCTTTACAGCAGAGAGAGGGGGAAAAAAAAAAAACTAATCTTCCCTTACAAAAACTCATCCAGATAATTCAGGACATCAAAAGGTACAAGTATTTATTTATTTATTCAGAATTTAGGCCAGAAGTGTATCCAGCTCCCTCACATTACTAACACAACACATTATACTAATACAAATACATTACTAATAATATATGCAGGACTCAGTCACACCTCAAAATAACTGATCAGCTTTATTTAGTCCCAGTGCAATGTGATCAGCTCAGTTTCACTTGTAACAGAAATGTTATATTTAAATAATAAAGACACATACCAGAGCATAAATATAAAATCAGATAATGATTTGGCTCACTGCAGCGTGGGCTCTACATGGTTTTAATGCTCGTCTATGAAGGAAACAAACCTCCTTCAGTCCTGCAGCTCGGACACTCAGCAGGTCATTTTCCACCTGTTCAGGTAGATCAACCTCACAAATGCCCTGAGCAAGAGGAACATGATCTGACCAATAAGGCAGATCTACCATTGTGTGTGTGTGTGTGTGTGTGTGTGTGTGTGTGTGTGTGTGTGTGTGTGTGTGTGTGTGTGTGTGTGTGTGTGTGTGTGTGTGTGCATTACTTACATCAATGAGGTGTTTCACTTCCTGTTTCTTGAGGTCACTGCTGATCTTTGCAGCTAATAGGAGGCATGCAGCTGAAACCACAGTGACATTCATACTTTGGTCATCACAGTTTTCTCACAAATATTGTGATGCAGCAGTCTGAATGACTCCACATAGCTTAGCTATTTATTCTTCTATATATTGTAATAAAGTCAAATTATTCCACATAATTGTACGTTTAAAATCTGTGACAATATTTTCAATTCTCTAATCTGTAGATTAATCTGACAATATTAACAGGAAAAATTAGCTCTAAGTATTTTATGGATTAATACCAAATCAATTACAAACATCATTTTATATTTTTATTATAACATTACTTATGAATATCTGTGCAGTTTACTCTCCCCAGTAACTGTTTTCAGGCATTTAGAGACAGACAGGATTTTTCCTTCATGTGGTTTTTGGGTCAAAGAGCACTTCAAATTCAGTTCATCACAATCAGAGATGATCAATAAACCGTTATTGATTAATTCTACAAATGCTAATAACAGTGAACAGTTTCTCCTGCCATTAAAACTGAACCTCCTAAAATTGAACACAAGAGGGAGCCACTTCCACACCACACACTGTGGACTCAACAGAAGACTGTGAGAGAGAATCCACCTTAAACCTGTCCATCAAATCTGTTTCACACTTTCAAAGATCTGCAACACAATCAGACTGTAGCACACACACACACACACACACACAGATGTACATTCATTTCCTGTGTGTAAATTCAGTGTGCCTTAGAATTGTGGTTCAATTCATTTAAAAACAAACTATTGAAACTGGCCTTGACAAAAACGATGGCTCCTCTAGAAAAGATTGAAAATAAGTTGACCACAGGGACGTGTTAAACTAAGGTGTGACCTGTAATTAACATCACAGGTTCTTCTGACCTGTAATCAGTCAGTCTGCCTGTTTAAAGGGTGAAAAGTAGCTACTGTGTTGGTATCATGATGACGAGCATGTTAAAGATAAAAGAAACGAGACCATCTCCAAGCAGCTTGATGTTCCTGTGACAGTCATCTCCAAAGACTGATATGGTACAGAACATTATGTTATTACTGATTCAGTTTCCTATTGTGCTTCAGCAGACTATTGTGGTTTGATTGATTGTTCAGGATGCTGAGTCTGAATGATCATTAATTGAATATACAATGGGGAATGATCGAGAGGCGTTTTGTAAAGTGTGCAGAAAAAATATAAATTTGACCTGGAACGGTGTGACGGTGATCAAATCACACCGAGCATCCACCATTCACCGGCAGCGGATCTGCGCGCGCGGGGAGCAGATCCCTATTTCATTTTTTGGTGCTACACAAAGCACTGCAACTGCAACCTCAAGGTCAGTATTGCCTCAGCAGCAAACCAGTGTTTGAATATTCTACTGGAAAATAAATCATCAGCTTGTGAAACTTGAATTTCATTGCATTTTGTTTATATTCTTAAAAAAAATTTATTTCTTGAGTCTTCTTGAAATGTGTTTGGAATATTAATGTGTCTGAGGTCTTAGTCAAGATAAAGTCACAGTTACACCTTCAAGTAAGTGGGATAAAGCTTTGTCTTCGGTGAGAGATGGGATATCATCATACATGGCTTAGTGCTGTGAATCTACCGCCACCCCAAAAAAGGCTGCTGCTCGATTTTGTGCTGGTAGTAAAAATATTTTAGAGGTAGTAAAAATAGGTAGTAAGAGGTAGTAAACTGAACTCTAGGATTCCTGCATTAACCCTGTGCAGCGACCTAGCCGGGGCAGAGTCTGCAGGGCTGCGCTCCTGGGAGAAGGCAGAGGTGTGCAGTCTTTGTTGGATTTGAATCAGTACGTTTTGCATCCAAAAAAAAAAAAAAACAAGGATGTGAACAAATAAATTGGACAATATTCTGGCAATTTAGTGATATTTCCACAGTTCTGGTCTTGAAATAAAATCCAGAGTCCGCAAATGTCAGAGTCCACGACAAGACCGAGACCATCAAAAAACGGTCTTGAGACCAAGACCGATCTCGAGTACTACAACACTACTTTATTGTCATTATGCAGGATGCACAATGAGAATGAATATCTAGATTGAATGGCCAACTCAGTTTATTATTCCACTAATTTCAGATTGGTTTGTGATGAGGAGCAGCCATCCACAAGAGAGGTGGTGGTCAGCCAACAGCCCAGAGAGCATGGGGCGATGCCGCTGCAGAATTTGCCACAGAAACATTAAATGGAAGTGTGAGACTTGTGATGTGCCCTTTGTCTGCAATAGGAACTGTCACACGGAGTACCATCAGTAGGGAAGAATGTAAGGACTGTGTCTGAGGAAAGGGTGGAAAGAGCGCCTGTACAGTGGGGTTTTTTCTTGTGTTTTCCTATACTGAGAGACAAGGACTCAAAAAAACTCTTTTGTAAATATGTTTTATACTCTTCAAATTTTATATTTTGTGTCAAATCTGTTGTTTTGTTCAACTGCAGTGTGTATAAAAAACCATCTAAAATCAATTTCTGATTTTTGTTTTTTCTTCAATTAAAGCTATTGATACAGTCAACATGTAACAAATTATGAAAAACTGGCAGATATTGAAAATTCAAAGTGTTATGAACAAAGGAGGGAAAGCGCTGACTCACAGGACCTTTTCGTGCCTTTTTATAGTTCAAATAAGAAGAAAAGTCCAGCTGGACATATTATCATTATAAAATACAATTATTTTATTTATTTATTTTGCAATTTTTTTTTTATATTTATATATTCTAAAATTTATTTTCAATTTAGAGACTGAAGCTTGAGAAGTGTACCAGATTTCAAGGTATTTGCTGTTCTTTAAGTGAAATTTATCAATTGTGTTTACAAAGTCAGTAGGCTGCTGGCCCCGCAACACGGCCCCAGATAAGTGGATAAAAATGAAAGGATCATGATTGATTTTTTTCCATAATGGAGCATCCCTAGTCTCAAGACACTTTATATTGTAAAGACCCAAAAGTTTTAATCTAGGAAAAATGTTTGCTTAGACTCAGTGATGACGTGAATGCAATTTGATGGTCAAAGATGAGGTTTTGACCATAAATCACTACTACATAAGTATACTGTACCATGAGTGTACAGACATGGATGTAAACTGCAACTTGCCTGTGGTAAAATGTGTACTAAGTACAGATTATGACAAAATTTAAGAATTTTTTGAACAAATATGGATAGGTTGTAATTGTATAGACATTTCTTTTTATTGAAATAAATAAGTTTATACATAAAGTGAAAACAACTGCCTGTTGTTCTGAGAACCTGAGTTCTTCAGTTTTTCAAGCAAATTTAAATTAAATCCTATCTGTATAGGATTGTATAGGATTAATGATTACTCCTCAGAGAGCGAGGATAATAAATGTATCAGTCAAAGGTTTGGACACATTTACATATTCATATGAATGGATGAGTGTCTCCAAACTTTTGACTGCTATTGTACCCCAACAATCAAATGATCCCCTATGAGCAAGCACAAGGCGACGGTGGGAAGGAAAAACTCCCTGTAACAGGAAGAAACCTCCAGCAGAACCAGGCTCAGGGAGGGGCAGCCATCTGCTGCGACCGGTTGGGGTTGAGAGGAAAAAGAGCACACACATCTACAGTCCAAAGAGCAACATAAGGCTCTTTGGACTGTAGGTGGAAAACAGCATTCCATTATTTAAAAGGGAACTGGACCATGCTCACAGTGTCAGCAGGGTTCGAGGAGATTGCAGGCCCAGTCCCATGAAGAAAAGCTCATCCATGCATTGTAGCTCTACAACGCTGAGATGGCCCACAAAGCTGAAGAGACTAGAAGGCCCCCCACGGCAACACCCAAACCTACTTTAAGTAGGCATTTGCCACTGGGAAACCCCGAACCACTGTTAGGAGGGGTTTCTTCAAGGAGGGGTAGTTTCATCATTTCTTCAGAGTCAGCCAATATCTTTTCCTCCTGGAGCAAACTCAGCTGCTCCTTAAGATCTTGGTTTATCTGGCTCTTAATTTCTCTGTCTTCATTCAGATCATCTATCTGGTCCTGCTTGTCTGCAATTATCCTGTACAGTTTTTTTATTTCATCTTCACGCTTCATGATTTGATATCCAGCCTCTCCCATTTGGGAATTAAGATCTTTTACAGATTTCCTGAGCTCTGAAGACTCTGCCTTTAGTTTGTCTCTCTGGCTCACCACCTCAGTCAGCTCAGCAACAACACGAGCGTTTTGATCAAAGAGCAATTCTTCTTTTTCCTGAAGATTATGCAGTTCCTTCTGAAGTGTTTTAATCTCTGCCTCCATTTTTGCGGTCAGAAATGCCACTTGGGCCTCTTTGTCATATACAGCCTCATCCACCCACCAATCCAGCTCATTTATTTTTTCTCTCAATTTTCTGATCTCGTCGTGTTTTTTCTGAGCAAGGCTTTGGAAATGGGTGAGGTCAGCAGTGAGACTCTTGTTTTGTTCAGTTAAGATTTCCTCATTTTCCTCAAGAGTGTGAATCTTTGCGAACAATTGTTCCTTCTCTGCTTCGTTTCGACTTAACACAGATTCAAGCTCACTCACCCTATTCCTAAAGTGCTCAATCCTCAGCTTCATATCCGCCTCATTTTCTTTTAGTTTCTGAAATACCTCAACTGGAATTTCAAAACGGTTCTTGCTCTGCTCCGCAGTCGCACGTTTCTCATCCTCAGCCTGAAGCTCCTCAGGCTCGGTTATTTCTCTCCTCACTGACACGTAAAGTAAATCGTCTTTTAGCAGTTTCTGCTGAGACATAGTTTTCTCGTTTGTTTGTTTGCTGACTGAATGAATTTGTAAAACGTTTGTTCTACCTATATACCCTCTGGTGCCACAACCCTGCAACGGTACTATCCAGCGCTTTAATGGGCGATGACGTCATTCTACTTCAAAGCAGCACTGGTCGGCACTTTATATCGCGGAGAAAATGGAAGTTATTGCTACATCAAAGGCGGCATTCTAGAATGTTCATTTTAGCTTGTTTTATTTTATAGTTCGTTTAAGTATAAAGTCTGTATAGAAATATAACTACTCAGCAGGACCTGAGCTGACGTTGATAGACTCGATCTGCTGTGCGCATGCGCGGAGTCACTTTTTGCCTCGTCACGGGAAAATGTAAGTTTTTACAACTTTGGCTGGATTTACGCCATGCTTTTTCCTCGTCCTCACCTTCGATGCGCGTTTTGTGCAGAAATAAACGGCGATAATGTGTTTCGCTAACAGGAAGTGCTTGCTAATAAAAACAAAACAAAAGAACTCCCGACAACCCCTTTCCTATTGGTGGAAAAATGCACCATATCAACCAATCAGAAAATTATGCGGTAACACGATGCGTTTGGCTGCTGAGGAGCAGGTGAAAAAGTGGTAAAAGAGACATTAATGCAATTTTTGCCTGTGGTGGTCCCTCAGTTTTGTGGAGGACAGAAACTCTTTTTTGAGGTGGTGTAAATAATTTGTCTAGCATCTTAATGTGAGTCCTGATTGCTCTGCAAATAGTTGTACACAAAAACGCATGAGGCCTTTTCTTGCATTTAATGTTGTTTATAACTTTATTTACTATATTTTTACACAACTTTTGAAAATTTACAACTTATATTTGCATTTTAATTATAAAAATAATTTCTTAAGCATGTTTGTGATTTTTACGATAAAAAAAAAATCTAACTTTTTTCTACTCAAATTTTATGTTTTGATGTGATTATAAGTCCAATGTGTTAATACAGTATGTCAAAATGAAAGAATAACTATACAGTCACACACGAGGTGGTGCTGAACAAAATGATGTATTAAAAGGTGGTAAAGGTAAACAGTTTCTAAGGTCAACTTCAAAGCTAAAAAGAAAAGTAGTCAAAAATGGCCAAATATACCCCGGACCCCAGAGGGTTAATGATCGAGAGGTGTTTTGTAAAGTGTGCAGAAAAAATATCAATTTGACCTGGAACGGTGTGATGGTGATCAAATCACACCGAGCATCCACCATTCACCAGCAGCAGATCCCTATTTTGTTTTTTGGTGCCACACAAAGCACTGCAACTGCAACCTCAAGGTCAGCTACCGTCACACCTCAGCAGCAAACCAATATTCCAATATTCTACTGGAAAATAAATCATTGGCTTGTGAAACTTTCATTTCATTTTGTTTATATTCTTAAAAAAACAAATTTCCTGAGTCTGTAACAGCTGAACTCTGCCACAGCCGGAGAACTGCTGTGAAATCTAATCTGCAGCGCCTGGCTCTGACCACAGGCCACTGCCATTCACTCACATTCATTTTTTTTAAAACCGAACCGAATATTAATGTATTTACATTAATATTAAACACCAGTGTGGCTTTTCTTTGCAAACCCGAATCAGAACAGCCAAAGACTGTTTCTGTCTTAAAATGAGGATCAGAGTTATTATAGTTTACTATTTTTATTAGTTTTTTCTTTCAGTTCAGTCTTTATTGGCTTCTATTTTTATTATAGCCTTTTTGATAGTAATATTAAAAGATTGAATTCTCAGTAATAAGATGAGGAAATTCAGAATCACAGCCTTAACAGATAAATACATCAGAACTTCATCGTGCGTGTTATGTTGGAAAATGTAACTAATGTGGCAAAGACTAAAAACCATCCCTCCATCTCTGGGTCCGGGTCACGGGGGCAGCAGTCTAAGCAGACCTCCTCCACCACCTCCTCAAGCTCTTCCAGGAGGACAAAGAGGTATTCCCAGGATAGCTGAGAGATGCAGCCTCTCGACTGTGGTTGCTGTCCTGAGGTCTCCTCTGAATCATCTCACCTAGGAGGCTCCCAGAAAGCATCTGCTGACAGAAGCCTGAACCATCTCATCTGACTCCTTTTGATGGGGAGGAGTAGACGCTCCATTCGGAGCCCTCCTGAAAGCTCGAGAACTTAAAACTAACAACATTATTTTATTTATAAGCATAAATTAATGTTTCTAAACTGAGTTTGCTAAAGTCTTTTGCATATACACTCCCCTCAGAAAGTATCTGAACTCTGGCTTTCATGTTGGTTACGCCTCTAACTATAAATGTGCAGTCTGCACAGGCAAAACCCAAAAATCTGGAACTGTCGCATATTCATCTTTTAATGTCAAACTCAAATGTTTTCCCTCTACAGGAAACACAAAGGGACGGGCCTCACTGTTCCAGTACCTTTGGAGGGGAGTGTAGGTGTCACAAGTTGGATGTGAGCGTGTGCTGTCTGTGGTTGTGGTTGTCTGTCTCTGTGTTAGACCTGACTGATGACCCCTGTTAGGTTCGGACCACCGTTAAATAAAGAAAGACACAGAAACCCGTAGTTGATCTTTTTACCTGCAGGGAGAGTCTCAGTCAGCCAACACGCGTGTGTGTATGTCTGAGGGAGAGTCTGAACCTTCTTCCTGTTTGGCTCTTTTATTTTAGCATCACGTGAGTTTACACAAAGCTCAGGTAACAACATCACTCACGTCACATAATGTAATCATGTATGTGTATGTGTGTGTGTGTGTGTGTGTGTGTGTGTGTGTGTGTGTGTGTGTGTGTGTGTGTGTGTGTGTGTGTGTGTGTCCTCAGGAAACAGGCGTTACCTGCTTTCCATGTGCATGTTTATGATAAACACATTGTGATACATAGAAAAACAGTTAAGCGTTTATCTATTCTAACAACCCCCTCCTGCCTAAAGTCACCTGATGGGCTCCAGCCCCACCCACACTGATCTGGTTAAGCAGTTAAGAAAATGATGAAGGTTCAAACACTTTAAGGTACTCAGTCCACTCATCTTATAGAAATCTGATATTGCAGCGCCCCCACACACACACACACTCATATTTTAAACCCCAATTGGTACAATATAATCATAACCTTTCTGAAGTGTCTGCCAATATTTTCAAATTTATCCAGCAGGTTGGTTTATACAGTTAGGTACAGAAATATTTGTACAGTTGCATTTTAAAACATTTTGGATATGTATTTACAATGAAGGAAGCAAGATGCTACTGAAATGACTTTTTCCCCCATCAGAAAGAACCAATCAATCATTTTGGCCACTCTTCATGTCTCCTCCATCTCTCTAATGGGTTTTGGACTCATGTTGAGTTTTAACTTTTGACCAATTCAAATAAAGAAACAGCTTTTAATTCAGTCACATTTAGAGGAGAGGACAGTAGATAGATGCAGGTTCCTAAACCTTTACTTTACAGTTTGAATCCGTTTAGACTGTAATCATGATTTTTAATCACATACTTGCTCATTTCAAGGCCCAATTTAATGGAGACAAGCCTGCGAGATAATCCAAGCAGACAACTCCAACTAAACCTTATTGTACACAACATGCACCGTCTCCATGTAAGCACCAGAATGGGGCGGGTGGGTGTTTGGAGGGCTGTCTGAGGGGGTTTGTAGTTTAGCTGACACTGATGGCAGGTGGTGAAAACACACTGTGTGATTCTAACACACATTTGCTCACAGTGAGATCAGTGACAAAGCAGCCCACCTCAGCTGTAATCTTCCCTCATGAATTAAACACTGTGATACAGTGTGTGTGTGTGTGTGTGTCATAGATATTAATTCACCTGAGAGGAGGGATCAAACTAAGCTGTAGCCTATAGGATGGTGGGAAAAAAAGAGCATGTGTGCTGTGATTACTCCCAGTTCTCAGAGGTTTATAATCCTTTCTTTTCAGTTTTATTTATCCTGCTTATCTCTACTTCAGTTTTTCATTTTGCCCTTTTATTCCTGTTTATTAGAACATAAAAAAAAAAAAAAAAATAGGTTTAACCTGTTCAATTTATACTCCTAATCTCACAGTTGCACAGATATAATCATCTGGCTCAACATTATCATTAAAATGTGTAAAAACTAACCAAATACAGAAATCCTACCAGTCACCAGAGATTAGTGAAGATCTGACCTGGATGATGTATTAATTCATGTGATGATATTAAATAGATTAAATACCACTAACTGGTGTGATACATAGTTTCTTCTTGAACCTGTTATTCATATGAGTCATACACCAGTGAGCCAAAAACATTATGCACATGTACGTGATGAATAAGGTTGTTTACTTCTTATCAGTGTTGGTGTCAACACTATAAGACCGTATAGCAGATGTTACACACGTCACAAGGGGGCGCTGAATGGCGTGCTCAAGGCTGTTTTATTCTGTTTAATACAACACAGCACAGTACAGCGTTAGTGCTCTTCATCTACTAACTATACAACTGAACTTGTGTCTATTACAGTCATCAACTTTAGCACCATTAAAATATAAGGAAACAGGTCTAAACTGTTTTGTTAGTTAATACTCTCTATATTGTGCTTGTACAGAACGGACTCGGACAGCTCTGTTAAACGTGACGACCTCTCTTTATTTAACATTTTAACAACTTCCCTCTAGTCCACAAGAGGGTGCTACATCCAATCTGTACTGACCCCGTCACTACCATAACATCCCCCCTTCTGAGACCATTAACAATAATAACAACAATAGAATGGTTAGAATGGTACTTTCACTTATCAGTATGCACTCATTCCAGTGGAACCAAATGGTAAGTAATTTAGGGCGCTTATCTCAACTTAAGCTCATAACACCATTTCACTTATTTATTAATTTTTTTTTATTGTGAACTTATCTAGACTATGAAGGTGGGTTAGACTCCCCGGTCCTTCAACTGAGTGAGGGGATTATTCTGCCCCGGGCTGGTCACTCAGTTCCTCGAGAGTACCTTCTACCTAAGTCAAAGTCCTTAAGGTACCTCGGAGGGTTTCGCTCTCTTGTTGGATATCTTCTGGCAGTAGGTTGGCTGCCTGGTGGTACAGAAGACTGCTGAGTCACGCCTGAAACAGGGTCGATATTCTCAGGCATGACAGGACCTTGTTGTTCTGCAGGTTCAGATTCAGTCCCTTTAAGTGGAACAAGATGGCACCTGTTTCGACGTAGGAGCCCCCTAGGGGTCTCAATGAGGTAAGACCGGGGTGTATCTGCTCTGCCAGATATAGTCCCATTGTCTTTCATGTCTTTGATCCAAACTTGATCTCCCTGTTGGAGTCCAGTGAGGTCACCTGCTCTGTGTCTTATGTTGAACCATTTCCACTGTTTCTCTCTCTCTTTCTTTTCTCTCTCTCTCAGTGCGGTGATGTTTGTCCAGGCTGGGTTAAGGCTGGATGGGAGGACAGGTAGTGTAGTTCGAAGTTTCCTTCCCATCAGGAGCTCTGCAGGGCTATGTCCATTGGCAAGCGGTGTGGCACGATATGCCATGAGAGCAAGATAGGGATCTCCTTCTTTTTGTAGAAGGCTCTTTACTGTCCTCACGGCCCTTTCTGCCTCACCATTGCTCTGAGGAAACCTCGGGCTGGAGGTGGTGTGGAGAAAGCTCCACTCTGAAGCGAACCTCTGGAATTGCTCTGAGGAGAACTGAGGCCCATTGTCCGACCTAAGCTCTGCTGGAATGCCATGGCGTGCGAATATGGACTTTAGGTGTTCAATCACTGCTGCTGACGTGGTAGATGTCAACTTAGCAATTTCTATATACCTTGAAAAATAGTCCACTGCAACCAAATACTGGTTGCTATTCCAGTCGAAAAGATCTACGCCAACTAATTCCCATGGTCGTGCAGGAAACTCAGTTAGTATGAGTGTTTCTCTGTGTTGCTGTCTCAACTTTGCACATGACTCACACTCTGCTACTAGCTGTTGTAGTTGAGAGCTCAGTCCTGGCCACCATACTGACTGCTTTGCTCGTTCCCTCGACTTTGCGATGCCCTGATGACCTGTATGCAGCCGTGTTAGGATCTCCTTTTATAATACCTTTGGAATTACAATGCGCATACCTTTTAGCAGAAGTCCATTTTCTTCTGTCAGGTCTCCTGAATGCTGATGGTACGGGAAGCATGGACCCGGAATTTTTTGTTTTTCCGGCCAGCCCTGTTTACAGTAGTGCTTGACTTGTTTTAGCGTTTCATCTTTGTCTTGCTGCTCTCTTATCTGTTGCAGTCTCTCCTCTGTTGCCAGGAGACATGAGATCACCTGATGTGCATACAAGTCTATTTCATCAGTCATTTTCTTGTCACAACCAGTCCTTTCCGGTGTTCTGGACAGCACGTCTGCAGTTGCTATGTTTTTCCCGGGGACATGTGAGATGGTGAAAGAGTATCTCATTAGTCCTCAGTCTCTGCACACGTGGTGGCAGTTCATCCAGGTTCTTTGAGCCCAAGAGTGGTACCAGTGGCTTGTGATCTGTCTCAACATGAAACTCAATACCAATAAGAAAATAGTTCACATGCCCAGGTTATGGCTAATGCTTCCTTCTTAATCTGGGCATATCTTTGCTCTGTGGAGGTTAGTGCTCTTGAGGCAAATGCCACTGGCTTGGTTATGCCATCCTTCTGTTTCTGGAGCAGCACTGCTCCCAATCCATACGAAGATGCATCAGCCGACACCGTCGTTTGAGCTTTAGGGTTGTAGAGTGCCAAACTTGGTGGTTTGCTCAGTTCTAATTTAATACCATCAAACGCTGTCTGTTGAGCCTCGCTCCAGCACCACATGTTTTTAGTGCTGAGCAGTTCCCTCAACGGCTGTGTTTTCTCTGCTAGGTGGGGAAGGTATTTTCCTAGGTGATTAACCATTCCCAAGAATCGCCTTACTCCACTCACATCGGTGGGTGCTTCCATCTTGTTGACAGCGGTTACTTTTTCTGGGTCTGCTCTGACGCCTGCACTGTCAATGATTTGTCCCAGGAATTTGATGGAGGACTTTGCGAATTCACATTTTTCACTTATTAATGTCACCCCTGCTTTTACAAGCTGTTCAAGGACTGCCACAAGTCGCTTGTCATGCTGGGTCTGTGTGTTGACATACACCAAGATGTCATCCATTTGGCAGACAACTCCATCCGGTCCCTCCAGGAGCTGAGACATTCTTCTTTGAAAATGCTCTGGAGCTGAGGAGATGCCGAAGCAAAGTCTGTTGAAACAGTATCTTCCAAACGGTGTGATGAAGGTTGTCAGAAGAGCTGACTCCCTGGACAAAGGTATTTGAATGAATGAATGAAGGTTTTATTGCCATGTGGGTGAACAGGTTCACACATTGGAAATTGCAATTAACAAAGCACCCATCCAAGAATACAACAAACACAAACACAACACGGGGGGACAGGTGTCCTGAGGTTATGCAGCCGACTTGCAGCGCTACCTTTACAGTTCCCCGAAAAAGAAAACAACACACATCATGGGGTAGTTAGGTTAAAAAAAAAGTCATCTGGTACAGTGCTCGAAAAGAGCACCATACCAGGGTCCAAAAAAACCACCTTAGCAAAGCATATTTGCACATTTAAAGCCAGAATAGCAGCGGTAGGCAGAGGTGGGAAGTAACGAAGTACAAATACTTCGTTACTGTACTTAAGTAGATTTTTCAGGTATCTGTACTTTACTTAAGTATTTATTTTTCTGAGTACTTTTTACTTTTACTCCCTACATTTTTACACAAGTATCTGTACTTTCTACTTCTTACATTTTCAAACAGACTCGTTACTTTTTAACACGTCAGAGAGAAGTTTGCATTTCCGGTCAGTGCGCCGTCAAACATCAAACGATCTGAGCCTAAACGGAGGAATAATAACACATTAGAGACAATCGTACTGGCGTATCCTCCATCACCGGGGCTTATCTCGTACAAAGGGATTAAATACGCAAACCCATATAATTAATGTCTCATTTATAGCGCTATAATCAGGGGTTACAGCGGGCCGGACTGAGTCCGTAAGTTGCGCTGCGGCACATAAACAGCTTAGCTAGCGCTACTGAAGAGGAGCGAGCACGAAGGGAGTAACGTGTGGCAGGTAAATGCAACGTTTCTAAATGCTCAACAAATATCAGCAAACATACAAAGTGTGTGCAGTTTGTTACACAGCTAGCTAAAAGAAGAGCTGCTGTATTTCAGGGAGAGCAAAGAGAGAGAAGTTCACTCAGAGATGGAGAAAGAGGAAGGAGAGGAAGAAGAGAGGTTAGAATTAAAGGTAAGGACTGGAAAAAAAAACTGAAGTATGCTGACGTTGTGTAATTCAAAGATTCTATGAAAATACTGCAGTTTAGGTTAGCTTGTTGTACTGTATTTACAGTAAGACTCTGTGTTGGACTGGAGCACAGTGTTTGTGTTCATGGTCAGAGTTACAGGTTACATCAGTGCAGCAGAGATGAGTCTGAATCAAAGCTGCTGATGCTGAGATTCATTCACTGAATCCAACATTTCTACAGCCTGTATGCTGTCAGTGTAGGGGATGGAGATCAGCTCAGATAGCTGTGAAATACTGGGTTACATCTTTGTGAGTTCACTTCATCCACACAGAGCAGTAAACCTCAGAGCAGCAGCAGCAGGTCAGCTGATCACAGCCTGCACACCAACATCATTTACTGCAGCTCACAATAGAAAGCTGTGATTCTTCTCCCCATGCAGAGCCACTACAGCTGATCTTAGGGTTCTTCCACCTTCTGAATCCCACTGTAACCCCTGAGTATCCTCATGTTGGTGTTTAGGTGGAGGCACAGTCACCCTCTACTATGGAGGACACAGAGAACAGAGCTGTGTTTAAATTCCCTTTCACAGTTTGTGTCCTACATAACAGTTTCAAGCTGAGTGCATTCATTAGAATTAAAATTTAGATTGGAATAACGTTTGTATTCTCATGTAATATTATTTTATATTATTACAATAATATATAATGAGGTTTGGTTAGTTTTACACAAAAATAGCAGGTAGAAACATCCTCCAAAGAACTACTTTTACTTTCTTACTTTGAGTACATTTCAGAGCCTGTACTTTTTTACTTTTACTTAAGTAGAGAAGTTGAACCAGTACTTCGACTTTTACTAAAGTATTTTTTAACATAAGTACTTGTACTTCTACTTAAGTACAGAATGTCAGTACTTTTGCCACCTCTGGCGGTAGGTGAGGTCAGGTCAGGAGGGGATGCAGACAGAGACGAGAGGGTGGGGGAATTGTGGAGCCAGATACCGGCTCCTAGCCAAAACAGTTCGCTGATAGTGATGGAATTTCATCAGCAGCCATGGTACACCAGATCCAGCTTCACAAATCACAAAGCAACTGTCCCACATAGTCCTGGAGAGATATGGTTGCCAGCCAAGGCCGGAAGGGGAGCCGAATCCTGATAATGCAGATGTTGTTTTGGAACAGGCTGCTTGTTTTTTCCCAACAGCCTTCAGTCTCACTGGGAGCCATTCAGTAATCCAATATTCCAAATTCATTAGTTACCGTCCTCACTGTGCAGAACCGAACCTTATCTCCAGATCTAACCCCTCTCGCCTGCGAGCCCGTCAAATTTACGGCTCAGGTCCACCAGGCTTTGAGTCTGAGTCTGTACGGTTCTGGACAGGCCGTCCACCGGGGTCGGCAGCCTCTGCAGATGTGGAACTGCCGCCCAGATTTTCTTGATTTCCCGGTAAATCAGGTATCCTCCGAGCCCAAACAGAAAAGATACCGCTACCAAAAGGCCGAATATATAGGCGTCTTCCACGTCTTCGATCTCAAGGGCCGAGAAGCACACAGGTCTCCACGAGCTCCAAGAATCGATGACGTATCCAACATGGTCTGTTCCACTCGGACACGCAGGCTCCCCTTTCTCCGATCTCATAGTGGAAAAAATTCGATCAATGATGGTGAAGGCCCAGTTTGCCAGATCCATGTTGCTCTCAGTCTTATTCTTATTCGGACAGTGTGTAAGAGACGCTCTCACAGCAAGCAGCAAGCAGAGAGATGGGGAGGGCAGGGAGAGAGAGATAGTGCGACCGTCTCCGACAAGAGCAGGAAGAGGACCTTTGCCAAAATCCTGAATTTGCATCAAGTTTTGAGAATATTTTTGCGCCCTCTAGTTGTCCTAGGGTGTGCTCCACTGAAGGCAACATGTGTCGTTCTCTTTTGCAATCTTGAGCTTTAGGGTTGTAGAGTGCCAAACTTGGTGGTTTGCTCAGTTCTGATTTAATACCATCAAACGCTGTCTGTTGAGCCTCGCTCCAGGACCACATGTTTTTAATGCTGAGCAGTTCCCTCAACGGCTGTGTTTTCTCTGCTAGGTGGGGAAGGTATTTTCCTAGGTGATTAACCATTCCCAAGAATTGCCTTACTCCACTCACATCGGTGGGTGCTTCCATCTTGTTGACAGCGGTTACTTTTTCTGGGTCTGCTCTGACGCCTGCACTGTCAATGATTTGTCCCAGGAATTTGATGGAGGACTTTGCGAATTCACATTTTTCACTTTTTAATGTCACCCCTGCTTTTACAAGCTGTTCAAGGACTGCCACAAGTCGCTTGTCATGCTGGGTCTGTGTGTTGGCATACACCAAGATGTCATCCATTTGGCAGACAACTCCATCCAGTCCCTCCAGGAGCTGAGACATTCTTCTTTGAAAATGCTCTGGAGCTGAGGAGATGCCGAAGCAAAGTCTGTTGAAACAGTATCTTCCAAACGGTGTGATGAAGGTTGTCAGAAGAGCTGACTCCCTGGACAAAGGTATTTGCCAAAATCCTGAATTTGCATCAAGTTTTGAGAATATTTTTGCGCCCTCTAGTTGTCCTAGGGTGTGCTCCACTGAAGGCAACATGTGTCGTTCTCTTTTAACAGATTTGTTCAGTTTGGTCAAATCCACACACACACACGGACTTCTTCTCTGTTTGGTTTGGGTACTGGGACCATACCTGCACACCAATCAGTAGGCTGCTCCACTCTGGAGATTACTCCTAAATCTTCCATACGAGCTAGTTCCTTTTTAACTCTGGGTAACAGGGGAACCGGTACTCGTCTTGGAGTTGACAGGGCAAATGGTTTAGCATCTGCTTTGAGCTCAATTTTGTAGTCACCCTCCATCCTCCCTAAGCCACTGAATAGTTTGGGGAACTGCTGCTTCACTGCTTCCATTGATGTGAGTGACACTGCTTCTACTCTGGCCACCAACCCAAGAGCTACACTTGCTGTGCGGCTAAGTAGCCCTTGTATCAGATCCGCTACTACATACACGGGCTGTCTTGTAGTTTTGCTGGGAGTGCTCAGGTTAGCTGTAAACTTCCCTTTAACTTCTAGTGGGGACATACCTGCACCATACAATTTCAGGTATGTGGGTTGCAGCTGCGGTCTTTGTGCTAGAGTGATGTATTCTTTTTCTGGCAGCACGGTTACGTCTGCTCCGGTGTCTATTTTGAGTAGACAGGCCTGATTGTTCACCTTTACTGTAGTAATCCAAGCATCATCTGGCGTGTCCGATGCCACAGAGCCCAGAAATGCCACTTCTTCACTGTCATCACGTGCTGCTTGTGCTTCTCTCACTGCTCCCTATCTGCATACTCTTGCATAATGTCCTTTATTTTTACACAGATTGCAGAGTACGCCCCTTGCTGGGCACTCATTTTTGCTGTGGGAGGGTGTCTTTCCACATCTGGTACACAGTCTTGTGCCCTGGTTCATCATTTTCCCCATGTTATGTGGCACCATTTTTGTTTTTTTGAACTGATTTGTTTTAGTGTTAACAATGTCCACATTGCATGGGTTTTCCTGCTTGAAATTGCTTTTAAGGAGATCCTGCTGTTTCTTAACAAGCTCGCTTTGTCGTATTCGAATCACTGCTTTTTCTAACGTGAGCTCGGCATCCATTTGCAGTTGCTCCGAGAGTCTCTTGTCTCTTATGCCCACAACGAGTCTGTCCCTTATCATTTCACTGTGCAGCGCCGCATAGCCACAATGTTCTGCCAAGACATATAGGGATGTAATGAAACCATCCGCTGTCTCCCCCACTTCTTGTTGTCTTTGGTTAAACTTTGCACGTTCAAGTGTGCATCCAGTTTATGCTTGAGAGTCTGGTACTCACTCGGCTCCT
Source organism: Archocentrus centrarchus (assembly GCF_007364275.1). NCBI lineage: Eukaryota > Metazoa > Chordata > Actinopteri > Cichliformes > Cichlidae > Archocentrus > Archocentrus centrarchus. The sequence continues at coordinate 5,774,498 of NC_044352.1, read as the reverse complement.
CCTCGGTCAGGTTCAGTGAAGTTATCACATCCTCTGCTTCGTCACCCATTGTATATATCAGAGTGTTAACCTGGTTTTCTTCCGGCTGCAACTCGAGTCCCAACGCTATCCTGAATCGCTCAAAGCGTCTGATCCATTTCGGCCACTCTTCCGGCTTTGAGAAGTCAAACTTGGGCGGCGGTGATACTTGAAATGCTGCCGGTGCGGCTGCCATGTTGCTGATCGGGCTGCCAGCTAGCGCTTGCTGCTGTGTTAGCTTAGCTTCAAAAATTCCTTTCGGTCCTGGTATGCAGCGCGAGTTCTCTCTGGTGAGAAGGCCTCTTCTCTCCTGTGGCTCTCTTTCCCCTCAGAGAACTTCTGACACCATGTTTTGTTAGTTATTACTCTCTATATTGTGCTTGTACAGAACAGACTCGGACAGCTCTGTTAAACGTGACGACCTCTCTTTATTTAACATTTTAACAACTTCCCTCTAGTCCACAAGAGGGTGCTACATCCAATCTGTACTGACCCCGTCACTACCATAATATAAACATTAACAAATAATACCAGAAGGGGGTTGAAAGTGTGCTTACTACTACGCAGTAACAGCGTAAGTAACTGACGTCGGTTAGCATTTTAGCAAGCATGACTTAACATGTTCCATTCAACTCAAACTACGTACAAAACAACCTGCACTCATAAAAACACAGTCCTGCAAGTAGATAGAAGTATACTGATCCAACTTATGTGTTTTGTGCACTTCACCCACCTGTTTAATACAACACAGCACAGTACAGCGTTAGCGCTCTTCATCTACTAACTATACAACTGAGCTCACTTGACCTCTTAGCGCTATGGTTGCCATCTGGTGGCGTGGCATGTGTACTGCACCCCAATTTGGCAGGTGGAATATTTACTATTTTTTCGGTGTCACAACCCATGTGAACATTAAAACAGAAGAGTGAACAGTCACACTTCAGCCTCAATAAAAAATGAAAAACTATAGGGGGATGTACTTTCTCAACATTCAATATGTCCTGGGTGCCACACCGAGCTGGGTCTCGCAGTGAGAGCAGGTGTAAAGCGTTGCGGCAGCTGACTCTGAGTTAGAGCCTCTTGGAAACATTGAGGCTTGTAGGGCCTCTGAGCTGTGGTAACTAGCCTCCAGCAGTCATCTGAGGAGGAACCAACTATGAGCTGCCAAGAGGGTGTTGGAGGATGTGCTGGAGTAAGGATGATAGGTGGCTCCAAATCTTACAGGACTAACAGAATCTGCTGCTAATGTCTTGGAGCCTCCGTCTGGGACTCAGCCGAGTCACACAGGGGAACAGAATTGCGCACAAGACCGGTGTTGTGCCCAAAAGTGATCGTTAGTGCTCTTAAAACAGATGTGTTAATATCAACTAGTGTTCTAGTACTCGAGACCGCTTTTTGATGGTCTCTGTCTTTTCATGGACTCAAACATTGAGGACTCGGGATTTGATTTCAACACCAGTCAAGACGCAACTGTGGAAATATCACTAAATTGCCAAAAAATTATCCAGAATATGATGGAAGTTACCCAAAGATGGTTACATTTATTTGAGCTCTGAGTGTTTAATATCTAGCTGTTGTTATGGGAATGTGGATCTTTCAGATCAATTTGAGAAGTGATTTTGATTATGTTTCACATTTTATTGTGTCATGCAGAGTGGGTCACTGGTCTTGGTCTTGTCTCAGTCTCGGGTTAGGTGGTCTTGACTACAACACTGTGGCACACAGCTTATTCTGCTATAGACTCTTGTTGGTGTTTATTTTATTAGATGGCTGAAGTCTGAAGAAACAAGACATATTGGCAATTTACACATTTAACTGCCAAATAACAAACGATTGCATATTTTTTTTGAGTGGTGGCAACCCTAGTCTTTATTATAAGGACCTAGGCAACCCTAGTCTTTATTATAAGGACCTAATCAAGATTAGAGCGTAAAGACGTTCTATTTGCAAAGCAGAAAAGCCACGTAATGTTAGCTAGCTAACAAATTGACTGTAGACAGTTGTGTTAATGCACTGTTTTGACTAACGGTGTTGCCGTATAAGTCGGTCTCGCGATGTCGAGAGTAACGCGAGGTTTTGCGGAGACACGTATGCTAGGCGTTCTCCCCCATGACATTTTGTGGATTGTCTCCCAACAGCTTGGTATTAATAAATACTGAAACCTGGATCATACGCCTCTCTCGTGATTGACATGGTGTCAGAAGTGGGATGTCCCTCGCTGTGACTGAGCCGGACGGAATTTCACAGACAACTCGGCACCAGGAAAGGAGGTGAATAAATCGCCGGAATGGCAGATGGATTCAGACGTCCCGATCCCCTCATCTTTGATGGAAATGTAGCAGAAAACTGGCGTAAGTTTGAACGTGAATACGAAATATTTATCGCCGCTGCACACAGTGATAAGCCTGCCAAGACGAGAGCATACATACTCCTCAATCTGGCAGGACCAGAGGCTATAGAATGGGAGCAGTCATTCACATATGCACCCGCGGTCACGGATGGCGAAAACGTCATCACACAGGCAGAGTCCCGGGAGGATCCCGTCTGCCTGCTACGAAAATTTAGAGAAATATGTAACCCGGAAACAAACGTGATAATGGAGAGACACAATTTCAATTCTCGAGGCCAAAAACCAGCAGAAACAGTTGAATCGTACGTGAGCACACTGAAAAACCTTGCCAAAATGTGCAACTTCGGCCAATTACAGGATGAACTTGTTAGAGACAGACTGGTCGTTGGAATATGTTATGACAGTGTCAGACGTTCCTTACTCAAAGAAACTGACCTCATGCTAGCAAAGGCTATACGTATCTGCCAAATAAGTGAGCTCACAGACCAACATACAAAAACCCTCTCTGCACCTAAATATGCGACAGCTGCCAGTGTGGATACCATGCAGATAAAACGCAGTAACAAACCCAAAGGCCAGTTGAAATTTAAAGCCAAACCGGAAAGTACACCGATCTCAAACTGCAGCTACTGCGGAGGCACACACCCTGCCCAACGCCACCAATGCCCGGCCTTTGGTCAGCAGTGTCACGGCTGTGGGAATTACAACCATTTCAAGAAGCTGTGCAGATCAACAAGAGTTTGCAAGTCTAGCAGACAAGTAAATCAGCTATTGACAGAGGCAGATTCTGACACTGACACTTTTATGGTTGAGGGCTTATCAATACAGGGAGACAACAATATCGACACTATACACACTGAGGACTGTTACAAAGGGGAAGGACACTGCACTGTCATGATTAATGACAAAAGCCTTGAATTAAAAGTTGATACTGGGGCCAAATGCAACGTGATCTCCCTCGATACATACAAAGCCATCAAAAAACATGAAGAAATATGCAAACCAAGTAGAATGATAAAACTTGTTGCTTTTGGTGGGACTGTGATCGAGTCAATTGGCACAGTGACTCTGCAATGTGAGCTCAATGGACAGCACCACATGCTAAAATTCCAAGTTATTCACAAAAGTGCACAGCCTATACTAGGCTTACAAGACAGCCTGAAGATGAAACTGGTCACCTTTAGCAAAGATGTACACCACATAGACACTGTTCAGGATCAAACCATATCACAGAGGATGTTCCAGGAATATGCGGACTTGTTTACAGATGAACTTGGTGAACTACCTGTAACCTATGAAATGAAGTTAGATCCTACCGTGGTGCCAGCCATCAACCCCCCCCACCGCATTCCTGTGGCAATGCAGGAAAAGGTGAAACTGGAACTCCAGAGAATGCAGGACCTTGGAGTAATCGAACCAGTGGACGAGCCCACTGAGTGGGTCTCTAATATGGTTGCTACACACAAGAAAGACACAGATGAGGTTCGTTTATGCATGGACCCACGAAACTTAAACAAAGCACTAATGCGCTCTCATCACCCAATGCGCACAGTAGAGGAGGTGGCAGCGCAAATGTCAGGCGCCACTGTCTTCTCCGTCCTTGATGCCAAAAGCTCATTCTGGCAGATTAAATTAGACAGTGCCTCATCTCTCCACACCACATTCACTACCCCCTTCGGCAGGTTCAAATTCCTCAGGATGCCCTTTGGCATCAATACCGCCTCCGAGGTTTTCCAAAGAGCCATGGAACAAATATTCGCCGGACACCCATGCGCTATAATCGTAGACGATATTATTATTGGTGGTAGAGACGCAGAAGAGCATGAGAAAATCTGAGAATGGTTCTGGACCGGGCCAGAAAAATAAAGCTCAGACTCAACAGAAACAAATGCAAATTTGGGCTCAGGTAGGTGACCTACATAGGACATGTGTTCACTGAGACAGGCCTCAAAGCTGATCCTACAAAAATAGCGGCAATCAATAAAATGCCCCCTCCAGAGGACAAATCAGCCTTGCAGCGCTTTCTGGGAATGGTCACTTACCTGGGTAAATTCATCCCGAACCTGAGCGAACTGACGCAGCCGCTACGGCAACTGCTACTGTACGCAAGGATGTGGCTTGGAGCTGGACGCAACACCAACAGGATGCGTTTGATGGACTCAAGTTGTGTGTCACAAGGCCACCAGTGCTCCGTTACTACGATGTCACAAAACCTGTGACTCTCACCTGTGACGCATCACAACATGGTTTAGGTGCTGCCTGCCTTCAGAACGACATGCCAGTGGCTTATGCACTGACCGAGACAGAACGGAGGTATGCACAAATTGAAAAAGAGCTACTGGCAGTGGTCTTTGCTTGTTACAAATTCTATGACTACATCTATGGCAAACCCGTTGTGATTGAAACTGACCACCAGCCCTTGGTCACAATCCACAGTAAGCCCTTTAATGCAATCCCTGCACGTCTGCAGCGCATGATGTTGACACTACAGAAATTCAACCTGACCCTGATGTACAAAAAGGGGAAACACCTCTACCTGGCTGACACCCTCTCACGCGCACCTAGACGTGATGTGGGTCCTTCAGATGAGGAAAAGCACGAGTTGGAGGTGATGTCAGTCCAACTGATATCCCCACGGCGGCTTGTTGAACTGCGTGAACACACAGCCACGGACCCAGTCCTCCAGACAATCACCCAGTTTATCAGAAATGGATGGCCCAGGTGCACAGGAAGAGTGCCCGTAGACGCCAAACCATATTTCAATCTCCGCGATGAACTCACCGTCGAGGATGACATCATCATGCGAAGGCACAGAGCTGTCATCCCTACTTCCTTGCATTCCGAGTATATTAAGGCGCTACACAAGGGCCATCCAGGTGTGGAAGCTACAAATTCAATTCAATTCAATTCAATTCAATTTTATTTATATAGCGCCAAATCACAACAAACTGTCGCCTCAAGGCGCTTTGTATTGTGGGTAAAGACCCTACAATAATACAGAGAAAACCCAACAGTCAAAACGACCCCCTATGAGCAGCACTTGGTGACAGTGGAAAGGAAAAACTCCCTTTTAACAGGAAGAAACCTCCAGCAGAACCAGGCTCAGGGAGGGGCAGTCATCTGCCGCGACCGGTTGGGCTGAGGGGAGAGAAAGACATGCTGTGGAAGAGAGCCAGAGATTAATATCAATTAATGATTAAATGCAGAGTGGAGTATAAACAAAGTAAATAAGGTGAATGAGAAACAGTGCATTATGTGAACCCCCCAGCAGACTAGGCCTATAGCAGCATAACTAAGGGATGGTTCAGGGTCACCTGATCCAGCCCTAACTATAAGCTTTATCATAAAGGAAAGTTTTAAGCCTAATCTTAAAAATAGAGAGGGTGTTTGTCTCCCGAATCCAAACTGGAAGCTGGTTCCACAGAAGAGGCACCTGAAAGCTGAAGGCTCTGCCTCCCATTCTACTCTTAAGTATCCTAGGAACCACAAGTAAGCCAGCAGTCTGAGAGCGAAGTGCTCTATTGGGGTGATATGGTACTATGAGGTCTTTGAGATAAGATGGTGCCTGATTATTCAAGACCTTGTATGTGAGGAGAAGAATTTTAAATTCTATTCTAGATTTAACAGGGAGCCAATGAAGAGAAGCCAATATGGGAGAAATCTGCTCCCTCTTTCTAGTCCCTGTCAGTACTCTAGCTGCAGCATTTTGGATCAGCTGAAGGCTTTTCAGGGAGCTTTTAGGACAGCCTGATAATAATGAATTACAATAATCCAGCCTAGAAGTAATAAATGCATGAATGAGCTTTTCAGCATCACTCTGAGAAAGGATGTTTCTAATTTTAGAAATATTGCGCAAATGCAAAAAAGCGGTCCTACATATTTGTTTAATATGTGCATTGAAGGACATATCCTGGTCAAAAATGACTCCAAGATTTCTCACAGTGTTTCTGGAGGCCAAAGTAATGCCATCCAGAGTAAGTATCTGGTTAGACACCATGTTTCTAAGATTTGTGGGGCCGAGAACAAGAATTTCAGTTTTATCTGAATTTAGAAGCAGGAAATTAGAGGTCATCCAGGCCTTAATATCTTTAAGACATTCCTGCAGTTTAACTAATTGATGTGTGTCATCTGGCTTCATTGATAGGTAAAGCTGAGTATCATCTGCATAACAATGAAAATTGATGCAGTGCTTTCTAATAATACTGCCTAAGGGAAGCATGTATAATGTAAATAAAATTGGTCCTAGCACAGAACCCTGTGGAACTCCATAATTAACCTTAGTGTGTGAAGAAGACTCCCCATTTACATGAACAAATTGGAGTCTATGAGATAAATATGATTCAAACCACTGCAGTGCAGTACCTTTAATACCTATAGCAAGCTCTAATCTCTGTAATAAAATGTTATGGTCAACAGTATCAAAAGCTGCACTGAGGTCCAACAGGACAAGAACAGAGATGAGTCCACTGTCAGAGGCTCTAAGAAGATCATTTGTAACCTTCACTAATGCTGTTTCTGTACTGTGATGAATTCTGAAACCTGACTGAAACTCTTCAAATAAACCGTTCCTCTGCAGATGATCAGTTAGCTGTTTTACAACTACTCTTTCAAGAATCTTTGAGAGAAAAGGAAGGTTGGAGACTGGCCTATAATTAGCTAAGACAGCTGGGTCAAGTGATGGCTTTTTAAGCAGAGGTTTAATTACAGCCACCTTGAAGGTCTGTGGTACATAGCCAACTAATAAAGACTGATTGATCATTTTTAAGATTGAAGCATCAATAATTGGAAAGACTTCTTTGAACAGTCTAGTAGGAATGGGATCTAACAAACATGTTGCTGGTTTGGAGGAAGTAACTATTGAAGTTAACTCTGAAAGATCAACTGGAGCAAAAGAGTCTAAACAAATACCAGCAGTGCTGAAAGCAGCCGAACATGAAGAATAATCTTTGAGATGGTTATGAATAATTTTTTCTCTAATGTCTAAAATTTTATTTGTAAAGAAATCCATGAAGTCACTACTAGTTAACATAAAAGGAATACTCGGCTCTACAGAGCTCTGACTCTTTGTCAGCCTGGCTACAGTGCTGAAAACAAACCTGGGGTTGTTCTTATTTTCTTCAATTAATGATGAATAGTAAGATGTCCTAGCTTTACGGAGGGCTTTTTTATAGAGCAACAAACTCTTTTTCCAGGCTAAACGAGCATCTTCTAATTTAGTGAGACGCCATTCCCTCTCCAGCTTTCGGGTTATCTGCTTTAAACTGTGCGTTTGTGAATTATACCACGGAGTCAGGCACTTCTGATTTGAAGCTTTCCTTTTCAGAGGAGCCACAGTATCCAAAGTTATACGCAGTGAGGATGTAAAACTATTGACGAGATAATCAACCTCACTGGGAGCAGAGTTTAGGTAGCTGCACTGCACTGTGTTGGCACATGGCACTGAAGAGCATAACAATGAAGGAATTAGATCCTTAAACTTAGTTACAGCACTTTCAGAAAGACTTCTACTGTAATAAAACTTATTCCCCACTGCTGTGTAATCCATTAAAGTAAATGTAAATGTTACTAAGAAATGATCAGACAGGAGGGGGCTTTCAGGGAATACTGTTAAGTCTTCAGTTTCTATGCCATATGTTAGGACAAGATCCAGAGTATGATTAAAGTGGTGGGTGGGCTCCTTTACATTTTGAGAGAAGCCAATTGAATCTAACAATAGATTAAATGCAGTGTTGAGGCTGTCATTCTCAGCATCTACATGGATGTTAAAATCACCCACTATAATTATTTTATCTGAACTGAGCACTAAATCAGATAAAAAGTCTGAGAAATCAGACAGAAACTCTGAGTAAGGACCAGGTGGACGATAGATAATAACAAATAAAACAGGTTTTTGATTTTCCCAATTAGGATGGACAAGACTAAGAGTCAGGCTTTCAAAAGAATGAAAACTTTGTCTGGGTCTTTGATTAATTAATAAGCTGGAATTGAAGATTGCAGCTAATCCTACTCCTCGACCTGTGCTTCGAGCATTCTGACAGTTACTGTGACTCGGGGGTGTTGATTCACAAAGAGGAGGGCGAGAGAATGTGCATTCTGGCCTTCAATAAATGAGGATGTGGAGACTGCTATACAAGCATGCAGTACCTGCAACAGCCTGAAACCACACCAACAAAGAGAACCACTTAAACTACAAGCAGTCCCTGATCTGCCCTGGTCTGTCGTTGCCACAGATATATTCGAATGGGAGAACCACCACTACCTTGTACTCGTGGATTCGTACTCAGGCTGGTTTGAAGTTGACCAGCTCAGCAACATGTCCTCCCTAAGTGACGTGACAAAAAATGACGTGGGCTTCATAGATAATTGGCAAAGTTTCTGGGGAAAACCTGGTCTTGTTAGGAGAGACGGCATCCATCCCACTTTGGATGGAGCAGCTCTCATTTCTAGAAATCTGGCCAAATTTATTAACCCTCCTAAAACCTGACTACCCAGGGTCGAGACCAGGAAGCAGAGTTGCAGTCTTACACGCCTCTCTGCAGCTTCTCTCCTCCTGCCATCCCCCCAAAACCCCATCCCCATAGAGTCGGTGCCTGCTCCCAGACCACCAAAAACCAAAGCTAAAATCAGCAAAAAGCTATTTAAGCATAAAAATTCAAAAACAATAAATAATACAGCTTCATCAACTGCACCAAAAAATAAAACTATTAAATGTGGATTGTTAAACATTAGGTCTCTCTCTTCCAAGTCCCTATTAGTAAATGATTTAATAATTGATCAACGTATTGATTTATTCTGCCTTACAGAAACCTGGTTACAGCAGGATGAATATGTTAGTTTAAATGAATCAACACCCCCGAGTCACAGTAACTGTCAGAATGCTCGGAGCACAGGTCGAGGAGGAGGATTAGCTGCAATCTTCAATTCCAGCTTATTAATTAATCACAGACCCAGACAAAGTTTTCATTCTTTTGAAAGCCTGACTCTTAGTCTTGTCCATCCTAATTGGGAAAATCAAAAACATGTTTTATTTGTTATTATCTATCGTCCACCTGGTCCTTATTCAGAGTTTCTGTCCGATTTCTCAGACTTTTTATCTGATTTAGTGCTCAGTTCAGATAAAATAATTATAGTGGGTGATTTTAACATCCATGTAGATGCTGAGAATGACAGCCTCAACACTGCATTTAATCTATTGTTAGATTCAATTGGCTTCTCTCAAAATGTAAAGGAGCCCACCCACCACTTTAATCATACTCTGGATCTTGTCCTAACATATGGCATAGAAACTGAAGACTTAACAGTATTCCCTGAAAGCCCCCTCCTGTCTGATCATTTCTTAGTAACATTTACATTTACTTTAATGGATTACACAGCAGTGGGGAACAAGTTTTATTACAGTAGAAGTCTTTCTGAAAGTGCTGTAACTAAGTTTAAGGATCTAATTCCTTCATTGTTATGCTCTTCAGTGCCATGTGCCAACACAGTGCAGAGCAGCTACCTAAACTCTGCTCCCAGTGAGGTCGATTATCTCGTCAATAGTTTTACATCCTCACTGCGTATAACTTTGGATACTGTGGCTCCTCTGAAAAGGAAAGCTTCAAATCAGAAGTGCCTGACTCCGTGGTATAATTCACAAACGCACAGCTTAAAGCAGATAACCCGAAAGCTGGAGAGGGAATGGCGTCTCACTAAATTAGAAGATGCTCATTTAGCCTGGAAAAAGAGTTTGTTGCTCTATAAAAAAGCCCTCCGTAAAGCTAGGACATCTTACTATTCATCATTACTTGAAGAAAATAAGAACAACCCCAGGTTTGTTTTCAGCACTGTAGCCAGGCTGACAAAGAGTCAGAGCTCTGTAGAGCCGAGTATTCCTTTCATGTTAACTAGTAGTGACTTCATGGATTTCTTTACAAATAAAATTTTAGACATTAGAGAAAAAATTATTCATAACCATCTCAAAGATTATTCTTCATGTTCGGCTGCTTTCAGCACTGCTGGTATTTGTTTAGACTCTTTTGCTCCAGTTGATCTTTCAGAGTTAACTTCAATAGTTACTTCCTCCAAACCAGCAACATGTTTGTTAGATCCCATTCCTACTAGACTGTTCAAAGAAGTCTTTCCAATTATTGATGCTTCAATCTTAAAAATGATCAATCAGTCTTTATTAGTTGGCTATGTACCACAGGCCTTCAAGGTGGCTGTAATTAAACCTCTACTTAAAAAGCCATCACTTGACCCAGCTGCCTTAGCTAATTATAGGCCAATCTCCAACCTTCCTTTTCTCTCAAAGATTCTTGAAAGAGTAGTTGTAAAACAGCTAACTGATCATCTGCAGAGGAACGGTTTATTTGAAGAGTTTCAGTCAGGTCTCAGAATTCATCACAGTACAGAAACAGCATTAGTGAAGGTTACAAATGATCTTCTTAGAGCCTCTGACAGTGGACTCATCTCTGTACTTGTCCTGTTGGACCTCAGTGCAGCTTTTGATACTGTTGACCATAACATTCTATTACAGAGATTAGAGCTTGCTATAGGTATTAAAGGTACTGCACTGCAGTGGTTTGAATCATATTTATCTCATAGACTCCAATTTGTTCATGTAAATGGGGAGTCTTCTTCACACACTAAGGTTAATTATGGAGTTCCACAGGGTTCTGTGCTAGGACCAATTTTATTTACATTATACATGCTTCCCTTAGGCAGTATTATTAGAAAGCACTGCATCAATTTTCATTGTTATGCAGATGATACTCAGCTTTACCTATCAATGAAGCCAGATGACACACATCAATTAGTTAAACTGCAGGAATGTCTTAAAGATATTAAGGCCTGGATGACCTCTAATTTCCTGCTTCTAAATTCAGATAAAACTGAAATTCTTGTTCTCTGCCCCACAAATCTTAGAAACATGGTGTCTAACCAGATACTTACTCTGGATGGCATTACTTTGGCCTCCAGTAACACTGTGAGAAATCTTGGAGTCATTTTTGACCAGGATATGTCCTTCAATGCACATATTAAACAAATATGTAGGACCGCTTTTTTGCATTTGCGCAATATTTCTAAAATTAGAAACATCCTTTCTCAGAGTGATGCTGAAAAGCTCATTCATGCATTTATTACTTCTAGGGTGGACTATTGTAATTCATTATTATCAGGCTGTCCTAAAAGCTCCCTGAAAAGCCTTCAGCTGATCCAAAATGCTGCAGCTAGAGTACTGACAGGGACTAGAAAGAGAGAGCAGATTTCTCCCATATTGGCTTCTCTTCATTGGCTCCCTGTTAAATCTAGAATAGAATTTAAAATTCTTCTCCTCACATACAAGGTCTTGAATAATCAGGCACCATCTTATCTCAAAGACCTCATAGTACCATATCACCCCAATAGAGCACTTCGCTCTCAGACTGCTGGCTTACTTGTGGTTCCTAGGATACTTAAGAGTAGAATGGGAGGCAGAGCCTTCAGCTTTCAGGCGCCTCTTCTGTGGAACCAGCTTCCAGCCTGGATTCGGGAGACAGACACCCTCTCTATTTTTAAGATTAGGCTTAAAACTTTCCTTTATGATAAAGCTTATAGTTAGGGCTGGATCAGGTGACCCTGAACCATCCCTTAGTTATGCTGCTATAGGCCTAGTCTGCTGGGGGGTTCACATAATGCACTGTTTCTTTTCATTCACCTTATTTACTTTGTATAAACTCCACTCTGCATTTAATCATTAATTGATATTAATCTCTGGCTCTCTTCCACAGCATGTCTTTCTCTCCCCTCAGCCCAACCGGTCGCGGCACATGACTGCCCCTCCCTGATCCTGGTTCTGCTGGAGGTTTCTTCCTGTTAAAAGGGAGTTTTTCCTTTCCACTGTCGCCAAGTGCTGCTCATAGGGGGTCGTTTTGACTGTTGGGTTTTCTCTGTATTATTGTAGGGTCTTTACCCACAATACAAAGCGCCTTGAGGCGACAGTTTGTTGTGATTTGGCACTATATAAATAAAATTGAATTGAATTGAATTGAATTAAGTGTAATTAACAAACTAAAACGACATTTCTCTGTTCAGGGCATACCACAGAAATTGTATTCAGACAACGGCACTCAGTTCACGAGTCAGACATTCCGTGACTTCACCAAATCTTGGGACTTCACACATGTGACGAGCAGTCCCGACTACCCGCAGTCCAACGGCCTCAGTGAAAGGGCTGTACGGAGTGCAAAGAAGCTGCTGGAGACGACAAAAAGGGATGGGACAGACTTTTACCTGAACCTGCTAAGCCTGCGTAACACATCACGGGACAAGATCCTGGGCTCTCCCGCACAAAGACTGCTGTCCAGGCGGACCCGGACGGTCCTGCCCATCTGCAAACATCTGTTGAAACCTGCAGCAAGATCAACGGCTTATGTCAACGCCCAGCTCACAAAGAAACGTGAGACACAGAAACGTTATTATGACAAGTCCAGCAAACCCTTACTTCCCCTGCTACCACATCAAGTAGTGAGACTCCAAACGGAAAAAGGATATGACAGGATGGGCATCGTGAGGCGAAGATGCAATGAACCACGCTCATATGTAGTTGAGTCTGAAGGGAGAGAGTACCGACGTAACAGAAAGCACCTCCTGCCAGTGATGGAACCACAACCTCCTCGACCCTCTGAGCCACTCACACATATAAGGTTAATATTGTTTGTTGATTTTATATATATTCTTTTCTTAATAGTGTGAATTATTATATCTTTATTTATATTTATAATAACTGCGGCTGCTGTTACACCCAAATTTCCCCTCTGTGGGACAATAAAGGCTGTTTCTTCTTCTTCTTCTTCTTCTTCTTCTTATAAGCGAACAGAAACAACCTCAATATAAACACCAACCTGAAGCAACAAACCTTGACGCGGAACATGTATACCCAGAACAGTGTCAAATACCAACTACTGCAGAAAAGAGTCCCAACAGTGTACTGCAGGAGAGCCGGAGAGAAAGCGTGGCACAGCCTTCCACATCCACATATGTCACCAGATTTGGCAGAGTTTCCAAGCCAAACAGAAAGTACCTGGACTGAAAGTAAAACTTAAATCAAGGCACCATTATATAAGTGGCCTAAATGTACACACGGTGTAAACTGTTATATTTTGTTGGTTAGAATGAGTAGCTGTTTCGCTCTAGACTGTAACGTTTATGCACCACCTTAACTCAGTTGTACTCTGTTTTATTTTTGATATGTTCAGCTTTGATTGTCAATTCAAGTTCTAACAGCAAGTTCTAAAATGACCTACTATCAGTCAGTTGTGTTTATTTTGCATGTTAGGCCTACAAAGGGGGATGTAGACAGTTGTGTTAATGCACTGTTTTGACTAACAGTGTTGCCGTATAAGTCGGTCTCGCGATGTCGAGAGTAACGCGAGGTTTTGCGGAGACACGTATGCTAGGAGTTCTCCCCCATGACATTTTGTGGATTGTCTCCCAACAGCTTGGTATTAATAAATACTTAAACCTGGATCATACGCCTCTCTCGTGATTGACATTGACTAATGCTATCATAGCATGTTATTTAACGGCTAGAAAAGACAAAAACGTGTCCCTCCATAGTCAGACAGGTACTGTTCAATGTAGCCTTTGTCCAGTTTTGAAGTTGTCAGTGAAAACTTGTCTGCAAGTCATGTGTAAATTGCCAATATGAGTGTACAGACATGGATGTAAACTGCAACTTGCCTGTGGTAAAATGTGTATTAAGTACAGATTATGACAAAATTAAAGAATTTTTGAACAAATGCTGCATAGGTTGTAATTGTATAGATTTTTTTTTTATTGAAATAAAGAAGTTTATACATAAAGTGAAAACAACTGCCTGTTCTGAGAACCTGAGTTCCTCAGTTTTTCAAGCCAATTTAAATGAAATCCTATAGGATTTCAAAGGTTTGGACACATTTACCCATTCATATGAATGGATGAGTGTCTCCAAACTTTTGACTGCTATTGTACCCCAACAATCAAATGATCCCCTATGAGCAAGCACAAGGCAACGGTGGGAAGGAAAAACTCCCTGTAACAGGAAGAAACCTCCAGCAGAACCAGGCTCAGGGAGGGGCAGCCATCTGCTGCGACCGGTTGGGGTTGAGAGGAAACAGAGCACACACATCTACAGTCCAAAGAGCAACATAAGGCTCTTTGGACTGTAGGTGGAAAACAGCATTCCATTATTTAAAAGGGAACTGGACCGTGCTCAAAGTGTCAGCAGGGTTCGAGGAGATTGCAGGCCCAGTCCCATGAAGAAAAGCTCATCCATAGCTCTACAACGCTGAGATGGCCCACAAAGCTGAACAGATTAGAAGGCCCCCCGCGGCAACACCCAAACCTACTTTAAGTAGGCATTTGCCACTGGGAAACCACGAACCACTGTTAGGAGGGGTTTCTTCAACAGGATTCATCATTTCTTCAGAGTCAGCCAAAACTTTTTTCATCAGTATTTTTATTTCATCTTCAGTCGCCATGATTTGAAATTCAACCTCGTCGATTTGTTTTTCAAAATCTTGTACAGCTTCAGCAAACTCTATAGATTTTTCCTTGTCTTTCTGGCTCTCCACCCCGGGCAGCTCAGTAACACCACGAGCGCCTCGATCAAGGAGAAATTGTTTTCTTTCCTGAAGAATACATACTTCCTTCTTAAGTGTTATAATCTCTGCGGCCAGTTTTGCGGTCAGAAATTCCACTTCTTTGTCATATGCAGCGCAATCCACCCGCCAATCCAGCTCATTTATTTTTTGTCGCAAATTTCTCATCTCCTTAGGTTTTTTCACAGTAAACCTTTGGATACGGGCGAGTTGATCAGTGTGACGCTTGATTACTTTAGTTAAGATTTTCAAATTTTCCTCAAGAGTGTGAATCTTTGCCAATAAAGTGGCAAAAAAGTGGTTTAACTGGCTGACAGCAGCAGTCGCACCTTTCTCATCCTGAGCCTGAAGTTCCACAGGCTCAGTCATTTCTCTTGTCAGTTTCTGCTGAGACATTGTTTTCTCGTTTGTTTGTTTGCTGACTGAATGAATTTGTAAAACGTTTGTTCTACCTATATACCCTCTGGTGCCACAACCCTGCAACGGTACTATCCAGCGCTTTAATGGGCGATGACGTCATTCTACTTCATAGCAGCACTGGTCGGCACTTTATATCGCGGAGAAAATGGAAGTTATTGCTACATCAAAGGCGGCATTCTAGAATGTTCATTTTAGCTTTTGTTTTATTTTCTAGTTCGTTTAACTATAAAATCTGTATAGAAATATATCTACACAGCAGGACCTGAGCTGACGTTGATAGACTCGATCTGCTGTGCGCATGCGCGGAGTCATTTTTTTGCCTCGTCATGGGAAAATATAAGTTTTTACAACTTTGGCTGGATTTACGCCATGCTTTTTCCTCGTCCTCACCTTCGATGCGCGTTTTGTGCAGAAATAAACGGCGAAAATGTGAGTTTCGCTAACAGGAAGTGCTTGCTATTAAAAACAAAACAAAACAAAAGAATTCCCGACAACCCCTTTCCTATTGGTGGAAAAATGCACCATATCAACCAATCAGAAAATTATGCGGTAACACGATGCGTTTCGGTGCATTTGGCTGCTGAGGAGCAGGTGAAAAAGTGGTAAAAGAGACATTACTGCAAGTTTTGTCTGTGATGGTCCCTCAGTTTTGTGGAGGACAGAAACTCTTTTTTGAGGTGGTGTAAATAATTTGTCTAGCATCTTAATGTGAGTCCTGATTGCTCTGCAAATAGTTGTACACAAAAACGCCTGAGGCCTTTCCCTCAATTTTAATGTGAATAG